>NC_070588.1:15551822-17951822 GCF_027409825.1 Scomber japonicus
CAACTGCCTCTACACTATCTTTAACAGTGACACTTGTTTAAAACCCCAGAATAGAGCCGTGTGACCCATTTCAGGCACAAAACGGTTAAAGTTTAACTTAAGCTAAAAAAGGACCCACTGGGAGGCTTTACGAGCTCCTCAGAAATAAGCTGAATCAGCATTTGACACAAACACACAATACCCTTTTCACTAATCACAAGGATGACAAAGCCCGTCATGCATTGTTCCCTGAAGCAGATATATAGCCCACCAAGGCCGCGCACATGTTTAAGCTCACGAGAAGAAGAAGTGGACTCTCATCGACGCCATTCTCCGTTATTAATGTTAATATTAGAAATGTTGTGGGAGTGTCTGGATATGTATGTTTATGAGAGAGTGTGTGTGTGAGAGAGAGGGGGGGTGGAGGGGGGGTTGGGGGGTGTAGAGAGTTTGATTCGTTTGTCTGGGTGGGGGTAGGAGTAATATGTAATATTTCATAAGAATTTACTCATGCCACAACCTAAATTTTGGGTTGCCAGGTCAGTTTCTTCCTTCTTCCTCATTCAGGAAATAAATAAATAAAATTCAAACTGAAATGAGCAAATATTCTAGTAGATGCTTTTGTTAATAGATAATTTGTTTAAATAATAACAGAAGCAAAGAAAAGAGCATTTGAAGTAAGTTGAAAGTAAAATATCAAAGGCCTGTACTGTATGTTGGTGGCTTGAGGAGGTGCAGTCTGCGCCGTGCATAACAATTGCACCTGTCAGTGTGGACCGTGGCAAAATTTATGACCGCAAATGTTAAACGGCGTCAGAGAGGAATGAAAAGCAAAACACTCCTCAAGACTCTCAGCCCTCAGAAGTGTAAAACTAAGCGTAGGAGGAAGGCAAGGGAAAGAATTTCATACTCGGCGACTTCTCTCCCATACATGGGCTCGGGTTTATAGATGATGCCTCGTGGCTGCGCGCGAGTCAACAGCCAAAAACACACCGAGGTGAAAGAAAGACTGGAGCTAGTTTAAAATCAGGCTGGGAATATTGACGATGGCGCAAATATGTGGATATGCCTTGGATAAAGGGGTGAAATTCTTCCTAATTTTACGTTTTTATTATTTGCATGTTTATATTTCAGAAGAGTGTGATTTTTTTTTAAATATTAAAATAATGTTAGAACTGTGTTGTCACTGACGAGGCGTTGTTACAAACAGCAGGAAAAAGAACAAATGAGATTCAAAGCCTGCGCAAATAATTAGACGTACAGGCTCAGTTAAAAGTCCAGTCATCCCTCATGTCTGTTTTGGTGATTTAAGCCTCCTGTGTGAAACACTGAGAGCGTTAATGTGCAGCCTAATAACAAATCACCCTTTCTGCTTGTTAGCAGTTGGCTCTGCTGACCACTCCCTTTATTAAAGAAGTGTTACTCACCCAAATCTGCGCAAATCTCTTTTATATCCCTCACGCATTCATCACTGCTCCCACCTCGATCTGGAAGAAAAATTAAAATTGATTAGACATTTTTCTCTTTTTTGGAACTGCAGCTTAAATGTGATGCGTCGTTGTATAGAAAAATAAAGATTAGCACCAGGCCCAATCATCTTCACAGTGAAAAAAATACAATAAAAAATGATAGTAATTAAACATTTGATTATATAATATCAATTCATATGATTCCCGGGCAATTCATATATTTTAATTTAATGAAATTTGAAGACTTGATAATTAGAGGAGCACATATAATAGATAGAAACAGATTTTTTTTTGGACTGCTTTTGCAATGTTTGTTAAAAGTCCTGCATCTGCACTTTTGCACAAAGAGCGAGGCCAAATATTTAGCAGTCATAAGCTGTTTTGCGTGACCTTTGGGTCATTGAGCCCTAACTCAAAGTTTAATGAACAACGAGCAGTTTGGCTTCAAGTAGACCCAAGTCTCCAGAAAATTCAAAGCAGCTTCTCAGCGTTGACTGAAGCAGAGGAAAAGATACTTGACCGGCAGCAAGAAAAAAAAAAGAAAGAAAAGAAATGAA
This sequence comes from Scomber japonicus, assembly GCF_027409825.1. Taxonomy (NCBI): domain Eukaryota; kingdom Metazoa; phylum Chordata; class Actinopteri; order Scombriformes; family Scombridae; genus Scomber; species Scomber japonicus. The sequence goes on from NC_070588.1 coordinate 15,553,828, forward strand.
ACCTGAGTAAATGCCGCTAATTTGCTTTTACTATGAGTGTGAAAAGCACCTCTGCTCTCCTGCTTGTTTTGAGGATATTCGCTTTTAAAATTATGATCATGAGGATTAAAGATTGCTTCGATGTGGAATATTTTGGTAAAACTGGCTCGATATTGTTCTTCTGAAGTGCTTTTACGCACACTGGGCTACTAGTCGCAGACATGGTCCTCTTTTCAAACAACAGTGTTTTTCGCCTACGCGTTGTTACGGTAAGTTTGGTTCACACAATAGGCCGGACTCAATGTGGAGAGTTATTATCCCACATAGTCGTTTGTACTTGTTATCCCTTCACATTTTGTTTATATTCCAATTTAAACAGCCGGTGGAGACGGTTTTTTAATGTTGGATAAATATATGTTACACTCAAGACGTGGCAGCAGCTGACAATCTAACATATTGTTAGACCTCTACTCGCTCTTGTTGTTCTGTTTTGTTCCTGGAGGAAAAATCTCTCCCAAAACGCCAAATTTTATTTTGCACCATAAAGCTGCGTTTTGTTTATTTCTGTAGAAATTCAGCAGCTACTCTGGAAAGATTGAGTCGCAAAAGACGCACAATAAGGAGAACGTTTGTAAGGGAAAAAAGTAGTGCCCATAAATTAAACTGTGATCCATTGTCAAACAATTAAGCAGATTATAACAAAATAGAATAACCAAGTTAATTATAAGCTTGTATTGTCTTTGCGACCCAGGACTATTAAGTCTAGTCAAGTCCAAAAAGAGAAATATATTCACATGAATCACAATGAACCAAATAGAAGTTATTCAGAAAGCTATCCAAATAAAATACAAGTATTTGCCTTTGTCGTTGTTCACTATCCAGCACGGTAATCCTTTAAAACATCCAATATGAATTCATGTATAATATAACGTTGCAAGTTAACAAAGCCATACAGTTGAAACCACATAAATCACGGCAAACGCCACTGTGACGATAAGACAACAAATTAATGTGATTTACGATCCGGGAGTCAAAAAAAAGAAAAGTTGCTCTCCTACTTTTTCCTTCGAGCCGGCTTTCATAGAAACGTGAAATCAGCTAAAAAAAAAAAAAAAAAAGTGCAGGACAATTCAGGCTCAATCTGTCGATAATATTTGGACGCGCTTTCCCACCACACAAAAAAAAAGAAAAATATGAATCTGCTTTTGAAGAGATGGCTCCAGGTGTCTCCATATCCGCAAACTCGCCGGCCAGAGAGCGACATTAACAAGCATCACCTCCTTGAATGGAATAAATCATATATATTTCCTTTGCATCATATTAACCCGTGGTTAAAGGTTGCATTCTGCCATGCAATTGCTTACCTGTGAATCAATTCATCATATACAGGTTCCCCCTCAGTCTCAGTTCCTTTCCACGCAGTCTCTAGAATAAATCCTTCACCCTTTGTCTGCAGACAATGCTGTCCTAAACCTGATCTTGCTGTTTTTCAGACATTTCCATATACCAATGGAGACAGTATTCCCGAAAGAATGGAAGGACTCGCATTCAACTACCAATAAAAAGCGAACAAGGTATCCTTATTCCTGGAAAAAAAAATCCCTGGCAATCAATCACCCATTGAAACATACATGCATTCAGAAACGGATAGGCCTGTACAATTTTGGAGCTAACATTAGGATTTTTTGGGGTGTTTCAGGAAGCTTTATGATGACAAATAAAGGCGCTGCTTTAAGATACAAGCATATTTGTTCACGTGATTGTTCTCTTCTTCAACCGAGCCTTTACCTCACCAATCCATTTTGATAAAGGGTGGCGTTTATTTCCTCATCTGAACTGTGTGAAAATGTTCCTCTGCCTATTTCTTTTCATCTCCCGCTACATTGCCAGCATTGCAACTCGCCAGTATTTAAACCCAGGCTGATATGCTTCTGGTTACGGCTTTAGTAATAAAGATAAATACATTATAAGGGTTATATTATGTGCATTGCATTTGTTTTAAATGATCAGTGCATTTTTACATGTTACAGCAGATTTAAGATTTGCAACATTCTGTAAATTTACCTTTTTTTTTACATCACTGAGCCACAAATAGAAACTATCAGGAATCTCACAACTAAACATGTAAAGTTGGCCTTTTACGCAACACATTCAAGTATTTTTGCTGGTAATAATTTCTGTTTAGTCTTCCAATAGCTTCAGTGATGTGGGATGTGAGTTTTTAAGATGATTTATGCAGAATAAATGACATGTGGGTTTTTTTTCTTCCAACTGGGATTGGATTGTATTCAAATAAACCACATTATCATCTTTTGTTTGTGTCTGTCTCTGCTGGAACACAAAGACTAAGATGGGCATGTATCATCCTACACGGTTTTCAATATCCATCACAGAAAATAAAAATATATAGATGGTATGGTTTAATGGCCAATAAAGAAATAAATGCACCGGGAGGAGCAGAATGAGTTGGAAGAAGAGGATCTGGAGCCGCAGAGACCGTCGGCTGGTTCAGCGGTGGGTTATCTTTGAAGTGAAGAAGAGGTTCAGGACTGGTAGCGTCGCAGCATATGTTCAGAGGGTAATAAAAGTGAAAGATTTACAGTTTTCGCCCGGCCCCCCAACAGCCTCGCACCCTTTCAGGAATTACTGAGAATGATTTACAAGGAGGCAGAACTGTCAAGCCTGCCCCGAACTTTCCACGACTCTAAACATCACAATCAAATCTTCCCTCATCAGCAATAAAACATTAGAAATCAACTGTCCTCTAAAGAAAAAACTACACATAAATGCGCTTCTATTTAAAACCTCGGCTGTGAAACATTTTTTAATTTCTAATCAGCAAATAAAACACAACAAGTTATAATTCTAATGTTGTGTATTTGGAAAATATTTAGTTTCTTTTTTTTTCTTTTCTTTTTGAACTTTTAGACAAAATTGGCAAAAATCTGAATTAGACTCTTATTAAGGAATCAGAGGGCCCTGTGCAGGGGCCACTGTCCGAAAGAGCATTTATTCACAGCCAGCGACCATAAATACATGTCACTGCCCTTTAGTTTTTACCATTTATCCTATCAATCCTTTTCAAGATACATGCGTAAACAAGAAAAAAACAAACACACACACACACGCACACACACCAAAAAATCAGCCTGTGCTAAAATATAAATAAGAGACGAGCATACAGTGACTAGCCATCTACAATTCTGCTCAGAGCGCACACATCAAAGGGTGCAATTTATCAAAATATCACGACATTTGATATCGTCATTTACCAGCTCGGGCAACATGAAAAATGCTGAAATATTTACCTACCCAAGCATCCATCGGTTCGGATGTGTCGCTAAAGTGCGGGGCTACGCTTGCGCCGGGTATCGGATATTATTTTCTTGGGGGATCTCTTCAGTTTTCAAGTCTGATAGAGTCCTTGCGATTAATGACGACGCGGTGTTTCTAGGGGGACGTGCTGCATTAATTATTTAGACAATCACGTGGTCGAGAATAGAGAGCGGAGTGGTATAGTCTCTGGATTATATCTCTGAATGCAGACAGCGCACTTTAATATATCTTAGGGGGGTTGTCTGGCTCGGAGAGGCTTCTACGAAAACAGCTGGAAATCAAATATGGCCGGATGGAGAGCAACGACGTTGTATTCCTGCACTGGGTGCAGTGTCATTGAAAATGGCACTGCCTTTGGCTCCCATTTATTGCTGTTCAGACATGTAGGTCAGTGTGGCTACACACTGCACGGTGTGTAGTAGGCTGATCTGACCTGATAATTGCTGGAGAAAACTATGTTATGATAAATATTTATACAAATGATGTGTTCATGGCCAAGAGTGCAGACAACTCAAGTTATGATATTAAACGGCTCTAAAAATAATTATAGATGAATATCAATCAAAAAGACTAATGTATATTAGGTAGGTTAGTTGTCCAATTGTGCCAACCCTCCACCGCACCCCTCCCCTCCCCCCACTCCTCTCACCCCCACCCACCCCCCACCCCCTCCCCTCTCTCTCCCTCTCTCTCTCATCCTCTCTTCAGCATCTATGTGCAGATCATTTATGGCAGGATGGTGGATTGGTAGCATCACTTTGTCTCAGCTTCTCTCTGAATCCAAATGACACACGTTTGTATTTTACACACACAATCATATAAGCGCGTGTGCACGCCTACAGGGACACACGCGCCCAGCAGGGATCAGATAGTGGTCACCGAGGATCAAAACACTGTTGAGTGTGTGGCTGAAGATTGTCTTTCCACATGTCACAATATACCTATTTTAGTTTGGATGAGAGCTGATTCTGTAGTACGCAGGGGTCGAGGGTCACTATTGCAGTGGGTCATCTCCAATAAAAGCATAATCCGTGATGCACGAGAGGGTTTCATATAAAACGCAGTGTTTGTCATGCTACTACTACAAAAGAGCAACTGCTAAATGTTGCGTACTTTGCGTTTTGGAGCAAGACCAGCACCCCTGACGAAGTTTTGTTTCAGTTGGAGTCTCACTGGGCCAGTAAACTCCATTTGTGTCTCTATTTTACAATGAAAGCCCATGTCTCCTCCTGAGAACCCTAAATAGAATTTCATTCAAAAAACGCCTTAAACACTTCCAAAAAGAGCCTAAAAATACGAGCATTTTTTTGGTTGTTGTTTTTTTTTCTTTGTTCAAAGCAAGAGTTCCTCTTGATAAGAATTAATGGGCGAACATTAAGTCACGCCAGGTTAAAAAGTCATTCTTTATCAGTTTTACACGCAAACTTCACTTATTTACTCATAGGCCTAACTCATTTATATTCTCTGATTTTACAGTTTACAGGAGAACAGACTGAGTTCACCCAAGCAACGCACATTTGGTGCATTTGTGGATGTTTTGTTAAAAGAGAAAAGAAAAAGGGGGGTTCAGCTCCATGTGGCTTCACATGCTTGTGACCACTGAAGAAAAACTCCCTTTTCCCACCAAAAGTGATTATTTTTGTGAATGGCGCAACACAAGTGACACGACATAACCACATAAATATAGATGATGAAAATGATTATTTTGTTCAAAATTTGAGAATATTTAAAAACAATAAAATTCTTCAAAATGAAAACGTTTCTCGGTGAAGAAAAGAAAAACATTTCGCGACAAATTCTTCTGCAATCATTTAAATGCATAGTCAAGTAGAAATCTTTATTTTTGTCCAATATACTTCTCACATCTCAATGCACAATACAAGGTAAAAAGCATGTACAAAAATAAAACCAAAGATTGCATATTGACATGAGGAGACAAATGCACATATCAGAACCTTTCTGGGGGCTGCGCCGGATATAAATACAGATAACACACGTGAAAAAGTGTGGAATTTACGCACTGACTCTTGCTTTGAATGCTTTAGCTTTTTAACTGTGCAGACACCCTCTAAACTTTAGGCGAGGAGCGCCTGGGAGAGAAAATGCTGCTTGTCCGGCGGGTCAGGGGTGTTGGGGTCAGTCCTTGCGGCAGAAATGTGTCCCCTGGATGAACCTGCCACTGCTGCTTTGTCGACCTTCGGTTGAAATACCTTTTCAAGCCTCTCATCACGAAAACTTCAGAGAGAAGACCTCCAAGAACTGTGAGAGCTTCTGGGCTTTTTTTGTCCGAAGACAATGAGGGTTTAAAACAAGAAATATCTGTCTTGAAACGTGACGTGAAAGCCCCCCTCGGTAAGCTTGGTGGAAATGGAAAATGATGAAGATTCCCACATTAACTAATACTAACTTTGCATAAAGCCATGCTAACAATGCACAAGAGTTCAAACATATTTTAGATTAATTAAAGTCCAACGAATAGTTTGAATTTAAATTGGATGTGTGCTATAGGCTACGAAAATGTACACGTTTTTAAACAAATAAATAATGGCGCAAAAAATCAAGAAAAAATAAACAATTATCCTCTTAAATCTTCTGGATGTGATTATTTCCGATGAAGAAACATCCAATACCAAATTCGGTGCCATGCAGGAACAAATGATCTTTCATGAAAGAGTTTCAGATGGCATGAGAGAGCCTCTTAAAATGTACACTGTTTACAAAGATGTCAGGAGAGATTTATAAGGGCACTCGGGATAGTGTGCACACAGGAATGTTCTCGTTTTTTGGGAATAACGTTTAGGCTATAAGAAAATTTAAAAGCTTTATTGTACAAAATAAGTTAAAACATACAAGTCACGAAGAAACGTGTAACTGGGGCGAAAAAAAAATCAATGGGATATTTGCAGCTTATACGAAGTTGTGTTTGGCGTTTCTTTCAAGTATATATATATATGTAGCATATATTGTGCATTTTATGAGTAATTTCAATGGGAGAAAAACTGAAACAACTTATGTGTGAGTGGAATTTGAACGAATGGCTTCCCTGTTTTTCAGTGAACGATATTTCAATCTTTCAACACCAGCGTGAAACCACGTGAGAAGAGCAGAGACACTTTTGTTTAAATCCATAAAATGTCTTCAGAAGGGGGAGGAGGAGGTGGTCCAAAAAGAAGAAGTTTGTGTCTTTTGAAGAAATTAAAAACAAGCAAGAGGCTCAAACATTCAAACCTCTCAGTAATAAAGACTGATTGATTTTTTTCTGACTCAAGCCTTGAGTCAACACTGCTGGGGTCATTTTTGTTAAATAATTATAATTAAAAAAAATTAAAAACAAAAACAAAAAAAAAAGGCTTAAAAACGACATCAGCCCATGCAAAAAAAGTCAGATGCAACCTGTGTGTCTTTTTGTATGTACAGTTAATTTCTAAAGATAAGACACCCTCCTCTCTTATAATGATGTGATATCAGTCTGGTTATCCTTCTGGATGCTCTGCAGATGGCTAGAGGCTGGTGCAGATCTGCCCTTGGTGTTGGGTAGTTTGTGATCTTTCTTCCATTTCATCCGTCTGTTCTGAAACCAGATTTTGATTTGCCTTTCGGAGAGACAAAGAGTGTGGGCGATCTCGATCCGTCGCCGCCTGGTCAGGTACCTGTTAAAATGAAACTCCTTTTCAAGCTCCAAAACCTGCTGCCGAGTGTATGCTGTTCTGGACCGTTTGGGCTCAGGTCCTGTGTAATCCGGGTTCACTGAGAGAAAGAAAACAAACCAAAAAAAAAAAAAAAAAAAAAAGAAGGAGAGAGAGAGAGAGAGAGAGGGAGAGAGAAAAGCAAAAAGTCACCAAATGGACCATTGAAGCTTGTAAAGCAAAACAACACAAGGAGAGCTGTCTTGTCTACCCGGGGCGCTCAAACTTCAAGACAATTCACACGGAAGCGAAAGCAGGAAATAATGTAATATTTGAAGTGGATTTAAGCTGATATGCTGCAGATATAAACTCCACTACAAGCGGTCAGTGTGTGTTTTCAGAAGCTTCGAGGAGCTCACCTAGCGGCCTATTTCCTGAGCTATAAAAATTTATGACTTGTGTAATTGGCGAGGCCTTTCAAAGACTCCCATAAATATTACACTGAATGATTTCTAAACTACGGGTCTCAGCTGGTCCAAAAGAGAATTATAAGACGAAATCTTACCGGTAGTTACGTGGACTTTCTTCATCCAGGGGTAAACTACTGCAGGCTGCTTGGCTTGTATCCCATTTTGGCTCTTTGTGTTTTGCTGCTGTCCACAAGTCCGGGGTCCGGCCACTTGGACCGGGGCCCCCTGCTCAGTCTGTGCGTTAAAGGGGCTCGGATGGCTGGGTCTCTCGTGCACATGACCCCGTGGCTGCACTGTGGAGTCCTGCACAGTGTTGCAGCTGAAGGGCTGCTCCGTGTAGTTTGACCGTGGGTAGATCCCTGGATGCTGAAAGTCTGTGTCCTGCGATGGACTGAAGTAGTCCGAGCCCTGCTCAGGTATATAGTTATTTTGTGAATATTCCTCGCAGGGAGGAAATTTGGGATCCACATACTTAGAGTTCACCATATACGAACTCATGGCCATTAATTTCTGAAGGTAGAAAATACTAATTTTTCTCGAGTTGTCTTTTTTTCCTCCCTCCATAAAGCCCTCCTACTTGGTGTCAACTGAATAAAGTTAGCGAACCATGTGACCAGATCGGCCAATAGAGGTGATGCTGGTCCATAAACGGGTAAACATACAACTAAAGGCAATTTAATCTAACTTAAGATATACCCAAATTAGACTCTAGTGGGATAAATAAACATTACCCTGATAAATCTGTGTGCACATGTGGAAAATAAATAGTCACGCTAGAAAAAAAAGAAAAAATACACACAATAACGTTTTAATTTAACCTCTAAGTTTATAATAATGTAAAAATGATGATGAAAAGGAATAAAAAGCAAGGCATATTGAAACACTTGCTGCGGACTTGGTGGTTGTTTTATCCAAACAGATGTGAAAATAGATCAGTTCCTGAGGCTCTGCTCTGACTTGAAGGCATGGTGTTCAACAGAGAAACCAACAAAAGATACAAAAAGCCCCTTGGCATAAAAGCAGGGAATAATGACTGAGGACAATTGATGGAGACTGTCTTTGTCAAGGAGGGGTCATCCAAAAGTTACACGAATCTCATCACTTCATCTGCTCCCATCCCTTTTGAGAAAAAAAAACTGTCTCAGGAGCTCATTGGCCAACAGCAGCAGCCTCTGGGAATCAATAATGTAGAGACAGAAACGACTCACAGGAGAGAAAAGCTACAGCTGGACTTTACTGTGAGCTTTTTTTTTTATTTTTATTTTTTTATGTATTTGATTCCAACATACTGAGCTCAATGGAAACATAGCCCTCCTTCCCTAATTATGTTTATATCCATGTGTAACATTTGGGATCGGATTCCCTTTAAGCCTATAGAGTTTCAACATGCCTATAAGCCCCTCTCATGAAGAATGTGGTGTTGTCAGATTTACTCTCATGCACAAATCAACACTGTGTCACTGTAGCGGCTGACAGCACGTCAGGCAACAGACGCCTAACAAGATGGCAATAAGTCAATAAATCGAAGTTTTTTCATCGACCATATACTCCCCTAGAAACGAATCTGTGACTCTGGTTTCATCACACAAATTCGGTTCTACAGGGTATATATAGACGACGGGAAGCTTCACAACCACACAGCACTTGATGTGTAAATGTACTAAGTGGCTTACAGCTTACAGTCAGTATGGACATAAATATGACAGGATGAATTGCTGCAACAAGCAAATGAGAGGCATGATCTGAAGAATCCACTTATCATCTTATATATCAGCTGTATTCTGGCTCTGCAGGATTCCCCTTTCTAATATTTTCACTCCTACAATTATTTCCTTTAGTTTACAGTTCAGTTATAACCTTTGTGTTGGGGGTTTAAAGCACAACTGGTCGCACAGAAGATTCAAAATTTAAATTTCAGCTCTAGTATCAGCAGATCCTCTTCCCTCCACCACATCCCAAGTTCATAATAAAACAAAAACATCAACTTTTTTTTTTTTTTAACTTAATGTGATCTTTAAACTGTCAGCTCAGAATAAAATATAGGCCTTTTTTTCCTTATATAAACTCATCAGCAGATACTCGGTCAGATAGTAGTTGGCTAATACTGAAGGATCTTATCACCACATGTCCAGAAGATGAGGCTTGAGGCCACGGAGGTCACACTAAATCATTTACAAAGTTATCAAAAAGTTCAATTATTTTCGGTGCTGCTGACAGCTCAAAGGGTGCAAAAGTTTACCAAGTCCTCGTCAGCCATTAACTCACCACCATGGCAGCCACTGCAAACCCTGCTGAAATACCCTTTACAAATCAATGTGAATGAGTGCTTTTATCAAATATGACCAAAGGCAGTCCAGGCATGAAACCACTTTATAATAATATGACTTTTTGTTAAAACATGCGGTTTAAACTCAAGTAAAAACTATCATTTGAGTGCGTTACATCAGTCCTAAATTCTTGCAGGACCTACATGACGCTTTGAGTAAGTTTCATTCAGATTAAAATGGTGAAATTATGATCTCAGGCTTTAATTAACATGACATTTGATTTTTGAAGCATATTGGCATTTGGCATATTTTAGTTAGGGGGAAAAAGATGTTTTTCTTCTTCGATAAGAAATAAACGAAGATTATTACCATCTGATTATTTAGTGGATGATGTGTTAAGTGCTTTAATATAATCTCATATTTTAGCTACAGCTCAACATTTCCAGGCTGAACTATACGGGTTAGGGTTAACATGAGAATAAAACTGAAAATGAAAAATCAACTTATCAGACGGATTTTCGGATATATATACTGTGCCATGAAGCTGCTCTGCAAACACAAACACAACTAAATATTCGTTGTGGCATCAGTTAAAAGTCACAAACACAATCAGTAAAAATGCTCATGACATTTGGGGATTTGTTAGACAGCCTGACCTGTCTTTCACCTTGCCCTGCTAGTCCTTCAGACGGGTCAAAGCCGAGATACACAACAATAGAATGATAAAGTCAGCGTTTCCTGGCTGCTTGTGTTAACCCGAAAGCCAAGCTAGTTCAGCTCCAGTCTTTTTTTCTTGACATTTTACAAGCTTTTTCTGCCAAAAAGCTCTTAAACTGATCGCTGGAGAGCAGCAGAAAACAGAAGGCCCATTTAATGTAATTTTCTGACGAAGTCATTGCGCGTTTTTTTTACCACTGAGAATAATAGAAAGTAACCATTAAATTGCCTCAATCCGACGAATTTGTTTTAAGAATTATTCTATAATTATAAGGTCCCATTTCCAGTAATGACAGGAAATTAACCACACAAGGCCTACAGAGGATATGCATTAGGCCTATAGTGACTATAGGCCACATCGTGGGAAAAACAGAACACAGCTGTTACTGTACTTTCTGTAGTAAATTCATATCGATATGTATAAAAACGGAGTCCTATATTGAACAAGCAATTAATATAAATTGTGACTGACGGACAAAACTGAGAATAGCAGATTTATGATAGAAAATGAACTCGTATTGTTTTAAATCGTACAGGCCTCTAAAATATTTCTCCAAATTCTCCCAGAATCTCAGAAAAGATGAGTCTGATTCTTGCAGGTTTAATTATCCATCTCCAGACAAATACACAGCTCTACGATATCAGCTAACCAAATCACACAAGAGACAATCAGACCGCCAAGTTCAACAACACCATCCAAAAAAAACCCCGCATCGATTGAGTCTTAAAAGGTTTTATACCCAAACCAAACCAATATCAAGCAGCATGATAGAAGTCAACATATCCCACCCCCCCTCACAGCAGCATATTATCATAACTATCTCTGGTACACACTGCTGCCGCTTTTAGAGGCAGGAAACAGCAAATACTATGTCTGTGACATCACACGCCCATAACACCAAGCAAATGATAAAACGCAGCTTACCGCAGAGACCGCAACACATGGTGCACCACGCAACAAACGCATCCACGAAGCAAAAGTCTGCCCGCTGCAGCTCCCCGCCAATTGAAGCTCTATTCCAACCCATCTGGACCGTCTTACTAATACACAATGAGAATTATATTTTGGCTTGTCAAGTCCCGGGCCATAAAACAAACTTTAATGGCGTCACGTGTTTCCTCGCAGCCATTCACAACACCGCGCAGGCCCATAAATAACCCTCAAAGTTGCACTTACTCAATAAGGCCGATTACACTGATGTGCATTAAGGAAAAGTCGTAGGAATGAGGGAGCTGGGAGCTTGTAACGGTGGCATGATAGAGAGATAGAGATGGGACCAGAGGTGCACTTTTAGAACATCAAAATAGAGTTTTATTTTTAGCATTGTAGTAATTTGCATATTTCATTCAGCCAACCAATAATAAAGTCTGGCACCCTGATAACTATCCACTGGAATTCATATTCTCATCGTGGTTCATGACCTCTTCTTAAAGTATTTAATCTAATAGTTATAACGTGTTTTTCCTCCTATACAATAAAGCTGCTTATAGCATATCACTGAAGCTGTTTGACCTTTTCAGTGTTAACTAAAACATCAAACATGCTTAACTGATTCGTGCCCAAATACTTTTCTTCTTTTATCCTCAGTGAACCTGCCACCGTAAGACTAATGTCATTCATTTATCTGGACCAATCCCAGACCGCACAGTAATTATTGCTCCTCCTCCCTTTTCCTGTCCAAACTGGAGAGGACAGATGATGTTGAGGTTTAGGTGGTAACCGCTGTGGGGGCAGGTACGATAGATGAGGAGGGGGCAAATAAGAGGCTTGTCACTATTTTTTTTTTTTTTTTTTGAACATGCATGTCCCAGAAAAAGGTTACTTCCCTGTAGATGATATGAGGGCAGAAATGTCTTGTCTGATCTGCAGGGTTAGGACCTGCATTGATCCTGCTGTCTGATAAACATGTCAGCTGCTAAGTTTATTAAATATAGCTTCTTTTTTTTATTGCAGCTACACCTCTTTTTGTAACTCAAACGTTGCTGCTGTCACTGAAGCAGTTAGAGATTGCGCAACATCTTTAAAGTGAAGTGGGTGCAAAGTGTCCACTGTGTTGGCTGTACAAGATAAATGAATAAGAACAAACAACCGTTTCTGCTGCTGCTCAGTTATACACTTCATGTGGTTAGTTCGGCACTCAAACACATAAAACATCTGTCAGCAATAAAAAAACAAACAAACCAGTGTCTGATCTCATGTGTTGCATCAACTCTAGCTATTACAGCCGCAGCAGTCAATAAAAAGGTACATTTTCTGACACAAAACTCCCCCAAAACCACTTTGAAAAGGGAGCTACATCACATGACCACGAATCTCAGCCAATCACAGTGCTCAGGAACCTGCTGCTGGATGGGAGCAAAAGGCTGACTGTTGGGCAACAGCGCCTTCTGCTGGCTTTTCACGGTTTCCCCCTTTTTACACTGCAAAAAGTGTCCGTCTATGCAAACAAGTTCTTCTAAAGTGATTCTATCCTAAAGCCTGTTCCCACAAACTAGTGATGGAGGAGGCCTTGAAGAGATCGCACTTGTTTCAAATGCAAATATTTCAATATTTTGTTTGAATAAATGTTTTTTTTTTAAATTCTACTCCACTAATAAGTCTTGATTTAAGATATTTTAATTTTCCTTAAACAGATTGAATTGCATTAGTCACATTAAGAATCATCACATTCCTTTTGCACATTTGTCTCCTTTGATTTGTGTAATTAAAGGGAACATGAGGACTGAACATGAAACTGAATGGCAAGCTTCAGTGTAGAGGATAATATTCATATCAACGCACTAGAAGCTAAATCATTTTCGATCAACTATAAATTAATGAATCAGTTTATCCAACTAACGACCAAAATCTAAATCATATAGCCTAAGTACATAAATGATAGATTAGTTAGATTTCATACAACTTGTTATTAAGAAACATATGTTTACTAAGCGTGTGTATGATGTGACTATAGAAGACATTTCTGCGGGGGATTTAAATAAAAGTGAAAAACCACATGCTATCCCTGGAAAAACTGCAATCTGTTCAAATGTGTGAAGGCCTGTGGTCAGGTTATACTTAATTACAGACAACAAACACATGTAGAATATGTAAGCTATGTACATGCTGAAACTAACAACACTGGGTGAAGCCTGTGTCCTTTTTTTTTCTCAGGCTTCTACTTGTGTCTGTCTTCCAGGGTCCATTTTGCCGCATTGCAGTAAGGTTGTAAATACTTTCGCAGCTGCCTGTCAGGCAACAGTGAAATACTGTCTTTGTTCAGTTGGCCCCATCTCCAGGCAGCTGAAAAACAGCCATGAACACTGAACTTTCTCCTGCCAGGCTTGCATATGCGGAATATAGCAAAGCAGATTTTGTTATGTGTCGATTATTGTGCAGAATAGAAGCAAGTGCACAGTGTGTGAAACGTTTTATAGCAGCTCAGGGGATGCAAAATTATACAACTTTCACTTCACCGCCTTTGGTAAACTGATGAATACCAAAAAAAGAAAGGGATTGTTCGACATGAAATATGCTGCTTCAAACTAAATCGAAATGTGGAATATTCAGTTAAATACAAGAAGCGTTTTTCTGATTGGAGGAGAATTTACTGCGTCAAAACAACGTTGCTCAAACCTCTCAGACGCCATCACCACTGACTTCAGACACCAACTATAATTGTGCAAAAAACAACTGAAAGGTTTTTTTTTGCCACAATGGCTACATTTAAAAGCCACAGTAAACAGTGTTATCCCATTTATTTCAACGTTTCTTTATTTCCACCAAGTTATCTTTGATTATGCAGCATGCACATTATCATTTCTGAGTTCATCAACAACCTTCTCTGCATCATAAGTAGGCTATAAAACTAGATTATTTCACTGCATCCAGAAAAATCACCAAACTTATCTAAGAGCCATTACCCTGCTGCTAATTTACATGACTAATGAAACAGGAAGCTGTCAGACTTCACATGCAGACACACACACACAAGCGTAAATGAAGTCCAGTATGACACACAGAAAAGCTTACCTAAAGAAAAGAGATAATCCATGTTTATTCTTGGAGGTTTACCTCTGCTCTGCATTTTGATAAAGCTGCGAGGAGCCGGTGCTGCTCTGTGTGAAGTGGTCGGATGTGGAGAAAGTTGAAACGATTCCTCTTGTCATCCGGGGAGAATGAGTCGCGCAGTGCCGCAGATATGTGCTGATCGGACGTTTATGAAACGAATGACTGGCAATTTTTTAAGAGAACCGTGGCGTATCGGTTTGGGCGCCATAGACGCAGAATGCAGTGGGAAAAAAAACCGCCAGGGAAATCAGGAAAAGAGCCATGAAGACGTTTGCCTCTCACACATGACCAGTGGCATCCAATGACAGGCGATGGAGGCACATAAAAAAGGTCTATTAGGCCTACCAAGCTGTAAATTGTCCTCTCACAAAAAGGAATTTGGACTGCAGCAATTCTTCTCATCTTTGCGCATAATGTCAGGAGCCCCCCGCCATGTCCTCTGGAGAAAAACAAGAGTTTGTTCCTGTTGGCCATCAAATGTTAAATCTACAAGTGAAAAAAGCTGCAGTTGGATTGCTGCCTTTAAAAAATGTGTTAGTCTCATCAAGATGCATATTTTAGAACAGAGAACATTATAGTGGACAGAATTGATCCATTTTTTGTTCAATTTATGGCAAAAATGTTGATGGGATATTTATTTGCTAATAGAAGCTGGCTGAATAGAAAAATATTACTGTTTACCGGAAAAACATATTTAAAATGATGTTTCCACCCCTCTTATTTTAGTATTTAGGGTATTTTTGTGTTGGACGGAACGAAATTCAGTCAGTCTCTTTCCTTTTTTGAGTTTTTCAGTAAGTGGCCTGTGCAACAGCTGTTAGCCTAATGCCACACAATAAAACCAGTTAGCTTATTAGGCTTTAAATTATTACTCACACTGAAGTGGAAATAAAATGTATCCTCGTTAAATGTATCCTAATACTGTGACATTGGCCTTCTCTGGTTTGATGCTTGGCTTTATTTATTGTGCTAGATGTGTTTTAAACGGATCTGTGTTGCTGCATCCTCTCTCTCTCTCTCTCCACAGATTCTTTACTTGAAAACTATCACGTTCATCTGCAGAAATAATTGTGGTAGCATTTTTCACGCCGTGGACCCTCGAGATTTAAAGGCTCGATTCCACAACTGCATGCAGTCTCGTCCATGTGAAGCATATTTCTGCAGCAAGAAGGAATTTCTTTTATTTCACTCTTGTTCATCTGGTGGCATGCCAGAGTCAGCACTGTGCGATTTATAGTCAGACTATGGCTCAGTCTCTGGTTTCCTGTCTTATACTGCGTGTGCGTGTGTGTGTGTGTTTGTGTGTGTGTAATGCAAGAGAGCAGGATTTGTAGCATTATACAACTGTGACATTATTTTGACTCTATAGTCCATTGGGACCTTATGGAGGGAGAAATAAATAGATGAATTAACATCGTTTTACCCTGGGTGCAAAGATACAAGACTGTCTGTTTAGTCTTTTTTTAACGTGATGTTCCTGTCTTTTATTAGAGGTCATCGGTTTAAGAGAGTCGCCACGTTGCACTGGAGGAGAGGTAAAAGTATGTGAATGATGGAGAAAGAGAAAAGCGAATAGCTCATCCGGACTATTTTTCACTGCTTGGGGAAAGCAAATTTTTTTTTTTATCCTAGAAGTGAAAGAAATAGTTAATTATAGGAAAATAGACATTTGCCAACATTTACTTTCCATTCCTATAATCCTACATATTTCCGTGTAGTTTGTAATTGCAGTTTTGTGCAGCACTAGTACACCACTTCATTTGCATTGTTTTGTCGTTTATGCGTTATTTAGACTGTCTATTGTACTGTCTTGTCTGTCTTCTATCTGAAAGTTATTTAAAAAGGAAAGAAATGAAAATAAATAGCCAGTGGAAACTGTGAAGTGGGGGTAGTGTGTTTACACCTACACTTAAAAGACTAATAAAGACAGCACTTCCCCATCTGCATATGAATTCATGCATGTGGACGGTTTTTCTTTGTGTTCATACTCGCCTCTATTCCAGTTTATTCTGTTCAGCATGAGCCAAAAGCCTATTTTCATACTAGATAAGTCATCTATGCCAAGCCATTAAGGAAATCCTCCATTTCAGCAGCTATTGCATGTGTTATTACATTTTCACATCCTGACTGTTGACTTATTAAGAAAATATTCCCACTAAAAATATCGTGGTTACTACAGCAAATGTCACTCCATATATAAATATGTCATGTGATATGTTTGGGAAAGGTGTGGCACCACCAAGTACAGGCTCGGGTAATGTGGCTACAATTATTAGTTTATCATTATCAAAGATCTATTTGTTCTTCCTGCACTACCTTCTTCTTTAGAGGTTCCCCCCAATAAGTAAAGGTTAACCGATGATTTTGATGAGCTGTATCATGCTGGTTAACGATCTAATTAACTAACAGTTCAGGGCTCCATGTTCACTCAGCTCTGCTTTTTACAATCACAGCAGATTCAGACCCTGCGGCTATCAGTGTGATCCTAAACATAATAAAGATAACATGATAATTATCTATCTATGCACTTATCTAACCTTACTGGAGGGATTTTTACACGCACACCAGCATTTACTGCCAAGTAAACAATTGCTGTAGTGAGCCGACAGACTCAGTAAAGGTCTTATTGTAGGCTGTTGTCCCCATGATTCAACACATACTGTTGATTTCACCTCTAACACGTTTTAGACATCTGTGTTGACCTCCTCTGTTTTTGTCTAGAGGTAAAAACAAAGAACGTCCAGTCAGGTATGATGGGATGCGTAAAGATCTATAAAATGAAGGATATCTGCCGGCCGAAGTGCGTCATCCTCCACAGTTGTTTTGCATTTATTGCTGCTTTCCTTGTGGGACATTAAACAGTTAATAGTCTTGCACAAAAGTGTTGGACAACAGACAAAATATCCGATCTATTGGATATAAAGTCGCCTGCAGGCTTGTCAAATTGGACAGCTGAAATCTGGTAAATCGTGTTTGGGAAAAGTGTTAGGAAAACAAGACCTTTTATTTATGTACACTCAACAGTCTTCTTCTGAATGAGCTGATATATTGTCCCTTATTTTACTTTGAATGACGTGTACTGTTGGCACTGTTGTGGAAAAGCCCGAACATTTTCCCCTAGTGTGCTTCCCAGCCGTTTGGCTAATTTTCACAGCTCTGATCCTAACCTACATGCAGCCTCGACAGAAATAACCCCGGATAAAGAGTGTGGATATGGAGCAGCAGTGCATCTATGGGCGTAACATGACTGCATCTAATGACAAGAGTGAAGCTAACCCCTCTTATGGCCTGTAAAGAAAAGTGGAACATGACTGTCTATAACGGTACAGTGAGGATGACTGCATGAAAAAGGCCATAATGAGAGGAATTCCCCTCTCTGTGATATATTTCTTTTTATCAAAGAAGAGGTCAAATACACTTATCGTGCGCGTGTAAACAGTGTATAATCATGTATTTTCAAATAAAGAAGCTGAACATTATCATTCTGTGGTCAGAGGTCACCTCAGTCACCAGACGATTGGATCATAGGCCACTGTGCTCATCATCTCTTGAGCCCAATGTATCAAGACGCAGATAATCACTTCAACATTTTCTCTGCTGCTACAATATTCTGTATTCATCTTGTGCTTTCAGCATTTGGACACTTTTAACAACTGGGAACCTCAAAACAATCATCACGTTTAATGGCGATGACTAAACTAATGCTGGCTTTGACTCCTGAGGACACAGAGCAGTATACACTCAGGGAGGCGCCTCTTATTCTTCCTCTGCAGACTGGATCAAAACACGCCAGAGAGAGAGAAAGAAAAGTAGGGGCGTTTTCATCAAATATGTCAGCGGCGTTTAAAGCTCGTATAATCTGTTTTCAACTGCGAGTAAAGCACAATAAATTAATAGTGAAGCTTGATCAGTTGGATTGGTATGTAATGGAAATCAGAGGACTGTAAAAATGTGTCTGTGTTACTCCATTTTTGGATAATAAAAGTGGTAGTCCATTTAATCCCTCTAATCTGTAGTTAATCCATGGCAATTGTACGGATTTATTTTTTTAAATTCAGTGGACTGCACCATGCAGAAAAGTTAACTACTACTACTAAAATAATTATTATAATAATTACAATAATAATAACATAGAATAACAATAATATTAATATTTTAAATTGAATTAATTTGGAGAAAAACAAATCCACATTTCTGACACAAATTAAAATATATCACCACTATTTGTACCATACAAGGATACAAAAAAAAACACCTGACTGAAAAATACTAAATTAAATGGATGGAGTTCGGAGATTATTAGAATATTTAAAGAAATTAATTTCTGAAAGCTGATTATTATACTGCTGCCGTAGACGAATTGAGACTATAAAAGCCTTCCTGCCTTTTTTATTTTAATTTTAAATCAAGCCTTGCCTATAACCTAGATGCTAAATAATATTATCTGCTGAAAGGTGAGGTCTGAACGTTTCCATGAGATTAAACAATCAACACAACAATTGTAAGAAACTATACTCAAAAAAATATATGAAATGGGGTTTTACTACTTTCCAGTAATCAAAAAAAGTGTCTTCATTTTTTCCCAGCACGGACAGCTTCCACAAGTCGGAATGCAGTTCTAGCATTCACAGTTTAAAATGTTCCCTTCTGTGCAGCTTTCAGAAAATCACTATCAGAAAACTACAGTTTCACACTAACTATTCAAGGATAGTTTTTCTAATGTTTTTTTCCTTCTCTCCCTTCATATAAATGAATGAATCCATGAACACGCTGATAATGATCTGGCACATGCATGTGTGGCTATTGAGACTAAAAGAACAATATCGCCCTCTAGCGCTCTTATTACTGCTCAGATAAAGCTCACTGCTCCACTAAAGCTAAACAGATTGCATTTAGTTCAGCATATTTCAGGATTTTTTCCCATTTGATTTGCCTGGAGCTTGAAATAAAAACATCCTAATTAATATATGTGCACAAATTTAAGAAGAATGACAGCAACAAATAAAAAATCACTTAGAAGAATTTAACTGGAAGAGTGATTTGTTTCTGAGTGAGTTTTATAAAGATAGAATTAGGACACAAAGCTGTTTATATTTCAGCATCAATGAAAGTAAGGCTGCTCTGGACACCAGTCAAAGTGAAGGTTTTTTTCCCATCGGTGGGAAGTGCAGTTGATGAATAAACGTGACCATTAAGGTGGGGGTGATTTCCTCTGAAACAATTCATCGACCAGACACCCTGTGGAAAAGTGTCTACATGCTGTTTGTCAGCAACAGACGCAAACGCCCAAGAAAAAGAAGTTTCAAAGGAGAGTGTAATTACTGGCCGGGCCCATAAACTAATTTAGGCCAGACGTCTAGCCATTTCTAAAGCTTTATTGGACCGCGTTTCTTCCTGCTTTAAAGTCATTATTCGTACAAGTTGGACAATAAATTGGAAATCCGCGCAACACACCTCTCCTAATCGTAAACACTTTATTACTCGTTCTTCTGCGTTTCAAATGAAATCCACTCCTTAAAAAGAAAAGTGAAATTTTACATCACAGTATGTAACCTCATTTAGGATTCAAGGACGATTTAAATCCTTTTTAATCTCAGTAGATGCGTTTGTTATATGCAAAAACTATTTAATCCTGAACTCAGCCATTTTACTTTGTATTTCTCTTTTCAATGCTCAGGAGTTACTCTTTGAATTACTTAAATAAACCAACAAGCCACTAACATGCATACAAAGCTATTCAATGTGTTACTTAGAGGAAAATGTGCGCGTATTTATTGACTTTTAGGATTAGATGGATAATTTGATTCTTCCCCAAACAAAACAGTGTTGGTCTGTGACAAAGCTAAACACAGGCAATTTTTTTTTTATTTTTTTTTCCAAGACTCTGCTGATGCATTATCTCCATATGCGACACAGACAGCAGTCAAAGTGGATTAGCTGTGAAAAGATTTTATATACAACTCCAAATTCTTAACAAAAGAAACACACATTTTTCTAAAATAGGGATGCGCAACATCTCTATGAAACTGTTTGAACATCCCAGTGCGTGGCTGAGTCTTTGTGTGTGTGAGTGTGTGTGTGAGTGTGTGAGTGTGTGTGTGTGTGTGAGTGTGAGAGTGTGAGTGTGTGTATGAACAATTGTAAAACAGAAAAATACAGATTGCCAAAATGTGTGCGCACCAATCTGTCCAAGACAAATTGTTGCGCTTTTGGCCAATGACACTGACACTCAGCACTTATGCTATACAGAACGTCTTGAAAAATAAAACGGCTAACGAAACTCCTACCAAAAATAAAATATAATTTTTTCAGATCCTTGGTATAAACATCAAGTGCTCCTCATTAAGCTCATAGCTGCTCCTTGCCGTTCCTCTCTCTGTTCATCTTCTTCATTTTCATCCTCCTGTTCTGGAACCAGATCTTCACTTGTCTCTCGGTTAAACTGAGTATGCGGGCCACCTCGTAGCGTCGGTCTCTGGTCAGATACATGTTGAAGAGGAACTCCTTTTCCAGCTCTAAAGTCTGATATTTCGTGTACGGGCATCGCTTCTTTCTCGTGGATCGTGCGTGGATCCAGTTTGCTGCAGGGTTGTCTGAAAAGACATCAGGGATGGTGGGGAGGAATGGGGGGTTACATGTGAGGTAAAGACATACATGTGATGAGGCTGATTTTGATATTCTGTGACTTTGAGTGCAGTAAATGGTTGCCAAAGTGGGGTTAGGGGACGTCAAAAGGGCACTGGTGTGGCCTTAAGGGATCAAAAGCAAAACAAGGGATCGTTTTTGGTTCTACAGGCAACGAAAATAAAAAAAAGGCGCAGGGATGATTATTTTCACTCACACAAGAGCAGCAAAAATAAATTATCTTAACATCTGTCCATAAAGTCTCCAGGTAAAACTGATCGAAATGGGGCAACGTGTATCTATTTTGGGTGTCCCGTGACATGAAAAACTTTAGGGTCCCCTGTAATAACCCGTGTAGGGCGGGTTCTTCTCTCCTTCCCTAGCCGCAGTATAGTAGGCTAGGCTACGAGACACTTTTATAGGTTAGTAAAACCTCCAGTTTTACACACCCAGCTCATACAGTTCTTCGGGTTGTAAATCAGCAACTGGCTATTTCGTTTACTTACTTGGGTCAAGTTGTTGTTGTTTCTCCTCTTTGGGCTCGCTGTGGCTCGAAAGCTCACTTCCACTGTGCTCTTTGCTCGTCTTTTCTGGACACTCCGACGCTCCACACGCGTACTGACCGGCGAGCGGTCGAGCCTCTACCTCCGATGTGTCGCAATCTGTCGCTTTCGGTGGTAAGACGTCTGGCTTTGTCCCGTACGGCCGATTGCCTGGGTGAAATCCGGCAAACGAAACGTGGTTGGAGATGGGGTCCATCCAGGAGCGGACGCCGACATATCTACCGTCTGAGGCGGGGAGGTGGGACTGGTGGTGGTGGTGATGGTGGTGGTGCACATACGGATGATAAATCCCCTGCGGATGAACCGGGGACCAAGACGACGAGAAAACAGCCGACTTTGGTGCAAAATTGCAAGAGGAGAAGTCTGCGTTGTCCCCAGCACCTGGCGGCCTCGGGGTCACCGAGTGTGGAGCCTGAATAAAGCGAGCACCGTACACATCCTCCGGCTCCTGACCCATTATAGCGTCCACATAGCAGTTACTGAGAGTGCCACTGGAAGACATTTTTGATCTCTTCCTACTCATATAATAAGGGTTGCACTGTTACGGGAAGCTTCCCTCTATGAACAATCATAGTATTTTTGCTGGCCTGCATCTACAGGGATTGGTTACATGGATCACGTGGTCATATTTACCAATACTGCGAGTAAATCAATCCTGCCCTTGCTCTCTCTTTCTTTCTTTTTCTTCTCGTCAGGTTTAATTTAGCTTTTCATCTCACAAATAATAAAAACAGTCCAATCAGATGTGTCTGGAGGGAGATAACAATCGCTAAAATAAATGTAAATGTTAATTTTTTTTTTCCTGTTTCACATGTGGCTGCAGGACGTTGCAACAATGCAACCAGCTCAGTAGAGGAATAAGACACTTTTCCTCCCACACACAGTCCACCAACACGGATTCCCTGCATCTTAATGCTTGAGAAAACTCTTATAATATCGTTCTGATACCCCCAATGCTATAAAATGGTTTATAGACTTAGGGAGTCCTCGTAAAATACATGTAATAACATGTTGTAAAATAACAGACGCCATTTCCGTCCACAATGCGCTGTATCCGTTGTTAATATTCGACGAGGAAACATATTTTCTGGATTGGTTTAATTTTTAAAGTTGAGCCGGAAACAGCAGTTGTGAAATTATTGTATTCATTCAAAGGGAGGCAATAATCTCTTTATGTATCAATAAATGTTTTATGAGGTGCGTGTGATTATAACATGCCGTCAATAAAAAGAAAAAGAAAAAAAGACTTGCAGAAGCAACCTCCATCTGCATATTTCTCTCTGAAATGTGTCATTATAGAAGAGATGTTGATTTGGCTTTTTAAAGCTAGATTTGATTCTTTTTTGCCGCATTATGAAGGAGAATGTGTTGACCTTCAATCCAGCAAAGCTCCTTTAACATCTATAGGCTAAATCAGAACCAAATCTGCAGAATCAGGATGAGACTTTATTAGATTTTGACCTCAGATAGCAGATAACAATAATCCATATATAACGTGTTATTCTGTACACTTGAAAGAAAAGCAACGTGGCCACTGAGGCCTGCGCCGCCCGAAAAAAGGAAGGAAGAGCTGATTCCTGCCTGTGAAATTATGCTTGAACATAATTTACGTCGTCTAACAGTTCATA
Source organism: Scomber japonicus (assembly GCF_027409825.1). Lineage (NCBI taxonomy): Eukaryota > Metazoa > Chordata > Actinopteri > Scombriformes > Scombridae > Scomber > Scomber japonicus. The sequence continues at coordinate 15,577,089 of NC_070588.1, forward strand.
TAGTGTCAGTTTAGTTGCGAACAGGCCCGAAAATAAAGCAACATCATGTTTTTTTTTTTATTTGATTCTCATCCATACTCCCCTTTACACACAAATAGACGGTTGGAGGAGGGCGGCAGAACAGGCTTATTTATACTCTCTTATATGAGTCTTTATTATGTTTAAATTCACTAGTATCAGTCTGTAATCTCCACTTGGCAGTTAAGGAGCAGGAACATCTTTAAACGCGGTTAATGATAGTGTGATCATTTCATAAGGACAACTAAAATCCAAAAATGTTAAAGTGTTTAAGCCCGAACTTCTCATCGTCACATGAAGCTGGAACATCATTTCAAACATTTAGTGAAATAAGAACATTTCTTAAACATCACCGTTTCCTTTGTTGCGTTGAAGAGCAATTGTCTATTTTAGAAAATGCCCCCCTCCTCCTCCTCCACCCCTCCAAAACGCCTTCAAGCTAAGTAATACCTGTATCAGTGCAATTGAATAGTGTATTTTGCTTTTGCGTAAAACAGATTTCTAAGAACTAGATAATTATAGAGCAGAGGGTTTGACAGCATAAACAAGTACAAACAGGATTATTTCACCATCTATTTATTGCAAGATACATGCCACAAACATGCAATAAATTCACAGATTAACCTTGTTTTCAGCCACTTTTAGAGGCTCATAGAAACATTTAGCAAATGGCTCGCACCCACTGTAAAACCAAATCTGCGCTACACAACAATCAGTGTGCTTTCATGACTGAAACAGAGTAACTCCTTCCGTACAGCTCGCCGTTGCGACATCTTTCTTCTTCAGTTTGAATTAAATGTCTCCTGGCAAAGGGAAGAAATCTACTGCACCAATAATTTAAGACCAAGAAGTGTTTCCCTGTGATAAAACAAAGACAAATACACGACGCCACACAAAGTACTAAAATTGGCACATACAGTCACAGTTTCGTTGAAATTGAAGATAAACGTCCAATGCCACTGGAGCATCAAACTGAATATGAGAGGAAAAGTTAAAAAAAATTATAACACAGCTAACCACTGGTCACTGGTACATGCAAGCTCACGAAAAGGTGAGATTTGAGGTGAGTTCACGGATACGGTTTTCCCTGTTAATCTTCTTCAGTTTCATCCTGCGGTTCTGAAACCAGATCTTGACCTGTCTGTCGGTCAGGTTGACGCTCCTGCTGATCTCTAGGCGGCGCTCTCGGGTCAGATACATATTGAACAGAAACTCCTTCTCCAACTCCAAGGTTTGGTGCTTTGTGTAGGGACATCTTTTCTTTCTCCCACTTTTTGCAGTTAACCAGTTGTTTGTTGGCGCGTCAGTCTTGCAGTCTGTGAGGATAAACATAACAAGACATCATCATTTTTTTATTTTTTTTATTTTTTTTCTCAATGCAGATTGAACAACATCTCACCTGCTGCTTTGGATTTCACCTTTGGGAAATAACACCACAATATAAATGCCTTCCCAGGATAAACCATATGCATGGGGTGTTATTAGTGGAGCACATGCCACCAAAAATAAAACGGAAATTAACTGAAACCCCAGCTGATCAAACCGCACACCAGGACCAACATTTAAACATTATTTAAAATATATATTTATCTATAAATTAATATCACTGGAGCTTAAACTACATTAACATGTAGCCTAACCTTTAGCCTATATAAAATGGTGCAGTTGCCAATATTTAATTGGATTTGAAATACAGATATATTTGTTATATTATCACAGTCTGGTTAAAGATATAGAACAAACTATCCTGCTGAGCACTGTGACAATGAGCTGCAAATTAACCAACATTTGAGGATCGTTTTGTACTTAATTTAGCAATTTGTTAAGCAAACACCTGGCAGAAAAATCATAGCTGCTTACTTTCATTTTTGGTTTCTGAAAACTGTAATATGTCTAAATGTAAGGGAAGTCATTGTTAAAATATATTTCTAAAATGCATATTATTTGAATTTCAGGGGAACATACAGGCTACTCTGCATGCTGCATGCATAAAACCATTCTCTCCTGCCTATTACTGCAACCTGAGAAAGACTCTCATTAAACATTACGACTTTAGGGTTGTTTGTGTTTTATACTTGGTTTTATGATGCTGGAGCCTTCTCAGCACAGCGCCACGAGATAAAAAGCTTTCATTGAAGCCAACCCACCTTTCCCTTCCTTGTGGTGCAGCTCAGGACTGGACACAGGGGCTTCCATGGAGCACTTTTTCTCCTCCGAGCTGGACTTGGGATCCGGGCTTTCTACGGGGACGGGTGTCCGTGAGGTCTCGGGGATTTTCGGGCCGTCCTCACTTTCCTTTTCCACCTCTGCGAAATTAGACGACGACGAGGAGGAAGACTGCGGTTTCGGGGTGACCCGGCTGAGCTGCATCAGTGTTGGGTTTGGACTCGGTGGATCATGACAGTAGTTTTCCTGATGCTTCCCGTTTGCATAAGTTTGGCTCAGTCTGAAATAGCCCGGAACCGGGATCTCGGGACCATCGACTGGACACGACTCAGGAATAACGTTAGGATATGCGGGGACGTCTGACGAGCTGACTTTTTGCACTCTCTTATCGGAGTACATGCAGCAGTTGCTTTCTTCCTTAATGCTCTGTGAAAATGTACAGTTTGACATCTGACTGGGCGGCTCTATTCTGCAGGGTCTATTCGGATCAGTCCAGTTATCTATTTGAGGTATGTACGAGGGGACATTCATGCCCATATTTTGGTGGTTGACCTCCCCTCTTTTGCCGAAAGACGGCAGGAGTCCACAGGTTTGCATTCCGTAAGTTCCCATGTCTGAGCCAGACGGCATGTACATGTTGCTGTTGGCGTAAAAGCTGTCCGTCCTGCAAGCACCAATTAAAGAGTCCACTAAATATGTGTTTGCCGCAGGTGAGCTACTGGGAAAGGACATTTTTGGGGGTTAAGTTCTTTGGAGGAGAGAGATGTCCTTTGTAAGCTGACATATCTAGGAAAAACAATCTCCGCGTAAGTCAGGATGCCTCCCGACCACATGACAAGCCCACCAATGAGATTTGAAAATGGCCTTGAGACGCAGCCTCCTCTACCCCTGCACGCGCTCGTACTGCGGGTGCAGACGTGGTCAACAGCGACACCTACAACACGGACTTGAAATTGGTTTACAGATTATCGCGGGATTACAGAGACTGTTCAACAAGGGGAAAAAAACTGCGACAATCACGTTTTTTTAAAAAAGACACTTTGAATGTCACCAGAAAAAAAACAGTTCACCTGCATTTTAGATTTCATTTATTAGAGAAGTGATGCTCTGTGAGAGGTGTTCAGTGTGGGAAATGCTTCAAAGGTGTTTGTGTCTTTGTGTGAGAGACAACAGAGGGAGTGTGTTTAATGTGTAGGCCTACGTGTGTGTGTGTGTGCGTACAAATGCTGCCTACATGGCGCAAAGGCGACAACGGCATGAACAAATGTAACCAGCTTTACTGAACTGAATGTGCTATTTTTTGTTTTCATAAACCTTTCACATGACCCCCACGCCCACCACAGTCTCTTCTCCAACTGCATTTGCATATATTCTACTCTCATCACAATTAAAATGGGAAACACTAAATAAATAAAAATACCAAATAAAACTGCACTGTTTCCTCTGCTTTTTTCAATGAATTCAATCATTGTTTTTTACACTTTGCATATGTATTTTTGTTGTTAAATTAAGCTCCATTATTCTAATTTTTTTGTTTAAAATAAAAACCAAAAAAACCCACACACACCCAATAGTATAAGGACAATATTTAAATATCCCGATAGACAAAAAAGAAAAGAATCTAGTCCTAATGAGGTTAAATCCACTATTCACACATTTAAACTAAAATCCGTTCTGTGTACGTGAAGGTCGATATCTGCATCAAATCATCTACAGATAGAAATAGATAGACAATTGTACTTCTTTAGCTGCGCATATCATTAAGTAAAATATATTTGTTTGCATTTGTCACATGTGTCTTTTTGGCTTTCAGTTGTAAAAAAGTTTAATAGTAATAACGTGCAGGGGTACGCAGTGTGGGAATTATTCTACTCGTGCATGTAGTCATTGTTTTTGTCTGCTAAGAAGCCAAATGTGTTCAGGAGGAGGGGAAAGTAACAGCAGTTTGGAAGCACTCCTGGAAATAAATATCCATCGACCAAATATTAGAAGCCAGGTTCAAATAATCGCCAAACTGCTACAAATGATTTACAAATGATCAAAACGCAGTGAACGCATCTTGAAATAATTATATCTTTAGTGTTTATCAAGCTTAATCAGATCTTATTTGAGAGGATGAGGCTTTTTTGCACTTGGTTGCATTAGCAGCATGCAAAACATTGGCCTGTTAACAAGACAGATTTTGGTTATGGAACAGCTTTGGAAAATATTCCCCGTTTTAACACATTCGGTTATTATTAAAGGCAGAAAAGACTGCATTTGACCTAAACACATGCCCACACGGATCAGTTTTATTTGAATTATCACGTTGACTAATTATGCCACCGGTCGGTCAGAGGTATCATAAGGGTATTTCGCATATCACGTGATGAACTGCAAACAAAATATCTTTAATACACGTTTCTCTTTATGTGTAAACAACAATTCAGACACGCAAAATATGTACACAAGTCTTGGTGATATTTCGGTCAATTAAATCATTTAAAACATTTTGTTTAAAGGAAAACATTTATCCTGGACCGCAGTTTATTATAATAATAATAATAATAATAATAATAATAATAATAATAATAATAATAATAATAAACCAGGATGTGAGGGTTAACTCCAGCTCTTAACATAATACATACAATAATACAACTCGTATCTTTTGAAGCAAATGGGCCACTGAAATACAGCCGCGGATAAAATATAACCTAATAACAGTTACAAAGCTGCAAAATGAAAGGAAAGGAAATATGAAGCACTTTTATGTTAATAATCCCCAACAGCAATGATATTTGAGCATGCAGAGACAGATTCCAGTTCAGTATAAAACTGAGCGGCCTTCAGGTAAGGATCTAAGTGTGTGTGCATGAGAAAGCCCAGAGGTTTTACGGACACACAGCAGAGTTATATTTCTTCCGCCCTGTCATCTAAAAACACTTGAACATGACTTGAAAATCAAATTGCTGCTAGGGAGATACTACACAGGAATAGCATCATTTCAGGTGGGTGTGAGTGAAAATAATGACGTAATTAATGTTATCTGTTCATTTCTCAGATATCCTGACAAACTGTAAACCTCTGTTGACTGGTTTAATTTAAACCACATTTAGGATACACAAATTCTGCTGAAAACAACTAAGTTGTGGCTGATTCCAAGAGTCAGAATAAAAACAAAAATCTAAACATAACATGTGTTAAATGGATTATTCCACCACTGAAAGGATTTCCATGTCAAAATTGGCTGAACACTGCATTCCCAACTAGCAGCCAAGCTGCAAGTCTGCCCTCATGTGGATAGACTGAGAATCAAAGTGAAACACAGTTGGTAATGTCATTTCACTGTAGGACATGATGACAACCCAATTAAACGCTTAATGAAACCTCAATTTTGTAATAGCCTTTCTGGGAAATAGATGTGATAGATCGCAAATGAAATAAACATGAATCCCCCTCATAAGTTGTTTTTTTCTCCATAAAGGACGCTGAAACAAGTGTCATTCCTGTGATGCGATGACCCAATATCACCACATGAATTATCAATAAAGCGACTGTTTCTGTGGCATCAATGCATTTATTTAGTGGTTACAAAAATAACAGAGTGGTAAAAACTATTGAGGTAAAGCATGGCACTCAGATATATCCACATCTTGTATAAATAGCATGGATAGTGGCGCTGCGCAAAGATGGGAACGCTTCACCTGCATTCATTAACGACAGAAAAGCGCTTTTACGCAAGCATATTTTGCGTCAAACCCACACATCGAGTATTGAGATACTATAAAAGCAGATAAACTTGAAAAAATGTACTTATCCACATATATGGGGTTCCTTGTTAGAATATCTTCCAGCTTTTCCAGACTGACAATGGCAGCATTACAAGTGTCCCAAGATGTCAAAAGGAGCTAAATATGGACGGGATGCGCAGAAATCCCTTGAATTTTCCCAACATTTGTAGCCTGGAGTTAAATTAAAAGAATCAGTCCTCTTGTGGTTTGGGGGTTGGGACAACAAAGTCCAATAGCCCCCTATTTAGACGTTTACAGCTACTTTTATTGTACTGTCTAGACGGTTCAAGGTTTAGTAAACAACCCAGTGTTTGAAAGCAGAGGAAATAATGGCACCATACAGGCCTGCAAGCGCCACATTTCTCCACTAATGAATCTTTAGAACATTTCTTCTTTTTTTTCTTATGTGTTTTAAGGACGACTTCGTTGAGTTCATTTGACAGATTTCCTGACTATGATACAATATTTGTTGACTTTATTTCACACCACAACGTTCATTACATGCGTCGTATAAATGCACATACACAAGGAAACCTACATATATTTTTATAAATAATTTCAAAGCACACCTCGCACTTTGCTAAAAAAAAGGAAAAAAAAAAAAAGGAAAAAAAAAGAGGAAATATTTGCTGCCAATAGCGCGAAAATATATGAACACAAATAAATAAATGCAGGAGATGTTTGCAAAATTTCTGGCAGCTCGGATTTTCCTAATGCCAGATTTTTGTAAACCAAATTATTTCAACAGGATGATAAAGGTTCAAATAGCAGAGGGGACCAGTCTTTGAAATATGTGTGTATAGCTCCTATTATTTTTACTTTTCTCTCTCTCTCTCTCTCTTTGTGTGTGTGTGTGTGTGTGTGTGTGTGTGTGGGTGTGTGTGTGAGTGAGTGTGTGAGTGTGAGTGTGAGTGTGTGTGAGGTATCAGAATAAAGGATTCCCAGTGAAATACTGTAGGCGGTCGCGGTTCAGCTTTTTCTCTTTCATTCTTCTGTTCTGAAACCAAATCTTCACCTGCCGATCTGACAGGTTTAACATCTTGGACAGCTGAAGCCGCTTCTCTTTGTTAATGTACACGTTGAAGAAAAACTCTCGTTCAAGTTCTCGGATCTGGTATTTGGAGTAAGGACACCTCTTCTTCCTGGACTTGGTTGATGAACCTGCACAAAAAGGAGAAGGAGGGAAACAAAGTTAAAAAATGTTTTTGTAAATTTAACATCAGGTCATAAACTGTTTGAAAATAGTACAGTTAACAACTTGACAGATAACATTTATTTATTTCAGCACAAAGGCCCTCTCTCTGACACAGACACACACACACACAGACACACATACACACACACACAGACACACACAAAAACACACCCACCCACTCGCCCGCCCACACACACACACACACACACACACACACACACGGAGATACAGAGGAATTTGCATTAAAAGGAATTCATATTGCACTGATATTCATATGTATTTTTGTATTTGGAGGTAGACGCATGGCTGTGGGCATTTTCCAAGGGTTGTTTCATGCACAACACTGATAACATATATTTATTTTATTTTATCTCTCATTTATTCTCTATCAATACCTCTATATAAATTCTAGACACAGTGTCACTGCACACAAGGCAACCGTCAGAGTAGGGTGACTTTACTGTTTCCCATTGTAAATACCTTTACAACCGTAAAGTAAATCTTATTGGGATATAAAAGCTTTTGCATGCTTATAAAGCGGCACATAACCCTGGACGGCCGCGGTGGTGGACACAGCGCAGCTCACTCTGTTGTCTCAAGTATAAACACCTCATACACTGAAAAAAAGAGGAAAAATAAAACTTACTTTGTTGGTTGTTCTTGTCGCCGCAGTTGGAGGATGAATCCTCGTCGACGCTCCCGCTCGCTTCAGCTTTGTGCTGTTCCAGTTTGGTTAAAGCCTGATTGTTATTCGCAGCATCTCCGGGAACGGCAGAGTCTGTCTTTTGTTTGGGGGGCTCCGCGCCGGGCTTCTCCTGGTTAGAAGTGTCAAGAAACTGGTCGAAGCCCTGGGGAAGAACCCCATTTCGGCCGACCCCGTTGAAGAAATTGCACGGCGAGCTCGTCCCTCCATGGTGACCGTACAGGGACTCGTTTTTGAATATCACATCCGCCCTGCTGCTGGAGGACTGGATCAAGTCCCGGTGCATTATCTCGTCCGTTGAATAGTAGGACGCGTAATTGCCCCTGTAGTGCCATTTGCTGGGACGGTCCAGTCCATAATCCCTGAAAGCGACCTCTCGAACAGGTTGCACTTGGGCTATGTTGGAAGAATAGGGGAAATTAATCTGACACGAAGTAGTCTGCGGTAAAAAGGAGGAGACTGATGTAAAATCAGGCGCCGAAACGTAATAAGTGCAGCTCGGTAAATACATATTTGACGCACAGCTGCGATCATCGTATTCCGTCATATCTCTTCCTCTTTTCCTCTTTGCAGCAGAGGAAAGGAATTGGCAGCTTGACTGTGTTAAACTTTGTCCATCTATAGCACCACAGGCGCGTGGAAAGACCCCGCCAGGGAGAAAAAATCGGAAACGTAGGCAGACCTGCAATACATCTTGATCGATTCTTGAGGTAATTGTGTCATGTGATCCAGCTAAGAAATTACCATACATCAATATCAGTCATTAAAAACTGTCCTGAGAAACTCATGTGAGCGCATGCAAGAGACTCCATTGGCTCCCTGGCTGCAGAGGAAACTCCTCTCCAGCCTTCTTGCCCTATAGCTCATGGAAAAAGAAAAAAAATAGTGAACCACCGCTGGAATATTTAATTGAAAGCTTTACAGCAACACCGTCTACATCGTGTAATGACACGTAATGACAGCCCTGCAAGCTCATTTGTCTATAAATGTGCGCAGTTTGGAGGAGTGGGTTTGTAGCAACAGTTAGGTTGGAAACATTGAAGTTGACCTCCGCATTTTACGCAGAGCATGTGGAGAAGGCCTCCGTACCTGCAATGTGTCTGCACGGTTAAAAAAAACATTAATACGCATATTATGAATATAATAAGAAAGTCAGTTTTGATGGAAATAAATGTAATGGTTCATTGCATATAATAACAATGCACTATGCTGGTTGGGGACAGTTAAACACGCACAAATAAACGCCAGCGGGAAAGTATTTGAATTACTAGTCAGCCCCTTGGCCTGCAGCAATGCAAAATACTCAGGAAAGTTATAAGACTGTTATAAGAATTATAAGAAAGAATTCTTATCTAGATTTTATTGCAAAGTATGCAAGCTGACCCATGTTCGTCTTAACTTAAAATCGGAATATCTACACATTACTGCTGCTTGTATTTCCATTTGTTATTACCTTAATATTTAATGCAGATGCACGCGTGAGAAAACAGCCAAACACAACAGCCTTGGATAGCCTGCTGCAATTACAGGAACGTTGATTTTGGATCCCATAAAACAGAAAAAGAAAACACACGGTAAGTCCATTGCAAGCATGAATCACGAAGTACATTCAGCATGGCCAAGTCCAAAACAACTGGCGTTGACCGTCTGTGGTCAGGGTGATGTCCACCAAGCATTCACCAACAAGCCTCTGCACCCAAATCCTTTTATTGCACGAAAGCAGCCATGCCTGCAGTGTCTCGGTGGGGAAAACGAAGTAAATCATTGGTGAACGGATTTTTTTTTATGTCTTCAAGCCTCTGCTATTGTTTTGTGTTTGCTCTGTAAGTATATTTTTTCTGTTTGTTATTCACAACCAAATATAAAGGAAGAAAATATATTTAAAGCAGCACTCGGTATTTTTTGAAGGCCTTCTGCTGGAATGCAACATTGGACACAAAAAAGGCATCAGTGCAAATTATGCCCATCCAGAATAAATGATGCTCTGATTTGAAGGCCAGTGTATTGTGGTCAAAGGACCAAAAGATTCTTCAGTGCTTTACATTTAGAGGTCGCACGCAATGTGGAAGTGGCTTAAAAGCGACTGGGTTTATTGTTATTGGGGGGTAAAATCAGCTCTGTGGTCGGGGTGTCTGTGTTCAACATTTACCACGTTGAAACGCTTCAGGCAGTTAAATATACACACACGCTAAAAAAAGGAGAATTTTTCATAATAAAACATAAAAATAACAAAACAAAAAATACAAACTAATCCTCCACACGCATGTATCCACTTACAGATTGAACAAATCTATCTTAATCCATCACTAACTCTCATCAGCTTGAAATGTTAAAGTAAGTGATGATTTTGATAGGATTTAATTACTTTGTTAACCTCTGAGATGGACAAAGTGAAGGCGACCTGTTGATCGCATCGCTGTGACGCATTGTTTTATTGTATCGTGTTGTCAAGCGTGGAAACGTGGTAGGCTATATTATCATTATTAATATTGCTTTTATTGTGATTGCTATTATTATTTGAATTCTTATTATTGTCACAAGTATCATCCCTTTATCCGTTACACTTTGCCACAACAGTATTGCGTTTATTCAGTGCTTTAAGACTTAACTGTGGAATTAATTTTGCGCACAACAAAAGATGAATTGATAGGGATAGAGTTTAAAATAAATTCAGCATTTCAAATTCTAATACAAAGTGAGCAGTTTTGGATGACCACATTAACTAAATCTTTCTTTTGCTGAGCTCGTTTTGCTGTGCGTAAAGTTAACCTTGATAGTATCATTTTTACCAAAACCACACGAGGACCTATTTTAAAATGTTCACACTGCTAACTATTTTAATTTCTATATCCTTATAAACTAGTAACTTTGTGCTAATATTGTGTGAAGTAGCAATGACTACTAACTTGACCTTAACTTTGTTTTGGCGCCCCCACTATCTTAAGGAGCCTGAGCTATATGACGCTGTCTAGCAACGTTTGGCAGTAAAGCAATAAAAAAGCAACAAATACTGAGAGAAAACGTTGCGTACGGAACACAGACTATTTTGAATGGCGACACTGAATTTTCTGAGCAATAATAAGTCATAGTAGGTGAAGCGTGGTGTGTATGGGAAGGATTTTGCGCTGAGAAATACCAGACAAAACTCGAAGTGGAACACGAGGCCCGCAGGAGAGAAGATATACTTTCTATAAAATAATGTCATGAAAATATAACAAGACTGCTTCCATCTAAAGACACATATCTTCAACAAGTCTACAAAAGAAAGGAGCAGACTTCTATGACATTAACTAATGGATGAACGGTCTCTTCACGTTTCATTACAAATTACTAGCTTTAAAATGTTACAATGACTTTCATGAACCAATAATATGAACACTGTGGTAGGAATATAATGATTGCATTGATGACGTGATGATGATGTAATGAGAGTGACCATTAATAAAGACAATCTCTTGTAATGTTTAACGAGTATTAGCCTGTTGGTGGTGGTATTCAATAGTTCGACAAAGAACCTCTTTGGCCTCAGAACCAAGATGGCTGCTTGCGACCTGCAAGCTCCAACTTCATCAATTCTCAATTAAAAATGTGGAAATAAATCTGTCTTGATTAAAAAATAAACAAATAAAATAAACACTGACCTATGGATGTGCTCATGGCACCAACTACATCTCTTCTCATACGCACAGAGAAATGTGTTTTTGCGCATGAACTATGCATGTGATGTAACAGTGAAATTAAAAGCTTGCATATATGACTACTCAATTACAACAGATCCATTTGGTTACAAAACCACATTAACCTCCAACTGACATTGGAGGTAATGGTTGCGGGTGTGATCTGCCGCTGTGTTATGTATTTTTGTCAGCAGGAATTACGCGTCTGCGCGAAAGGAAACCCACATACATAGATAAACAGAACATATGACCAACAGTGGAGGGAATATGGTGAAAATAATTATAAAACATAGTCCAAAATCCAGTTTGACAGCATTTGGTTTGTAGAATTTATAGTTGGAAGGGATTTTCATGAAATAATGCCGGAAAATGAGTTGGTGATCTTGTTAACCTGGCTGTGAAAATGTTTAAATTCGCTCTTTTTGGAGCGGATGGAGGTTAAGACGGATATTTGCTGGAGGAATGTGTGGCTGAATGCTGACTATAAAGTATTTGAGTTCACATTCAAGAGGGGATAGTACCTCAGAAAGATGTTAGGCCTATTAAAGTGCCTGCGTATAAAGAAAACAACGACATTTCATCCATGTTTAAGTTTGGGGTTATTAAATGAGGAATGTTCGCCATAAACCCGTCGAGGTTTCTCAAGGAAATTTCTCGCGGCTTCTAAAACAAAGTCAGTGCAGTTTAGTGGGAAGTGGTGTCGATGAACGTTTTCCTCTTTTACATATTTCAAAAGATGGAAATCATAATAATCACCCTTCACGAGCGATGGACTAGAAGACCATGGATAAAACGAAATCAAGATGAAGTCAGATGGGTGGAATACAGCTTTGCTATTCCACTTCCAGCTCAAAAATATAAAATCACGCACAATAACTTGGTTACCAGTCATTTAAAAATCATCTTTATTTATAAATATTAATCTGCAGGTTGCATCCAACTTTACAAAATCTCTTCTCCTTGCGTAAAAATGTGGCTGCTCTAATGCGTATTCTTATGTTAACCAACAATGTATTACACTTTGCGGAAATATTTTTAAATGAATCCAATTAAAATGGACTTCCATAGGTGAAATAAACTTTCATTAACTTCATATTAATAAAGACGGGATTCACAGAGCAAGAGTGACTCAGATGCAAACATTGTACAATCACGTTTTGCTCATATAGTAACACAAAACCAGGTCTGACAATAAAAATCCACACTTAAATTACAACACTTATAATGCCTTTGAATCAACACCATCATAATTTTCACATCCACAAACTCAATTGTTTTGCAGGCATCTGAAATAAACACATCCTCGCACAATGCGGCGCAAAAATCTTTTCCTCGAATTTGAATGGACGCGGCCAAATGGAACAAAAGCAAATACAGTTTTACTTGTTTATGCAGATTTACAACACATTAGGGCGGAAATCAGGCATTCAGTTGAATAATAGCAATTAGGAAATAGGCATGCAAGTGTATATACTGACTTTTCTTAACGTTTAATCTGTCTGTAAACATGAACTTGAGCGCAGGCTCTTTGCTTTCACCTTAGGCCTTCACTACATACGCAAGTCATCATACAAAAAAAACCAAAACACATACAACAATAGTCATGTTTAAATAAGTCTGCCATTTGTGATGGATGAGAAAGAAATAGTCTTCTAGGTGTATTCATATCACGGCTGTGCCCACCAGGAGCCAGGGCCTTTTGCGCATTTGGAGAATCTCAAAGTCAAAGTTGACTGAACATCCACATACATGTATGTTTTTATTACCTCTAATATCATCATTTCACTTGTTGTGATTCGGTAAAACTGCAAATTAAACTATTGTGACATGAATATAGACATTTATACATACTTATAAATACAAGTCCATGCCACAAACCGAAAGGTCACGTGATCTGCTGCAGCATTCACAGCTCAACACAATATTCAGTCCTGCTATTGATTCTCTGCTGGTCATGATCAAGAGCGAGAAGTCATTAATACGTGGCGAACGCTTGTTCGCGCATCAACAGTCGTTTCTTCTTCATCCTGCGGTTCTGAAACCATATTTTCACTTGTTGGTCGCTCAGGTCCAATCTGTCTGATAACTCTTTCCGTTTCTGTCTGTTGATGAATTCATTCATCATAAATTCATTCTCAAGTTCAGCCAGCTGTAGCTTCGAGTAAGGCTTTCTCTTCTTTCTGGCTTTCACTTGTGACGAGCACCACGGGGCACCTGGGGGGAGCAGAGGTAGAAATACTTTAAATTAGTAATAGAACACACAAAATAACTGCTACCAATGACACGGCTTCAAATGTTACTCACTTCTGACAAAATTATGCTTTAATAAGAGGTTGTCCGCTGTATAAATAGCTATGAAACAGGGCTAATATTAACATAAACCACACAGTCGCCTCTGCGGATATTATGGGTGTATTAAAATAACACTGATGCCACAGGATATAAACAGACCATAAAGGACTGACAGTCATTAGACAATACCACAGACAAACTTACAGGGTCTCCATATATGTCAATATTGGCCAATAAAAATTGATCAACTTCTTATAGCCAAGTAAATATGATGGAGATCACAACACAGGTTAGATCAGAAACAGGAACTATTCTGAAGCACAGGTAAAACCCTTACTGGTGTCTTAAAGTTTTTTCTAATTACAAAAATAACAGAACAAAATGTAAACAATACAAATGCTGCTGGAAAGACAATACAATTTTATATTTTTTTAAAAAAGGTACTTGACCTTCAGCATAGGTGGTCCTGGAGCATGTGTTACTTGCTGATTGATGAACAGGATTCTGCTGTTTGGGGCCGTTCACATTCAGCCGACCTGCTGAATCCGGACCGAGTTGGGCCACTGAACCGTGTGACCGACTGTCCAGGTCTGAATAGCCGCAGTCAGTGGCGGCCCCGTGCTCTCCTGCGTAAACTTCATCTTGTCTGCCAGACTCCTCTGTTTTGCGGTGTGCGTCCTGGAAGCACCGAGCGGACTCCTCCAAATGCGCCTTGACGTGGCTGCCGGAGGAGTTAGTATTTATAGACACCGAGTTGGACAGAAACGGCGGACAGTAGCCTCCAAAGGCGCGGCTCTGTGGTGGTGCGGTTGGTCCAGACGTGCACGAACTTGAGGAAGTCCACGGGAGCGTGCACACCTCTCTCCTATTGTAAGGGATCTGATGAAGCCCGGGTATATGGGCTCCATTACCCCGCAAGTTGGAGAAATACAGCGACTCAGGGGGAGCAAAATTCAACAGAGAACCAACATAGCCGGGATTTAAAGGATTCCGTTCACACATTTCCATGGAGCTTTCCTCAAACGCTTCTTGCAAGCCTTTTAGCAACTCCTGAAGAATAAAGGGTAGGTAATTGTTGATTTGTCAATACCGCGTCACGTGATATGCAAACTATGCTGTTCCGCCCCACCCTTGCTCCCAATGGCTACTGCAAAGCAAAATACTCCATGATGAAATGTGTAGGTATGAAGTTAAATTTTAGCCATCATTATTTATATTGATCAGTAGCAGTTATTTTGAAGCGCACATGTACGGGGTTTATTTTAGGATCAGTGCCCTGTGACATGAAGAGTAAGAAGCCAACTCTGTGGACTGACCCACATAAAACAATGACAAATACAGGGCCTTAAATGCACCACAGGACGCCAGAGAGCGTGCACACCCGCATATGGCTTCATGAAATTCTTCCAGTGCACACTAATATTACATTATATACAGTTATAAAGAATATATGATGTGGGGAAATTGTTTTCATGTAGTGATAGAAAAGAAAGTCCATCATAGATGAATAGATAGAGAGAGATAGATAGATAGATAGATAGATAGATAGATAGATAGATAGATAGATAGATAGATAGATAGATAGATAGATACCCAAAAACAATGTATAACATTATATGCCTGACACAGATTGCATTCATCTCATGGCCATAAAGCTCTACATCAGTACAGAGTAACCCTGGAGGTGCCATTCTTATAGTCACACGCTTGTATACAATGTAGCCTTTATATTCTGTAAATAGGCTACTGTCGACCTCAGAGCTACATTATAGATTGAAGACAGCATATGATACACTTCCACTATTCTCAAATTCACATCAACTTCTGAAGAGAGAAAAAAGACACATCGACCAAAATGACAATTTCCCTCCGAGCTGCCGTGATAGGTTGCCCGGTTGTAATGAACTTCAGTATAATTTCCTTCAAAATATGAATCCGTCTGAAAACATTGTTTTCGTACGTCGTCTATAGACGCAATTGTCTCGTATCTGAAAAGCAAAATATAAAACTAAACTGAGCCTGCTAACGTTTTTTGGGTTCATGGTGAAGTTCATTTTTATAGAGACTATTTTCTGCAATGAAGAATATTACAACCGTCACCTCTTTATAAAAGCTTCTGCATGGCAGCCTTTCTACACTTCAGTTGGTGAATCGCTACTCAGACATTAGCACAAAGGAAAACAGAAAATAAACTTAATAAACCAAATTATGATATTGTTAAAATGTAAAAGCATCTTCAGTTTTGATTTTAAAAATCAAGAACTTCTTTGCACAAATGAAGAATCCCCAGTGGGTTTTATTACTGTTTTTAATTGTATTCTGTATATATTTATGTATATAGTTGGCTAATGAGATACAATAGGCTACCCTATACACATTATTTTCTCCTATGACGATTAATAAATATATTATATTAATCAACGGTACAACGGAGTTTACTGTAATATTTTTTCCCCTTCACAGGCCTACATACGTGAAACTCCACTAGACCATCCTTGGGTCTACTGTGGGCTGTGTGTGTGTGTGTGTGTGTGTGTGTGTGTGTGTGTGTGTGTGTGTGTGTGTGTGTGTGTGTGTGTGTGTGTGTGTGTGTGTGTTGGTGTGTGTTGGGGTGGGGAGTTCAAAAATACATTGCAGACTTGGAGCAGCAGTTGTTTTTTTCAGGGAGTGTAACGCAGCTTGAAGTATTTAGTAGGATAATGTATTAAGTTTGTGCTGATCACGGGCTCACTGTAACTTACCACTTCACAACCAACTTCTACACAGCAGCAATAAAATCATTCTGTAAATTATATCAATCTGTACTGGTGGTCACCTTATGTCTAAATCTTCAGGCTTATTTGGTGTACTTACTGTGTGCTCTGAGGGAAAGATGAGCATAAAACCCATCAGTCTTAGGAGAACACAATAATAAATTAAAACGCTAAAACACCTTAGTATCTTTAATATCAGTTGTTGCGACTGTAATCCAATAGATGGCAGTACAAGTTCATGTATAGCCTTTTATTATCTGCCATGCAGTCATGTCTATTGTTATCCAGTGGTTATATTCAGCGACTGGCCATCATCAGTAACTTCAGCCATCACTGCAGGTATGTGAGCTTCATGTTTAAGAAAGAAACTAAACCTATTAATGGCTTAATACGGAAGTATAACATGATGCAGACTGCAACACATCAGCAGGAAAAGGCGAGACAAGTGTGGAAATTATACAAACACGCATTTCGATGATTCCAGGTATTCTGGAGAATAAGAAACCACACATGCAAAACAGATGAAAAACGTGTCATCGCGCCATATACATGTGCTTTTGGCACATTTTGTGTATTAACAACAGTTAGAAATGAAAAGGAGCGGCTACAGAAGGTACACGTTTCAATCACGGCTCTAAAAGACAATTATATCCTAATTTAAAACAAAGACGACTGGATTACCCAACTGGAATAAATTATACATTAATTATTATTAATCATACATACATTACATTATCTCTACAGTCAACGGCCATAAGGCTTTTTTGTTACATCATTTCGTTTGGTTATACAGTTTTGTTTGAAAAAGATGTGTTTTTACTTATCTGGGATTTTTTTCTCATGCTATTTAAAATGTTTATATAGACCAGATGCGTTTAAATATTCCACGACATAAAAGACGTCTAGACTTCATGCGGTTGTAGCTATAACTTTAGAAAGCAACAACAAAAAAGGAAAGAGTATAAATTAAATGAAAGACGAAGAAAAAACAAGTATGAGGTATTTTTGTTTGTCACATCAGAACAATATATGGACAGACTAATCCCAACTAAATAAGAAAACAAGTATATAATTCAGTCAAAATAAATGTTTCTGTGTAATATCTGTGTCGTTTTAAATCAGTCATTTCATCAGTTTCCTTATGTTACAGGTAGTGTTTCATCACACTATAAGCGAGATGAGTATGTATTCACAGACACGTGCGTCTATAACGAGAGAGAAAATAATCTCTCTAAAAAACTAATCAAATTCAAATGTAGAGGTTTTCTTAGTAAAGTAACAGACACAAACAAGCTCCCACAATTATAAAACGAGGAGAAGTTTTAGTGTTCAGTTTTAGGGTCATTTACTGCTCTGCGTCTTGCAGGTTTTAGGGTGCCATGCAGGAGCCAAATTGAGGAGCTTCTGTCTGGATGTTTTCAGGCCCTTTGAAGGAAGCTATCCGCCGTCTAGTCCTTGGTAATAAACTTGCTGCTTCCCTCGTTCAAGTTCTCTGCGGTGTTGCCTTGAAATGTCCATGCGTTGAAATATCCACATTGGACTGAGTCAGTGGAAGTCAAATTGGGTTTATAGTTTCATGCCGTTTAAAATAACTCGGAGGATGAAGACTCTTATCAAATTTCCACTCATCTCATGTAGGATGAAGCCGGCCGGATTACAGCATGTAAAATACTCTCAGATGTTGCGTGGGGGAAATGTTTAATGATTTTCTGTGCCCTAATTATGTCCATTTGGCCCTAAGTGAACACCTGAAACTCCTCTGTGTCTTTAGATCTATTTAAAAGTAACAGACAAAAACCTCCAGGCCCTTAGAAGGTTTTTACAGACTAAGTTTACAGATCGTCTTACGGTTCAAGCTTTGGATTGCTTTTTTTTTTTTACAGACTGTACTTGACAGTAGCGTCCTTTTCAACAGCATAACCGAGACTTTGTTGAGAAATCTAACAAAATCTGACAAATGACAGCAACGAAGAGGAATCATTTCGAATAAAAATCAGGTGTGTAAAATCAAATTACCTGTTAAACTTTTGACGAATTTGCAGTCTTAACGCATGGATTAAATCACAAGGTTAGTTTCCAATGGACTAAATAGGTTTTGTCAGCTTTCAAAGCAGAGATCCGGCTGAAACTGGACTGTGTTGAGCCAACGGATCACAAAGAAAAAAATTTATTCTATTATAGCAGAGCTTCCGTAGTATTAGTTTATCCAGTAGAAGGAACATTTCCACAAACTATAGCCAAAAACTTACAGTCTACAAAAACAGGCCTACATCTCAGGAAAGCCTGCATATCACACAAGTCTGCAGTTTAACAGGAGTTTGGAGAAACGTGGGCTGGGAGGTTATGTCCAAGGTCACGTTTAAAACAGCAGCACAATGCAAGGGGAACATCTGACAATACACTTTTGGGCAGCCACCGAGGAATGAGTAATGAATCAACCAGGAACAAAGTAATTATCAATTAATCTAGAGTGAGTTTGAATAGAGCAGCTAATATAAAATACAGCAAGTAATGAGTTAGACTCCGTGAGAATAGACTCTATAATAATATGTTAAACGGTTTAGGTTGAATTTAACTGCGAAATTGGTCTGTATGCATCGACATATTGACCATCTTTATAGTGAATAATCCCTGATTCATTCTGCTGCTGAAATTGTACAAAAGCTGTCATTACACATCATTATTTATACACTGAGATAGAAAGTTAATTCTGTTCACATTAGTTACTATATTTCTCCTTTAGTTAAGTTGTACATTTAGGCCTACTGCTACTACTCGTTACTTAGTCGCTTCATTAGTGTCCCACCAAAGTAACAAGTAGCTGTTGAGTTTTTACTGGGAATATGACTGTTACAGTTCCGTAATCACCAGTCTGAGAAAGCAGGAAAAAAGCTAAACATGACTGATAATTGTTGAAATGAACAAAACTTAAATTAGGCTACTCCAAAACATACTTTAGTTTAAGCAAAACATTGGCGCCTTTTAGTTACAATACGATCTTGCAGCATCTTGCAACACAAAGCATAACGATATTCAACGTATGTGTAAAGTGTGTAATGTTTATTTGACTCGTTAGTTGCAGGGTGCTGTGGGGGAAATGCCATTTATTTCAGCATTCACGATGCTGGACATGAGGAGATACATATAGGCTACTCATTCCAGTCCTGAAATATAAAAATGTTTTAAAGTTTGAAATTATATGTATATATTTTTTACTTCTTGCGCATAGGAGTCCAACCAATCCAGCTCTCTGAAATGTATTGCAGTCAACAAAAAAACTAGTTTTTTTTTAAGAGCTGACATTTTTAGACGTAGCTGATTCATTGAAAATGTGAGTTTGAAAAGTCATGTATGGATAGTCGAAATGGAGTGTCGAAATGCTGCACAGTATACTTATTGACATACATATTATTACTTATTTGAATATGATAATATATGACTAAACAAAAATATGATCAAAAATATATTCTGAATTATATAGATAGTTATATACATTTGAGGCACAACCAGCCCTGCAGCAAACTGTCCATTTAAGGTAGTTGTGAATTTTACTCAGTATTAGATTAATCCGTAATAATATAATAATAAAATAATAATGTAATAATGTAACTCTGCCTCATGGATTAGGCATAAACGTGAGTTTTCAACACTGTAGGTTAGAGCAACGGTTAGTTTCGTCCCTTCTGTTT
Organism: Scomber japonicus; assembly: GCF_027409825.1. Classification (NCBI taxonomy): domain Eukaryota; kingdom Metazoa; phylum Chordata; class Actinopteri; order Scombriformes; family Scombridae; genus Scomber; species Scomber japonicus. Next base: position 15,597,355 of record NC_070588.1, read on the forward strand.
TTTGAAGGGGGTGAGGGGAGGTTATATGCATTCACAAGTAATCACCACTAGATGGCCCTCTCACTTAAGGAAAGAAGTCAGCACACACGCAAAGGGCCAATCGTCTTGGCAGTGCACTGACATAGTGCATTAACTGGTAAACAGCAACAGCTTCAACACATTTGAGTACTGAGCTGGATCAGCTCTGTTGGAGTTCAGATTTGGTCAGGTAGAATGTGTCTTGTGCAAAAAACCAAAGCAGCTTATCTCTTACAGACTTCAAGGCTCTAGAGATTGTATTTGTCACACATGCATACAGGTAGGAAAAGTGAAATGTTGTTTCCTCAAAGTCTCAGGCAGTGCACAATATGAGTAGGCTACTTCTGTCCTGATGCTTTTTAAAGAAAGATTTGATTTGAAAGACTGGCATTTTGCATAATCTGAAGTTCAAGCTGTTACAAAAAAACCCCAATGAGTTTCTCAAGGTGAACAGGCTCTTAATATAGTAGCATTGTTAGTGCTTCTTTTAAATAAATAAAAAATCATCATCTTTTTGTCAGAATTATGAGATTCTTACACTGTTTTCCTGGATGAAAATTTGAGGATGGAAACTAAAATATTTTATACAATGTTCTCTCACTTCAAACTGTCCAGGCACATAAATCTAAATTCTTCAGCGGCTCAGAGCAGTGGACAGCATGCAATGTGACTCTAGGATCATTAAGCGGAGCAGTGCTAAGAAAAGAAAAAGTCTAAAAAATGAACTCAATAGCATAAAATATGATATATGAACAACTGCCTTATTATTGGACACACAAAATGCTATTTTTTCCAAGTGAATCAGAAAACAAATAACTTTGAGACTTGAGTTGTGTTCAGTAGTTATTCATGATGTTGCTTAACTGATGCCCATATTTTCCCAGTAAATGCTAATTAACGTCCTCTTGATGACTATTTTATTGATGACTGTTGTTTGGAGTCTATATTAAAAATTAGACACTTTACAGTAAAGAAGTTTGCAGTATGGCACCCTTGAATCCAATTATATACTTTTTTAGTCCAATTTATCTGAAAACTATCATCACAAGAAGGAAGTAAACACCAAATAGTTATTTCATAAGAATTCGGAAAATAAATATACTGTGAATATGCCACAATTGTTCCTGAGTAAAGTGGATACTGTAGGGAGAATTATTGAAGGCTCACAACTTTCAACTGAATTTAATGATCAGGCCACTTCATAGAAAGATAAGTCCACAATATCTAAAATGCAATGGCTTTTATAAGTTCCCCTACAATCAACATTTTGTTTTCCTTATTGCTTATTTACTTGTTTGAGCAGCACTGTGCAGAATGAAATACCTTCGAAATGCACTAGAAATCTGTTAAAACAGTTTAAGACATGTACTCACAAGTGTAGTGAAATAGGAGTAATTACGGTTCAGCACTTAACCTTTTTAAAAGAATGATTGATATCATTCTGGATTTTTTCAATTTTATTTTATGAGGAAGAAGGAGTTGATGTAATTTAAATATTTCTTTAATGAAATAACTGAACATTTAGTTGTAGAAAATTCCAAGCAGAGGATTTTTTTTAACATCTTGAGAACATGGAGATGATCATTAACAGATTTCAAACATATTCTGTCTCACTATACGTGTTGTTTTGAATGTCAATCTGTAAAGACTGAGCTATAATGTCATGTGGATCTAATTCAGTGTGATTTGGACGTGTGAAAACTGGTAAATAAAGTACCAGAAGTTCAGTCAGTAAGACCTGTTACAAGATGTGCACTCCAAATGACAAACAGATAGGCATCTTACATTTCACTACGCATATTTAAAGTCATAAGTCTAATAAACCCTTAATGGGATACTTGAAAAATACTATTAAGTAAGGAAATCTACTCTTCCAGCCTACTTTATTCATCCAACTCACCTATTAACACATACTATCACAGATACATCACAGAAATCGACTGAATTATTGAGGAAAAGTGAGTGTACAGAAAAAAATATGTTGTCATCTTTTTATCAGTAATCAAGGTCAGCTGAAACAGTTTAAATCCCTCCAGTTTTTCCATTCTCGCTGCAGGTGTGTTGTCATCTGGGTTTGTTGTGGTATTATATTATTTTATTTCTCATTGCTACATGTGTTAATTGTAAAGGCATGCTTGCATATTGTTTTGCCAAAATATCTGCACTCTGTTGGTCGTTTAGAGGAGGATGAAACTATACTTTAGATACTTTTATCAGTCTTCTCCTACCACTGTGATGAATTTCTGCACATAACTCAAGCAAATTCAAAATAGTTAGTTGATTAACATATGAATGAGACCAGTTGCTGTCACATTCAAACACATTGCATCAGTCTTGCCAATTTTTTTTTTTTTTTTGTAAACAGAATATGCAGAAATGTGACTATTTGATTCCTCTTTACTTGTCTCTCCTCAATCTGCCTCAAGGTTACTTCCTTGGAACTGAGAACTTTTCAGCTGGGTCAAATCACCCCAGTCTGGTGAATGCACAAATTTAATGTGGCTGCAAATACCAAATTTAAAGCTTCAGCTTCATACAAGGTTACCGCCCTGAAATTGTATGTTCTTTGAGCTCAGCAGGAGAGTGAGAACTTAGTCAGTCTTAACACTGCTCCCTCCCATCTTGATCTGTGTTTATCCCAGCTCACAATAACAATATTAACCCTTTAACTACATGGCTTTCTTTCTTGTCATCATCTCTAATTGTAAATATATTGTAGAGTAATTGAAATAAAGGCTTTGAGTTAAGGTATTTCTGAATTTGTTCACAGATTTTGTTTGTTCAACTTATATCTATGCTAAAGAGCTGATAGTGTGCAGCATTTCAACAGTCCTATCCATCTGTGCCTTTTCAACCTCATTACATGTTCAGTGAATTAGGTCTAAAAATATCAGCCCTTAAACTTACTGACTACAAAAAATGTTAGAGAGCCAGGTTGGTAGGGGTCCTAAGCGCAAGGGAAACCCTTCCACAAGTTAAGGCCTCACAACTAAGTGGCCCTAAATCCACCCTTGTACACACTAAGTGGCAGCCACTGAATGTTGAAGCCACTGACTTGCTTTAAGTTGCAGTTCCACTAATGGCCACTAGATGCTGAGTTAAAAAAACAACAACACTGTAATGAGGTGACTGGGGAAAGCCCCCAACTCTCACTATGCAGTCAAGGTAATCCCACATCATCTTATTTGCCTCTAATAGAAGACAGTTTGACATGTCAGAGTAAGAAAGCCCAGGTGTAAATAGTAAAAAGAAATGCATTAATTCCTTGTAGCTGCTTCAGTTTCAGGGTCATATTATTGAGCTTTCTGGGACACTTGAATAGAACAGAAATATCATTAATGCCATTCATAACATCTATGCTTTTTATCTTTACTTTGACAAATCAAAATGTCTCCTATAAAAAAAGGCTCCTTAGTGACTTTGAAAGCTATCATATGCGCCACACATGTGATTTTAATTATGTTGCCTGATTATACCCCTACTAATGAATGTGTGAATGTGTACAGACTGATTTGTTGCACCTGTTATGGTGGGACAAAATCCTCTTTACCACAGGTAGATAGGGAATTCAATAACAAACCTAACATCAAAGCTTGCCCACCTTTAACCTGAGCACATGTCGAATAACTTAACACTTGTGTGGTTGTGCAGGGCCTTTGGGCAACTGAGATTAATATGTTTTAAGGGACATATGCTTGATTGACAGGTGCTCAGCACATCATAATTGGCCATGGTGCTGCATGCTTTTGCCACCTCAGCTCCACCTCTTTGATTTTCACACATGAAACAATACAGCACTTAATATTTATATCTTTATAGGACATTTTATGTCCTGATTTCTAGGACTGGCCTACTTATGGGCTTGGTCGGCTCAATTTTAATGTGATGGTAAATGCTCATAACCAGTTATCTGATAGATAATCAAGACTTATCAACACAGCTTGTTTTTACTCTAATTTAATTGTAACTTATATTTTTTGATGTGTTCTTATTCTCCATCAACAGCATATCTACATTATTGCTTACCATGCTTGCATGTCTAATATGTGCTAAAAGGGGTTATTAAGTGCATGCTCATTTGTTTCACTATGTCACTATGCATATCCACACAAACTCAGTAGTGGATGTAATATTATATTATTGTATTAATATTTTGCTGATTCTTGGTTCGAGCCCATCTTGACCATTCTGGTTTTGTTTCCATTGTTATTGTCCCAGTGTCTTATTGTCCTGTGTTTGTATGTCTAACCCTGCCATTTCATCATTTTCAGAATATCTTGTCAGTGGTCCGCATTAGAAAATTTGCTTGCTGGCTAACAGAGGCCATGAACACACGAAATGTTTCTACTCTTTTTGACTCCTGCCTGTTATGTTCAATATCACTAGCATGTAAATCAAAATCATGATTCTCATGTTTTTAGATATGTTTTTTGAACATTCTCGTATTTGATTGAACTGTTGATTATCACAGCTGATCATTATGATAGACTTTTGGTTATTTATTACATAACTTTCCATCCAGTTTGAAGTAAATATGCCAAATGTTTATTTCATTACACATGGGAACAAATTTCAACTACCACAGGAAAATGCCTCCTGGGAACAGTGAGGTGTGACAAATAGACATAAAAACACCTTGTTCTCACTGTGACACATGCAATATTAAATATTTAATGTTTCATTTATTAGTTCTACAGTCAAAAAGATGAGCTGGGAAGAAATGTAACATTTGGTCCGTTACTCAAAAATGAAGTAACTAGTAAAACTGCAGTGTAAAAATATCTCATAGCTTAAAAGTCTTTTCATAGAAAGATTCATCAGCTGCACAATTAATCCAGTACATGTAGGTATGCAAATGACCTAATTATATTAAATGTAAATTCCCAGAGCTCTTAGAGAAGAATGCATACCAGTGTTTTACTTGAGTGCAGGATTTCTTTTTAAGTTATTATTAAAACAAAACACTGTGTTCACCAAGAAAGTGATTGGTGTATTACAACTTAGGAAAATGTAAATAATTGGTCTGTCTTGCAAGACAAGACATTACTATTACAGAAAAAAAAGTCAATCACTGGTGTACATAAAACACTAAAAATATCGAAGGGGTTGAATTGGCTGCAATTATTCAATCTTCAATAGGTTTTGTATCTTGACTCTGGAGTCCTTTGTGTCAGTATTCAGTGTTGTACCCCGTCATCATATATTTGGGACAGGGGGCTGATTTATTGATTATTACGTGTTTTGAATCCTGTCATATAAATTTCAAGTATTACAATGTAAAGTGTCAGGTTAGGAATGAGGCTCTTTCTTTGAAACTCGGCCTCAAATAGACACTCCCATCTCCTCTAAACTGGCTTTAGGCTATTTAAAACATGTATTACCTTTATCTATTTCCTATACACTGTTATCTATTTATCTTTATAGCCATATACACTAACATTGCCTGGAAAGTTTCCCAGAGTTGCTCAACACAGTCAGCACATCAGATACACAACAACTCATTCAACGCCTGTTATCAATGGCAGCAATTAATATTAAAACCTGCAGGAGGCGCCAGAGAACGCAAAGAAGATAATCTGATGGTGCCCTGACAGTCATTTCACATCGAGGAACCAGGAGTCCATGCATGGGTGTTATGTCTTTACACATCGAGTCTCCGGTAGAGTTAATATGATGCAGACATGTGCCAGTTATTTTCCTATAAATACTATAAAAGATGAGGTTCAACACGCAGGAATTGGGAGAATACTGCTTTGTAGTCAACTTTTCATACAGGTGATGCTGTTGAAACATAAAATATTCAAGTAAACCATCATATATATGTGTAATTCGTTTAAATGAAACACAAAAGTCATTCATAAAGTCAGAGAAAATGTTAAACAGAAATTATATTTTCACTTCCAACAGTAACGATTAAAAGAAGCGTTCTTTAACATGCAAGTAGCCTTCTTCTGACTGATTTAATTAATATATAAGTATGTGCTGTTGTCGGTAAATGTGTAATAATGCACCCATTATCACCACATCAAAATGTGTCTTGAACGAATAGAAAACTGGATGGAAAGAAAACAAGACAATAAAAGGGGAAAACTTGCTAAAAGAAATCAACATGGTGTCACAAACTGAAAAACACTACTGCTCACCTTTTATCACAAACTTGCACCTTAATCAGAATTCAGATTAAGGTGCAGTAATGGTCAGGAAATATAAAAGAAATAAAAGAGGATAAATAAAAGAACAAGGATTACAGAGGGGGAGGGCGAACAGAGACGAGGGAAACAATAGAGAATCAAAGCATAATAATATTCCTAAATGAAGAGGGAAATGTTGCAGCGCTCATTTTATTAATCAGACTGCCAATTTCACCCAAGAGGCCAAACCCAAGAGCAATCTAAAACAGACTCAGAGATCAACCCAGGGACAAGCATCTCGCTCCTCTCTTCCTCTCCACTTGGATATTATTCGTCTGACCGAAGGCCGCCTCCATCATCAAGTGACAGCCCTCTCCTATTTATTTGCTTATAAACCTGTTACAATAAATGATCATTGGAGCAACGTCAGCCGAGCATTTTAACAACGAACAGCTACCACTTTTTGATGAATGACATTTTTTGCAGCCGTGGGGAGGATGCACGGCACATTTTGAACAGTCGCTCGTCGATTGCGTTCAGATTTCTTTCATTTTTTGCGTCTTGCTTATAAAAAGGTTTAGAGACAGATATTCAGAGACAGTTGCTGAGTTGCATGTGGATTTAGCTCTGGTACAACTCACTGGTGTGCCCAGCCCCCTGGACAAGTGTTGTGGGTTTTTTTTCCCTCCTCGTCTTGCGCGGCTTAATGATGGAGAGGATAAGAAAAGAGATGATATTGATGGAGAGAGGTCTGCACAGTCCCGTCGCAGGGAAAAGGCTTTCAGACACGCCGGGAAATTCAGTGCTGGAGGCCCTGGAAAACTCTCAGCACAGCGGACGGCTAAGCCCGAGAATCACTTCGGCTTCTCTCCATGGAAATCTTGGGGACATCCCGACGAAAGGCAAATTTGAAATTGACAGTCTTTTTGGGACGCACCACAACAGCGAAAACAGCTCTTCTGCGGAGATTTCGTCGTCAGAGAGCAGGAAGAAAATGAGCATTTACTCCGAAGTTTCACAAGAATCAGATATTAACAGTGATGTGGAGGTGGGATGCCCTTCGCATCGCTCCCCGAGCCAACACAAGGAAAACAACAAAGGTGAGATTTCCTTTTTTTGGACTGGTTTAATTTTGTGCAACTATAGCTACAGTCTGGTGGTGTTATCATAGCGACTATATTCTTCCTGTATTATCTATTATTATTATTAACCTTTCTCTATATTATTATTATCATTATTATTATTGTTATTATAATCATAATATATTATTATTAATATTATTAAAATTATAAATGTAATATTAATACAATATATTTATTAACAAAACTGTTGCATTTACCTTTTTAAACACATTTTAAATGAACGCATTAGTTGTTTTGTTTATTTAATATATAGGCTCTTAAATATACTGTAGGCTGACACACGGATATATTATTTCAGTATTATCAAAATGAATAACTTTTTTTTATTATTCATTTTTTGTATTATTATTTAGGTTTTTCAGACAGTAATTCCGGGTCAAGCTCAAACTCTATCCCGGGTATGAACGGTAATTCAGCTGGAGGATCAAACAATTCAAACAGCGACCAGGTCAGGAGGTATCGGACAGCTTTCACTCGGGAACAGATCGGCAGATTGGAGAAAGAGTTTTACCGGGAAAATTACGTTTCCAGACCGAGAAGATGTGAATTAGCCGCAGCGCTAAATCTGCCCGAAACTACAATAAAGGTACAGATGAATCTTCATTATTCTCATGTCCACTGTGCACGTATGGAGTGTTTGTGTTTGTGCAAAGGAAGCAAACGTGTTGGTGTTAAATATAGGCCATGAAACAGGCTATTTCTGCTAATCAAATGCTGCAATGTGATATTTATGATTTACACATAAAATAATATTTATTTTTTATTTGGCCTTTCGCTGGATGCTGATCAATACAACCGTCATGTGTATGCTACAATTAATTCATAGCCTGTGTGCTGTTTCTTAAAAAACAAAATACTGAAAGCATCAAAAAATATCTTTTCAGGTTTTTAGAGGTTGATTGTAATATTTTAACTCGTGCAATATATAAAATGAAATATATATTTTAATGATTCAACATATAGAGATGAGAGCAGTGTCTGTAGACAGACGCTGAATCAGATTCTTCAGAGGTCTAAATTTAGAGCTGGGAAACAACATGGCAGCTTCAATATGGGCCTTGTTCTGGCTTTGTGTACAGGTGTGGTTCCAGAACAGGCGGATGAAGGATAAAAGGCAGCGTTTGGCGATGTCCTGGCCCCATCCAGCAGACCCCAGCTTCTACACTTACATGATGACGCATGCAGCAGCTACAGGAAGTCTACCTTACCCTTTCCACTCTCACATGCCTCTACATTACTACCCGCACGTCGGTGTCACAGCAGCAGCAGCAGCCGCCGCCGCCACCGGTGCAGCCTCGTCACCTTTCGCCACTTCCATCCGGCCCCTCGACACCTTCCGCGCACTTTCCCACCCCTACTCACGGCCAGAGCTCCTGTGCAGCTTCAGGCACCCGGGACTCTACCAGTCACCCGCAGGCCTCAATAGTTCAGCAGCAGCATCGGCGGCGGCTGCTGCAGCTGCAGCGGCTGCGGCGGTCAGTGCCCCGTCAGCCGCCGGGCCTTGTTCATGTCTCAGCTGCCACAGCAGCCAGGCGGCCAGCGCGCTGGGCTCCAGGAGCACCAGCGCTGACTTTACCTGCACAGCTTCGGGGCAAAGATCCGAGAGTGGATTTTTGCCGTATTCTGCTGCTGTTCTCAGTAAGACCTCAGTCCCGTCACCAGACCAACGAGAAGAAACATCGCTTAACAGATAACTCATCTTGCAGCCTACAACACCGTTTCATATGTTGCTCTACTTTAGGGGATAGGCCTACTTTAAATATCACACCGGGGTAAAGCATTTGTTTATTAGACAGTATTGTAAAGACACACACAAACACACACCAAGATTAATTTGTATTAAAAAATAAATAAATAAGTCAGATTTTTGAACGACATGAATAGCTGAGCACCGAAAATGTTGCAACTCATAAAAAAGCCTTTTCTAAAGGCTTGTGTTTTTATGAGCTGTACTGAATTAACTTACATATTTGGAGAGAAAAAATAATATAGTTTTCATTCTGTCCCCATGCCTCAATTATTGTGTATGTGTTTCTATAGTCCCCAAATTAAACTATGGAACAGACAGTTTGATTCCATATTTATGCGGCTCAAATGTCCCATATTCAACACGACAAACCCAGCCTGGCTATCCTGACTGCTTAGGTTTTAAGATACAAACCTGGTGTAATTATTCTATCTAAGGTCCTGCTTTCCCTTCCAGCAGCACATCTTTCTTCACTGGGCTTAATAGACTGAGATTTTGGCAGCAATAGCTTCTCCAACACCCAGCCACAGCTCTGTGGGGATATGCCTAATCAGCTAGAAGGTGCATATCATTTTTGCACAGCGTCTTTTCGTGTCAATTTTTATGTTAATAATGAGAGGATCATGACAAAAATTGCCAATCATGTACCTAGATGGAGCTCCTTTGAATACACGACTGTAAGAAAGTTCCTCGTTTTGAGACCCGCTGTCAAGTGCTAACAACCCACGGAGGGAAGTCATTAGACATACAAAAGAGCTGAAACAAAGCGACAGTCCTGGTACACAGAATGCACTGGATATGGCTAATATTTGACACATGGAGGGTTTAAATATATTACACACAAGCCTACAAAAGAAACCACCTCACATGTGTTTGCTTATGATGGGAAATACCTCGATACATGCAGTGATCTCCCCTTTTTTATTTACATTGCTGCACTTCGTTATATCAAACCCAGTATTTTCATATGTAATCCCTCCAGGACCTCCTCACTCAGCACTAACAGAGACGGGACTTGAGCAAGGCGAAAATTCAGACAAATTAAGCCTGGTTTTAACAATCTGTCTGCGCCTGTAAAAATGGCTATGTGCTATTTTATTCGTTCCTGTTGGGGACATCACCAATAGCTATGTTAATTATGAAACATGTGAATTGTAAAATCGTGAAAATATTTTGCAAATATCATGGATAGTCCTACTGATGGTTGGAAACTGAATTACTGATCGCCCTGGAAAAATGCTTCATGAAATGTGGATGGTAGGCTTTTTTTTTGTTTGTTTGTTTGTTTTTTGTTTATTTGTGTTATGTTTTTTTTTTGGGAAACACTTTTTTTTTTATTATTTATTTTTGTGTGACTTGCTGAATGTTTTTTAATGTTAAAACACTGGATGTACACACGACAATAGGCCCATTGAAAATTGGCCTGTAAACTCACCAATTAGTCCAAATTCATGATCTGTATTTCGTGCAAAATTTAGAGGGTGGATTTATTATTTCGTTACGGTCCACTCAAAAGGAGGCTTTTAAAAGGGCTGATAACCAAGCACTGAAATTAAATGAAAATAGTATTGGCCTTTGTCCCTATAGGGCCACTGTTATAACTCTATATCTCTGTGTTTAAAATATCAATGACTGTATGAATTTAAATATTTTAACTTGAAAAAAATGTGCAATATGAAATGTAAATCATGTTATTTATTGATCGTGTTTGTTCTTGGAAAATAAAATAAAAAAAAGTCTTTACACATTTCTATCTCCTCACATTAATGACACTGCTGAAAAAATAGTACAATTTGACTTCAAAGTTTGAATTTTGCATCATATGTTACAGCATAGGCTAAAAAAGCTCGACACACACACCTATTTATAGCTATATTTATATAAAAGAAAACCCCTAAAATAAAGACATCCTTGGCTTATTTATGTGCTGTGAAGAAAACACTGTGTAACATTAATTAAAAATACGTGTAGAAAGCTATAGGGAATATGAGGCCTGCCATCACGGGTCATTCCGGACCTATAATTTACCATTATTTTTACATTACCTCTAAATGATACAAGCTGATACTGTCGTTAATTGCACTTGGTTAAAATATAGCCTACCAGAATGGCCCCGAGAGACTTTAAGATAAGTTGCTTTTTTGAACGTCCCCATTAAAGAAATAGGATTAGGGCAGCAAATATGGGCGTGATATATCACCGTGTTTCCTTGCTCTTTACTAAAGCGAGGGTTGCAACCCATACAACAAAGGCATTGAGATAGATGGAGGTGTAAAAAGGAAAAGACAGAGGCCAGAAAAACACTGCCCACAATAACACGATTAGTTTTGTATCCAATGTGCAAGACTGAAAAAAAGAATTCATCATAATGCAGAGGACTGTCTGTCACCTTAGCCGAATGGTTTCTGACAAGAAAATAAATCTTTGGCTTGTTTAATATATTTTATATTTTCTTTATTTCGGTGCTAATAGAAAAACCAAATTAAATGTCCACCAGCGAGATAGAAATGCAAAGATCGATGATCCTGCCCCTACTGTCCAATCACCCCTATTTAATTGACTGTATTTTCAGGGTAATTGAACTGCTTGTTGTAAATTGAGGATTTTATAGAAACGACATGAAAACTGCATTTACTGACATTCATCGCATCTTTGACATTGATTATCTGATCAGCGCCGTGTCATGCTAACCTCCAATTCTTCATTACACACTGTTTATGAGCTGTTACAGAACAACTTGCTTGTTCCAGAGTGATTGATTGCCTTATTAACGCGTGTTCTTGTAAGTGTGACCGGACTGATTACGATGCATATGTTTAGAATAATGTTTCATTTAGCTGACTGCGAGTAATGCAGGGTGACAGCTGCTGCGGGAGGACAAAAAAAACCTAAACTACAGGGAGCAAGCGGGGCCAAAACGCATTTAAGGTGGAACCAGGAGACAGCGCAGACCCCTATGGTCAAATGCAGTCACTCAACGCCAGATGAAGGACTGGCAGCTCAGTAGGGTCTTCACTGAGCCAACTGACTATAAAATACAACACGTCCATGTAGTTATTTTGCTCCTGTTGTTGGTTTGAAAGCATGGACTTAATTCCACGCCTGTGATATTATACTCCATTATAATCCAGCCTGCTTTTTTAAAACATATTGTCCTCACATTTGAATCTAATGCAGGATTTACAGCTGACATACCAGCTGTTCCATCAAAACATCAACTGATTCCATCAAACATCATCTGCCAATGCATTTAAAAATATATATAATATAGCTGGATACTTTTCTCAAAATGTAAAGAAAAGCAGCAACATGAACCGCAGCTTGATGAGATTTATGCCACCATTATGCTTCTAAAGTAGTTTCTGCTCTGTTTGTCTCAAATCATTGCCTCTGTTCAAATGTTACTTTCATATATTACATGACATTAATTCAACTATAGCTCATTAAGACAGAATGAAATGGTTAAATTAACTTATCAACTCATAATGATGATGAATGAGGTATTAATTCAGATACAAGCTGGGCAATTTGCAATTTTGCGCGTTTTGATGGTTCTCAAATAACATTTAATATAACGGGTCATCCCCTCAATCAATTACTTGAGCATAGGAGTCGGTCCTATGGAAAATCCCTTTTTCATGCATATGCATTGAAACGTGTTCTCAATTATCTTTGGAAATTGCTTTTATTGGTTTAAAGACTAAATCTTGCAGTGGCCCTTCGCTCTGGATGCGGTTAAGGTGGTACAAAAAATTGTTCTTCTGTCCTGCTCCTAAAACACAGCCTGTAGACATATGTACAACATTAACAGTAGTTTTTAATTTGTTTGTTTCATATTAATGGGAAGTTAATGGAGAAATACCTTTGAACTGGTATATGTTTGTTTTTATGATTACATCTAATCACATTAGCAACAATGTAATATCAAAAGTTAAATCATAAAAACAAATTATGTGAAGACTGGGGATCAGGTGGGTGTACTTTCTGTCCGAACTCTCACTTATAAGGATATTCACACTTGAAAATACTAGAAACCAAAAAACACTGAAATCATCAAGTTGTCATCAATATCCCACACACAGTTTCTGAAATCGTGCACATACAGCATGTTTGATTAATTTGCTTTTTAAAAGAATCACATTAAAATATGGTTGTAAGGTACAATGCATATGTATCACCTTCATGTCTGTGATTGATTTTCATTCTCTTCCTGTGTGTTCTTAAAATTTTGGCTCCCCGGGTAATTCCTCGTCTCATTGAGATGCACCTTGCCTCTTTCTTATTAGAATTAGTGTAGACGCAGGGCTCTGTGGGAACATCTGACGGGTTTTAATTTATAACAGCTCACACATGGCAGTTCTTTGATTCTGAACCCAATCCCATTGGAAAGTGCCACACATACAACTTTTGGCTGTCACTACAAATGTCAAAGTATAAGTCAGATATTTTGGTTTTAGTTCATTATCATTTGATTGTCATATTCATCTGGATTAAAAGTAAAAACACCTTTTCTTTCAGCATCCTTTGATTTTAAGAAGATATTTGCCGGGGTAAATCATTTTCACTTCTGTGTTTTTTAAGATACAGTCAATAGGTTGTGGACCAATCTCTGGTGTAATACTTTAATGAGTCTGCTTCCCAAGATATTAATTTATTTCACATCTTAAATCACCAAAGACGTACAAGTGAAGCCTTGCATTATTGAAGAGTAATGACTATAACTAATAATTATGATTATTTTGGTGACTATAACACTAAGAAAGTATCCTACACTGTCTGATATTTCTGGCTATTAATATATTTACTTCTACATTCCCAATGTTGAGCATATTTTAAGAGGTTAAAACAGCTTAAAACAATCTGCATTTATGTTCAGTATCAAAGCGGAAAATGGAAAATATGAAATTCATGCAACACTGGATGGACGGATACCAGAGAAAGTTCACTCAATGTGATAGTCTATCACAAATGTTAGAATTATCACAAAAACATAGATTTGAAAGGTAATACATTTGTCATTCCCGCCATCACAGAACTGTGGTCAGCTTGAAACAATTTCCATTAATGTTGATTCTAATGGTGAGTTTTCAGATTGGAAAATTACAAACACTTCTTTCCATTAAAGTTCAAGCCGGTCATTTTTAACCAGATAAGAACGAAGATACACTCTCCATTAGACCTTTAAGGAAGGTGACAATATTACACACGATAGTATGGTGGCTGAGAGAGGTCAAAGACACTTAAAGAAACACAAACAAATGGACAACAAAAAGTGAAAAAAGCACTACAGAAAGGACAGAAAACACAAGCATATACAAGTGTTGTTATTGAACAGTTGATGACTTCAAATTATGGATATAGAGAGAGAGTTATGACATGCAACAAAGGCTATATGGTATGCATCCTGGCTACCAGACATCCTGCAGGTCGAGTTTAAAATCAACTAAAACCTTACTTTTGACCAAAACTGATATTCAGAAATGACTTCACAAACTCAGAGCACTCTGATATTGCTTCCCACTTGATGTTGCTGCTGTACAAAATGACAGTTCAATCCATATTACTTTAGCATTCCCTCTGTTTTTATACCATTTTATACATAATTTTTTCAAATTGCACGCACTGCCTTCAAAATCATTGGCCTCCTACCTTCAGCCTCTCACATCTCTGCAACAGAGCCACCACACACAGTGCAATCACCATAGCAAACAACCCTGAACCCATTTTTCACGCTTCTCCCATCCAGATGCTCATACAGGATGCTAAAATGGAGACGCATGTGTTTTTGTAAGTCTTGTTCCTTATGTTTATGCATGTTTGTTTAGATGTTGGTATAGATATACGTACTGTATGTTAAGTTCTATTATGCTATAGTTCACAATACGAGTTGTTATTTGACAACAATTTACCACATTTATATCAAAATAACCGCCACCTATCCAAAAAACAGTGGACTTTATGCCACGCTAGGAATCACTGCTTTTGACTACTTCATTGGTCCTGTATATTTGATGGATTTACAAATAGGTGAATAATGATCACTTGAAAACAAACACCTGGTACACATGTGGTCACAATAACAATATTTCCTGAATTCATTGGGTTAAGACCACTTGAAGACATTAATTAACATCAAACCACAGCCTATTGTGGGCTATCAAAGCCTGCAAAGAATACACCATCTGGGTCCTCTGAATTTGGACAAAAGCAAGCCAAAAAATTTAAGCCACGCTCAAGAGAGACCTTTGCTGACCACTTATGAACTTCCTTGATATGCAAAGTTAAATGGAATCAGTACTGACCAGTACTCTGTTTTAGTGTACTTACCTTGTGCTGCCATTTCAGATTGTTGGTGCTTTAGGTTTCACATCAGCACATTGTCCTTCCTTGGTCTTCAGTAAGCCCCAGTGATGAACTTTCCAAGTGAGCATGTCTGGTCCTTAGCAGGGGAACATTTCATGAATCAGTAAAAATAAGTGCTGCCATAACAACCTTTCCTCAGTTTAGGCGGATGAAAGCATGGATTCCTGAAAAAGTGAACACAAAAACAAAATTTAAAAAAAGGATTGACAGCAAAAAGCCAGCAACAGAAGAAAGTCAAGTTCATACAGTAGCATCAGCCACTTGCTTTGACTGCTGCAAGAGTGCCGGTGCTTATTCTTGGCCATGGCTATGATATGACTATGGCAACTGCTGTGGCTATAGGATATGGTTATGACTGGCTGGCGAGAGTAACAGCCAAGACAGTGTTGTAGAGTCAGGCACTCTCACCAGAATTTGAATAAATAAGATTTGTTGCTAATATACCAACAGGAGTTCACAGATAGTTTGTGCCACAGCTTCGGTAATCACAACAGTGCCACTCATAGCCACACACGTAGCTAGAAGAGTAGCCATAGCCTTAATCACAATGCCTGTAAGTACAGCCATAGCCATGGTCATAGTCACAATCACAGCTGCAGTCATGGTCTTCATGGGGACCCATACAGGAGTAAATTCAATGAGCATTGCTTTGAGAGCAAAGCATTAAAATACAATTTGGACAAATATTTGGACAATACAACATAACAATAATATGAACATTAACACAACATGAAGATTGATATTAATTTCAGTATATATGAACAATATATCTTATGCCTGTATTTATCTATCTTCACAGATGTAATCACACAAACATGTATCCTAGAGCTTGTTTCTCTAGTGTATGACCACCACACTGTGTGGGAAACTAAATAGCCTTCATTAGTTAGCTTTGCAGCCAAAATTATGCACTTCTGTCCATGAGCATGATATATTTTCAGCCACCACATAAAAACAACACACAGAAGACCACCATTACCCATAAAATACTAGTGTGTCAGCACCGAACTCAATCTACAGTGGCAAACAGAATAGCTTTGATAGCTAATGCTAGCAAGTTTAGCATTAGCATTAGTAAATGCTTCCAAGCTGCAGTGTCTTTATACAGAATAAATAAAAAAAAACATTTACTTTACTCAACTGCTGTTCTCCCACAAACTTGATACAGGCAAACTACCACAGCCTGAAATAATTAGCCACATGACAAAGTTTGTACTTACAATGTTGTAACAGCAAGTAGCTGCAGCTACTGTTGGATCTCGGCCTACTTCAACAATGTTAGTAAAACAGCTGCTATATACCAAACATTTTTGTTTGAACTGTTAATTTTTTTAAACAAGTACTCCTCCTTTTCTTCATGATAAATAATTAGTTTTTCATCTGTCTCTAGTTAAAATAAGAAGGCTTATGGCTTTTCTTGGTTTGAAAGTCTAATCACACTGTAGCATTCACAAATCCTAACAGCTCACCTAAAACATTCACCTGTGTTGGTAAGGATTACTTTATTTCTCATGAGAAAATACAATGTAACAGCTTGTGTAGCAAACCCTAGCACCTCCATTACCACTCGTTATATACCCTCCCAGTAACTTATTGGGACTAGACCAAACAGCCACTGTGGGAGCTCACTACAAAATTACATATAAACAGACAACTGAGAAGAATAGATATTACATTTTACATGTTTTTGTTCACAAATTACCAAGCAGTTACAGAGACAAACATCTATGCAACCGCCAGCTTCAGGAAATCACTCTTGGTAAAAAAAAAAGACACATGATCCCCCCATATTCCTCAAACATGGTAGAACCAGGAAGTGTAAATAGTCATGAGATCCTACCCTTGTGCTTTTGCCTGAGCCACATAATACAACAGTAACAAGGTAAGACAACATTTTTGATATGGAATCTAGCAATCTATCTATCACTAACAACAGAAAAGTCAACATGCCTGCTTGAGGTTACTGGCTCAAGTGCTTTTTTGTGTTTCTTGTATTTCTTTTTTTTGCTTTGTTCATGACCGACTTTCTCAGCTGACAAGAACTGCAGCAAGTCTTCCTATTTGTACAAACACAAATATTAATACAAACATGGGGTGAAATGCAATATTAGGAGAAGGATCAAGCATTTTATATCCTCACAGGAAGGGGACAAAACGGGGGATGACATTACTGGCCATTGTTGAGATCAAATGGAGCCAAGCTTCATTTTGTCAGCCATCTTCCATTTGGGAATGTTTGATTCAAGGCAACCATAAGCAAACATTTTTGGAGGGAACCAAATTCACATCAACAGGTCAGGAGATGCTATACTGTAATGTTGAAAGATGCTGCAGTTTTCATTACAGTCCAACTGAAATCCATATAGTCATCTTTTTGTACTGGGGATATTTTTATTTATTTTTTTATTAAAAGGGGAAAAAATCTTTTAGATAAGTAAAATGCTTGTTTATTGTCAATGTCTGTTTGACAGCAGCTGTAGGCTGAGGCCTGGCAGGAGAATGACAGATAAACAAACCGATGCTATAGCTTTAAAGCAGACAGTGTTTTATTGTCAGTGGTATTGAAGAGAAAGCAACACACCAGCATCGAACCGGACTGATGTGATATTTGCAGGTGCATTTACATGTTGTTTAGTGTGCCTTGCCTACTGACTGACATTACCAGTGTACTTTTCCTAGTGAATTTTTGTTTTGTGGCTCATTCAACAAGCTAATGTGCAAGTTAGGTAAGGAGACTTCAGCAGGGAAGATCATGTGGATTGTTCAGGATCTGTGGCTCTAGAGTTGTGTAGCAGGATGCTGTCTGAATGTTATGTTTTCAATGTCTCTCCTTTGATTCCAGACAGGGACCTTTGTTGCATGTTATCCCACTATTCTTTATGTCACCTGTCCATCTCTGAGAGTATGTTAACCAAAACAAATCTTTAGAACACGTTTTAGACCTGTATTAACTAAAATGTTTCAATTTTGCAGTATTCACAAACAAGGCCAATTGCCATTTGACCACAGCAGGATAATCCCCACAGCATTTACTGTATTTACATACAGACCAAACATACTAGGTCCTAGAAATGTGTTAGGACCTAGTGTGTCACATCAAAATTTCATTGCAACACAGTTAATAGAAAGTGTGAAGAAAAATAAAGTCTTTTAGATTTTATTTCAGTTGTTTTGGAGCTCAACTGCAGCCAGTACCATTACTGTCTCTCAAAGGACTGTTAAATGGATTGATTTAAAACTAACTTCATACTTATCAGGTATCTCATGATGTCTCATGTATTGTGTCTTGTTCTACTTGAGCATGTATACATTTGTATTTAAACTATTTGTGTTCTTGTTACCTACCTAGGGACTATGGATATGAATAAGCATGTTTTTGCAAACTCCAGTATGTTTTTGTGTTTTATACTGATGTTTATTGTGCTCTGCCCCTATTAGTTAAATAAATAAATGTTAAATAAATACATGTTCATCAAAGCACATGCTGTGTGTTAGCTATGATGGTAAGAGAGAGAACATGGTGAAAAAGACAGTTAAAGTTGCCTTCATCAACAAAACGAGAATTGATTTTTTGATGTATAATCTGTTTTTTCCGTAAATAAATGACAAATGTATTGTATTTATCTTAAATTGGATGGCTTGATGTTTTTTATAACAGTTTTTTTTGTACTCATTAAAGTGACTGGAACCTGTTCTTTTTCCTGTTTTCATTATTTAGTCCAATTTTACTCCTGGTTTGACCAAATAACGAGCTTTTTGTGTTCCACTCTAGCTTTTATGAATACCCTCAGGCCAGTGCTGTGTTCACATACTCACTAATGAATCCCACTGTTTAACCTATAACTATAGAACAGTACTACATAATTAAACTTGATATTTAGTTTATTATCTGCATTTGTGATCACAAAGTATACTTGACCTGTAAGTGGAACTATGTTTTAAAATAAGCTCAGATACAGACTTTAAAAAGAGAGAGAAAAAGCTTCTCACTTGATCACAACTTTAAGTACAGAGTTGTGTTCCTGCTATCTCTATTTGAGGCGTTAGCTGTGCAGCCCTAAACCCCAGCTAGGAAACAAGAGGATGCACTGAGAGCTTTACAGTCATAATTACTGACACTGAAACACTTTTATGCAGGGGGGCTCCAGGGCTATGCCACAACATATGAATGAAAGTACACATTTGCCAGCAGAGTTCAGAGGATCCATTTTTAAGTCTGGAGGGAGTGATTTAAGTCCTGTGTAAAAATGTGATCGTATAACCATGATTCTTATGACTTGGATATTATTTTATCCATTACTAGAAACAACTGAAACTCTTGTATCATCAGCTACAGTCATTTGGTAGATGTTTAATGTAACTAGCATTTTTAGCATACACACAATAAATATGTTGGTCTTCAGAGACTTGCTCAACAGGTCTTTGAAATGGGGGAGCTGAAGGGGGTTTGAACCACCAACCTTGTGACTAATGGCCAACTTAGAGTACTACATTATCTGAGGAGGTAATATGACTGGCAGGGCTGAAATTAAAAAATAGCATATTATCACAAGAAGACCGCCATCCAATATCAATCAATCATTTGTGCCGTCTTCGATGTAAAGGTTCACTTTATGGTCCTCCAACTGTTTCTCTTCTCAACCTTTCTCTTGAGTTGTTCATATATTTTCTCTCTCTGCTTTATCTTTTTATGCCATCAAGCCATATTATGCGTTGTCTTCTCATTCCATGTTTTCCTTCAATCATCCCTTCCACAACCCTCAGCATCAGCCTCCCACTGGACCCTCTCAGAATGTGCCTCGCAAACTCAAACTTTCTCTCTGCAATCTTTTTCATGAAATACCTGTCTCCTCCAACCGGTTTCAGAACCACATCATTTGACATCAATCCTCTCCAGCTGATCTTGAGCATTCTTCTGTAACACCGTATCTCAAATGCATTTATCCTTTATTTTTGCTTCCTCTCTCATTGTCCATGTCTCATATTCATATGTGAGGACAAAAGATACAGGTTTCAATGATCTTTTTCTTTGCTGTGATGGAGATGATGCTTCTCACAAGTTATTCACTATCTGAGAAATTAATTTTTCCTCGTCCAATTCTGCATTTAACTTCCTCCACACAGCTCGGTAGATCCAACTTCCCAGGTATTTGTATTTGTGCGCTTGCTCTAATTATGAATCCTCCTGTTAAATTTTTATCTTCTCAGTTTCACCTTTTCCTATAATCATTGATTTAGTCTTTTTGCTGTTCAGTGCCATTCAGTTTCTCTTGCTCACCTGATTAACATTTTCTAACATTTTTTTTAAAGTTCCTGCTCCTCTTCTGCCTGAAGAGCTGTATCATCAGCATACCTGATGTTTGTGAAGCTCTCCCTCTTTTTTGTATCCCTCTCTTTTTTTGTAGTGCTTCTTTGATCATTCTTTACTTCTTCTGTTTCTCCTTGTAATGACAGCTGCTGTCTGGTTCCAATGTAGATTTACTATTATTCTTACTATGTGGTGGAATTCCTTCTTCATTCAGTATCTCATTAATTGCTCATGGTTTACCTGATCAAAGCCTTTTGATAGTCTATGAACATCATGAAAACATTTTTGCTCTTTTGTATCATCCTCTCTTCAATTGTTCTTAGTATGAAGACAACATCTCTTGTTACATTTCTATAGTTCAGCTGGCACTCTGCTTTTGATTATATGCAGCAGTTACTTTGACCCATGACTTAAAATACTTATCATCCTGTGTTCTTCACTCACTTGAGTATTTTCCCTTTCTGTAGAGGAATGACATTGCTCTTCAGAAATTCTTCTGGTATTTTTCCTGATTTGTAGAGCTGATGTTTCTTATTCCTTCAGGCCCTAGACTTTGAAGTAGTTCCACTCAGATACCATCTGCTCCTCACGCTTTTGTTTTGAGTAGCTTCTTTATCACTTCCTGTATTTCTTCCTCTGTGATCTCATGTATTTCTATGCCGGTTGTGTAATCTGTTTCTCAATTTATCAGTGTTTCTGTCGTTTGATCTGCATATAGTTCATTGATACACTCAGCCCATCTTTAAAGCACATGGTTTTTCTCAATGAGCACTTCTCCTAGTTTGTCTTTTTTTGTTGTTGATTGTGACTTGCTGGTGCTTTTTCGTGAGAAAAGGGAGTTATGATGTCTATCCAGTTCTTCCAGTTCTTTACACAATTTTTAAAAAAGATTTCTGCACATTTTTTGTATCTGCTTCTTTAGGTTTTGGTACTCTTTTTGTCTATCTTGATTTTTTTATTCCTGACTTTCTTCAGTTTTATTCAAGATATTATCCTTATCCATATTATCCATTGTTTTCATCAATTTTGTTTGCATTCTGTCTTTTTATTACCACATATTTCATCTGCTGCTTCCTTTGTGCATTTGACTATATCTTTCCATTCAGGCTAGTTTATCAGCTTTAGTTTTTCATCTGCTTTGTTTCTACTTTCTTCTTGTTTTAATTCACCCAGGTTCTATTTTTCACTGTTTCCCTTTTTGTAGCTTTTTCATTTTGCACTTTAGAGCTACTAAGACTGAGTTATGTCTGCACAATGGCTTGCTTTTCCTACTGAATTTCTGTATCTTTCACTGACTAGTACAAAGTCTATTTTACATTCCGCTTTTGATCATACCATGTGTTGGTGATGATCAATTTTTGCTCTTTACATTAACACTTTACCACTTTTATTATTGTCATCCAGACTAAAAGGTCCCACAATCCATTCCTCTTTTTGTTCTCCTACTTTTGTGTTAAAGTTTCCCACTATGACATTTTCACCAAAAGTCTTTTTGCTCTTAGTTACTTCTGTTAGTTGTTCACAGAAGGCCTTTTTTTACAGCCTATTCTTTATCAGATGTTGGAGCATATATTATGAACATATTCATGTTTTACATGTGTGTTCATGTTTTACAGGTGTATCACTGTATTTCTTGCTTTGTAATTCATGATAACCATTACTCCATTTCTTGACTTGTTTTCCTCCTGAGCACAAAATTCTTAAACTGCCTTCAACTGTTGGTATGTCTATCACGTAGTCTTCTTCTCCTTTCCAGTGTGTCTCTTTGACTCCAAGGATGTCAACTTCCATTTTGCCTGTTTCTTGCAATATCATTCACAAATTTATCTGTAAACATTGCTAATCCTTGTACATTTCATGTTCCAATGAACAAACAGTCACTTAATGACGGTGCAGAGGCGCCTGTTTGCTCACATCTGTTTCACCAAGCTGGATTAGTATGACTGGTGTCCACCCTACCCCAAGATCTGACACACTTTATTGAACTTTGACCATGTTTTATACTAAGTGGCTTGATACTTGATACAACGTCTGCATGCAGTATCTTATTTGAGACAGCTGACCCCTGCCATTCTTCTCTCTTTTTTGTTTTGCTTGAAGAATCCTTTGTCTGATGTCATGCCATGAACAGAAATGAATTGACATGTCCTTAAATTGTCTGTAAAGTGATGCATTCAACAGACTCATGTTATCCTGATCGGTGAGCTGACAGGAACTACACCTTGAAGAGCCTTACTTTCCTTTGGTTATGTCTGTAACAATGATGCTACCTCACTACCATACAGAAGCTTACATTTTCATTTTTTTGTTGACATTATCAGAAAGGTATTAATTCTAATTTATATTTATTACTGAGGCTGTTATAGGTGGTGGTGGTGTACTGAAGTGCATTATATTGAATGGTGTTCCTAATATTTTATGTCACACTCCATACATAAAGGGGGGGAAATAGTAGCAAGACTTTCTTCGTAAATGCTTTGTAAATGTAGAAATGATGGCAGAGCTGTTGTATTGGATTGCAACAGATTGCTCAGGTGTTTCTAATGAAGTTTCTAATATGTATGTTAGTTAAGCACACCTGGACCTCTCAGCAGTCACTATCAAGTATGTACATATTTGAACTTTGTCAATAAGCCTTTCTTTTTTAAAATAAAACCAATGTTTGAGGATTTAAGATAAGATAAGATATTCCTTTATTAGTCCCAGGGTGGGTAAATTTACATTATTGCAGCAGCAAAATGAACAGTAAAAATAGAAGAGCATCAATAAAAAAAGAACAATAAATAACAAGTAATAAAAACAACACTTCACCTATAATAATTTCACCTTTTCTTTTTTCAAGAACACAATAATTAGTTCAATAAGTGCATCCAAAAATGCACCCATTGGGCACACCACTTTTCAAAGTGAATCAAGTACGTAAAAAAGTATGCAAAATGTATCAGAATTAAGTTGAATATGTATCAAGTGCAAGAAATTCAATGTGGCCCAGATGTTAACAGAAAAAGCAACAAATATGAACATTAAATAGTTAACATAACATGGTAAGAAAGAGAGGGACAGTCATGAACAGAGGCTTTGTAGTGGTGGTAGATAATTGACATGATAAAAACTAGGCCTATGTGTGCAAAAAAAAAAAAAAAAAGAATATAAATATAAGTATAAACACCGGTGTAGATAAGAAAATAAACATCTACATTGGTATTTATGCTTCTATTGCATGGAGATGGCTGTAATCAAAAACATTTTACGAGTCTCAATAAAGATAAAGAAATGAGCTCTTACTAAAACTTCTCATACTGCGAATATCTAGCCTACAACTACAACAACTAGGCCTATTAACAGTAGTCCAGCTAATTGTGTTCACATCATCATCAACAACATTAGAAACACAGTCAAACATGGTAACATTACTGGGAGTTATCAGCAGAGCAGATGCCTCCTCTCAGTGGACACTCCCCCATCTTAGCTCCAGCCTCGGTCTAAATACAGGAGGGCTACAGTCCTGAGCCACAGGCTGTTTAACCCGGACAACTCATCTCAGCCAAGGTAACGCTGTCTATTCAACACTGAACTGTTATTCCTTCACTTTTTTGGTCAAGCTATTTCGACTCATTTGCAAAACAATCTTGACAGCCTAAGTTGTCGATGTCTGCTGGTAGTTATCGTCATTAACTATCTGCGTTATTAGCGTAACTACCTTAGCTCCGCAATGCTAACGCCACCGCTTTACTGCGATGATTAAAGTAGGTTAAGACGTTATTTATGCAACATAGCTGCACATATCGACACCTTGAACCTTTTCTGATGAGTAACCGGCACTGTAAAGTCATTGCTGAGTTTAGTTAGCGTCGATATGAAATGTCAGCTGCCCCCCTGAAAACACATATGGAGAAGTTAGGTTTGCTAAGTGAAGTTGCTAACATGACTTGGTTCAGCCTCGGGCACTGTGGAAGTTTCCAAGCTCGGTTAAATCACTGTTTAAATGTTTGAATGCATTTCACACATTTACTTTCACCTTATTTTGTAGACGTCAAATACTTCTGTTGAAGTTGGTAACGCTGGAGTTTGCTTGTTTGCTTGTTTATTCATGTATTTATGTTGCCAGTATCTTGTTTGCAGTGCTGTTTAATCATATTTCCTTATACTGGTAAATGTGTTTGTACATCTTATTTGAAGTAATGAGAGTAAATATGGACCTAAGCCTCCAAAACAACAGTAATGACGTCAGGTTTTATTGCAGGACTGTTGCATTTGACTGCATTAGTTTTTATCTCGGTCTACTTAATGAGCAGCTGAGTGTGTATTATTGACTGCTATCATCTTGTTCAACAGGTGGAGAGGTTATCTGAGTGGAAACATTAGAGGAGAGCCCCAGAAACAGAGCAGGCTACAAACCCTCATCATCAACATGGGGGCTGTCATCTCACGGTGGAGGGTTTGTGTTCAGCACATTTACTGATCTTATCTTTCTGCTGCTAGACTGATTACTTAATTGTGGATTTTATGTGTCAAATAAAAGGTCTTATCACTGTCACAGACTTAAGACTTTATACATTTTTAGTCGATTGCATTGATGATTAAACCTAAAATTTAACTGATTAATAAATTGTTCTCACATGTTTTGATGTATTTGTATAAATGATCACAATTGACAATATGACAATACTCATACTGGTTCAGGAAATGTTATATAGACATGCACAGGCCATCTAACTTACATTTCCAACAACTAAAGTACAGATGAAGTATTCACATAAATAGGAAGCAGTAAAAGGAACTTCCCATATCCTAATAGGAAGCAGTAAAAGGAAGTTTCCATATCCTAATAGGAAGCAGTAAAAGGAAGTTTCCATATCCTAATGAGAAGTTTTTTGCACAAAGACTGCTGTTTTTAAGCGGATGTTATGATTTCACTCTTTTTAACTGAGGTCTCAAAATGTTTGCTTTACAGACTAAACCATCCACTGTGGAGGTTTTGGAAGGAATGGATAAGGTATGCTTATTTCAACACAGACTGCCAGTATTGTTGCTTTAAAATATCTGAAACTCATTTCAATTGAACATTATTGTTTACTTTGAGAAGTGTTTCCTTTTTTCTTTTTCTTTTTACTTGCTTTCGCTGTTCGATAACATGCTATGAAATACCTTAAGCATGACCAATTCATGCTCTAAATGTTTTGCAGCTTTTACTGCATAGCCTAATTTGCACTGTGGGACTCATGCACAATAAGGCAGGCCATTAAGTGTGACAGTTTCATTAGAACGACAGGTAGACGGAGCCCTCATCAACAAGAAACCACTTCCACAAACAACTAAAACACCAATTGGTGTAAAGAAGATGATTGTTTCTAGTAACTTTAATTAATGACAAACATACTCAGACAGAAGATACTGTATACATGATTTTTCAAGATAGTACATTACAACTTACTAAAGTCATGGTCCTTGGTGAAGGTGCAAAAGAAAGACAGCGTGTCTTATTTGAGAAATTCAACAATAAATTTTTTTTATTCTCCCTTGAAGTTGGAACGCTTGCAGAAGGTGCCCGCTCTCAGTCAGATGAACACAACTGAATAAAGCAAAACTGACCATAGCATCTGTCACTGTAATGGTGCTCAATGATGTTTATAAAGGCCGCACAGTTTTTTAAAGACTACTCTCTTGACACAGACTTGTTCAGAACGGTGAATACAGTTATTCATTGTGGCAGCAGGCGACTAGTCAGTCCGCCAGTCACATCAATAGAAGGTTTCTGGCATATTGCTTTATCAGTTTAATATGTAATACTTAAAGCGAAAGTCTAGATAAAAGAACTTGGATTTATTTTCCATAGCTCTGGAAGTTTGTTCTTTTAATTAGGATATCACTGAACTCCCCAAAGTAATTGCTGAGGTCTGAAAACATGGTGTGTTTGAAACTGGAAATTGACCATTTGGGTTGTTTTTAGAGAGGTTGTTATGTCTTTTTTTTCCCATGCACTGAAATTCTTCCTCTTGTTCACCCATTAAAGGGTATATGTTAAAGATGTTGTTGTTAGTCTTTATCATGCAATCTGATCACATAACCCTCTTTTGATAAAGAAACAATGCTGTGTTAAGACGTGTTGAATCATCAGCTGTCTTCTGACCGTAAGTGGACAGATGTGGAAATGAGGGCCAAATCAGTTCCTCATTTGCTGACTGATACAGGCTTTAGTGCTCTTCTACTGTTAAGCTAGTGTCAGGTTATTTTCGGCCCCTCTCCTTGGAGAAAGTGACACTACACACACACACACACACACACACACCCACAAACACACACACAGATGAAGGCAGGTTTTATTGAAGTAGTGAATAGATGGGTGTTGGTCTGTCTTTTTAGGAAAATCTTGTCATCTTTTCATGCAAGAATATTTTTATCATGTGCATATAGTCACCATACATGCATTTGTGGTATGGCTGGTATCAGTTTATCCTGTTTATCCTGTTCTTTAGAGTGACAGACACACATGTTGCGGAGGAACCATAGGGAATAACACTAGGTCCTATTCTGTCTGTCAGCTATTTTTGGATTATGTAACCAACACTTTAAATGGGACCCCCACCGATTTTACACAAAGTCAGTTTACAGGTCTTAAGAAGGACCACTGCATATGTGCGAAACGTTGTATAAAGCCTTTTGTGGCTCTGGAGGGAAATGCAAAAACCTTCCTCAAATAATGTATATTGCCTGTGTCAGCTGGAACAGATGACAACACGTTTGAACATGGAAACATTCTGGGCCTGTGGTGTTAGAAAGCAGTGAGGTTACCAGATCTCTGTAGTCCGACCCTTAAACAGTATCTGCTTGGGGCTTGAGGCTACTTTAGCCACTACTAGCGTAACAAACACCCAAGTTCGTACAGCAGAGTGATTCGAGTCAGGTTCCTTAGTGGCTAATGAAGGCACCAGGTTTTGACAAGAAGAAGAATTCATGCCATTAAAAGATAATGCAATAATGATCATTGTGAGTACAGCAATGCTTTTGGTGGGGAAAAAAATCTAAAGCTGAAGGAGCTTTTTGGCTATAGCCATATAGTTACAAATTACATGGATAAACAAAATGTTCTGCCGAAAGCAGACACAACTTTGTGACCAAAATTTCTGCTTGGTATGCTCCCACTAGTTAAAGACAAGGTTGGATTCAACCTCTCTGATAGCTACAAATTCACATTTAAATGCTGAGTGCTGTTAAAGAAGTTTGTGTTCACTGTCAAAGGTTCAACAGGTAATCCTAATAGAATTTGCTTCCATTTGCATCTTTGTGGTGACATAACATCCTCATAATGTTGTGAGAGGTAGCATGAAGACACTGGTGACAACATAGATTTGGGGAAAAACTACTGTAAAAACAATTAAAATATCTTCTGTTTAATGTGAAGTTGAGTGTTTATATTATTGAAAGTTTATTTAAATTAAATACTTCGCTCATGTTTACCTAGACAGTTATGTATTTTTTCAAAATGGAAAAGGGGTAATTGCAGCTGGCTAATATGCGGAAAATCATTATCAAAGTGTTGGACATTTTCTAAAAGCTAAATATATATATAGTAATTGGACAAATGTATGTAGTATCACATCTAAGATAATAATGATGAATAGATGTTCAAAGCACTTACAATACATATAAGACCCAAATATACAGTATTTGTAAAAACAGTTCAGTAACTTGCTTTGTTAGTTTTTAAATACACCTTGATCACAATGATAAAGAATGACAGTAGGATTTCGCTGAAAGTCGACAAATGATAATTTGAATTTAAATTATAACCCTGCTTCAGTGGTTTTGATGGAAGCTAAACCAGTGGCGTTAATAGTAATGATTGCTGCCCATATGATAGAACAATTCTGTATTTTGCCTGAGGACTGGTGCAGAGGTGAAAGTTTTGTTACTTTAGTAGAAACGTTAATTGTTCAATAGCAAAAGCATAGAAAGAGGAAATGGTAAATGGTTATTTATGTATTTTAAATTGTTATTTTTGTGACATTCCAATTGACTGCAGTTTGAATAATAAGAAATGTAACCAGAATAGTTCTTATGTTAATAAGATCATGTTCCTGTACTCAATGAATGCCTATTTCTTCTCCCACAGGATATCCAGGTTCTTGAAGAATACAGTGAAAAGTATCAAAGGCAGTTGAAGTTATGGCTCGGGAGGCTGCTGCTGTACTCGTCTCTTCTCTACCTGTTCACATGCATAATCGTGTATTTCTGGTACCTTCCTGAACAGTTAATGGGACGACTCATATTGTGTCTTCCCTTTTTAATATTTCCATTATTGTAAGTATATATGATAGGCAGGCACATTTTCACTCATCTTTAATTATGTAACCAAATAACCTTTTTTTCCCTTTTTCCTTTTTAGAGTGTGGTTACTCCGAAAATTTCTGATAGTTATTTTTTCACGGAGAACTGAAAGGAATAGTAAGATCTATTTTGTTATTGATACAATACACAATGTTGGTCTTTAATGTTTCATTCTTGTTGAATTTTCTACATATGTTTTTGTTTCAGATGAAAAATTAGAGGATCTTAAAACGCAAAAGAGGAAAATAGTAAGTTTTTATAATTGTCCAGACTTGTCATTTTTGATCTATAGCAACTGTTTGTTAACAAGTTCACAATATCAGACTAAAAAATGGAATGTCGGTTATGTCCTTACAGCAGGTTTAAAGAGCATTTTGACATCAGTTTACATGGCCTTGTCACATTTAATCTTTCATTATTATATTTCCTAATTTTTCAGTTTCTCACATTTTAAGACAACGGTCATCACACCTGTGCACCAAGCGGATGTTAACTTTGTGCAAAACAGCCCAAATGTTTTACCAAAAGCTTTTTGAAAACTCAGTCCATGTGTAGAGTAAACATTTGTATATTTCAAATGGAACAGTCATTGAAAGAAAAACAAGATCTATATTTTCTTAAATAACCTGTTGCTCACTGGTATTTAGCAGAGATGAGGCTGTTGGAAAACTCCTGAAACCAAATTATTTTCAGAGATGAAGATAAATGAAATAAAGAGTGGCAGTCAGAGACAATGGTGCTTGTCAGAGTTAATAAAATAAGCATGTTGTATTCACTTTAATACATTTTGATTTGATTTGTACTCGCTATGTCACAAGCAGCAGTAGAAGTAGAAGTTACAAAAACCCTACAGAAATTTCATCATATCTTTTTGAGTGGCTGGTTATTTTCAGCACTCTACAGATTTCTCTCAGATGTCCCTCAAATCAGCTCTGTCAACTTCAGAGAACTGCAAAGTGACATTTCAAAAAGAAGCTGTCACACATCTATGGCTTGCTACATGGTCAGATAAGTGAGAGAAACATATAATTAAACTAATCTCTGGGAAACATAAATGTATAACTCAATCTCTGTAGAATGCCTTGTTATTTTGATGTCTAGTGTGCCTCAGTGAACTTCATTCTGTAAGTCATGTAGGAAACCTTGTAGTATTGCTCTTATTGATTCTCTCAGCAGTTAGCGGCAGGATACTTGCTAATCTAGGATCTGTACTGATGGCGTTTGATTGGTTCAGTGACTTAACCCAGTAAACCATTCTGCTGATGTCACTGTAATTAATAGCATTTAGTGCAGGAAAGAAATAAATCTGAGAAATTGCTTGTCATCCTCTGTCAAGTCTAATAACTTTCAATAATTAGAGCTGATGGATTTTCACACTCTCCATTATCGAAGTAGTGAATGTAATTATTCTTCATATTATGTGTAAATATTTAGAAATGTTTGGGACTTATTTTAAATGAAGATGTACAATTTAGTGAAGTAACTTCACGGTGCCCTTTCTCAGTCACTTATAATGTCACGGTAGATGCTTCTAATAATATTGAAATGTGTTTTTAGAACACCTATTAATTAGATCAGATCGTCGTTAAATAATTACACAGCATTTGAGCATTTAACATATGATTAATTTAATTGTGCAATGTATTGATAAATAACGTTACATTTACCCTATAATACCTGTTTAATGTCTTGTTTTTCAGCTTGAGGAAGTTATGGAGACTGAGACTTATAAAACTGCTAAAATGATTCTGGAGAGATTTGATCCTGATTCCAAGAGAAAAATGGTGAGTGTTTTTGTTTTGAAACGTTTTTGTGTGTTTTGTGTTGTGTCCATATTGAAAGCTGCTTTTGTGCTTTCTTGTTATCAAGGAGCTGGAATCCACTCCAGTTGGAGCTCATATGACTCCCAAACCAGGACAAGGTAGTAATGAGTTCTGAAGAAGATTGCACTTTTCCCTACTTTCCTCTTTTGTTTCTTACCAATATTAAGCAACCTGCACTGTTTCCTGTCTTAGAACTTCGCCATCGCAATGTCATCCCAAAGACCCCCCCAGTGGTAGTGAATCCTGCAAGCAGTGCTGTGGCCCGCCCTCCTCTTGCCTCTGGGCCCACCTGTCCTGGACGATCTTCCCACTCTGCTCCAGGTGGACCCCCAGAGAGGAATCTGTCGGCCATAGCTGCTCAGCAGAGCTTGATGAGGAAGCCTGTGACCCCTGGAACACCTGTTCTAGGAGTCGGTGAGTTACCTGCACACAGGGGAACCACATCATAATGTGGTAGATTAAGGTGTGATTTACTCTTCCCTGGTTCTGTGTCCCTAGTTGCTTAAGGCTCTGTGGTGTGTGTTGTCAACAAGGGTGGTATATCTAATACTAATAATATCTTTATTTATATAGCACATTTCAAAAGAAATGTTAAGTGCTTCACAAGGCAATAAAACAGAACAGATCAATTAGAGACAGTAAGACTAAGACAGAACAGCACTAAGATAAATCTAGAACAAATACAATAATCAGATATTACAGAGATGAAACAAGGTGAGAAAATTCAATAAAAACAATATAATAAAATCAAGTCAAAACTGATGAACAAGTAACACAAATGAAAACAAATTTGTCCACTCATGAATACATTTCTACACAGAAACATAAATATACATTTAGATGCATACACATACACACAGAAACATTGGTACATTACAAGAATGCCATTATAAAAAAGTTTATTTTAACTGTTGCCACAGATGCCTGATGGCTATAGGAAATGTATTCCAGAGTTTGGAGACCCTAACAGCAATTTGGACCTGGAAACAATGAGGAGTAACTGATCAGATGATCTAAGATCACGTTCAGGCTTATAGAATGCTAAGAGGTCTATTATATATTCTGGGGCCAGTCCAAGTTGGGCTTTAAAAGTAAGTAATAAAATTTTAAAATCAACTCTAAAATCTGAAGGGAGTCAGTGCAATGATGCTAAAACGGGTATAATGTGGTCCCTTTTCTTCATACCCATTAAAAGCCTGGCAACTGAATTTTGAACCAGCTGTAGGCGTGACAATGGTCTCAGACAAAGGCAGACGTACAGAGTGTTGCAATAGTTGAGTCTGGAAAACATAAAAGCATTTATGACCTTCTCCAAATCACTGAAGGACAGAAAAGATTTAATGTTGGAGAGTGAAAAATACTTTTGGGCAAGTTTGTTGACCTGCTTCTCAAAGGTGAGGTTAGTCAAATATAACACCTACATTTGAGGATGTGTTGTATAGGGAGCTACAGAGCCCTACCAGTGCTTGTGCTGCTCAGTTGCTCAGTGTGGGCCAAGTAGTAGTAGTGCCTTTGTTGTGTTGTTGTTAAGGTGCAGATAATTCTGATGCATCCAGTCTTTGATTTCAGTTCAATCTAAAAATTTGGAGGTGGAATAGGCTATTTTGGTAATTTATGGTGATGGTTATGTATATCTTGATATTGTCTGCATTAGGGATGGGCATGATTAATCGATGATGGATAATTGATTGTTAAGAATTTTGCCGATCACGTGAAATTTTTATTGATCAAACGCTGGTATCAAATAGAGGTTGTGTTGCGTAGTGTGAGTCTTGAAGTAATGCAGTGAACTTCACTATGTGACAGCCATGAGATATCTTACCAACAGTGGCAATTTTTGAGAGAGAAAACAGCCCAGCTACCTACCAGCTGCTGTAGATACCAAACATAAACATGAAGAGGTCAAGGCGAAGTTTGGCGTGGGACCTTTTCAAACTAAAAAATGACAGTTCATTGTTCATTGTAAACCCTGCACCGTGGCCAGGCTACCCAGGCTGGCCAAGTTAGCGTGACAATGCATCTGCATCTCGGCTATTTCGGTCCCCTCAGAGCAGCTGTTTTTAGCTGCTGGACTGACTGTTACCAGGCTGTGCCCACTGATCCCTGAGCATGCTAACATGCTAAAATGCTCGTCTTCCTCAACAAGAATCAGTAAGATGGAGTTACTTCACTTTGAAGTGGACAGTCACCTCAGCAGCAGCCTTTAGGTGAATCATGCTGGTAGTTTCATGAGGCTCTAGTTAAATAAGCAGAATTGTGAAGTAACACTAACTCTCTTACTCACTCTCCCTCTTTCTCTCTTGGCTCGGCTGGGTGAATTGGAGTCGTTCAATATAATATTTTGGCAAAAACTGCCTGAGTAATATTCAGTTTTTTGATAAGTTGTTATAAGGTTTAATTGGTTTTTTGGAAGTGTTTCTAAAAGAAGCTCAATTGTGTTTAAGAGCGCCATGGCAATTGATAGGTGAAGAGGCTCAGCTACTTTTAGAAACACTGCATATCTTTCAACAGTTGAACTTTAACTGCCTTGTCTAAGAGGATTGTTGCTGGACTATAAGTTACTGGAATAAAGATTTCATTGAAGAGAAACATGTATTTTGTAAAAAAATTGCATTTTTAAGGAAAAAAAGTAATAATTAAATGATTATTTATAGTTTATTTTCCTGATGATTGATCAAGGAAATGTATTGAAATGCCCATCCCTAGTCTGCATGTAAGTGGTGGGATTCATTATGTCTTCCCATTATGTGATCTAATGGGAGCATATATAGTGAGAAAAGCACTGGACCCAAAATATAACCTTGTGGCACTCCACAAGTAATGAGAGCAGCTACTAAGCAGTAGTGAGGATGTTCTCTTAGAAAGTTAATACTTAAACCAGTTAAAAGCAGGACCTCAGATAACAACCCAATCCCTCAAACAATTTAAAAGATGCTCATGATCTATTTATCAAAAACAGCGCTTATATCAAGAAGTGAAATTGAGCAAAGTCCTGCATCTGAATTCTAAAGTTCATTAGTCACTTTGAGGAGAGCTGTCTCTCTTTAGTTACAGATATTACCTAATGGGTAATTGTATTAATATAGTTTTACTTATAATGGTGAATTAACAGTAAAAGTAGGTGATCATTTTTGATACAGTCAGAATTATATAATGGTGACCTCAAGAGAATATGATGTTTGTGTTTTATATCTTTGATTGCTTTTAACGATTTCAAAAGCTGGCCAGCCAACACACTGAAAACTTTCCATAGAACATTTGTTGTATATGGAAGACATCTGTGGAGTGTAGAGGTATTGGATATTCAATATAAATTATTTCTGGACTATGAACACTCAATAAAAGATGCAAATAAGTGCAAACAGTAAAGGAAATGTGCTCCTCGAGGAAGCTGCATGCTGTAATTGCCATGTGGAATGCCAACTGTGAGGTATGCACGAAGCAGGATTACATTAACTATGATTAATTAGCCAGACCTGCGTTTGTTCTCTGGGCAATGGTGGTGGAATCTCACTAAATGTCTTTTAATGCTTGGTGAAATTGCCTTTGGCATTGGGAACACCTCACAAATGGTTTGCATGACTTGATGTTATCACCTGCTTCTGTTGAAAATTGAAAGTGAAAAGCAATTTGATACAAAGAGTCACCACAGAGTTTCCATATGTTGGTAAATTAATAACCAGCAGGATACTGAGACTCTGCCAAGTCTCACAGAAATGACCAGTCATCTTCCTATGATTGCTCTTGATGTTAGATTATATTAATTACTACTCACCAACACAGCAGGGAATCTGGACGTGCTTTGCAAGTCAGATCCAGTGCTAAGTCATTAAGAAAAGGAGCAGGCTTTTTGTAAAATTCATCATGGTTTGTGCAGCAAACTGTGAATCTCAGGCTCGCTGTTTCACTGAGATTTTCATGTAACTGTCCTCTGTTTATGGTGGTTTGGTTTCAAGACTATAGGCTGTTTCTAAATGGGCATCAATGTTGTGTTTTAACAGGGATGCACCCCCCAGGCCCACCCCTGGCCAGACCTGTGCTCCCAAGGGAAAGAGGCGCCATGGACAGAGTCATTGAGTATCTTGTTGGAGATGGCCCTCAGAACAGGTACACAAACTAATCTCTCACTGTTTTTTTTTTCATGCAAGTACAGTAGAGCTGCAACTACCGATTTATTTTCTCGATTTAATCAATTCGTTTTTTGGTCCATAATATTCCACAATCCCAAGATGACATCTTAAAATGTCTTATTTTGCCTCGGCCTTCAGTCCACAACCCAAAAATATTCAATTTACTGTCATAGAGGGCTAAATAATCCAGAAAATATTCACATTTGAGAAGATGGAGCCAGAGAATTTGGAAGTGCTCTTATTTAAAAAAAAAAAAAAAAAAAAAGACCCATAAAGGTAAATCTAAAGTGGTGTTAAGTATTATGAAAATTTACAGTACTGATGTAATACCATTTTTTAAATCAATGTTTTAGATATTTGATGAGATAAGTGTGAAAACACAGATGATCAACACAATGATCGCACACACTGAAAAGGAAATTACAAAAACTTGTGCTCCACTTGATTGGTCGACGGTGTCATTGTATTTATCAATAAAGTGATCTTTTTTTTTCTCCAATCCAATGCCAGTCCATGTACTGTGATTTCTTTCCTCCCCCATAGATACGCTCTCATCTGTCAGCAGTGTCTGTCCCATAACGGCATGGCATTAAAGGAGGAATTTGAATATGTTGGTAAGACTTTGAGAAACACAACACTCTTTGTCAGTCTCCATCAAACACTGTGCCTTCATTTGCCCTCTAGCATTTGGCAGCGTAGTATATCATATGGCTCTTAAATGCCTCTACCACTACCGACCCCTGTAAGCAAATTCACAACAAGATTGAATATGCAAACCAGTGCTACACATCAATCTGAAGTGTTTATGCATCTCAGGCATCTTTTGTCATTGGTTCATATTCATGTATATTAATCTGTGTCTGGTTGAAAATGTAATAGTGGAGTGACATCAATGTATAGTGTTTTTATCTGTGTTGTTTCAGCCTTCCGATGTGCATATTGTTATTTCCTGAACCCTGCAAGAAAGACCAGGCCTCAGGCACCTAGACTCCCTGAGGTCACTGGTGAACTGAAGATGTCGTCTGAGGCACCTTTGTCATCATCTGATGCTGACATGGCTGATGTAGATGACGACCAGTCTGTTTTAGGTGACAATGACACTCGCACAACATGCATACCTCTAAATTGTAATGTTCAGGCACCAAATAAGACCAATACCAGCTTGTATCTGTGCTGAAAATGAGCTAAGATGGAGTATGCCCTTTACACACATGCAGTAATAGACTTTTACTCTTGTCTGAAGTGCAAAATTATCTCTTATTATCAGGGAAGACAAAGCATGCCGATGACTCTGCTGAAACAGACACCCGGGGGCCAGAGACGCCAACAACCACAGAACCTAGTTCTGCATCAGATGACCAAACCACCCCAGAGTCACAAGACCTGCCCACCGAAAAATCTGATGGAGAGCAAGATTTGTCTGCCATGGAAGTGGAATAAAACAGTGGAGAAGTTGATTTCAACATATTAACCAGAACTTTTTCTTTGAAGAAATGTGATAGCGGTTATCTTATAAGCAAATGCCGTAACTTGAGACACCACAGTAACACACAAGCAGTTAATGTGGTTTTCAACTTACAGAATGACCTTTCTTTTGAGAATTGCTTTTATAGTATAGCAATAGTGATGAATTAAATATGAAATTGCATAGCACTAGCATTTGATAGCAACTGCCAAACAACCTCCTTTTTCTTCATATGATTACATGTCTAGCCCATTGTCATAACAGAGAGCAATTAGCATTATAGTAAATTAGTTATTTTTTATGCTGTATAGGAAAGTATGTCTCTGTTTCTTTTCTTTCTGTGTTTTTTTGACTGAATTTCTAACACTATTCTATCTGGGTTAATGGGAAATGGCGGAGGCTAAACAAAAAAAAAACAGTTTTGTGGGAAAATTTTATTTATGGGAAATTATTTATAAATATTTTTCTATAATGCTGTGCCTTTCATGACAGTGTTGACTGGGGTACTTTGTAGCACAGTGCTGCTTACACGTTTACACAACCATGGTACCACAATAGGAATGCACATACAGAATGTATTTATTGCTAAAAGGGAGGAAAGAAGATTTACGTCAGTACTGTACCTGCCTTAAGTGCCTTTTTATTTTTTAAATCTCTGCTTCAGAGTATTGTTGATACAACCTATTTACATATAGACAAAGTCATTTAACTGTTTTCAGTCTTAAGGGACAGGATCTGTTTGCTGAATGTGTGAATTCCTGTACTGTATAAATAATACTAAATAAACTTTTGAGAACATCTATGGGTGTGTTTAGGATCACAACACATTTGTTCAGATAGATGCACGCTTTTAAAAATATATATTTGTGTGTATATACTGTATGTGTGTGTGTGTGTGTGTGTGTGTATATGCATGCTGCATTACGTCACTGATGTTGCCCTGACAACAAAAATAATTATTGCTAGGTTTTAAATTAGATTCTACATAAACATTAAAACTGAAAAAAGACATAGTAGACGTGCCATGCAAATAGCCACGATAACAACAGCTCCCATCTATTTTGTATGTACATCATGTCTGGCTTTGTAAACTGCTGCCTGGTTTCCTCTCTGGCCAGCTTCTCGTCTAGGAGCATGTTTAAACGGTCCATTTTCATTAGCAGGCCAATTTTAGCTTGTGATCATTTTATTTTAGCTCATTGATCATTTCAGACAGCGTAAGATAATGGTGCTGACACAGAGCCCGACCAGTCTTGATTGCTTGACCCTCTTCATTTGCAGCAAGAAAGTCATTGCAGCTACAAAGTTGCTCTCTGCCATCACATGACCCTTTTCCCCTCCAGATACACTGTAAACTATTGGTGAGGTCAACACCTCACATCTTCTATGGGTTTTGATAATGTATGTTTACAGAGACGTGACCTCCTGGGCCTTGTAATGCATCAATGTGACATCGACAGTAACGCCTGATTCCACCGCATGCTGTTTGAGGTTGACCTCTGACAAGAGCTAAATGGGGAAAAAAATGGGACATCAATAGGACGATGTTTGGATGTTTTCATACCATTGGGAGGTTGTTCAGTATACATAGGCTGCACATATGTGCATCATCATAAGTAATATATCACAAGATCTGTGTGCCATGTGGTTTGAAAATGAATGTTGAAGTAATATTTTGGATTTCACTGCACTGAATCATTTCTTGACAGTTTGAAGCTACTGCACAGTTGGTAGATTTATTTGTGTGCAAAGATTTCAACTACAACTAACATTCAGGTTTTTTGTTAGTCTCTTCAACTGAACAGTGCATGAAGAATTTCACTGATAGGTGGAAAGCTCAGGAAAGTGGTTGCAATATTAATGACATTTTGCTCTTGGCTTTTGAACTGTTCCTTTGTGTGGTGGGATGATTTTTGTCATGTGGCAAATAGAAGGTGTGTTTAGGCATAATCAGTATTTAGGATGGATTTAGTACTGTTGTGACAGTCTGCACCTAATTGACCACAACCTCAAACCATTACATATCATTTTAACAAATGAAAGAAATACTGTTTACATGATGTGAAAACAAAACACTTGCAGGTTTTTTCCGTCTAAACACTCAAAGGGTTACATAAGGATTGCTATCATGGCAACACTAATTGATTTTCAAGGATGACAAATGACTTACAAAGCCCCAGTGCCAAGGTAATTTTGAGCAGGCGATGAAAATGTACAGTGGGGCTGTCCCAAGGTTCATAGTTCTTTTCATACTCATCTCTCACATGTGCATTCGAGGACACTTGACTCAAATTTATACTGATCTTTTATTTATACCCAGAAAAAATGGCAGATAAGAAACATAAGTGTTCTTGATATTGTGTTTTGTCATATCTAGCAGCCAAAGATTGAAATCCTGCGAAACAATTTTCTGAAGAAATGAAAGAGCGTGCCCTCCTGAACCCTGGAGGAAAATAACCCCACGGTGCGAAGCAGAATATGAAACAGAGGCACAGAATAAGTAAAATAGACAAGTGCACCAGGCTTGTCACTTTTCCATTTGCTGCCCCCGAGTGTGAGCACTTCAAAATTCTCCTCATCCCAGCGAAGACCTTCATCGTTATGCTCTATCTACTGTACTGAATACGAAAAAAGAACCATATCAGACGAAGGTAATAAAGAAGGGGGTTTTAAAGATTTACCATGTTTCTGTCAATCATAAAGCAGAATGCAAAGCAAGAACAACAAAGTCATAAATATACAGCACAAGCTATTGTGCATTGGTGACGATGTGGAAAATGCTGAGATGAGTGTCACAGAAGCAGTTAACATGGTTGTGATATTAGACATCACCATTGGCTCTTGACAACAGCATCATTACACAGTAATAAGAGCACAATCTCCTTCAGAGAAGCATTAAAATCAAATTAGATTATACAAGAGCTTGGCTTGATGAGCTCCGAGGGGTGATGGCTCCCGAGCAGTGGATCTCGGGTTATTACTGTAGCTCTTAGCCGCTTGGGCTTGAATTGCCACTTGACAAAGTTGAGCAGCTTTTCACAAAAGGTCATCAGCTTCCAAGAAATTAGTTTTTAAAATTCAAGTCATTTGAAACCTCCACACCCAGATGGATGGGTTTCCATTTTTTTCCCTCCTACATTCTAGCTGTCAAATCACAAATGCATGCCACTGAATGCATGATGCCCGCAATAAACCGCTGTGCTGTAGTTTATACCAGAATGACATTCAGGGATCAGAGAGCATTGTCATTCTTTGTCCTATCTTGAAGTCATTACAGCACTGAGCGATAACATCTGCTCAAGCACTGATACAGTTTGACAATTATTACTGCAATCTATTGCTGCACCTTTATTATGTACTGAACTATGGATCTTTAAAAGGAAGTCCAGAATGATCATACAGGAAATGTGTACATGAAAATGTCTATTTTTGTCATTGAATTAAATAACTGCCCAATTTAAAATCCTACACAGTAAAGGAATTTATTTTGGCTGTTTGTGCTTTGAATGTCCTTGTACATACGTAAGTTTTGTGCTTGACAATTGATTTATTGATTAATTTAATGTAGTGTTAGGATGGAACATGCCCCAGAAATCAATAACATAAAAACAAGGTTAACCTAAATTTACAAGTCCTGTCATATGCAGAATAATAACTCAATTATAGAGCAGAGTGGAAGCTCTATTGCTGTTTTAGATAAATATTACATATTTTGGACAAGAAACCACCAAAAACAGAATAGGGAGAAGAAATGAAAGCCTGAGACAACACACCCTTGCCACTACCTCGTGGAAATCATACAAAGCATCCTGCAGGCAGCAGGTTCATTTTATAGCTTCATCTATTACCACACTGTCATTGTTAATTGTCTTCTTTTTACCTCTGCAGGATTCTCCAAATTGGTCCTATCGAATGTGACAGGAGGAAGAGCATTAAGCATCTGACAAGATGATATCTAAGTTCAATTTCCTACTCCTCACCTGATTTATACCTGCAGCAGATCATTTTCCTTTCTGTCATAAAGACCTCTATAAATCAGTGGTGCTTATGGAAGCACTACAGAACAGGGTTCCTGGATTTGTATCCCCTGTGTTTGCTATTAGGAAGCCATTACAGCCACATTTTCCTCCTTCAAACAAAAATGATCAAATCTAATACTGGCGAGATTAGAGAGATAAAGAGAGAAAGCGCTGGCAGAGCTGTTCAGCACAGGCCCCTATCTAAACAATATGCTCTAAACTCAATAAAAACAGGGCTTTTTGCTGGTGACACCATTATCCATCTGTTTGGACAAAATTGCTGTATCATGGTATAAATCTGCGATACAAGTGACATATCCTCTAAAATAAAAGGGAACATTAACTGCTCTATCTTCTAGAGGCCATGGGACTAGCTGGCTATAAGCTCAGTCAAGTGTGATGGCAGTTATACTGTGTTTTACTAGACTGCAGACAATTATACTTTGCTCCTCTCCCATAAGAAGACAAACTGCCATGGCTTCAGCTGAAATGATTTCAAATAGATTTTCCAAAATGTCTGTCGCCAGATTGCTTCCATACATTATTTCACTTAAATGGAAAGAAAAAAAGAGGGAGCAAATCCACAAATCAATCACAACAGCCCACTTTACCAGATGGAAAGACGAAAGCCTTCAGTGTGTGTGTGTGTGTGTGTGTGTGTGTGTGTGTGTGTGTGTGTGTGTGTGTGTGTGTGTGTGTGTGTGTGTGTGTGTGTGTTGAAGACCTGCAGACAAGGACAGTTATAGGATGTGCACAGTCTTGTCTCTGCTATGTGTCTCACTCATCTTGAAGGATGACATAGAGTAGTTACTTTCAGTGGTGAGCTGGCAGTGCTGTAAGAGAGGAATAATACATATTGAACTGACCCACTGACTCCTGGCTAGTTATACAACTAGTTCATTCAACCAATCATGTGCAATCCATTAACAGAACATGGAAATATAATTATTTCATACATGACAAGTGACACATACTGGCTTTGAAAAAAACTGTTGAGCTCATAGGACTTGGATTTGCAATCCTGTATTATAATTGGCAATCATTCATTGGGTGGAAGTAGGGGTAAACACTTCACTTAGGTCATCAGGTGGGCACCCTTGTACCTTGGTGTTTTGTTGATAGGTCCACACAGCATAACCGGCAGCAACAGAACTTCAACAGTCAGGTCCAGGTTTCTTCTGTCAGTGATTCAGTTCCATTTATGTGGATATCAGTCATAACCAGGAGTGGGGGTAGGGATAGAAGCTTCAATGGGGTCATCAGGTGGGCATCCTCCTTTTTTGGTGTTTGGATGACAGGCGTACAACACCTCCAGAGGGCTCAAGGGTGATAACTAATGTCCCAGGTTCAAACCCCTCCCCCTCCTGCTGGCTTATGGTGATCTCTAGAAGCCTCTACCAGTAACCCAATAGCCTGTCAGAGGGCCTGTCCTCAGAATCCTATCCCTTTCAGTGGCCTGGTGGTTGACATGGCCACAAAAACCATGCAGCCGACCTCTGCAGGGAGCATCTTCTTCAGCCCTTTTGATCTACTTCAGTTGCTAGATCAGAGTACTTCAGTTTTTTGCGTTCATACTCTTCACCAATTGTATCCTCCCAGGGCACCGTCAGTTCTAGGATACACAGGGACTCTTGTGAGGTTGACCACAGGATCAGATTTAGCCTGAGAATGGTTGTAATAATCTCTGGTGGGAAGGTGAGCTCCTGGTCTAGATTGACCTTCATCTTCCAATCCTGGTCTGTATTGCGTAGGCTTGATTTTTTCCTTGCCTCTTTGGTACCATTTCTGCTGGTACAAGGGTGATGGTGTTTGAGAAGCGAGGGGCTGAAGAAGAGAGGACATTGTTGTTAGTCCTCCTTACTTCCAGCACTAGTGCCAGTTGCTGAAGGACCTAGTTGTGTCTCTAGGTGTAGTGTTCTTGGGTTGGGCTAGTTTTGCAGCCTGTGAGTATGTGCCATAGGGACATGATGAGCTTTCCCCAAACCCAACCCCCAGTTTCTTGGGGCTGGGAAGAACATTGTAGATAGCTTTAATGGTGATAATGAAAGTGTGCTTCCTTCCATTTCCCAAATATCCTTCCATGCAAGCTCCCCATATTCAACGTCTTCCCATCTTGCCCATTGGCCCAGTGCTGCCTCTTCCATGCTGTACTTGGCCCACAATATCGCCATGCCTAAGAACAGATTTCACCTGCTGAACCACCACTCTTGTTTGTTCTTGAAAATAGTTTCTGTAGTTTCTGAGTGTATTGATTGGTTGTTGTTGTTGTTGTTGTTCTTCTTCTTCTTCTTCTTCTTATTATTATCATTATCATCATCATTATTATTATTGTGGTTGTTATTGTTGTTATTAATACTAATATTAGTATTTTACTTTATGGTCATTGTCTATTTTGTATTTCCTGTTAAAAGATTTGATTATAATTTGAATTTGGACTGTGATAAAATTGTGTGATATGATAAATAAAGTTTCTTAAAAAAAATCATTATCTCAGTCACAGTAGAGAAGTTGCCTGGTAGATGTTATCATGCTTTGTAGCTATTATGGTGGTTCAGCTCACGAGAGGAGACAATGAGAGGAAGAGATGAGGAAAATAGTTACTAACGATGGGCAATATACCCTATATTTTTACAAGGTTGGCCAAGTCATGGCCCGCAGAAAAAAAGACTAATAGTAGCATTATCTGGCTAGCGCTAGCCCAACAGGTATATCAGAGATACTGCAGTGTTACCTGGACACAAATTACACGGTGAGATCATTTTGGCGTTCATGTAATCTGTATTTACTGTGGGTAAATTGGCCTTAATATTTGACTGGTTTCTAATTACAGGAAGCCATAATGTGGTGCTGTATATCAATCCAGGGCAAAAGTAAGTACTATTGCTTTGCTATTGTTTGTTTGCTATTGTTTGTTGTCAAAGTTATCACCCTCTGTTTATGCTAACGTTTATTAGCTTATGTTATGTGAGGCGCCTGACTAATGCCATAATCACATTATAATTATCTTCTGAGTCGGGGTTAAGGGAAAAGTTGAGGGGGACATTAAGGGAATATAAATAATTATATTTATAGGCTGATTTAGCCTACTGTTTTCATAACTTACACTTGTGAAAGAGTGTTAGACATTGATGCAAAAGCCTTTCCGATTTGTGAAACCCATGTTTTGCTTTTCAATAATATTTCTCCATAAACATTAGACCAGATTCAGATTTTTTTTTTAAAGAAAAGAAAAATAAGTGTTATTTCACTGATATTTCTCCATCAGACTAGGCCCAGGTTAAAGTCAAATCTGAACTAGATTATTATTATTAGGATTTGACAAGTCTAATTATAGTGGTGTATCTGGTCTAATGTGGTCTAGGATGATTTAGGGTTGTTTTATGGTTGATAAGAACTGGTTCGTAAATAAAACGTGTGTATTGTTCTGAATGGCTACACTTGAGGTTGGAGTGAAAAGTTGACAATGGAGAGAGGGGTGAGATGTGATACTTCTTAAATGTGGGGGTAAAAGGGACATATTTCAGACTGTTTCTCCTGGAAGGTATTCATAGTGTTGCACTTAAAAGGGACAGAAATGGCTATGTTGGGAATTTAAAATCAAAGCTAGAATAAAAAAAGATTAAAACCTTTCTCTCCTCCACACAGCTGGTCAATTACTGTGTAAAGTGAGTCTAATGTTAGATTGTCTGTTTTTGGAAAGTTGGAAAAAATGGCCCTATGCATCCCCCCACAACTCTACATCAAAAAAGGTGTGTTGGGAGGGTGTTTTCCTTTGCTCATCCGTACAACATGCACTTCAGATGAAGTATTCTGGCTGCTTTAGGCATGTGGTTTGATGGTGGTAAACTGGTGGTAATTGGTGTGGTATGTTCTCACTTATCTGGAATTTTCTCTTTGTGGTCTTTCACGCTGCTGTGATGATAAGTAGTGACATATCATGATCCTGAAATGTCACTTCCCTGTTATCTGCTGAGCTATAGGATACCTTTTTAATATTATACAGATGTCATATGAAAAGTTTTTCATTAAGTTGAGTTGAGGAAATAAAACCATAAACTCA
Organism: Scomber japonicus; assembly: GCF_027409825.1. NCBI lineage: Eukaryota > Metazoa > Chordata > Actinopteri > Scombriformes > Scombridae > Scomber > Scomber japonicus. Next base: position 15,641,889 of record NC_070588.1, read on the forward strand.
TTTTTTCATAGATTCAAATTCAAAATTGGCTTAATTTTTCCAAAGCCAGTTTGATTTGTCATCACATATGATATCATGTTAGTAAAAATAGTACAATACAGTACAGTCCACCACTTTGTATTTAGGGTATGCTTAATAGTATTGAATGCTTCATAGTAATAATTTGGATGTGGGAAAAGGGCCTGGCCATGCACTCTGACATAGACTCCATACCTTGTGACCCTCCATTCAGTAAGTTCAGTTTTAGTTTGCTGTTCTACGAAAAACAAAAACAGAAAATAAATTACAGGTGTAAATAAACCAATGTGCATGCAGAGGCATACTCACAGTCCTCTGTACACATGCTGAACTGTCTTAAGCTTGAATAGAAATAGTTCAAATGTGTTATCTTGATGACATATAACCTGACACATGGACATATACTATGTACTCTCCATAGGTAACATGATACTTAATTGAGAGACCAGCACAAATCCAGGAGTGTCTTTCAACCCATAAGGAAGAACACATTAAGACACTACTACAATTCAGCATTATAGTCATGCACATTTATTATGTTTACTCTGGATGGCTCAAACAACCATGCATGACTTAATCCATCTCTGTTTTGTACAGATAGAGTTGTGTGTGAGATGAATATATCCCCCAAAAAAATGCCACAAATGTGCAAAAATTTGTGCTGAATTGTAACAACAGTTAAATTAAAGAGCTGCTTCATTGATTTCCGTTTTGTAAATGAAAGAATTACAGCCACTCATGGTTCTTTATCATCATTTTGACTTTTTGCGTCTCTTCCATAATGCTTGTCTGGATGAAGATATACAATAATCTACCTTCATTTGAACCAATCAATTTTTGACCCAGTGTTATTGAAAAGATACTCTGACTGAAATGAGCCTTGAAAAGAATTAGTTTAACACAGCACAATTACAGTAGTGTGAAGATGTAAGCATGTGCCTCTATACTGTATATAAATAAATTAGGCAAAATTGCAGCGATGGAGAAATGTACAGCTGTGAGAAATGTGATACTCTGCATTAACAATATCACCAAAGGAGTCATCAATATCTTGACACTACACAACGGTTATTTTCTGTGTACATAATGCCCCACAGAAAAATAATCACATACTTGGAAGAGTGGACATTCGCCTTTAGTTGACCCACTCTGTAAAAAAAAAAAAAAGGTCAGGCCAGCAGAATCAGTGCTGTCTTTTTGGCTTTTGGATCTCCTCTTACAGCCCTCATTATCTTTACAGACATAAATTACCAAAGGTATGACCTCAATTCAGATAGCAGCAAATGTCATAACTTTGTAAAAGTGTGTAGACTAGGTATTTGGATTTGGGCATAGCAAAAAGTTGATCAATGTAGATTTGTATGAACAGTAGTTGTAACTGTACATATTGTCTATTAACATTTGCTGAGATATGATTTTGTTAATTTATGAATCACTGCAATAAATTATATGAAATTATGTATATTACAATTTAAGTCAATAATTGACATTAAATGAATCATTAAGTCTTGATTTTAGCTGTAGGAGAGGACTGTAACGGTGAACATGTAGCAGCCAGTCCACTCATTGCACTTTTTCAATTTCCAAGGAGAAATCTCCTCAGAATCCAAAGAAATGGCAATATTGGTTGTGTCCTTGATGTTTTGAAATGTGATGTTCGCCATAAAAAATTCGAAGAGTCTGTACAATATTGAGTATTTTGCCTTAAAATGCTCTCTGGGCCATCTCACAGTCTGAAAAGTAAAAAAACAAAAACAAAACATCTGTGAGGATGGAGGGTGGCGTCGCAGACTGCGGAACATGGTGGCTCAAAACAACATTTAACAAAATTTAAATACATTTTTTCAGTGTTTATTACATCGCCAACTGTATGACATCCCCCAGACAACAGCCATGAAAGTAATTATCTCAATAAAGCCTAGGTACAAAAACAATCCAGAGCCCCCTCTTTGTGGACATTAGCCTGTTGGCACTGCTGTGCTGTGACTGTGCACCAGATAGTCCTTTACAGGGATGTTCTTCCCTGTTGCCAACCATAATTAATCGCTTTACAGTCTTCGAGGCCATAATGCTCATCAGTTATTAATTAGAAATTCATTTCACTGAATAAATAATGCTCATGATTGATGATGAAACTTGTAATTAGGTTCTTGAAGTAATGCACAGGGGGAAAAGCCTTTACACTTGAATCCAGGCTATTAAATACTGCTCATTTAAGGGACTGCTATACCTCTTGTCATAAACCTGGGCTGCCACGGTAGCTTCTGGATTCAGGGAGCAGTAACATAAGTTGTACTTCACGTAAGTCATGTTAGGCTACCTGCTTCAACAACACCTCATGATCCTTCATTCTGGTGAGCCCTTTTGTTCTAGAAACGTAACCATTCATCCCCATAGCGTCAAGTAAGAGCAGAAATAACCTGTTATCAAGTTCAAAACAAAGGCCTATACTGTGTTTTCACCAACGGCAAAACAGATTAGATTATTACTAATCTGTGTGTATCCAAACATATTTCGTGGTTGCTATGTTACATAAATCTCAAGGGTCCTTCCAGGCATCATATAGCCTACAGTCTTTTTAAATGACGAGAGAGAACTGTGAAAACTCAAGCCATCTATGGCTCACTATTGATTTTACACCGAAGACCCAACCATTGTTGATAGCCTTTTTGATATATTTTCTTGCAACCACCAGTCCCTTTGGAGTTTTGTGGAAAATAAACCAGTCAATATACACCTATTAGGATTTCTTGATCTGAGCCCATAAACCTACAATGTACAGCGTTTCCGATGCTTATTGCATCATAATAGCAGGGAAACCAAAAGCTATTACTTTGGGAAGATGAACCGTCAGCAATTTGATGGCTTTCTGGAATATTGTAGTTTTAGGACAATTACCATGATTGACCAGCAGTAGAGTGGATGGTGCACTATGATGCCCCTAAACAAAAAAACAGAAGAATCAAGGAAGAATACTATTACTGGTCCCTTTCACCTGTCATCACGGGTGGGAGTGAGCAATGGTAATCCTCTATTCTTCCTCCCTTGCTAACCAGTATCTGCCCTATTAGCAATTTATAATGGAGATCAAGGAGTACTCAGTGGAGAATGAAGACAACTGTCTGCAACCATTCCTAATTGGCTTTATGTTCTCTTTCTGATAAATGGCTCGCAACTACTATAGAGTCCCGTGGATTTTATTGCCTTAATAGGACTCAGTAACTGGATTTACTAACAGATAACGGGTCAAACAGGACATAGAGAGCAAAAATGTTAATTAATATCAATAATGGCCAATTATTAGTTTGACAGAGGGATCCAAGCTAGCTGTGTGCTCTAATGACTCTGAGCTAACTTGAAGGGAAACACTGGCGAATTAACATAACTGTGTATGCGCACTCCATGGAGGTGCCCAGCAAACATCTGTTATGTTAGAAATTCAAATAGAATTCCTATTAGTAACTCTGGCTGTGGTTGCATAATCAGTCATTCTTCTTTGGCCATTTTGGAGGCACTAACAATGCCCCTGTGACTGGTGGAACTCCTCCCTTTGGGATTTCCAATCAAATTTGGCCCCATGTGGACCAGGTCCTAACAACAGACGAGGCAATGTGGACTTCAGAGGGGAGCTTTGTGCTCTGACAGGAGCTCAGTCTATTCAACCATGACACATGACTGAAGAAAGGAAAACTGTTATTTATTTGAATACAGCAGATACAAGTTAAGGAATTAATGTTGAAATATAGGTTCCTAACCTGCTGGGACACAGATACTTATTTTCCTGCGCTCCATGTGCAGAGACAGTTTTTTAAGCATTGAATTGTTTGTTTATTTATACAATGAATTCTACCTCAATACTAAAACATGTACGTGTACAATAATATTAGGGAAAATGGTAAACAGGGATTTCTGAATTCATAAGGAGGCCATCTGTAGGCAGGCGCCTTTTTAGGTTATTGAAAACCAAAAAATTATGCTGAGGAATAATTTTTCTATTTGGAACAAATAATGTTGGATTGTCTTTACCTGATGGGATTTACTGCATACTTTGGATGCTACGGGCATCTCCTGTTTGTTGTTGAGGGAGTGCTCTCTTTGTAATCAATGGTTGATAGTACACTGAATGAATGCACTTAAAGACAAGAAGAGCCATTCTTAATGTTTGTGTACACTGCCATAAAATATGAAATGAAATCCAGTTATCTTGTGGACACTATTGAGTTGGCTTGTATAGCTGTAGGATTTAGTGTAACCTTCCACAGTGAAGCTGGTTTACAAAAAAATAATGGACATTATCATGGGCTTTATTCTTCAGTCTGCTCCCCCAATAATACAATTCCGGAGCATTGTTAAGTTTGTGAATATTATTAACACATTTAAAACATTTTTTATGTCATATTACAGGAATTGCAGTGTAAAGGCTGCTTAATGCAATATTTATTACTGATATTAATTACTCTATCCAACTCTTACTCCTAAATAATAATGAATCAAAAAGTAAAAAAAAGAAGAAAAAAAGGTCTAAGACTGACATTTATTCTTTACAGAAATTTTATAAAATGATATATAAAAAAATTATAAAACTTAATTGTTTCTATTTTGATATTCAGTACTATCTTAATCTACCCTAAAATATGCGTTTTATTGTATTTTTTGTCTTTATCATCCACTGTGGCTGCATTGGAAAGAGAATTACAAAAAATATATGTCTAAATACCTGTTTGATATTTCTTGCTAACCTTAAATCCTTACCTGGATTGACGAGGGTCAGGAACTTGTACTGTGCTCATTTTAAAGAAATATTACCCTTTCTATCTATGAAATAGTGTAAGACTGCTGTCATGACTTACAACTCGGTGTGACCTTCTCTGTTATAATCTGAGCATGTAATTCCCTCTAGTGTAATGTCATGTTTGATCAGAGGAGCTACCAGTGTCCTGATCTCAGGAGTGCACAGCGGGAGGCGTGGTGAGTCAAACGGACAACCAGAGGTTCCTCTTAAGGGCAAAACTGTCGTCTGCATATTCTTCTCCCCCGTGGTTGTGCTTGTAATGTATTTAAAATTTACTATGCTTGAGCTGTCATCAGTTATCGTCATTACTGTGTGGTAGTTGGAAGCAAATAAGAGTCCTGATGATATGACTGATTCTTTAACTGACAGTAATGAGGTGGCGACTGCATGAAATCAAAAAGTAAGTTAGTGTTTGGACGTAAAAATGTTTTAAACTCCCCAAATATTGGCTGGAGTATTTTTTTGAGCATTTAAACTTACTTATTTATCTATTAATTTATTTGGTTATAGATTTTATTTTGTGGTGCTCTCTACAGACATGCTAAAACATTTTTTTTCATATTTGAATTAATATCTGTCTCCTGAATTAATATCTGTTTGTTAATAAAAAGCAACATATGTCTGGTGCACAGTGCTGCATCTGACAGATTTGGGTACAGTATACATGACTGGGCGACTCCATGGTTGTATATATGAAATAGCTCCAGTTTTACGCTCCTCTCCATTTCATGGCCTCCGGTGTATAAATTTAGTTGATTGTTTTCGTTTCCCTTTCTTAATTCAGTGCAGTCGGATTCCTCTTTGATGCAGTTCTGTTGTCCCCCAAACAATTGAAGTGGAGACAATGGAGGCATAATGATAGATCCGTGTACCCACCATCTGTAAGAGCAGCTGCTCCCTTGCATCTGTACAATATGCTGGAGCGGGGAGCCTCAGTAATCTGCATAATAAGGAGAGGGCTTATCTCAGTCTAGTTAATAATCACAAGCAATCGATGCACTTCATTCCCTCACTCTTGACTGCTGAAAAAAAGCAGCAAAGTTTTGGTATGTTTGCTGTGTCCTCCAGATAGGCAGGGGTCACGGCGTAATGCCAAGCTGTTGATTTTGCCTGGAGCTACAGATTTAGTCTGCACTCAATTTCATCTTTTCATGAATACCATAATTACAGCAGGACGCTCTGAGTTATCATACTGCTTCTCCCCTCGTCACTCCCTTATAGGGTTTATAGCCTCTGTTGCAATGCTGGACCTCATATCAGAAACGGGTGTGTGACTCACCGCGTGTAATAAACATATAGCTTGTGTTGCGTTGATAAGAGTCTCAACCTACAAGCAATATTCTCACACTGGATGGAAGATTGGCCCCATAAAACACAGTAAAAAAAAAATTCATTGGAAATTTAATCTCCTGTCTGAAAAGCCTTCTTAGACTTCACTACCATGGCTGCAACACAACTGTAGAAAGTATCTCTTTGATTTTAGAATAGTTTTTGCTGCCCACAAGCTTATTGATTTGTTTGTTAGACTGTAGACTAAATTATGAGTTCATTACTAAAAGATTATTTTTCCCATTATAGACCACCTGCTTTCGTTAATAGGTGCAGAAATATTTTTTCATCGAAATAAGCAATTTATGTAGAGTTGATTTGACCCTAAACATTTTTCATACATTCGCTGAGCAGTCCTTTAGATTCGACTGGAAGGTTTGAAAGTCAATGTCTGGCTTAAAAACTTGTTGACAATCCGAGAGTACACAATCTATCCATTGAATGGCCTTTTTTTTGTGTTATCCACATATGACATCGAACATTTCTCCATACCATTTAATAAATGCCTTTGGGTTTTGAGAATCAGTATATTATTATTTTCTTAAACAACCGCCTATTTATTACACTTGGTAATGGTTCCTAAGTGGACACCAAATTGATTAGATAGGAAGTATACAATAATATTGATCAACAAAGTCTCCCCTTGGTATTCTCTTGTTAAATATGCTCATTAAATCAAGTCTCTTTAATCCACTGCGGTGTGAATAAAGTAGAATGCACCAAAAATACATTTGCTATAGTTTTTCATGTTTTTATGTCTTTTTCCATTCAAATAGACTCAGTGCTGTTAGAGAAAAGCATCTATTGTGTCTCACAGAGGCATTTTCATTATATCTATAAGTGACGTATTTAAAACATGTTTCGTCATAAATTGTGGAAAATATGTCCTCTTTGTTTATTTATCATTTTCATAAATGCAATCTTTTTTATTTACTAAGGCTGTATGAACGGATGGATTTTCATGTAAGCAGGAATATAGTGTGCATTAAAAATTGCCAACCACTTCCCATGGTTCCTGATCCTCCTAATTAAGCATGCATAATGTTTCTCTCCCAGCTGCTAAGCTTCTGAAAAGCACGAGACAGGTGTATCGAGCCCCCCAGTGAGGCCCGAGAATGAGAACGGTATATGAAGAAGTGCAGGTGTGACATGTTAGGAGGAGTCCAGGTGCTTATTGAGTTATCAGAGGCAGCCACTGCATGTTTGATTTATCACCGAGGGTTTAGCATTGCCATATCTGAGCGGCTATATATCAGACAACAATATAAAATGTTCAGAAAATTACCTGCTGCAGTGCTGCAGTCGTGATAACTTAAATCTAGCACACTGTCGGATGCAGTGTGACACCTACTGACACTACATGTGAAAAACTGACATTGCTTATTGAACTTGTATAGTGACAACACACACTAAATCACGATTGCAAAGGCTTTAGCCTAACCAGCAATTCACCTTGAATTCACCCTTTTAGTGTTATGATTCGTCACTGATTTGTGGTATATGGTTTGTTTGTCTGAACTCAAGTTACGGCAGAGCTGTGCTGGGACACGAGTCTCATTGAAAGTGCATTAAGACCAATTAAAATATGTTTGCACATCTCATAAACCACATCCATTAGAAGGAGTCTTTAGGTACTCATCATACATTGTGTGCTTTTTGACATGAGTGGTGTGCTCACTACTGCATTCTTACAATGAGCCAGCCAGTCTCCATGAGCACATAAAAGGTACCCAGATTTATAGGGGAGTTTTTATCCTAGACTCAGGCACCATTTGATAAACAAGCACTCTTTGCTTGAGGCTAAATAATACTCTTTGAGGTCCTGATTTACAATGCTGTGAAGGATCCATTTGTGGTTCAGCTCTGAGGCATGTACCTCTGTGATTGGTCATCCGTAAGTTCAAAATTTGGGCTCAGATCTACAGCTCACGAGCTTGAGAATTTCTAAATGGACAAATGCATAAATGGTGGCGGGTTCTTATTTAGAGTTAATAGATGAAGAGAAATGAACTTTTTAGAGATGTAAAAGGCTCTTAGATTTAACAAAATCTTCCCCTATTCCGTCTGATTGAAGCTAAAACTGAGGCAGTGTGCAGCCAATCTAATATCCCTGGCTTTTTAAAAGGGAACTCATTGGGGTATTGGTCCACTACATGGACTCCTAAGAGATCTGATTAAAGGGAAATCCTTCAATGTTTTACCCTCACCCTCTCCATAATAAATCAGAGGCACATTGCAAATGCCAAAATTCATCTCACATCGCCCAGCTTGACATAGGAAAAATCAAGTTTCCTGTAAAGGGGATGAATGCTTATAAATACTAATTGTACACTGCCCTTTTTAATATATATCATGCATAGCTTTTTTTTCTTATGACTTCAAATGTGGAAGGTTTTACTTGGGCATACAGATTAGAGCTCTCTGGCAAGCCTTTATAACATTTGATAATTGTTGAGCTTATATTTTATACTAAATGCAGTGCAGGTCTTATAAATAACTGTCTTTGTTGCATAAAAGATGGAATAACAATTACATAACATCAAAGTGATTATGGTATTTTTTAAATAGAGCATAACTCAAGTGTTTATTTAGTGTACATGTACACATTTCCACATCTACCAATCCTTAAAGAAGACCATACAGCTTGAAATATAGCATCAGACTAAAATTATATATATCACAGCAGTAAGTATTCAAATACATTATTTCCTGAAGCGTGTAGGGTCCAAGGTTAAGACACAAGCAATAAACTACTGTGAAATAAATTCAAGTGAAGTTGCGAGCACACAGGAAAAGAAGAACAGGCAGATTCTCCATTGCTGACGTGCACAGGGTCATGTGTTTACAAGCTCTTGGTGCATGACAGAAAGTTTCTCAGCTTGGATATTAACCAGTGAATTAACTGCTAATGATAGCATCAAGTTTCATTAATGAAAAGAAAATCACAGATCATTTACCTCATGAGGATTGCTTGTAAAGAGATACAAATGAGATCGACTGATCTAATCAGTTTTCACGCATAATATTTTAGGTTTTATTGTAGTGACATTAAACAAAGATGTGGCTTTAGCTTTGAATGTTTTTTGCATCATGTTGGTTCATGAACATGTCACTGAAGCCTTGTTGTGTGTCTTTTTCAGCAGAGCCCGACCTATATTTATCACAACTCTCTCAAGTTACAACCTATACATCAGACTCTCCCTTTATAGACCTTAACTTTAAAGCCTAGCACCTCTCCAGGATATATTTATCCTCATATCAAATGTCACTAACATAGATCCCTCCATAACCTGCCTCATTTAGTTTCAGTTGTTAAATGAAGTTCAACACCTGAGCAAAAACTAACTAACTGCCCAACTTTGGCTTGTTTGGTGATTTATAGACATGAAATGCTGTCATTGCAGTTCAAATACATCGAAAGTCTTGTCTTTTATTTGATGTTTATGGGGTTACGAGGAGGCCATGACATTGTTGGGTCATATTTTGACACATTAATTGGACTAAGGGTTTTTCATCACAGCTGTTGGGAAATTAAGAGGAGATTGAAAGCCCCTGATGTCTTGTAATTACTGTTTCATGTTGTGTAGCCTCACTTACGAGCAGCGGCGCTCTCTGATGAATGGGCAATAAAAGCAATAATGCAGCAACTACCATACAAAAGACTTAAGAGGGGAAACGGCTCCTTTCACGTCAAAAGTTGAGGTCAGGAGGAAGCAATTCAATTAGCGTCAGTTACAAATTAATACAAAGTCATATTTTAAGACTCAATCCAATTCAGTAGGAGTGTCAGAATAGAATTATATGGGCGACACTGCTGTGACCTCAATCAGGTATTAAGATAATTAAACACAATTTTGGCATAGAGGCGGCATGCTTAGCAAAGGAAACGTTACGCCCACTGTGTTTCAGGCCATGTTCCAGAGAGGAGGGGGACTGCATTCAAAACAAACCGCTGTCCTTGATATCAGCTGGTTAATCCTCTCCCTTTAGTGGCTTTATTGGTTCATTCAAGAGGGTCTGTTGACATTCCCCCTGCCCTGTTAAAAGGCGACTGCATCTCAAGTGAAATCTGGAGTGTTCTTTACACAGGCGGGGAGCCCCATGTGGCTCCTGCCTCCCAGCGGGCCTGTGATTTTCCTGCTTTAAGTGTCTACTGTCAACACTAATTTGTCCCACTCCTCCTCCGCCCCCTCCGGAGGGGGACACTCTCCTAAAGTTTTAATAAAAGATCTGCTATAACTCCCTGTTTTCAAGGGGTGAGACAAGAGCTTTAAAAGCCACAGAGGCAATAAGATGCCAGGTAATGATTACAAGGCTTGAACAGAAGCAGTTACCAATACCACATACTGTTTCACACAGCACACTGCAAGTGTGTGCTGCAGCTAAAGGCTGTCTGCTTTACAGGCGTCATCTACAAAACAGAGATGTTCTCTCAGCATTCAACTACTGGAAATGAAGAGCAAAGATTTCTTTTTTATACAGTCTTACAGGACAAAACTGTGATTTAAATGACATGAAATGAAAGTTTATATGGTTTAAAATGTTGAATATTGTGTGATGCTCATTCTATGTTTGTCCTCCCAAAAACACTTCAATCCCTGTTGTCAGTACAATAGGGGAATGCTTTTGTCTTCTAGTGTGTAAAAGTCTGTATTAGATTTTTTGAGTCACTTATAATGATAAAAAAAAAACAATTCTCAAATTACGCTTGTGTAAAAACTTGTTTAAAAGTTACTATTTATTTTTTCATTTTATTTACTCTGCGTGACTTAATGTGGGTCTAGCTGTTGTTTGTGTCCTAATACAAAGTGAAAATGTGTTGTAGGCCAGTAAATCCCTTTTGTGCATTTTCATTTATCCCATTTTTCCTCAGGGTTAATAAGAGCAGCATGATTGCAAATAATAGTTTCTGACATGTTTTTCTTGAATACAATTTCAGAGCTCGACAAAGTAGATTGCTCCATTTCATTTATCTGCCTTTGATGTCTAAAGGAAAATCAATGTAAAAAGTAATTTCTCTCCTGCCATTTAACCAAATTCCCATCTAGCTGAATGATAGGTCCCTGGGAAAGCAGTCAAGAGACTTTCTTTTCAATTATCCCTGACTTGTTTACATAGTGTTTTGTGCACTGGACTAGATGTGAACATACAAATCTCATATGGGTTCTGCTGTTGTTGAGGAGCTAAATACAATTTCACTTCTAAGGTAGGCAAGAACCATGTAGGAAATTGTTCAATATCTCCGTCGAAGGCCAATTTTCACTGCATTGTTTTGTCGCATAGAGTATTGTAGGGTTATGGTAATGTAATATGCATAATTCATACACCTTGGGCCCCCTCCTCATTTTTGATTCTGCTGTCCTGCCTGTTCATCTGAAGCTGAATTAATGCTACATTGTCCATTAGGCGGCCATAACACAGGGCAATACTGTCACACACTATGGTTGGACTGAAATTCCCTTGAGGCAAATGGTATTCCTCATTTTTCCATTTTTGTATACAGGCTATACAAGAATTGCTTTGCAAAACACCACATTTCTCATTTTGGGTCAAGACTGATACGTTTTTTCGACTGATGCAGAGATTATAATTCTCCGTTGTAATTGGAAAGCAGCATTTTCATCAGGAGCTGAATGTTTTTGCACCGTCCAAAATCCACATTGCTTTTTGCGCTAACTGTGTTTTGGCTTGTCCTATTCTCAAATGGATCAGCGGCTGTGAGAGCACAAAGAAAGAGCGTTAGATGTGGCTTGTTATCCTCTCCAGGGTTCACTTAGAGAGCCCCAGACTGCTGTAGTTGTGACCTTCATAAGGCACTGTCTCCCTGCTGGGAACACACACACTCACACACACCAAGCACATCCACTCCACAGCCGGCACTCATTGGGTCATGATGGGGCTAAGCAGCCCCATTAAAGCATGCTCATCTAGGCTGGGATCACGTGCACAAAGCGTAGAGATGGACTCTAGCCAAGAGGTCCTGAGCACTTGGTTTCTTGTTCGACAGCCCAAGTGTACTGTACTTGAAATTGCAGGAAGTAGTGTTGTAGTTGTAAGATACACTAAATTAATGCTCTTTTTCAGTATGCTATATCTGTGTCATCTTTTCCTCAGGATACCAGTCTTGTGATGTTTCGCGCTGAGCTCAGTGTATTATAAATCCATTTTTTGGACATGCTGTGGTCAGTTTAATGATCATTATGTGGCTCAGATGGAAAAACAAGGGAATAAGGTGAATCAATGATCGATTTTACAACGTGACTTGATTCATGGGTAGCGCTGTGATAAATGGCCGTCTTATCGAGCTTGTGGGTAACTGTTGTGAAATAAATTTGTATGTTGTGAAAGAGAACTTATGAGATAGGCCGTTTGGCTTTACTCTCAGTGTTTCATTAGTTGATTAACATCCATTAGTGCACTTTGCTGTTCAGCAGAAGATAGTGTTTTAGTTAATGACCACAGATTATACAGAAGTTTGCAGTGTAAAGGTAACTATGAAACATTTCAGATATTCATTATAGAAGCTGCAGCTGTGCCCTCCACAATCTTTTGAGATCCAGACTTTAAATCCCCAAGCACTACATCTCTCAATGTTTTTTTCCCCCCTTTTTTATTTAATTAGTCAAATGAGATACAGAATTGCTTTTCTCATTGTGGTATGTAGCTTCTGTGGCAGCTCTGTAAGAACACGGGCATGTAAAATATCAAGCAGAGGATCTGTCTTTGATTCTGGCTGATGGGAGGGCGAGCTTCACCTAAAGGTACTGAAGCAAAGAAATAATGGTATACTACACTGCTTGTGAAAAGCAATAGGAGAACGGAGGGGGGTTCACATTAAAAGTGTCTCTCTAGGTAGCTGACATGACGCGACTAGTCAGACGTAAATAATGACAGACGGAAACTATCATGAGGTCTGTGAAGCATCCGCTTGCTGCCATCATTTTCTGTCTAACCTTGCATTGCCAGCAGCTCACCAGCTCTGGAGATCATTTAAAAAGCAGACTAACGATGCTGCCAGACCTAACACCAGTCACAAGGATTTGCATGAGTTTAGATCAGCTAAATAGATTTTTATTTCAGCCATAGGTGATTTTTTCGCCCCCTTTTAGTATTGATTTGTCATCTTTTAAATTCATATATAATTTTCAATAATTCATTTGAAATATAGTTTTTAATCTCACAATTTTATAAAGCCTTTCTTGTGCTGTTTTGAAAAGGAGTGTGTTGCTTTTCTGTTACATGTATGTTAGCCAAACTACTGCTGATGAGGTAAATAGGGTTCATTTTTCTCTTTAAGTGGATGTGTCACATTTTGAGTGAGGGTAAAATGATGATACAAGAGGACTAAAAGTTAATATCAATTCATTGAATGACCTGGTGCTTTTTAATTATATTCTGCTCATATGACATACAGTAGGGCCTCTACTTGTAAATCACATTTAAATCAGGTACTACGAAGGGCACAATTAAGAAAGATGGGCCTAATCTTAAAATGTTTATTTTTGCATTGCATGGCAAGAGATGAGCAAAGTCATTTAGTTTGGACAGAAGGCTTTTCTTCACACTGACGCACCGACCCACGACATCTCTAAAATAACATTCTTGTAATTGCTCTATGGCTATAATACCTTTGAAAGTGTTTTTATATTTATGATTAGGTCATTCATTTCTACCTTCAGCCAGTAGGCACGTGACCATATTTCATGTGGAGAATATGTACGTGATATGTTGCGTTTAAGTGATGTGAAAAATAATTAGAATATCTGCATAGACTCTCATTTATTGTGCCAGCTCACCGGTTCCTCAGTAGAACTCAATAACAATGCAAAACAAGAGCCCATTCCGCTATATAATTAAATCATCTTTGGGGACATGTTTTGCTCTGCACAAAATTTGAAACTTTAAAAATGGCATAGTAATGTATTTGCATAATATAACAATGAGTCCCACTCAACAAATTTATTAGTCTAGATTCTGAAAAAGCCATAGCAAAGCAACTTGTATACTATAATTGGCATCTTGTGGTTTGCTTTCCTGAGGAGAAAATGAATTTTATATGCTTTTATAATAAATAGCATACTTAAGCACCCAGGAAATCATTGGGAGACATCCATCCTACAACGTTTCATTTATTCTAGTGTGTTTAATTAAAGCCAGGAAACTACATGCAATTTGTGTCTGAACAGTGTCTAATGTCTGAGACTGGTTATTAGATATTAAATTGATGCATAATTCAGGCAATTAAGAAAGTAATCACACAAAGTAATGTAATGGAAGTTAATTATTACTGCATAAGCAAACAGTTCATCAATGCTAGTTAATGCTGTGACTGCATCCCTAATATGCTCACCAAGCACGGAAATTCCTCTCCCTCAATGTTTTGATGTGCTGATTAAACATTGTGGAGGCAGATTAGTGAAGAAAGGAAGCAGGGCCTCCTCACCTCTGCTGTTCCTGAGCGGCAGGGTTCAGTGTGTTGTCGCAGCAGGGGGGTGGAGTTGGATGGTGGTGGTGGTGGTGGTGGTGGTGGGGGGGGGGGGGGGGGGGGTTGAGGGGGTTGAGGGGGTGCTCTTCAAGCACCAAAAATGACGAGGAAGGTTGTTCCAGCAGCCAAGTCCATTCTACACTCATGTCACAGGTAGCATGCCAACTCCTGGAACCCCCCCCCCCCCCAAAAAAAAAATCTATCTATCTATCTATCTATCTATCTATCTATCTATCTATCTATCTGTCTATCATCAGTTGTTGTGCAGGTAGAAGCTCAGTGACAACACAGCGTTTTCCTCTGTGGACCCAAAATCAAGTAAAAAAAAAAACAATTTGGCACACACACACACACTCTCTCTCTCTTTTGAAGACATCCGATAAAACAAGACCTTCCAGCCTCGGGTTGTTTTCCTGAGTAAACATGCGTGTCACAGTTGACCTTTCCCGGGGTCAGGCTGCTTTTATATTGGCTGACATGTTTCCAACTTAATAGAACTGTTTAGCGCAGATCCCCCAGGGCCCCTATATTTATTAAGCTGCAATGAGTTGCATCTGTCTGGTTGAATCAAGAGGACCAATCAGCTGAGGTCAGACACATAGTAACAGAGATATATAGACATGTAGCTACACACAAACACACGCTTAATGTGGGCGTGCACACACTCGCAGATGCAGACGTGTGCAGGTTTGCAGCACGTATAGAAACGCTTGTCTTCCAATTTGCAGCTAATTACATTTGGGTTTTTTTCTGCTCTTATATGATTATTGTGTTAATTTCACCCCCCTGTTGAATTAGTCTGGAGTAGTATATGTAGTGGTATACTGTATGCCAGGGATTGTTAGAGGCAGAGCAGCATGTGGTCTAGTTTGACACTCTTTTGTCTTGTTTTCTAAGCAGTTTTCTGAGGTGTATTGATTTATCTTTGTTCAGCCATTGTACAACATCCCATAATGCCGGTCATTTTCTTAGACTGATTTTAAGCCCCTGTCTGGTAATCAGGGATAATTGTCAATTATCACAAGGAACCATCAGATCAATTACTGCAAAATCAATGCAGCCACTTGGCTTGCGCTGGCTCCTTTCTTTCAGCTGAACTACACCTGGAATTGTAAAGCAGCTTGTACATCTAAAGATGCATAAAAAACCATCTAAAATATGAGGGTTTTTTAAGGTTGTTTTGTTTTGCTGGAGAATCATGGCAGGGTAGTGTTTTACAGTCATGTTTCTGAAATAGCGAGGCACCAGACGCACGTCTCGTTGCTGTTGTTTTATAACACCTAATGGAGACAAAACTATTGTTACCTCTTAAACTGAAGGCTGCGTATTATATCTTTTCCTTTTTATGAGCGAGCTGGAGAAGAGCCTCTATTCCTGGTGGGTGAGATGACTTTTGTGATGAAAGTTAATGTTGGGGAGTCCTGATGTCCTTATTTTCCTCTCAGAGGCAAGATTCCACTTTCACGTCATGAAGGAAAGACGCCATCCGCTGAATGGCTTCCTCCGTGTATGGAAACAAATGTGCTGCTGTAATGGAATAGCCCGGTCAGCAGCCTAATGTATTATCTCCTCCTCAACGTATTTATTTACACTCAACTACTCCACAAATTGTCTTGTCATCTTAATGGGTGAGGATTAATTTGTTGCCATGCAGGCTTAGGTGAATGAAAGAGATCGACTTTTTTCCCAAACTTTGTGACCCGAAGGGCAAGTTAACGCTTTACTGCCCATGCTTTGAGATGCTATACAGTCACATTTGTTCTAGTTTTTTTGTTTCCATGTGATAAATACAAAGTAAACATAATGGAATTAAAAATAAACAAGGTTTTATTTATTCAATTATATTTAACACATAATAATGAGGGAAAGGCTTGTGCTATATGGACTTCATACCTTACCCATATAACCATAGAGTTTCTTGTTCAAGGACAAACCTTACGTTTCAGCGCAGAGGAAGGACATGCTATATCAAGACAAATGGTAAGGTCATCATTAAATCCATCGTAGTATCTGTAATGCGTAATACAGCGTATATTGTGTCTACATATTAGATATTGAATCCTTGTTTAAGATGGGTGCCAGAATCATGTTGTCCATTTCGATATATGTCAATTGTACTATAATCATTTTCAGTGAATCTAGCAGAGATTGTCATTTACCCAGTGTCCAAACTGCTCATATTTCATCCCCACCTGAAAGAGACTGCCATTGAATATAATCACATACACACCTACTGCATCAGACCAAGAGAAAACAGAGTGTGCACTTTGTGCACAGCTATTTATATCAATAAGTCCCGTGCTGAGAGGCACAAAATGAGCGTTTAAGCTGCAGGGCCCAGAGAGCTCAGTAGCAGGTGGGCAGGCTGCTTTGAGGTGCCTGGGCGGAGGGGGTATTCACTCTTTTACAGGTGTTGCCCATCTCACTGTGCATCCGCGGCTCTGGGAAGGTTTAGGTTTGGGAGGGAGTGACCAGCTGGAGCAGCAGGCATTGGGGAGACAGAGAAAGAGCCTCCTCACTGTCGGGGCCTCCGCAGGTCAGTGCCTCTACCCAAAGGGACGGCGGAGCGAAACGCCATCAATTCACAAACAAAGGAGCCACTTCACCCGCCACAAAGGAAACATATGTGATAGAGCTGACTCCCGAGCCGCAGCTCACTTTAACATGTCAGCCGCTCCTAATTAGCTTTGTTAACTCCCTCTGCTGTCTGCCCAACTGAGGCCTCTCCCACTCACATGTGGGCTTTGTGTTTACAAGGGCAAATGCTTGGACTCGCTCCCAAAACAGACATTTTCCTTTAACTTGAAATGCTTGCTTGTTTAATCGTTCCTAAAATGAAAATCATCTACACTTGAAGACCACCCCCCCAACAATCGCCCTATTACAGATGGATTGTATCGACACCGTAGTGATATATTGATTTCTGTCGTGCAAACAACCAAAACCATACAGCCCTTTTTAAGGTTTTGCTGCAGAGCTTTACTTGGCATTTTATCCATTGTGTGTGCACATGTGTGTCTGGGACAACTTGTTTTAGATGAAAACAGCTGCCCCTCAATCTTTATCGGGCTGTTTGGGAGTCATTACTGGCCAGCCTTCAGACTGTAGTCTGCCATGCATTACATGTTGCCATCCACACTGAGCCTCATGTGACCCCTGCTGCTTACCCACTGGCAGTGCAATTTAACCAGGCTGATGACATGCAGCATGACATCCCTTGGAGAAGCGTCCTACTCGCAGCCTCATTGGGGGGTTTGGTCAGAGGAGGGGATGTGTGGGGGTGGATGTGTGAACTGCAGGATCCCTCGCTGACCTCACGGAGCACCACTCAAATTGGTCTGTTTTCACTGTGTGATTCAGGAGGAGTGTGTTTGTTTGGTGTAATTTTTCATGATATTAAAACCACACGCAGCACATATCCTTTTAAATGCTTGACTTGTGGAGGCAGAAAGTAACTAAACCAGAAACTTCCTCAACTTAGTGAAATGAAGGGGATTTCTTGTATACATACAGAGGAGCATGCTGTGAAGGAATATCATTATCATAAGTCAACCTCAGTTAGAATTCATCCATAACTGGATATCTGTGGCCTGAACACTAGGTGGGTCTGACAACTGATACGGCTGAAATATTTATAGCTTTCCTTGATGTTTACAATTTGCTCCACTCCCAACAGCGTGGTGTTTTTTTTGAAGGATCTGATGAAAAATACCATGCAGTAAGCTTTGATGTATTCGTACACACTTCCATGTACGCTGCAGTACAGTAAGTGGATTTCAATTGGACTAATATTTAAACTAAGGGAAGGGGAAATTCAGCCTCTGGCCCTTCTGGCTGCCAGACAAGTCCAGCACTTGAGAAGCAACCGGCCCAGAGCTGTGTGACTGCTGCTGACTGAGTGTCATGATCCCAAGATCTCTGCTTTCTCTTTGACAGGAGGGTTTGAAATTCCTGGGTTAAAAGTTCTTTGAGATTATATCTCAGAAGGCTTTTGTGATGATGGTTCATGACAGGTATTGCTTTCAAGTGGGTGAAGGAATTGTGCTGAATGTCCTTACTGCGCAGAACTTCAAAGAATTGCATCAATAAAACATACACATATGGATTTATAACAAAAGTAGTAGTAGTTTATTTCTATACCTTCTGATAGTGTGTGTCATTAATTTAAATTGAGGTTTGTTTTTTTCTGAAACAGTTTTAACATTGTACTCACATTACAGTACCACTAAATGTCAGGATATTCAAGAAGTGTTTCTCCTCCCTGAAATAATGATTGTCCAGCTCTTAATAAATGACTCACAAAATCAGCTAATAGCCATGTGCATTCAGGAGTAAATGATATCACTGTGACCTTATTTACCATGACTGTATTTATCTTGTCATTTACATTAGGTAAGTGCTGGTGTAAGCTTATATAAATATGTATGTTACCTAACACAGTAATGAGCTATATTACCTTTACAGGGAAGCCAAATGTCAATAAATTAAATTAAAAAAAAATCCTTTTATTTAAGATTAATTTATATTAACAGTTTAAATTGACTAGTGTAGGATTAGTTTAAGCTTGCTCTTCCTGCACTCCAGCCATTTTTTAAAGAGTAAGAATAAGAATATTTACGAAGCAAATGTGTATCAAAATATGGCATTATTCCCTGATAGGTGAAGCATACATACTTTGACATGCCTCAGCAACTCAATGTATTCTACACACTCACTGCCAGCCATGACAGCAGACTCCTTTTTGTTCTTTTTCTCCTCTTTCCTGAACACTTAGAATAAAAATCACAAGTACTGTTGTGGAGGAATACCAAGGTAACAGTCTGGAGATGTCTGGCCAAAAGGGATTTGTCCCTCTAGGTACAAGGTAGGGATCGGTATGCCCTGCTATTTTGCATTTCTGAATTGCTTAGCTGCCCAAGCATGCATTATGTGGGCCAGGCTTTTGAAGTGTGTCATAGCATCATATGACCGCTGTACGGGAGGCTTGCTGTTGGACTTTACCCAACAAATATGGATTATGTTAAAGTGGGCTGTGAATTGACGAGGATATGCTAATATGTCCCAGATGGGTATGTGAGAAGCGGACGGTGGGGACATGCAGACAGTATATGGCAGAGGCAGTGCTTGGCAGGTCCATCATTCCATCATTAAAGGCCACATTATTACTTACAACAAGGCTTGCATGACAATTGCCAGAATAAATGCAGTCCCTCTGAGACTAGCCTGGTGTGTCCTTCAGTTTCTCTTTGCTTTTCCTTTTTTTTTGTTTTCTTCATCATTTGCAAATCTATTCTCAGCTGCTGATGCTGTGCATCTCTGTGCCGTGTAAGGGGAGGGGTGCTTACCTTGTTCAAACATCAATGAGACAGGCTATTACTAGCTGAAGCCATTCATTAATATAATGAGATGGTTTTTCTTTAATTGATAACCGATCGGTGTTGATGAGACATTATGCACTTGTGGATACAATGTTTTGCTGCATTTTTTCCTAAGTTGAACTGAAGCACCTGCACATTTGTTTTAGAGAGGTGGGAGTCCTCTGGAGCTATTATACTGTTGTACCACTGGGCTACCAATGAGCTGTCCCCTCTGCATTATTATTGAACTAAGGTATTAGGTTTTCAGCTGCACAAGCAGAAAGATAATGGTGGCTTATGTGTAAGTGTGCATTTGGGACAGCCTTTGTCCTTTTGATATAAACAGCCATATAAATGACAGGATTAAAGAAAATTGCTAAATGATGCAAACTGTGTTTCACCTTTGCTGAGATTGTCACAATACTTATTATGATATATAATAAAAACTCTAACAAGCAGTACTTTTACAGAGTAATGAAAGTCAGCTTACTTAAATGACAGACATTATTTATACACTTCCATTGGGGGTGAAATTATTAATAGATTAGTATATAGAAAAACAGTTGATTAGCTGATTAATCTTCTGTGATTGAAATTAATAATGACCTAAAGGATTCATCAATTAGGGGTTTCAAGTCGGATTTGTTTTGCAAAAAAGCCAAAAAGAATCACTGGTTACAACTTCTCAAATGTAAATATTTCCTGGTTTTCTTAGTTAGGAAACTAAATATCTTTGGGTTTCGGACTGTTTTCTGACATTTTCTAGACTATTAATCAAGAAATTATCAGCAGATGAATTGAGAATGAAGAATTTTGTTAGTTTAAGCCCTACTTTGTATGTTCATATTATATAGTGAGATTATTTTTCATTGATTCAGCCAGTGTAAAGATGTACTTGGGTGTGGAGCAAATTACTACTGACACTACATCCAAGCACATCAAGGATTATCATCACAAAAATGACAGAATTAAAGATGTCAAGATTGGCTTTGAACCTCCCTCTGGAGACATAGCTGGGTGGGTAGAGAACGAGGGGGTGGGGAGGGGTGTTCACATTTGTTATAGACTTCTACATGCTGTATTTGCTGGGGGCATTGTTAGCACACACCGCCTCCAGCCCAGGATTTAGGCAGGCCCCCAGCAGATGCAGACTACCCTGTACACACACACACACACACACACACACACACACACACACATGCTCCCTTAACACTGCTACCCCACCCTTGGAAGAGGAAGAATAGATGCCCTGGGGCAATTCAGCTAGTGTGGATCAGTTCAGATGAGGCACATTAAGTGGCTAGTGATAAATTTGGCATGACAATTGCAAACACCATCGCTTTTGTCTGTAATTAATTCCAGTGGTGCCTGAGGCCTTCCCTGTGTTGCTACTGGTGTGGGCCAGCAGTGCTTTCCTAACGAGGGCACATTACAGCCAGGATTATAGCCCAGATAAAGGTGCTCTTAGCAGGAGGTTAGTGAGATGTATTTCTGTGGTGTTGAGGTTGGTGAAAATCTGGAAACCATTTCTAGAGCGCCTGATGCAGGAACACACAAAAAAAGGCTGCCTTAAGAACAAAGAACTAAACAAGACTCATGCATTTCGACTGTTCAGATTATTTACTATCAAGTTCATACACAGTATCTTAAAAAACAGCCTTGCAGTAATTATGTTCACTTTTATCATACATAATAATAAGAGGTAAACAAATAATGTATCCAGCTGAAGACAGCATGAGTCTAACCAGGAATGATGTGCAGTGCAGTAATCAAAGTTTCACAATACTGGTTTAGAAATTTAGTATGGGGGTATTTATCGGTGGCTGAAATGATGAATTGGCACAGAGCAGTGGAAATTATGAGCCCACAGATTGCACCTTTATATTTGGTCCAATGGGTCCAACAACTCCGTTATTCTCATTCACTGGTAATGTGGAGGCATTAATTAACGGCTTGTACTTCTGAGTAGTTTTATTACAGCTAATGTCCCTCATTAAGTGAAATATAGTTACTCAAGGACATAAAAGAATCCCCCAGCAGCGCCATTAATCTTGATTTCACTTGTGAGAGTACTTGGATATGTTCTGTAACTTGCTCTGTAACGTGGTATCTCTGGCTCTGGCAGTCTCATGTGTTTACTACCTCCTCTGTAGCCTCCAGCAGGGAAAAGCTGAACACACCACCAATCTGTGTCATTACTCTGTCATTGCATCAAATCACATGATTAGCTTCATGGGGCAGTGGAGGAGGCCTGCTTGGTGCGGCTGGCTGTTGCAGTCCCCGGGTAATGGTCCGGTGGCACTGTGATGGAGAGTTGTGTGTTGTCCTCCATGCAGGGCCAAGGATGCACCATCATTCAGCCTGCCGGAGATGGCCTCAGGGTGAATCGTGTTCTTTACTGCTCAGCCCTTTCACTTACTGTACGCTTGAGTCCAGCACTGCAGTTTCCATCTAGAAAATATTGCTTATTGGTATCAGTTCTTTTCTTGGACAGGCTATCAAAACATGGGAAGTGAGTCATTCGGAAATAGGCGATACTGTGAATCATTTGTCTAATGCTAAGCTTGGACCTTTCACAGACGTGTGTAGAAAGACGGGGATCTTTACATTGGATGTTAAAAAAAAATTACCAAACCATTAAAAGGGATAAGGAGTAGCCTATGCAGAAGTACCTAACAGCGCTGGGTGCCTCTGTGGAAGGCCGATCCGACAGTTTGTCGATGCAGCCTTTTATAATGCAAAGGCTTATAATTATCTCACGTTCGCTCATTTCACACTGACATATCGCTTTCCTAAATGTCAGTAGCAACAGCCAGTGCACTTCTCTTCCCCCAGCTCAGGAGCCCTCTCTGCACCCTGCACACAGCCATGATGATGGCAGTGCTTTAGCCCTGAACGTGTAGCCCTCCGCTGAGGGAATAGCGGTTCAGGCATCACCGATCGTTGACCTGGCTATTGTTGTTTGTGATACTTACTGGTAAACTTTTGCAATCAATACAACATCAGCCAGCAGAGCCCCTGGGAATGAAAACCTGAAACAGCGCACTTAATCTTGGAGTCGGCCCCTGCTCCCTGCTCTGCCGCTAAACTAGGTAGTTGGCCTACTTGATGCGGCATTATTGCCGCAGAGGTCAGATGTGAGCTGTCTTGCACAGCGCCTGATGAATGGCTGTTTTTGATAAAGCGCCTCTCCCATCCAACAAGAGACATTTAATAATGATGGACCATAACTGCACACAAAAAAATCCTTGTAGAAGAAAGAAAAAAAATCCCTCCTGCCTGCCTTTCCCCATCTCAGACAGTGAGCAGCCATACTCAGTGCACTTCTGGGCTTTCATACAATGAAACCACAGCACTGTGGGGTCTACAATTACTGCACAATGTAATTTGCAGACAGGTACGCACAGGTATGCACCAGAGTTACATGTGATGTCTTATTTATAGTCTTTTTATTCACTGAAAATGTCCTTTTTAAAATACAGTGAAATAAAAATATATACTATATATTCAAACAATAAATAATAAACCACACTAATAAATAATTTACACATTTATTGAACAGTTTAATGACACTGTATTGCCCAGATGGTTCCTTTGAGCATGATGCCAATGAAATGTATTATATTGAAAAATGTGTGTTTACATTGACACAGCACAGGCCCATGCACTTTTTTTTAACATTGGAAAGTATTCACAAAGGTAACAGTGTTAAATGATAGCATTATGCCCACAGTAATGCAATTTAGCATCTACTCAGACTGCAGAACTCTCCTCTCAACACCTATCTCTGGAGGTGCCCATAAGATAATTGAATGTCTTTTAAACTACGGATGATCATTTAACTAGCTCAGTGGTCAAGGCAACAGCCAGCAATTTTGCAATCTGCCATTGTGATGAACAATCAAATCAGCATGTATTTAGCTTAAGTGGCTCTAAATAAAATGCACGCCTTTTAAATGAGCATAGTTATGAAAGTATGCAGTGAAATTAAATGCCATTCTCCAGAAAACAAAGCCCAGAGTGCTGTGACAGTTTTGACATAGACAATGCCTTTAGTGACAGGAATAACAAATTAATTGGAACCATAACACATTCTCTCTAAAGGTGAGGTAAACACACCTGACTGTATATTTTTCACCATTAGTTAAATCTCAATTGGATCTAAAAATAAACCCCAAGACATTGAACAGTTTAATGGATTTTGACGTCTCTGCATTATGCTGTCACTCCAGTATAAATGAATCATAACTTTGCTCTGCACCAAGGAATTACCATGCATTTTGAGAAAATGCATTGTGCGCCAAGCTGTGAATTATGATGCGAGATCAAAATAAATGTGTAATGGCTTTGGAGATGCCCAGAATAATTTATTGGGTGGAGATAGTTCCATATTGAAAAGAAAGCCTAAGTGGGATACAGAAGCTCTGTGCACTGACACTGCCCTGAATGTGTTTGAATTCTGAAATGTCAGCGTTAGATAGGCAAAGAATCCAGCCTGTTTACTGAAGCTTGGTAAATGAGGGCTTCATTTGGGATGCAGCAGTATTCAATTATATGGTTATTTATTGATCAGAAACAATATATGTCTGTCTGCAGCATGTAAAGATGAATTCAGAGGATAAAAATAAAGTGTCAGGGAAATTGGCCGATGAAGGATTGCATTTGATCTGGGTGGGAATTCAAGAATGGAGACAGAATACCCCGGTGCTAAAAAAATAGGCCAGAATTGTATTTGCAATTAAAGTTTTCCACAAAGAATTGTCAAAGGGGATTTAAAATAAGAAGGAAAAAATACTGAAATACACCAGTGTAAAAAAAAAGAAAGTAAAAAATTTCTGAAATGAGTTCCTGCATATTGACTGTCACCCATGTTTTTCTTGTTAATAACAGAAGTAATAATTAACAACAAAAAAACACATGATGTAATTGAAGAAAAAATGCTATTTTAAGTTGTTATTTTTCATTCATTTGTGTGTTACCGGTTGTATCACTAAGTTAGCTTGACAGCTGCTGTTTTGCCAACAGCCAAAAACTTCCTGTCACTCTACTCCGCAAGCACAAGTTAGCCAACTTTTGACTGGAGTTGAAACAATCAGTCAATTGACAGAAGTTTAATCAGCAACTATTTTGATATCAATTAATTTTTCAAGTGGCAAACATGCTAATCGTTATCTGGTCCCAGCTTCTTAGTTGTGAGGATATTCTGTGTTTTCTATCACTGTTTCCTATATATATATATATCGTCTTGGGCTTTAGGAAATTGTGACCTTTTTTCACTTTTTCCAGAAAATACAGAGGCGTAATGCATTCACTTGAGAAAGAAAAAAAGCCCTGTTTTTATGAATTATTGAGATAATTATTTCAGAATTCTGACAAAAGTTTTCATTAAAAAATCTGCTCTGTTTTTCCAAATTAATGAGATACCTCATAATCCCAAGAGAAGCTCTCATTCCTACTCGAGAGCTCGGTTTCATGGAAGCATACATGTCCCACCTGTTAAGTTGAATCCAGTTTTGTTTTAGTTTTGGTTTGAAACATTGAGAGATGCTCGTTAAGTAATATTGATGCATGTATTGTTAATGGTTTATTGACTTTGCAGGCGCCTCAGAACAGGCAAAAATGTTTCATCAAAGCCCCCAAAACAGATTACAAACACACCAGACACTAAAAGGTTCTTTTAGTTTGCAATTTCCACCAACAGGTAAAGTGAGATGACTCAAATACTGTTAGACAACATGTGGTCCAGCAATCTTTAGGAGTTTTCTGATAACCTACTGCCAAAATAAAACTTTCAACAGGTCAAACATGAGTGAAAAGGACAATACTGTTCATAAAAGAACACTGAAGGAACATTAAAGAAAACACACATATACAGTATCTTTCAGGACCTTTGCTTCGCTCAAAGGCCGTCCTCACTGTAATTACAATGGCTCATGTTACTGCAGTCCAGTTTTTGAGGTAGCCTACCTTGGCAATTCAAATTTTTTTTCATGAAAACTTTTCTCAGATAATTATCTCGTTAGTACCAAACGATTCATCGAGAATTGGCAGATAAATTATAAGTTGTAGCCTTACATTTGACCCTTATATGACTACTACTAATAACCCTATGATGGTCATCTTTCACTGTTTTTGCCATTGGGTTGTCCCAGAGCTTTTTGTAGAATAAAGTGTGAATCTTTACATCTTCTGCCCCTCTGTTAGCTCATTTACAGGGCTCAGCTGAAGTGTGCTGGGGTGTGTGATGCACCAGCGCACTCACTTTACATCCCCACTGTAAACACTGTCTATTATATTATTCACAACAGTGTCCTCCAGAGAGATGGATCCCGGCGAGACCCCTCTGAATATGGAACACCAGCTATTGTGCTTACCTGCTGCCCCATATCAGCGTGGCCCACAGTGGCCCTTAGATGGTTCTCGTTCAGATCTCTTTAGCTGGGCTGGAGGGTAATCCCTGGGCAGCCGGGGCTTCTCTGTTGTCTCCTGGTTGTTTTCTGTGTAGTTCATAAATTATAGATGGGCCATGTCGAGGGCCATCATGCTGCCTGATCCCTGTCTGTGCTGACAGCTGTATGATGCGCACTGAGTGCAGCAGATTGGGAGCTCAGAGTTTCATCAATAAATATCACTCTGACCCTCACACTTGGCCTCGTGTCAGCGGTCAAGGTAATGGCTTTTTATTATCGTGAAGGGCAGCCCAGCGTGGGGTAGTCTTAAGGTTGCTCGTCCATCTCAGGTCTGGAGACGCAAAGACAGACAGAGAGGGAGAGAAAGAGAGAGAGAGGGAGGAGAAGAGTAGCTAGCCTTAAAGTTTAAATGGACTAGGCTGTTATTATGTGAAGCCTGAGGATGAGTGTGGATGTGTTGTGTGTTTGACAGTGAACAGCAGGGAGCTTTTGTGTGGTGCTCCAGAGGAAGTAGTGATTTTCATGGACACATTATTGGATTAAATTAACCTTATTAACCAGCTGTGATGAATTCTATCGAGCTCACAGCTTCACAAAGATCTCCAAAGAAAATTGTGTGAGTGTTTGAAAGTGTGTGGCTCTTTCTGTTTCAGTGTGGTTTGCGTTTGATTGTGGAGCCTGCCTGTGTGTGCGTGTGTTATGTGTGTGTGTGTGTGTTAGCTGATGGTTAGCTCTAACTGCCTGGCTCATAGATGACAGGGCTTGAAATGCCATGATTGTGTACTGAAAGCTCAGGCAGCTGTACATGCTGCATG
This sequence comes from Scomber japonicus, assembly GCF_027409825.1. Taxonomy (NCBI): domain Eukaryota; kingdom Metazoa; phylum Chordata; class Actinopteri; order Scombriformes; family Scombridae; genus Scomber; species Scomber japonicus. The sequence goes on from NC_070588.1 coordinate 15,669,095, forward strand.
ATGTCTTCAGAATACAGGTTTTTAGACAAAACAATATAGAACAGAACAGCATTTTGTCTAAAGTTCATTCATCAAAAAGCTGCATATTTTGAAAAGGGTAAAAGCCCCACACAACCCTGTCAGGGAAGCGCAAAGGCTAGATACTATAGATTACTTTAATCCCCTGCCAGATATAAAAAGGATAATTACATATTTGTGGTGGAGGCTGTGTGGTGAAAAAATCAATACAGCCTTTTTTGTATGACACTTCATTAGTGTGAAAAAATCTTGAAGCTGAGAAGAACTGCACTGCAATTAAATGGTTCTGCTACCTTAGACTTTGTAATGGCTCTATATTATTATCCAGTTTATTTGAAATAGTGGTTGCACTTGTGGAGTAATTGGAAACCATTGATTATGTACTTTTATGTCTACACTCTTGCACATCATTATGGAGAGAAGCAATAGTTAGTTAGCCTCTCTAATGAAGCACTAATTGCACTAAGTAGGTTAAGATGTTAGTCAAACTGCACTCAACTGAAATCACAGCACAAAGACTTCCAATTAATCTGCATACGCTGACTAGCAGATGTTGTTGTGGACTGCATATCTTGCAGATTTTATTTGCTTTGTGTCTGGTCCTGTTGCGCAAATAGAAATTGTGTTTGTATCAGTCCATTGGCAGCAGATGAAATTGATTGGAAAGAGGGGAAATAAGGGGCGACGGAGGGGGAAAAAAATCTAAGGTGATGGAATATAAAGTGGCCACTTTGCTGCTGTTTTCAAAAGAAGGACCATTTGTAATGTGGGTTCCCTTCTGATAATGTCAGCGGTGTAACACTGGCTGGTAATTGTACAGGAATGTCTGTTAACTCATACCACTGTGTTAACATTTATTCAAGAGTGTGAAGACCTTGCACTTAGTTTAGCCCCTGACATAACTCCAAGGTGTCCAATTGTAACGTATATAATATGTTACGGAAAGTGAGATAACAACATTCTTGTCATTTTATCAGAGACCATACCAGAATATCACAGGATAGCGGGAATGAAGAGAGAGAGAGAGAGAGAGAGAGGGAGAGAGAGAGAGAGAGAGGGAGAGAGAGAAGGGTGGGATGAAACATAACATAGGCCACAAGCCAGAAACCACAACATCACAAGCACATGGTATGTCCCCTAATAGTCCACTGAACCATGCTATTGTTTAAAAAAAAAACAACATTAACATCCTTAACCGAGAAAACTCTGTGGCGACTACAAATATTATCGCTATATTAATAAGGAATTACTCAGCTGATCTCTGGTGTTTCCACTTAATTACATAATACTTACCTAAAAAGCTTTCCTGTCTTAAAAATCTATCACATGCAGAAAATGCATTTAGTAGATATCACTTATAGAAATGACAGGGTTTTTCTATTGATTTCTCTTTGAAACCACCCAATCATTTTGCAGGAATGTATTGAAAACTAAATGCAGAATCCATTTAGCTCGCTGTAGAATTTAGTGTTTGAAAAAAAGAAAAAAAAAGATGGATTGTCCATTTCTGCAAATGAATTACCCCTTCTGGATATTAATGTAACACATTACCAGCCGAAGTCATCATGGGAGATGCAGGCTGTCGCCGTCTTTCTGCAGAGCTGATAGCATTGGTGTGGGGGTCCACATGGACTGCCCGCACACTGTCCCCCATCATGGTCCTCTGTGGAGAGAGTGATGCTGACAGTACACTCCTGGCAATCAGTCAGCTCGCCACCCACCACTATGCGCTATTCGAGATGTGGAGAGCAGGGTCTGTGCTGGTTACAGCTTAAACCCAGCAGCAGCAGGAGGACTTGCCGCCTTTGATCTTTTTCTTTCAAAGGGCTCAAATGCTCACACTATTGTACGCTTGAGAGACACTTCAGCCTTCACTACCCAGGATGAAAAAAATGTAAAAGTGCCGTCTGCTTGTTACAGATTCGGAACAGTTCAAATTAAAAATAAACGTGTAAATGGAATAAAATTTCACTATATTGTCGGTTTAATCAGAGCCATCTGTTGAGCGTGTTGAATAGGGTAACTTGGTGTAAACTGGCGTATTAAATGTGGGGTGGAGACCTCTATCAGGACCTCTTATTAACAGAAGCTTGTTCTTGGTGGGATCTTAAGAAATCTCCTAGCTTTATATGGCTGTCTGGGGAGAGGGTCAAACCCTGTAAGCTGTCATTGCACATGAAAGGATTAATGTCATCTTATAAGAAGGGGGGAAAAGCCGTCTTATAGTTATTTATTCTGTTTCATTCACATTCTGCTGGCTCTGTAAAAGAAAAAGGCTAATGTCTGGTCTAATTTGTAGCCCTTTAAATTCCAGACAGAGATTCTTTACATATCTCTGGAGCTCATGGCTCCTCTCGGCACAGCCCCTCTCCTCCTCTCCTTCTGGGATTCCTCTTAAACCCGACCAATTTACTATCTGAGGCAAAGTGAAGATTTACATGAGTTTGTACTTGAATGGCTCCAACTCTAGCTTCATGCACTAAACACTCCCACTGTAATTACCATTCGTGGATCCTGCTCTCTGATACCTCTCTCTCTCTCTCTCTCTCCTCTCTGCACCTAGGCCAATTGAAGGGGAGAGAAAAGGAAAATACTTATTCCCCAATGCTGATTCTTAGTGCTCCTTGTTCAGGATCTGTAATTGGATCTGTGTTTTCGACTCCCTGCTAATAAGCAGCTTACTTTGGCTCCCTCTAGACTTGACCCACTACATTTTTGTTTTATGAATTTTACAAGGGGATTTTAATAGATGCTTTAGGCTATGCAAAACATAGGCTGAATGGGAGGCATAATGTGGGAGCCTTGACACAGAGTACGCCTGAGTGGCTGCTTATCATTGCGGACAGGTCTCATAACTTTCATTAAGATTGATGTTGGACAAAAGGGAATGCGTAAGAAGAGGGACATGAGAGAATATTAACCTGTGCTCCTGTAACTAACTATAATTGTTTTGCATTCGGTCTCTCCTCAGGCAGCCACCCTCATTATCTTTACCCGTACATGACGGCGCAGCTGATTTTAGTAGTCTGGCTTGTTAGAGGAGATTGGAGGTCAGGGCAAACTGTAATCTGCCTTCGGTTATTTTTATGGTAGAATCCGACGGCCAGGGGCTGAAGTGGTGTATCACTGTATTTTACAAACATAACACCTCATTTCCTTTCATTTTACATCCATGTAATTGTTTCTGAAGTTCAGTGCTTGGGGCTTTTGGAAGTTGGATCAGGTGAAGAATGTTTGATTTCAAAATCAAAATTGCTTCCTGTAAGTCTTACCATGGATTTTTTTTTTAAATGTTTGAAATGAAATGTTATTTAGTGTTAAAATGAATCTCCCTTTCACGCTGTCCATTTTTTAAAATGGAAAGCCAAGCAGACACTGAGATGTGGTCGTCTCGCTCTCTAATGTAGAGTCTGCTTCAGTCCACTGCTCATTTAAAACAGCAGAATGACAGTGTCACCCATACTAGGTCACTGAAATGAGAGAGATGAAAAATGTAAAGACAAGTGCTGACCCGTAGCCTACCCACAGTTTCTTCAATCATTAAAATACTTCTGGAAACCATGGGATGATTCCATAATTCATTATAGGTTATAGGATCTAAGTGATTTTTATCATGCCTGTCTACATCTCCACATTAAGCCACTTCATTTGTCTTGAAAACGAAAGAGAAATTAAAGAACATTTCCAACATTTCTCCAGATGAATGAGACAGGTGCAGTCATAGAGGTGAATATTCAATGAAGATGAAGCTTTCCTCGAAGGTACTAACTAAGACACTCTGTTGGGTATAGAAACACTAATGACCAACACAATCACCTATCTTGACATGAATACCAAAGATAACAAGGAGAGGTGGGAATAGGTGTAATGCTCTCTCTTTCTTCCTCTCTCTTCTCCTCTTTCTCTCTCTATGGGAATCTACCGAGCACACTTTACTTCATCACAAAGCTAACGTGGCATGGAACTTTTAAAACCCGCCTCGGCTTTTGTACCCCCCCCCTCTCTTTTCTCTCTCTCTCTCTCTCTCTCTCTCCCTCTCTCTCCCTCTCTCTCCCTCTCTCTCCCTCTCTCTCTCTCTCTCTCTCTCTCTCTCTCTCTCTCTCTCTCTCTCTCTCTCCTGGTTGGTAATTCTCCCATCTGGAGGATGTTTGAGAGAAACAAAGAAACAATAAGAGGAAGTTGGGAGAGGGGGTGTCAGGCTGTCAGTAATCTGACAGCTATGGTAACTACCCTCTAATCCAGACGGCTCCAGCCACGCTCTGGCCTGACACCCGCGCCTCTGACTGACAGCTGAAGACTGGGCACATTCCACAGGCAGAAGTGACATCCAGTCTATTAAGGCAGACAAGCACAAAGCAGAGATTTGCCCTGACTGCCTGGTACTGAAGCCTACTATGGGGGTGATTGGAGAGGTCCTAGAGAAGGTGTCAGACTCAAGCTCAGATGATAACCATATTGTAATGATGCTGCTGGACAATGAAGTGCCATGATTGCCCATGCTGACAGCGGAAGTTTATGTCTGGATACCCCCCCACCCCCCACCCCCCTGCATTCACAGGCAGCTCACAACACACACAGTCTCCAGGTCCCAACTGCCAGTCAAAAGCCTGGCCGCAAACGGGTGCACTTCTTATTCTAGCACAAGAGTGCACCAAACAGTGATCTCTAATGGACTGACCCGAGGCATGCTGTGCTGACAGGGAGAGCAGTATAATTGTTGTTTATCTTCTTTCTCTTTAGATATCTCTCTGAGCATAAAGAGACTTCTCAGTGTTCATTTGCTGCTACAGAATAGCCCAGAATCATCTACTTAGTTTCTTTATCAGCAAAAACATTCCTGGAGAAAGCCATACATGATTGCTTTTGGAGGCTTCCGCCATGGCAGAAAAGTATGTAATTGGTTTCACTTAAGGTTAATTATTTGCACTGGCAGGTCGCATTGTTGTAAGCTGTTCATTAGAATACACATCCAACACATGGAGCAAATGAGATGAGCTGGCTTTGCTTTATTGTAAGTTTGCTTTAAAAGAATCCCAAAACCAAGCCAAACCTTAATGATACCCTCAGCAGCCTATATAATGGAACAAGTTTACATAAATTAGACCACAGAGCTGCAGTGCCATCAGACAGGCCAGACTGTTTGTATTTGAATACTTTGGCTAATTAGAAGTGTTAAAAAAGGAGACTCGAAATATATACTCTACTTCGTATTCAGTCCTGAATCTGCACTGCATACATAAAACATTTTCCCCTCGCTTTCCTTTATCAATGCCTTTGGTTTCAACTTTATTTTTGTATGAAGCTTGATGGTTTAAGACATAGATGATTTGATTTCCTCTGCTCGCTCCGTAGTTTGCAATGCCAATGCATGGCAGGAGATTTAAACGGGGAAAAGATGAAGTAGAATAGGGATTTTCCTGTGAATGCTTCAAGTATGAAGCAAATCCCTCAAACAGCCATACCCTAACATTTCTACAATAGAAATTATATTAACTGTGTGAAAGACACACGCTCTGTATCCTCTCACCCTTAGCACACAACATTCAAATAAGTCTGAGAGATTTCGGTCCCTGGCGAGTTCACCAAAGGTGGCATTTCCCGTCTCCTTTCCAGCCAAAGCCTGCTCGTCTTCCATCTTACTTAGCTCGTCTTGATGGAGACTCAGGGTGCATGCCTTGCTAAGTGACAGGGAGTTAAGTATACATTCACACCATCCTGGGCTGCTAGTTAAGTTGACAGAGAGGTTCTGCAACCAGTCCGTCAACATGAAGCTCATTCACGCTGTGGTCAGACCAATGATAGAGAATAGGGCTGTTTCAGGATTTCATTTAGAATTTTGTATTAATTTGTTTACTGCAATTTTGGGCACCTTCCTGTTTTCTTAAGCATCAGATAAGTGATCAACACTAATAATAATACATCTGTTAATAAACTAGATTTATTTCTATCAAGTCTAATCTCTGAAATGTTAATATAAAAATTCAACATGAATGTCAGTGGAAACTTGTTTATATAGCTCATCGTTGTTGCTCTTTGCTCCTTGTACACGCCGACCAACAAAGCCATAATGAGACAGATAATTGAGGATATTTTTAATTCAATGGCTACTTAATTGGTTGCCACCAGTGTCCCAGGAAAGGTTAAATTTACGGTTGCATGTCAGCAATTACAATCCCAGCTGGCTTTCATCTGGAAATATTTATGGCAAAAAGTCAGTGTTTTGGTGACAAATGATAGGTCGGACGTGAACACACTGCAGAACTATGAGGCGCATGTTGCATTCTCTCACAGCATCTCACAGTCTGGGCTGTGCATAATCTCCCCTTTTTGAGTGTAGAATCAATGTGTGCATAATCAAATTCCTATTGACAGCACTCATATCCCTCTCCCTGTGGCAGAAAAGAAGATCTTGAAGTGGGGAAGGATGAATGCATTAACATCCTTTCAGTCAGTCTAGCAGATAACAAAGCTCCTTGCCTCAGTGTTAACACTGCAGATTAGGTCAAGTTTTTTACCCCTCTGAGTTTCTCTCCTGTAAATGACGAGTTTTGATGTGAAACAAGCAACGTGTCAAGGCGAGTTGAAAGATGTAGGCATTTTCTGCCATGTCACAATGACAGGCCGCTGAATATTTGGGCCATTAGGGGCTTATTAGTGAATAAATGACCAGATGGTTCAGTGATGCACAGAGATGGACAGAACTGGATGCTACTAATCAGCAGTGTCTGTAGCTCGGTGTCAAATCACACGACATGGTAACCCATGGCAACGGAATAAAAGTTAACATTAGCAAGTCAATTTGAGATCTGGGTGCTGTAAACAGGGTTTCAAGTAGCCCTGCTTTTCTTGCCTGAAAAGAAAATGTCTGTTTCCAGAGAGCAAATTTGAAACAGTTGTGATTTGTGCTTTTCTATTTGCACTTTTCCAATCATGCATTACTATATTTTATTTATATTTTGTGTAAATACATTATGTTACAAATACCTGTTATTATCTTTGTAATATGTGTTTCCAGTATCTGTAGGATGAACCAGTAAAGTAAAAGTATTGCAAAATTCATAAATGTTTGTCAAAAGGACACCATTTTTTGTTTAACAAAAAAAATAAAAAAAAATGGAATACACAATTTTACTACTGACACATCTCAGACTTGTTTATTTCCTAGCAGCACCTCACTTTTGTGTTTGTCAATATATTCATTCAGTTTCTGCTTTTGAGGTGCTTTGATTAGTTTGATTCTGAGATGCCCCACCATGTTCTTTACAGGAGGTAACCAACAAATTTGAAACCGACCGTGTTTGTGCTTCAGTATAATTGGTGATGGGTTGTTTTGTGACAGATGTGAAAAATAAGAAGAAAAAAAAACAGTAGTGTGTGCTGCATTACACAAAACACAATACAAGATGGTCCATGTTGGAGCTGCATATGAATGCGTGTGTAAACATGCGGGGTCTCTTTAATTGTATGGTTTTCTTTCAGACCCACAGCTTCACATAAACAGGCAGCCTGTTAAATGGATGAGAAGAGCCGTTTGAAGACGGTCTGTCACTTCTGATTGCTTTGCCTCTGTTCTATAGCATAATTGATCACTTGTCTACTAATACCCCTCCATTCAACTTGAGTTCTCACAGCCATTAACTTTAATAGATAATTTATAAATTAGGGATATAGGTAAGATCTGGAGGGGGCTCAAGTAGTCCCATTACTCGCCCATTTGGTTAACTGAATGGATATAAAGATTTTTGTGTGTACAGTCACTTTAAAGTTATAACATAATCGTGGTAGTTAACAATATCCCCATATTTTTTGTACAAACATAACAACGCTCCAGCACTCAGAAATATATTAAAATTTACTTCTCTTGTCCTTGAATATGATTAAACTGCAGTCATGCTTTGTGCAGATTAAGCACTTTGGCTTATTGATGTATTGTAATTGTGATATTTCTTGATAAACATATTAATTTGAATAATTAATGCACACGTACTACATTCCACTCTATTATACCTTTGAACAACAGCGCAGGCAATAAAACATAGTTATTGTGAGCTTTATGTAGGGCTGAAACAGTGGGATTCCATGTTATTATCCTACCCCCCATTACATCGAGTGGGAGTGCATTGTTATTATTTGTCATCATATGCTAATTACACATCATTAATGTTAGACCTTAATGGCCCCAGGAGTGGGTAATAGGCAGTAAGGCTGAGCTGGCTGCTTGAAGGGAATCTGAGTCTGGGGGGAGAGAAACACATGCTAATGAAGCTGAGACCTTTTATCTTTGCAGATTAAAAGGGAAAAGATCACAACCCTCAAAATAAGCATTTTGACATCTGTAATTGGAAGAGACAACAAGCTTTTGTTCTATTATAGGGAGCAGGAGGCATCAGGCTGGGTGTATAAATCTCTCCAGCAAGCTTTACTCCCTCAGTGCCTTCAGTCAGTTAGCCAAATGGAATCTCACTGCTGCTTTCATGCTTTTAGCTGCAGTTAGACAGAAGATGGAGTGCTGCTGCTTCCAAAGCAGTGCCAAGTCTGTGATCTGTGTGCGTACATGTGTGAGCATGGTAGCTTAGCCTGTTCAAATAAATGGATACCCTTGTATGCTGAATGTGAACAAAGAACAGTGACCCTTCAATTATTTAGGGAATACTAAGAAACTGTGTGCACACTTTCAATGATGTTGTGCACAGGACCAAACTTGTCCCATGATTACAACATGTCTGCTTACTTCACCACAATGATCTCGGCAAGATAAGATAAGCACTGGGGTCAGATAGTGAGCCCCATGTTGTAGGAAGCTATAGACGAGTGACTGAGTGTGCGCATCTGGCCCTCTCCAGCGGGCCTGGCTCAGAGCTGGGGTGAACAGCAACGCGACAGCTGGTCCAGCATGGCTCCATGTTTGACCCTCAGCACCATGTGTAGTCCTGGGCGGCCAGCGGCACTCCATACCCTGAAGACATGTATGCCATCCCGAACACCTGGTGGGAGGGAGCCCACCTCAGAGCCTAGGGTCTAGTTGTGCTTACACCGGGTTAGGGATAGTGTTGAGGTGTGTGAGGCTAGAATTGACCCTCTCAGCCCCTGACACCTTAGCGACCCAAAAGGCTCAGAAAGCAGGGGGCCTGCTGACTGCCGATTTGCTCTGTCTCTGAGGTCCAAACCCAGAGGTCCTGTCATCACAAAGCAGCTCAGCTGGAGGCCATAGGTGTAATGACCTACATCTATCCATATAGAACAATATGTATGGCATCATCAGTCTGTTTGTCTGGCTTGACCTCAACCAACTGCACTTGCATTTCAAATCTCAAATCTACATTCCTGTGAATACGAAAGATTCAGTCTATTTTTAAAAGTCTGGTTCACTCATAAACTTAACAAGCCGCCGCTTGATACCACAGCTGGAAGGATGGTGCTGACAAATTTTTGTGCTTTAATTCATGAAATCCTGACTTTGATAGTCTCCATGACTTCCCTCTTTGTGTCTGTTAATGATGAATGTTTTATGCATGAAAGCAGAAAATGTTGATCAGGGAAATTGTATAGAATTTGTCTCCATTATGCATGCTTATCATAATCACAGCACGATTATGCAGTAACAAAGTCGCAATGGTAATACAATAAGTCTACTTGATAACACAAAACAACCTAGAGATGAAATGATGGTATACTTAGGCAGAATGTGATATCCACACACTTTCTAGGCTTTTCAGAATTAATCTTTTACTCTAAAATAAACCCACTCACACTAATACAGCTTCTCTAATCTTACTGCTGTGTGATGCCAAAAGAACAGAAATAATAGGGGAAATTATGGTGCTAAAATGTCAGTTTGTTTAATTATTGCTAGTTATCACAATTACCTTCTCTTTGACTTTAGCATGTATGTAATAAGAATGTTTCTGAGTGCCTCTGAGAAATGTGAAAGGTCAGATGTCAGTTTTAATATGACTACAGCACCTCTAATGAAACACTGTTGCAATATGTGTTGAATACGAATGCATTAATTTCTTAAATGTCTTTCATATTTGCAGGCGCCTCAGCCTTTTTAACTGGGATAATTTGACAGCAGCCCCCTGCCTTCCTCTGACAGCTCTGAGGAGCTGGGGCTCAGCACCTGCGTCCACCCAAGCATTAAACCTCAGATCCTGAACTCTCCTCACAAATGAACTGTCAGATCATTACTGCACGTGATGCAATATAATCTGTCTCAGAATTAGCATTTGGCCAAGTCCACACAGGTTTTTTTCTCCCATCTCTCCTCTGTACAGCTAGCCCCCTCAGAAGGCGCTGGTTTGAATATGCATCTCTTCACATTTCCATGAGAGACCCACGGGGAGTACAGGCAGAGAGCAGCTTTCAGCATTAGCATGTCAGGAGGGAAGGGTCCTTTTCGTTCAGGGTCCCACTGCAGATGCTCTGCCTCACTTGTTCATTACAATTGCATTTCATCAGCTTGATGATGTCCACATGTCAATTGAGTGTGAGGATTTTGCACACAAAGGAGCCTCTGGGAAAAGGACTTCGCTGGCTAATCAGCTGATTATCATACCTCAAATGGGGCTGTAGTGCTGTGTTACAAGCCCCAGCCATAGAGAACTTGGTGCAGGAGACATGCATATGACTGGCATGTCCAGATACGCAGGAAGCGAGCAAAGCTGATTAAACAAGTTCTCTCATGAACATACAGTGCATAGAGGAATGCAAAATAAGCAACCAAAACACAACCCAAGCAGGACAAACAGAAGGGCATTGGAATATTTATGGTTATTATAGTTTTTAACTCCTATAACCTTAATGCTGAAAAGCTAAAAATGTGTCCCCCCATTCATCACAGTTTGAAGGTCTGTCTGTAGAAAATTAGACAGCTGTGTTTAAAAAAAGAAAAAAAGAAAAAGTTTCTTGATTGCTTATTTTCCGGGCCCAAAATTGCCATGAGACAATTGCCATTACATAGTTTGTCCACCAGAAAGCACTGTCAGGTCTGTTTTTCAACTGTAAAGTGCATGCATATCTTTTTCAAAAATCTTAAAAAGTAATTCATGGAATCCATATCAAATCATATTTTTTTACTATGGTAAATATATAATCATATATATTTTTCTATTAACTCTGAAATGTTGATATCAATGTCAGATTGCAAAAATTCAATATCAGTCAGGCCTAAATCACATGAGGATTTTCTCAAAACTTGCCACCTTTTTACTGCCACCTGGTAGGGCTGGGTACTGAACTTCGATACTTTTATGGCACCAACCTTCGTTGCTACAGAGTATAAAAAAAAAAATCTTGTAATTCGGTACCAGAGCTGTCCAGAACATCATAGCTTCCCAACATAAACAGTAATGGTGAAGGCAGCAACAGCGTCTACAGTGGCTTCATCAGTAACATAAGGTAAGACCTATGGGTAAGACCAAAACACGTAGTTTACAGGTAAGACAAGATGACACTGTATTAAAATATTAACGATGATGATGATATTGCCTGTGGCCTGACATCAAAACAGTGTTGATTTGGTCACTGGCAAACAGGTACTGTACTAACATGGTGATGCAGTTTCTGTGTGACCATAACACCACATGTAACAAAAAAGGAATCCACAGCTAATGTTGGCTAATGTTAGCACCCGTTCGCCAGCCACTGAACCACGTCTGTTTTGATGTCAAATGATAGGCAGTATCATTATCTTTTAATTTTTTCATGAAGCTTCGTCTTGTCTTACCTGCATGTTACCTGTTTTGGTCCAACCTCTTGTTACTGATGAAAATGCTGTTGATGCTGGTGCTGCTTTGTTTTGAGCTGTTAACTTACTAGCTTAGCATTAACAGACAATACACAAAACAACTGTTGTAAAGTAAAGTAAAGTAAAGTGATAAAACCATGTTTAGTAGCTAAACAGTTTTGCTCGTAGGTGAGTTTGAATATTTATTATAGTCACAGAAAATGCAGGGTGTCACATCCATACTTCATTATGAGTTGAATTGTTTATCATGCCAAAATTAGCTTGATGGTGTCACAAGTGTGAAAATAATAGTGGTAAATATATTTTTTGTTATGAAACTGCTTAGTGTGCGTAAAAATATCATGAAGCTGAAAAATAAAACTAAAGATTTGTATTGTAATGTAATTTTCTTTTTGTTAAAATGGATTATATAAAATTGATACAGAAAAAAGTATTGTTCAGGAACCGGTATCAAAGTCAAGGTATCTGTACCGGTATCGAAAATATTTTAAACAATACCCAGCCGTACCACCTGGAGAGGGCGACACATGGGGACCCATCTGCTGGAGGACTTAAGTGTGTAAGAGTGAAGAAACCTTGAGGGGTGTGATTGGAACTGCCTGAGCTGAAAGGTGCTAGTCATGTGCTCGCCCATTATCATTATATAAGTACCTAGAGCTCAAACTTTTGACAAAGACTGACTTTGTAGTTGCATCATCTGCTTTATGGCTTTGCCATTCGGTTGAGCTGTAAATTTAGTAGCACTTGGTATTGAGCTGGATGAGTCAATAAGGAAATGGTACAAACCTGGTAAAAAAAAAGAGACATTTCTCTTGCAAATGGAAACATGTAATCTGAGTAAGCCACATTCTACAGTAAGACTCCATTGCAGGTGCAGCTGTTTTAAATTGTGGCCAAAAGAGCACTTTCTAGATAATGCTGTTGGCTGTCATGCATCGAGAATTAGTATATCAGGGTCCTGGATTTTACTAGAATGTGGTGGGAAAAGTACCCAGGTCACACTGTCATTTTTCTTGTCAGTAGCTGTTATGGTGGCAACCCAAGAACCAACTGCTCTCAAGATGAATAAAGAGACCTTATGGCTATAGTTTGCAAAGACTCAGGTTTGGGAAAAGTTTTGGCAGGCCAAGGAAAAGGACTTTAAAATTAGGCTCAAAGAGCTTGTTGGTGATGGAAGAAACCAAATATTGCTCTGCAGTGACAGGGCACCACGAGTGGATGAGATTCACCCCAAGATGCTGCATGATGCTCTGAATTTTGACAAGCCATGAATGTCAGGGAAAGGGGTGGTATTTCACATTTTTATAAAGGGGAACCAAAGGGTGCAGTCCAGTCATTGACATATCACACCTCTCAACTTCTCTCAGGAAAGTTTATACCAGGGTGCCACAAAGCAGGCTCTGACTGATCATCAAACCTTTGATTTAGAAGGGAATATTGTGGTTCTGTCCAGGTTGTGGAACGAGGGACCTCTTTACTTTTGCAAGGACCATGTGAGTTTGCCAATCAAGTGTTCTTTGTGGACTAAGAATGTACTTATGACCATCTCCTCCTGTATGTCTTTTGGGGGGTTACAGTCAGAATACAGAGTGGCACAAGGTATCTCCTTGTATAACTGGAATTGAGCTGTTGGCGTAAGTCAGACTAAGTTAAAATCTCTTTGTGATTTGGATTAGCAACTCGCAACTAATTTGAGTCGGGAGTTGCTGCACAAACCAAAGGTGTTCGAGTTCTATCTGGTCCTGTACATGGACTGTTAAAGTGAGAGGTAGTGCAGTGTTGGCGGTGATGCAGGCATTGTACCTGTCTGTTATTGTGAAAAATGAGCTAAGCCTTACGGTAAATTCAAACAGCTATGGTCACAATCCTTTTGTAGTCACAAAGATTGTGGATACATGGGACCAAGATTATTTTCTTTCCCAGTGTCTCTGGGAGTTTGGACACCTGGGCAGACCCTGAACACACTGGAGACCTGGCATGCGGACATCTTGGGAATCCTGAGTAGGAGCTGGAGGACATAGCTGAGGAGAAGGAAATCTGCGCTGAAAATTGATACATCAATTTTGATACATGGTAAATACATTTTATATTTGGGGTTAGTCGCAGGTGGTAAATTGTATGCAAACTTAAAATAGCGCATTCATACCACAAAGCATTAAGTCATATGTCATTAATGTTCACTGGGCATATGAGCAGTGAGGAGCGTTACAGGTCACACACTGTTTATTTCTCTGCTGTCTTCATATGCTAGGTGTACTTTTGTTGGACCAGTTTACATCTCAGAAACATGAATATTCACTTGTTACTGACTTTGTCTTTACGTCTACATTGTAAAACAATTATTTTGTGTTTGTTTGTTTAAACTTCTCAATCATGTAGAAATATAGGTAGAATACCTATAGGACACAGAAATATAATTTCTGCTAGTATCATTGACTATACACACATATACACATATTTATATAAAAAAGCTTTAACGGTTTTAGATAAATGATATTATTTGTGTTAGTAGTAGGATTGTTATCAAATATAAAATTCATTAGAGGGTTTTTGTCAACAGGTTTCATTGAGATCATTAATCTAAAAGTCAAAAGATCCATTGTCCTAAGATCTCTTTACAAATTAGGTCAAACTGATCAGATGATATAAATTCTAAAACCTATTCATCTTTTTGAATATGTAATCCTACAGTTCATATTGCTCAAATTACTTTTTTTCATCCAGGTCTTGTTGGGGTGTCTCACAATCTACAAGCATCCTCTTCATTTCTTGAGCTCAGCAGGAATGTCTTTTTTGTTGTTGTTATTGGCTTCTTTTGTTTGAATGGACCAGCCACACATAGTGGTAGTGAAGTCACAAGTGACCTGAAAGCCCAATTATAAAGTCTGCAATCTGCATTGTTCTTGGAGCGAAAAAGAATCAATGTGCTGAAGGCATATCCCCATCAGAAGACCTAATGATGTCTTTCTGGACCACAGCCTTGCACACTGCATAGTAATCTTCTGCTAATTAGGTTTATAATGCCTAGGCAGGCCTCCGCATCAGCACAATTCCAGGGAGGACAGTGAAGTTATTTATTTATCTCACTGTGACTCATTGTTATGGCTGTTATAATTAAAGCAAAATTATTTAGATAGGAAAAGGTCTTATTAGAATTAGTGTTGCACATTGCAAGTATGTATACTTCAGCTGTGTTTTCAATCATTAGGCCCCATTAATTCAAATGGTTTGGTTCTGTTAGAAAAGGGAATGAAAAGGAAGGCATCCGCTTGCTATACCTGATATCTTCAACTGTTGAAATCTTGTGTGTCATCAAAGATGAACAGCTGGAGTGATTTACAGATGGCTTATCCTCCTCATACTGAATGATCAATAATACCCGCCATATTCTATATGTAATGCCTTTGAGGTCTATTCACCTGTGGCAATATTAGAATAGTTCAATAAGTCGGATTCATAGCTGCAGTCACTGGAAACATGGTGAATTAGTCAAATACAAGGTTTTGGATGATAATAAATATGATTTCCATATCAATGCATCCATTATTCATTATTTTGTCTTGAAAATGGCAAAAATAAATAGATAAAGACACATAGACATACCAATAACAAGTCTACACATTTGGATTCCTTATTTTGTATGAAGAACACATCAATATTCAAGTAACAATATGACACATAGAAAATGCAGCAGTTTAGAACTTTAACCTTAACTATCATTATAATAGATATGATTGATCAATCGACTTATCGGTTGCTAAAAGTAAGAGAGGAAGAGAGAGCAGGGTCATCTGAGAGGAATTAATGATTGTACTCCACTTTTACAGATAAATTCACCTTTTGAATCTTATGTAACAAGTTCAGCTGAATGTCAGAGACAGTGAAAAACTTTGATGAAAATAATGATGGTTTGTATTGAATCCACACCCACTATTTTAAAAGGTGACAAGTTGCTCACTCATTCCACCTCCAAACTTGAAAAATAAAAATAATCTATAATGTATGCTACAATCACTGGGATCATTTTCAAGCGTAACTCGTCCTATACTGTAATTGAGGCAGAGCCTTTGTGTCTTTTGGTCATTTCTTTCTTTTCTGCTGCCTGTGAGTGTCATGTAGCTCCTGGTAAACATATATCATAAGTTTCCTCACAATCTTTTAACATCCTCTAATACTAGAAAAGGTTGGGACACCCTTTTAGGTAAAAGCCACTTGAATAGCAGTTATCAGATTTTGATGACATAAAAATTAAACTACACTCTCCTGCCACGAGAAACGACAGGGTTGAGTCAGTAATGTTGACCACGATCATCCCATAATTTTAACCACGTTGTTATTATTGTAACTGTGATGATGAAGGTCTCCTAATCTTAAGGAAGTAGTAAACACGTTTTCCCAAACCGTAGCAAAATACTTGATATTCGAACAATACTAAAAAAACGTTTTTTTATGCCTAAACCTAACCAGACTGCACCCACATCTTTTTCATATCATAATGTATTTGTAACAATTTTGGAAAGCACTGACAATTAATGTTGTCTTGATTACTGCTGCTATCAGAAAAAAACAAAGTTCATAACAACTGAAGAAAGTTAATATTTTAATTTAAATCTAGAACCTTACATATTGGTCTTATTAGGTGTAGTACACAGAAATGTATTAAATCTGGTGAACATCGGCATTCCAAGTTACTCTTTACTCATTTTACTGTTGTACAGTGTCCATCTTTTTAATTAAAGCAAAGATATTAGTCTTGTGGTTTGAATTTTGGTGGTGGAGCTACATTTCGTTTACATTTGGATTGTGGAATATGCTTTTAATATAAAAATATGGCTTCATGCAGCTTCATTAACTAGCATTTTTCTTGTAATTATCAGACTGCCTAGCAGGTTGACGAATAACTGACAAGCTCCTCTTGTCTCTCAATGTTATGGAACTGTTGTGGCAGTGCAGAAATTGTATTAAGATGGGATGAGATGGATAGGAAGCGGAAATTGAAAGGAGGAACAGGAGTCACTATAGAAATAAGTTACAGTACATGAATATAGTGCACCAGTATAGCTGAAAACACTGTATATTGTAGTGGTAAACTAACTTTACCTTCTTGTCAAACAAACAAAATACTTAGAGTAAGACTGTATAAAAATGGACATAGCCACCGTGACATCGACCATGGGTTTGTAGGCTCATGTTTTGAAGACTCGAGTTTGACATTTTGACTGTTTCCATCTTGGATTTTTTGGAGCCAGAAGTGATGAGAAGTGACCATATTTGGACGAGAGGATGCAGTGGCACCTACTACTAACTGCTAGCTTGATTATCAAGATGCATTTACACATACTCTTTGTGAATCTTGGGTTAAGCCTTGTTTATGTTAACTAACCAACGTTGTCACCATGGTAACAACTTGTCAATCACAATGCTCTAAAACCTACCCTGCTTTTTTGTCAAATTGGAATTAAATGGGACCATAATCTTCTTGTTAGAGTCAATGATGTCGCCCCTGGTGGCCATGAGAGAGAATGCAGATTTAAAGCACTTCCATATTGGCTTCATTTTTCAGACCCTCAACTACCCACTTGCTCTAACTGTCTCTTCTCCGACATTGGCACTGATGTTGATCAGCACAGATATTGGAGCTATACTCTACTTGCCTAGTCAGTTTTCAATTGTAATTCACACCATTTAGTGTTGAGAGAATGACTTTGAATGATTCAAGTCATTAACAAACAGAAAGCACAAGTTAAACCAAAGAATATGTTAATGAGTGAATATCTTAGCAGACCCTTAGAGGTACAATTGATGTGGTCTGGTGACACAGTAACACACACACAGACACACACACAGTAACATGCACACTTTTTAAAAGTAAACTTGTATGTTATGTGCAACTTGATCAAATGATGAATGATTATAATTTTCACAAGTTAAATGAGTCTTGTGACTATTGAAAGCATTGTTAGGAAACTCTCCAAACTGGCCAGAAAATGTTTGGATAAAATCTTACCATGTAGGAAATGCTGTGGCTCTGTCCTGGATATTTGCTTGTAAGCTCTGTGCACTGTCAGAAAACAAACACCCAAACACACTCAGAGCATTTTGATGAGACTGAAACATAATTACGAAATACAATGTATATTACAATGGACAGAAAACAAAAAAAACTGAGATTACTGCCTCTCTTTCTTAGCTTTTATTTATGTTTTACAGCAACACACACATCTCTTTACAAAGATGGATTGTCAAAGATAGTCTGATACTGTCCACCCAAGCTACCAGTTGATCCCAGCATGGCACCTCAGGCCACTCACTCAGAGTTCAGTCACGCAGCTTATCACAGATCAGAGTCCACCTTCTCCTTGGTTTGGCAGCATGAAACCAAAGTCCAACACACATGAACAGTACATGCAGTCTGATGTATAACTGATGATGTAATGAAATAGAAACAAAATTAAGAATGATAAACCCAAAATGTATTATTGTTATTCCACCCAAAATGTATTATTGTCTTTTTTTTCAAGTAGCATGTCTGACAGGCAACATCCAAAATGCATTTACATAAAATGCATAGAAACAAATTGCATTTCAAAATATCTTACCTTCATCAGGGTGACAATACTGGTAATTGCACTCAGGGAACTCTAAACTTTTCTTTTTATGGCCTGGAACTTACTGTTGGTCTTTGTCTTTTCTCAGAGAGGTTAGTAGCTGTCCACCTTTTTCTGGAAGACTGTTAACTGACAAGCTTCGAGCATTTGGCAAGATGTTATCCAGCAGCAGAGCTCATCTACAGCTCTGACAGCCCGCACCACCTGCCAAAAGATCTTCTTACCTTCACTATCTGCTGTGAGTGAGCAGCACTCAACGCTGAGGGAACTGTTTCAGTCTCCCTCATCCTGGAATTTTTCAGCTTGTTCCTATGTTTCCTTCCTCTTTGATTAGACAGGAAGCCAAGGAGATACTTTCATGGATAATGAGACACTGGACAGAGGTTTTATTTGTTTCCCAAGCTAAGGTCTCCATTGGTCTGTTGGCAGATGTGCTGTGAGCCTAGAATGGCAAACACACCGTCATTATCTTGCTTTTCTAATCAGTAACTGCTGGTACAGTATATAACAGCAACGTATTTCTATTGTGGAGAACAAGTGGAACATAAAGTCTTACCTCTGCACTGCTAGCTGCCAGTAATATCCTCCAGAGTACAAGTTTTTTTCTCTTTTTTTGACTGATGCAATCTGGACACAGCTGAGGAGGTAGATGAGAAGAATTTAATTTGCTCTCCTTTCTACTTCAGTGCCTACAAACTTAAGGTCTTATATCTAATGCAGTCGTGACCATGATAGATAAGCCTGCATAAGTCTACAAAGCCAGCTTCAATGCATCTGAGATTAGCACATCTCCTCTATCTGGAACTCCAGCAGTAGCTGGGACGACCCCGGCCTTGGTGACAGGACAGTTGGACATAAAAGTCTTTGAGAACCCAGGTAGTTCCTCACAAGAGCATGTGCCATAATTAGAGCCATAATGGCATCTGAATGCAGTCCGGGTTAATGAAACTCAGGCTCTTCCAGGGAACCAGGGGCTTTTGGGTAAAGAAAACAGCAGGGTTCTGCCAGAAGCCCGATGATAGCAATTTGCAGAGTGAGTTATGTCCTATAACCGAAGCAGCGAGTACTTTGAGCATGTTTTGTTCTTAAATGGTGTATAGTTTTCCATTTCCCAACCATTAATATGCATAGAACAGCTAATGAGGCTGAACCAACTAAGATAATAAGATTCTGAGGCTGCAGCACCACTGACTGCATTAATGGTGTATGACTTTGTGGTGAGGCATTTGTCTCTGGATGCCTTTGGACATAAACACAACATGGAAACCTAAATAAACTGTGTTCAGTGGCACTAGGCACAGTGAGGTTTTGATCTGCATTTTGCAGTTAATGCCTGTTGAAATACTCCAGAAGATAGGACCTTTATCTACCGAGATTAACAAGTATTAAAGCACTCATTTAATTAGTTACTTTTTTACATTTTAATTTGTGCATTGCTCATGATCTGTACAAAACGTAGTCATAAATTAACACAGTGTCCCTGTGTAATACATATTGTCTAGTATGTAGGGTTTTTGTAAACAATCCTTTAACGCTACTTATGATTTTGAAGGAACGTCTTTCATTTCATTTAACACATAAGTGACCTTATCAGTGCCAATACACGCTTACTGTGGAAAGTGGAAAAAAACATTGATTTCTGTCTTTTCTGTCTACCACTTTGTAGTTAAACCTGCTGTGAGAGCGACTGTGGAGGTTGTCTCGAGGTATATTGGCAGATTGTGGGATGTTATTAAACATAACTATAAATATAAAGAAGTGTAACGTCCTCTAGGAGGGAAACCTATGATTTTTGCCCTCTTCCTGTCAGCAGTTTTCTGTGGTGGTGTATTAGCATTGTCTCCTCTCAGTAAATAATGTGTCCTCATTCAGTCACAGTGAAGAGAAAGAGCATTTGACTACAATGGGCTATTATTGGCTATAATAGGGATGAAGCAGACTCTCAGGAGAGACTGGGAGACTTGTGAACTGGAAATGTCTGCTGTTCATCACAGCACTTTACAGCCAACGTTTTCCCGGCAAGAGCAGCATCACTGCCCTAGGATAACTTACACTGATGCCTCACTTCATTTACACAGTGCAGTTTTGCTTCTGCTTGAACAGAAACTGCTGTTAGGTGTTGGAAAAACTAGACAACTAGACCACTAGACCAGCCCCCTGTATAGATCCACACAGAAACCCCCAAATTTCAAGCCTCCATGTCTTTGAATGAAGGTCCTCATCACTCTGTTACGCTGTCTCAACCTTCCCATTCTCCCTGTTTTTCCACTGCTTAATACAGAACTATTTTCATCATTTCTTGTGTCTTTTTGCTCTCTAGCATACCACCCAGTAAGTTAGCATCGCTCACTTCCTCAACCCTGTTTCTTATCTTGCCTCCTTCTTTCGTCACTCAGGCCTTTCTAGTTTTTATTTACTTGATCCTTTCTCACTTAATACAGCCGTGACCATTACACAACACACCATAGCGTCCTCTTTAGCCTTCTGTACTCCTTGCATTTGAACAACACCTCCCCCCCCCTCTCTCTCTCTAAATCCTTTTCCCTTTCCCTCCTCTCTCCCCCCATACTGACCCTCCTCTCTCCACCCCCCCTGGCTGGACCCCTCTCTCTGGTGCGGGGCCTGGCTGTCAGGCCCTCTCCTGTGAGTGCGGCTGCTGTGATTTCCTCTGGGCCATCAGGTGGGCTGCTGCTAACTAGCCAAGCCTGAGACAGGGTGACCTCAAACCTCAACATGATGGGTCTGAATCAACAATGTGTTCGCCTAAACAGGGAGGGAGAGACCAAACAACTTAGAGGGCTGCCTGCCAGCAAGTAAACCAACAACGCTGCATCTCAAAGTTATCTACCTGCGGAAATGTTATAGTGCAAGTAAGCATTTAATTCCTTTCCCTAAAAGTGCCTATGGGGTCTAACTTATGGCTTTTTAATATATACTAAACTGTTTTTGCTTGGGTATGTTTGCTGCAGTGTTTGTCGCAGTGGTGCCTCACAGTAGGTGTATTGTAAATCAACCGGGTGCTGTGTGAACTGTCATTATAGTGATCATTAACACTCGTGATATCATCAGCGCATGGCAGATACTTAATTATCGGATCCCTTCTTCTGTTTCAGAGGCCCTGGTGTATTTTTCTTTTTCATAACAATTTCTGATGTCTGCAAAATCCATATAAGCCTGTCTGATTAGAACAAGCTCAGTTTAATGAGTTTCTCCTGTGCCATTGTTTCAGATGGATCTCATTAAGGGTAATCATTCTGTAGTATGAGTTCTAAGGAGGACTTTATGCACAAGCCAAGGCTATATAAATTGATTTTTCTTCTCAGTATTGAGTATTTAACAGGTGAGATTCTGTTGGTCAGAGGAAAAATGTCATTCTGCTAATCAGATATAAAGAGTGATCGAGTGAATGTTTCTGTCAGACTCCACTGTGCTGTGACTGTACAGAGCATTTGCTAGCATTTAGGTGGTAATCAAATTTAATGATGGCATTACTGAATAACTGAGGCTTGCTGCAATCACTCTTTTCTCTCCTGGGTCTTCCTCTGCTCCTCAAAATGTTTCAAACTTTTTCTCTTCCACAATTCCCCCGAGCTAGCCTCCCATCATATCTGAAATGCGCTTACAGCAGTGGCCGTCTTTTGCTTGAGAGCTCTTTGCCTTATGCTTCCATCAGAGGAGACTGAGTCTCACAGATGCACTGCTTAACAATGCCATCCCCTGCTCCCATCAGAGGGGGGAAGGTTGCGGAGCTGCGCCCCGCAGAATAAGGGGGGCAGGTCCCCTGTGATTGGCGAGAGCTGAACATCGATGCCAGCTTCCATCTGTCATGATAGCCTATCTCTGAACCTTCAATCTGTCAAAAGCTTGCTGCCTAGCTGAAGGCTCCAGGAGATTTGGCGTGCTAAACAGATTTGACAACAGGCATTATCACTGTGAGGGGCCTGGCGAAAAACGCCATCAACGTGTTAATTGTGGCTGGAGATGTAAACTGTCACTTCTCATCTCATTTAACACTTAGTTTGCCAATTTTTTCTCACATCGTTTTCCTCGCTTTAGGAAACATATGGAAATGTTTAGGCTGACAGTCTAATCCTTGACTTAACAATATCTGCTTTGTGACTTAGCTGCAGTTGTTCTCTGCTAGAGGCGATCAGGCCGAAGAACTTTGTCCTTGGTTTAGTTGAAAAGTCAAGCCAGTCACTTCTACTGTCTGCTCAATGACATGCAGCCTGGAGACAGCTGTGATCAGTTACACTTGAAACCATTCTGTAAAAAACCCCAAAAAACTTTCCTTATTTAATGTGAAAATGTGCAACAGAGCATTAATATTAGATACTTAATATGGCCACTTGTGTTTCAGTTGAACTAACGTGTGACCACATTTTACCTTTTAAAACCCAAATATTATCAATGACAAATACATAATCATTAATGGCTGTAGAATTAAACATAGAGGTCAAAATAAATGGAATATATGGAATATGTATAATATTGTTTGCAAACATAGACAAAAATGTACAGTTTACATGTTGCTGGTATAAAAATAAGGTTTAAGCTCTTAATAAAGGTCTAAATTCTTATTTCTCTCAAACATTTTGTTGTAGTTATTATCTCACTCCTCCCCTCCTTCAGATGTATCTCCAGAATGTCAAGCCTCTTCCTATTATCACTAATTGATTATCCTCTATCAAAGCACCTTATTATTTGTGAGTTGTAGCGATCAGCCCTTTGTGGGCTTTCCCCTGACAGGCCTTTAATGGTGATGGTTGGTTTAACCCCCAGGCCTTGCTAATAGGATTTAGCAGCAGGTGACTGGTAACACACACCCACACACACACACACACCCCTCTAACCCCTTCACCCCCAGGAATATCAGACCCTCCCACTGCCTGCTCAGTGAATAAGGCATACAAACACTGCACTAATTCAGCCTGATCATTCCCTTTGAGCCGAATGTATCTGTGTGAACTGTAGTAAGGCAGGACTGTGGTGTCACTGCTGGCTCGCCACTTTTGATTTTGATTCTGTGGAGTCAGGTTGTGTGTGTAGCAACGTATGCAAAAGCCAATGCAAATAAAGCTGAGGCACACACAGCGCCATCTTGGAGATGACAGACAACGGCCAGACAAAAAGGCCATGGCCCCTACACTCGGATTTTTTCACAACAATAATGACATTACATGGCACAGGGTTTGCTATGTCTGATGATGTATATTTATATGTTTACTAAACTTAATTTCTGGAAAACAATTTATAGATTAGATAGCATGTAGATTTTATCCTAAGAACATATATCAATGATAAAATATGTAATTGTTATCCATATTTTACCAGTAATTGTGTCATTAGCTGGAGACCATCATTTGAAGTGGGCTTGTCAAAAGGGTTTCCCTTGTGTATATGGCTAACAGGGCTGTCAGAACGTCTAGTTTATCCAGGTGAGGCCTCCATGTCATTATAGTGCCCCTGTCCATCAAGATCAGAGCTGCTAACCAAGGCAGAGCCATTCTCTCAGCTTTTATCACTTTATTTGGTGTTCATCCTTCCAATGTCTGCAGACAGCGCTAGAGGCCATCCATTTCTAGCCCGACACTGATGGGAAGGAGGAGCGCAGAAAGCCTGGGTGGTGGTGGCGACGTTGGATGAGGGGAAAGTAACATGAGGGGAACAGGACCGGAGGAGCAGAGAGGGGATGGGTTTGTTATCCTGGTAATTAAGGACAGAGTGGCTTCCACACCGGGTGTGTGGACAGGATGTGGCAAATTACTGGAGTCTTTGTGAGGAAAAGCTGCTCCCTCTCTGCTCTGTCCATTCTCAGGGGACCTCATCATCTTCTCTAACAGTCAGGATGGGATTTTGTACCCTCTATTCCCTCACCTTCTTCTTCCCTCTTTCTGTCTCTCTTCTCATTTCCTTTCACTTCCCTCTGTCACCCTCTTCCTGAAATGCATCTCAAAGTCTAAAATAACATTTCAGCATTAAATTGTAGATGAGTTTGCTGATGACAGACAGTAATTGAAAACTTTCGACAGCTATTTGTGTTGATCATTTTCTTCCCTTAAACCATGGTTTAATGATAAAGAAACGGTTTAATAACAGTTTTTCAATTAGCATTTTTTTCTAATATGATTAGGCTGATTTTGATAATTAACTGTGTGTATGCCTGTGTGAGTTTAACTAAATAATTCCCCAGACATCCAGGGAAGGATAGAGGAACAGACAGAGCGTAAATGGTAATTTATGTGCACACTTCATTCCTACGAGATGTCACAGACGACTCCCTACCGAACGCTACTGAGACCACAAGAAACTTGTTGTGTTATTTTGACATCTCTGCATAATTTCTGGAAAAGACTGTAGTATGCCTTCTTTTTTGTTGCATGGACGTCTTGCTCTAGGATCCTTAAGCTGTGGTGCTCAGGTGGGGCTAGACAAAACGGTGGCCCTCACACCGACACGCGGTAGCAGCAGCAGCCGCATGGCAAGACAGCAAGAGAGAACACTCTGGGGTTTAAAAGTACCCAAAGCATCCTGGGTAATTAGCCATTACGGCGCTGTCACAGAGGGTTCTGCAGTCAATACAGAGATAATTTGGGCAATGGTGAATGACAGTGCTGTCCAGGCTTTTGGGATGATCAAGGACAGATCCAGCTGCACCAGGCATCTGTCAGGCCCATGAATCACTCCTCCAGCCAGCAGCTGGGTGAGTGGAGCAGAGAGAATCGCTGGAGAGGCACGTGCAGACACACAAATAAACATGTTCCCCCTCTCTCCCCTCGCCACACCGGGAAATGGCTATTAAAGGTCTGCCGTTACAGAGCACCGAGTGGAAAAGGCTTGTTACCTTCAGTCGCAAATGAATGACATTGGGAATAAGGTGAGGAATAAAAGTCAGACCAAGGGGACATTTCTCACTGATATTTCGGCTGCGTAGCTAAAACCGAGGAATGCAGTTGGCTTGCAAAATTGGATTATCCAGTTTTTAAAGAAAAATATTATAATTAATGAGTTTAACATAAAACAGCAGGGCTTCCTACCTTAATGTAAAAATCAAGAAACTGGTTTGTTTGACTCACATATTGACATTTTAACTGCATTAGGATTCCAGCAGGTTTTTAACTCAGTAAAATAGCACTACTGCTCAGGGACTAATTACTTTATTGTGATTATGGGAAGAACAGTGAGTTGAGAAGATAGAAGCATAAAGCAACATAACAGAGTGTGACTCGTGTGGCATACCTTATAAACAACACTCTTATCAAGTTTCATTAAACAGTGGAAGTCCATCCACCTGTATGTCCAGCCTGATCACACCAGTATTTCAGCTGCATACATGGATTATTACTGACACCTTTTACACTTTCAGCTGTAAATGTGAAATTGTTCCTTTTAGGCATCTATGGAGGTACAACCAAAATTTGGTGATGCAAAAACAAACCAAACAAATAAAAAAATAAGTGAATTATTAGTGCAGTGTGATATATTTAAACAATCAAAATGAGTATTTTTTAGTTTTTTTGACTAAACTGGTCTGTTGTGAGCTTTAGTTGTTTCACTGCACGTAATCATGTCTGATAAACCACTGCAATTGTTTCTTAACAATATAGGGGGAAACAAATCCCTAATCACTTGTAGTGGATAAAAATAGAAATATCTTC
This sequence comes from Scomber japonicus, assembly GCF_027409825.1. Taxonomy (NCBI): domain Eukaryota; kingdom Metazoa; phylum Chordata; class Actinopteri; order Scombriformes; family Scombridae; genus Scomber; species Scomber japonicus. Next base: position 15,695,125 of record NC_070588.1, read on the forward strand.
ACCACTTCTCACAATGAGGCTTTATCACCTGTCATAATATATGACAGTATCATATTTTATGTTGGAGTTCATTCTTAGACAACAAAAAACACTTTGGAGATTTTGCTGACATAAACCTAACCCTAACCCTTAGTTAGTTATATTTTATTTACAGAAAAACTTTGTGTTATTTTAACATCTCATAGATCACAATACAAAATTATATTATGGGTGCATTATCATTATTAATATTGTTATTATGAATGTTTTTTTTATTATTAAAATAGTGTTTCCCTCCTTCTAACTTTGTTTACATAGTAATCTAATGAACTTAAAGTCCCCTCCAGTCCAAAACACGTTTTGCTCATTGTTACATGATGTGGATTTTTGACTTTCTGAATGATTTGAGTCCCGGTGGCTGTTTTCACATTCATCTGCTGATGTGGTCAGCTTAAATCTGAGTTAAACATATAGATATACAAGATGAATTTGTGATATCACGCCTAGTTTGGACTCCAATCCTGGATCAACATGTACGTGTGATGTAGAAACTTGAAACCTCCAGTGCACAAACACTGAGGATGGACTAAAATGGATTGAGTTTGCATAGCCATTGATTTTTTTAATTAGAAAGAAGATGTAGGTAGTTGAATATTTTTTGGGAAAACACACCCAAATTAGATTATGAACTAAATATTTTTATATCTCTTAAAACATGTCTGAAGGGGATCATTAATACACTGTAAGCACATGGCATTCAGAATGATCACACTGTGGGAAGAAACCACTGTTCAGATCTCAAAAAGTATTGTACTATATGTTTGATTCTATATTTGCTATCATGCATTTTTCATACAGGGTTTGTTTTTCACTATTTGAAGCTTTTGACATGTGTCATGAGAGAAGTAGTGCTGTAATCAAAAACATGTGATTAAGTTTGAATTATTTGGGACAAACAGGGATTAGATGGAGTCACAGCCTGTATGTACTTTGACATCAGAAAATCGATAATTAGGGTTTTAGAGCTCTCGTACTCTTTGATTCTGTATTAGTGGTAAAGATAATTGCCATACATAGATGTTCAGTATAGGGTTTGTTTGGCTTTGAGATATAGGTCCTACCTCTGTGCAGCATATTTAATCATAACTGTAGAGGCTCAGCCCTGGGACTGGAGCTTCTTCTTATCATACTTTAATCAATATCTCTCTCACTATGTTAACACAAAGCAGCCGTCTCATCACTGAGGTGTAGTGTTCTTGTGCTATGGATGATCAGCGTCGGCAAATACACAAAATGGAAATGAAATATGATTTTTTTTTTACCCGTGGAAGTGCTGTTTTATACTATATACTGCAAATAATGTATAATTATATTCAGTCAGTATTATGCATTATTATTATTATGCATATTTATCTTGTTGAAATACAGAATATATATCACCTCTGATGATTTCTCCAGTTTACAATGTGATTACAAATGTGATAAAACAAAGCAGCAACTTGTTATAGAAAAGGGAAGCAGAATTAGAATAAGTCACCTTCCTTCAGCATAATCACTACCACTCATCTAAGAATGGAATTAACTTCATGATAGGCAGTGAAAGTAGCTATCCATCTCTGATACAACGAATTCAAAGAAGCACAACACAGACAGTCAATTAAAAATGAAAGATAATCCACCCCTTGCTTTTAGTGGAATGCTTATATTCAATTTCACATATGCTCTATAAATACCTGCCATGATTTTACATCAGTTACACCATTTATCTGTCGTCTAAAATGGAATAGCATTACATCTGAATATTTACCTGCGTTTCAGCAAGGCTGCTAGCTTCTTGGTGACTGTTGTATGACCACATTTTAGTATTCCCCTGGGATCCATTCCCGTATATGCGTCTATAAAGGGAATTTGCAGAGAGGAAAGTGAGCATGTTATGTCGGTCATTTGCTGTGCAAGGATATTTTCCTCCAAACTGCGTTTTAAATGCTACGTTTCTCCCTATTGTACGCTGAGAAACATTTAAATGCCCTTTAATTAGTGTGTCCTTCCTCTCTATCGATAGGCCACTGGTAATCACTCAGAGGACTAATGACTTCTAATTGAATTGCTCTAAAGTGAAACACAATAGGTCCTGTCATCAGTACCTAAACAGCAACATTTGGGAGGAAATCCAAAACACTGGTCATTTTATTCAGCATTTCACTAATCGAAGTTACATATTTTCACAGTAGCAGAGAAAAGCCTGATGTTTCTGTGGTGATGTCAGATCATGCTCTCTCAATAGAGCCTGGGGAGTAGGCACCGGATTGGGATGGCTTGTGGATCATCAAAATCTCAGTAGATATTGATTTGATCTTTTCATATTGTCAAGGAGAAATCTAATCATAATAGAGCAACATAGCATGATATCTCCCTCAAATGCCTTTTAACAGCTATTGCAGCTCATTATCCAGTTTGCCTGCACCAGACCTTCCGGTACAGTATGAAATACTCCTGAGCACTGTCAGCGTGTCCTTTCCATTCACACGTTGTCCTAACAATCAAACACTCCACTTACATTCCACAACAAGACTACTGCATTTGCAGAAGAACTAAAAGTGGGCAGCAGAGAAGTATTCATGTATTTCTTCAGCAGGTCAAAGAAGTAATTATGCTAAATATATTCTCAAGGTGTAAAGATAGTTAAAGTGGCTACATTCTGACATGTCTTTTAAACAGAAGTAAGGGCTGCACCTTAAGCAGAGCTATGTTGTAATGAAATGAAAAGTTGTAATGAAAAGGATGAGGAGGACGAGCTACTTCATATAGGTACGCTGTACATAGAGAGATTTTATATAGAACTTAATGATCCTATTTCCTGTAGAGTGTCATTGGCATCGCAGAAACTTTCTGTCCTAATTATCCATTTCAGCCTGTCTGTTTCACATCTCTGCAGTCCCTCATTATCCCCACAGCCACCTCACAGTCTGCTCAGTGTTACATTAGTAAAATAGAGCCTTTGATTTGTCCTCAACAGCACAGACATTTGAAAAACAGAGAAGGGAATGAGGGCAAGGAAAGTGAAGGAGAGTGAAAAAGGAAAACAAAGAAAGAACAGAGAAAAGGCCTCTACTGTATATTAGTCTCGACGTGGCCTTGTGTGTTGAATATATTGACCGTGTACCCTCCAGTTTTTGGGGGAGAAACTAGTTTCAAGGCCACAACAGGGATTTGATGCATCACAGACATAATAGGGGATATTTTCGTTTGCTCTCTGAAGTATGAGAATCATCCACCCCCCCACCCCCCCCACAATGTAGGGAGTGTGAACTGCCGGAGGGCATTTGTAAAACAAAATACTTTACTTGACTGTGGAAACAGAGAGTGCCCACACCCCCGTGGTTGTAATGATGCAGTGAAAACCAATTCAACTGTTCTTAAAACAAAACTACACTGATTCAATGCATTCACTCATTCTTGCCTTATTTGAATATGACGCGTTTTGTTCTACAACCTGTGTTTCTGAAACCAAGACATGTTGCACAGAAATATCTGTGGACGACATTTATAATGCATGAGCAGCCTCGGGCTCACTTGATATGACATTACGTTGGTCTTATTAAAGCACTGCCTGTACCTTATTGGCCATATTTCAGCACAAAAATGACAGCAATAAGAACCTGATCATGTTGGGTCACTCTGTTTGAAAGCAGCTCCTGCCTTTCCTTCCCTTAATTAAACCCACACAGCGCTCTTTCATCTTTGCATATTCCACGGCTGGGACATTGATACTCATTATTTCTTAAGTCTAAACACCAAGACTGTGTCAAGAATGCATCCATCACAGGCGAGCTGCTCAGAGTCAGCAGAATTTTTTCCACTCTGTCAGCAAATTTGGCAATTTGCAATTTTCTTACTGGGGTTCTGACATGTTTTTATCGCCGAAGATGACTTTCAAATGCAGAGATCATGAGGACAGTGGCTTGTTAGTCCCCTCTCCTAGTCCCCCGCTCTAATGACAGTAATTAACAGGGCCACATTAGAGAGCCACCTCAGGAGGCGTCTTGACTGTTCATTTGCATTGCGTTAATACAGGAGGACGCCGTGCAGTGAAAGGCTTGCCATGAGTGCAGCAGTGCAGCTCTGCCTGTTTGGCAAGTCCTCCTGTTCTTAACAGCACCAGGGCCCATTCTCCCATTCATTATGTGCCTAAAGCTTGAGTTATCCTCTCCTTGGTACGGGGATGAATGTTATTAAAGGCATAGCTGTCTGACACAACTCTAATGAAAAATAGGATGTTTCTGAAGGTTATGTTGCCAGCTAGCTCAGAAATGCCTGCTTCATTTTTCCCTCCCCGGCACAGGGCAATGTAATTCCCACCTCTTGATAGATCTTTTTTCTTAAGTTTTTTTGTGGCTCTGTGTGCAGGAGCCTCATCATAAAGAGACCTTTATTATCCGTGTTTCTTCCTCTGTAGATGCTCAACAAAGGGCGAGACTAGACTTTTTGTCAGATCATACAATTGTGAAAAACTACATCTATGTGCTGCTGCTGCTGCAGTGTGGGTTTAATTGTTTGTTTTTCATGCAGGTATGAGAGTGGTATTTCAAAATTGATAGTTATCCATAACTGTCTCTGTTTGCATTATTGCGTGATTGTATTTAATTTCATGCAACCGCAGCATTTTCAAGACTTTAATTGACATATTGCAAAAAACAGACAGTATAACTAGATGAGTGTATGTGTTCTTCATTCAGATGACGCACGCTTGTGACAGTTAGGGACGACTGCTCAGCATTAGGGTCAGATTGCACTTTTCAGAGCTCCGTCAGAGGTGGCAGGTCACGATGAAGACGACCCGATCCGCCCACACTGACGGTTCCCAGCTCTGGCCTTCACAGTAAATACTCCCCTCCCCCTCACTCCCTGCCCCAGTTTGGCCTCGCCAGTCCCTAACAGCCACATCAGAGCCACATGGGAGCCCTGTGACAGACACGCAAGATACCAGGCTGCTCCAATAAAAAAATAAATAAGACTTCTCTGCAAAGTCACCATGTCAACATCTTTTGTAAGTTCACGCCTGTTGCCATAACCTACGAGTATACATAACACTGATGTTGCTAAATCTAAATTGCACCAAAGACGTGTATCATCCCGATGCAGTATTGATTCCTTTTTAGAAACTAGCGTTGAGGATTTATCAGTGCAACATATGTTCTTGATTTTTATGGCTGCTCTATCAGCTAAAAACAAGCCTAAACAACAAGCCTAAAATCAAGATCAAGTATAGGGGTCATTCCTTTGATCTTGTACTATTTCTCTTACATGTGTGAATGGGAAAAAATATCACTAAGTTAAAAAATGGGGGGGTAGACATTGGCAAGAATCGCCATTTTTGAGAAATAATGAAATAATTTATTATTATTTCAGGGGAAAATAATATGTTTTAGAAACTTGACTTTATATGTATGATTTTGAAGACGGCAAGATTATGTGTAAACAAATGGGGAAACTGCATTTTCTCAAATAATTCTGAATGTGCACACTGCTTGGAATAAAACTTTTTCACTAAAATAATCCATGTCTCATAACAGCCACGTCAAATTGTCAACTGCAAAAATGTTTCCTTAAATTGAGGAAATCACTTTTTTTTCTCTCATTGTCTCTCGCTTAAAACTCTGGGAAATACTTGTCTACAAATCTACATTTAATCAACAAAAATTAAACTGTTTTAAAGCAAATTTTCTCCTTTACTCAGTAAATTACACATGGCGGTGCTGGCTTAGTGATCTATATCTTTACATCAGTATCAGAAAAAGTCGAAGGACAGGGAAGTTCACCTTCAGGCATAAAGATTTATCAATAATGATTCATATTTGAAAAGCGATATTTGACTAGACCTACAGATCCAGCAGCAGACAGTATAATATAATTCCCAACTGTTTTAAGTCTTTTTGTATAAATTATTTAGTGTTAATATTTGCCACAATACTACTAAAAAAACCCAGAAATACTATTTGTCAATTGAATATTGTTCAGGCCGCAGTATTTCCAGTGTAATATCGCCCTTTTAGCTGCCTTGTCTGCTCTTCTGTCTAATAAGCAACAGACCCTAAAGACAGATGTTTCAGGGTCAGCCAGCAAAACCTCTGACAACTGGTCACCACCTCTTACTGTGTTTAAATCACAGCCAGCCTCAGTGTCCCCCCCAAACCATGGGTATGTGGGTGTTCCCCTTGCCAAAAAAACATGAGTTTTTTCAGTTCCTTAATACTTATCTTTAGGCTTTGACTCATGTCAGCTTTTTATTTCGTGGTAAATACAACGTTCACTGGAGTGTAAAACTGAAAGCCGGCCCTCATAAAATATACAACATTTGGTTTTATCCTATTCATTATCACTTTTTTTATTTAAGAGAAACTTTGATATACATGTCCTCATTTTAAATACTAAATACGTTAAATACTAATTTCATTTGTTTGATTTGTGATTTGTTGGTATTATAGCTCGATCACCTGTGGAGCATTAAAAAAACATGCAACTATTGTCGCTGTTGTCTGTCATCGTGGTTTGTTAGGGATGTTTTTGAAGCTGCGAGTCTCCGTGTCAGATTATGCCACATATCCATTTGACTTTCATAAGCTGTTTACGCTTCAGAAATTGTGGCAATGGCTTCTCTCTTGTGCAAAGGCTTTTACATATGTTGTGTGTCTCAGAATTGCTGCCCCAGTTATAGCTATCATTCTGGAAAAAAAAGGAGGAAAAAAAAGAGAAAAACAACCCCACAAGGTTACATGAGGCTTGTCATTTTATGCTTTTTGATTTGCATCTTTTGCATCTTGTTTTATCTTTGGATAAAGCAAAAAAGGGATACTTAAATGCAAAAAGAACACGAAAAGGAAGTTAACAATGAATTCTTACATCAGCCAAGTCATGAAGTGAAACTAATTGCACTGATACTTTTGATTTATTTGAACTTCATTACAATTAATAGCAGTTGTTTCTCAAATTTTATAGAGGAACTACAGCCTTCTTTTTTTTTAAATGAGCAATTTCTGTGAATGTATTTATGGCTTGTGTTTTACACAAAGCCTGGTAATAATGTGTTTAATGTAGACAATATTGCTTACACATGGGCTCTTATTAGTGAGTGGAAGTCTGGTCTCAGGATCAGTGGCAGTATCCTTAAGGGATGGCCTCTCTTAGGGAAGGATGAAACAAGTGCATGTGAAAAAACCCCAGCGTGAGTCCTGTTCAAAGGCACAGACGAGTTCTGACTGGATTAACATTTATTGACCGTTCAAGCTTTCCTTTTTTTTCACCCCCTTTTTTATTTTCTTTTTTCCTTTTTCGCTCCAGGACAAAGATTCAAACTTAATTGCAGTGGCTGTTCCACCAACTGATCACCAATGTGCCAACAAAAGCCTCCCTAATAGGCGCTTCATTAAGGATTAGAAAGTCTCTATTACAAAACAAATTAAGCATGCTCTGATCTTAACCTATAGGTCGAACGGCATTACAGCAAAGTTTAAGCTGTTAGATGGCTGAAAAACTTATTACGGGTTAGCGCTGAGGTAGCAGTTTGGTATTGATTTTACGATAGCTAGGTATGATGATTTATGGAGTGCTTGTGTCAGTATAACAAGCTGAAGGACACACAATATCATCTCCAACATCATTAAAATTCAGAGGTCTCCAGAGCTAGCTCATCAAGTACTGTTCACCACCTTGGAATTTCACTCACACACACACTCACACACTCACACACACACATACACACACACACATACACACACACACACACACACACACACACACACACAGTCAGAAATATCAGGATCCAGATAAGGTGTGTATTCACTCAGGTTTTCAGGTTTTCATAGTTCTTAGTAGCACTTTAAAGCAGTCCTACATCATATTGTGATTACAGTCCTCTTTTGTTTTAACTATTTTTGCCCTGTTTTGCGTTTCATTTGCACTATTACAGCACGCTTATGTTCTGATTTGTGCATAAGCTTGGTTAATGTTTATATCAATCGTACAGCATGGCAGTTCAAAAGGTCTACTCTCAACACAATCAGTGCCTTGGTCTCTGAGCAGCAGCTAACAGACTCTGGGCAGTAAAATCTGTGGTACACTAGAGCCCCCTGTGGGCACATGAAGGTAATGCCAGCTGGTTGTAATGAGCCCTGCTTATATTTATATTTGGACAAGGGTTTGGTGAGAATTCCCAAATGTTGATTATCTGATTGCTAATTTTGATTGTTTGTGAACACTTTTTTTTAGGATTGTTTAGCCACTGTTGAGACCCAATTGGTGTTCTTATCTGCATTCTTATCTCATTTTTTTTTCTTAATAAACACATGGAGATAAATTCAGTCTTGTTTTCTTTGTATCCTGCAAGCCCTTATTCTGCTAATGCTGCAGACAAAGACTAAGCACACAGTGATGCTTCCAGCAATCCAGTTTCTTTTCTTATCATTTTTATTAATCCAATAATCCAATAATTAATCCATTTTTATTAGTCCAATTTGTTAATAGGCTTTGTAAATATGTTGCATTAATTACTATTGAAAAGTCAGTCAGACTGCTAAATCTAAATTCATCAGAGGTATTATAAACAGTAATGAACTGAAATATTACTGTCAGCATCCAAATCAACATAAAGCTACTGTGCAAAGAAACATGCCTGTCAGTAATAAGTAAGGGGAAGTGATAAAACAAAAAGCAAACAAATCATTTAGCTGTCATTTCACAGAAAAATCCCTCCTGCTTCCCCCCAAAGAACCCCAACAAGGAGACTTCAGACTACCATATCAGGTCGGGCGTCCGAGGATCGGCCTGTGGGATGGAGGTAAGCTTCTAGGCTTCTCTCTGTCTTTTCTCTGTCTCTCAGATTCCTCTGGATCCACCCCCCTCCTGGAGCCCAGATTCTCTCCATCATCTCCTCCAACCGTGAGGTCTAACCGGCAGGGCAGGGGCGTGTGGGCGGACATGCTGGGTGCTGGCAGCGTGCTCCGTCTGCTAGTGAGTAATGCGAGAACAGACAACCCCCCCACCCACCCCCCAAATACACACACACACACACATATCTCACACTCCTAGAACGAGATGGGCCATAGATGGAGAGGCAGGCACTCCTGCTGTGACTTGGCGCACCCCACTGGACAGCTGGAGACTTAGGGAAAGGAGTCGCTGCCAAACATGCCTGACAGAGCAGGGGAGTGCTGGAGGTGCAAGGCTGGGCGAGGCCTGAGGTGGCTCCCATACCTGCAGCTGATCACCGGCCCATCATCTGTAATTATCTACACTTATATACCAGTGAGATGGAAGGAAAGACGGTGAACACACACACACACACACACACACACACACACACACACACACACACACACACACACACACACACACACACACACACACACACACTATAATCATATTAATAGGCTATGAAAACTGAAAAAGAAACAAAAACAGAAACTGTTTCTCATTGAATTTGAAAAGAATTCACCTAATTATGCTCCTCTGATGAGGAAGTGCTATTATTCTTTTGATCAATATACTTGCAGTAATAAGAATAATTTGCTTATGCATTGTTTAGTTAATGCCAATTACATTATATAACTGCAACAATTTACTCAAAGTATGAACAATAGTTATTACTAAACCGAGCTAAACATGAGATCTATTAATGTCTCTTATGAATCATATTTATGTTTGACAAATTAAAGCTATTTTGATTTAGGGCTGCAACCAAGGATTATTATTTTATCTTGATTAACTGACTAACCAGGTAATTGTTTTGTATTAAAAAAAATAAAAAATCAGATGACAGTGAAAGTCCATTGTAACTTCTCAGAGCCTAAAGTGAAGTTTTCGAAGTGCTGGTTCTGTCCAATCAACAGAACACAACCCCCAAATCTTCAGTTTACTATCAGGAATAACAGCAGCAGAACCCTCACACAAATCTGAAATCAGAGAATATTTGTCATTTTTGCTTGAAAAAAGACTTAAACATGTGATTATTAAACACTGACAGCTTTGTGGTGATTTTTTTTGTAACACTATAACATATTTTTAAAGCTCAGATGGAAAAATGTCTGAAATGTTCTAACGAAAAAACGAAATGTTCTACCAATCCAACAAATCGCAAATTCTTCTTCTCCAGGTTGAACAGCTTGCGCACGTTATGCAGATTAGAGCAAAGTGTTGCAATCTACAGTAAGACTCTTTATCATAATGTTTGAGCTATTTTACAACTACAGCTTCTAATGCACCCTGGATCCTTCCCTGTAAGGAATAACGCCACTTTAATGTTATGAATGTCAAGCTAAGCCCCCTGCAATGTGGCTGTGGCCCATTTTCTCCTCCTTCATCCTCCATCTATCTGCTTAATCTTGATTCATCAGTTACTGAAGCTTATTATGGAGCACTGACAGCATGCTTGGGCCCTTGATAAATGACACTGCTCAGGCCAGATTCAAAATGTGAGGCTCAAGTGCCAATTATCTATGCAGACCTGGTTAATAAGGGGATCTCTTGTTAACTATCTGATCTCAGCATGAGCATCATTTGTCATGAAGGCCCATGTTTACCTCAGAGACAGGAGTTCCCGAGACCTCCCCTGCCTAACATATGTAAAACCTGGATCTTTGTTCCTTTAATAACCTTTTATTAACAACCTGACATCATGATTAAGTTTGGCCCAAACACGCTCACAATGAGGTACACAATTACCCTCACCCACTCAAAGGACTGCTGCAGATCCCAGTCAGAGAGAATAATAAATATTGAGCCGCTGTTTGATCCATTCCACATCGAAAGCCCAATTTGCTCAAGCACCTGGAGCCGCATGCAGTTTTTTGAGGTGATGATGGATACTCATGGGAGCTTATTTCCATGAGCACATCTTCTCCTGATTTGTAAAGATGATAAGCGCTTTGACCTTAACTCATCATTACAGCTCATTAAAGCATTTGTTTGTTCCACCTTGGAAGAGGATGATTTGAATCAGCTCGTTGCAAAGCATTATGGCTCTTGACTGTTAAGAAGTTGGGAATGCTGCGCATCTGTGGTTTAGTTTTCATTTAGCAACTTCTCAGAGGTCTCAAGGTCTCAGATTAATAAACACTCGCTGTGGTCAGAAGTGCGGAGCAGCTGAGGGAGGTGAGATGCCCCCTGTCCTCTCTGAAAACCCAGCATTGCCCATTGCCATCCTGTCAGCCACATCTTGATGTCTGGCTCACAGGCTTACTTACTGGGACTTAGTATGCATTCTCTGCCTGGGAAAGTAGCAAATAAAACATTTTGCAGGTCTGCAAAGCCAAGGGACTTTGTCTTCCATCAAGAAACACCTCTAGCTCGTAAGTGCAGAAGTTGTAAAATAGTTCCAGACAGCACTTGGAACATTCCTTTTAACCTTAGATGTCCAGGACAAAATGTCGGGAAAAAAAGTGATTTTTAAAAAATAAATAATTAATCAGTGTGTTTTCTATTATTGCTTGGATATGGAGTCAGTAGGAAGCCAGGTGGAGCGATCAGATCTTCCCAGCATCCCCACTTCCTGTCCCCCACAGAATGCTAGACTGTCTAGGTAGCATCTGCTGAGGAAAATAAAGCCCCTTTTCCTTATCATGTAGAGAAGATCATTTGCATAATATCCCCCTCTGTAAGGTGAAAACAGAATAATAATTGGTTTGCCCTTTTCTCTCTGTGTGTTGTAAAACAGTTAGGAATTAATTTGAGGATAACTGTGCAATTAATTCTAAATGCTAAAGATGGTGTGGGGGGCTTTGATTCAAAGGAGGGGAAAGGATACACAGACTGAGGTCATGAACAAAGACTTTGTGTTTCTGCTGCTGCTGCTTGAACTCACTCTGCTGAGTTTAAAGAGTACACATTCTGGAGGATATTTTTGGAGTATTTGGTTGACAAACAGAGTCAACTTGCTAGCTCCTTAACCCTTCCATATTCATTATTACTCAATCAATTTAGTTCTCCTTGCTGTATATGCTCTCAGCTGTGTTTGGAAATTCTTGTCTTAATGATGAATAATAGTGCTGCAGAAAAAAAGGTTGCATGAATACTAGGATTCATGAGTCTGTTTTTAACCTCGTTACACAACGCTGTGGATTCCACATGCATCCCCATTACACCTAATGAGCAGCACCGTAATCAACGCTTGACTGGGTGTTATGTTTTTATCTTTTGCTTTGTTCTTTTGCCTCTGTGCTGCGTTACAGTGATGGAACATGCTCCGACTTCCTCAGACAGATGCCAATAATGAACCCTGCGAATGCTCACTTGAAGGTCAGCATCAGAAAGGGTAGTTTGACATGACAATAGAGCTGGTCTGACATTAGAGTTTAGCTGAGATTTGACACATGCACATATCTGTTGAGCTTCCATTTAGGCCAGCGCTGTGATATTAGGACACCGTATGAGTGCTTGTAGCAGTGGCCTGGACGTTGTCTCCCTTCTGTTGCTTGTCCTATTAGGAGTAGCTGCTTTATTCCCAGATACTTCCACAGTGGAAAAAGAACACGCCTCGCCATGAGTCCCAATTACACCTAATGATGGCGAAAGGATGGAGCACATGCAGATTGTGCCGCAGTTCCTTTGTCACGCCAGGCACAAGGCATGATCATTTATCACACCAGTCATATCCTGCACTCCTCCCTGAGCACAGACAATGAATCCCAGCACATCATCCATGCTGTTATTTGTGTTTAACTGCCAGGAAAAGGAAAATAAAAGCCCAGTTACAAGGCGTTGCAAGAACACGGCTGTATCCTGTGAGCAAACGTTAGAGTCTTCACCATCAGGGAGGAAATGCTGCCATCCTCCTCAGAATAGATCTGTCCCAACAAAGTCTCCACACACGAGCAAGCTGCCTTAACCCTCGTGTTAAGATAATTTTGTTTGTAATCAATTTGGGCTTTGAAATCCAAATGAGATGACTGTAAGGTCTGTGTGTTACATGTCGGGAGGCGGTGGAGAGCTTAGTGTGAGATTTGGGAGGTGCTGTTTTAGTGTGCGTGCTGCCGCAGCAGAGAGGTGGCTCAGTGCTTGTCAGTGGCTTTCTCCTAATCCAGGCCTGATCTTTGTGTTTGATCCGCAGCATGGTCCTGAGACAGCATGAGCAGCAGCTATTGCTGTAATTTAAAGTCAATATTGTACTCATGATCCCTCTCCCCGGGCTAACAGAACAGCCTCTCACTGCGATGGAGAAAGTCATCTCTGCTGCTTAGAGGGAATCCTCAGCTTGAGTAGTTCTCGTCTCTCGGATTCTCAGATGAAACCTGGCCAGAGGGTTGTGTTCCTGGAAAGAGAAAGACAGCGAGTTTGGGATTATATTTGCTGTTTTTTGAGCTTTGTTGGTGTCCTGTGTGTTTCCTGAATGCTGACATGCCTTCTAAGTGCTCACCTCAACACAAAAGATATTGAACTAAAGCTTAAAATATTATTTGACTATCAGTCTCCATTTAAAAGTGTGAGTGTCTGGAGTCTAATATGTCATAATCTTTAAAAAAACCAAAATGTGAATACAAAAATTACGTGTTCACTAAATATATATTTTTCAATAGAAAACATTCCAACAGTTCATAAAAAGTTACTGTTTGTGACCATTCCTACAAACCCTATCAGAAATTGTTATTGACTCCAGGATCCAGCTAACAAGCCCACAGTGACATCAATAGCTTTGATGATTCATTCAGAAGCGCTTTAATAGATCTAAGATTAGAAATGTGGGGTCTGATCCACAAATCTCCTCCCATGTTATTACACTCAGAGCTAAGATGTTTATCCTGTGTGAATGACATGAGATATATAAGGGTGGCTCAAGGGCCCATTAAATCCATATATGTCATGATCTGCAATGTGTTACACTAAAACTTTCAGCAAAATGTGTTGCTGACAAACACTTTGACTGGGCGTAGCTGTAAATTTAAAAGCCAGGGTCACTGAACTCCCTATAGATAGAGGTGAAATGTCAAAAATTGATTCCTTTAGTGGCCACAATTTGTTTTGATATAGTGCGAACCTTTTATTGTGGTGCTGTTTTAATGTTTAGTGTTTAGGTTTTGGTTTCAAAATGTTGCTGAACTCCCTGAGTAGCTTGTTCAAGCAGAGAGGAGGAAGTGACCAATTATTTAGATTTTCTGGCAGTCTAAATTCATTTTTATAAAGGTTAAAGGGCCTTGTCCTAAAGGAATACACCAAGCTGATGTTGATTAAATGGTCGGTGCATTCTTGTGCTCCATGCATGCTGCACACACTTTAGAGATAGTGACTATAAATGTGTACGATATTTTGGCAGTGAAAGCTTCCAGTAGAGTGATATTATTTCAATTCTACTCAATACAATCAATTTGTTTTACAAAATTTTTTCTCAATTCTTAGCGCTTTTAAGAGAAACACTTAAATAATCTAATCTTTTTAACTACATCTTTATTTTCACAGTGAATATGATTAGTTACACTGGAAACTGTACACTGCTAAATAACAAACGACCAAAAAGTTTTTAGAATATACAAATGACTTCCCCACAAGATTAAAAACACAAACAACTTTTAAAATACTGAACTATTACATATAACTATTGCATTAACTAACATCCATATTAAGTACAGAGAAGCATTTAACATAAATATATATATTAAAGAGTCAGCATGGAGCAAAACTGGAAACAATTCTGGTTAGGGTCTATAGTGTGTTCCTGTCACTCATACTAGTCAGACAACCTTTCCCAAAACTTGCTTAAATAAGCTAATTTTAACAACAATCAAGATGCACACATGAACACAACATGTGTGGTACCAGCTGTATCAATAATCAATACATTCAGTTCTGCCCCTCTGCTCATTGCCGCAGATAAACAGCTAGAAACTGCTATCTTCTGAAAGACCAGTAATGCTGCAGTATTTAGAGTGTTCATTTCATACATGTTACTTTAAAAACAAAAATAATTGTTAAATACTTTAGAGCTTGAAAAATAAGTGATGTGAAACAGTAAGAGAATGCAAAAATGATCATATTCTCAGATCACACTCAACCTTCATTCAATTCGACCAACACCATTTAATCACATATGAGTATCAAGCCCTTTATGAACAGTTGGTTTTATATTATAGTCATGGAAACCTGTACTGGGCTACAGGACTGCTCATTCTGTCGATTCTGAAGGAATTCTTGAAATTTCTTGTATGGCGGCATTTTCCTCCTGTAATTACATACGGAAGCATCTTTAGTGAACAGTGCTGACACCCCAGGGTGCACCTAGTCCTACAAAATATTCTCCTATTCCCTGACCATACAAAGCTAATTATCAGTGCTAATGACTCCAACAAAAAAGCTGCTCTCACTATCACAGATCTACCTCCATGTTTAAGTATTTGCGGATGCTAACATCTTTTGAATATCTCTATAAACCTGAAGCAGCCTGGCCAGATCTGCCAACTTTATGGTGCACATAAGGCTCTGTGCAATTATAATTTTGTTGCAATGGTGTCACAGAGATCTTGATTTTAATTTAAGCATTTTTATTATTGCCTATACATCCCTGTCAGTAATTTAATGTGTACTTTTCCTCCTGGATGAAGCAGTTTTAACACATTTCATCATGATTTCTGTGACTATTTACCTTGCTAGGGGCACTTTAAATTATTTCATCCACCTTCTGTACAGGGGTAACCTATGGCTCCTCCTCAATGGTGATTTAATTTAATCACCCATTTAGCCCTGAACTAGATCTCCCCCTCTTATTTAAATCAACACTAAGCTAAATCCAGGACCACGTCTATGAAAACCAATTGGAGATACTGCAGCACCAGGTTTAATCCATATCTAAGGCTGCAGACATACACCAGTGGCCCACTTATAACTTAAATGACTAGTTTAGTTAACCTTCCTGTTTAAAGTCTAACATATTGTTATGACAGCAGTAGTGCACTGCATAATTTTCATGGCATTAGCATCAGTCATCGGCCCGCCTGCTATAAATACACCTGACAGCAGAACTGTTTCGGAAGTGTTCTTTGCAGGATAGTGCACAGGACTCGAGAGGTGAGGTACTTTGATAGTACAGCTCATGAAATATTTGCTGACTTCTATCACCTATGGGACTACTGTTCTGATGGAGCCAATGATATGTGCCCCCATTAGTCTCTAAGGAGTTTTCCTAGCCCACTTTCACCCGATCCATGCCAATTAAGTAGCAGAATTATGTATATTAGTTGGAGTCACTTGTACTTCCATGCAAAGGAATGCATATAGGGAAGGATGACAGAGGGATACCGTTGAATAATTAGAGTGAATTTTCAGAGCCCTGGAAACTCAATCATGTGCTGCCATATGCTAACTATTTTTAACCTATTCTTCCCTCCTCTTCTCTGCTGTCTTCTGCTTTTTTCTTCACATACTCCACTGCAGAAATGAAGAACAAACTGTCTCACTGCTGTTACTCTGCCCAAAGTAACTGTTAAAAGTTCACATGACAACTAAGGAGGTTGCTCCTTAACCACTTCAACAAAAGCTAAAAATGCAAAAGTCATAACCAACACCATCTTAAAACCAGCTTGTTTTATTTATTTGAGAGCTGCACATTATGAAAACAACTTTAATTCTCATGTCTAATTCTCATTTTCCCTTCATCAATGATAAACAAGTAAACGGATCCCAAAAGCTACGCATGAAAAAACATTAATTGAGCTCCTCAGAGTTTCTGTAAACTCATTATGTCATGCTTGGTTTGCCATCCATACAATGCTCGCAGCACTGGCTCTTGGTCTTCTTTATGGAGCCGGGTAGTTTGTGGAAATATGGAGTGTCACAACCAGACTCCTCATCCTCACAGACACTTCCCACAGTCATCAGTATTCTAATGACTCACCGCCGCCATCCCAGGGTGTTTATTTTTAGAGATAGAGAGATTGATGAGATGCTCATATCATCCTTAACCACCAACTAATTAACTAATTAGGACATCCAAATGAAGACTTGCTCTGGATAATGCAGCGTGGCTTTGGCATGGGCAAACAGCTCTTGATTCTAAATGCTTGACTCTGCCGAGGGGGGTTCAGCATCACGGTGTCTTGCTTGAGCTTGATTTTTACCTTATTGGTGTTAAATAGTTAAGTTACATTACTGATGAAGGCAGGTATTGATCAGCTAAAAGTATGCCGCATTGGACGACCACGGCAGCAGCAGCGACACTGATGGTATCCATCTTTTATATTCATGTATTCATGTACTAATCAGAGCCTGTTTTCCTCTGTACTGGTTCTCACACAGGTGTTCATGATGAGGCCTCATGATAGATCAATGAGGTGTCATCATCCCTCCTACCCCTTCATAGTCCGAAGCGTACCCTTATTTGTCTAAGATTCCCAATGATTTTCAATCACGCTCCACTTAGGCTGACTTTGAACTTTGAACTCACCTGCTCCTGGGGTGAAAGGCCTTGAAGACTTGGCATGGCAAAGATTTCACTGTCTGTGTTATAATTAGTTTTTTACCATTGACTCTTTGGCCCTTTCACCTTGTTCTCAGCATGTTTAGTTTCTCTCTGGTCCGAACTGTATCATTATCCATCTATTTGCACTGATTGTTAGCCCACCAGGCGTGATGTGTCAGCATTCTGTGGACTTTAATTGGGAAGAGATATGGATGACGGCTTATTGCTGTTGTAAGTCAGCTCCTTGAAAAGGCTAACGTGTAGCCGAGCTACTGTATGAGCCATCTGACTATCCAAGGGTCTCCTGATTATGATTGAAATGATGCATTTTTTTTTACCTCATTCTCAGCTCGTTTTGTAAAGCAATTGCTTTTGACGCCAACATTCAAGGGTTTAATCCCTCATGGCTCCACTTTAAAGGTTAATAATCCTTTTAATTAAAGGATAAGCCTGGTATTGAACACAAAATGTAATCACCAAAGGATTACTAGAGAGATGAACATAGCCATAGCAATTAGTCCAATAATTAAGGTTTTAGGGCTGGACAGAGATGAGAGAGCTCTTGTGATGTGTCATAAAATTCATTTAGAGTTGTTAGGGCAGTGTGAATGTGTTTGGTTGCAGCTTTACAGCAGCACGCCTGCATGTGCACTCTGGGTGGTGGTGAAACATGGCGTCCCAGCGGATTGAGCCGCAACAGCTGTTCTTGCTTGAGCTTGGTGTTTCGCACAATATGATCGCTCCATCAGCAAACCTGCTCTCTAAACAGCCACATCTGCATTCATCAAACACACTTATCAATAAACAGGGAAGAGCAACAATAAACGATCTCTGAGAGGGAACAAAACGGCAAGCCTGGAAGAGAGTGTCAGCCGTACACTTTAATCACTGATGTTGTTAATCAATAAAACAACTTCATATATTTTAATTAAAGTTTTATTTGCCGCAAATGTTTCCTGAATCTGTCTGCATGTTTGTTTTTTTCCGTTAATGGAACCAGTTGGTGCTGGGGAATTGGGGTGGCAGCTGCTGATGACCAGTCACGATAGGGCGCTTGTGTTTGTAATTGCATTTTGTCACCTACAGAGGGTGTTAAGAGTCCTTGTTAAAAGCTGGGGGAAAAATCACAGTAACAATTATTGTAGAGCAAATTACCAGGTAGGCAATATCTAAGCTGTCAGGAAAGGTTAGGAGAAATGAGAGGAAGAAGATGGACTATTCAGACATTCATCATGGCCATAGTTGCCACTTCCAAATTGAAAATTGGAGGGAAAGCGTCCTTCATTTTCTCAAAATCTGAATGAGTTATACTGATTATTGCTGTGATTGACAGAAAGGCCTGGATAAATAAATAGGATGGTAATTCATCCCTGTGCTCGTGTCTTAGATCTATTCCACATATCAGTTCTCAGTGTTTTGGCGTAAACAATACATGATGAACAGGATGTGGCCACTTGTGTGTCAGAATCAGACTGTCTGCATGAACATGTATGTGAACAAGCGCATTATAGATGCACATGAACATGTATTAATAGATGTAATCTGGCCTGGGATGGTGTTGGGAGGATTTCTTCATTGGCACTGGCTGCAGTGGTACCATTGCACAGTGTTGCCACCTGAGAGTTTCACTCCACCATCTGTCTCTTTCAACTCTGTATATTACATTTACACCACACGCTTGGAAATGTAGCTCCTCGTTTTAATGGGAATGTGAGGCAACCGTAAAATAAATATTCTCTCTTTCCTCTGGCAACCAGGGTGTTGCTGGAGCCAAAAGCATCGTCCGGGTTCATTTTCAACAGCATTGTCCTTTGAATTCCATTTATGGCGCGCTATAAATTGAATTATTGAAAAGCTATTGTTTGTTGCATGAAATCAGTGAAGCAGTAAAGGGGTTAAAGTCAAAGAGTCATAAAAACAATAAGCAAGGGTGTGAAAAAAATCTACTCCAATCAGGATTGGGTCAATATTTAGCCCCTCACCATATCACAGGATTTAATAGGACATGCTCCATGTGTATTTATAGATTGCAGACATCTGCTGAAAATGGGGAAAAGGTTTAAGCATTATTGATTCTGGATTTTAAAAGTTTTACTCAGTAACACATAGGTGACTTTCGTACATATGATATACTGTATTTTGGGACATGATCTAGTTTGGTAGAAAAACTAGGCCTGAGTCTGAGAAACTTGTGAAAGTCCTGTGGGTACAGTGGGCCGATCGAGTTTTACCTGCTTTTGTCAGTTTGAGGTTTGAGTAAGTAAACTATTTCTCGCTAATACTAAAACATATTATAACACACTGCCTACACAATATTTGTACACTTTACTACTTCATTCAATATTCAACTTCCAAGAAACATTTCACATAGCTTACCCCCCACCCCCTCCTCATCATGTCTCTGTTAAGCCATTTGCAAGCTGTGACCATTGTTGATTCAAGGTGAGACCCGATATAACTGCTATACAGGCCTGTGTTTTTATTGTTGTTATTTTCAAGAATGGGCCCATTTTGTCATTTAATTGAGGCTCATGGGCTTGGCTGTGGAACAGCACACATGGGAATAAGACGTCAAGCGGCTGAATTTCCACAGCCATTAACTGTTCCACACTCAATTAGAATGCATAGGATCCTGACATTTCATAACTTATGGGTCTCCAGGCTGATATAACCCCCCCTCCTGCTATAAAAGAAGCCACGTTCTGAAGACACAGAGCCAGATACTTACATCCTCTTTTAGATTTAAGTCATCACTTTGTGAAATTTTGCAGTGCAGCATCAAGGCTGGATAAAAGGCACGTTTGGTGTGATAAAAACCTTCCAGGGGCTCCGTGTTATTGCTGCTTTTTTGTGTCAGCATGGCGTAAACATAGCATCCTGCTCTGCACAGGGGATGCCTCAGATTACTCTTTAGAAGCTACGTGTTCGCCAACTATCAATTAAATTCAGTTCCATAGCAGCATTCTCATATTTCTATGTGTAATAAATCATGTTTGCAGACTAGAAATAACTAGAATGTAGCATGCATGTATGACACAATTGTAATAGAACATAAATATGAAACATGAACAGTGGCAAATGAAGCCACTTAATAAAGTAGGATTTGTTATTCTGCTGTGAGCCATCCTGGGAAAGGTGATCCTGACAATCAGAATTATGATGATAGAAATGTACTTTGATTGCTATTTAATTTTCTTTGGTGATCTCTCGCCACCACTATAACTCAGTTTGAAAACAGACAGGTCCTATTTGCCAGGTAATTAATAACAGGCCGCTGAGACAAGATTTAGCTATTATTTCTAATATGTTGTGTGATTGTAAAAAGCACCTTTTCCAACAGTACGAGTGCATTCATTTGTATCTTGTTATTTTGTAAATGCTTTTCCAGAGCTTTAATTTATACAAAGTGATAGCGAATTTTCAGCACAACTATCAGTAATCTAATTTAAAAAGAAACTGCTACAATCTGAAGGGTTACCAATTAATTCAAATTGATTGCCTGTATAATTTAGCATATTACAAAGAGAAATATTAAGCTTTCATTATGCTGGGCATGACGGTTTGCTCCTTTGAGTTTTTCCGACTTATTTTTCATGATAACACTTTCACATAATAAACCTGATCTTTAATCACTCAAATCATGAATACCTGCAAATAACATAGAGGTGATGAGTTTTAAGAGAGTCACTCCTAACCATAAAGTACCTTGCTTGGATTAGAACCAGAGCAGAGAAATTGAAGTCAGAGGTTGGGTAACACATCACACTTTCTTTGAGTTCTCCGTTGGTGGCAAACCAATAAACTTAAAATAGGTGAGGGCCCATGCCACGAAGAACAAAGCGCCATCAGCCGTGCCTTCAAGGTGGAGCCTCCTATAGGTCACCGCTGCCGTGACTCCTGACAATATGACAGATTAACGACAACAGGTTGAGCCCTGCACTTTCGGCCGCCCACAATCTCAATTATGTCTGTCTTAATGTACACTGAACAGCCACAATCGCAGGGCCATGGACAGGGTAAACACACTTGCAGGAAGCAGACTAGTGACAGGATAATAAAGTGCCATGATTGATTCAGCTTGCTGTGTGCCAGATTGGTTTATTGTGTGGGAGGAGTGGTACCAGATTGTGTAGGTTTCCGTGGTGAGCTATCTGTTGTCTTGGTTTGAGAGCAGAGCTGAGAGTGGCTGAGGGATTATATGTAAATGTGATGATCTTTGTGACTGCTGTCCCGTTGTTTTTTCACTAAACCTAAAGGTCTACATCCTCATCATATATATATTTTGTGACCAATACTCTCACAGTGGTGAAGTAAGTATTCAATACTTTTACTTAAGTAAATGCAACAATACACCAAACTGTTAGACACCCACTGAAAATGTTACTTTTTAGTAAAAGTCCATCAGTATTACTAGCAAAATGTGCTTAAAATATCTTAAGGAAAAGTATTCAGTGCAGGGGGAAAAATGGCCTATGTGAGTGTTATAGTACTAAATATCAAATTATTGGATTATTATTGCTGATGTTAGTGTATAAGTAGCATTTGTATGTTGTGGTTCTTTGAGTTGGAGCTAATTTGAATAAGTTTATACACTATTAGGTAGTTTAAACTGTAAAAATGTTACATGATCTTCATGTTTTGTGCATAACAATTCTTAATCGACAAAGTAAAGTAGTAAATACACCTGTCAGATAAATGTAAAGGAGTTAAGGTTACAATATTTCTCCCTGAAATGTAGCAGAGTAGAACAAAGTAGCATCAAGTAGAAAAGTAGTTCTATGTATCTAAGTAATCTTTTTATTGATTCTGCTCTTTGTTTACTTCTTTAATTGGTTTGTATGATGCCAAAATTCATTATGTTCTGAAAAGAGTTTTAAAAAATCTGTGCTACCTTGCTGATAAGTCACCAGCAGCGACTGTCTGTCTGTTCTTGTGAATTGGAAAGAGAGTTAATGCATATTAATGGGGCCTATAAAAGCAACTAATTGAGCATTCCGGATCTTGCTGAGTTGGGCATCTGTGAGTGACATTGTGCAGCTCCAGGACCTTAACCAGACTGCCTGTATTAGCTCTCTGAACTGGGATGTAGGTCAGGCCATTAAAAGCAGGAAGGGCTCTTTCACTAAATATTGTTGTGACAGCCCCATATTTGACAACCTGATCGGTGAGCCGTGCACAGGCAGCGGGTTGCAGCAGCCGTGCAGTGAACAGCTCTAAGTAAGGAGATGTTGTGTAATGGATTGCCTCTCCAAAAAAGTTAATTCTAGTTTAAAGCAATTTAATTGAGCACAATAAAAAGCAGCCATATGCGTCTCATAAAGAATCAACAGCGTTCCATATGAGTGCTAAATAAACATGCCTTGAATATCAGCTTATGTTGTAACAGGTTTCACATTCAGTGTTTGTAATGTAATTTTGTTAATGATTGAAAACAAAGCTCACATTTATTTTTTGCTTGTACACTACATTTTTATTTATTTTATTTTTTTTTTGTGGGGGGGGGGGTATTTAAATTGGTTGAAGAGTGACATACAGTATAGATGGGAAATAATACATGTTATTATTAAATGTTATCATTATTTTAAAATACAGATTTGACTTGTTGTACAAAAGAACAAAAAGTTCTGACAGCCTCCAAATTCAAGTATACACATGATCAGCTGTTACTCTTCACACATATGGCTGAAATAAGCTAAACTAGACAGAACACCACACTAAACACCATCTAAAACAGTAAGTAGTAGGGCAATAATATTTCAATAGGGGGCAGCACACTGCCATTACAGATTGGCCTTTAAATCATATTTAATTGCTCTTTTGTGTAGTAGACTGTAACTGCAGTTTGACTGGAGCTTGAAATGCACTGTTCTTCTAATCTACAATACAGTGTGCACCATATACTGTCTGTCTATCAAATCCGTTCTCCATATGCCGTCCTTAACAACCTTCTGTCTGCTAAAACTAACATGCATATCTTTGTTAGGTGTTGTAAAAAAAAAAAAAAACTGACAACAGCACATCCTAGTAATGGAGCACAGTATGAGGTCAAGCAGATTCCTCTAAAGTGGCCCTGCTTGTTTTCTTATTCTGTCATCAGCTTTCGCTGGCTTTTACTAAAGTGTCATAAGCCATTTGATTGTAAATCTTAGTGACCTTGAAGTCACTAGAGAAAGTGCAGATCCGTAAACCAATCATCGCACGGCTGCCCCTGTCAGCCACGCTCCTGTTCACACAGTCACTGCCTGAATTTCCTGATGTTAAACAGAGGAAGGAAAGAGGAATAAAGCTCAGTTCATGCCAGTGTTTGTGAGAACACAATGTCAGTTTTTTTTTGTTTTTTTAAGCACAATTTAATAATAATACATTTTATTTAAGGCGCCTTTCAGGACACTCAAGGTCACCTTACAATAGAGATAAACAACGATTAAAAGAGCAAAAGGACACAACAATACAATTTGGGCATTATAGTACTCCTGATAAGGAATTATTTAATACAAATCTGTTCACTTGAGTATTTCAAAGCATATAGGGCATCCAGTGGATAAAGAGGGGCTGCAGATTTATCTAAAAAGTCAGAATAAAGAATAATAATACTGCAACTCTCAGCATTTCTTCTCCACTTCCAGCTGCTCTGCTCACCAGCAGTACAAAGATCAGTGTTATTATGGATTTGTTGAAAAATCAATTTTGTGAATGCTAATGTCCTTTAAATCATTCAGAGATGAAGAACACGCAGTGCATTTCTAGGGGATGATTTCGTGAGGTAAGAAGGAAGAGAGAAGTGCCTGTCGACTCCTAGTGTGGATTATTGGACCGACGGCTTGAAGGCTGTCGACACACTAAATGAAAAGGGTTCTCAGGTTCTCTGTGTGACCCACAGACACTAAAGAATTATGTTTTTCTTTAGACTTGTAAAAGCTGAATCTTCGCAGAGCTTTAGTTTGTGTACGGCTCCATAAAACAAGTACCTGGATGTAGTTTCAATTTAAGTTGATATTATGATTTATTTTACTAAGATCTTTTACAAAGAAAGAAAACATTACTTAATACCATCATCATAAGACAATTTCGTTTTGTTTTACAGTATTAGAAAAGGATGCAAATTGCACCCACAAGTTTTAAGTCCACTGTACATATCTTGGTTTGTTATAACGATTAAAGTGATGGTTCGGAGTAATTTCGACCTAGCGTCATATGCACTATGAGGTCTATCTAAACACCACCTCAGCCGTTAATTTTCATTTGGTTGGAAAATAGTGGAGTTAGAGCCATCAGCCAAATGGCTTAGTACAGGCGCTAACGGGACCACTAGTGTATCTCGTAAGTTACCCCACTAATAATGCCTGGATTGTTATCAAACTTCTGTAACATCGTCAAAATATCGCACAATCACTGAAATACCTTGTGGTCTCGCGAGACACCCGCACAGCACATCTAAAGATCTGTGCATGATCGCACGATATTTCAACGATGTTTACAGCTTTAGCTGTAGCCGCAGAGTAAAAGCCATCAGGTAAGTGTTTCTTTTAATAAACTCCTGGTGTACTTACAAACTTTCCAATGCATCGATTTATGAGTAAAGACCCTATTTATACTACTGTAGAAGTTTGATAACAATCCAGGCATTATTAGTGGGGTAATTTACAAGATACACTGGTGGTCCTGTTAGCGCCTGTACTAAGCCATTCGGCTGATGGCTCTAACCCGACCAAATGAAAAAGAACGGCTGAGGTGGTGTTTAGATAGACCTCATGGTGCATATGACGCTAGGTTGAAATTACGCCGAACCATCACTTTAAGTACTGCCATTAATTGGCAGAGCACCAAAAAGTCACCTCTGAATCTACTATGATATATATTCAAGTGTGGGCTCAAACTTTTAACTCTCATAAGAACCACAACTACCACTGCATCAACAGTCTGGTTTTTGTTGTGGGAAGGTTGTGTGTTAACCAGGATTTGTTCATCCATGAAGCTAAAAATGTAGCCGCTGGATCCACTGGAGCTAAAGAAAAGATTGTTTAAGTTCTAACTAATTTATATACAGCTCTTATTATGGATAGGATGGTTTCCAGAACTATGCATAAAACCACTGGAATGAACTGCAAACCAAACTGATGCCAGTGACACTCATTCGTTTGATGGATTTTAAATTCTATGTTTAATTGGTGTGTCTGTGTCTGTTTTGTGTCAGTGAATTGTCTTGTGGTGATGCTGCATATATTTAATTTGAGACTTTCTGAATAATTGAATCTGAACCGACTAAATAAGTAAATGGAAAGATCAAAAGATGGCCAATTTTGCTGGCATGCATGCAAAGATAGAATATCGAAATTGACAACTGCAACTACAAAAAAAAAGAATAATGTGGATAACAATAATGTCCCATTGTTCAGTCCTTGACATTTATCTTTCTAAAAACAATTAACAACAAGTGTTTTAACCTTGTAGTTAGCATCATTTTCCTGATTTATCTTCTCTGCTAACAGATTCAGACAAGTTTCAATCTATTATACAGATGACTTGTAATATAAACCAACCAGATGTTTCCATTAGAGGCTTTGTGGTTTAATCTATTATTTGCTTCAATTAATACCTAAAAAAGAAGTGACTTCATGAAGTACGGGAGAGTAAGAAATCAGAGGTATAACACAGATGAACTGCAGCCCTACAGGCTATGTATCCCTGGTCTTGACAAAGAAAAGAGCCTCAGTAGTTTCGTGCAGCATCCAGGGATGGAGATTAGCATGGAGCCATCAGCAGCGCTGCAGTCCCTCCCTACCCTGCTTCTGCTGTCAGACCGCCTCCTCCCTGCTTGTCAGGAGCTCCGACGAGGAGCTGTAAAAACCTTTTCCCCTCTCCTTAACAACTGCAAAACAACACGCACACACCCCGGCTGAGGTGCCTGCTTTTCTGAGGCCTCTGACAGGACGTGCTGCAGGCACAAATTGTAATTCATAAAGGTTAAGGGGGTCAATGCCTTTTATTACCAGTCTGAGTGCATCCAGCTTGATGGGGCGGGCATGCAAATGGAATGTC
This sequence comes from Scomber japonicus, assembly GCF_027409825.1. Classification (NCBI taxonomy): domain Eukaryota; kingdom Metazoa; phylum Chordata; class Actinopteri; order Scombriformes; family Scombridae; genus Scomber; species Scomber japonicus. The sequence goes on from NC_070588.1 coordinate 15,721,577, forward strand.
TCAGAGTGTTCTATGCAGGAACTCAGACAGCGAGTGCGTGCGTCCTCTGAATGGGAGGAAGTAAAAGGTGGGTAAAGGGGGGTGGTGGTGCGTGAGATCGGCTGCTCTCTCCACCTTCCACAGCCATGTAGGACCACACAGCCGCTGCCCGATTAATTACACAGTATGACATTGACCCCAGGTAGTTAACGGCCACTTTGATATGTGCTGTCTTGCAATTAATTCATTGTAAATCTTCATGTTTTATCATATGGTTAGCTCTGACCTATAAGTGGCTGCTTTACTTGGGCTTTACACTACATTTCTACATTGTAGATTTGAATTTACACAAATATAATATTAGCGGCACACATTTAAAGAGAGTTATGTCACATTTGCTTTGCTTTTGCTTCTGCATGAATGTAATTAAAAAGATGATTAAGAAGTTTAGAAATGAGGTACAGTTATGAGATAAAAGTATTCTACCTATCTATAGAATGATTATTTATGTGTTTTGTGAAGAAGAAAAATCTGTATTGTTCTGATTAATCAGTCAGTGAATATTAAAACAATGTAGTGAGAAATCTGCTTCTCATTTCTTTTGTGGAGTTACCATGACCCCTGCAACAAAAGGCAGCAAGCACATTAGACCTTATTGCACCCTCTACTGGTGTTCTACAGGAATTACCTTTTTGTTGCAACCTGTTTGCAAGTGATGCTCCAGCTGTTTAGAGTACCAGTCAAAATTTTGGACACTCCTATCTCAGGTGTGTCCAAACATTTGACTTGTACAGTGAGTCTCAGGCTGTGCATGAATTTTGCAATAACACGAATGTGACCGAATCAGACAATAATTACATTTCACAAGACACAGTCTAAACAGATTATATTGATTTTTTTATGATGCAAATGTTTGGTTTTTGATCATTTTTAGGTTATTGTTAACACATTATTATAAATGTGAACAAGGGATATGGGCCTTTGAAAGGAAACTATACGCAACCCCGTGAAGTGAAGAAGCTCAAATATAGAACAGATTGTGTTCATGGAAAAGAACACGATGGAAAAGAATAGAATAGACACAACAAAATAGAATAGAACAGATCAGGATAGAATAACACAGAATAGAACATGACAACAAAACATAGGAGAATAGAAAAGAGCACAGTTAAACAAAACAGGATACAATATTTCCAAACACATAGAATTGGAGCAGGTTAGAACAAAACAGATCATGATGAAGTAGAACAGAACAGAACAGAATAGTACAGAACATTATAGAATATGACAGACCAGAGCAAAAATAGTAGAATAGAACATAACATGATAGAATACAACATAATACAATACAACATAAGAGAATACTAGAGAGTTAAACAGAATAGGATAGAATATGTCCAAATTTGAATAGAATCAGACTGGAATTGAGCAAAAAAGAACATGACAATAAAAAACACAACAAATAATAAATGGATAAAACAGAACATGATAATATAGGACAGAATAAAACTGAACAGCTCTTCAACATTTCTGGGACATTTTTGATCTACCAGCTGATTCTACTCAATGCTCATGAGGTCAGGAATCTCTGGCTTCATGTTCGCTGTAAAACTGAAAAGATCATACCTGAGGAGCCACTGGGAAATTCTTCCCTTAAAGCCAGCATGCAGCAAAGACAGACTCCCTGTGCTCATTACCTTTCCATCACAGACCAGCTGCTGTGGAGTCATTCATCACGATTACAAATCCGCCTGGTGTCGGTAGCCTACAGCTCCACCATCAGCCTGCAAGATGCACAGACAGGGCCCTGAGCCATCAGTCCCTCTGGACAGAGTGTTAAATTCACACCACAACAGGTGATGGTAGTGGACAGCAGCAGGAAGCTTTGTAACAGTGAGGGAGAAAACTAATGCTGTCTGCAACCATAAGATCTAGACTAATAAAAAAGGGTTATTACATGCTGTGTATTTGCTATACAGTCCTTATTAGCATTTAAAATTTGATGTTTTAAAGCAATGCTATCATCTTCATTAGTCTATGTCAAATAATTCTCCCAATAAGGAAAGCGCTTTTTATTTCCTGGAAGCGGTGACACTGTGATCCTTGCTGTCCCTGTGCACAACTCAAAGAAGTAAAGGAAAGGGAAGCATGTGGTCTTTCATAAACTTTGTTTTTGTTAAATCTCATTAAAATTGCCATTATTTCCTAATGAAATGAAATGGTGCAGAAAGATCTCCTTCAAATGTAAGTGTAAGTGTCCTTTCAGTGTAAGTGATAGGAGCCAAAATTCACAGTGTCCACACAGTCATTTAGTGCAAAAATGCATTTAAAAGTTTATCTGAAGCTTACATGAGGCGTCAGCAGTCTGAGTTAATCATATGAAGTGGATATAACTTTTACAGTCTTTTTAGCATCAAATTCCATCTTTGTGTTTCCTCAGACAGTGGTTCCTTGCTGAGCTGCGGTAGAAGTATACTAACAGAAAAAGTACACTAAAAGACTTTAATGTTGAAAGATACCTACTTGATTTGATTAATTTATCAGAAGCTTCATATTAGCTTCAGACACACTTTTAAATAGATTTTTGTACAGAAGGAGGACAGTGGATTTTGTCCCTGATCACTTACATTGTAAGTGTATTATGAAGGCATCTTCTAATGGTCAGAATGAACAAAAGGAATGATTACAGCAAGAAAAACAAAACCTGTTTCAATGTTCATTTGGGTACCTGAGTGTTATTTCAAGACAGACCTGGACAATTCTCTAAATATCCATTATTTCCTGGTTTTCCATAATATACAGGAATGTTACAGCCAAGAATGTGCAGTTGTGAAGGTGATGTGTGAAGAGACCCCTCTTTTACACAGTTAGGAAGATCTAATGTTTCTGAGTAGCAACATATCTTAATCTTAATGCTGAGATGACAACTTCAACAAAAGATTTTATCAGTTCTTTTGTACAGAAATAATTATAATTTTAAATATTGAACTTCTCTACAGGCATCCTTATGCTTAAGAGAAACAAGACAATAGATTATTCCCATGCCATTGCTAATTAGAATGTTTAGATATTTAGCATTAATAGTTATTAAGTTTTCTTCATAATGTGTATCATTAATATCATACATTCTGCATTTGGTTGTTCCAGGTCTTAATTAAAGTTGTGATGTATTCAAACCCAAGACTTGACATATTTAAAATCTTTGGAAACTTTGGGGTCCCCACTAGAATTTCTACAAACAGAGACTGGGCAAAGTGAGCAACTGCCCTCACAGTCCCACAACACTAAGGGCCCCAGATTCATTGTGCATCATTATTTGTTGTGAAATAATACCCCGGTCAGAGCAGTTGTTCTCTTGCTTATTACTTAATACTGTACTACTGCTTGTTACTATGTTGGACACAGGGTTACAGCTGTGTCTCACTGTTAGCAGAAGCTGCAGTCACCAGTGTATTTAAACAGAAATACACTGAATGATTGCCAGAGGGTTTAGTTTGTTTTACCTTTTTCTCTCCATATGAATGCTCCCTCTCTCGATCACCCAGTTATGCAGTTTTTCTAGATGATCAGTATCAGTGAATTAATTTCCATTCCAGTTATCACCGGTCCATCAAAATAGTTTTATATTAAAGTGCAGACTATTACCACCAGGGATCAATAGGTGCTAACATATTTTTACCCAAAGGCCCCTAGTGGGTGACTGGTCATGAACCGATCTATTTTATTATTAACTCTTCCACTTATTGTGTGATTGCTCCAGGTACAGAACACTTTGTTCTTCTCACTTTTTTATTATTGTGTGATTGCTGAAATCAATCAGGGCTGTGCTCCTCATAACTCTGCCCTGTAAAGTTGGTTAACATCATCATTATGTACCATTATGCAGGGCGACTCCAGTGCCCTTTTTAAAAGAATGTCAGAGCTGCAATCCTTATGTGTTATGCAATTAAAAAACTAATTATAAAAATCTGATCTTATCTTCTGAGCTTACTGTTACTGCTGTGCCACATGTCAAACATACAAATAATATGAGCTATCATAAAGGGGTGAACCAGTTTCTCCTTGCAGAAATAGTAACGTTTTGCCTAAAGATAGCAATTTACCCAGGTAGTCCAGTGGTTTATGATAATGCCTAATAAATGTCCCTTTTTGAAAGTTATGGGTTTGATCCCTGTTAAGGGCAGCACTTAGTGGAGTTGAAGATGACACAAACCCAGACAAAAATTAATGTGCTTCCCATCCCCTGATGGAGGCTGATTGAACACTATCAACACTGGCTCTGTCTCACAAACACACATAAACAATACATACAAAACAGTATTACATACTGCAGAAACATATGCATAAGATATAGATCGATAGATACTTTTGTTGTCATACACATTAAAAAAACCTTTGCCTCCAAATGAAATTGTCTAGAAACCATGTGAGCTTATCTGAATGTGTCACATGATGTAGATAGATATGCAGATTAAAAAAGAGTAATCTTTTGTCATCAGGTAGTATATCCACATAATCCAGTGTTTAAGGATGTTGCTACTTTAGTGCCCCTTTTAGATCCAAAGGTTATGAGTTCAGTCCCAGTTAAGGGTGGCACTAAGTATAGTCAGTAGAAGATGACAAAAATGCAATTGCTTACAGTTGCTCCCAATCTCCTGATTGAGACTGAGGCATTGTGCCATTTTTCCATTATGTGTCTTTTTAGACATGTCAGAGTCAGGTGGTTTTCACCCATAGGTGGCATAACAATGTTAAAAGAAATGGAGCAGCAGCAGCAGCTGATGTCACAAGTTCTTGGCAGTGGTCCTGGCACTCCACCACTTCTGCCCCTATCTACAACCCATGTTTTATCTTCTGGAATGAGCATGCCTCCCTCACCTGGCTGCTCAGCTTTAAGGAGCCTAGCAGACCAGGTGGGCAGTGTATCAGGGGGTGGACTGCAGACACTATCAAAGCCAGGAAGAGTGCAACCATATCTTCTACCTAATGGCTAAGACCCTGAACAGACAATGCCAGTGGTTCTACTAAGCAGGTTGCACACAGGACACTGAACTGTTTGTGCACTTCTGTGATGCCTGCACTGTCCGTAAAGGACTGACCAGATGCTGCTGTGCCCCACTGCAGCAGTACCAAGCGGGGGCTCATGGTGCAGGTCAGGGTGGACATTCTCAGGCAATTCTCTACCAACAATTCCAGGAACTGCTATGTTGTTGTGGCCACAGACTACTTGACTTAGTGACCTGAGTTGTGTGCTGTACCTGAGTGCAATAACAACAGCTGAGCAGCTTCCGTTGCGGGGCTCCAGGAGAACACCCCTCCATAGTAAGAATGATTGAATGCTCACCACCCATCTAGCGATTGTTATCTCACAACACCAGTGCGATTTGGACCACCACATGCCCATGGTGCTGTGGGTGTACCAGTCAGCAGTGCAGGAGAGTACCAGATGTATACCAGCTGCTATTATGTTTGGACGGAAGCTGAGGACACCTTTGACCCCCAGCACCGAACTGCCCCAGGGGCTTTGGCTTGAGTACCTGCCGGACCTCCGTCATCTCTTGGATGAAGCAAATTACTTTGCTAGACAGTACCAGGTGGATGTATGGGGACGGCGGAAAGTGGACATTCAATACCTGCTGTCTCTCCTTTTTGGCAGGAGAGAAGATGTGGGTCTACTGTCAAGCCAGAATGAAGGGCACCTCACCTAAACTCACCACCCAGTTGATGGGCCCTTGTGAAGTGTGAAGCAGTTGTCTGTATAACAGGTGAAGTTGTGTGTTCCGGTGGCAGATGATGGAGACTGTTTGGCAACCTACTGCCACAGCAAGCCATCCCATCTCACCCAATACCACTCCACTGACAACCCCACCACAGATTGTTATGGATGGGGAGGATAATGAGGACAGGCAGGGAGCAGAGACCCCACAGCCTCAGATGTAGCAGAGGCAGCCTCCTTATCGAAATGCAGACTTTTTGTTAAAGACCGTGTAAAGTGAATTCAGACTTTTTCTTCTAAACACATTAAATAGGTCATAAATGTATTTCTAAAAAAGGTGTGAAAAGCATTTCAACCATTTAGATTTGAATTGTGGAGCTAGGCTTCACAAACTGTGTTTCAAGATTTCAGTGTTCAGGATTTAGTGGGTGGGTCTGACTGGCATAAACCCGCCCCTGCTGCTGTAGAGGTATAAATACATTCAGCGCACACTACTTCTACTGCAGTCTACAGTTAGCCAGTTAGCTGAGTTAGCCGCTGGGCTAGCAGCTGAGTTAGCAGCAGAAAGCTCTCAGACATAGCGTCCATGTTTCGAGTAGAGGTGGTGACTTTGATTGACAAGTGACACTTGGTAGGGGGAGGGGTTTCAGCGAACTCGGCGGGCACGCCCACAGTGTTTGGGAGCAGAGAAAGAGGCTGATTTTTACATAACTTTGAAGCCTAATTTCACAGGGTGGTTAACATTGGCAGGGTGGTTAACAACACAATTTTCTGTGGTATGTCTAACTCAGAACATATATTTATTCTTACTTTACACAGACTTTAAACAGATTAGTTGTTAGGCAAACCACTGGTGGGGGCAGTGCAGCAATGGCTTTCTAATCATGCCTAGTGCTGGACTGAGTAGTTTGTTAAGTTTGCTTTTTTATAACCAAAATGGAAATGTTACATTTTGTTAATGTCTGTAACAGAGTTTGGTGGTTTATATTTTATTAATATTGGAGCTCAACATTTTAAAGAAAGTGGAGCTGCTTGTGGATTTTTGAGGGAATGCAGCCCCACCCACTGCCATCACTATGTGTGACTCCCCAGTCGACACTGTGGACTCCTTATGCTTTCTGGGCACCATCATCAGCCAGGACTTTAAATGGGAGCAGAAAGTCAGCTCCCTCACTAAGAAAGCTATAAGCAGGGGATGTATTTACTGTGTCAGCTGAAGAAGTTCAACCTGCCAAAGTCAGTGATGGTGCACTTCTACACCAACATCATCGAGTTCATCCTCACCTCCTCCATCACCATCTGGCACACTTCTGCAACTGCCAAGTACAAGGGCAGACTGTAGCATATCATCCACTGTGCCAAAAAGGTGATCGCCTGCAATCCGCTGTCCCTCCTAGACCTACATGCCTTCACGACACTGAGGCAAGCAGTGTTCAACGGAGGCTGACCCCTTCCACCCTGGACATAAACTTCTTGAAATGCTCCCCTCCAGCAAGAGGCTGAGGTCTGTCAAGACCAAAACATCACACCACAAAAATAGTTTCTTCCCACCTGCCACTGTCCTTAGATCCCACTGACACATGCTCTATCCCCCGTCATGGACATTACACTCTATATTAATGTAATAATCTCTTCTGTGATCTTTGATGGTGGCACACTACATTAACACAACTTTTATTATTATTATTATTATTAGTAGTAGTAGAAGTATTAGTATCATGAAAATTATTAATAACTTTATTTAACTTACCATTTACCATTAATTTAACTTATTCATTATTACTCCTGGTCAATGTTTTACACATTACATCTCACTATTCTATTTAATATTTGAAATTTAAATCTGTAGCAGCTCTTTTCACCTAGAATACATTTTACATATATTTTTTCTTTTGCTTTAAAAATAAATAAATAAAGTATTAGTTTAACTTGTGTATATTTTGACCTGATTTAAAAACTAATTCTGGTTGTTTTTTTTAAATAAAGTTTCTGTGAAATGACCTTCCGCTGTCATCATCCGGGCCAGTCTACATTCATCACATTGCGCATGCGCATTCGTTCACTGTGGTTCGACCTCTGCAGTCGGTGAGTATACTAGGAGACATCTTTCTCTACAAATCCTTTTTCATCCTCTGTTAAACTTCATTTTGGCAGCGCGTAAGTGAAGGCAGCATGGAGAATGGATGTTAATGTACATGTGAATGACTTTATTTTCTATGTGGAGCGTTTTAACACCCGTTTGACCTTAATTTTGTGTGGTCTTCCCTCCGCAGAGAGAGACCCGGGCTTCAACCAGAATTGACCGAACCGGTTAAAACTACCTAAAGTAGAAAATGTACGCCTGTGCAAAGTTCGTCTCCACGCCGGCTCTGGTGAGTGGACTTCTTACTGCTGTTTCTGTGCTGTGAATTTTAGTCCTGCTCTCTTAAAATCTTCGTTAAATCCGAGTGGGCCTCTGGTTGAACTTGACTGCTGCTGACTGGCAAGGGTATCTGCAGACTAGGCCTACGGGCTACCCAGCTAATGCTAAAGCACACACGAACATGCAGGCATTTTTACGCTGGTATTGCAGCTCTACTGAAAATGTACATGATGCATTTAAGGTGTCTTAAATAAGCTGCCGGTGTGCCATTGTTGTAGCTCCTGCAGGACATTTCCAATGATAGCCATTAGTTAAGGTCATTGCAAGTGTCTGTTAGCCGATGTTAATACTCAGTTCTGTACTTACTCTCGTGCAGGCCTGTGCAATTAATACAGACATTATTATTAAGCTTATCAGGGTATTGGTAGTGTCTTAATACATGCAGGCTGGGCTCTCAGTCATTTTCCAAGGTCATATTTCTTAACAACTAGATGTGCTCATTAGTAATCTTATCAGGGTAATCTGTAGCTTGCGGGTACTGCATAGTATTAAATGAAACCTTTTAGCTAATTTCAAGTGAGTTTTGACAGTAGTCACAGTCTATGCCACAGGTCACAATGTATACACTGCAGTGAATGACAGTGAGTGATTGTCAAAGAGACTCTGAAGGTGTCTTTCACCTGCTCTTGTGTGTGCAGCCTTTTGCTTGAAGATGATTGATTTCCTTTATTCGGTAAATTAAAATACAAGTGCTAAAACTCATCAAGATGTCAAAATATAGTTACATGATTTATTTCCATTGCAGTCCTGAAGCCTAAACTAGAAGGCAGGCAGGAAAAGGGAGTGTCATCTGTATGCTTCTTGTATCCATTTGTACACAACTACATCTAATAACAATTAATTGTTATTTTGTAATTGTTGCAAACAATAAGTTAGATGTTTATATTGAGCTTGTGTCTCATAGGGAGCTAAATCTGTACTGCTTTTGTCTGTTCTGTCACTGCAGGTCCGTGCTGGTTCCCGGGCTCTTTACAGACCCCTGTCTGCCTCTGTGCTGTCCAGGCCTGATGTCAAAACAGAGGTAAGAAGCCTTTCTTGTGGGACTGCACATGTCAACATACCGTTTTAGTTACCAGATTATTTAGATCTATGTTGGATAATTGGCACTATAGGCATATACACCATAGAATGTAAAATATAATGGCAAATATCCATAACATTTTAGACCCCAATTTGACATTTTCAAATTAGAAACAGAAAACAAACAAATCTAACCCTGTCTTGATTTCAAGAGTATGAAATTCAAGTAATGAATTTGAAATGAAGAAAAAGAAAATAAACTGATGTTTGGCGATTGTGTTTAAGTTTATTTGTCAGTGAAATAGTTTTTCAGCACTGTTTTGTGTGGAAGTTAATTGCATCGTTATGCTAATTGAGTGATTAAAAGGCGAATGTTCAGTCTTTGTTTGTTTTTTGTTACAGAACACTGTTGCTGTGATGCCACAGAGCCTCCTCACCCAGGTTGCACTGAGGAGTTTCCAGACCAGTGCTGTCAGCAGGGACATTGACACCGCTGCCAAGTTTATTGGTGCTGGAGCCGCCACAGTCGGAGTGGCTGGATCTGGTGCTGGAATTGGGACCGTGTTCGGCAGTCTCATCATTGGCTATGCTAGGTTCGCTTTAGTTTTGTCACAAAACCTGCATGTATATTGAAATATTTAAAAAATACTTGGGTTGACACACTTCTGGTGTTTTGCTCCTTTCATAAATGTACTGACAGTTTGCTTTTTTTTGCAGGAACCCATCTCTGAAGCAGCAGCTGTTCTCTTATGCCATCCTGGGATTTGCCCTGTCTGAAGCCATGGGACTGTTCTGTTTGATGGTCGCTTTCCTTATCCTGTTTGCTATGTAAAACTCTGCTGTCATACAATACTTTCATTACAGATGTGACTACATATTTTATTGTGGCTACCAAAATTGTTCCGTGTTGGTGTCATGGAAATGTACATTTTCAAGTCTTTCAGACACTGTCAATAGCAAAGCATGTATTGTACAAATGTAAGAAATTACGTGATTAAAATACATGTATTTGACTATTTAACAATGGCAGCAACTTTTATGTCTGGAATATCATGTTAGCACAACAGGAAGCAGTCGGTTTTCATGAATGTCATCTTTTCTGTGAAGCTGCGCAGACTTGCCATGAATCAGCCTTGATTTCTCAGACCATCACATGCAAGCTTTTTGGGGTCCACCTTAAGGAATTCCTGGTTCAGTTGCAGTTAAATAGTACTGTAATTAGGCAGCAAGTAAATTCTTGCTTTTGTAAATTGCGTTGAATAAATCTAGACAATTTAATTGAGCTAAAAAGAAATGAGTTTTGACTTTTTTGAATGTCATGAATCAAACTCCCTGCATGAATCAGAACTATGGCTATTTGGATTGGAATTAACTTGGTATAATCAATTAGACTGTAAATTGGTTAGTAAATAGATTTCTCAGTTTTCTATTTCAAGTTAAATATCTTTAGGTTTCCTTTTTTTAATTAATTTTTTAGACAAAATCCAGCCATTTTTGGTACATGTTGGAACTTGCAATAGTAACAGCCCTACACTTGCTCATTTAGAAGAAATTACAGAAATTTAAATAAACTAGTTAAGGGTGTTACAACACTTGTACTGGTTACATTTTTAAATTAACTGTAGTAGTTACTGAAATTATAAAAGGAAAACTTCAATGAATATTAAAGGTTAATATCTACAGCTCGTCATTCAGCAAATTCAAGGTGCACTAAACTGTATCAACAAGAATCATGATTGTGAAAGAACATTTAGTTGATACATATTTTAAAAATGGGGACTTTTCATAAAATTAGCTATGTATGTTTTTGTGGTTTGTCTCAAAGGATGGGTTCACAGTTTTTCAAGTCTGTCTTAAAACAACAGTTGGGTGCCAAAATGAACATTGAAACAGGTTTATCTTGTAATCATTCCTCTTGTTCATACTTGTCATTAGAAGATGCCTTCATAATGATTTTACTATGAAAGTGATAGGCGAAATCCACAAGCATCTATATGTGCAGAAATAAACAGTTAAATGCATTTTTGCACGAAATGAGTCTATGGACACTGGATTTTGGCCCCCATCACTTATATTATTCCAGTGGCTCGCAATGTGCTTACAAACAAAACTCTTCAGGAAGATAAACAGGAAGATGCAGTCAAAACAAGGATAACAGAGCCAAACAAAGATAATTCTAGAGCACTACTAGAGACAAAGTACCTCCTCAACTCAGCCTGGAAGTATTATGTTTACCTTTATATATATATGTAAGACTTAGCCAAAAAAAAGACAATAAGATTTATTTAAAAAATCTTTGCCTTCCTTTTGACAAACATCTTTAAAAGAATAAAGGGCTATTTCGTATACGTCCATACATCCATATTGTTAATAAATGAGAGAGCAAGCTCCTCTCACTAAAGTAAGTACATATGTTTGGTATTAACATGAATGAACTCTAAATGGAGGAAAATATAACTATTGTAACTATTTCAATCGCTTAATCAAAGTAATTTAACTTAACATTTGATCACTTTTTTAAAATTATTTAGGTATTTTTCATGGATACTGACATGATGTAGGAGGAGATAATTTCTTATAAAGCAAGATTTATCCCTCATTTGAAAATGTATTCATTCATTCATGTAGATTTTGGTAGGTAGATATTTAAGTTTGGCATGGGCTTAATTGGTACTGTGACAACATTTAAACCCAAAGCATCATTTATTTACAAACTATTAAAAGAATGATTTCAAATAATTAAAAACAGCAATATATGTATGTATGTAACATGTTTAAAAAAAACCCTCCTGAGCAAAATTTTAAAAACATCTGTTGTCTTTGTAATTATTGTAAACATTTTCATAACTATAATTTAATTGCACATTTTTTTTTCAGTTACATTAATTTACATGCAACTAGTTACTCCCCAACACTGCTTGTGAATGAGTGACTTTCAATTAAAAAAAGATGTATTAAAATAAACAAGAGGAGCGTCACAATTAGACGTTTACGGAAGAGTCAACGCTACCCTCGCGACACTTTGCTACGTACGTGAGATTTTGGACTAAGGGTTGTGGCTGAGGGGTAAGTGTCCACCTAAACTGAGTGCGAATGGGTACAAAGCTTCTGCAAAAGACATCATTTCTGGCACTGTGAGGGACTAGTGCTCCTTTACCATTAAACGGACTCGAAATAAATGTTGAATTGCCCTCTGTTGACAGTGATATTTAGGTCCAAACATGGCGACGGGTTGTATGTTAACGCAGGGCTAAGGCTATTTCATGGAAACGACTGGAACAGATGATAGCTCCCTCCGCAATTTAAACCATTATTAGGTTTTGTGTGATACGCTTCTTTATTCACGAGAGGTTATCTTGACAACATAGAGAGTCAGTAGAAGTTAATACCTTGGGATATATTCACTTCAGTCGCGTATTTGGACAGAAGTAAGTAGAGAATTGAGCGTCTTTTATGAGGGGACTGAGGTGTAAACAACCAAAGCAGCCGCCCATCATCCACAAGCTTTGTCCACATTTCTTGTTGTCTTTCTTCAGAACTTTCACCTTAAGAGATATTTACATTTTTAGACAACACCTCTGTCCATTTCCTAACATGTAGTTTACCCATAGCCACAATGTTGACTGTACATCTTAAAAAGACATTATTTGTACAACTGTTAATCTCTTTTCTCTGTTTCATTTCAGGGAGACATTACTGGAATTTCTTAATATGAGTGATGATAAACCTTTCCAATGCACTGCTCCTGGGTGTGGACAGGTAAGTCAACTCTGCTCTCCAAAAATGTCACTTTGTTATGCCATTATTTCACTATGTAAAGCTGCACACACAGGCCGATGGATGGATGATCATGTTTTGGGTCCCCTGTTGCATCCAAGTCTACCCTGAAGTCCAGTGCAGCTGCATTGTATTCTACCAGCCAGTACCCCTGTACTGGTGGGGCTGGGCGATATGGAAAAAATCAAATGTTACAATATTTTTGACAAAATAACTCGATATTGATATTTTGGCAATATTGTTGAGATGACTGTAGGTGCTTTCGCAAAATATTTACACAATGAGCTTTTTGATAAATAATCAACAGCAATGTGGATCTAATGGCTAAGTGGGTAAAGGCAAATAATAGAAGAAGTACAATTGTCTGCTAACTACAGAAAATGACATCACTTTACTGTAATGCAGACTTTAAAACCAGATAAAGACAACACTTATGCCACATCATAATATTGTGATAACCAAAATTTAAGACGATATCTAGTGTCATCAATATATCAATATAATATCAATATATTGCCCAGCCTTACTACGTAGCTCCTGGCTCTCAGTGTGTCATAGTATGTAAATGATGAAGTGATGAAACAACTTTATATAGGAAAATGCACCATGTGGGCACAATATAAACTAAAACTGTGCGTTTGTTAACTACATTTTGTCCTCCAATTGGAAGATTAGCAGTTCGATTCCCGGCTCCTCCAGTCCACATGTCGATGTGTCCTAGGGCAAGACACTTAACCCTAAATTGCTCCCGTTGCTACGCCAACGGTGTATGAATGACAATGAACAGTTAACTTTCCCCTGATGAGCAGGTTGGCACCCTGCGTGGTAGCCCCTGCCATCAGTGTATGAATGTGTGTGAATGGGTGAATGAGATGTAATGTAAAGCGCTTTGAGTGGTCATAAAGACTAGAAAGGTGCTATATAAGTACAGTCCATTTACCATTTACCATAAGATTAATTGTAATAATGTCGTCACCATTTGATATTGTATTTTGGTGTTGCAGATTCCCAAACAAATATACAAATGATCACATTACTAAAAAGCAACTGAGACATTGGACCTTTTTGGGGGTCTGGAGAGTTGCAGACAAGCCCAAAACCCAGATTTGATATATATTGAAGTGCATACGTCCAAGCAGCCACCCCTCAACCATCTAAGATAAATTTGAAGGCAAGGAGTTAATTTTTGAAAGCAAAGAGTTAATTTTCATATTTTACCATTTTTACTGCTCAATATACATCCAGTATATTTTTTTGACAATTTTATAATTTATTTAAAACAGTTGTGTGCCTCAGGGTTTCCCAACATGGTGCTCTAAAAGCTTTATCTCCTCTCTACCAGTAATTGCACTTTGGTGAAGACATATTGTATTAATTCATTTTCCTTGCCCTAAATAGTGTAAAGGTGTTTGCTAACATTGTATGTTATTTAGAGGGCTGTAGATTGTGGCACTGTTAAAGTACCGGTATATTGTGTTACACCAAGACGTGTTTCTAATATTTACTCTACTCTCATTGAATAAATGGAGCTGTGTAGATGTTTAAACTTTCCCATTATCATGTCTGTGTTCTTTTTTGACCTTCCATAGAGATTTACAAATGAAGACCACTTGGCTGTCCACAAACACAAACATGAGATGACCCTGAAGTTTGGCCCAGCGAGGAATGACAGTGTCATTATCGCTGGTAAGAGCACTTGAAGTTGAGAAATTTTGATATAATTGATACTCTTCAACCAGTGTGTGTGCTAAAGGTTTTTTCGTCCATTGCAGACCAAACCCCTACACCCACCCGCTTTTTGAAGAACTGCGAGGAGGTCGGACTCTTCAATGAACTTGCGAGCCCGTTTGACCATGACTTCAAAAAAGCGACAGAAGATGACATTAAAAAGGTTGTTCCTGTTGGTAAACTCTCTCTAAACTAAACTCTTTAGCAGATCATCTCACTTCTGCTATTCTCTCTCTGACTTCTTCTAACAAGCTGATTTATTCTTATTTTTCTGCAGTTACCACTGGATTTGTCACCTCTCGCCACACCTATCATACGCAACAAAACGGAAGAACCCACACCTCTGGAGGCGCATCGAGATAGCCCGCTGCCTCATCCTGAATCAACTACAAACGACGACAAGGTAAACTCCTAGAAATAAACTGGTTTCTGGTATTTGTGCTTATCACAGAGGTCACAGGGTTGTTATCAAAATGAATAAAGTGTGTTCTTCTGCTTCTAGGATTGGTAATTTACTCTAATTACAACTTGAATATGTAAATCCATTACATGTAATATTCATTTAATAACTGGTTGGATTACTTTGGTTGTTTCAGTTTGACTTTGTCTCAACTTCCAAAGATGATACTTGTGTCTTATTCTGTGAAAAATATTATGAGTACTGCACAAAATGATTATCCAAAGAAATTTGTGAGTGATATTAAATAGATTTGAACTAATCCAATTGTCTTTATTTCTGTAACTCTTTAATTTCTCCTATTAAGGAAATAAAGAGTGAAATCTCGGTACATTTTATCATTCAAAGTAATTTACTTAAGAGTCTGGTGTTCATTAAACACTTCATGCAGCTAAGACCTTGTATGATGTTTTCAGGACTTATCTTTGCAGCCAGCCTCACTGCCAGCATCCACTATAGTCCATCCTGCATCCCTCCAAGTTCCCAATGTACTTCTAGCAACCTCAGAGGCTAATGTTGTAATACAGCAAGCTCTCCCATCGCCAACATCTAGCTCTGTTATTACCCAAGTCCCATCCACTAATAGGCCTATAGTGTAAGTAACTCAAAACATCAATTTTTGAGAATCATAGTTTTATCAAGTCATAGTTTCTTTTTTAGTATTATTCTTATTATTTGTGTGCAGTTTTGTCTTCGTGAGGCATGCGCTTGTTTTGTTTTTGATTGATTTGCTTTCTGTGGGATTTTTTTGTTTCTGGCTGTAGATCTCATGAGTCCCGTCTTCAAAAACGACATCAGCATTGCTCAAACAGTTCCTAATACGTTTCTGAGTGGTGGAAAAAACCAATGAATATTTACACATAATCATCCCTGTCATAGTGTGTTCAGTAAGTATAAAGGCTGTATTGAGCCTTTACACTGTAATATATTTAGTCCTGAGCTCCTTGTCATTTTAACAGATACAACAGTTATTATTTTAAAGTACAACATCTACATTTTCCATTGAGGCACAAAATGAAAACCTCATGGAAGCTGTAGTTGTTGAATTCTAATTAAATAATTGTATTATCGTGAAATGATCATGGGTCAGAAAAAAAAAACTTCTCATCTCTGTGCTTATCTCAGCAATAAAAGTTTCATAAATTAAAGGGGAGTTAAATTGGATTTGAGATCTGTCTAAATAATTATCTATGCAGTGAGTCATGGACTTGCATCATAATGTTATAATTCTTAATCTATGTTGTGTGGCGTCCAGGAGCAGTTAAGCTGGTTAATTGATAATTACAGTCAAAAGTATGATAAGAAAGACTTTGTAGTAGTAATAATACTGATTGAATTTGAAAACAATTAGAAGAAGTTATGTACCCACCACAACTTGAAATAGAAGTTCACTCACTGTAAGTAAAGACAACCAGTGTTTTAAATAATTGTTTTAGAAGCCTGACAGAGATGATTTGGTGTGTTTAACCAATGAAGGAATCATATGGGAAGCAAAGGTTCATATGTGGACAAAACTGATGTCACTTATGGGGTCTGTGACAATGAAACATGTTCTCCTTATAATGTTGCTTGGACCTGTTGGGGTATTATTTAAGTCTTTTTTGAGTTGCATCTGTTTGGTTCAATGCTTTTCTTCCATCAGTTGTTGCCTGAAAATGACCAAATATTGTTTATTAGTTGCCACCATTGTCATCAGTTTGTAACAGATTCTGTTTTGTGTGTTTTATCATATCAATTCAAATCAATTGATCAATATTTTACTTACTTGGTTTTCTTTCTTTCCTCCTTCAGCCCAGTGTCTGGCACCTTCCCTGTGCTCTTACAGCTGCCTAACGGTCAGACCATGCCAGTCACAATACCTGCGTCTATTACAAGCTCAAGTGTACATATTCCAACTACAATCCCTGTGAGTGTTCTGGTTGTATGTTGTTATCAGTGTATCTGTAATTTAAATACATTTACATTTTTTGAATCAGCCTTTTATTGTTGCTTCTTCTAATATGTTGGTGACTGATTGATACGATCAGAGAATTATTACATGCAGCCACATTTAACTGTCCTAACAAATGTGGGATGTCATTGATAACAAAATTAGTAACAAAGTATTTCTCACCTTAATGTCACTTCATTAGTTGTTCTGTGGCTTTTGATCATAGCACATGATCTTCTTATGAATGTTTAGATTTCCTTTTTATTTTAGTACTTTAATGATTTATATTGTCCATGTTGACATCAGAGTTTGTTCGTTAAGGGTTTGTTCTTAACCTTGAAAACTGCAGTTGACAAAATAATCTCAAGGTCCATTTAACAGTTGTTCTGGAGCTTTCAATCATGCCAAAAAGCTCCAGAACAACTATTAAATGGACCTTGACATGGAATTGTTTGTTTGAACTGCTGTTTTCAAAGATTTGAAGAAACTAAAGCAGTTGTTTTCTCAAGGTGAGTAATTTTAGATGACTTTTTTAATCTGCTGTGTAGAAAAATTACATGTGAATTTTGTGTGAAATATCGCCTCTATGCATACAGATGATGCATTTAACACTCAGTGCATCATTTCCATGGAAAGAACGCTGTTTACTTGCATTATGCAAGTTTACACACAGCTGTTTACATCGGTATGTTCCTTTCAAGTAACATTCGGGCGATAGTGATACATTAATGCCACATATTCTCTTTGCTCTACTTGGACAGAGGGAGTATTTACAACTTTGGCACTGCAGATTTGGCAGTCAGTTCAAATCTGTAGAGCTTGAGTGAAATAATAGACTTTAGAGACCAACTGTGTGTCTCTGTGGCAAAGACACAGGAGTTGGCTGAAGCACAGCAGGCACTGGTCCAGGATACTTGACTGCTATCAGGGGCATCAAGGACGCTCAGTGTTGAGCACTGTTGCCTGGGTTCAAACCCTGACTGTCCCAGGTCTCCTTTCTGTGTGCAGATTGCATGTTCTCCTTCTGTTTGTGTTGGATTCTGCCGGATGCTCCGGGTTCCTCCCACCATCGTAGTCATGTTTGTTAGAGTTAATACCCCTGTTAGTGCCTCTGACCAGAAGAACTGGGGTTTGTACCCTGTGTGCTGCACCGCGGCTGCCCACTGCTCCTAGTGTATAGGATGGGTCAACTGCAGATCAAATGCAATTTCATTTCAGTGTCTGTGTATGCTGAAAATTGGCAATAAAGAATTTTTTTTTTGTTTTTTTAAAGAAGGAAAAAAAGGAAAGAAAACATATCTGTCCTTGTACAGCTACAATCAACACTCTTGATTTCTGGCAGAGCAGACAGATGACAGTACTAAAGTGTTTTGCTTTCTAATTATAAATGCAACTCATGACAGTGACTCATATTGTAAATACATATGTGAAGGTCTTGTTAATATCTTTTGAACTCCCCGATGTGGAAGCTTGTCTTGTTCACTGTAGTCCTGATTGTCTGTGTGGAACACTGAACAGGCGATGATCATCTCCTGATAGCGACACAGCAGGGAGAAAGCCTCTATCTTCCCAGTCTGTGGGGATTGGGAAAGCCGTTGACAAGTAAAGGAGGGCAAAAGTAGATGAGAACATAAGCCACCGGTGGGCATCCCTTTCACCCCCCCCCCTTTTCCTCCCTCTCTAGCTCTCCCCACCTCCCTCTGTCTCATTGTCGGCTGTGAGAGGAGGCCTGGCTCTGGCCTTGAGACTCGTGTCTCTCCATCCTCTCTTCAGCTTCCCATATGCTCTCACGCAGGCAGGCAGAGGTTCATTAGCGTGCACACTGCATCTCCATGTGGTGCTGCTTCCACAAAATAACAGGCCATCCAGCCTAATGAGACTGAGATATGAGGAGACTCTGAGAGCCTGCCATGGGTGGGTGTGTGTTTGTGTTACAGAGAGTATTGCCTGCCTTTTTACTGGTGACGACTAATTTTCTCTGTGCTGATCTGTCTCTATGTCTCTGCCGTCAGCTTGTCAGACCCGTCACCGTAGTGCCTAATGTCCCCGGGATCCCAGGACCTCCTTCCCCACAGCCACAGCCCGCCCAATCAGAGGCAAAGCTGGTATTTATTAACTCTTCTTTTCATAAAATGTTGTCTGATTTCTTTGATCAGATGAGGGCGCTACAGAAAGACTGGCTATATAGTATTCGGTATAGTGTGTTCTTAGATTTTAATTACTAATCACCCCTTCATCAATGGACTTTATATCCATATTTTCCCATATAAAGGACTGAAAGGCTATTAGTTTTTGATTATTTAGAATAATCCTACTGCTATTAAGGCAGAATTTTGCATCTGGGTGGTCAAAACGAACCAAAATATTTTCTGTGGCGAGAACATAATCACAGCAGTCGTGTAAGAAATTCCTTCAGTGTAAAAAGAAATAGTTGAAGGGCAGGGATATGAAGTGTTGTGAGGGAGATCAGTGGCAACGTGATGAAGCACAGACCACAGAACCTGTAAGTGTTCGCAGCATGCTACGCCTGAGGAAATTAACAGATAAACTGCGGACAGGAGGTGTGTGTGTTGGGAGGGAAGGATTGATCCTGACTGGCGAGGAGGAGGAGAAGGAGGAGGGAGAGGGGGTTGGTTGTTGGGGATCATGGGGTACGGAGATGACAAACACGGAGACAGCACCGTGCTCAGCACGCCGTCACCGGGGCCAACCAGAGGGGGGCTACCAGCGAGAGCCAGCTGGGGGCATCCTGGCACACGCTCAGCGAGGCACATTAAGTCGGCCTCACCCTGCATGGAACCTTTTGTTCAGCAGAATCCTGCCTGACCTGCATCCCCCCTCTTACTCCCGGTGCCTCCCACTGCACTCAGCTCATCAGCAAACACCTAATGAGCCCGCGTCAAGAAAACAGACCCCCACTCAACCTGCCTCCTCCCCGCCCCCACCCTGGATCTCAGGGGGCACAGAGACGGCACTTTACAAGGACTGATGATGCTGCAAAGACCACAATAATGATAATTAACTTGCTGAATTTAGAAGATTATGCTGTTAATTAGTTGCAAAATAAAGATAAGTAATATAGTAGCAGATGGTTGAATAACACCCATGAGATGGAGGGTTATTACACTGATGAGGTTTCCATGGCAGAGATGAAATATGAATCTGACTGGCTTTTCCCTCTTTCTATGGGCCATTCCAAGAGAATAATATCTTGTTTCTGCCAGAAGAGCTTCTGGAAGGGTATTACACGATAAACTAATTTGGTAGATAGATTGGTCTGGCAAAGGTAGTTGTTAGAATAACGCGGTCCTCAGTTTCCTCATGTAAATGTATTCCCTGTCACTTTGTTATTGCTTCGAAAAGGCTCATTCACTTTAACCTTGTTTGCTCAGTGTTTGATGCTAGAGGAATTGGCCTGTGAATCATGGACACCAATCTGTAAAGAAGTAGTTTCTTTGAATGGATTTGTATATCATATGGAGCCATAGTGTTCATAGTGTGAACCTAAACCATTTTTGGATGGTTTAGGTTCCATCATGTGCTGTGGATGTCCCTCGGCTTTGGTATCAGATAAGATTTCAGCCTAAGTTTATGCAAAATAAATCAGAGGAGTGTGTTGACTGTTCTTTTTTTGCCCTGTTTATTTTAATTCTATTTGTAAAAAAATGTTTAACTTTCTTTGCTGTTTCAGGATTTCTTTTTTTCCAGGTAATTTATTTTTTAAACTTTAGAATCCTATTGTATTTGAGTTTTATTGTTTCAAATTGTGGGACAAAAGGAATGCCACAGTACACGTAGAGGGTGGATATGTCCTTAGCAAACATCAGTATTACTGCTTCTCTTTTCTTGTAATCTGCTGCTGTGCTAAACAGTAGTTTCATTGAAGCAAGATGTTACAGTCTGTTCACTAACTGCTAAATACTCATAGTAGGTATGGTGTTGTCAGCCATCTTTAGGCACCTCTTTCTTCCTCTTCCTTTGTATTCTTATAGGCAGTAGAGTTGTGTTTTGAAATGTGTTGGGTTTCTCATTTCATTTAAAATTCCCACAGCTGTTTAAAGATGCTAAGCACTTCTGCTACTTGATGATTTGTTTGTAAAATGAAGTCAAACACTGCTTGCTCATTTACAATCTGTAATACTTGTGTTGCACATGCTAGAGCTAGGCTGAGTAGGCATGTGTCTAATTTAAGTGTTGTTTAAATTAGTTTTGGATGACCTGGTTTCAATTTTAGATTATTTGTACTATTTTGAGTTTTTAGTAATCAATGTAAATAAACTATTTAGGTTCTTTTATTGTGATTTTAGTGTCAGTTAATGACATCAACTATTACTTCCAATATCATAATAACATTTAAAATTGACAGTACAGTGTAAAGCATGTGCTATGTGAATTTTGAATCTAATTTTTCCAACTGTTTTCCCTCATGGTGATTTTCTTCCCAGAAACTGAAAGCCACGTTAAGCCAGCAGCTTCCTCAGGTAACCAATGGAGATGGTGGTGAAGTCCAGAGCAGCGCTGTAACTCACACTGCAGCTCCTGCTTCTCCAGCCCCACCCCCGACCCCAACTCCAGCCCCAGCTGTGGCTGCGGCCCTGACTCCAGGTCCCATTCCTCACCTGCCCACAACTGAGGAACCTTCTCCCCATTCCCTCCAGCAGCCAGCCACCTCCACCACAGAGACACCTGTAAGTATTCACACATACAGTGTTAGGACAAGTATTCCACCAGCCATCCATGGAAGAGATGTTTTTTTGTTTGTAATCTGTGGCTACATGTGCATGAAGAATTTTATTTATTTTTTGCTTATCAGAACATGTTATCAAGATCAAAGCACCACATTCACTGTGCATGTAGGTGTTCTATTTACAGCAGTATTGAACATTAGTACTCTTTTCGTAGCTATACCAATGTCAAGTATCAAAAACTATCAAGTCCTAAAAAGCTTTCATTGAATGGTGAGATGATAATGATTGCTAATCATCAGATCAGATACTTCATCATCAGATAATAAAGTTTGACTCCTTTTGTTTGGATACATTTATATATCTGATTAAAATGAAAAAAGGATTCCATAGAAAAACAATGTTTTTGTTTCTAGGAAAGGTATCATAAAAACGTATGTATAATTTCAGCACTATGCTGTATAAAACTTTTCAAACAATGTCGGATAGAGTAGATACATCAGTGTGCTAGTTAGCTTTTTCAGTAATAGCTGAACAATTTAAGCAAAGCAGCATAATGTGGAGTTGTTTTTAGCACATTAAGATGACCTCACGTTAAGTGTAAACAAACACTTAAAAATGGGTCAGTAGGTGAAAGTATTTTCCTGCTCTGCATGTAAATGGAACTAAACTGAGAAAATAATGGGATTAGTGACTGTAGCTGGAGTATTGTGTGTATGTAACCACAACAACTCAGTGCTGCACAGTGATGTCAGCAGTAGATTACAGATGCAGTGGTGGTTTTAGTTCTGCTAGTTATTTTTCTGTATTATTATTATTATGCCTTACAGGCTTCCCCTGTGCCCCCTGCCCCAAACCCTCCAAGCACAGGGGGTCGGCGGCGCAGAACCACAAGTGAAGACCCTGATGAGAAGCGGCGCAAGTTCCTGGAGCGTAACAGGGCTGCAGCATCTCGCTGTAGGCAGAAGAGGAAAGTGTGGGTCCAGTCCTTGGAGAAAAAGGCTGAGGACCTCAACTCCATGAACGGACAGCTTCAGGTGCTCTTTACCTCTTTCCCTCATCCGCTGCATGTGACAACCATAACTTCATCTATCTCTGGTTTTGTGCTCATATGTGTCAGTTTGTGTATGTATGCATGACTGTGTCTGTTTATCATCGTGTGCTGTGGGTGTAAGCTTGTGTATGCAGACTTTTCCCTTCTGTGGTGATGAAGTCATTAAAGCCCATTAAGAAGAGATGCCGTGTGACAGCAGCGGTGTGTGAGCCCCTTACATCGATATGTCCCTGTCAATAAAGATGTATCCTCCAGATGTCAGCCGCACACAAGCGTGTCTTCGCTTCTGTCTCAGCAGTTTACTGAATGGCCTCAAAAATCTCCTAGGGAAAGGTGTCTTTTTGAACCTTCATTTAGCTGGAAGCAATTAGGATCTGATGCTGACAAGTTCGAAACAGTTCATGTATCTGCTGTCTCTGTTGATAAGTGTGAGCCGGGGGTGCGGCACATCGGTGTTCCAGACAATTAAATGAGATGTGGTGTTTATTTGCTCACTGTCTTATTTTTCTATGAAAGCAGAGTAAGATGTGGAGGCTGGAGGAGGGGATAGACAGCGGTGGAAGAAAATGGGTTCATGTCGTTAATATTGGGTTCAAAAACAAGTTATCACCACTTGTCACAGGTGCGCTGTCTGTGATTTTATTTAAATGTAGGTAGATGAAAGGGGAAGGATAGGTGAGTGAATGGGGTTATAAACAGTAAGAGCATCGCAGTTAACTACAAAGAAGGGAACAACATGTGGCAGAGAATAAAAGGGACGCTTTATATGAAGGCATTAATCAGCAGTGTAGTTTTTGTAAAAAGCCCCATGCTGACATGGCCCAGCTGATCAGTGAAACTGCTTCTAATGATGCACAATTATTTTAACATCATATCCTTAACTGGCTTTTTAATGAGGTGTCAGACCAAGCAGCTCACAGGGCTCCCAGCATCACCCATGGCCCATTTGCTCAATTTCGATTAATTCACAAAGTTACAAACAAGTTTAATTCTCAAAAGTCCAGTTTTGACCCTCTATAAAATCCCAGGTGTGATGCAGTTTAATGTTACTGTTGGAACTGTTACTGATGAGTAAATGTTTTTGTATCAGTAACCGCACTGACATACAGTATAGTAAAAAGGAGAATGCATTTTTTTCCCTCTGTGGGTTGGGGTTAAAAGTCAACCAAGATGTCGTTACCTATTTTTTCACATCTAATCAGTGAAACTGTGTATTGGAGAGACGGTATTAAAGGAACGCCTGTGTTTATATCTGCTTTAAATGGCAGCAGTCATGGCGGAAGTGCAGTGAAAATCGCGTTGGCTACATACATACGCTTCTTCCAGCTGTGTTTAAATCTGTCTCACAATTGCTCAGCCCTGCCAACACCAGCAAGACTAAACAGATGGAATCAAATAAATTGGCTGCTTTTAGACTAATAGATTATGCCACCCATAGTCCTTTTAAAGGAGAAGAGAAGGAGCTTAAATCTGCCATTGGGTGTTCCGCGGGCCCCTGGCCGCTCTAAATCCAGTTAAAGTCACCTTCAGCGTAATGTGGCTCTCTTTTACGACATGCAGAAATCTTCAGCTCCCCTGGGAGCTGTAACGGCACGATATTGTAAATCTCAGTAGCATCTACAAAGTTGCAGTGACAATCCGAACAGCTCACCTCTGACAAATGTGCTGGTCAGTAGCTGGTGAAGGTCTATAATTATTGTGCAGGAAAAACATAAATGAAGTAAATAAATGAAGTGCATCATTCTTTATTCTGAATTCATCCATTATGTTGATACTCTTCAGCGAGGAAATATGAGGTTTTCTGCACTAAGTGGGCTTACTTATTTACCATTAATAATTACCTTTGAAATCCCATTTTGGATAAAAGATACAGCTGTACATGTAGAGAGGGCCACATTCAAGCACTTTGGATGTATATACGTTAATGAGAATTTACTGTATACATGCAGGTTTTTGGGATGTTGTGCTGACATGTGGACATTTATAATTGTGGCTTCAAGCTAGGGCTAGACCATTAAATCAGGAAGCTGACACTTGCAGATTTAAGCTTAAATTGTAAAGATGTTTTTGAGATATTGCCTTTGCACAGTTTGTCCACCAGAGAGCGCTGACACATTTAATTTCAACTGTTAAGTGTCCCATTTAGGTAATATTTTGGTTCCACTTCTTTTAAAGAAAAAAGGGGGATGCTTAACAGAAATGTTTGCACATGTATGTTTATATGTTATTTTAAAAAAATGAATTATACTGGCCATTATATCGTTATTGTATTTTTGTAACTCTCAAATATTGAAACCAATGTCCCCTTTAAAAACCGACTATCCGTCAGGCTCTAGTTTTAAACAATAAGATTTTAGTATAATTTAAATCCTATTGTAATTAACTGAAATCTGACTTGGAGAACATCATTTTGTCAGATTTGAACCATATACACATGCTGTCTCTTTGTCCTCCTATCTGACACAACTGCATGCTTCAGAGTGACCATTTTATTGAGTGCTGCTGTATGTCTCCTCTCTCCCAAAGAATGAAGTCACCCTGCTGAGAAACGAAGTGGCTCAGCTGAAGCAGCTTCTTCTGGCTCATAAAGATTGCCCTGTAACCGCCATGCAGAAGAAATCTGGCTATCACAGTGAGTAATGCTCCATTATTCTCAGCCCGAGGCTTCCAGTGAAACGCTTCGGAAATGAGCTCCAGCTAACCACCAGAAGCACGTCTTACTTATGGCCAAACAGAAAGAGCCTTTGACATATGAGATTTCATTTTTTGTTTTTCTTTGTTTTTGAGAAACTTTGCAAAAGTTCAGATATTTATGAGCAGGTGTTGTTTGAGACAAATTCTCACTGGCAGTGTGATGTGATGTCCGAATCTTTTCAAGGGGCCACAGGTGGTATCCACGAACAAGCGAATTGTTTTCTCCTCATTTGACACCGAAATGAACATTTGTTAGATGATGCTAAATGTCAGGTGTTTGCTGCAGGAAGGATTCTCAGAAACCAAATGTTTGGGTTATTTTGTAACGCATACATACAAAAATGTAGTCTTTATGAATATTTTAATATAATAGAGGAAACCATTTGCATCCACTTTATTTAAATTTTCTCTTGTCAGCCTGTTTGGTGTCATCTCCATGCTGCTGCTTGTTGGTCACATGATCTCGTTTAGAATTATATCACCCATATTTCTTCGTTTCCAAAGACTGAGGTTCTGTCATTTTGATTTTCTGGTCATAACTCACCTTCCCTCACAGATGAGCCGGTATGTTATGAGAACGAGTGCGCTCCAAGCCACTTCTCCACTGTGTTTCTAAATGCCTCCACTGACTTGTATTGACAGTGATTGCCTCTGAAATGAGTTCATAAAAGCAGCAAGCTTGACAAGACTCTGGAGCGGTCTCGTTGTGGGGTGTCCACCAAGCTTGGCTGTTCATTATGCATCCCTTATAACTAACCAGCCCACTGACACGCGTCATGTGCATTATGGGACTGATGGTTTCCAGGCTAGAGTGGGCTGTCAGAGCCCAGTCTCATTTGGTGTCTTCTGGATTGTTTTTAGCAGGATCTGTGGATGAATTTGGTCATCTTTCTCATTTCTGTTCTGGTGTTTCTGGACCTTTTGTAAAAGATGACATTGGCAGCATTTTTACCCTGTTTGAAAAAAAAAAAATAACCTCATCCAAATACCCCAGTACATCAGTTCAGCTCATGAGGACAGGTTTGGTAGGAAAGCAAAGTTATGGGTAATGTGGGTGTGAAAAGAGAACGAAATGATCTGTTTTACTAATTAGTAAAGCACACTATTTAACTCTGACTGATCCACAGCCCTCACTCTTCTAACGGTCTCATCAAGCTTCTCAGTGTTAACATGTCCCGTAAGGCTACACTGCCCTCCAGACCTGGTAATACCCTTCATCGTCCTGCCCAGGCGTAGCCATGGCAGGTGGGAGGACATTATCCAGACTGCCCCGCAAACAAGCCAGGACATGCTTTCAGTTGGCACACTGAGCTGTCCATCTGCTTGCAGCGAACGCCGAATTCAGAAACCATGAGAGCAGAAAGAAGCTCCGGCAGCCCCGGGGAAGCAGAATTTTTGAGTATTGTGATGTACAAGCCAGCCAGCCCCTAATGTCGTTAGGAGTAATAATGCTTACTTGAAAATGGAACAAAACCACCAAGCTGATTTATTCAGAGGTTGACCTTCTACATAGTAAAGCAGCAAGGGAGTTTAGCGCTTTGACATTCACTTACACTAAATCACACGGTCAAAATCTCGTCAAGAAGACATTTGTATTACACTTCAGTTTTATCTTATTGCTATGGAATCCATATTTTACCTTCTCAAAAACCCAACCATTAATTACAAAGTGCCGTAACAAGTGACTTCATATCATTAGCAATATTAATTATCATTGTGCTCCTTATTCCTTTATGAAACAGAGCATGAGAGTAGAGTCTTTTTTTTTTCCATCAGGATCCAATTAATTCAATGCAACTGCCTAACAGCTGGTGGCATTTCGACTCCAAGTCTTCCCTACTCTCCAGTGTGAGCATCATTAAAATCAGGTGCTGTAATCATCTGTCGCTGCAGTAGTTGGCAAGGTAACAAAAAACAAATGAGAATGCAGTTAGGGATGGGAAACACTGCCACATGCCCCAGAATGTAATGTATCCTTATGATGTGGGTTTAAATTGACATTGGAGCTTTAATTAAAGGAAGGGGTGCAGAAGTGGCATTATGGGGATTAATGAAATGATTTGCACACACCACATGCAAATAGCTGTTTTACATTCGATTACGTGACGAACCATTTCCTGAGCCTTTCTGGATTACAGCAGGTAAATGCTGGTAATTAAAACAACAGCAGGAAACAGAAAACGTTACAGCTGCTTTTTTCTCTTCTTTTCCGATACAGTTTCTGACAAAGAGGAGAGCTGCGAGGAGATGTCTGTCCCCGGCAGCCCCCAGAGCGAGGCCATCCAGCACAGCTCCATCAGCACCTCCAACGGGGTCAGCTCCTCCTCCACAACCCCGGCCGTCTCCGCCCCGTCCAGCGCCGCAGCAGCAGCCACCACCACATCAAACGAGAGCACAGAGGAGAGCCTGCCACGGAGGGGCGCCACCCAGCCTTCGGGGAGTTGATCATCCCAAACTGTGCCGGGTTTCATCACTGGAGCGCCGTTGCCTCTTCAATCTCTCTCACAGACAGAGGAAAGGGATTCTCTCTCAGCTTCACTTTGGACCGTTTTTTAATTTATTCTTTATTGCTTCATTTGTTTGGTCCATTTTGTCCTCCATAGGCAATGCTTTTTAAAAATGCAATGTTTTCTCTGGAATTGATGAAGACAAAAGAACAGGCACTTTAAGTGTGACGTGAAGATGTAAAACACAAAATGTTTTTGTATTTATGTGTGACTTATTTATTAATCTTATATATTTTTTTATTTGACAGCGATCAGCCTGCAGGTTGATCCGTGAATTGTTTAGAGATCTTACCAAAGTGTGTTGTGGCGCATTTTGTGATTTGTTTTGCTTGTTTCTGTTTTCATGACTTTTAAGAAGCACTATCTTTATGATGACGTGACATAAAGAGCTGTTACTTTTTTTAATAATTTGCATTTTCAATTTTGCACATTTTTTGAGAGATGACTGATTTATCTGTTTAGAGTTCGACAGTCCACACGTTAAAGTACTGGCAGCTTTTTAGAAGTAGATTTGAATACTGTCACATTACACAAATGTAAATGGCTGAGTCTGATTTTAAATTTGACAACTTTTCTGTGATTGAGATCAGCTGTAGTTGCATCGTGCAGTTTGAATGTTTGAGCTTACCTCTGCCTGTAAAATAGTCTTTTAGAAATGTGTGTTATTTCATTAACATTCCATCTGTAGTCTGATTGTTTCTGAAGCAGTGATTGCAGTACTTTTTACATTACTCAATCATGGTGACGTTGACTTAATTCAGTGCCATTAATGTTTTTCTATGAATTACTTCCGTACATTTTTAAAGCCAATTAGCTTGATTTGATGGCGGTTTACTCAGATTAAGGGGTCTCATGAACATAATTGCTCAGTAGATGAAATATCTTGCTTTGTGTACTGTCTTTGCTTTTATACGTGACTGTTTATGGCTTTATGCAGAACACTTAGGGACATAATGCTGTTTTCATCAATTGCAATTCTAGATGACATTTTTAGAAAAGATTGTAAATAACAAAAATGATACATTGTATGTGATCTTTCTAGGTGTTATGTACTTTGGTTTTTTATAGGATAGTCTGGATCCTGTAGCTGAGCCCTGTTGATCACACGAACTCTGTTAGCAGTTACAAACTGATTCTTTCAATCATTACGATAGGCCTCTCAGTGACATGTCATGTAAAATTAAAGCATTCAGATGTGACACATGCTGCTCCGCTGTTCAGCAAGTAACCTGAAGAGGTTGTATATTAGAGGAAACACTACTACTTGTAAGAATTGTGAGCATTTCTTCATTGAAATAATCATAGGAAGCAAATCATGCCATGAAGTCAATTTTGCCTTTTCTCTTAGTCCGTACTGGCTTACTACTGTGTAGTTTTACAAGATGCTAACATTGTTTTCTTGAAATATTTTTATTTATTTACTGTTATGTGCTATCTGCATGAGATAATAATTCTCTGCGAGAATTTAACTGTTAATTCGATAATGTCTCAGTCAGATAAATATCATTAAACAAGTTGTTTCAACTTGAGTGGTGGCTCTAAGTTTATGAAAGCTTTGGTTATTTGTTTTCCTTGGCTTAATTGCTAAAAGGGGCGTGATATTGTGTTGAATGTGTACTTGTAACTTGTGAAAGTTCTGTATAAAATTTGAATTGATAAGTTGTTGTAATAAACCTTTTAATATCTCTTTAAAATCCATCTTTGCTTCCTTTTGATTCTCCAGTCTGACCTCACCAGAAAATGAACACAAATCTGTGAAGAATATTAAGTGAAAACAACAATGCAATATTTTATTATGTTGCATTTATCGAAATGAGTTCAAGTCTTCACTATGTTATACCAGCTATTTGGACAGGACAGTGCTTTAGTTTAGCTTCCATATGAAACATTTGACCTAAAACTCATGTATATATATATGAATGTAGGCACTGAGGCCATGATACGTCATCTAATGAGATTTTGCTGCTGCTGGTGAACAAAACATTTTTTGTGGTGTATTCTGCCACCTTGTGGAAGAGTTGATCACATTGCCAATGAAATATCAGTGTATCCAGTTTAACAAGTACAAGTAATGACTGTTTTTTCATTTCAAAATTAAATATAGGCCTACATGTTTTTGTGTTATGAAAGTAACCTAGAAAAGACTGTATGAATGTATGTATGTACAAATTGGCAGACACTGTGCAGGCTGCAAAGGATGAAACCCAAGACCACTGTTTGTTTATTAAATTAAATTTGGGTCTCTGCATTCATATCGTGTACTTTAACTGTAATCTTATGTATTTTTATTCCTCTGACAATCCTGTTTATGTTTCTTTTTTTATATTGCCTTGTGTTTCTTTCATATATCGCCTTGTATGACTCTCTCTGAGCTGCCATTTGTTTGCTCGTATCCACACAAAGCATAGATGAAATGGATCACCTTTGATCCTGCTGGTAAAACATCAGTCTGCAAACCTCTTAGCTGTCAGTGTTTCAACTGATACCTGAGTGCACCATGTGATGATGTGTGGTCATTCTTAACAATTGCTGTCTTTAATAGTCACTGACTGAAAGTGACTTGTTGAGTCTGCATTAGTCTCAGGTTTCAGGTCATTCATTCAAATGAACCGATTTGAATATGAAGCCTGGAAATGCTTCAAAATCTATCCACTCACAGTATTATGAGTGGAGCAACAGACTGACAGATCCTCTGTGCTGCCATTTTCATGCTCCAACTGTGTTTATCACTCAGTGGCTGTTTATCATACAGCGGTACTGTGTATTATGTTATAACTGGAAATTGTGTTTATGTGGATTACTACTGAGTTAGAGGATTATTAGAGGACATTAATAATTCTTAAGGATAAACTGCTCAAAGATTTAATTCTTAAAAAAAAACAACAACCCAAATGCTGCTCCAACATTTGATTGATAGAAGATGCACCATTACATCAGCCTGTACAGAAGTCATTTAATCTAAATATGACCCACAGCCGAAATGCACCAGCTCAAATTATCCACCAGGTGGCGTTACATGCAAACCTAAGTCTAAAATGGCGATGACTGACTCTATTCACACTAACATAATTGAAAATATAGAAGAATTAAGAGGAATCACATAGAAGAAGCAATTTAGGTTTATTGAGGAACACAAACAAGTGTTTCAAAAAGAAGAAACCACAAAGAGTTGTTTTGAGTTGACATGTTTTCTATAAGAAGTTATCAATGTCAATAATATTCTCCCTCTTAAATTAATTTTTACATTTTTTTTTACAGAGGCTGAATTTTTCCCTGCCAACACACTCGCGCTCCCCAATAGGACCTAACTAGGGCAAGCTTGATTAGCTGCTGATCACAGAGGGGAGAATTGTAAATGTTCCTATGTAGGTCACAGCATTCACGAATAACAACACTTTTGGCTTGCTGCTGCATATTTACAAAGCTGGAAACTGAATGATGCTACAGTATGGCTCTGCATATTTGAAGTTAAATCAAAGGGGAGAAAATAAGCAAAGCATCACAGTGATATTTTTCCATTCTTTTTCACCTCCACATATAGCCTTTTCATTTTGATTGTTTGATTAATAAAATTCCCCCTGGCAAACAGCTCTGCATTATTCATTATTCATTCCATAATGGTTTTAATGTTAATTTGATGAGGTTTTCTTTAATGAATGCATAGCGAGGTATCCCCATTTTCTGGCTGCTGCGGCAGGATGAGAGGCTTTCAG
This sequence comes from Scomber japonicus, assembly GCF_027409825.1. Taxonomy (NCBI): domain Eukaryota; kingdom Metazoa; phylum Chordata; class Actinopteri; order Scombriformes; family Scombridae; genus Scomber; species Scomber japonicus. The sequence continues at coordinate 15,753,259 of NC_070588.1, forward strand.
ACAGACTGCAGTGTCCTGTGTGCTGAACATGATCCACACTGTTTAAGAAATGACAAGCATCATCAGTGAACTTGCTGTTTCCAATTACAACACCAAGCAACAGACTTCATATGTCACAAAATTATGAGTCACACACGGATGTGGAGTCCTCACATACGGCAGAGCTTAATTGGGAAAGAATAGCAACAGAAATAAAGACGGCTAATGTAATAGTTGGGAGTCTCCTTTTAGCCTCTCTGTAAATGAGCAGGATAATAATGTGTGGCTGATCTGCTGACAGGCAGGCTGCTCCAGCTGTTCCCATAATTCGACAGGTATTACGCTTTGGCCCTTAGCAGTCTGCCTCAGCAGACTGGCATTTAATTAGGCAAGGATTAATGCCAAACTGCCTCATTTACGTGAATTGTATCGTAAATACAAACTGGCTACTCCTTTTTACCTTCAGGGGGCATCAGGGTTAAATTTGAAAAATGCAGAGGTTGCTGAAAAGAAGATGCTCCAGGCCTTTAACTCCAGATTTTTCAACAATGAAGACTGTTTCCCCCTGCTGAGGGGTGCTGTTTTCGAGCACACGCTTTAACCCCTCAAATCCAGGGAGACAGAGATGAAACAGCTTGATTTACATTTAATTCAGATTATGTAAATACACAGGTTGTGTCCCAAATCAAACACAGGACACAATGCAAGCTGCCTGCAGCACCCAGCAAAGATAGCCTCTATTGTTATTCAAATTTTAGGGAAAAGGATATTTCTTTCATAAATGGTCTGGGTATTCGTTGTACTCTTGATGAGATATAACATGTTCTTTCTACAAATACTGATAAGCACTAATTATTTTCAGTTGGCAGCCTCCACATACTATCATACTTTGTCTGTTTGCTTTTGGTCTTGATTGGAGGGTGACTGGGCATGGCATCTGGCCCTGACACCAGGGATGTGCATCTATTTAATAGCATTATAGGGGTGTATCAACTCAGCTATCGCCAAGTGCACTGGTGGAGGCAAATCCCCAGTGGGCATGTGCACATGCATCGAGCAAGCTCAGCTCTGCCAATCCCTCCCCTGAGCTCTCCCCGCTGCGTCTGGAGGCTCCAGGACGTCTCCTCCATTAGTGCTTGCTGACATTAGTATTCATGAAGGTCTATTCAGACCAGTACGCCTATTACTGTATGTGCAGATCAATTCTGTTTTCCATGTGAATTTTCTTTTATTGATATTAATACTGTGGCCCATTCCTCTCTATTTACTGATGATACACTTGCTGGTGAAAGTCAGCAGTAGTCTCTAGTAGGCATTTACTGTTTGCTGGTGGTGGGAAAAATGGCCAGATTATTCTCTTAAGTAAAGGTAGCAGTACCACATCATAAATAAACTCTTCTACAAGTAAAAGTCCTTACAGCAGGAATATCGTTAAAATGTGCATTTATTGTCAAAAGTAAAAAGTCTCAGTTTGCAGAACTGTATATTAAATGATTTGATTATCATTACACATTCATCAACATAACAAAACATTAGATTTTTTTTTTTTTTTGCCAAAATGTGGACAATTCATGCAATATGACATAGTGCTGGACAGTCTTTATATTATAATCTATATTAATGGACCATACCTATTAAGTTCATAATTTTGTGTATAAAATCTGCAAAGACTAACTGCAATCGTCAAGTTAGTATACTGAAAAGTAAAAAGTTAAATATTTCTCTCTGAAATACAGCACAGTGCAAGTATTAAGTAGGAAAAAATAAAAGATGATGATGAAAATTATAAAATATGAAAGTACAGTTCTTGGGTAAATGTACAAACTTTTGTTAAATGTGCCTAAACCTGTAACAAATAGTAGTCACCTGGATATAACTCAAGTTATGAGTACATGCGGAGCCCTCTCATAGGGTTCGCTGTTGGTTTACCCCATGAGTGTCCGCCTTGGTACCTGAGAAAAGATATTTGTACCAGTAAGCTGGACTCTTACTAACCCCTCAGTCTTGTGCAGACGAGGCATCTCCAGACACTGTACCACATACTGAATCAGACACTGAACTAGCAGTCATATCCCTGAGGTATGACTCCTGAGACACCCCTAAAAAGTGCCGTACAGGATGCAATGCCCTTAGTGGAGTGCACCCTGAAGAGGAGATTCACCACCTCATAACTTATGCAGGTTGTATAACAAATCCAGTGAGTGAGCCACTGCACAGACAGAGTGGCCCCCTGAGTCCGACCGCCATGGCAGACGACTAACCAGTCAGACTTCCTGAGAACTATGAAGGCATTTCTCTCTGTCAGTGTGAGGAGGGGGAGGAAAGCCCTCAGGCAAATGACCCTTGACTTGAATGAGGAGGTGATGACCTTCCACTGGAAGGATGGATTCAGATGCAGTTCCACCAACCCCCTTGTCACTGATAGACATACTGTACAAGAGGGATGCACAAATAAGGCACACAGGTCCCACCTCCAACATCACATGTAAACATGGAAGTGGCGAGGTAGTATTAGTGGTGAGTAGTAATAGTGGTGGCTTTCAGTGGGCTTCAGAGGGGGTAGCAGCTCAACCTTGAGAGGCTTACTCACTGGGTGACATGGGGGGAACTGGAGGGAGCTTCCATGAAAACACTGACCCGCCATCATGGGCTGGGAGTTATTTCCGTTTTTTTGGCCACTTCAGGGCAGAGAAAACAAGTTGTATGAACATTTACATATCATCATATCATCTTTAAGTTGAAAGTCTTATCATTATCATCTCATCAGTCTTATATACATTATCATTTATTTGTCATTTGTCCAATATTTATTCTCTTTTAGCTCTGATTTTGTGTCTGTTAACTCCCACGGGAAATATCTGGCTTTAGCTGCTAAATGCACCACTACGTTCACAATCTAGTTGCTAACTGTGTCTGTTTTCTGTTTAGTGCAGAGCAGGTAGATTACTGGAATTTTGTGAGCTTTTTCTCTGAAAACAGCTGCCTACTGTGGCTGAAAATGGCACCATGAGAGCGTGAAAGTAAAGATGCAGCCAGGCAGCTACACAATGAGCTGAAACTTGCTAGACATGATGGGAGCTGCAGTCGGAATATATTTTCTCTTGTAGATTCATGACTGTCACACTATACATTTAATTTTATACATAATACAGAAATATTGATAATATATATATATACTTATATATATATATATATACTTATATATATATATATATATAAGTCTTTCGAACACATTCCCTGTAATTCAAGAAAATGCTTGAAACTTTGCAAATAAGGTTCCATATTAGGCTCCTTGCTGTTGCCTATATAAATGACATGCCTTTAGCTGGTCCTGAAGTTCAAACATGAATGTATGCAGATGATGCTGTTTGTTATGATCACAGTACTAGGAAACTGACTGGGTGACTCTATCTCTCTAAGAAGACTGACTCCTGTGAACCTGATGTGCTAGTAAATGAAGAAAAACTAAAAATTGTAGATAACTTCAAAAGATTTACTTTTTAAACACATGTTTAAAATATTGTCAATATGGTGAAGTTTTCATTGTCTAACTGTGTACATGCATGTAATGACTCAGTCACACTTCAGCTTTTGCCTTACAGGTTTGCCCTAAACTGGATTTGCAGGGTACATTAAAGCTCACTTTATTATTATTATTATTTAAGTATTTCACAAGAAGAAATAAAAGATTAGAGACAGTCTGAAAAATAACAATAACTTTTTGTTGCAGAATTTGTTGTCTCATATTTCCAAACCTGAAAATCATGTTGTGACACATTTGATTCATCTTGTGATCCTTTGTGGGTATGAAAACCCTGAGGGAACCACTGCACCAAGGCACCAAATGTGTATTGATCGGTTCTTTACTCTTGTTTGAGTAATGTTTGTGATAAACTTAAGTGCCAAGCTGTTTTAGGGAAGTACTTGCAACTACAGTATAAGATTGTTAAAGATTTATATCTTCAATACCAACAAGGGGCTTTGGGCTGAGGGACACAGCTAGGATCAGGAATTCATAAAGTACTGAGAGACAGACTGATGTATTACTGATTTCTGGGCCTTTCATGAGATATATTGACAATAACAACAATGTAGAATATCACAAGCCTTATCCTACAGTGCTCTTGCTTTTATTCTTTTGCTCAAGATGAGAGACCAAAGCTGATGTCTTTTTACTTTGCTTGATCATGACAGTTGAGTATTTGGAGGTAAAACTGTCTTGATGTTTGTCTCTGTTTCATAATGCATGAACATTGATTCACAGACGACAACAGCAGTGAAATTGTCTTCTGATCGCAGTGTGGAGATGATTTCTTTTGAAATGATTTCAGTACGTGCTGTCAAAGTGCCTCTTAAGGCGTCTCTGAACTGGAGTGTTGATTGACCTTTCACTTCAACATGCTTACATGCGGGAATCTTCTTCAGTAACTGCTGATCAGTGCAAAGCCTTATTGATTGTCAGACACTTCAGCTGGGATCTGAGGATTGATTTTATCTGGAGTGATGTCAACAGGGATTCTTATTAATTGCAATAATTATCATATTTATGTGCATTCATTAATACGTTTTTCATTAATAGTATGCCATAATGGTATTTAAGAAAGGTCTTTTTTTCACATTGTGCATACAAAATGAAGCGGTGCTCTTTCAGAAGCCATAAAACATCATCAACATGCTCTTGACATTGACTTGCAGCACAGTGTCGACCCCCTCATCTGTCCCCCTCCCCCCCTTGAGTCCCTCATCCCACCCCTCCCCCCTCAGCTTCCCGTGCACTGACCAGTGTTGCTGATTGCTCCGGTATCATTGTAGGCACAGTTGTGCTGATTTATTGGCTCTGTAGCCATCTTGATCCCCCTCATTAGCTTCTTCATTACCCCGTCGATCATTTCATGGTGGCCCATATTGTACAATGAGTTTTATTGAGCCAGCCCTGAGAACACTCTTGTGGTAATCATGATAGATTCCTTATTTTTCTCACATGTAATCTTCAGTTTTTATTGACTTTGTTGTTAAAAAATAAGTAAAAATAGTTCAAGCACCAGAACATGTTTTATCCTTCTTATATTATAGGGTATCTATGGCTATCGCATGTGGTGGATTTTGGATCAAAATAAAGGTTTTGTTTAGGAAGTGTTAAATAAATTCTTCTCAGTATTCATTCAATTAATTGTTTTGGCATTATATGGAGAAAGGTAAGGTTTTAGTTTCTAATTTTAATGTGATGAGCAAAGTAAGCAGCTTTAAAATCATCCACAAATAACCCAGCAGCTCTGTTCACTCGATTATTCATTATCAAAGCGCACTGCACACAAAATTCAAGGTTAAATGGAAGACAAAACTGTTTTCCTCTCTGCTTTGCATGTTTCAGAGAAAATAGTGATTCACTGCAAACAGAAAGCCACTGAGATCTAAATGATGCTTTAGTCTCCATAAATGTATGAGACCGCCGTCTCCAATTTGATTCAGCATAATGCTGTTCAGAGTCCTCCACTGAAATGACCTTGTAGGATTGAGAATATCACGCCATGCCAATAAATACAATATGCAAAGCGCCCATTTTCTTCTGTCAGTCTGAGTTATCAATCAAGATATCCTCTGCTTTTTTTATTTTTCATTTTTTGTATTTTTGAGGCTAATACATCTTTTTCTTTTCATCAATCACTATAATAAATCAGATGAACAGAAATCTATCTATACATCCTCCTCTCAAAGTCTATGATTGTGCCTCTGTGAGACAGGAAAAATGTCCTTTTTGTCACAACAGCTGTATCTTCTAGTTTCTTCAGCACTAACTCAACTCAGTCACCCTCTCAAGTCAGTCACCCTTTAATGGGATTTCCATAAATCTACTAAATGGGTTTAAAAACAGCTTCACCCTGATGTGGATTTTTTAAATCCTTATGTGTACTTTGAAAATGTGTTCAAGATGCACACAATTTGACAGAATTAGTTCTGTCTCCATGAGCCCCTGAATGGTCTCACTCCCATTTTCTCCAACAGTTAAGTCTGAGCTGAGCTTGATGAAGTTAATGGGATTACAGACGAGGCTGCTAACCCAGGATTTAACTAGCAAATGTTTAAGAGCAGCGCCAAGCTAATGAGGGCACTTCTCATCACACATGAAGGGGAGCGTGATTACTGTGGTTTATCAGATGACACCAGGGACTGTGAGGTCACCGCTTTTATTGGCTTTATTAGAGTCTGTCTTACTTCATGCTCATAACTTGTATTATGGAGGTGAAACGAGGGTCCTGTGTGTCTGACAGGCCTATAGAGACATGTAAACCCCTCTGCTTTGCTGTGCCAGCTGTTGACAAACCCGTGGAGCTAAAAACCGAGCTGTGAGGAGAACAGTCTCAATTTCAATGTCTTCATATGACAAACATCCACTGTTTACAATACCCAATTGTTTTAGGACATCACTCAGCGTATTTAACACATGGAATTAAATATTTGTGTCTGGTGGTCTAAGAAAAAATATGCTTTGGAATGAGATCAGGGTCAAAAAGCATTTAAAGATAGACTAACACATTGTTGTGTTGGTGTTTTGAAGAAGACATAATCACACCAGTAACACTTAATAAGTAAGGTGATGTCAGTGGTGTCAGTGTTGGATCTGGAAACATGTGTAGGAGGTTCTGTACTTTTAAGAAAATCGTTTTTTGCAGACATAATTTGATCATCTGTTTCTAGGTTTCATATAAACCTATGAATGGTGTGTCACCTCCCCTAAATCACAATGAAAGATATTTTCTCACTTAATCATACTTAGAGCATTTATATATTTGATATAAAACACTTGAAACATGTGGGGATGTGAATTGGGGTTCAAATAATGTTCAATGAAGTATATAAATAAATAAAAATATTTTCCCTCTTACCCATAGAGGACTCAAGAAAAACTGAGAATTGTGTTCTACAAAAAGAACAAAATAGATGAAGTTGTCAATTGTGATTTCTGTGCACGGAAAACTGTTTCTGGAAAAATTTAGAGCTTTCCAGGTGTTATTTATCAATGCTTTACTGAGCACAAATTAAAAATGTTTGTGTTTTTTGGCTGCTATTTTGTTGAATCGGGCCTTTAAATAAGAACAGATTCACTACAACTGTGGGTTGTACTTACATTACCAACTGACTTCCTGTAAATTAAAAACGTGACTTGAGCACACTGCATTAGCAACCACACAGATCCTCAAAGTCACAACATTTTACAGAACAACAGCACAGACGAGAAGATTTATATTGTTTGGGGACTAGAGACGTTTTGTTCTATTACAGAGGTTTGTTACACGGTGAGTTTAATTGAGAAATTAATGTTAATCATTTTTCTAAAGGTTGGTGGTTATCTGACTCACAGCAGGCATTTTTATTTGTCATCACAAGCACAGGTGTAGCTAATAACATTAACATCAACTGTGTTCCATTTAAGTGCCTCAGTAATCCATGACAGGGAGTCTCAATACACAAAACCAGGACCTTAGAACTGATAAATCTCAAGGGAAAGCAGTCATTATCATTGTTATTAATTACAGATGTGCTCTCCCTGCAGTGGCATGTCAAAATGTCTGCATTCACAGAAAATGTCAGTTGTATTAAATTATTAAATTATGAACCGCAACTTGACATCATGTTATGGAGATTGCATTTATTGATTCTTTCAGGATGGTGACAGTAACTGTGCTAATTGTCTCAGCTTTGTTAATTCAATTGGCCACTATAAAGAGTCTAAAATCATGCATTTCACATGCAAAATTACATTCAAGAAGCCACATTTTTGTTTTATTTAAGTGATGCTTACCAGTTGGACCCTCAGACAGTTCTCACAGTCTGTGAAATGAGCAGTCTCTTTGTTGTCAGTAGACACCAAAGAGAGATGTCACTTTTCTGAGGAAATCTCCCATCTTAAGCTTTGAAGTGTATCAAGTGATTTCAGGGAAAACATGGATGTGATTCCCACTGCACATCTTCCATTTTCATCACTGTTCTTTTTTTTCCACAAACATTTATTTTTGAATAGGAAGTGAATTCTGAATATGTGCTCCAGTCATTTTCTCTGTGGGAAATGCAATGTACTTAAAGCACAACATAAACCCTGGCATAAAACCCCAAATTAAAATGTGCATGCAACAAACAGATGATCACAGTTTAGTGCCATATATATATGTATAAAATTAAATCTTTGAACGCCCTGAAATCATGATCGATAGTGTTGCGCATAGTGATATTTTCTTTCTCACACCAGACAGTCGTGAAGATTGTGTTGTGATGATTGTTGCCACTGATTAGCAGACTTGCAGCTGCTTGCTTTCACACCAGCAGATGAATTAATCAAGACAACAAAGACAAGCTAATCACTGTTTTAGCATTCTCCCCATTAAATGAAGTGACGGCTAATTACTGTTTGTGCTTTAAGACAGGCTTTCAGGAATTTCTAAACTGCTTTGAAGTCACCTTATACCAATGTTAGCATTTTTTTGATGCTATAAATCCATATGTGTTTCCCACTTCTAAACATACAGTATTTCCCCACTTATCTCCAGAAGTACCTCACTATACAGACTTTATTTTTCTTAGTTTTGAGATAAATATGTCAGTTTCTGCCACCACACCAATACAAAAGAGGTGGGTGGAGTTTCATGTGTGTGGTGCAGCAGAGCAGAAGGTTTGATCCCCCCAAGGTGTGGAGCTTTGTACTGGTGGCCCAGAGGAGTGAGCTGCTGGCGGATCTGAAGGTGCGGGTGGGGGGTTGTGTTGTGATCAGTTCCTATTGGTGTGTAGTGTGTGTACTGATGACTAATTTAATTTATAATAATCAGAAAATGTGACATAAATCTTGAGATGTTCTAGGATATATAATATCCTAGGCTCCTGTTAGCATGTGTTCCTACTGCACGTGTGTAAACATGCAGCTCTGGCACATGTAAGCCATGACATATTGATCGGTTCAGACGTGGTTATATCCCCATTTTATTGCATGTTTGCTTGCCCTTTATTTGAGCAGAATGGTCATATTTAATATATTTTCTGCCAGGCAGGTCCTTGTCAAGATGGCTGCAGAAAAAATGGTGTTATATATCAGTACATATGAGGGCAAATAACGTCACAAAAAACATACCATAACAAAACAAACACACAAAATTATACAGGGATCAGGAGCTTAAAATATCCATGTTAAATAATGGTGCTTGTTCAAAGCAATAACATTGTTCTGTAACAAAAGATCTTGTCATATTTTTAAACATATCAAGAGAGGGTACAGATTTGAGGCACATTTTTCCTTGCAGCTAATTCCAAGCTTGTGGGGTGTAAAATCAGAAGACAGATTTACACACCTCTGGGATCATAAGGGGAATTTTTCCTGATGATCTACTGTTGTAACTACTGAGAACTGTTTCACTAAACTGGATATGTAGTGTGGTAGTTCACCCAGTAAAGCTTTTGCAATAAAAATAAACACATGAGTTTTTCTCCTCAAACACAATGAAGTCCATTGAACCCTTATGTAAGTTTCATATAAGTTAGCATGACGTGCATGTACAGTTTTTTTGTTTAACTTTCTTTTTAATTTTCATTTTGAGACAACAAAACAAATACTCATCAAGAGAGCAACATATGATCACAACTTTCTGCTGTCACAAAAAAAACCCCAAAAAACCAAACAAACATATAATACAAGACCATACACACATTCAAAACAAAACACAAAACAATCCAAAAGAAAAGAAAAACAAACAAAAAAACTAGTTAAATGCATGATAAACTAGATCCAGTTTTTTCAAAAAAAGATGGAAGATGAAAAGAGATGCAAACATATAAATGACATCACCATAGTTCAATACAGACAAAAACGTACTTTGGACTAAATGTCTCTGTGCAAATAAACCAGAATCTAAAATTGCAGCTCTCCACTATTCCCTGGTCAGGGAGGCAATAATGTGGAATTAGGGCGACTTTATCCACAATCATTCAATCCAAATTATAAGCCTTCCTGCTCGGTGAACTGTGCATTGTGTGCCGCAGCTCTCCTGATACATGGTGTAATAAGGTCTGAACACTTCACACAGCAGTAGATGAAAAAACAATATCTGTTATATCTTTATTTGGCACACATACACACACTTGTTTTTTTATCTACTGTAATCCTGTTTTATTCATTTGACCTATTAATAATCAGTTCAGGATCCTGAGCTCTCCGACTGGCTGGTTGGTAAATAATCTGAATGCGATCAGTGTTGGTCTATTCTGCTCATCATGAGGATATGAGAAGAGGCTCGCCTGAACGATCAGAAAGAGGAGGCACTGAGATGCAAAATGAAAAGTGGTTTCCACATCACTGCTTCCAAGTCAGTAGCTCTCCACCAGGACCAGGACTGCCTCACTTGTAAGTTTGTGCGTTGGACAGAAATTGTGCCTTTCTTAGCCGTTACTGGCTGTATGTTTGAACATGCATTACCTTATAGTTGAGGCTCAAATTTGATTCTTAATCTTGGAAACAGGAAACAATTTTAACACAAGGTCCATTAAGTAGCTGTCCTGGAGATTTCAGACATATCACATAAATATTTACACCAGCAGAAGCTGTTTTGAGCTCTAAAAAGCCTGGACGTTGGCTGTGTCCGAAAACAACCTCCATTTACTACATAGTGCACTATATTTACCCTCCGCCATTTGAGTGTTCGAATGCTGAGTGTGTAAATATATCCAATATATAGAGCCCTCAAATATTCAACAATGGAACAAAAAAAGCAGTCTCCATGACATGTGTAATACTTTCTGCTACAATCCCACAATGCAGTGCTCCACATTTTAAAGATGTGAAAACACACGACTCTACAGCTGATGATGCACAATTAGTGTCTGAAATCTTGATTAACTCCTCACTATTGAGCAAACTATTTAGTGTCTATTATATAAAGAGTAGTGAATTAGTGAATAAGGGAGTGATTTTTGACACAGCCCATGACTTTTTAATCCAATATGGATGAGAGTTCCAATATCTGTAAGTATGACAACGGGGCAAAATCCTTCTTCTGATGGAAATCATGTGATATGATCGAAAGCTCCTATAGGATCTTCTGTTGAGATTTTGTTTTTGTTGTTTTCTCAAATGAATGCTGGTGTTTTTGTCTGCTTATGTAAACTTTGAGCTGAGTTATTTTTTTGGATTCATATAATGAAGGCATTAATCCACTTGAAAGAGGCACTGTACAGAACTATGAGATAAAGATAGTTGGGGTCAAACTTGTTCATTTACTCAGAGACTCAGGCTTATGTACACAGACCTTTAACACTGATCCATCATGAGTTTGAACTCAGGTTGTGTACTTGTCTGATCATACAAAGGATGGTAAATGAGCTCTGACTCTCAAAGGAACAGGCCTCTGGAGGAAAATGTAGCGTACAACCAGCCAGAGGCAAGCAAGCCAGCGTGTCACAATGAGCGAGATTGTCCTTGCTTAACGGCGCAGGAAGAGATTAGGTAGAAAGTGACCATTTCACATCGCTTTGAAATAAATTCAAAGAACAGAGAATGGTTCAGGGCGATCTTTGCAGCTGAATTACCTCTGCAGCAAACTTTCCCTCTCTTCTGCTGTGTGTGTTATATCTTACAGCGCAGAGAACTCATAAACAAGGTTGGATAATAGTGGTGGTGGTGGTGGTGGTGGGGGGGGGTTCAACCTCAGCAAACAAAGAACAACTCTGTTTGAAAATCCTGGCAGCTTACATTCATTAGCCCACTGCTTGTGTAATGTCTTATTCTGGATATTATGTAAGGTGAATGTGGTTTTATATGGACCACAGAGAATACAAGACAATAATTCTAAATTTTTGCTCCTGTTTTTCAGTTTCTCCTTTAAAATTGTCCTCTGTCACTGTCTGTCTTTGATATGCTAACCAGCAGGCAGCAGACACTGGTCGACCAGATGTCCACCAGGCGCCGTGTTCTGCGTAATTTTGAATTATTTGATATTCATGGCCTGCTGATTTGAAAACTGCCCCGAGCCAAATGCTTTGGATTGGACAGACAAATACATATACATACATTTCTATCTGCTGTTTTGCTGTTAATGCGGCAATCAGTGTCAGTCATTTTGCCTTATGCCAGCTGCCAACATATACAATCCTGCAGTTATCTTGACTTTGTTACCACTAACAATGTGTCTTCTTTTGCTATCTGTTACAAAATCATTGTAATCACAGAGTTAATTGCTGGGATCTGGAAACACGGCATCAACATTAAAACAGAGTCAATTAGGGAGAATGGCAGGCTGGTTTTACACAAGCCAACAGTTTAGCCACTGCATTTGGAGGGAAAACTAAAAAGGGAGCACATCCATTATGTTAAGTATTGTGAGTCAAAGTTTAACCAGGAGGCCAGTCTATAAACTTGGATGGAAGTTTACAACCATTTGAGTAATAATTTTACAGTTTAAAATAAGCTTGTTTATGACCGGGATGATTATCTATCTGCTGATTATTTTTTAGCGATGTTCTCAGAGCTCAAATAAATGTTGAGTGTAATAATGTTATAAAAATAAGATCCAAGTTGTGATAAACTGAGCTCGAAGTAACTCGAGGCAAGGGACCAATCTGATTTTCTTTTTACAGTTCATACTGTAACTCCCACATGCAGCACACAATCAAGCGTGGAAACTAAAAATGTCTTGTATTAAATGATTGGAGGATGAAAAACTGAGCTGTTTTGGTCTGTAATTAAATGGAAAGTGTGAAAACTATAAACTGATCATAAGAATCACACATACAGGCTTCAATTTACAGCTGTGAGCTTAGCAAAGAGTCGTGCTGTATATTTAGTGAAGCAAGCTGTTTAGCTGTGTGCCAATTATATCTGGTTTGGATGTTAATATAATGCTTTAAAAGTACAGGTTTCTAAAGCAATAATCCATTCTGAACCATAATGATCTTATTTTGTTATCTACTGTATCTATCCATCTACTTTTTTGTTGTTGCTTTCAATATCCTTTTCAGGAAATCTGAAGAAACATACACATTCAACATACTGTTGTGTACCTCTCAACACGAGACAGATCATGAGACAGATGTGTGAAAGTCAAGCTTATTTTTTTCTGATGTTTTGTATTTGCACAGTTTACAGCTGCATTATGTTGAAGAAAATACACAAAATGCTAGTGGAAATATGTATAAGACTTTGTATAAGCAGATACTCAAAGCTAAAGATCTCGGCTCAGGATCAGAAAGGTTCAGTATCCATGCATGACTTTGAATAGAGAGGAAAAGAGGGAAATACAAAACTTGTATTTAACATCAGACAGTTTTTTTACAATAACACTGACTAATTTGACAATAGCCAGAAACTGAAAATAGTCATAAAAGAAGGACCTAATACTGCCAGAACCACAGAACTGTTTTAATTCTTATTTTTAACCAGAACTGACAAACCAATCTGAAATATTTAACTCATTTTAGTGGTCCTCTTACCAAACATTGAGGAGGAAAGCTACATTATACAGAAGTAGGCAAAACAATTATTGCACTGAACATACTGAGGATGCACTTTGCTGAAATTTGCTGCAGGGCTATCTCAGTCTGACAGGAGATGAGTCATTAGCACTCAAAAGGTTTTGGGGGAGCATGACGCATTTCTATGACTAGAATGAGCTGCTATTTTTACTCAACTGTCTCCCTGTTTCTTTAACTTAGTCTGTCATTTAGTGCAGAGGTGTTCACATTGCCATTTCTAAATCTGTCGCACAAGCAGAGCCCTGCATATTTTCATGGATGATTATGGCTTGAAGCTACTGTGCCACAGTTTTGAAGAACCCTCTTGTGATTACATTATCATGTCTCATTTTGTTATTCCAGTATTGAGTTTTATTATTTCTTCTTGACATTATTTACAAAGGTGAGATACATTTTTCTGTTGTATGGCTCTCACCCTGTTGCTTTATAGTACAGTATGTTTCAGTGTAGTCTAGTATGAAGCACACTAATCAAATTATTCATACATCAGCACCTCTAAAATATCTATTAACATTGCCTCCTCATGGGAACCGTCAGCTAATTTCAGCTGGTGAGACAACCATCAGCGTATAAAGGAAGTCCACCGACTCAGAAACATTGTTCTCATGGGAACCTGGCACTCTAAACAGATGTTCTTCTGCAGCGAGTGAAACATAATCAGATGCAATATGGCCAACACTCCACAGGTTTGTGTCCTCTTCAGCCAGAGCAGACAGTGAGCAGATTACTGATCAGAGAGTCATGCCCTGCTGCCAAAATGTGACTCTGGGCCACCTGTCCCCAAACACAGAAAAATAGAAGTAGAGGAGCAGGACATTTTTCTACTAAAAAGTACATACAGTACAAACATATTCTTTATGTACTGTAAGAAGCATATAATGAGGTCTCCATGCATACTGTTTGATTCTGTAAACATGGTGTGTTACATCCTGTCAGGACAATATGTTTGTGTTTGTTTAGTTCCTGTTTCTATTTTGAAATTTTCTCATTAGGACTACGTTCACACGTGCTCTGCTATTTTCATAAACGGACATTTCATCCTCTCCGTTTACAAAAAAAAAAACTGCGTGCACACCAGTCTGTTTTCAGAAAAGTTTCCGTTTACACTAACACGTGTATATATGCCGTCAAGAGCAGCTCAAGCCCTCGTTAGCCAATCAGAATCCTGCATAGCAACAACAACATAGCAGCAACAACGTCACTTCATTCCTCCACATAGTACAGCACTTGTATTTGCAAATCCAAACAAATACAAAGGGATTGCGACTGCTATTCTGCATGCGTCCATGATCACCATAGATTGTAAACATAGACTGTAGATTGTAAACAATGTCGCATTTAACCCAGGAGCAGTTTCCGGCTCCCCAGAGGCCTGTACTACGAAACTGGATTAACATACCCGGGATATCTCTCCGTTACCTGGGTTGATTTGCCCAGACATTCGCAATCATGATAAACGGTACTACGAAGCAGAGGCCTGTACTACGAAGCTGGATCCAGAACATTATCCAGAACATAACCTGCTCCGGAGCAGGTTAGCCGTTCAGCATAAGTTGCCATGGTGATTTACCCCGGTAAGAAGTGAACCAGTGTCGTAGTACGGAAAACCCAGGGTTAATCCTGAAGTTACCTCGATAAGAGAAAATCCAGCTTCGTAGTACCGTTTTTCTCTGTTTACAATTTACATGCAAACGTGCAAACTGAGTTTTCAAAAATCTCAACTCTGGCCGGAGTTTTTAAAAAGCATCGTTTTCAGCGGTGAATTCTCCGTTTGCGTCTAAACAGAGGGTGCAAACAATGGTTAATGTCTCCATTTTTAAAAATAACCAGGTACTGTACGTATAAACAGGGCCTGAGTTTCTCTCATCCTTACTTCCTTGGTTGATTACCTCATGTGTTTCACCTGTGTCTTGTTTCAACTCACTTGGGCCACGTTTGTAATTATCCCTTGCGTATTTAAGTTCAGTTTTCTTTTTCTTTATCAAGTTGTCTTGTTCTACTTGTCTCTGTGTTTCTGCTTTTATTCATTCATTCATTTATTTATTTTGTTTGTGTGCACACGCTTTGGTCTTTGCATTTGGGTCCACCTGCTCCACTATTGTGACGTGGGGGGGGTGGTCAAGAAATAGAGATTAATCACAAAGGTGCAAGATGGGGTTGAGATCAGGGCTCTGTGCAAGTCAGTCAATCCACACCACACCCAGATAACCGTTTCTTTCTGCAAAGGGGCATTGAAATGGTGACACCTTCCCCAAATGGGTCATTTGTCAAGTCCACATGATACTTCTCTAGATCTGAACCATATGTTGAAATTCTTGAAACTGGTACCTTCTGTGTTTATTCAACCATAATGAAAGAGGAGAAGGAGATGTATTATGTAATCCAGTATATGACTAGAGGACATATATGTATATACTGATTTTTTTCCAGGAGAACCCCCTCCCCCCATTTTTTTCAAAGTGTGCTTAAGGATAGTAGATGATGTTAAAGCTGATCATTAAACCTCTCCCCTTCAGAATGCTACAGGGACATGCAGATATGCAGAGGAGGTACAGTTATATAAGAGAGAAAAAATATAGCTGACCTCTATCCATCTACGATTATGAGAACAGTGTGTGGTATTCTGTGCTCTTATTCCACACAGGGAGCTTTCCATGCTCTATAAAGCATTAGCACACCTTCACAAGTGTGCTTGCAGATCTCGTCATTTATATACAGAATTGTTATTTATTTACCTTTTGCAGTGTTTGGAGAAAATCAGTGGTGATATTTAAAAAACTGCCTTTGCCTCAGAAAGTTTCACACATGGTAGGAGACTTTGCCAAGTTAGTTTTTATGACTTAAATGCTTAATGTTAATGGAAAAGTTCAACATTTTGATAAATATTCCTAAATTGGGTAACTTGAGGCAAAAGAAAGCGATGAGAGACTGTTTTCTCACCAATCAACACACAATACTATGCAAAATGTGGAAAACTAGAGAAGGTCTGTAAAAACCCCTGTATACCACTGAGGTAAGTGGAGTCAGTGTGGTTTTACAGTAGTTTAGTAGTTTATCACAAAAGAAACAGGAACAAACACAGCCTGGCTCTACAAAAATCTGCCTAACAGCAACTCAATAACGTACTAATTAAGATTAAAAAACAGTTTAACCATTTTAGTTGTAGGTTTATTTTGGCTTCTGGGTAAATACACACAAATGAACCAGATACAATGTGTTAATTACTGAGCTTTAGAGATGCTAGTTGGCAGTTTCTGATGGTTGGATAGAGCCTACATAAAGCTAGCTGTTTCCAGACTCCAGATAGTACTTAATACCATATGTGTATAATTGTTTCTGGTTAATAGATAACATCATGTCAACATCCAAATTGTAATTTCAAACTGAAAACTCTAGAAGTTTTTAGATCTGTCAGTCATCCAAATACTGGTGCTATATCATGAATAGAACATTTTAATCATACGTTAGTCTTGTTGTAAACATGGGAATCTTTCCTGTCTATAATCCATCGAGCAATAACACAGCTTAAAACACCATTCATTTTATCTTGGAATGAAACCAGAATGTTAAATTATGGCTTTAAAATATATGTAATATGCTTTGTTGATTGAAAAGTAAATCTCTTTATTCTCTACAGATGTTGCATTTCTGTACTATTCTGTTCAAACACCTAAAGATGAACTGAATATCTGAGGCATTAAGTAAATCATTTCATCCTGTTATCACCCTGTTGCCAAAATAGCTATGGTACAAAGAGTCATTCATCAAGCTCTAAACGCTGGTATTCAGACTGTTGTTGGGGGAAAGTGCTTTCTGTAGAATCACACAGAGATAAAGAACCACTCAAGCCTTTTAATTGTTCTTCACAACCATTTGTCAATCTATGAAATACACAGTCTTTCTTTATAAATGTAGATGATTCCAAGTAGATTTTGTGGAAACCAAGGCAAGATTAATGACAGTGTTTGGACTAGACTGTTGTCTGTAGGTGTGATAGCGTGGCCTCCACTGATGTGGTTTATAAAGAGATACCAGGATTATACAGTATATGTGAGACTATTACACTAAGGACAGTTTTTTCAGGGAGCAGTATCTCTATGTGGATTTCATTTCTTTCCACCAGTTGTCTCTTCCTCTCTGTAAACAGAATTACAACTTTGCACAGATTTTAGTCAAGGTTATGTTGTTTATTCTGAGTGTAAAGCATGACAGCAGTGACGTGATCACCGTCTTGCACATCATGAAGGGCACTGAGTCACTGTTAAGTGTGCTTAACCATGTTTCTGACATATTCAGAGGGAGCACTACACTAATTCCGGACATACAGTATGATGCATCCATCAAAAATATTTCAGGGAGCAAAAATTCCTCCATTTAAAGGGATTTTTTCATTTTTTGACTTGGAACCACATTAACATATTTATGCAGACTTTTATGTCACATACTAGAATAAATCCACAGTTTAAATGGCAGCTGTGGTTATAACAGCACACTATATTGTGCCTGTGCATTGTAAAGAAAGTACCCTACGCATGTTCTGACCTTGCTGTTTGAATAGTAAACCGTGATAGCAGCCTACCATACATCACTGTCAAAGCACAGACTGTTCCAGCCACATCCAGGTAATCTATTTGTCCCGGTAAAATATGGTGTAATTTGTTCCAGGTTTCTTGCAAGCCCAGCAAAAAAGCAGCAATTTTGAGCTGCACCTAATGCTCTCGGCTGTTTCTTTGCAGATTGACTACTTTCTTCCATCCAGGTCTAATTATGAATAACTGTGTAATTAATATATTATCATGTGTTGTTTGTTTCTTTTTAAATGGCTAGCAAATGTATGTAAGGCCAGTGCTGTCATACTGAGATGACCTACAGTGCATGATGAGATTCAAATTTCTTGTGGTCATTTTAAAAGGTTAATGGCAATGTAGCTGTGCTGAGAGCCTGCAGTGTACAGACATCAGTCCTCAATATTCTTGGACTTTATTATAACGTCATCATTGCTGTGATTTCCGGTTATGTAACATTACGTAACTTCATGTTCTACAGCTTTGCTCAATGATTAGGTTGGTGGATCAGCAGCAGCCTTTTACATTCATTTGAAGCCTTTTAGGGTTGACATGTCCTGTGGCAGTGAATGAATGAATGAAGGAATTATATATAAGGATGATTACAGCTGAAACTTAAAGTATTATGCAAGGAAGTGAAATATAAATCATAGCACTGAAAGTTCACACTCGCATCTGGAGGGTGAACAATGTCCTCTTAATGGGTCTTTATGTTGGTACTGGGTCAGCAGTGCATTAGAAGAACATTTCCTTATGTAACAACCATTCTAGCCCACAGAAACAGTCAATTTTCAACAGCTTAATGGCTTAAAAGAGAGCCGGAGAGAGAGAAACAAAGTAGGCAAAGTATGAATAAAGATTGAGAATGTTTTGGTGCTGGTGTCTGGGTCAAATAATGATCAAAGCTGAGATTGTAAATGTTAAAATAGTTTAGTTGCAAGACTGAATTGTTAAATGTAGCAGGATCCAAACATTCAAATAGGCTCAGATGTCTAGCCTTTACGCAGATGGACATTACTGAGATGTAAAAGATACTGTACAGCATCCACCCGTCCTCTCTGGACACGTTTGAGCAACAAGCAAATCAATCAGTGTCAATTAGAGCTGCGTTCAAAGTAAACCACATCCTGGGAGTCAGACACTCCTTCCGCACTTAACAGCAGGCAATGCAATTATGCTGCAAAAGTGTTCAGGGTCTGAGAGGATGAACTGATGCATATAAAAGGCACTTACTGTCTTTTATCTATACCACTCAGGTACCCTCCTGAGCAGAGACTTTCACTGAGCAAGAGAGAGCAGGGCTGCAGTGGAAGCCCTCCTTTTTACGTCTTTCATGGTGTGATCCAGTCCCTGTCAGACGCCACAGTTTGGGATACCATTCTACATAAGTACACTGATCTTCAAAGCACTTCCCTGCTCCCCTCTGTCATTCAGACACTTATTGATGCCTCTCTGCTGAGCCCGGGGGCAGCATGAACTGTACAGTACTGTACAGTTGCTTCCTCTGTGCTGCCCCTTCACAAAGGTGAGAATACTGCATTTTAACAGCTCAGTCTGAATTAGGCTCCTAGACGTGGGAGCATAATTACATTTGACTTGCAGTGTGAATCACAGAAGCAGGTTGCAGATCCTTTCTCCCACATTGCTATCATGATGCTATATTTGATGTTTCATTTGCATACACACAACACACAACGCTTGCATCAGTATAAAACCTCAAGGAAAAGAACGTTCTCACAAAGACTGCAGAGGAAAGAGAAAGGCTCCCAGCCTCCATATTGAATGTCTGGTACAGACATATGTTGTTTAATTCTTTATTGTATAACTTAATAGCATAATGGGATGAAATCTGCTAACAGTGAATATTGATTTATAATACAAATTATTAAACTGGGTAATATTTTATCAAATTTAAAATGTGACTTCTGCAGGGTGGTGTACACATTGTTCTTTTTGGCAAGGCAAGTTTATTTATATTGCTGGTTTCATACACAATCATTCAAAGCATATTTAAGAAAAACAGCATAATAACATGATAAACACAGATTGCTGTTCCCAAACAGAGCACTCATTTTGTGCATAAATATCAAGTGGAAACATTTTAGTGAAGTTAGTGGCCACATCCAAGCTTTGTTATTTACTGTGTGGCTGGATTATTTTAAACATAATGTGCTCTTGAAAAAAACAAAACTTGTTATACATCATCTTTGTTTTTCTGTTTTATTCTCAGTTTCTCTGTTAATTTTTAGTTTAACTGCTGCTTTTTATTTGCTTGAAATATAGGGCTGAGTATAAGTGAGCATTCATATCAATGAGCTCATTCTACTTGAATGCCTTGTGATTTTCGCTCTTTGTGGTCCCAGTCATGACCAGTTTCTGTGGCAACATAATTTTGAAAATAGCATCCTCTCTCTAACGGCCCACTGCTGTCGCAAGTTCTCCAGGCATCGGCCCACTCCTGATGCATGACTCATTCATTGCTCATTATCATCCCACTCTCATTTCATCCTACCCAGGGTCCCCTGCTTGGATATCTGATGGAGGTGGCTGTGTGGGGGCGGGGTAGCAGCCACTATAAAGCCTGTATGTGCATGCTGTGATTGGCTGGTGGGATCCATTTAATCTGCTGTGACTACTACAGGGTCCGCCCCCGTGTGCCTCCCCCTCACTCTGCCCGCCCTGACAGCATCTATACACAGTGCGCTGTCTCTGTTCCAGGGAGAATATCAGCTCTGCACAGGGAGGAGAGGATTATCAAAACCACTCAGCTCATCTGCATACACGTTCCCAGAGAACCACATGAGAACCCAGGGCTGCACCTCTTTTGTATAAAACCTGGTTCTCCTATCAGAGCGGCTCCACTTGATCTACTGTCACTGCTGTGAGAGGATTTAAAAAGGGGTTCTGTTTTTGTTTTCTTTTAAATGATTATCAGCCTATTTTCACAGTTTGAATGAGCAATTTGTTTGTGTATGATGTCTCTATTTGACTGGGACAATGCTGCTTGATGTAGACTTGCTTTGAGCATCAAGGAGTTTCCCTTCCATTTTTGGACTTGTTTACCTGGTGTGTTTCTTCATCTGGTTTGGGAGACTGCAGCACCAGAATGCCATCTAAAGAGTCCTACGAGGTTCACAAGGAAGAGAAGTCCCTGGTGCAAAAGGCCAAGCGAGAGGCCAATCAGGAGGATATTCTGGCGGCAGCTCTAGGGATGAGGATGGGGCCACAGAAACCTCCAGCCACTTTCTGGCAACCACTTAAACTATTCGCCTATTCACAGCTCACCTCACTTGTCCGCAGAGCCTCACTGAAAGAGAACGACCGAGCACCAAAATCTGAGAAAGTCCACAACTTCAAGGTGAGACTTAAATCAACTTTTTTTTAAAACAGGTTTTGTCATCTCCAAAATGTTGCTTTCATTTCATCATGTGTGGCCTGAGGGCAGCCTCTTATGCTTCCCTTGTGGGAGATGGGGGGGGGGGGGTGTTACTGAGTGGGAGAGAGGATGAAAAACTGAGCTGTTTTGGTCTGTCCAGTGAGCCTTTATCAAAAGAAAATCTGTTGGGTGGTCTGTGGACCACTGCTGTTGGTTTGAGGACCAGATGGAGAGATTAGGCTGATGAAGAGGGGAAACGATGGAGGAGTGTATCTCTATTTGGCGCTCAGTCTCCTGGTTTGGCTGGTTAATGGGATAGAAAACAGGGAGAGAAATATTACCATCAAGGCTTTGAACTGCTGATGCTCACCAGTCTTTTTCTGCGCCTTTGTTCTCTGTGTTGCTGAATGTTGCATTTCAGCATTTTTAGTGTTGTTCCTCCCAGAACCAATGAAAAACAGCAATTACCAGAATATTTTAGTCAATGACCAAACATTTAAAACATAACAATGTCTCGGACCATATATAGTTGTGTAAAGCCACAACTTTGCAATTAAGTCTATCTCCTTCTTTACAGTGATGAAATATAGATAGACTTGGGTCTAGTCAACGCTTTGATACAATATGACTCTTAAATTTTCATTTTTCAGCAAAACCAAGAGAAGACGACATATCCTAAACTCTAAAATGAATCACTGAATAAATGCATTTAGTTAAACAGGTCACATTAAGATACTTTTCTTGCTTATAAACATATGTGTGTGATATGTGTCACATATCAAAACAAAAAATAATTTCACACAAATTCAATCACAGTACGAATTGACTGAGTATGTGTTAAAGATACAATCCTATAAACATGAAAAGACACCCAAAGAAAAGACAGATGATATCACTCCAGCTAAATGGGGTCACCATTAATGAATGATGATTAACCGCCTTTGAACTTTTCAGGAACACTTGCTTAGGGTTACACAGTGATTCTATATGATTTCCCTGTTGTAGCTGCTGTTGACATGATGCAAACTGGGAGTGTTGTGACTTCATGTTCCCATAGGCCTTCCTGATTGGCTGGGATGTTGTTACCTGGTAGCATGTGGGGCTTCCTTTCCTACAAGAACAAGGCGACCCTCTACTGTTTCCATAGCAAATTTCACTGACAACTTGCACCATCTCTCTGGTGAAATGTCAGAATCCTACTGTGCCATGATAGAAAAACCTCCCTGCAGCGCTCACCTCAGTATTGTCAGTTTGAGGATCTGTTTAGACAACAGTCTTCCTCCACACACAGATGATCATCCTCCTCTGTCTCTGCCTTGTTTAAGATGGCAGCACATACGGGTTTCCTAGTCTGCTAAAGAAGGGGATAGGGTATCATTGAGTCAATGGCTGCAACTCCCAGCTGCTCTCATCATTGCACCTCATCACTAATATCTGTCACTGTCCTCTCTGTTGTAGGTCCATACATTTCGGGGGCCTCACTGGTGTGAACACTGTGCCAGCTTCATGTGGGGACTGATGGCTCAGGGGGTCAAATGTGCAGGTACACAAACACAATCTTATCACTCACTCATCTCTCAAAGCATCCTCTAACTGCATTTATGTTACTGTTACTGTAAATGGGTTACTTGGTTTTTAGTGCATCTGGAGCTGGATTATTGGGTTTTAATCTAAAATCCCAACTGTCATTTATGCACTGGATTAGGGATTGTGTAATGAGTGAAATGAGGACTCTGTAGCTGTGATGTAACTGATCCTTTACACAGTGTCAACCTTTTTGACCTACTTATTTCATTGTGAATGGGAAAATCCATTCAAACATGCAGCAGGAAGTGTTTTGAGTACTAACAGATTATTAAAAACATTCTAAAAGTAGCTCTTTTCATAAACAACTAAATTTTTTTTAGCTCAGAGATAGGTTGTTATTACAATAACAAAGGCAGTCTGTGTTTACACTGTCATGATTTTAATGGATAAACATTAGCTGTATTATAATCCAGTAAACACACAACAATAGGCTAACTATAGTATCATGCAGCTGACAGAAATAATGTGTTTCACAGCACAGTTCTCTGTATTTTTATGCTTTGTCATAGGCGCTCCATAGTGTGAGCACATTTTTTAATATACACCTATAATTTGCAACAATAATCTTTAGATATTTCTTTACCCTATTAATAAATATATGTTACTGTTTGCCCCCTTGCTTGTCAAATACTATGATATTTCTACTCCCAGTGAAGCTGTTATAGGAATGCATTTCCCATCCCAGAATAGTTCTATAATATAGCCCGATGTGTGTCTTTGATGTTTTATTGATGAAACAAAGTGTGTCACACAAATCTGTGGGAGTCAGATGTTAATTATTAATGTCTTGATTTTGAAAACTGACAGCATTCGGAATAAAGGCACATGCGTTTGCAGCCTATCTTTATGGACTCTTACACTGCCATTCCTTCACACTCGACCACAGCTACCAGAATCTAGGGCAGCAAAGTCTCACATGATGCTCAAATTTGCATACCAAAAAATGCTCTCCCACCCCCTTTTCTTTTTGTATGTGTGAACTGTTTTTGGCCGTGTGCCAGGAAGCCAGCCTCTGCTTGTGCTTGTTGTGCCACATTTCCTCATCAGAGTACGGCCCCCAGCCTCATCCCATCATGCCCATGAAGGAAAACAAAGCTGGCATGTCTCTTTAATGAGGAGCAGAGCTCAGAGCGTGGGGAAGGAGCTCTGTTTCCACACACATTAAAATTCAGCGGCTTCAACCAAAGAGCTAGGTCATGCAGATCAACCTTTATTCAACTGAAATACTTGGTAGAAAAACCAAACCATCTGACAAATACAAGTGGTGCTGTTTGTTTTCAAAGGGACTAGTTTCAACTAGTAAGCCAGCAGTGCATGTCCCCTAGACACGGTGATAATGTACTGATTAGAAATTAGCATCCAGCTACCATTAAACATCTTCTCAGAGCCTTTTAGCCAAAACTGAGCTGCTGTCTCCTCGCCATAGCAACAGACCTGACGGTGCAGTAAAGCAATATCCGCTGTCTCTTGGTGTCTCTTGGGCCCCTGTGTCACCCTCACCCGCCCCACCTGGGACCTATGAGGCCATCAGTGTGCACACAAGGACAACCTGAGCACAGCAGACATGCCTGATGACAGGCATCCTCTATTATACTGCCTGTCTCATGTCCTTAAGAGAATCATCTCTTAAGGTAATTACATTTCTGCATCAATGCATATAAATGCAGAATGTGTGAATTTCTCCAGGGACCCATATTAATCAAAATGTTGTCTGTAGTACTGCGTAGATTCTATCCTTTTTTAAAATATAAAATTAAAAGGTAGAAATTCATCTCAAGAATGAAAATAATGTTTTTTCATGTTTTTGGAATATAAAAGCACCTGGTATTTGCCAAAAAAACAACAACCTTTCAGAACTTGAAGAAGGCTTAAAAGATCTAAGAGCTTGAAGAGCTGGCCCATTTTAGTCTGGGAAACTAGGTCTAGTGTAGCCCGCAGCGCCTGAATTGCTGCTTCCACAGCCATTGTCTGTGAGCTTGGATTTGAAAAAGAATAGAGCGCACAGCAGCGCTGCTGTCCCTCCTCCAGGCCACAATGTTTTCAGTGTTCCTCTAATTCCCCTCATGCGTCTCTGTTACAAAACCGGGCTGGATTCTCCCTCTGCATCTGCTCTCCACGGGCTCCTCTGTTCCCAACAAGGTGAATCCTGCCATGAAACAGCTGTGCCACAGCCCCCATCCACTGTGACTGAAGACAAAACACAGTGTGGGATACTTACACTGCCATCATGACTAATATGCTATTTGAACACCCAGTGAGATGCATCCTAAAAACCATTTAGCAGAAAACAAAAACATTAAGAAGGGATTTTCCCAATGTAGCTTAATTATAATTAAATGAATACTTGTGCCTGTTATGTGAATAGCTAGGGTTTTTTTATATACAATTTGAAATTAAACATACACAAAATCATTCCTTCATTAGCACAATTTTCTGTGCTGTGGGTCATTATTGTTTTAATTGGCCAGTGGTGCCTTTTGGATATTCCTGCTACTCAAGGTGACTTCAATGCCACACATGGCAGAGGGAGGAGCTCTCCAATGGTCTTGTGACACTAAGAGGGCAAATATTGATTGAGCGGAAAAACAATTTAGTGCACGCCAAAACAAACATTAAACAGGCCGACCAAATTAAATTCACTCGATGTTGAATATGAATTTACAGAAGAATATTGCACTATTTAATAACCCTCAGTTCAAAGATGAAATCACTTTAACTAAACCTGCTATTTGTCTCTCTGCAGATTGTGGTGTGAATGTCCACAAACAATGCTCATCTCTGGTACCAAACGACTGCAAACCAGACCTGAGACACATCCGTAAAGTCTACAGCTGTGACCTCACGACCCTGGTAAAAGCTTACAATACAGCACGACCCATGGTGGTGGACATGTGTATAAGAGAAATTGAGTCAAGAGGTTAGTTGTGTATGTGTGTGTGTGTGTGTGTGTGTGTGTATGTGCCGTTGTGCTATAGTTCAAAATAAGATGAATTAGATGTCCTAGATGTCCAAGATGGATGAAGGGGTTAACATTGTATGGATCTTGTGTCTGAAATACTGCAAACTAAAGAGAAAGAACTATGGCAGCAAAGGACAGCTATAATAATTTGAATCTGATTAGCAGCTAAATAACTAATTGTGAAACTAGATCCTACTCAGCACTTAATTTAAATGCCACTGGGTTTCATGGCATTGGGATATTTTACTAAACTGTATTTTACTGTATCTGTAACAATCAATCCGAATGAATGTGATTTAATTTCTATGTAAGTTCAGAGAGTCAATATCAAGATTTCAAATTTAGAAATAATTTCATTTTTTTTCTTTCTTTGATCATTTGACTGTACAAACGAACGGACTGAATTCATGCTTGATTGCTTATCTGTAGCAGTCTGAATGTTTGAATATTTAATTTTAGATGTAAACAAATTATTCTGGGCAAATTCAATACTCAATACATGAAATTTCCCTTTTTAATTTATGGAACCTAAAAAGAATAATGCTTAATGTTTTTTCAAAGAAAGTGTTTCAATTTTATGTACTCAGTGGTATTTAAATTTCAATACTTTCACTTCCATAAAGAATTGTAGTAATTCTACAACAGTAGGACAACCAATCAAGCCTTTGTCTGGTCAGGAAACTTAAGTAATTTGAAGAAAAATATGTTTTAGATTACTTGTAACGAAATTAACTTTTAGCACCATTTGACATTTTTATACCTGTAAACTGTATTTACAATATTGTGGTCAAACAGCTTACCTCTAATTTTATAGTAAGCAATCTACAATGCTCACTACTTACTAAGTTAATGGGGTCTTTTTGAGGGGGTCTTGTTATGACTGAGAGGACTGATGAGAGTGTTGGTAATTGTAAACGTGTAATGAGGAATACATTACTCTGTTTCCTGCTGCCTTACTTGATTGCATCTCAGTTAAATCATTCAACTATGTAGGAAACTCATTGTCTGCCCTCTAATATATGTCTGTAGCTAAGTTTGATTTATGTCTTTATTATTTTGCCCAGCGATGCAGAAAACTATATGCATCTGCCCATGTTATTTCATGGTGACATTGTGGACATTTTATCCATAATTCCTTATGCATATTTAAGAGTGTTTAATTGTATTTTTCGAAATTACCCAAGGCGATACATGCATGTGATTTTTTTCTACATTACACATGACAGCCTTTACAGTGTCTGAAAGGTTATTTGTTTCTTGTTTATTTCTAAAGGGCTGAAGTCTGAAGGCCTATACAGAGTATCTGGATTCAGCGATTCAGTTGAAGAAGTCAAGATGGCGTTTGACAAAGGTTTGTGTTCCTTTGGTTCTGCGTGTTGTAACAGGTTTATAGATTTCTGTCAGCTCACAACATGACGATGACAGTGTGTGCTCACATATGTTTACATAAGTCGCATGGAACATTTCAGATTAATGAGAAAGTGGCACATTTGTGAAGGATTAATATCCATCTGGGAGTGCAGATCTGGAAATGTCCCTTGGCTTGCACGCATTCTTTCCCAATGTGGACAGGGGGGACTTCGGGGGATACAAACCCTGGATATATTCTCTCTGCCTTAAATATATCAGTAAAAAAAAACAAAAAACAACCTCTTCTGCTGTGTTGGGATTCAATAGTGGACTTAGTGAGAATGAGCCTGTCTTGGCCCAGTGCAGTGTGAATTTTAACTGTAAGAAAAACCCTGCAGCAGTGGGCTAAACTCTTAGCCAGATCCGCATGTGGGAGATCATCCATGACAGAGTGTCATTCCAGCTCACAGCACTGTGATGTTCAGTCTGCCAGCACAAGTAGGCCATGGCCTGTTCTGGAAAGCATGCATAACTGAGGGAAAGTCAGAATAAAACAGGCCAGGCGGATGATAGCAGCTACTATTCAAAATACAGAGTGAGAGTAGATATTTTCTACAGCCACTGTAACACAATCTCTTCATTCCTCAATTCACAGTGTGATGTGAAAGTGCTGATGTGAGCCATTTTTTTATTCTCCCTTTCTTCTTTTTTTATCTCACACATCCTCACAGCTGGCGAGAAGACAGACATCTCAGTGAACGCCTATGAAGACATCAATATCATCACGGGTGCACTGAAACTGTACCTCAGGGATTTGCCTGTTCCTGTCATCTCATACGATGCTTACCCCAGGTTCATTGACGCTGCAAGTAAGTCACAACTACTGTAATTAGTAAGCGGCACACCTGCTTTAATGTGCTGTATTTCACTGACAGTCATTTACTTTACTTTATTTACTTTGTTTTATGTGGTCATGAAAAAGCCTCCACATGTATTAATTGTTTTAAGTATTTACAGTATTAACACCTGTATGTTGTTATTGGAATCCACTAAATGCTATCTGATTTTTGAGGTGAACATGTTGTTGAGAACTTTTGACAAACCTTTATGTCAAATTTTGAGGCTGTAGTTTGTGTTTCTGTCATGTTGGACTACATTTCATTGTTGGGAGTTCTTGTTATTGTGTCCACCTTGTGGAAGCTACCCTGCAGAACAATAGTCCTCTAAACTCTCGTTCATGCACTTTTTATTGTTATTGTTGTTATTGAAAGAAAAGGGTGTTGATTGTTAATGTTCCTCAGTTATAGATGAAGCAGAAGTGTGAAATATGGTCAAATCAGCCAATGACTTTCCAAACTCAGCACCGACCACAAGTCCTGAAGAAATATTCAACTCCAATTGTACAGCTAATTTGCAAAAAAAAAAAAAAAATACAATAACCATAGAGCCAAGATAACAGTGAAAGTGTTCATTTGCATAAGTTATCTCAAGCAGCATGGTATCAGACATCTTCCCAGAGACTAATGACTTTCATCACCCCTCAGGAAATATCTGCATTGATTTCTGATTGTGTCCTTTGAGGTCAGATGGTGTTTTTTGGCCACTTTAACAGCATGCACCTTTCTGTTTCTCAGAACTCACAGACCCTGAAAAGAAGCTTGAAGCTTTCCGTGAGGCTTTAGCTCTGCTACCGCCATCACACTGTGAAACTCTCAAGTACCTCATGGCACACTTAAAAAGGTGAGTAACCTAAGCAACTAATGGTCATGAAGATTTGAATCTTATGCAACCGAATACCTAATGTTTATAACTTTTTATTCACATTTCAGGGTGACACAGAATGATAAATTCAACCTGATGAACGCAGAGAACCTCGCCATTGTTTTTGGACCCACCCTGATGCGTGCTCCAAACCTGGACGCCATGACAGCACTCAATGACATCCGCTACCAGAGACAGGTGGTGGAGGCGCTCATAAAAAATGAAGACTTGCTCTTCTAAACACAAATCAGGACTTTTATAAAACAGCTTTCTAATCATTCTTTTATGTAAAGACTTGAATGACTGTTTGTACATTGATTGATACATTTTTTTTAAAAAATGCCCTGTGTATGGACTAGTGCTGACCTGTCCTCCCATGTACTGGGTGTGGACATTGAACCTTACACTTGTACGTACTCTATGTATCCCCATTTTTGTCGGGGGATTTTCAGAAACTGACAGACCAGCATGCATGGTGTGAGGTCTTTCCTTTGTAGTCGTAACCCAGCATGTGTTAAAAGATTGTGTAGCGCTGTGACTTTGCTTTCGTCTGCTCTGTAGTAGTTATAGTCCACATTCCCAGCTGCCTGTCGAGCAGTTATTTCTGTGAAACATTGTATAGCTGGATGTAAAAATAAGCTACTGATCTTTGGGGTAATTTTTATGATGCTGTATTTTTTTATCTCCTCAACTGTTTTTATGTAACCTGCAGTTCTTAGTTGAATGAGCCTTTAAGACTTTCCTGTCAATGTGTACACACTGGTGCATTTGCCTGACTTTAACACTTTTAATGTGTTTATAAACAGCATTATTTGTGAATTTAATTTTTTACTGTAATGTTTTTGTACACAACTTGTGCATGATCACTTTAATTTATTAAACCTGGCTTTGAGAAATTAATGCTTAATGAGTCATCTGAATTGCTATAATAAACATCAGCATTAAATGTATATTTAAAGCAGTATCTACTGATTTATTGGCCACCAGGGGGCAGCAGAAACAAGCATGTTTACACGTTACAAAAACGTTTCTTATTTACAACTTTAACATTGTTATTATAGTAGCTACTGAACATTAATTTGGAGCTCTGTTTTGCTCTCCACTGACCCTCAAAGTATCAGTCTTGCTCTTTAGCTGCTAAATGATCCACTATGTCCACCAGATAATTGCTAACATTGTCTGTGAGCTGTTTGGTGCGGAGAAGGTAGTGTACAATAGGTTCATCAGTGTTTTTACTATCCATTGTTAATGTGATTATAGCAGCTGTAACTGAGCTTTTGAGTGTCAATGTTTTGAAAAAAAAAGTTTAATCATGGCAAAGAACAGTTATATGCATGTAGACAAAGATGACGAAGTGATGCTGGTGTAAATATTGCCAATGAAATCACATATGAACCTCCTTTTTTTGCCTTTAAGGGTAAGGCTGGCAATATCCTATATTTGTTGTAATGTCAACAAATAATTTAAAAAAACCAAAACCAACAATGAATTCATCTTGAGTGTTGCCTGTGTAGGTATATGTAGCTTTTTCTCCTTTGTCATTGCTGTCAAAAAACACATCAAGGCACATAGTTACACTTTTTTATAATGAAAGTGGGCACTGTGTTTATATCCAGTTAATCCTACATAACCTACATACACCATCCTGGTGCTTTTAAATACTCATAAGAGCACCAAATATTGTATGTATTAATCCATTACTGGCAATAATCCCAAATACAGGGACTATGTACTCCTGTTTCAGTAATGTTTACTAAAAGCTGCAGTGTTGTAGTGGAAATTACTTTGCCTTTTGGAAGAATTACACTTTATATTTATGGCCTGACTTTAAAAATGTATGAAACCAGTGGGTTTGGGTCTGAGAGCCACAGAGTAGAATTGAGAGGTAGTTAACTGAGATTCGTTGACAGTAAAAAATGTATTTTGTAAACTTTAAATGAAGCCAAAAAAAAACTGACCTTGGCAGAAGGGGATGTTAGTCCTTCATTTTGCATATTCAGAATGACAGATTGTGCCTAACAGCTACACATTGCATGACTGTATGTAACCATCTCTAACAACACATCAGTCACACTGATTCACTGCGAAATCAAAACCAAACCCATAATACCTAAGGCAACACCACTATGTACACTCACGAGATGGTTAATTACTGGATATAAATATGTGCAAACATCGTAAAATCTATGCATTTTAGGTTTAATTACATACAGGTTTTGTCTTTCCAAAAACCAGCAATACATTTATATATTTAGTAAGCCACATTTTATTTTACGTCACACTTCTTTTCTTTAAAAAAAAAAAAAATGTATGTACATTTTTTGGCATCTCATGTTGTCTATAGCTACGTTTAGGTTTTTGTACCTCAAATGTCCCCACAAAACTAGAGAAAAGAAGCAATCACTGCTTGACATTTAATCACTTGGTTTCTGTGACCACATCACATTGAGTTAATGTAAGCCGAATGCAGACTTGTCTCTGGTGATTGTGTGGCAAAATTGGATTTTCATCCAACCGTTTAGCCTCCCTCACCATTATCAGACATTTTAAATATATCATACCATCATCTACATTAGGCATTGAATGTGAAAGGGGGGTAAACCACACCAATAAAGCTATCGTGCTTTCTGTCTCCCAGTCAGATGCTGTGATAACACCATGCCGGAGTAATGTCCGCCAAGTGTATTGTGTGCTGGATGTGCCTTATTCACAGTAATGAGACTAAATTTGAAAAGCTGTGATCCATGAGATAGCTGACCTTTCTTTGTTGACTGGATTGTAATGCTTTCCGCCTGCAGAAGACTGACCTGAATATGCTTCCAAATGTTGAAATATAAAGACAGAAATATTCACCAATGTGTGATACAGTGTATGGAATAATGGAAATTATGTTCAATTTCCCACCATAACTGGATATTATCATTGTTTTTTTTAATTATTTTACATAAAAAATGCATCAGTGTAATCATTTAACAGATCAATAATGAAAATCAAAGACTGTATTATTTATTACATATTTTATTTACAAAATTTACATTAAGAGTGATTCGGTCTGTAATACTTGACAACTGCCAGCTGAAATACTTTCATAATTGTCAATACATAATAAAAGTAAAATAAAATCATAAAATTAATGGAAATGGAAATACAGGATGTTCTCACTGAAGGATTATTACAACACTGTCCAGTTTTAAATTTTCCTATATTTATGTGAAATATATCTACACACATTATAATCTCTTCTATGAAAATTCTAATCCTCTTAATCGTCATTGAGGCATAAACATCCAGTATGTCGCCCAGTTTTTATCTACACCCTGCAGATACCATACAGGCATGTCCATTCAGATTCAGTGAACATTTTATTCACTTATACAGCTGATCTAAAAACACAGTTCATGCTCGCCTGGAGACTGAAATCACAGTGTGAGACCTGAAAGTGTTGTAATTAACACTGGACAGGGACCCAAAGTGTCCATCTGGGACCACAGGGCTGGTGAGCAGATACAATGATGGCTTGTCCTGTGTTACGTGACAGACTTGGAGAAAGGCAAAGCGGTGCTTACATGGTGTCAGCTCAGAAAGAGCGGGGGGAGGGTTGAGACAAATCTCTCTTAATTCAGACATTGCCAAAATGGTCATTTGTTCCTAAGTGAGATGAATGAGGCCAGTGGTTGAGTGACTGGCTGATTGAACGGATTGGGGATGTGAGGAAATTGAGTTGCCTGACCCATCACTGGCCTGACAGGGTGGGGAAGGTGCAGAGCAAAGAAAGAAGACATGTGTATAACACCTGGCCTCCAGGAAACACAAGGCTGGATGAACACATGAATAACCAAATCTAATCTATTATTTATTTTTAGGCATTATTTTAGAAAAAGCACTGGGTTACTTCTAAACTGAATTAAATAAAGCTTCCTCATACTAATTGAAAGGCTAAAATAGCTACATTACTAAACTGTCTTCATTATATTACTTTAAACAATGAAAAATCAAACTAGACTATTTATTACTTAGTATTGACCGAATACAAACTAAAACACTGAAACTCTTATTAAGCCAGTGTTATTTCATCCTACTTGCCTCTAGTTTCAAGGTTAAAAGGTTTATGCTCCAGTGAAATGTTTCTAAACAGACATATAAATGCATGGATTGATGTGCTTTTATTTGTGTCATTCTGTTAAAATGTTCCCTCAAACAAGGGATTACAAGACACAAACTATGTGGCAAAACATGTTTAACACAGGGAAAACATTTATAATGATATGAAAGATACCCATAAAAGGTATTATTGACACACAGTTAACAAAGTTGATTCTTATCTTAAGTGCGAGCATAACGTAATGTTTCTAAATGTAATGGTAAAATATTACATCTCAGTTGGGCACTTTTCTATTTAGGAAGATAAAATTTCACATAATTCTCCATACCAAGCTAATTTCTGATCCCTGTTCTATCTTTTGGCTTATTCCAAATAGTGAATACAAACAAAATCTAATCAAACCAATGTTAACTTTTTCTTTCAAATTGGATGCTTTCTCTCACCTTACTTTTTTCAAATCAAGTGTACATATTCTGACCCAAGACTGCTCGTCTGTGTGTCCCACATGAGGATTTTGTTTTAGAGTCATTAAAACCCACCAGTCTGTTCCTCAGTCTATTCATATGAACAGTGCATGCCCGTCAGAGTCTCCTGTCACAGCTGTGGTTGCAGCAAATGTATTTACTTCCGTGAAGTATCTCATGACGTTATTCTGAATCTGTTCACATCCTTTGTAATTTTTAAAACCCCACACACCAACATCCTAGTGTGATACACCAACATTGTAATGCAACTTAGAAGATAGTGTACTTGGATAAACCAAAGCCAATAAATTAAGCTTTTACTATGACCACCTAAAGCTCTACTAGCTGTTGCTGTCTAACTGAACTAAAATGTATATATTAATCAACATAATAAAGTCATTAATAAGTCATTAATAAGTCATTGTTGATTTTTTCCCTAGTCAATCTACCCAACAATCAATCTTCTGTGAGGTTTTGTTGCTCTAAATTTTGTACAGGAGCACTCCAGTTGGGCAATATCTTAATATGCCAAGAGCCTTTAGTATAACAGTTAAGATTTTTCCTCTAAAATACAAATTTTGTAAAATTGTTTCAATGCTCTTCATTCATTCTGCTCAACATCATCAATTCATGAAATGAGCAATTGCATAGCTGTAGCATGACAATATACTGTATGTTTCCAATTACGTGTAAACTTATCAAAAAAGAGGATACATATATAAACAGATATAAATAAACAGAGCAAGATTAGTTCAGGTAAAAGGTGATAGTTCATCATTGATTTAACATGATTGATTTAACAACACAATCACATGTAAATGTAAGTTGCCTGGCCATGCATTTCTCAAACTGATTCGATCACTTAAATTTGAACATCATCATTGAGATCATCTGTTTTGTTGACTGTTTCCAAAGTCAAGAATGAAGATTCAGTCTTGACAAAGCTTCATTTCCAGACTATGTGTGTGAAATCATTATTCAATGTGGAAACATCTCTTTGATTCTGGTGCTCAACAGAGATTGCAATTACAGCATTAATAGTTTATCACTGCTACAAGAAAAACTGAGGACAGTGAGCATGTGTTGTGTCTTTGCACCTCAGTGTTGTGTGTGGCCATGTTCACGATGGGATATTTCAGTCGTGGATTACTCTGGCATGTTGATCTTCTAACAGATGACATAGAATGAGGCCCTCTCAAATGACAAGCATTGGCAGCCAGTCACTCACATCCTCTGTCAGACAATAACAACAAGGCTGCCAGTGGAGAGCTTGGAGGTTGAACAGTAAGTCATTTGCCAGCGCTGAAAGAATGTTTTAGGTGGGTCAAACCTTTTTAATTCTCAAGTGGTCAACGGGCAACGTGTTGAAGTTGGATATTGGTTTTTGGATGCCGTGGTTTATTGGCAAGAATGAATACTTTATTTTTCATTTTCCATCTAATAATTCTAGCAGGTAAGAATATATTTAAAACTAAAGAAAATGTGTGCTTGTTAACTGTGTATGTAAGTGCCTTTTTTCCTAGAATTAGTTTTAGTATTTAAAGCATAATGAAGTTTAATTAAACGTTGACGAAACCCTGTTTTTTAAATTAATAATGTTTAATAAAACTGCTCTCAGGTCAGTGAAAGCTGATCCAATTCAAACAACCAAACTAATGAGCAATTTTCAATTTTGTGCAAAATGGCTCTTTGATTGACAGAGACACGTGTCCTCTTTTCATTTTGCCTTTCAGTCTCTGTCTGTCAACACATGAGGTCAACTGCATAATTATGTGCCAGCCAATTCTTTAGTTTGCTGAGTTGAATGTCTCAAGAACCTTTCAGCCATTCAACAACATGTTGCTGCAAAATGACCTTCATTTCAAGGTCAGCTGAAAAATGAAAGGGGATCCTGCTCTGGCTTGTGCCACATATGTAGCGGAAATAGCGTAAAAATATCTCAATTGATGACCCATACAAGGGTCTCATCACAGGTTTACATGCAGTATTGCCAAATTTAGTCCACAAATCCATCAAAGCAAATATATCCAAAATCATATACTGTAAACAGTGAAATTTGAACATTTGCCTGAATGCATTTTTAAAAATGCTAAGCAACCTGTAAACTTTTTTTCACATAAACACATACTTATAATGATTTGAATTAAAAAAAACATATTTGAAATGAAAACAGTGAATTTATGTATTTAATACCTACAAAATTAAAGCAAACATACTGTGATATTGAAGTGAGCCAGTTTCAGTCTACTTCATAAATCAAGCAACATCAAAGCACATGTACATGCACATATTTTCACACACATTTTACACCTATAGTATCTGGCACTTGTCACGTCTATTTTCAACTCATATTGAATGAACTCACATCAAGTATCAGATGTTCTTAAAGCAATATTCCACTTTGGCACAAGATAATCATTTTCAACACAATAAAGAAGCATCTTTAGGAGTCACATGCAATCCCCCCAGTCATTTCACTGTTTAAATATTGCTGATGTAAGTAATCTCTCGTTACAACTAAGTGTGTATCCTGTGTGGTGTATTGTTTGTTCTAGGAGCTGCCTGGGCCTCCACTGATGAAACACGCCTGGTTAAAACCCTCTTCACTGGTTATAATAAGGTCGTTCGTCCTGTCAGCCACTTTAAGGACCCAGTTGTTGTGACTGTTGGTCTTCAGCTCATCCAGCTGATCAATGTGGTGAGGTCTCATGTCACACCATCTTTAATATGATTCACTGTCATCAACTGTCTATAAACATAAAAATTGATCTGGATCCACAGGATGAGGTCAACCAGATTGTCAGCAGCAACGTGCGACTGAAGCAGGTTTGATTTATACATGTGTTTCTTGTTGGGAAATTGTGAAAGAATGACAAAGGATGCACCGCCATAGTGTAGAGACAGATAGAAGAAGATAGAAGAAAGCAGCAGGCAAGATTACCTCTTCATGCTTATAGCTACAAATTATAAGTGTGAAAAAAATGCTTGTCAACATACCAATATTTTTCTCTGGAAATGATTAAAACACACTTTATGGACTTGAGCAGTTACAAACAAATACTGGTTTGTCCCATCAAAAAACAAAAATAAATAAATAAAATATTCTGATGGTTTGACTACAATAAAAAGGAGGTTTTTAAAGTGAGTGTGCGGAACAAATTTAAATAAATAATCAATACATTTAAAATTAGATTGAATAAATTCCTTTCAACAGGACATTTTATATGATTATAAAGTAGATCAGTGACTATTTGTGGAATTATTGTTATTTTAAATAGGTATATTGTATTGTTTTGTTGTATGGATTTTTGTTTTGGTTGTAATCTGGTGTGGAGGATTTGTATCCTGTACCAGAAAAATGTTATTTTCTTGTGCCATCCTCTTCATGGAGGTCACAGATACTGGTCTCGTACTGCATGGCGCTGGTTTTGTTCCAGAAAAGGTCATCTGGTATTTTTCTAGTACCAGAGGCATTTCATATTGTATTGTATTCGTGACTTCACAGCGTCAGTGTTGCTTCAGTGAACTATAAAAAAAAATAAAATAGTTTAGTTCAGCTACTGTAAAAGTTATCTGCTGTTTCATTGTTTTATGAGCTTTGTTGTTTATATACAGAAAAAAAGCTTTGGAGGATGTGATTTGTCTTTGAGCCATCTCTTCAAAATGTGGTAGAATTTTTGAAATTGAAAAAAAAAACCTTTCTTAAGTAACACAATCTTCCATGCAATTAAACATTATATTTTTTGTTGTTGAACTGCTTCCTATAGTTCTGGTTTTCTGGTTGTCTGTTTTTCCAGCAATGGAAAGATGTGAACTTGCAGTGGAACCCAGAGGATTATGGGGGCATCAGAAAGATCAGAATTCCCTCCACTGACATTTGGCGGCCTGATCTAGTCCTCTACAACAAGTATGTTCTCAGGTTATATTTGATCCAAGGCATGTCCTCCGTTTGCGACAAAACCCTTCTTACATTATAATGTGCTTTATGTTACCTAAAGCATCTAAACCTCTAGAAACAATCAACACACCTGTCAGTGATGTTTTGAATCACTCTTTCTTATTCTCCAGTATGCAGCCTGTGAAAGCTCAGATTTCATTAGGCTAAATCTGGCCTCTGTATTGCAGCTCCCCCCTCTCTCTCTCTCTCTCTATCTCTCACACACACACGCACAATCACACACACACACACACCATATGCTGCATCTGACACACTGATGTTTTTCCCTAACAACCAGCTTCGCTGCCACAACAACTTGTGCCGTGCCTAGCGCTGGTTGGCTGGACTGTGCAGCAGGAGCAACGACCCATCCTCAGGCACTGATGTCGCCCTGCGTTAACATTTAGCTTTTTAGCCCCTATGTTGATTTTGCCTGTGCTTGTCTGTGCCCACAGTGCTGATGGTGACTTTGCCATCGTTCATGAGACCAAAGTGCTGCTGGAATATACAGGAATGATCACGTGGAACCCACCTGCCATCTTCAAGAGCTACTGTGAAATTATTGTGCTACATTTCCCCTTTGACCTCCAGAACTGCAGTATGAAGCTGGGCACCTGGACTTATGATGGCAACTTGGTCGTTGTCAATCCTGTAATTCGATTTAAATCTTCTCTTTAAGGGTATAATTTGGAAATTTAGCTTTCTTGCCGATAGTGAGAAAATTCTTATGTCTCATATGTATGGTAAATATGAATCTATATCCAACAGCTGGGGAAAAAGCTAGCTATCCAACTGTGACAAAATCTGCTGACAACCACCTCTAAGCTTACTAATTAAATTAATAAAAAATGTACAAAAATGACAAGTTGCAGTTTTACAGGGGTTATGTGCAGGACTATTCCTTGGCTGGAAGCAGTAACTTGTAGTCTTGTCATCAGAAGGAAAGAAAGAAACAGCAATGGGCTAAGAACTAGTCCTGCACATAACAATCCATAAAACCTCAACTTGCGATTTTGTACTCATTGGTTCGTGTTTGTATTAATACTCATACAAAGTGTTAATTAGTACACTCTTTTAACTTGTGGACAGAGCTAGGCTAACTGTTTCCAGTCTTTATTCTAATCTAAGCTATCCGTTTCCTGGCTCCACCTTCCTATTTACCATACAGACACAAGAGTGGGATCATTTTATCAAACCTTTAGTAAGAAAGTAAATAAGATTATTTCTCAGAATGTTTAAATATCTCTTTAACCACACAAATAGTATGAATCATAACTTGTGCAACAAATTCTAGACAGTCCCTTTAAATAGAGCAACATCTCTTAACACATTTTTATTGCTTAAGAACTAGAATACACATTACAATATTAATACTAGGGCTTCAGCTTACCCCCCTCTTCATTTCTTCTCCTCTTCAGGATAGTGATCGTCCTGATCTGAGTAACTTCATGGAGAGTGGAGAGTGGGTGATGAAGGATTTCCGCAGCTGGAAACACTGGGTGTACTATGCCTGCTGCCCGGACACCCCCTACCTGGACATCACCTACCACTTCCTCATGCTGCGTTTGCCCCTCTACTTTATCGTTAACGTTATTATCCCCTGTATGCTCTTCTCCTTCCTGACTGGACTTGTCTTCTATCTTCCTACAGACTCTGGTATGTTGACTACTGTTTCCACAGTGTTTTTACTTTCACAAGTTTTCTCTTTAAAAGCATTGTG
Source organism: Scomber japonicus (assembly GCF_027409825.1). Lineage (NCBI taxonomy): Eukaryota > Metazoa > Chordata > Actinopteri > Scombriformes > Scombridae > Scomber > Scomber japonicus. Next base: position 15,792,565 of record NC_070588.1, read on the forward strand.
ACATTGTGACATTACAGAAAGAAACGCACTGCTTTCAGCATATAAACATCCACTGCATACAATACAGACAAATAAACAACAAACACTTTTCTTGCCCCATTGCTACTAAATTCATATATTCTTTGAGCTAGTTAGCCACACTATAAAAGTCCCTTTTCAGGCATAATGTGGAGCTGTGTTTGCTTTTGCTTTATATTCTCAAGTTGTTTTTCCAAGTAGACAGAATGCTGAGCTGAAGGGAGTCTGTGTTTAACCTGCATGATGTTAAATGTAAATCTACAGTCACTGCTTAAGCGCCATCATAGCACATAGATCCACACTAGTTATTTGAAGGGAAATGGAAAAGAAATACTGGAAGTACACATTGTAAAAAGGGTTCATATCTACCATGGATTTGCTACATTTCTGTGTTATTATTTGTGTTTCCAAAATATTAGTTGACAATTTTTGGACAAAATGTTGCTGTTAATTCTGCCTCTCGGTCTGAGGTGTCTGTATCTTCTGCATGGCTCCTGTGCACATCTGGCCGTGTTCCCAGTGTGTAGGTCTGCCTCATTACCCAGGGTCCCTCTGTGCTGTCATGTCTGAAAGCAGGCCTTTGCTTTAATGTATAATACATCACTTGATCCCTGTTTCTGATATGGCTGCTGACAGGATAGTGTGGAAGAGAAGCTGGCGCCAAAAGACACTCTCTCAGGGATAACCACTCTTGCTGAGCAACAAAAACATGTCTCGCATTCTACTTGTGAAATGGTGTCAAAACAGTCATTCTTTTTTTTATTGGTATTTTTAAACAAAAACAAAAAAAAGGCTTTTTAAATGTATTATTTGTTGAATGAGTTATTGGTGCAGTTATTGTGTGGCAATGCTGAAAATGGAATACCTTTTCAATAGCTAGGGAGGTGTAACATAGAAGGAGCTCTCCCTTGTGGCAATCCAATAAAATTGCAGATATGTTGCAGATATGATGTTGTAGGTATTAGGAGTAGACACTTAAATGTGGCAGCTTCGCTCTATTTTTATGATTATTTCAACATATCCTTTAAAATAAAGGTGTGTTTAAGAAACACAGGATATGTCTTATACTACTCGTCCTATTTAACCTCTTAACGCACGCTGTTCCGTTTACGGGACGGGACGGATGTTAGGAGGTAGCCACAAGTTCTTCTGAATGTTTTAAACACCAACCCTTAAACATATATATTCATGCCGTACATTGTTGGAAAGCTTAGATTGTCCTGATTCATTCAAGACCACTCGCGACTTATATGGTTGCTCACAGCCGTAATAGTATTAGCGATTAGCTCGGCTAGCCCCTGAGCTAAGTAAGAAAAGCTATAATGCCTACATACCTTCAAAGTCTTCCCTTTATCCACAACGATCATCTTATGACTCAGCACTTTCTGTACAGCTCGCCAAATATCCATTCTTGTGAAATATGAAATCCGTTTCCATAAAACCGAAATACTTTCCTCAATATGTCCATGTATTTAGTCCAACACATAATGTAATAACACAAATAACAAACCATATAGGTCCGTTTACGTCATTTCCTGACCTGCACGTCCATCTCAGAGTACACGTGACTAGATGTTTACGACCGTGAGCCTCTTCTGCTTCTGACGACACCACACACAAGCCAATCGGTGTTTAGGATTAGGCAGCCAATGAGGACATGTGACCGACAACAATGACGACATGGCTTTGATTGACAGCTGTTCTAGCCAATGGAAATATTCGGTAAAATGAAGTTGATAACCTTTTAGCCAATAGTCTGAGGTTTCCAACGGTGTATGACACTAAGCTATCAAGTTTGGCTGTCCATAAACAAACTCCAAGCGTAAGGACCTGAGGAAAACGCATGGACATACCTGTTGAAAAATAATTCAGAAAAATTCATCTTTTGGTCTTTTGACTCCAAATTTGGACTGCATAAAGCCAAGACCTGTGGCTGTGGCCTCATTGTGTCTATATCCTGCTGAGAGGTCCCTGAATGTCTGTACACATGTCATTGTAAAGGCAAACCTATGGGCGAGTAAACAACCCCATCATTGTAACCTCTGCCACTCTTTGTCAGTAAGTCACAGAATCACACAGACACTTTTACAAGAATCCTGTGTTTCCTTTCCAATGATACCAGACACATCTCTGAGTCTCAAACTATGTGGGATCTGTGCTGCTCACAACTTGGGCATGTCGTTTAGGCTAACAGCATAAAAAACAGGGGCGTGTGTTAAGTGGTTAACTATGTGCCACATGGCATAGAAGGTATAAATCTGGAGTTGCTCACCTTTTTCTCCACTTGGTTGCCACTTGAAAACAAAGCAATGTAGTTATAAACTGCTCACAACCTGTCTGTGGTTTTATATACTATCTCTGACCAGTTTGTGACAGATTTTCCCCCTTATTTAAAACATTTTTTAGTGGAATGAAGAGGTAAATTATCCAGTAATTTACAAGGGAAGGAAAATTAGTTTTTTTCTGAGTTAATACATTCATTTGTGACTTTGGAAACAGCACCTGCAAAACAATCTCACCACAAAGTCCTTCCAGTATGTTTTGGAGCTTTTGAAAATCCATCTGCTGATGAATGTGTTAAGCATTATGTTTGAAGCAATTGCATATTGTATGGCATTCTGTGCCTTAAGAAGTATGTAGTAGTAACAGTGAGGATGGTCGGCTGTGTCTTTCAGGTGAAAAGATGACTCTCAGTATCTCCGTCTTGCTGTCTCTGACTGTGTTCCTGCTGGTCATTGTAGAGCTGATTCCCTCCACCTCCAGTGCTGTGCCACTCATTGGGAAGTACATGCTCTTCACCATGGTCTTTGTCATTGCCTCCATCATCATTACTGTCATTGTCATCAACACTCACCACCGCTCCCCGAGCACTCACACGATGCCTGACTGGGTCCGTAAGGTGAGCAGAGGGGAATGAAATGATGATATATAATTTTCATCACAGAGCTGAATGATTAAATAGGAATATTTCTCCTTCTGAGACCACTTGCCAAACTTTGGAGAGCCATATCTTTTATAATTTGTTCTATACTGCCATCTAGTGCTGACATGGAGAACATCTTTTTTTTTTTAAAGTTGACTGCTCTGCTGCTGTGCATATCCTTGACCTATTGCAAATATTTTAATTTCATTGGCAGGTTTTTATTGAAACTATCCCCAACATCATGTTCTTCTCAACAATGAAGCGCCCAGGAAAGGAAAAGCCAAATAAAAGTATCCAGAATACCGATTTTGACATCTCAGACATCTCTGGCAACCAGGTCACTCATATTACCTACCAGTCACCCATCGCCAAAAATCCTGATGTCCGCAGTGCCATTGAGGGAGTCAAGTACATTGCAGAAACCATGAAATCCGATGAAGAATCCAACAATGTAATTTTTCTCATAACAAAAAGTGTTTCTCATGTGTTTTTTCAATGAGTCTTGTTTTGTATGTGACATACTGTCCCTTCTCTTCATCCAGGCGGCTGAAGAGTGGAAGTTTGTGGCCATGGTGTTGGATCACATCCTGCTGTGTGTCTTCATGGCTGTGTGTCTTATCGGCACATTAGGTGTGTTCGCAGGCCGTCTCATTGAGCTAAGCATGCTCTAGAGGCCTTTTGCTCTATTGGTTTGACTTGTCAGATGACTGATTTGATGCTCAATGTGAATAATTACCTGTTTTTCAAGCTGCTGTATGTTGACCTGCAGCATTTACAGTCTAAAAGAGGTCCCTGTTTGATTGTGTTTTGATGTTTTAAGATGGCCGTATAGCACATCATTTTGGATATAATGATAACACAATTTAGCTTTGTTTTTCTAATGAGTATATAATGTCTGTGGTTGAAACGTATAATTAATTCAAGATAAATCTAAGATTTTGGAATATTGTACATTTTGCTTGACATGTTTATAGGGAACAACTAAATAAAAGGGTCAGTTTTCAGGGTGACTCATTTAGAAGTTCAATGTTGTTCATGTTGCTGAATCCTTTATGATCTGCTTTTTGACACACCGTATGTAACTCAGTGTAATAAAGATATGTTTAATTACTATTACCATAGCTACCATTTGGTACCACTGAACTGATGCCCTTAATTTTTTCTGTGAATTTTAAAATTTGAACTCTTTCATACTGCTTGATGCATCCAAAAAAAGGGGGGGAAAGTTTGAGAATAAACTGGAGCCTTTCATTTGTGACAATGTTTGTGATAGACACAATGGTATTAGAACTTAAGGTTCAATATAAAGCCCTTCAATAGGATTGAGTATTCCCCCTCCAGATTGTATTACCAATAGTGTGGAGAGGATTTTGAGAGCATTTAGACGTTCATGCTGATAAAATCAATTTACAAAAAAATATGAATCAACATTTAAAGCTACATTCAACTAATTGTTTTGTTTTGTTTCCTTTTTGTGCCACTGGGGGCAGTACAACAAGAAGCTGCAGACATATCATTGCCTCATAAAGTTGTTATGGCGAGTGTGTTAACAAAAGTCAGCAACTATAGAGCAAGGACATGAAGGAAGTGAGATAAGTCCAAAACAGTTGTACCGTACTGTCCTCTTCCGCTTATCCAGGGTCGGGTCGCAGGGGCAGCAGCCTAAGCAGGGAAGCCCAGACATCCCGCAGCCACTCCCCAACCAAAACAGTTGTTAAGATGTAAAACAAAAACAATGAGCTATAAAAAAAATCTTAAGGAAATAATTATTTGTTCATGTCGGTTTGTCACTATGAGCAACCCCTTTCACATTACACAGCCATATGATCCATTTTTAGCATAAAGATAGTCATTACTGCAGACTTAACTGAATAAAATATGAAAAATCTTCCAAAAGAAACTAGTGTGGATGGATGTTGTTACATTATAACTTGCATGCTTTGTGATTTGATCAATTCTGTGTGAATTAGGTGTGTTACACAAATTCAAGGAAACCCATACAGTTAGTTGATGTGTTTCATCAGGATAAAACTGATCACGCAGAACAATTTTGTATTGGTTTGCAGTGACCCTTCCTTGACCCCCATAGCATAACAGAGCCACCAGACCAGGGTTGTTTTCCATTGCCCTGCATCGGTAAGAGAATACCAGTTTTATTAAAATATATTATTATTAAATCCATGCACACTATATCTGTATAAACCTAATGTGATGAGGGGCAATTACATAACCGTGACTGACTGATTCTGGACTCCGTACTACTTTATTCTTAGCCCAGTGTTTTGCTCTGAAGTAGGTGTGTGGAGTAAGCCCCGCCCCTCTGCCCCTTACGGACAATGTGATTGGTGAAGTCCCTATCGCAAATCGGGGATTATGAAAGTTCCTGGGTGGGAACTAAACTAATATGGCTATGCAACATTAACTATATAAACAGCTTTTCCGGGGCAATATTAACACGTTTGTAAGCAGCTGACCTACTTAGTGTTTCAGTTTTTAATGTAACTTGCCCCACGTAATTTAGTGGGCGACACCAGTGACGACGGGTGGCGTTTGTTTTTACCACCTTCACGTTAGCTCGCCGGCTAACTAGTATGGCAGCTCCTACTACCGACACTTTGACACATGGGAGATGAGAGTTGAATAACCCAAGGTAACTTTAGTTTGTCTTATGGTAACTGAAAAACTTCACAACCACTCATAAAAGAGTAAATGATTTGATGTTGTTTCGATTTAACTAACGCGTCGCTGCGTATGAAGGTTACGCTCGGTTATCTGCTGTAACTCCTCCTTTGATTGTATTTCCCTCTTCTGGTGTCTGGCAGTGTCGCGGCACTAAGATGTCTTTAACTCAGGCTTGACAGCTGCTGACACTGTGTGGAGCATCGGCACCATGGAGGGTCCGGTCACCATCAGCTCTCCCTCCAATTCCTCCGCTGTCTCCACCACCATGTCCATAGACAAGCTCTTCCCGGCTCTCCTGGAGTGCTTTGGGATAATATTGTGTGGTTACATCGCCGGGAGGGCAAACATCATCACATCCACACAGGCTAAAGGATTGGGGAATTTCGTATCCAAGTTTGCCCTGCCGGCGCTGCTGTTCAAAAACATGGTGCTGCTGGACTTTGGTAATGTCATCTGGCCCTTCCTCTGGAGCATCCTCATCGCCAAAGTGTCTGTGTTTGTCCTGGTCTGCGTCCTAACACTGGTAGTTGCCAGTCCTGACAGTCGCTACAGTAAAGCTGGGCTCTTCTCAATATTTGCCACCCAAAGCAATGACTTTGCTTTGGGATATCCTATTGGTGAGTATGCTTTTAAGCCCACCACCCACAGTGTCTTTCATTCAACACTGCAGCAGTAATCAAGTTGTCTCACTGTACGTTTATCTGTCACATCTAAAGTGTAATTATCCATGTGTTACAAGGTAAACTATCTGTGTAAACAGGATTGAATAACACTTTTTAAATGACAGATTAAAGTTCTTCAAGTTTGTCTTTAAACAACAGTCAGCTGCTCAAATTACCGTTGCAACAGGTTTTTCTTGCTGTGATCCTTCCTCCCTGTTTATACTGGCTTTGAGAAGATCCCTTCATAATCATACTGGGACAAAATCCACAGTAAAAATGTAATTTAAAGTTTATTTGAACCTAGTATGATGCTTTTGTTGTCCAAATGAGTAGAATCAACTATATATCTTTAACAATTACAGTCTTTTTAATTACTGTGTCCATCTTTTTATTACTATGCTTCCACTGCAACTCAACAGGGAAACACTGTCTGATTAAACTCAAAGAGGGAATTTGATGCTAAAAAGACTGTTAATGTGGCCACTTGATATGACTATCTGACACTGCTGAAGCCTCATATAAACTTTATATGACTGTATGCTAGTATGAACAGGATTACAGCAACAAAAACCTGTTTTCGGTGTTCATTTGATCAACCTGACAGTCGAGTTTACAGCAGGGTTGAAAAATTGTGAACCCGTCCGATAAAGCTCTCCTTTATCAACACTATGTTCTGACAGAAATGTTCCCAAGCTGTGAGTGTGATCATTTCTATGCAAAGTGGGATTCATTTGTTTATTTGTGCTCATGAGCACATCCCCCTGTTGTTGAAATGGAGACCTGTAGTAAGTTAAGTATAAATGAAACTATACTAACTGGCTAAAACCTTTTTAAAGAAAAAAAAATGTTTACAAAGTCTGTTTCTTTTACAAACACTAAGGCTGCCTATTGTCCTCACTGCCTGTTGTTCTGGCATCATTCTGCTCCTAAACCATATCTTCTCTTCCCTCATGTCATAAGCAAGTGGTGACATTTTCAAAGTGAATTTTTGTTTTGCTTTCACTTAAGCGATAACCTCCAGTAACTAAAAAAGGATTTCAATCTTTGAGATTTCAATCTATTGTTCTGCTCCATGTTGAAAGTTGGCAGCCAGTGACATTTCCTGCTGCTCGTACATTGAAGGATTTGACTGTAAATGTTTATTCAGGCATTTATACAAGTGTGCTGTGCACTAGCATGGCGGAAGTTATCAGTGCAGATAATGAATGATATTAGTGATGATATATAGAGGCCTTTATATATAGATGTTGCTTATACATGGAAATATTCTGCAAACTACTTTATGTGTATACTGCCTTTTATGGTCTCATATATTTTTGCTCTTGACTGTAAGTTTTGGCTCCAGAAGCACTGCATCAGCACAGTAATTGTATTTATTTATTTTTTATCCACAGTTGAAGCCCTATACCAGAGCACGTACCCAGAGTATCTTCAGTACATCTATCTGGTCGCACCTGTCTCCCTAATGCTTCTGAATCCTATCGGCTTTTCCCTCTGTGAGATCCAGAAGTGGAAGAATCAGGGAAACCACCAGCAGAGCAAACTTGTGATTATGGGACTTGTAATGTTACAGGTCCTGAAGAACCCTATAGTGTTTATGGTGGTCATCGGCATCATCGCCCACTTTGCCCTGCACCAGACTATTCCTGCCTTCATGGCTGAATTTGTGGATGGCTTGGCCAACTCTTTTGGGGGAGCTGCTCTGTTCTACTTAGGTCTGTCCATGGTGGGCCAGTTGAGGAAATTGACCAGATCCACCATCCTGACACTGATATTACTCATCACAGCGAAATTGTAAGTAGAAACCACTAATCCCTTTGCTGCACTTAATGGTCATTTAATTCAAGAGATGACTTTTGTGTGGTCAGATGATTGTATGTTTTAGTAATGAGGTGTGTCTTAGGAGTTTAGCCAGAGTCAGCAAGTTTCAACATTGTAAAGTGATCCCAGCATGTTGTTTTATGCTGACTCAGACCTTTCTCCATCCACAAGCCTTTTACCAGATGGATAACATGTCAGGAGGTCTCAGGAAGGCATGATAATAGTTAGTGTATGCAAATATTCCAGTTGAACTGTATTTCAGGGTACTGGTAACAAACAGGCTAAAATAATAGTCACATGACACCAGTCTTTTGATATGACTTCCAGGTTGCTGATGCCTGTGATTTGTAAGGACATGGTGGACCTGTTGGATAATAGCAACACCAGCGCTGCCAACCACACAAGCCTCTCCAATTATGCCTTTCTTTATGGAGTGTTTCCCACTGCACCGAGCGTGGCTATCTACGCTGTGTATTACAATGCGGAGTTGGAAGTTGTGAGTTATCTGCCTGCAAATCTTCTATCTGCTATATTCCTGTGCATTCATTGTTTTTTCTTTGCAACTCACTGTATGGATTTAAAACTTTGCTTCCCAACAGGTTACATCTGGAATGGTGATCAGCACTTTCCTCTCAGCTCCAATAATGTATGTTTCTGCTTGGCTACTTACAATGCGTCGGATGGATCCTCAGCTTCTAATGAATTCACTGCAGAAAGTCAGCTTTAACATAAGCATAGTGAGCTTATTTGCACTGGTGAGTTTCAACTAGACACTTCAGTGTTAGATATGTAGGACTGTAAATGCCTAATCTTTTGTTAAATAACCTTTTATCGGCTAGTTCTCTCTGTTAATTTGTATGTAACAAACTCAGGTGAAGTCAGACTTGTTTCATAAACCATTTGTCAAAACATGTTACACTTTAAACCTTTTATGATTTTGAGTCAGTTACTGGTGCAATTCACTTTTGATATTACACAACGCCTATTCATCTGAATGACTGTACTTGGGGCAACAAAAGGGAAAATATAGAGTTACAGCATGGTATAATAATGTAGTATCACTGTGCAGGGTAACATTTAAAAGCATTAGTCATTTAGCGGATGTGTATGGAAACAGATGTTTTACTGACTTCCTCATCTAGTCTCACTTGTGGCATATTTAAGGAACCTTAACCTGATTGCTATAAACAGTGAAACACATGATAGACAAGTCGTCTGCTGTGTATTACACTTAAAGTGATCTGCTACACAGTTTCTGTTTCATAAATACACAATTCTTCTAGATAATTCCAGACAAGACAATAATGTCTAATATTATTTATACTTAACACCTGTTAATAACTTTTTGTATTGGCAAACATGAAACATTTGTTTTATCTGACAGGTGTGGACGATTGCAGTCATGTTTTTAAGTAAGAAATTCAAAAGGATACCTCACATATTTACTGTCAACCTTTTCTTGGCACAGGTGAGCTCATTAACACATATTGTCTATATTAATTTTGTTATAAATTGATTAAATTGAGAAAAGAAATATAACTGCATATGCATGCTCACATCACTCCTTTTATATTTTTTTGTTATGGTCTTTAGTTTCTAGCTTGTGTTGGAATGATCCTGTGGACCTTTGTGGTGAAGAGCGACAACTTTATCGGGCAGGCACTGATTTTCACATTATCATGTACCTCACTCTACAGTACTTATGTGTGGCCAGGTATGCTGTGTGCACATGTTCATGCACCCACCATCTTTACAATAAATTACATTACTGTATTATAATAGTCTCTGAAATATGAAGTTTGATTGTTAATTTTATTAACATAGGGTTTTTTTTGTCTTAGGCTTAATAGCACTCTCACTTGTGCTTACGAAAAAGTTTGAGGATGTGAAATTTGTATCCGGTGCATTTGTCATTGCAGGCTGGGGGTGAGTCACTATAAAGAGGATTGAACAAAGAAATGAAACAAAGCTAGTTTTTTAGATTAACTATAAAGAAGTGTTATAAGTAGATCATGTTCCTTAAAGTAGTTTACATGTTCGACAGTTAATCTTTGATTTACATACAATCTGAGAATTTTTAAAAAAAAATATTTTGATCATGTTTTAAATGTCTCTATATCGACAGGTTTCCAGCCTTAGTAACTGCTGTGTTGCTTATTTTTGGGGAAAAAATGTCTGATATCACTGACCCATCATATTTTTATGGCAAACATCAGGTAACATCAGAAGTGAAAATCATTTTTCCTGAACTTTGCTATTGGTGGAAAAAGCAGATAATTACAAAAAATGTCTGTGTGTGTTCTTTGACAGATAATCTGCACCACAGTAGTAGTTTCCCTTAGCATACTACTGGGAGGGGGCTGTCTGGTGTGTCTCAGTAGAGGGAGCTGGGCCCAAAATGACCAAACCCAAGAGCAAAACCCTTCATCTGTGGAGGACCTTGTGAATGTGGAGGACCTTGTGAATGAAGTTGAACCAGAAAACCAGACTCTGTTGACATCTCCTGATGGGGTGACTGGCTCAGACAGAGGTACTTTCTCCTGTGGTTACTTACCGGTATACTTGACTAATCTAAATAATTTATTCAACAATTTAACATTTGTTTGAAGTAAAGTCCAGGCTGCTAAATGGATGACCAATAGGGCATATACAGAAAGGGCAGTCAAAACATCTTAAATGGCTTGTCAATTTTCAAGGCCACAGTTGGAGAGGAGAGGAAGAGCACAATCAATCCAAAATCAATACTAACCCTTATCTACAGCAAACAGCCACACAGACAGTGCAACTTCTTCCTGACAGCCATCTCTCCACAGATAATTACATGAGTTGAAAACAGCCAAACTATTGCAAAAATACAAAGTAAACAGTAAACAGTCAAAAGAAGAAGAAAAAAAAGTGGGATGTTGTTATCTGGACGATATGTTATGTTCCTGATAAGTGTAGTTCCTCATTTATAGCAAACAACACAACATTGACCACAGTGATTCTACCGCCGATGTTGTGCACCACTGACTTTGAAATGTTAAGAAAGGTTTAAAGCCTTTCCGTAACCATAGTCATAGCCATAATATAAATGCTGAGCTGCTTAAAACCATTACTGAAAGTGTTGAAGGTAAACAGTTAAAAGAGAGGTTCCCAATTTTACAGATCCATCTTAATACAATACTCACATGCCCATATGTATATTGTAAAAGTTATTGGTCACAGTCATCATTCTTCTTTAGACAACAAAAAATGTCTTTCTAACACCATTATAATTTACGGTATGGGAGACTAAATCAACAGCCTTGTTCAGCTAAAGCTAACATGATGGTTGAGCAGTTTGTGTAGGACGATTCAAGCATCTTCCAACGTCTGTCTTAGTTTTCAGTATGTGTCAAATTTCCTCTTTTCTGTTCCCACAATGTTTCACTGCAGAGTTGCTGTGGTGATAATAACACAAAGGGTGTTTTTACTAAAAGGATTATAACTTTTGAAGTTAGTACCTTGATTTGACCTACTTAGACTGCTGAAACATTAACTTTGATTACATTTTGAAATGTATTTTGCTGCAGAAATATGGATTTTGTCATCTCTTACATTGGAATCGCGCTAGGTACGATCAGTATGAACAAAAGGAACAATCAGTAGCGGTCCCTGATATGAAGGGCGGCATTTTGTCATGACTTAGGGGGGACGGTACAAGCTCTCGGTACAAGGTTTACACTGCGAAGCGGTTTTCTATTATTTGCACGTCAAGTCAATCTATCACTCTGTTAGGCACGCGCCCTTGCTTGCTGAGATGGTGCTGCGCGCACAGAAGCTGTGAGAGAAGGGGAGGGGGGGACAGTTCACCTGTGCATCTCCCTACTGGAACGGGCAGGGGGGAACGGGGATCCACTTAATAGAGTAATACTCTAATGGAATTAGTAGGCTAAAGTCAGTCACACCTCGACTTTCTTCCAAATAACGCACATTTCATTCATAATATTATGAATACAGGCCTATAGTTCATGCAGATTTTTAGTTTCTGGGTTGTGAAATGACAAAAAAAAAACTCGCCTAGTCATTCAAGCTAGAACCGCCACTGGGAACAGTTACAGAAACCCAATAATTATTTTAGTGTACATACAGGCATGTGAGTATTGCATTAATATGAAATTTAAAAAGTGTGAACCTATTCTTTAAATGTCCATCATATGTTATTGGTAGGAGACTACACTGTTGTATCAAGACTTTAACATCTTAGTGCAACATGTCCAGTGAAAATACTGTCAATTGATACAAGTCAAGATAAGACAGAAGAGACTGTTAAATCAAAAACTCAGATCAGTGTTGTGTTCTTAGCACAACTAATGAAATGTGAAATTGAATGTACTGTATTACTCACTACTTAACTGTTTTTTGTTTTTTTTAGTGGATTACTTGTATTACTCATATACTGATTGTAGGCTCTGCTTCTAGCGAGAATTTAAAGGAGATTGTATATATTACTTCACTTCACTTTTGTCTTTTCAGCATGCCTCATATGTGACTGTGCCCCACCATCTCAGCCCATGCCTGACATGATCATCAGCACAAATATGAACAACACATCAAGCACGCCCACAGGTATTGCACTGGCAAGCAGCTGATTTTCTTTCTGTGAGAATTTCAAATCTAGCCGTTTGTTTCAAGAATTTAAAGACCTATTAAGACTCCCAAACTTCCTGCTTTTGCCTATAAATTTCTGCATTTTAAAACTGTGTCCTGTTGCCCCCCTCAGGCCAGTGCGAGAATAGATGTGAGTCAACAGACTGCCTGCTCGTCCAAGTGGAGGAGCTTCAACAGGTTGCAGATAGACAAGTGGCACGTCATGTGCTTTTATGTCTGCTTCTGACTGTCAGCTTGCTTGCTGTGAGTAAACTACCACCTTTCACTTGGACATGAAGTCATCCTAACCGCCTGCATTATTATATTTAGTGCATCACAAACCAAATCAGATACAAATGGCTGAGCTGTGTAATTTCCAACTCTTGTCAGCATCAATGGAGGACTATTCTAAAAAGACACTCTCAAAAAACCTATTAGAACATTTTTACATTTGGATGATTAAATATTGGTCTTATTTAACAGACAAGAGTCTAAATAGTAAATACCAGTCATTTTTTCTTTTTTTAGACTTTAATAGTATTGGATATATGTCACTGACACTACATGATTTGTCCTAATGAAGTGAATTTCTCCTAACCATTTGTACAAGCTGGGACTGCCAACATGATTTGCCAGTTTTAACATTAATCCTCTCTTAATTCCTGTTTTGACAGAACTTGTTCAACTGCCTGTGGTTGCTCTTAAACCCAAATCCTGGTAGACTTTACTTGGAGCTGCTGTTTTTCTGTGCTGTGGCCAACTATGGACAGGTAAGTGTTTCAAATAGTATGAGGATTGTGAGCATATGTGGTCACACAGTACCAATCTGATGACATGTTTTCTCTTGCCAGGGTTTTCTCTCCTTCGCTCTGTTTGGACTGGACAAACATTTGATCATACTACCATTTAAGAAGAGGTAAAGAACACTAATGTTATGAAACAATGTAAAACACATTCAAAGATTTTATACACAGTACCAGTCACTGTACTGTATACAGTATATATTGTATGTGTATATGTATACAGTATTCTATATTGTATACACCTTACTATACAATATACCACTGTGTGTATGCATATTTGTGCGCATATATATATGTTGTTGTTTTGCGAATGGTGTTTAGGTTACGCAGGCTGTGGTATGGAAGGAGAAAAGACGAGCAACTGCAGACTGATTTACCTGAGGAAATCCAGTTGACCTGCACCCAGTTCAACAAATACCATAAAGACCAGTGTATTCGTGACATTGTCAAAAAACGAAGGTGAGAGCCTGTAGTCTTACTTACTGCTGCTCTTCTTGGAGATTGATGAGAAAATGTCATGAATAAACATGTTCACTGTGCGGAGAAATAGGTTCCACAAGGCCACAATTAACTAAAACTAACAGCTTCTAACTTGTATTTCTCATAGTTTTTGACTCCTTCTCTACTGCTTTGCATGGCTACTCTGGACCAGTGTGAAGGATTTAGTGGCATCTAGTAGTAAGGTTGGAGATTACACTCCCCCAACCCACCCCATTCCCCCTTTCCTTTTGGTGGCCACAAAATTCATGAAAAACATAAAGGGCCCTCTCCAGAACCAGTGTTTGGTTTGTCCATTCTGGGCTAGTGTAGAAACATGATGGTGCATCATGGTGGGTTCTATAGAAAAGGACCTGCTCCCTATGTAGAAATAAGGTGCTGATTCAAAGCTGACAAGAACCCAACAATTGTTATTTTCAGGTGATAATACAATAATTAAAACACACTTACACACATATGTGTGTTGAGGTCTGTCATAGATGCCACTAGATTCGACACTCTGTACCTTTATTGGACATTTTGGTGAATGCTTCTTCTGACTTTCAGGTGTGGAATGAGGACTATGGTGGACTGTTTTCTTGGCTGTGAACTAGTGGAGTGGCTCGAGCAGGTGGGCTTGGCTCACGACCATGGTGAGGCGGTACTCTACGGGACTCGGTTACAGCAGGGTGGTGTGCTTCAGCACATCAAGCAGGAATATGACTTCCAAGACAGTCAACTTTATTACCACTTTATGACATGAGGCCCAAGGGTCAAAGCCGACATTTAATGTATCCCAAAGGCAAAAGGCATTTCAGTTGATAGAAATGACCATAAAATACACTTTGAAGTTAGGCAACTGGAAGAACAACTTCAATCAATCTATCAACAAATCCTGTTTGAGCTGCCATCTAGGCAGTAACTGCATGTTCTGCTCACATCCTGTGTAGTTTAGCACCCCATAATGCACTATTGTGCAGAGGAACATCCCAGTTGTGTGTTGGAATAGACTAAACCTGACTGTAATGTTTCAGTGCAACACATTTAAAGCTTTCAAACTATAAAGATCACTGGATTAGTGATCAGTGAGGAGTTGGTCTTTGAGGGAATGAACAGCGTAAAGGTTAAATGAAAATTAATTTTATTAAAACCTTGGTCTTATTTTTGCAATTTTACATACATTTAACATTTCACTCAACTGTTTAATTGTTGAGAATTTGGATTGTGACAATGTTGCTAACACAATTACATGATAACACACATTAACAACATGTTTAGCCACATTATCCAACCACTTATTTGGAGAGGAGACCAGAAATATCTGCAACTGAGATTGTGTTCATAATCCTCATATTATGCTGCATCGTTTAATCTTTAATAAAGCTGGAGAGTAAAATTATAACATAACTGACAGGACTGATGGCCAAAACTACAAAGACAAGACCATGGTTTTTCATTTTTGAGCAGAACATAACTGACAAGTACTACTAATATTAAGGGATGAAACAAGATGTTGTTGCTTTTGTTGATTTTGTGTGTGTGTATTTTTATGCCAGTTAATAGATGCACTTTCAGTAGTTTTATTCTGTGTCATTGTGAGTGACAATGTGCAGAGGGGTCCTCATAAAGAAAATTAGAGGTACAAGCCACATTTTCCAGTCCTCTGCTGAGTGCATTAGTTCATACTGTGGGACGCCTCTGAGTTTATTATCACTCTCCTACCAAAGCCAAAGAAAAAGGGAAGACGTGGCTGATTCTTCATCCATTTTTAAAGTTTAAATCCAGTATAACTTATAATTAAGTTAGTTTTACCAGTTGGTTAACTGGTAATGTAGCATGTATTGTTGCTCTGGTTGCCTGCAGTCAAACATGACTTGACACTGATGTAACAGTGGTTACACTGTTTACCAGGGCGATGTTAGCAGTATTTCAAAACACCATTTCAACAAACATGTTTACATTGCTTATTGCTTTTTAAAATGCCAAAAATGGAGCAGAAAATGGCGTAATCATCTTTTAATAAGCTGTGATTATAATGTGATTTGGTACATGGTGTCATCCTTCACATAAACCATATCAACTTAAGTTGGGAAAATACAAGCTGCTGTGATTATTTTTCTCTCAGGTGTACCAAAATATAATCAGTTAACTGCTTTAAATGCAAATGTCTGTATTTATTATTAACTCAATCATATTGAGAACACTGGTGTAAACATTTTAATAGAATAATTATAATACATTTGTAGCACACAATTCTTGTAAAATGCTGCATATTGATGGTCTTTAGTGCTTTTTAAATAAATTTTACTACTGAACCCTCAATACATGTTCTGCATGTATTCCTGGTCAATGATTCTATACATGAATGAAAAGTGAACATTTTAGTCATTAATGTATAATGCGGAATTCATGAATTTTAATGCCTAATTTTTGAATGAAGGTTGATTTTAATTTGTTCTGATATACTGATCTATCATAGCAGCATGTGAGTATTTGTATCTGAATTAAAGATACACTGCAGAGGCACAAACTGCCACTGATACACTACAGAGCTTTTCTGTGACCAACAAGTCACAGGCTTCTCAGCTTTTGCTGTACACATTCATCTCCTCTTTAACACATTCTGGGAACAGATTCACCAAAAAATCTGGTTCCTCAATACCATGTGAAAGATTCTTCTCCATCTCTGTCATCTTCTCTTTTTCTAGCTGTCTCATATTTTGCACAATCTTCTGTCCTTTGTCCTACAGGGAAAAAAAGATATGTTAATACATTTTCTTCAGACTAATCCAAATTAGAGATTTGGATAAATTGCAGGCTTGAATTAAATCATTAAACCTTGTAGCTGTCAATGATGGCAGCCACCACCTCATGCTTGGAAAACAAATTGTGTTTGCGGTCAGGTTTGCTCTGGAAGCGGGGCTTCTTCTTTACAGGGTCATCTGAACCGTAACTGGGAGAAACTGTGTCTTTCCAATCTCCTTCAATGTATTTCACAAAGATGAAGGGTTTGAATATAGACCTGTAGCACAAAAGAAAGACATATTAGATCCAAATAAACTGCAGTCATTAAAATTAATGTGAAAGATGCTATAACATCTGAAGCAGGATCAAGTGCTGCACCTTTCAGGGTCTGGAGTTGCTGTAAAGTAGTGAACCCCTGGGACATCAGGATTTGTGGGTACCACAGAAACCATACTTCCTGTCGTCATGAACATGCCCTCCATGTTGATGCCACTTTCCTTATCCCTCAAGATATCCATCATTGTCTCAGCAGTGATGTGACCTTCAGTAAATTAAACCAACACGTGCATAAACTGAAGCTGAAGTCGTAACTTTTTTTTCCCTGAAATGTGCATCCACTAACCGTTGCTCTTCTCCAACAACTTCTTCCCCTCACAGTATCGGCTCCCGGAGGCGTCAATCCTGGCTGTAGTCATGAAGGAGTACGCCGTGGCAAAGTTGAACTGAGTTTTTCCATCCCACCAGCCTTTGCTTTGTGCATATTCCCTCATACCTGGATGTTCTTTGTCTATCTTAGTTGTTATGCTGTACTGATTTGAGATGTTGCGATATCCACCTAGAGAAAGTTAAAATGTGATGGTTAGCCAGGAGAAATAAGACATGCTACATGTGATTCAACAGCAACCCAAACAATTGTTGGAAAAAAGTCTCAGATCCTTAAGAAAATCTGTGTCCATGTGATTGATACTGTTTTCAGACTGATTGTGGCTGTTTTTAGCTGTGTCCAGTTATAACTGCAGTAACAAAGCAAAAAGAGGGGAGCAGATCAAGAAAGCAAAGTTAAAAATGCACAAAGAAAGCAAAAAAAAGCTTTGACTGCTATGGATTGCAACTATATTGGATTTTTCATGCTGAATTACTCATATTCAAGACTTAAAATCTGATAACATTCATCAGCAGATATTCATTCTAAACATAAACCCATAACATAAGCAAAGATTTTCAGGAGAGATGTCTTAAATGAAGTCCCATATATGCGCTGAGCAGGATAATTTGCTGTTAAAAAAATTAACTTGACAGTGCCCTCTAGTGGACAAACAATATAATGCCGGCATCAAAATATCTCAAACATTTTGGTAACTTCGCTGTACTAAGAAGTACTAAGAGTTTCCTTCTCATTTCTGTAGAAGAACAGCCAACCTTAACATGCACTGCAATGCAGAGTAGCTGCCAGGTCCAGCTTTTTTGTTTTTCCTGTTACTGACCACAGCCTGCTGACTTAAATTGTACTTTTCAACTGTTTCATTGTGGATTTCATTCATGACTGCGGGCTAAACAATACAGTACCATCCAAACTCATTCAATTGCACTATGTGGCAAATGGGTTCCCATTCTTATTATTCTTTTTGTGATTACCTTCCACTCTCTCTGCTGCCCAGTACTTCCCTGAAGTTTCCAGCACCCATGCCTCCTTCCTGTCTGAGATGAGAAAACTGTTGTGGTAGGTAAAGCCAGACTCATCTTCCAGGCAGGAGCCTCCCTGGCCATATTTCTCAAGCAGCTCAGCAATGACATCCACAGCTTTCTCAGCTGTATCGGCTCTTTCAAGTCCAAGCCTGGAAAATTGTAAAGTCAGAGCTTCAGGATATTTGAGTTATATGAATGTTTATGTATTCTGAAACGAAAAGCCAACTGAGGCAGCATTAAAATGCCATAGTTCCTGTCTGGTGAACCTAAAGAACAATATTTTAACTTTATCAAGTAATACAAAGTACAGTAGTAGTCTTCTACCTGACAAGATCCATGCCGAGAAGAGCCTCGTCACCATCAGCACTTTCTCTCCCCCACACTGCTTCATTTCCAATACACACTTGATGCTCATTTGCACCCATTTCTGCACCCCACAGCCACGCTGGTTTGCTCAACACAACTGCGTAAGTGTGGGCCGCCTGCTCAATCTCGATGTATGTACACTTGACAAGAAGAACAAGACACAGAGGTGAGAGCTGTTAATGGTGATCTAATGGCAGGTTCCGTAAGGAGCAGTCACTTTGTGGGGAATTAAAGGTTAGAGGGCAATAGCAAGCTGTCTGTGTCACCTACCTCCACCTTTTCCCCTTCACCACAGTCTTTGGCAGGAAAATACACCACCTCCTGGACCTCATCACAAGGCCTGTCAGAGTTTTTCCCAAAGACAATGCGTTGTCCCTCGGTGGAGGGCGGCAGAGCCACAAAGGTGTCACAGGAAGATGGGTGCATATTGAATCACATACTAGGGGAGAGTAAGAATAACACTTAACTGGTTAGGTTAATGAACTCAAACAGTCATAATATTGATGGTCAGATTTAAAGATCATGCTTACTGCAGTATAAAAAGCCACTGCACTAAACACCTTAAAAGTCACTCCTGCCTTAAGTGCCAGTGACAGTGAAGACAGGCTGCTCACCTGGATAATTATTACTTCTTACACTGTCTATTAAATCTATTGTATGCTGTTGTTATCAAATGTACTTTGCTGTATGTAGATTATTCAGATATCAATATTTAGTACACTCAATTCTGACATGCATAGAAAATCAATGCACCATACCACCATAGTTCACCTCACCATGCTATTCTTGCTATTCAGTTCATTTTTGTTTATATCTGAGGTTTAATTTAGGTAGCTATTGTATATAATTTTGCCTTTAACTTTGTTTGTCTGCCTATCAAATCTATAAACTATAGGCCTATCTATCTAAATACACCTCTCTGATATGATTTCAGATTAACTTTTCCTATAAACCTTAAATATGCTGTTTAATGCTGGATAATCACACAAGCCAGTATTCAGTGCTATAGTATAAGTAGGTCTACTCGTCGATAAACAAGGTAACCTTACCGCTGTTTGCCAGTCCTTTCCAGCACTGTCAGCGTCACTTTCTTTTCACATTTGTTTTATGGCTTATGTTTCTATTTGATCGTCACTGTTCACAATATGACACGGAAACACTACAGTCACGTGACCAAGATGAAGTTAGTTTTATATTCGTAGGGCAAGCGCCTTAAAAGAGGGAAACGAAATCAATGAGGGGATATCACTTTTTTTTTTTTTAATTATATTATTAATAACACGATTGAACTCCGTTCCTTGCACAGACTGTATGTAAAGAGATCACCCTCACTTGTACTTTACTTGAGTATTTCCATTTGATGTCACTGTGTACTCCACACCACAACATTTCAGAGGGTAATATCCAGATAGCAAAGAGTCATTGAAACCATGTTAAATCAACATTATTTTGTCAACGTTAAGTCATTGAATGTCTGATGTTGATCCTACATTAGTTTGCACTCTCAATTAATATTGAAACAACGTTGATTTTCTAACTAAAGATCAACAGAATTTCAATGGTATTTCAACTAACACAAATTTTGAAACAATGTTGAAATTTCAACCTAACACACACACAAAACATCCTGATTGTGTAATTTCATCTGTTTTGTGTATTTGTGTATTAACCTGTGTATTAATCTAATGATGATGATATGAATGATTTAATGAGAAACATTATTTTGTTTTAAGGCGCCTCCTCCTCTCCAACACTGAACTGACTTCAGGCGCGTTTGTTTACCTGCGGATGAAGCGTCGGCTAGCTACTGTTAGCGCTAAACATTAATTTAACGTTTTCCACTTAGCTGACACTTTAGACCGTCAGCCATGGGGAAGTCGTTCGCAAACTTCATGTGCAAGAAGGATTTCCACCCTGCGTCGAAGTCAAATATCAAAAAGGTGGGTGTTAGCTACATTTAGCATAGCATCACTGCTTGAGACTGGAGGACAGAAGGTTAGCCGGCGAGCTAACAGGCTATGCTAACGAGCTATTGCATTTGTCAGCCTGGTCGGTTTAAGGTCCACTTTTGTAGATAATCATTTGATATAAATGTTGAACATGGAGTAAACGTTTTCCTCTATATAAATCACAGTATTGACAATTAACGACAAGCCTTTAATCTGAGCTGTTGTAATGTTACATTGTCCGGTGATAATTAGTAACGTGAATTTAAAGCTCATCTCATTTTTTTTACTTTACTGTCGTGGCATCAAGAGGCAGAGACACAGTTAACACTTTGAGCAGTAACGTAGCCTCACAGCGTACTTCTCTTCAATCACAAGTTGTTTCACTGAAATGTGTATGCGACCAGTCATGACTTTAAATGAAATAATATAAGAAGAGACTTTACTGATCCCCAGAAAGAGACATATGTTACAATGAAACTAGGAGTAATAAATACAAATGAAATAAGAAGTCAAGTAAATAGAATTCACTCTATATACATTTTAAACTTGACAATACGTAGGTTGTATGACCTGACGTGTGTCTACCTTTAAATAATGAATAAATAAAAAGCTGTGACAACGTGTGTGGATGTAATAACTCTAGTGGGTGTAGCTATATTGATAAATGTGTGTGTTACATTGAGGTGGTGAATACAAAATAGTAATAATAACAATAATAATGAAAATAATAATAATAACAATATGCTCTATTAATGTATAAACTATGCAGTAGTGTTATAGGCCAACTGTATTTCTACATATTGTAGTTTGTGTGCAATAGTCGAGTCTTGAAGATGGAGATGATGGTGGTGGGCCTTCACACTTTTGACTGATTCATTTTGGACAATATCATTTAAAAACACCGCCTCTGCCTTGGCACTAAGTGCTTATATAAAAGGGGAAAGTTAGGATAAGACAATAGAGCCCAGATGCAAATTTCCATTGGGGAAAAATCATTGTTGAATCATTGAGAATGATGTTGTGCTGCATGAAGAAGTGTGGAGAACGTGTGTGTGCTTTAATGCTTCTTTTCACTTTATCTCACAGGTATGGATAGCAGAACAGAAACTGAATTTCGAGAAGACGAAGCAAGAAGATCTTATGCAGGCATACCTGAAAGAGCAGGACAATTACAATAACAGGTTAGAGAAATAAATGCTAATAAACTGTTCTCTTC
The DNA here is from genome assembly GCF_027409825.1 of Scomber japonicus. Classification (NCBI taxonomy): domain Eukaryota; kingdom Metazoa; phylum Chordata; class Actinopteri; order Scombriformes; family Scombridae; genus Scomber; species Scomber japonicus. Next base: position 15,814,524 of record NC_070588.1, read on the forward strand.
ATAGATTATTATTCATTTATAAACACATACTGATTGTTTTACTCAATAAACAGAATCAACATTAACTTTAGCAAAAAGGCTGCAACATGAAGAAATCCAGTGGACATTTTTTTGTTCAGACTGCAGACAAAAATGGACAAAACCCAAATGTATTTATTCATTACTCGTATGTGATTCAGATCTGTGTTGTGGGTTTCTTCTTTTTCATAACAGTGTGAACTGCACAAATTACATGAAATTTGATCTAATCTATTCAGTCCATTTTCATATGTGGTCCTTTTTTTTAAATTTGCAATGTGATCACAGTCTGAACAGTCATATTGGAATTCATGTGACTTTTATGTCACTCCAGCGAATACAACCCAACTCCTTTCTCAGTGAGATGGTTGGCTGAGTGTCTTGCCATGAGAGTCTTGTATAGAGAAGCTAATAGATGTAGTTAAATGTAGGATATCTGTTTCTGTGAAGCCAGTCACGTCACGATCCCACCACTCCCATTCTTAGTCCACATCCACATACACCTCCGTACAGAAGTAGTAGTCATTCTCCACAGAAGTCATAGTTAAGGATTTGGCCCTCTATCATCTTCCTGTGAATTTGCGGGTTTCCACTGGACATCAACTTATATATAAAACTGTTAACACTTGCTTCAGTGGCCTCATACAACGATGTGCTGCCTGTGATGTCATTTTTATTGCATGTGGGTCAGTTCAGGACCGGGACCAGTTCACACTGGAATCTGATTTTAGCTGCATTTAAAAAATAATGTGAACACAAAACAAAAATCTGGATCTAGATCTGACTAGGGCTGGGCAATTAATCGAAAAATAATCGAAACCGACATTTAGAAACTCTAATCGACTTAACCTTGCTCATGTCAATTAATGGTGGTGTTCACTGTTGCCATGACAGCAAACGTTGCATATCTTTAAGGAATTTGAAAACTTATCTCCAGTGATCATTTTAACCCAAACCATAATCTTTACATAGTTCTAATCAAGTAAATTAGACATTAACCACAGCGTCACACCTTAAAACATCATTATTTTCACTCCCTAAAGATACTCATGTGCCAAAATATCACAAAATATCATGTGAGGGCAGCAGTGTAAAATACAAAACAAAAGAAACTGAAAATACATAATTGTTCATCCAGGGTGGAGATAATCGTTCATTAATCGTAATCGAGGTTAAAAGTTCAATTAATCGCCCAGCCCTATATCTGAGCCAATAATCCGATTGAGCACTTATGCTTGCTGTGTGAACGTAGGCTTGGAGACTTCTTCCAACTTTACAAGTAATATATGTTCATAAATATCCTTTAAAAAATGAAATTCAATATATTGAATTGTTGTTATGTTTTCTCACCTCTAGGTTGTTGATGGGAGATGATCGTGTTAAAAATGGCCTCAATTTCATGTACGAGGCTCCACCTGGAGCATCCAAAGGTAAACGATCCAACACTCCTGATCCAGACTAAATATTATGTCAATTTCCAAACACATGATCCTTAAGTAAATAACATTTTAATACTTGTTTATTTGTGTTTTCCCTTCATCGTTATCTTCTGTGCTGAAGAGGAGAAGAAAGAGGTATAGTAGAGTACATAATGATTCCACAGTATGCATACATTCTTTTATAGCAGGAAATAGTTTACATGCTAACCAAACTGTTTCTGTGTCTCAGGAGGGGGAAGAAGAGTACAAATTTGAGTGGCAGAAAGTGGCTCCTCGAGAGAAGTAAAGAGTTGTTTTTACACACATTGAAGTATTGCTGGTATGTTTTCTGATGCGCTCTCAGAATTTTCATCTTTTGTTTCTTTCTAATATTCTCATCTAGGTACGCAAAGGATGACATGAATATTAGAGATCAGCCATTTGGTATCCAGGTGCGTTGTGATTTGTTTTTATTTTAAGTATAAACAGTTGACCAGTGGTTCCCAAGTGTTGGTTCAGGGCTCCCCATGTGGTCCAGAGATAATTCTAAAGGGGTCACAAAAGCAGGAGAAAATGAAACTTCTCCACTAAGTTATTTTCTTTTTATTACATTATTTATTATTTTAGTCTTGTGAAATGCTGAGTATTTTCAACTCTTCAGGTCAATGAAAATCCTACAAATGAAGCAGTTTGAAAAGGAAGAAAAGTTGTGCTTTGCTTGCAGTGCTTATAAAACAGCTTGTTACCAATGCCATGTTAATGTATTTTTCTCTTGTAATTGGATGTTGCCATCATCTTTTAAAACGTGGTTTTGTTTCAGTTATTTTGCATACGTATCCATTATTGAGACAATTCAAAGTGATGTCTGTTGTTGTCACCTTCACAGGTGCGCAACGTGAGATGCATCAAATGCCACAAATGGGGCCACGTGAACACAGACAGAGAGTGTCCTCTCTATGGGCTGTCTGGTATCAATGCCAGCTCCGTGGCTTCAGAGGAAGCAGCAGGTAGAACACATACAATAATACATGTCATTATTTCATTTGCTTTCCCTCTCTGTTCATTTGTGTTGTATATGGTGATTTTATCAAATCAAGATTTAATGGTAATATGCTTTGAAACGTATGTAAAAGATTTACCATTTTATGTACAGATTTTATATTCAAGTTTTTGAAATGAAAGTAATTAATTAATTAATTTAAATAAGCACGTTAACATTAAAATATATATATATATATATATATATATACATATATAATAATTCCAAGGTTAATTACAAATAACACATTTTACCTGATGAAGTTTGATTCCCGAATATATATATATATATGTGTGTGTGTGTATATATATATATATATATATATATATATATATATACACATATATATATACATATATACACACACATATATATATGTGTGTGTGTGTGTGTGTGTGTGTGTGTGTTTCTATGAACAAAAAAAAAAAAAGGAGGCAGAATATCTGTGTTGTATGTGTGCTTGATATTTGCGGGCAGCGGTTGAGCTTTTGTGTGTCACAGATGTTGCCGCAGGTATAGCAACTGTATTTCTCCTCCCGGCTTTCAGCTGGAGCTCCCAGTCTTGAGCTGATTCTGAGTTCTGCAATCAGCGAGTTGAGTAGTAAAGTAATACTGTTTACCCTGGGAGAGTCCAGTCAGTACATGGTGTTGATGGTGGAGTGCTGTAATGGTCCCCCTCCTGTGCCGGGAGGAAAAAATGTAATTATTGTGTATTCTGATTCCCTTAACTGCTGCTTTGGCAGAGAATGATATTGTATGATTTGCTCAGCCGGAAGTGGAGTGAGTTGATTTGATGTCCCATTCTGTTAACAAAGCCGCCCCTGAAATTCCCACTGTGGAGATAGTGGTTGGCAAGGGTCTTACATCAATGGGACTGTGAGGCTGTGATTTGTGCTAACAGGTCCGTCGATGCACCCCTCGGAGTTAATGGCGGAGATGCGAAACAGTGGGTTTGCCCTGAAAAAATGTGTCCTTGGTAGGAATTCTACTGTTTGTGATCCATCGCAGGTAATTGTCTGTCTCACACTCCCATCTTTACACACATAGGATGATATACGATCAGACACATACACTCTTACCCTTGACAGAAGAAAGACAAACTATATCTTTGTTCTTAGCTTACATACATTTTCTGCAAAGTGGCTTGTTAGTGGGGCAGCTTAAGTTAAGTGAGCAGATTAGATGAAACAATGATTGTTTAAGATATGTTTTCTGTTGTCATTCTGGTTTCAAAGTAAGCTCTAGTGTGCTGTGTGCACTTCAACAGGAATATGTTGCGAGTGAGGAAGAGGAAGATCCCGAGGTGGAATTTCTGAAGTCATTAACAACCAAGCAAAAACAGAAGCTCCTCAGGTAAAAATGAAGCACAATTTACACATTTTAATTCATTGAAACTTTAAGGAACACAGGAGTTAAAGTTCTCAGGTACCGTGTCTGATTTCAGGAACAGAGCAGTTTTAAATTCATATAATACTTAATTCAATACATTGTACACATTTCCTGCTGCACAACTTTTCAGGCTCACAAATCTTTTCTTGATTTAATCACTAGATTTAATCAGTAGAAACAAACTTAAATCGTGAATATTGAGCCATAATTACATGATTGTTTCTTTTTATGGTTTGAGTATTTAGAAGCTTCAAGATTTACAAGCTTCATTTTTTTTCAAACGTATTTCAAATGTGTTTGCAGCCTGTATACAAACACATCAGATGTTAAAAAAGGAAATGCATCTGGTTTGTTACTTTATTATTTGTATTATTCTACTTGAACTTGATATGTTATATTATAATTTTTAATGCAGAACATTTTCCTTAAACCTTGATTTGATTCATACACATTTTGAATGATATGATATGTTTTCTGCTGCTTTGTTGAAAAGTGTTAACTGAATGTTTGTGTTCCTGTTTTACAGAAAACTTGATCACCTGGAAAAGCAGAAGGCCAAGAAAAAGAAGAGCAAAAAGCAGAAGAAGAAAAGCAAAAGAAAGCATAAGAAAAAGCATGAAAGTAGTGACAGTTCAAGTGAGTCCTCCGATAGCAGCAGCAGCAGCAGCAGTGATAGTGACTCAGATTCAGACAGCCACGGCAAGTTCAAGAGCCAAAAGAGAAAGAAGAACAAGAAAAAAGAATCCTGCCGGGATAACAGCTCAGAGAGCGATAGACGAGTCAAGAGTCAGAAAAAGGCCTCCTCTCACAGGAGCAGGTCACCGAGCCCTCGCACTAGACAGAAGCAACCTGAAGACGAGTCCGGAGATTATAGACAAACAAGGACAGAGAGGGGAAGAAGCGGGAGTCGAAAGCGCAGCCCGGACAACAAGATCAAGCTGGAGGGAGGTCAAGAGAGAAAGAGGCACAACAGCAGGGACAGCAAGAGACCTAGTGGCTCCAAGTCTGGCTTGGAGAGAAGTCGGAGCCGCGAGAGAGGCAGGGAGGACAGAGGTAAAGACAGGCATCACAGTAGAGATGGTGAGAGGAACAGAAGTATCACAGATGGAAGGAGAGGCAGAACAGCAGATGGGAGGAGTAGAAGCAGAGAAAGGAGGAAGGAAAGGGAGGGCAGAAGAAGAAGCAGGAGTAGGAGCCGGGAAAGAAGAGAGAGAAGCCAAGATAGAATAAAAAGAAAGCATTGAGTCTAATATTGGACCAAGTGTATAAATATTTTGGATTTTGTTTTTTTTTCTGCAACTGTTTTAGTTGGCACAGTGTCCTGTATTTAAAATTCAAATGGCAGATAATATTGTGCGGCTCTCTTTTCCTCCAGTAGAGGGAAGCAGTGGACAGAAAATGTCCAGATGCAGCTCGTTGCTCTCTGTGTTGTCTCTACTGTATGAAGGGATCTGAATTAATTGATTACCATTGGAAGCAATTTGCAGCTATGATCCGCTGATGGGAAAATGTTGGACTCATTTTCATGGTCAGTTGGCCACTAGAAAGACTATTTCTGTAGCTGCAGTTTTTATCTCACTTTTGTAATTGTGTTCTTGTCTTGTTTTTTTTTTGAGGGGGGGGGCATTTTAAGATGTAACGATAAGACGGCTGATTCCTGGCAGAAAAATACAATATTTCATTTCTGATTAAATTTTGAACCCTCACAATTTTTTGCTTTTTTATTTATGCAGCGGGTTAAATGAATGTTAGCGCTGTTACTCTTAAAAAAATAATAGTTTTTTTCTGTTGATTGATTGCCACTAAATTTAAGTATTTTCAGCTCTTAACACCTGATAGCAAATTATTACACTTTTTTTTTAATTGTGTAAAATGTCCACGCTGTGAAATATGTCCTCTGGGTAAATGTCCAACTAATCTAATCTCTTCTGACGGTATATCACAAAACAAATATGATTTCTGCACACATATCTAGGCATAAACACAGTCTACTAGAGGAATAGAAATACTGTGGTATAGAAAAAAGCAGTGACCGCATACACATTAACGCTGCACCATATTTTTTTATTCATGCAGACTAGTATTTAATATTTTGATGTGGGAATCGGTGTATAATATAAATAAAAATGAATTTTCATTCATCATATTTCATTTGAATTCCAACATGTGTAAATGTAACTTCCATTTTATTTCACACTTTTAGTCTCCAAAAATCGAACATCAATTTTGATCTCAATGGGTAAACAAAAAAATAAAATTAAAGAAAATCAGGAACAATTAAAATGGCTCTCAAAAAACAGATGCTAAATTTGTGTTTTAAAAGCTACAAATTTAGTCTTTTTAACATAAGTGTTGCCTCTAGTTTGTCTTTTTATATTTTGATGAAATTCAAATAGGCAATCTAATTTGATAGTTTTCACTTGGTGGCCGTTTCCTTGAAGCCGGTGTTGCACAAAAGGAAATGAAAATAATTTCCCTCTATTGCCTTCTGGTCAATTTAACATCCTCTTCAAAAAGAAAAAGAGGGTGTCTGGATGAGATGCTTTTCCCTGACGTATTCCCAGTCCTGGACTCACGCTGTAATTATTCCCCGGCTTTTTCTTTGAGAGTCGGACGCTGCACTGGGTAAGCACAAAGAAGTCAGAGAGCATCCTTGAACCCTTTCAATGCGGGGCCACTGATATTCAAATAACATGCAGGCACCATGTGACTGCGCTGAGCAAAAGAGCATTTCAAATTCAACATTTGCATGTGACTCTTTGCCCCCTCATTTTTTTTTCTAAAGTTTTAAAAAACTGCTCCCATAACATCTCTGTGGCTCCTGGCAAAGAGAGAGAGAGAGGAGCCACATCCTCATTCTCGGCCCATCGATTGGTATGCAAATGAAAAGCAGTTAATTTGGACAATTAGAATAAATATTCAGGGACCTTTGTCATCAAACCCCCTTGGAAACCCCCCGATAAAGTGAAACTGAACAAAAGATGTCTCGGAGATTAATTAGATATTTGATAAGACACGAATCCCTAATCGCAAATACAAGACACATGGGGCTGCGATGTGCTCGAAGTCATAATTAATACCATTTAACAAGATTTTCATTTGGGCATGAAATGTCTTTTCCGGGGCATTAAACATTGATTTATTCCATAGGGGGAAATAGTGAAAGTCAAGGTGTTTTATATGCGATTTTAGGAAAAATAACCTATGAGCAGAGCGCGCACTTTAAAATAAACTCCTGAATAATTAAAAACAAATCCAAACCTAAAGCGCATCATTAAATAAAAATATAACAATCTACAGCACACAATAACAGCCTTTTTTAAGATGTTTTAATTACGATAAAATGAAAGTCTTATACGTGTGACTTTATACAGGTAAACATTTATATATAGATATTTTTTAGCAAAGAAATAAAATGGGTAACCAAACGTTTAAAAAGCTGTGTACATACATATCCACAAAGTGCGTCCAAAGTAAACTCCCTGATTTCCAGGATACCAACACGAATAAAACAATCATAGCCTAACATTTACATGAAAATAACACATAGTTTTAGTCGTCATATACAAGATGTAACTCACATTGTCCAACCAAGTTCAACAGGTTCCGCGCACACTTTTAGCAAACATCCATTTCATTTTCAAGTTGACCCTAAAAATGTCCCCTCAGGCCTACAGCATCTCACTCTGGATTTTTCTCTAGGTGGATTTACGAATTAAATACTGGTGATGCCTGTTGGAGATTTTTTTTTTTTAGACTTTGCAATCGCTTCTTGAAATATTTTCTCCTTTTATTGTCTGTCAAATAAGACCCGTTTTCAATGCTGTGCAGTATTTTTGTTTGTTTGTTTTAAATCTGGTTTGATTTTGGGTGAACTCAGAAGCCACATTAGGGCTCGTCGTGGGGAGATGGATCCTTAACAGTGATCCTGGGATTTACCCCTTCCAATATAAGTTCTGGGGACTCGGATCTCGGGGTTTCCAGGTTACTGGTGTCGGTGTCACTGTCGCTCCCCTTTTTGCCTCCTCCACCGGCCGTATGCGTTTTGATGTGCTTGCTCAAATGGTCACTGCGCATAAAGCGCTTGTTGCACACCGGACACGCAAACCTTTTCTCGCCGGTGTGGGTGCGAAGGTGTCTCTGGAGCTCATCGGACCGAGTGAACCTTTTGCCACAGAAAAGCCAGTTGCAGACAAAAGGCCGCTCGCCGGTGTGCCATCTCAAATGAGCTTTGAGGTGAGACGTCTTCCCATACACTTTACCGCAGCCGGGAATGTGGCAGCTGTGGAGTCCCTTTCTCCTCAGGCTGGCCCCGGCGGGTCCCAGCCGCTCAGCCTCCTGGCAGTTGGGACAGTCACATGTTGCTCTGCCGGAGTACCGCCTGGACGACCTCGAGGAGCTACTTATTCCTGAACTGCCACCTGAAATCATGGCGTTGGCGGTCGAAGCGTCTGTGTAAGTGGGGATGACGGTTTTGAATCCGTCTTGCGTTAACAGGTGCTGACTGGTGGACAGCAGATGAGACGCAGAAGGGCTGATTCCAGTGGAGCTAAACGCCGAGTGGGTCAACGAGGAGAAGTCCGGGTTGTAACCACTCAGCTGGGAGTGGATGGCTTGGGGTGTCCCGGAGTGCAGCGAGGTCTGGAGGGTGCCCGCGGGATTCTGGACATCGAGCCACGACCCGGGGTTAGTGTGGACATCCCACCACGAGGACGCGCCGTTGGTAACATCACCAGAGATGGTTGAGTGGAAACCGGACTTGTACCACGACTCGTACGGGTGCGCCATGCCCACCCGCGGGTAAAGAGTCTCTGCTGATGTGTGGACTTTGGAGATAAAAGCCGACTGTCCAGACTCTTGGGATGTGACGCTGGCGGAGTTGGAAAACAAACCGCTGTACTCTGTGGAAAACGCAGCAGAGGTCGGGGATGTGGAGGCTAAGCAAAAGGCGCTGTTGCCTGTGCCACTCGTCGGTGTTAGTCCTGTTGTGGCGCGGCTTGTTGCTACTGTGAAACCGGGCAGACTGGATCCCAAGTTGCAGCTGGACGACGATCTTTTCCACGGATGAAATCCACCTTTTGAGAAAGCGCTGGAGTCAGGTAAAGTCGTAAGGGGACTGGTGTTACCAATTTTGTTGCAAGTTGCAGCCAGCATAGCTAGAGGTGTAGTTCCAAACCGTGGTTCTTCCTGAAAAACACAACAAAGCTCGAGTTAGAACAGGCAACTACACATTAGATAGAAAAAAAATACTTTAAACAGGAAAAGTGGGAACTGATGCTCATCAAAACTGAACTTAAACTAATAAAACAACTATTAACATTACAATTTTATATGTTTGGGAGAAAAACAGAATTATAGGCAATGTGTTGTTTTAACAAGGTACATAAATAAAACATATTGTAGAACTAATAATAATAATAACACTTAGGACAACTGTCGTAAAATATTGCCTGTATCAGACCAGAGCAGTGTGTGTTGTGAGAAGAAAATACTTAAAGCCCTATAAAGTTTGATCATCTTTTCATCAAGATACGGTCGAGCTTTGTCGGTAAATAAAGGTTCATTTGAAATAACAAATAGCTACCAAAACAAGTCAAGTAATGATAAATATCACAGAAGTATCCTAAAGCCTACTAGATGTGGAAGCATGTCTGTTTATGAAAGCAAACACTTATTCGTGGCAGAGGAAAGTGGGCCACAATAACTTTATCCACAACTTTTACGCACAAATAAAAAAAGTCAGACTCACCCCAAGTATAGACGTAGCCATATCCAGGGTCTGTGCTGTTGTGAGAGTGTCCGCGCTGTCAATACTGTACGGCTCCAATGTGATTCAGACTCAACCGTGTTTGACTCAGGTCACACGGTTTCTCTCTTGGCTCGCAGCTCCCAACACTACCTAGTTGTAGAGAGCGTGTTCTTTGAAGTACAGCTGGCGAGGACGAGCAGCCAATCTAATAGCTGCATTCATGGCTGGGGTTGTAGTCAGCCAATGAGAGACCCGACCGCAGACAGAAACACCAAAAACCCCGCCGTCAATCATCTGTTGTGCAGCCTCTGCTCAGACTGTCATACAAGACACGATTTGTTTTTTTTTAATGCATACGGTTATTTTTATGTATTCTCTCACGAAGGCTCAATGTCTCCTTTTCATTGCAGAATTGAGTTCAGACGTCAGTTCTCCAAGAGGTAAGCTTTTCACTCATTTTAAATCGTTTTTGGACTGTGTTGGCACTCTCCTGTGTGTAGGTTTCCCTTTTGATTTTCAATATTCAGATCATGCGCAACACGTCATTGAGAAATTGTTGCTATTTAAGCGCAGAGTATCCTGCACAATCTGAGAGGCTGTTGTTGCTGATGACTTTATCAAAACAGCTGGCCAGGCATGCTGCCGTGTTTTCGGCATGGCACATCTTATAAAGCACTGCGGAGGAAACAACTGATGTTACATGGTCCGTCCTAAAATTTTAAATGTTCATATACTGGAAACTCACAGATGGATTAAGTTTATTGAGGAAGTCCAGAAGCAGCTGGCCTCACTTCTCTCCAAGCGCGCGGTCCGATTATTTATGAGCTGCTTGATAAAACTGACTGTCACTGAATACAATGAAGCAAAACAGATGATGAAATGTAATGCAACCAACTAACCTACAGCAGCCTACCTTTAACTTCTAGACCAAATTTACGCGCGTCCATGCACGTGTTTGCGCGTGGCCGTGCTGTACGCGCTCCCCCTGCTTACTTGTTGGGGGAGTGCAGGTGAGAGGTTAATTAAAAATGACAGCTTGCTTTATCAGCGCATGTTGTAAGTCTGTTTTCAAAGACTAAAACATGTGTAAGCAGCAAAAAGTTTCAGCATCCAGGGGACGCCTGCTGAAAGGCCGCCAGTCATCTCCATCACAGTGATTTAACAAGAGGCTCGATGCCTTGTTTTGTAGCTGAGGAATTAAATTTCATGCCGGCCAAATCGCATACTTGATTAATTGTGAACAATTAAAAAGATGACGTTGTTTCACCAATTTTCCTAAACTTGCGACTCATATTTTTTCTTTGAATATCACAATTCAATAAAGCAGGATATTCCATAGCTTGTTAAAGCGCTCAGGGATAATGGCATAATGTAAAATTGACCTGTTCTGATGTGAATCATCATCCTTTTAAAAGTTAAAGCAATTTTCCAGAGAAAGGCTTGACCGAAAGATGTGCATTACAGTATTCAAAACGGGCAAATAATGCTCCATTATAGAGTGTGAATGCTGCCAGTCAACACAGCCGCAATTTGTTCAAATACTCTTTTTTTTTCTTCTTCTTTAAAACCCCACCTCTGGAAGGGTGAATAAAAATCAGTCTCATCAAATACCGGGCGCTGCCAAGAAAATTGAATCATTTTTGCAATCATGACAATTTGGCAGAGTGCTGTTAACGGTATTAAATGTCTGTTCTACATAAACAAAGTTGATTGTTGCTTGAAAAGGTAAATTAATTCGGGCGTTAAATGAAAATGAACGCAGAGTGTGAGGGCATTTCTTTTCATTATGATAAAAAATCGGACAATAGATTTATCCTTTGATGAAGGTATTTTTTAAAATGAAAAAAAACAAACAAAAACAAAACAGAAATTGACCGGGTTGATTAGTCTTTAATATTAGATAGGTAATTCAATAATACAGTTTTTGGTCTGTTTGTTCAGATATGAATATTCTGCTGATTCTTTCTGTAGTATTGTCTTAATGAGGATCAGTGTGACCGTTCAGATTAATAACGCTTCCAAGTCTTGACAAAGAAATCTGATTCACAAGATCTCTATTTATCAATTAATGTCTTTTTATATACATCCCCTTAAATCATTTTGGTGGGAAATGTATTTACCACATGAACCTAGAATAATAAAAAATAATGCTGATTTTTTTATTTTATTATTTTTTAGATGTTTACTTGTGACAAAAAGGCAGAGCATGATCTTGCCATGTCATTCAAGTGAGAATTTTGAGTTGAATCTGTAATTCTGGACTCCATTTGTGAGCACTTCTCTGTGGCAATTAGGAGCCTATTACAAGCCATTAGATTGATCAATGTACCTTAAACAATGGGAATGATTTATTTGGTCGAACAAAATGCTCTGCATCTATTGTGATGAGTCTAAGTGGGGGTGCATCCATCAACAAAAGATAAATGATTAATTCAGACCTATTCATTTAAATTCTTTCTACAAAGGCAGCCTCACTTGCCTCAAATACAGATTATTAGAGGCTCATTTTCTGTATGTTGAACCAGACAGGCTTGCAGGATTGGCCAATGGTTTTTTGGTTGTGCCCCTGTGTGCTTTAATTTGTATTTCTGCTGAGGGAAGTTTATTTGAGGACATTTAACTAATTGTCGTAATTTTGTGTGCTCCTGTGGCTACACCTGTTTCTCTCTCAAATGGGGGTTGGATGAAACTATGACTGCAAGGATGTTATACTTTATTTCAGTGGTGCTGAGACTGTGTATTGTTATCTAATGACTGCACTTGTATCAGTAGATCAGAGGAAACTCAGTAAAAAGATAAAGTGAGCACAAGTATGAATATTTATATCTTGTTTTTCCTGCAGATATTTTTGGAATGTGACATTAGTTCAGTTTGTTTCTTTGTTTTGTTACGGGTGCCTTTAAATGACAATGTCTACATTTGTCATGCATTTGTTCTATCATTTCCAGCCTTTTGCAGCAGTTTATGCGTAAAGGTTGTCAGGTCATTGTTTAGGAAATAGAACTGACATGCTTTAAAGTGCAGAGTGAAATAAACATTTGCTCAGCAGTGAATATTATTGCTGTTTGAAGTTAACGCACTATAAAGCAAGGGGACATGGTAAAATTGCTTGGATCTGTCTGTGTAGAGATGCAACATATGGATGTCTTCAGTTAGACGGCTGTCGAGACTAATGATTCAGATGTTAATTCAAAGCAGGCAGCTGTTGACAACAGTCAAATCTTCGATAAAGATTAACTACACTTTCAATACCCACGTTTAAACCAACAGCTCTGTGCAAGATTGATCTCAGAGCAGCTCATCAACCTGCATTGGTAACATCGACAGCTAAATTAGGAAGTAGAGGTCAGCTCGCCAGCTTACAGTGTCAACTTTCATTTCCAGAAGCTGCATGTTCTATTTTGAGAGTGGGTAGCGAGCCAGTTCAAGTGCAGTCGACTGGTTACATTTTGGGGGACTTAGCTTAGCCCGTTTTCTGTAAATGAGTGTATATTTCTCCACACTGGTGAGCTGTTGTGGAAGTCAGCAAAAACTTAGGTGTGAGAGATGGCTCCGAAGAAGGTGTGTTTTGTTAAGGAACAGCTCTGTTCTAAAAATGAGCATGCATTGTATATTATGTAATGGCAAGTGCTCATTCTGACGAGAGACATCGCCTCATTGTCTTTACAGGGAAAGGGAAATGATGAACTAAAGCCACCACCACTGATTGGAAGGTTTGGCACATCACTGAAAATAGGGATTGTCGGCCTTCCCAATGTAGGGTAAGCAAAAGCTTTACATTTACATACATACTGTGGTATTTAAGTGTCTTTTTATATCTACTTGTGATGATTTTACAGTCTGTCTTGATGCCTTTTATAATTCATGTAAAGCCCTTTGAATTGCTTCATTGTTAAAATGTGCTATACAAATAAACTTGCGTAGTCTTCTCACCATGCATTGCATGCTGCAGCATGTGCTCTGTCCGAGTCTGTACTACTGGTATATTTGCCTTCCATGATGCCATAAATATAAGTGCATATAAGGCAGCATGTAAACTGAGTACAGTCATAGAGTGCATGACACATTTGACACATAAAATGTAAAGATGTGTAAAGTTTCAACATATGCAAAATTTATATAAATGTATGTAGAAAACTGCAGACTCAATAAGAATATTTAACAACAGGTTTCTATGAAAGGAGCTTTCACACCGTCTGCATGCCACACGTTGCCCTGAAACAAGAAGAATGACACATGCACATGATTCATGACAAGTGTTACGATTGAGGGTAATCAACTCTGACTTAAAAGATTTGTAGCACGTCAAAAATATGGTTTTAATATAATAGTTTAAGTTTTGATCATTTTGCAATATATGCTATACCAGTATGTTGTAGGTATCCTTATATCTTGTGGTAAACATGGAAAGTTAAATTTATGAATAATAATTTAATAATTGAATGTATTATTACAGCAGTGTGACATCTTGCTCTTGCTTGGTGATATCTTTATCTTGTCATGATCCATCTACATTTGAATAAAACTGTATGACAGCAAGCCAAAATGAGCCTATATTCTTTCTACTACTCTACTATCAATCACGAAAGAATCTTCAATGAAGGAAAAGCCTTAAAAAACCTGGATTTTCATTCATTCATTTTAAATACCTGCACTGGGCATTCTGTTCAAAAGCTGCAGTTCATCCAGCAAATCACAGGGAAAACACAAACTGTAAACAAACAAACACACTGTCACCGTCACATATAATATTTAGAGTTTCCACTTCCCCTTAACCTACGTCTTCAGTCTTTGAACTGTGGGAGAAAATCTGAGGAGTCAGTGGAAACTCACTCAATCACAAGAAGACCATAAACCTCGGACTTTCAGTGCTTACCACTGAGCTTCCTGGCAGGCCAGTCTCTGTTATGCATTCAAGAAAAAAAAATCATACTACTCTTATTTTAACAGAGACCGCAGATGGAAATCATGTAAGATTCACTTGCTTGTCTTAAGCAACACAAACATACACGTATTTTAGAATTGAATTCCCTGACAAAAAGTACCCTGTTGTGTATTTGTCTATTTTTCCCCTCTGAGTGGACAACAGGTTTTCAGCATGAGTTTAAATGTGTGAGATTCATTGGTGTCTTTCATGTATGCATGGTTATGATGTAATCTTTTCTAAGTAACCCTTAAACGTTCCTTTTAGCCCGGTAAACTAAAGGAATGCAAACTCAAAGAAGATGAAATTCTGGTAGACGTAGTCTGTTTTTTAAAGTTACAGGATGCGAAATGGAGTCCCGGATCTTGCCTCTTTCTTCTATGTCAAATAGTGTGATTATAGGAGCAGTGAAAGAGTCTGCATATATTATGTACAGTAAGTGGTGAAGATGGGTTTGAGGAATATATGTAAATGGAGTTTACAGTGAGCAAAGTGGTGAAAATAAAAAGATGATACTTTGCCATAAAGACAAACTACTAAAGGTGTTGATGCAGGAAAGGTGAAGTATGTAAAAATGTGTATTTGAGGTGTTCTCACATAGCTGTTGGTCAATAACTTGGAGCATCTATGATTATTTCAATGGTTATCGCACATCAATTTAAACATTTCTCTAAAATATGAACCTGTTTTATGACAAGTGAGGAGTCAGAGAGTTACTCAGTATCTTAAACTGTTTCCCTGTGAGAGATTTTTATCGTTAAGGTAGACAACTTGACAAGCATCCTTGCTGTAGTCATGTGCGGCATGGCTGAAGTGTGTTAGGAGGCTGACACACTGTCTGGCATGTCAGACCTGGTCAGACAGATCCACCTTGTCAGCATCCACCAAGACCTTCAGCAACATCAGTGACAGAGTGTAATCACAGTGCAGACCCTTACATGACTTT
Source organism: Scomber japonicus (assembly GCF_027409825.1). NCBI lineage: Eukaryota > Metazoa > Chordata > Actinopteri > Scombriformes > Scombridae > Scomber > Scomber japonicus. Next base: position 15,830,007 of record NC_070588.1, read on the forward strand.
CCTGTAGCCCCCTTCCAGCCACAGAAAGGGCTACAGTGATAGGTCATCTAATGTTCAGTTGACAGTTTCTTCTTTGCTGCTCCATAAAGACAATTTGTTCTAATTTACATCAGAACAATTGTTTTCAAGCAGCTTAGAAAGTTTTGTAATACCTGGAAACTGCAGGTTTGGTAATGCAGTGATCCAATTAGTATATTGTAATCTGTCAAATTGGGGTCACAGACTTTTAGACAGGCTTGGGGTGTTTTTCTGCATTAATTAAATATATATTTAGATGTAGATATTGATAATGTAGAAAAAATAGCATATACACATTAAGTTTCCTACAGAAGTTTGTGCTGCTTCACATATAGTGTGTATCAACAGCTGTTTTGTCAGATTGTGCAGTTTATTGCGCAAACATCTGATTCTAGTATCCAGTGTTTTCATTTCGTACCCCACCAAAACCACAATTTCTTCCCGGTTCAAGAAGTAGAACTCATTGAGGTTGTGGGCTGCCATACTACGTTTGTGTCAAAGTACAACTCGTCAGGACTCCTGTGGTTTCTTCATGAATGAACCATGTTCAGATGCTAAGCCTGCTGTTACTTGGGCGTAACTGACCATTCTTCAAACATGGAAAACTTGAGAGTGTGATGCAGCCGACTTCGCAGCTATTCATACACTTAGACACACGGCACATGTCCTACTTACTGCCACTCTTCCAGCTCAAAGTTTAGTCTTGTCGATTTAACCCCTTATTGGGATATAAAGTGCAGTATACACAGGACAGGACTTGCCATGACTGCCTCAAGTCATTCTTAAAACTCTCCTCCAGTTCACTTAGACTGGAATGTATTTAATGCCAGACATACAGAGTGGTGCCTACCTTTCACTGGTAACACTTTATTTTAAGTCCCCCTACTTAGAATCTATAAGCAACATATAAACAGATAATGAATGGTTTATATCACAATATAATGCAGTTATGATCAGATATACTGTAAGTGTTTACTAATGTATTTGTCAACACCGATAACCGCTCCTGTTCACCTACAACTGGATGTGTGTATATAACCAGATAACATATGACAATACAGTAAACCACAGTTATAATAATATAAAACATGTCTTCATAGGAGAAATGCTATTGTTGACTAACACTATACTGGCCTACTAATACAATATGGGGTGTTATAATGCTAATAAATGTTAAAATTTAAGGACATATAGGAGATATAAATTAAGGAGCCAATGATTAAAAATGTATCTCTAAGTAATAACTATGTGTATGTTGTGAATTTCCATTAAGTCCCCAAAGCCCACTATGTTGCTAATCTTTCTGTGTATATATATCTTTTTTTCCCCTGACATTTCAGTCTAATATAAAATGTGAGGCTGCTTTAACAGACACACTCCTGTGTTATTCTTACTGTACAGCTAGCCTGGGATTTTTCTACCGTTCAGTTATACAGAGCAGATATCTGGAGGGCTCTGCGAAACAATTTAACAGTGTCATTGAGGAACTGAATTAACCAAGATGATTGAGATTAACAAGGCATTCAAGCAGAAAAACAAAGAGTCTCACATCTTGATTCAAGCTGGCAAACTAACTAAATGCTAAATGGACGGCATTTATATAGTGGTTTTCTAGTCTACCGACCACTCAAAGCACTTTACAACACATGCCAACATTCAGCCATTCACACACACATATTCATACGCTGATGGCAGGGGCTGCCATGCAAGGTGCCAACCTGCTCATCAGGGGTGATATAGTGCTTTTTATCCAAAGCATTTTACAGTGTTTCTAATGCGCACTCACCTATTCACACACACAATTTGGTGTTTAGTGTCTTTCTCAAAGGCACTTCGACATGCAGACTGGAGGAGCTGGGGATCGAACCACCGACCTTCTGAGTGGTGCACAACCCGCTTTACCTCCTGAACCACAGCCTCCCAGAAGCTAAAGGTGTTGCCATTTATTATATAGACTGTTATTCACATAAATAGGTAGCTAACCCTGCAGCCTGACCCCTGTAAAGAAATATATATGTGTAAAAGGGAATATGCCAGATAACAAATTCAGCTGTACCTACATTGACCATACAGTTCCCTTTTTTTCTTAGCCTTAACTTTGTATGTTTTATAAGTTATGCTTTAATCTAAGCATAACTAGAAAGTTATAGTATTTTGAGACAAGGTTCGCGAAATTGCTTTCTGTGCTGCTTTCAACTATCTTTGACTGTCTTCACCGTGGGGTTTTGCACAGTTTTCATGGTGATTGGTCAGTGGTCATCGCAAAACTGAACAACTTAACTTGTCTTCCTGAATGTAGGAATCTCCACCCCCCCCCCCCCCCCACCAGTGGAGAAACACTGCTGAAATGTGGCTGCAAACTTCTCAATACACATACTTTTTTTCAGTGATTACTCTCTAATTTGTGTTTAAGTAAGTAAACACTTTGCTTAGTAATCTTTTATATTCTTACATCCATTTTCACACCTGATGGTGGTTGTGGCATTAATGTGGATTGTTTTTCTTCTTTTCTTCAAGCTGACCCAAGGAAGCCATTGAGTATGTTAGAAACAATCTAGCTTTAACGAATTAATGCATGCACTTTAGCAATCTTGAGCAATTTTGTGCCTATAGGACTTAGCAAACAATCATTTCAATGTGAAGCACTGACTGAGGGGATAACGATGGAAAGTCTTGGATTATAGTTAACCGCCATGCCATTATTACTCTTAGACACTTACCATTGTCTGTAGATTTTGAAGAACACTTGAGCTGCTTGTGCCATAGAAAATAAATCTCTCTATGATCACAACATGGGGTGGCATTTGGCTGATCCCGTTCAACAGCTGAGATCTATAAGAAATGTAATTTGCCCCTCGATTCCATGTACAATTGATCTATTACGGGATTATCTGACCTTGTAATTGGCCATAGAATTTTAGAGTATTTTTGAATCAAGTGCTGAAATATTAAATCCTTTACAATAACCTTTTTTCTTTCTTGTGGAAAACATAAAAATATAAAGCCATTCTTGCATAACGTACTGAAGTGTTTCAGGATTATACTATCAAACCACCAGGTTCTACTGTAGCACTTTTGAATGGATTGACCTCACTGCTCTTTATATTTTCAGGAAGTCAACCTTTTTCAACGTGCTGACAAAGAGTCAGGCAGCAGCTGAAAATTTCCCCTTCTGCACCATTGACCCAAATGAAAGCAGAGTGCCCATTCCAGATGAACGCTATGATTTCCTCTGCCAATTCCACAAACCTGCCAGGTATGGGGTCTCATCGTTCACATATTATTCACACTTCAGATCTGTAGTCTCCGCCAGTCTCCTTGCTATAGGTATGAGAAAACATATAACAATGTTGTTGACATGTAGCTACCAGTTTGTGTATATGATGTATGATTGCTGCTGTACTCCGAGGTTTTCTGCCAAAGAAAAACCTGAAGCATCTGAACCTTCAATACCTGGTTATCATATACATTCATAGAAGCTGTTAAAGCAGGTTGAACTCAGATTTTCTGTGTGACTGACAAATTACTAGTGAGATATCTCTCTTGGACTGGCAATAATTGGTATGTTGAATAGCACAGTATATGTATATTCCACTAGAGTTGCAAGAACTAAGTTCCTGCTTTTCCAATGGCACTATGAATCTCACTGATGTGTGCGTACATCTGCTCTACTTATGTTGTATATGCTCTAAAGTGAAAGTTAAGCACATGCAAAACCATAACATTTTCCCATTCCTTTTTATAAACAAATACACCAGTATTCATAAAAATAAAAATACTTGCTGTGATTAAATGCATTGCAAAATAACTGCCTGTCTCAAAGGATAAGGACAGTGCTGTTCTATTTATTTCTTATTGTAGAAAACATCCAGTGAAAAGACCAAAACCAACAATCTTACAAACATTTCTTGTGATGTAGCTTATTCGTCTGTGCTGCAGATCTCTATTCTTGTCCAAAAACATTTGAAAACATATCAGTAAGCCACTCTGTTAGACAGACACCTTCCTTCATTACCATGAACATCAGCATTGTGAATGTCCAACAAAAAATATCCTGTTGCCTTAAATTTTAGTGCACCAAATGTGTATTAATCTGCAACTGAAAATAGTCATTATTTACTTGTGTTTGACTGGCATTTTCTAAAAACAACAGCTCTTTTAGTAAATTACTGGCATTTTAAAAAATATGTATTTTTGTTTTATTAGTAAAGATTTATTTATGTCTTCAATTGGGGCTGAGAGCCACAGACAGCGAAGGAAAGAAAACCATAATTTAATGTAATTTATCGGCAAAAGGAAAATTATGAAATAACACCAGCCTTATCCTTTAAAATGCTCCCTTTGTTTAAGATTACTCTATTACTGTCTGTGTTGTCTCAATTCTATGGTACGTGTTGAGTTTTGCATTAAATAACATATTTAAAAGAATCTCTGGTATCTTGCCCACCACTTTTAAACTTATGAAGAAACAGTCTGTTCAAAACACCTTACAATATATCTTACAATATAATACAGTCCAACACAACATCACAAATTACACTAGCTCAGCTGTCAGGAAAAAACAACCAATCACAAATCAGAGTTTATTCAGGATCAACTGAATCTGACACAACCTCAACAACAATTAAAATTTTAATAAATGTAATATATCACTGTTATGTTGAATTTCAGGACACGTGGTTTCTGTTTTTTTCAAATATTACTGATAGTGTTTAAATCGTCAAATAACCTTTGTTTTCTCCTTTTACTTCCTGGGTTGCAGCAAAGTCCCGGCGTTCCTTAATGTTGTAGATATTGCTGGTCTGGTGAAAGGTGCTCATGCTGGCCAAGGCCTGGGAAATGCCTTCCTGTCCCATATCAGCGCCTGCGACAGCATCTTCCACATGACACGTGAGTCACAGGTTGACAGTTGCTTTCCTTTTGATGATTTTGAATCATCAACACATCACATAAAACCTATTTTTTCAGTTGTATATGTGATATTGTACAGCTGAAGCTACATTGCATCCGCAACATTTGGTCATGCTTAACGGCTCCAGCACCAACTTTAAAAAAAAAAAAAGAAAAAAGAAAGCAGAGGCGTTAGTTGTGGTGCAGTTTTTTCTAGCAGGGTATCTCATGTGGTGGGTGCCAAGATCAACATAACAGTCAGAATTAATGAAGTCCGACCAAACCCCACATTCCTACTGGGAGGCTCCCTGAGTGAGAATCACAGAAGTGGGGAGTGAAAGGGTCTGTGCCTGGTTTAGGCTTCACACTAGTATCAGTAGCATTTTTCTGAGGTTTGGAAGCATCACAGGACTGTTGAGATGAAGCACCACATATTATTATAATAACATTCCCAATGCTACTTTTGATTAAGTTTGAGTGGATAGAGGTAAGTAAGTTAACATTTTATTGGAGTGAAGGTCTCCTTTTATTCTGCTTTACATTTTTGTGTCTTCACGCCTTGCTATTTGTAACATTACTCAAAACAATAATTCAAATTATGCACTACTTTTGCCACCACAGTAATAATTATAGTTTTCATAACATTAATAGTAATAATAGTAGTAAAAGTAAAGCTGTATATTTGGTTGAAATACTTTCAACTCTGTGAATACCCAGACGTAATTAGGTCAACAAATTGTCCCCATGCAGCAAACTGTGTGTCCATCACTAAGACAGCATTCAAATGACTCTCTAGGTCTTCTTGTGCCTCAAGTTCTTCTGTGTCTCTGACATCTCCTTGTCTTAGACGATTAAAGTGTTACATGCTAGAATAATTCAAATCGCAGCCACTGAAATGAATACAGCGGTCTTTCTAAAATTAGCTGGATTTGTTTACTCATTGTATACTGTTATTGACTTTCATACTGTGTGAAAGGAGCTCTGATTAGACTAGGTAGTGACAGTCATAGGACGGACAGACAGAAAGGGTTAAGATTAAGACCATTTTGCCATATTGTCCTAGTGTACACACTGACAAGTGTATTACTTCTGTTTCAGCGCAGTTTTCAAATAACCTTTTCTGCATGACGACTCTGTGTAGTTTGAGAGAACTGGAAGATCACCCACTGTAAGTGTCAGAGTGCACAAGACATGTCAGGTGAGATAAAGTATTATCAGTTTAGTTTTTAATTATCTTTCACTAAAATAAAGGAGTTAATGGATAAGGTTGGATCTATTCTTTATTTTTCTTATTGTCAGGAAATTCCATGAAATGATCAAAAACAACAGTGTTAATCCCTCTCAATTCTTTCAAATTGTTTCATTTTTATAAAGAATGGGCAACTGGTAATGCAGCTACTAGAAAACAATATTCACACAAAAATAAACACAACATTTGTTTCCAGACTATTTTCAGCTATACAGATTAATACACATTTGGTGCTTAAGTGAATATTTACAACACCAGAATGGTGTTGGTACTCAAAATAAACTACAGTGCCCATGTTTATCATAATGGACATTTTACCCAGGGAGACTGTCCTCCCAAGAAACAGTAGAGCATCAATCATTGCAGCAAATGGCAAAAAACGACTATGTTTACGCTTTAGTGAAAAAAGCCCTCAAGCAACCATAGGAATGATCATTCTTGTCGAAAGAAGGAAATAGTGAGACATTGAGGGAGGAGGCTGATGGTTGGGAAAACTAAACTTTGGATTTTAACATAGGAGACTGCTGTATGATGGTCAACAATGCTGTCATCTACTGTAACTATGGCAGAGGTTGTTCCCAAACCTGAACCAAGTGATTGTAGTTTTAACCATGAAAATAAAGGTCTTATAAGAATTTGTTGCTAGTAATGTAAATGACATCAGCAGTCTTATTCTTGCAAGGTTTTTTCTTTTAGAATAATTATAATTAATCTGTTCATTTTCCTTACAGTTTTGGGGGCAAAAACTGATATGATGTGTTATATACTTCATTATCATTATTTGTGTATTGTATGTTTTTGTATAAAACACACACAGTTCTTTTGTTCTTGGCCAAATGTATAAGACAGATCATCATCCAAAACCAACCCTTTTGTTTCTACTTACACAAAGAAGACACACACATCCACAACTGCCAGAAATCAAATGATTGAAAGCTTCGTCTTGTGTGTGTTTACATCTCTCTGCTCTGGCATGCCATTGTTTCCACTCTTGCAAAGTCCTTGGAAACAATGTGGTATGTTTCACAAGTTAACCATTAAACATAGCTGGTTTAGTTTTGTAATTATATCTATCTGGTGTCTGGCAGCGTTGAAGCCACTGCTTTTATTTAGCTTGATTATATGGTTGTGAGGGGATCACATTCGTTCATGTCTGGATTGGTATGTCTTTTTGTCTGTGAATTAGCAGAAGGGTTTGTACCACAGAAAGATTCTCAGCGTCATTTTGTGATCATAAACACAAGAAGATGACCTGAGTGTGATGAAATTAAGTCGGAAGTCTTGTCAAACTGATGAGATCCACCTCAAGTATCTGCCAGTTCTGTCTATGAAATCATTGAGGTAATCATGTTATGGTCTTTGATTCTTTTTCTTGGGTTACGGTCCTCTGTGTTGTGAAGTTGGGAAATTTGAAAAATAGGCAAAAGGTTGAATGTGAATGTATAACTTTTTCCCAGGGAGTGGTCTGACTGGATTTTCCTCTTGATGTATGTCACACAGCTCTGCAGTAGTTAGCACGTTATGAATATATTTCAACCTCTAATGGCTTTGAAAAGCCTGTGTAAACAGTGGATTTACTTTCAACAAAACCTTCCAAAAACTATTAAGGCACATGATGACATCCTGAAAGCTGATTCTGTTGAATGCCCGGTGTTCCCTGGTCTCATATCAAAATGGTTTGCAGGCTAAGTGTTCCCAGTGCTTCTGCAGTGACTGGAACGCTGTTGGATCCTCACTGTCTGAGACAAGACACAGACATGTTCTACTTCATCTACTCTTCTGTTCCCCGCTAGCAACTCTGCCAGCTCACCTGGCCTTATTCCCAAATGTTTGGTTTCCAGCAATTAGATGTTTGAATGCTCACACAGTGTCTCCCCCCCATCACCGCAGGATACCTCTAGTTCACTTCTAACGAATACTTATTTACGGTCGCGCGACACTCAGTAAGAGTCTAGCCTTGAGATACTCATATTTAATCTTAAGGGACTTGCTGTGGTTGTGGGCAGAAAGTAGCTGTTATTTTTGGTATAGACTCTTCTCTATACTGTGATATTCATGCTTTCAGCACCTGAATTCTAGTTAAGTTAAGGTTTCCTCTCTCTCCTCTTCTACTGCCTGAAGAAGACAGAAGAATATCTTCCCATTTTATTAAGCAATGGTAATAAATTTAAAGGAAATAATGTTGATGTTGAATTACATTGGAAATATTAGTTTTTTAGAGTAGTAACACTTTAGTCTATTAACTGATTAGTCAATTGACTCGATTAACTAAATAAACAGCAACTAATTTGATAATCAAATATTGGACTGTTGGTTGGACAAAACAACATATTTGAAGATGTCACCTTGGGCTCTCTGAAACTGTGATGGACATTTTACACAGTTTTATGACATTAGATCAACCAGATGATTGATTAAGAAATAACTGGGATTAATCAATAATAAAAATCGCTGTTAGTTGCAGTTTGTTGTCCACTGATTTCTATTAGGGTTACGTACTGGACCTTACATTAGTACCTTTTTTATTTTTTCTCATAATGTTTTCTGGTGAGTACTTGAGCTATTGATGTCCTTATTTTAAGAAATGGTTTGGTTATTTGCTTTTCTGCAGAGAGTTGGATGACAAGATTAACATTACCATTCTGTTAACTATAAAGCTTACTCAACCATAAGCTAAGCTCACCAGTGAGCAGCACTGGGGGAACCAGCTAGCCTGGAGACTGTTTGTACCTCACAGTGACGACAAATTTCCCGAAAGTCACTGCTCCTGGCAAATAAATATTCTGCTGTATAACTCCCTGTAAACCCATAACTTTTTCTATGGATTAAACAAATAAAATATATCATGTTTATTAGTGAGATTTAGGCCTTCTGGTAGGTGGATTTCGTTAGCCTTTATGGTAAGCTAAGCTAAACTGGTTGTTGCGCAACTTCATATCCACGATATAAATGGTATAAGTGGCCCTCGATCTTCTCATCTAATTCTCAGCATGAAAACAAATGAGCATAATATCAAACCTGTAAACATTCCCATTATGAATATTCACAAACTGTGAATGTAACCCAGACTTGCATGGTAACAGCAGCTTTTACATCTGACACACTAATACCCAGTGAGCTAATATTTTAGTTCAGATGGACAGAACCTGTATCACATACAAAACTGCATAAACACAGTGTGAAATTTAAATCAGTATTTATGTGCAATGTTGTCATGAATATTGTTCTCAATCAATATTAGGGTTAGGGATTTAATTGCTATCTAGTGTTAGTTTGTGTATGAAAACACTTGTCACACACTGTAGGGGTGTTAGCAGGTCTTAATTGTCTATTTCAGTTTTTGGTGATGGGGCTAATGTCAGTCAGCAACATTAGACACCAATAATTGTGTCTTATCAGAATTTGGTCCTGTTATCTCACCTCTAGAAAATTAACTATCTAAAGAGCTTAAATATCTTCTGTGACCTCCACATGAATCATTATTGCCTGATGAATATCCAAATCTGATGGTAAAGCGTGAATGATTGAATTAGTTGGCTATCAAGTTGCCTAATCCGGTAGGATGCTGTATTTGTGTTGGGTTTTGCCTTCATTCAGACATCAGCCCACACTCCACTAATCGCTTGCAGTGAACAAATCAACCTGATTGTTTAGCTACAGGCGTTAAGAACAAACTGGATTGACTATTCAGACAGAGATGATTTATGGCCATCCTGCTTCACCACTGACGCCAGTAATGGCTGCTCTCCAAGAATTTTGTAAATCACTCACCAGCTCCCAGATTCCCAAACTGACAGACATCCAAAATAACTAACGCAGCCCAGTGACTTCCATGTGTGTAACTATCTAAACAGACCAGGCAATGAGTGAATGTGTCAGCAATTCACTTGCTGAGTCTCATGTTGCGTCAATGTATTCATTCAGACAACCAATAGTAGCTATTCAATAATATTGTTCTTTTTTAACAGATTTATAAGGCTGAAATTGTTCTATATCTTCTTTATTGCCAATAAGACTAAAACAATCAATATGTTGGTCCGTCTCTCAATACTCACAGATCTCCTCGCCGGAAGAGATAAATCTTTAGAAACAGCTCACCAATTTTTTTAAAAAGTCAAAGTAAGGCCCTTAAACAGCTGAACACTGTAGGTTTTAGTAAAGTTTCTCAAAGAAGAGTAAATGGTAAGTGAGGCTGACTCACAAACTGCAGCAGTCGTGTTTATCATAATGTAGAAACATGTTATATTTACCCAAATATCACAATTGGTTTTGGATATGACACAGAGGAATGAACTATGTCAGGTTTTGGCTACATAGATAAGAAGGATCAATTCATTGTTGGATTTGGTCTTCTCATGGGAGTTGTTGTCATGAAAACTAATAAAATATTACAACCCAATATCACAGCAATTGAAATCATCCATTGTTTTCATGACACTAAGCAAAACTTTCAAATGTATTTTAATTGGAAGTATATCTCATGCCTGCACCAGGTTTGAGGTCATAAGGTGAACAGATTCCCATATTGGGCAGGTTGGCTGGTTAGATGCTAATTTGCAAAAAGTGGACTAGTGGACCCTGCTGCAGCAGACTGTGGTTCACCTCCCACTTCCAACCGCAAGTTTCATGTCCAAATGTAAGTCGGGAAAGTTTAAAAAAACAAACTATTATTGTTATGGTGTTTACTGTTGCCATGACAATGAAGGTTGCCTAACATAACTGAAGTAGTAACTTTAACCCAAACTATGTTTTTAATAGATTATTTTAACCTGACCCATGATCTTTCCCTAACCTTAGGCTTTTTATTCTTAAATCTAACCACAGCATTGTCACATCAGTAAACATAATCATTTTTTAACAGTGATGTGTAATGGTTTTTGAAAATGCTGACAAATGATGTTGTCTTTATATATATATGTATATATATATATATATATACAGCTTCTATGCTCCCAAGCCAACTGTCAGAAAAAGAAAAAGAAACTGAAATACATTAACTTGAAAGTTGTGTCATGAAAAAAATTCATGTCCATATACACATGTCTATAGATTCAGTTATTTGACTATTTTACAATACACTTTGTGTTGTACAGCAGTTCCCACCAGGTTGTAGCACCTGACTTTTTTGTTTGTCTTCTCTTGTAATTTTGTAAATCAGTCAGAAAAATACACTGCCCTGTGTTGCATGTGGTTCTTTGTTTATGTTAGTTGTTGTTTTAACCAATACCACAATTCTAAATCTGATCAGCTGTGGTGGGATCAGCCTCCCTTTGTGTGTTTTCAGGCTGCTGTCACGGCATTTAAATGAGCATTTTGCTTCAGCGAGAATGAAGAGTTTTTGTCAGCCTCCACTCATCGTGGATGATTAGAGCAAAATGTCTACCCATCTTGACTGGAGATCACCACAGCTCCAGATAACATGCTCGGTGATTGAAGGTCGCAATATTTTGAATTCTAATGGGGCTGCAAGATGAATTGCCTGAAATAGACTGTAGAATCTTCCTGCTTCCTCCTCATGCCCCCCCTTGCCTGTCCGCTGTGAAAAGAACCACTGGGAATGGAAAGGCCCGATGATCATAGAATTATTGGATGGTGATTCTAAACCCTTCAAAGAGGAGTTGCTATGGAGATCTCGTTCCAAACTGTGAAATGATTCACCTTTGAAAGGCTGGAGGGCCTGAAAGCTGAACACATCATTGTTCAGGTGGTGGTTGGTTAGGAAATTGCTGGTGCCTGTGCAATCAGCAGCACTATAGTAGTTAAGGATCTAAAAAGGTTTGTTCTCCGAATGGTGTGGGACAACAGCAGCGTGCATATGACAGTTGCTTTCAATCAAGGCCCTCTGCTGCTCTGTGGTTTAACAAAATAAATGGAATGTCAGAGGTTAAGCTAATGATAAGGGAATTAACACTGTTGTTTTCTGTCAGAGTTCATGGAAACTGGAGGCTCCACAGTACTTTCACTTTCAACCGCACACACATCAGGCTTTTCTGCATGGCTATCCCCTGCATGAAGCTGTGTATGTGTGTTTGTGTGTGCGTAGGCGGGGGGGGGGGGTTGCGGGGCGGCAAGATACACCTGTAATTCTCAGTTTGAGACATTGCAACTGACAGTAGATTACATAGGAATTGGAAACACCTTGCGAGGTACTGATATTCATACTATCGAGCACTGTGATTTCACTGTGATCTATTTTGAAAGATGGGATCATGTAGAAAACATGAGTGTATCTCCTGAAGGGCTCAAAAATGCCATTTTCTGGTGTCAAACGGCTTTTTAGCAGCTAATGCATTTGCCATAATTGAAATACGCAAAGAAACAAGGCTGAATATGCCACAAACTCTGTTACAGTAGTAGCACACTACAAATTGCTGTCAATTTCATGTATCCTAAAATGAATGTCAAGAAGATGTTTCCTGAATGAACATAAATACGCTTGTGTACATTGCCGGTGTTTTTATGCCGTGAAGACATCCATAATGTGCTTTCCTTGACAGACTCATAAAATAGCTTTTAATGCCCTGAATACCAGGAGAATTGCGGCACTGAGTTTGCATGAACATTTTAAAAGCAGCTCAAGGAATGCAAGTTCTTTAGATGTGCTCTTACCCATCTTGCATGTGAAAACATGCACAGGAAGTTAGAAGTCAATGAATACTGTAATTTAACTGAATTATGTTGACCACATATCCTCCCAGGTAGCAACATCAGAGGAAGTAGCTCAATCAGTATTGATCTTTACTTGACTCAGATGACTGCCTTGTCTGTCTACCTCAGAGAAAAGTAATGATATAAACCAGCTCCAGCTCGCTCAGTGTTTTCAGGTGTTAAACTTGTACAACCTGAAAATAGAGAAATACTTTTAAAACTTTTGTTTGTTAATATGTTTTTAAATGTGTTGCAGTGGAATTCTGCATGATGAACTTAATGTAAAAACATGAACAAAATACTTCAAATGTATTTGTTTTCCTTGTATGCTTTTCATTTCTTAGTGTTGGTTCATGGAGTTATATCTTCTCAGGCAACACCAGCTTGCAGGTCTGCTGTAAGTCTATAATTTTGCAGAGCTTAGCCTGATCCCTAATCGGGCCATTGAACACTACTCACCCTTCAGAGACTAATCCTTTTGTTCTGTCAATAAAGGAGCACCTGTTAATAGTGTCTTCAAAACATGCAGCATTGGAACTAAAGTAGTTAAATTTAAATTGTCAGACAGATCTGACTCCTAAAACTGGGCCTTTCTAACCTCTTCTTTTTCTGTGTGTTTTACTGTCTTGTATGTGGCTTTGTGTGGCGCCGCAGCCTCATAAGAGCTGTCTTCATGGAGCCCTACCCAGAACCAGTTGTTAAAGGACTAATTGTGGAGATTGCCCCCTCAGATTTCTCTTCTCTCTTTCACCTCATGCATTTGTTCTCCTGCTCTAAGCCTTGAATAGGACCGTGGTAAAGTAGATGTGAATGTTAAATTAGGCGAAATTAATTAAAGCAAATTACTTTAGAATATGCAGTAGTCAGAGCAGAGTGTCAGCTGATGACTAAATAGTGATCAGCTGCTGCTCTTTGGAAGCATTTGATTTTTTTTATCAGCTTTTTTTTAAGGGATATATAACAATAGTTGTAATGTTAATTGCAAAAGTAAAAAATATACTATAAAATGTTTGTTCCTCATTTAGCTGTTTATAACATTTTAAACAAATTTACAGGTATATATTAGTTTCTAATGCTTTCATTAACAATGATTTATATCGATCATTTTAAACATCTTTGCTCCTAATTAACATGTGCTGCATTGAACAACAGAATGCATTTTCTATTTGAAACACAGTGAGATTAGTCAAAACTGTACATCATAATTGTTTATAATGTATGTATATTCTTGCAGCTAACAAAATGATTACATTGCATTATATTTTCTGAGTTCATGCAGACACAATAGCAAATTTTCATTCCAATCAGTGCTGAACAGGGAGCTGGTAAATTGGAGCAGCAAAACAATAATTCCACTGATTAGCCCCTTTCTGTGTGGCGTAAGTGAACTGTTTATACTGTGGAGTACCTCTGCAAGAGGAGAGGAACCAAAACAGCCTGATTAGGCAAAGAGTAATTGGATAAGTTCATTTCACCATGAGGACAACGCACAGGATGACAGCTTGCACAAAAGTCTGCAGCTTCTGTTGACTCACATGAGTAATAAGGCCACTGGTGTAGTATATGGGGTGTCTGTCATTTTGTTGTTGAGCAGTGATATTTAGCTATGACTGGTGAGTGATGCTAGATTGGAAAAGCCCTGTAGTTTAATTTCATGGAAAATCAGGTACTTGTCTCTCCTTAAGCCAGTAGAAGAACACAATTTTGTGGATGTGGGAAAACACTGGAGGGATTATTTTGGTTCTGTTTACAATATTGCAATTTTGTGTCCATTATATATTATTATATAAATGTAAAAACATGTTCAGAGAGGCTATGGTTGTTATTTGTTATGTGAGTATGCAAACACATTAGTGGCTCACTGGGGCTTACTTTGGAACTGTGTTGCTTTAAGCTAAATGCTAATATCTGTATTCTAATATGCTAACAATGGCAATGCTAACATACTAATATTTAGCATCTAATGTTGACAGTGCACACCATTTCAGTTTGATATCTTAGCATCAAGTGGAACTACCGTAATGTGCAATGCTATCAATAGCCGCTAGACCTACCATAATCTAATAATAATAATAATAATAATAATACTAGATGTGATTTATATAGTGTCTTTCACAAACCCAAGGACGCTTTACAATGATAAAACATACAAACAAATAAACAAAACAAACAATTAAAAAAAAATCTGCAGCTCTGGGCCTCAAACCGGCTGACATCACACCTTGCTTTGTCCATCTTTATAGACAGTCTATGGTTAGCTTGCTACTTCAAATCCGTACAAATCCTGTGGGGAATGTACCAAATTTCATGCTATTTTTCTCAACATCACTGTGACACTAGATGGAGTGTCAAGGAATCACCAAAAGCATTGCAATTCATCCTCTGGGGATCATGAATGTCTGGAAAAAAAGTGAATGGAAGTCTATGCTATAGTTGTTGAGAAATGTTAGGTTTGATGAAAGTGATGGATCGACTAACCAACTGACTGACGTTGCAATCTCTAGAGACACGCCGCTAGTGTGGCTAAAAAAAACATCAGTGAAAGGGAAGGCAGTCGTTCTGGTGATCTGATTTTTCTATACAGGATGCAGCTTCTTGTCTGAATCTCAGGTATGCTGTTAGTCATTGTGACAACTACGCACAGCTATGACTTATCAATATTTCTAATGTGTATTACTGTTTGAACTTGTTGAGAGATGCTGTGACAGTTAGGTGATGAATAGTGCAGATGACTCTCGTGACGTTATTACCTCTCAGGGCCTCACATGCCAACGGTCCAACAGTCCAGGGCCTCACCTGCCAACTTTACACATTCAAGTGTCAACGGGATTATCGTATGGATGGTTGATAATATTTAGTGACTCCACTATGAACATTCCAAACGTAACGTCGCTCAACACAGCAATACTTGAGGCCAAGTCATCATTCACCTGAGACGTACTTCCCTCGTTGAATGAGATGGCATTCCCATTATACCACAAATGTCATGAGTCACTGGTGTTGATTGATTTATGAAAACTTGTAAATCATGTTAAATGTGAGGTGTGTCTCTATAGGTCAAATTCAACCATACATTGTTTTTAGTTTTAAAGGCAAGGCAAGGCAGTTTTATTTATATAGCGCATTTCATACACAATGGCAACTCAATGTGCTTTACATAAAACAGAAACATTAAAACATACAATTTTAAAGTGTGATTTTTTTTTAAAATTAAAAGATATATGTAAATGTGGGTTGTAAACTGGCTAAGACTATATTGGAGTAACATTCTAGGGAACCATCAACCACAATTGCCACTGGTAATGTTAAGGGCTGTCACTCTAATGTGACAGATGTACACATGTCGCTCCACCTTCTCCCCCCCCGCCAGCTCTGCTAGAGAATCAGAAGGAGTCCTGAGAGCCGCTGCTGGCTAAATGGTCTGCTTCAGAGCCTCATTACCTAATCACCAGCACAGCCACAGATAAGACGCAAATGATCAGGGGAAGACTGTCCTCTTTTGTTTATGAATGTTGACTCTTTTCTGTTAAATCATACCCAGTTTTTTTTTTCGTTTATTGTTTGTTTGTTTTTTTTACTTATTGTTGATAGATGGCTAATGGTTTTTAGACAAATGAGTATAAGAATATATGAACAAACACTCTCCACTTCAAACAGATTGGCAGACAAATCTGCTTATTGCACTTAAAGCCACAAGGTTTCACATTTTAGGTGAACTTGTTTGACGCTGTAAGATGGTTTCTTACAGTTCTGACACCAAAAAGAAAGACTAAATATATTTAAGCATATTTTATTACATTTGTTGTGACTTTCCTGTGACTCCCACTGTGCTTTCTCATGCGGATGTATATTTTTCCCACATTCTCTAAAAAAATCTAATGATTTTTTGGGGGCTAAATCTAATCACTGTTTCACATTCGATCTCAAAAAATCAATGTCATTGATTCTGTTCCACTGATTCAGTCGCATGTACTGTATGTGTTTGTGTAATGCAGTGTTGTCGTTTCTGGAATAAAAAAATTCTATACTGATGCTCTCTCTCTCTCTGTGTTTGTGTCCCATCGCCGCAGGTGCATTTGACGATGAGGATATCATCCATGTTGAGGGAACAGTGGACCCCGTGAGGGATATGGAGATCATCCACGAGGAGCTGAGGCTGAAGGATGAGGAGATGATCGGCCCTATTATTGACAAGCTGGAGAAGACTGCCATTAGAGGCGGTGACAAGAAACTCAAACCAGAATACGTGAGTCAATGTCCCAGCAGGCCCTTTGCTCCCCCTCACAGCAAGGCACAAATAATAACCCTCCCACACACATGGCCAAGGAGGGAAAAAAAAGTATGTTTTTTTTAATCTCCCTCCAATAGGTCTCACCCCTCCCCCTGCCCCATTTTTCTCCCTTTCTGAGATTGAAAGTGATCAGGGGTCAGGGGTTTTCTGCTGTAGAAATCATTAATAGAGAGTTACTTATTCAGCTGCCGACCCTGGGTCACAGCACTGGGCTAATGAAAGTGTTTCCACACAGCTCTTTACATCTAAAGTAATACTCAAATCATGGCAGAGCTACGGCTCATGCTTATACACCTACAGCAGCTCGGAAAATTGTGTAAGGCCATACAGTGGGTGACACATATGCCTATATCTCGATATGAATACCGTAAATGTTTAGAATATTCTTTGACAGAGGATTCCTTGGTTGTATGCAGCAAGGTGCAGGGCAAAATGCAGGCAAAGATCTGAAAAAAAACACTGAATGTCAGATCAAAATGTATGTGGATGCACACACATTCAGCTGGGCATATTGTTAAGGTAATGAGGCTGAATGGCCAACTTGTGCAATGATTTGGTTGTAAATGTCTTATGATGCCCTTCCATCATTGGTGCAGGACAGGATGGGCCAGCACACGAGGGGATCTGGCCTTTCACTTGAAGCGGCATGCCCAATTTCAGGCCCCGACACACTGAGGCTCTGACCACTCATTACACTAACGAGAGGGGCTATTTCACCTGCTGCAGAGGCCCCGTGTCTGAGCGCCCCTCCACCTCACCCCCCTTTACTGCCAACAGCACTTCCCAACACCCCTGTAGCCCCACAGACAGGAGCCATTCAGGCTAGGCAGGTGGCCGCTTATGCACATAATTGCTAACAATTTTAGGCAATGAATAAAAATGATCTACATTACTTGTCAAAGGTTGTGCACACGTCGGCAAGTGAAATCTATAGAAGACCTCTTTAGATGGCAAAGAATGGTGCTTATCAAAGGCTGCGCCACACTTTTAGAAGGAAGGGATTGTGTGATTGTCTCACAGACTGAGCCTGGCGTTTGATGCTCTCAGCTGTTAGTTGTCACATTATCACATATACATGTTTATGTTAGCATCTATATGCAAAATGCATCCATCACGCCTTCGTCTGTAAATGTTCAATTTAAAAGAAACAATAGTGCTTGTATTTTCTTTAATAAATATACTGGATAATATCAAATAGAAGGTCAATTCTGAGGTAACTATTTAGAATTTCTTTTATATTGAGTAATTTGAAAGACCTTTGAACTGAGGTTAAATTTCCATTGTCGAAATGCAGTCTGTATGTGGCCTCAAATTTTATGAGTAAGTACTGCCTTTATCCAGTATATAGTATATTTAAAAAAATAGTTTTAATTAAATTAAAATGGTAGGGAAACTTTAACTTTAATTTAAGATAGCTATTTATTATCACATTAGTAAATCTGGTATGATTCAAGATGACGCACCTTTAATACTTAAGCACCTCCTTTATGAGTCTAGTTTGCATTAAGCTGTGTCTTTAAAATAAAACATTTGATTGAAAGAGACGTTCTCACATTTTCATATGTTCTGTCAGAAGAAATCAAATTGACTAAACCAACAAGTGATTTGCTGCATGAATAAGAATGAGAAAAATATGCCTGATTAAAAAATCAGCTTAATTAAATTGCTTTTTTTTTTGTTTGTTCTCATCGAGTCTTGGAGTGAAAGTGCAAAGTAGTTTCTTGCAGAGAAATCCAGGCAGTTTAGGAAATGTACTGCACATTGTTACTACAATACAAGATATAAAAACACTGCACCAAACCATATTACTGTGGAGGATAACAACTTCATATAGTGGTATGTAATTATAAAGTATAGGGCATGTATTCCCAGAAGAATAAAGCTGAACATCTGCAGTTTGTGATACAAATGAAACACGAAGCTTTTGAGGGCATCTTGCTTCTTTTTTTAATGTACTTCCTGCTGAAACAGGATGTTGGGCAAGACATAAATAACATAAGGGGATGATTAAAATTGTAAACAACAAAGGATAATTTAGGGAGAGGAATGTAGTTTTATCTGCTCGGTAGGGGGCAAAATTGATGAAAAAAAATATGGTGGAGGTTTTATTGGTTGGAGTTTTTGTACGCTTACTGCTACAGCTGTAGATTTGCTGTTATGCGTTATGTTTTGAGCTGAGGAAAATAAGATTTTGTAAGGAAAATGCATCAAAATCACAAATTTGGGATTCACTGTAAAGTAGTATATTATGGTTAAAACTTGTTGTCAAGATGAAAAAGTCACTTCATATTTCATTGTGAGTTTAAGCTGAATTTATGTGCATGCAGCCAGAACAGGGCTCATATGTATGCATTGTTATAAAGATTTAAACCCGTTCTGTTGGTGCTGTGTTTACAAGAACAATGTTTCATTGCTTTTGTCCGTATGAATCCTCAAAATCCCTATCCTTACAAAACAATAATAAGAAGCCAGCCCACCAGCGGCGCTTCATGGTGGCAGGCGTATGTGTTTGACCCCTGTGGGACCTATATGCCTTTTATTAACACCTGCCTGTTAGAGGAGCGCTGCACGGCGGCTGCGAGCTGATGAGGGAAACCTGGAGCGGGTTCAGCCTGTGTCACTGGCCGTTTGCTGTTTCCATTTCACAGATGATTAATCTCTCTGTGAAGACTTGGGCCGGCGCGGGCGGAGTGTATGCAGCTCTTCCTGCGCTCTCTCCCGCTGGCTGCACTCTGGCTGCCTGACTAAAAGGCCTTTAGAATTCCTGTGGAGAGAGATGTGCAGAGAGTGAATGCAGCTGGCTGGGGGTCAGTGTGTGGAGCTTTTTCTGCCATTGTGTAATTGAGGCTCTGGCAGGATTTTTTCCTCAGTTCTTTCAAAAGGGAGTATGATTGTGAAGTGCTGCAAGGGTTTGGGGAGGGAAAAGGAGGTAGGGGGAGTGTTTCGGGGGTGGGGGAGTTTTTATATGACGGGGGAGGTCAAGTTGACAGGAACAAAAAGAATGTGTTCCGCTAATTTCTGTGGGGCTGGATCAACAATAATAGGCTCAATTTCTTTATTACAAATTTTATAACTACCTCCCTCCCATTTTCCCACCCTTTTCCGCTTCCAGATCCTGTCAAGACCCAGTCTTGCCTGTGGTCTCAACCCACAAGTACCTCAGTAATGAATGAGGCATACATAGCTGGAAATGCTCAATATTTTCTCCAGAAGAAACAGTGAATAATTAGTTCTGTACCTCACTAGTGCATATTCAGTATGACTACATTCTGCAAAGTGCCTGAGGAAGGACCAATAATTTACACCTAACTAACCAACTTCCAATTAGTTCCCTGCTCTTTCCAATTTTGTCTCCTCTCTATCCTTTTCATTAAACCGTCCCGATGGAATATTGATGTTCAAAACTGTGACTCTAAGCGAGACACCCCAGAAGGCATTTTGTCATGATTTAGAGGAGGGAAGGGGGTCTTGTGCATGCTATCCCTGTCAAAGCCAAGCCACTCCTGCTTGAATGTGAGCACAGCCATTGTTCATTTTGGCATCAGGATGCCATGCATTTAGGAAATAATTACCCCATACCCTGCTGGGTTTATATTCTTTTTCATCTCCTTTAATGGCTTCTTGTTCATTCTCTTTTAACCCCAAACAGGACGTTATGTGCAAAATCAAGAGCTGGGTACTGGATGAAAAGAAACACGTCCGCTACTATCACGATTGGAACGACAAGGAGGTAAGCCTTTGATGTTACAGTTAAATTTATTAATGTGATTAATCCTGGTTATAAGTCCAACTGCAGTTTTCTCCTTTTTTTTAAATTTAGCAAAGCGTCTTTTGTGCAAATCACAAGTTAATATTATGCACAGTCTTTTGTTGGTTGTATTTTGACATTACTTTTGTACAAGCTAATGACATCTGGCCGTGCTGATCCTGATTTAGAGGCTTTATAGTTGCTCCCCACCGTGCTTTTACACCAGACCCTAATTTGATTTGGCTTCAATCATCTCTGTCTGTGCTGTCCTCAAAAGCTACTTTGGAAAGTTTAGATTCTCAGTACTTGCCATGTCTGTCTTTGTCACAGATTGAAGTGTTGAACAAATACTTGTTTTTGACATCCAAACCAATGATTTACCTCGTTAACCTCTCGGAGAAAGACTACATCAGGAAAAAGAACAAATGGTAAGTGTTTCGAAGTAGGGCGGGAGTCGACTCATTGCGCTCATTAATCATCACCAAAGAGCTTTCCTTTTACTTATGTGTGGAGTTACATTGATTTCTACCAACTTTGACTCGATCTGCATTTCAGTTACAAACAGTATGCGTGTGTGTGTTTGTGTACGCATGTGCTTGGGTGTGAAAAGTATGTGTGTGAGTTATTTCCCACTGATCTACTGACTGTGAGCTCCTGCTGACAGAAACGGTCATATCTTTGTGAGAGGATCTGCCTGGAGGTGGCACTAAGTATGCTCTAACATAACATCCAACTCTGCAAACCCCAACCAGCCCCCAGACTCTGCACTTCATTAAGCACATACTAACATATGGTCTCCATTTTCCATCAAAATGTCTCATTTCCATATGATATCAAAGAGAGTAAAAGCTTTAAATGACAAAGCAACAAACACAAGTACATTCAAAACCAAACAAGTAATTCATAACTTCTGGAAACAGTCAATAAATCATATGAATCACTCTTTAAAGCAACTAGGAGGAGTTTTTAACTGGTTATGAAACAGTCTCAACTTAATACTGATGCCTCTGTATGACCTACATGAGCAAATGAGACCATCAGCAAGAAGATTGACTATTTCTATAGAGTTATTCTAAATGCCTGCCACTGGGTCGGATTCCCCAAAAAATCAGATTAAACGATTTACAGCACGCAGACCGGAAGAGCTTTTGTTTACATTAAATGTAGCATTGTAGCGTGCGGAAGTACAAAGATTTTATTAGGACAAGAGGAAGACATTTCTCTTCATTTAATAATAATAAAAGTAAAGTCTTCTTGGATTTGATGTGAATGCAGCCTTACATTACAAATGCAGCCTTACATTACAACCAAGAACAGTATGTATGAACAGTTCTAAAAGTTCTGACTTTGTTTCACCCTCATCATATTACACTTATTATATACATAGCCACAAACACATACATTACCTCCTCACTATGCCTCCTGCAACAGCTGTGTATATAAAAAAATGTTTAAAAAATAAGTTGCGTTGTTTCACTCACATACAACCCAAATACCAGATCAAATGTTTACAGCATGAAGCAATGATGCTGATGGGAAATGCAGTTTTCTCTCCAAGGAGCACTACTGTTTTTGTCCACAGGGGCCCCCAAAATCAGCATAGAATGAAAGTTCCTTGTGCGAACTTTAAATACTATAAAATCTGAAATGGCTTTGCTCCAAATATTTGGTTTTGTCCTCACATGTTGTTGCTCCAGACAAGAATAGTAGCAACATGCTTTACAAGTTTCACTTTACAGCTGTTAGATTCCCACAGATTAAAAAGACAACTGAGGCCTGGTTTACACATGGTGAGTAGAAGAAGCTGGGTGTTTTGCTTTTTGATATTATCTACAGAGGTTTGTACTTTTAACGTTGCAAAGGAAACATCATTCATAATCTGTACTGACTGAGGATGACGTTTAATGCACTAATATAAACTTTTCAAGTCTATGATCCTCCTTTTCTGTCAGGAACACTTTTTTAAAGTAATGTTCATCCGGCCGCAGCGAGAGCAGATCTAGACAACTGGTGTTAGACATCCATTATATCTGAAAGGGCTACTTTTCCACACATCAGCCGTTTTGTCAATAACACCAACTTGTGGATTGTTATCGCACTCTTCCAATTGCCCTCTAGGCTTGCGGTGTCAGTTCTTACAAAATTTGTTTTGTTGTGCTTTACTTGGCAGCATTGTGACACAAAGGAAGTTGTTTACCTATGACTGTTTGCTAAAATGTTCCTGACACAAAAGTATGACTGTCAGACGGAGGGAGGAGGGAAAGAAGACATAAATCAAATGATTCATGGCATGTGGAACATCTGTCATCAGTAGGAAGAGAGGGTTTTTTTTTCTCATTGCGTGTGTGTTTTTTAAACTGTGTGAAATGCAATAAATCATAGAGCGTTTTAAACAGGCAAACAGTAGTGCTCAGGTGTCCTGAGGGCCCTACGGTGAACAATGCCAACATCAAAGTGGTGATGTTTGACAAGTGATGAGTCACTTCCCTTGTCCAGAGAGGAGCTCACACCTGTATGGAGATGATTACAGGTAGATCTAGCTGGCCCTAATTGTATACAATAAATGCTGCTCTCAGCCCTAATGGCAGCTAGTCTGCAGTGGAGACGCCAGACTGCCATTTGGCCGTCGCCATGCTCCCGTGTTTTTCCACCAGCACAGTTGAGATGATGATACGGTTAAGGACTATTCAAAGCAAACGCAAGACAAATTGCAATCTCAGCTTTAATGTGTGGAGGAAAAGAAGGCGAATCCTAGAATGAGGCAAATAAGCCAATTTCATCTTCTCTCTCATTCAAGCCATTTCACAGATTCTGTTCCCTGCATTTTTTTCAAGCACTGTTTTATATTTGAGGTGTTTTGTTCAATGCATGCTGCCTGTCAGACTTTATGTTAATGTTAATGTTTTTATTTCACCAACTTGCATTACCAAACATTATTTTGGGAGTTGTATGTATTATGATGTATATAAGTTAATTGATTTTATTATTATGAACGCTCAATTGCAAGTTGTGGAGACAGTTTTTTTTAAAAACACTGAATTATTGTGCCAGCTTTTGTCACACATTCAAGGTTACAGTAGTTTTATCAGACTTTTTGAGACTCCAGAAACAGTCCATTGTTAACCAAGATCATCCTGTTTGGAGTACGGGAACCACATACCAGGCTGCCCTTGTTTAGACAAGAATACACAGTATTAGCTTTAGCAAGCCATCATTAATGGAAGGATCAGACGAGGAGCAAGGCCTCCTTTCATCCCCAGGTTCTCTGCTGGAGACAGTACATCATTTACTGTTGAGAGGAGCACATGGCTCCAATCCTATACAGTGCATGTGTATGAGAATGCGTACATGTGCATGTTTGAAGTCTGTTTCAGAGGCGACTCCATGCTCATTTGGATGCTGGCGTAATTGCGGTGTGGAGATCAAAGGCGCGCTGGCCGAGTGATGTTCCAGAGGAGACTTTACCACACAGCCCTCTCCTCTGTGCAGAGGGGGCCGCCTGCTGCTCACCGCTCCCCTCTCCCCTCTAGCCATGCACTGCCCCCTGCACATCCCCGCTCGTAAAAAATGATTAAGGCCGCATTTGTCATGTGTTTATGACTGAGAGGCATTGCGTGATAGGGAATGGCATCTACAAGAGTTTATCAAGAGGCTTTCTCCTCTTTCCTCGGCATCAGTGAGCTGCCTGGAAGACTTTTTCTCTGGTGCACATTCTGTAGTTTGTGTGTTAGAGAGGGTCATTAGAGCGTTGTTGATAATGTGGTGGCTGCAGCCTTCCCAGTGTTTGTGTGTTTTCACTTGTCAGTTAAGATACTGTTTATTTTAAAAGCTTGTTGCCTCACCATTTTTATCAGTCTTTATTTCTTTTAATAGGTTCAGTATCAGATATTTATGCAATCCTCATCCTCCTCAGAGAACTAAGAGCAGACACATTTTGTTAAGGCAAAAGACAACGTGCAGAACACTCCAGATGCTGTGATGTCTTTCTTGTCATTCCTTTTTTTTCTTCTTTTGGACAACGTGCATTAAAGTAAATTGGTGCCTCTTAAGTAGATGAGTTGACCTTTAAGGAAACCAGCAAGCGTGACCTGTCTGAGAATGCTTCTGCCATGTGTGTTCTCCTGGTGAGTGTAAGAACTGCAGGGTACCATTGCTTGAAGCTTTTATTAACTGTGTGTGTGTGTGTGTGTGTGTGTGTGTGTGTGTGTGTATTTTAGAGGGAGGGTGACTGTATTTTAGCCTTTATGAAAGTGTTTGTGTGCACTGTGTGTGTGTTTGTACAGTATGGGCACAGACATGTGTGCTTCTGTCTTTATCGACTTACCTTAAGTCTTATTATTACATTCATTTAAACTCACAGTTCAGTATTTATTTGAACATTATTTGCCTCTCAGTGTGCGTCACATTAGTTACAGTACTTCTGCCCTGCTTTTCTTTCTGCTTTAAGTTGGGAAACCACAGCTGACATAGTTGTGCACCACAGTTGCTCTTTCAGTGAACCTTTTTTTTTTTATGCCACTAAGGCATAAATTGATTTTCTGTAATTAATCCTGGCCAAATTTGTCCGGTTTGGTATTATATATGAGCAAGTCATGCCATAAAATTAAAAATTTGAGGAATCTTCTTGAGCCACATTTTTAGATAACTATGTGTTTAAAAAAGGAACTTGTTTGGTGAGATTGACGTGGGTATTTGGTTTGATCTCAGCAGACATCATTGTTACCTACCTTAAACAATGCACTGAACGCTCACCTCTCCTGTCAGTGTAAGTTAAAAGATACGTCTTTAAATATTCTATTTGTCTATTTATTTATTAATTAACAAATATCTTCTTCTAAAAATTCTCTTAACAGGTATGGTCTGCATTGTCATCCAAAAACTATTAGGAACATATCAATAAGCCACATCATTGTACTGGGTCACATGATCTTTCATTACAGTGAACTTGGACACCATCATGTTTCTGTGGATACTTGCTAGGAAACCATGTGTATCTGCAGCTGAAAGTAATCCCCAACAAATGCACAATTTACACCTTCATGAGAAACGACTGCTCAATTTATTTATACTACTAAGCTATTCTAATACTCTAGCTATTTTAAGAAATTACCTTGCCTTATTTCTTCAAACTGTGAATGTATGACTTCTTTTTAAAGATTAGAGTCTGCTGTCTTTTTAGGGAAGGGTAAGGAAGTTATATTGTAAGGTGTTGAAGAAATTCACTCAAGTCCTTGTTCAAAGTTTGCTGTGGTGTTGGATGTTTATTGATACACCGGGATATCGGTGAGGGACTTGAGTGAATTTCTTCAACAAAGGTATTGAGTGACCCCAGAATAACTGGTGTGTCACCCAAATGACAGTGTAAATATGAGGTGACATCTCTGGAGCAAAGTTTAAACAAATCCACCCATGTTTTAAGGACAATGGAGACAGGAAAAATACTTTTCTGAATCGGATTCTCTAGTTGGCCTGTAGGAGGAGCATTGACAATTAAAGTAGAGGAGACTCCACCAACAGTTGCAGCATGTCAGATATGCTGCCCCAGAAGCTTATATATATTTTACCTGCAGATGGATGACAAATTAAAGGAAAAACCAATACAGGTCTGAATGCTTGCAGTGGGGGGCGTTTTGCTGGCATGGTTTGGGTCCACTTGTCGCCCTCAAAGAGTAGGGTCACTGCAAAGCAATATAAATTTCTTCTGAGTGATCCCCTTTATCCTGTGATGAAACATTTCTATCCTTATGGGAGTGGTCTATTCCAGGATGACCATGCCCCCATCCAAAGGACATGAGGGGTTTGATGAGTATGAAAATTATGTGAATAACATGTTATGGCCTTCACATTCACCACATCTCAACCCAATTGAATGGAGGATTTTGGACCAATTTGTCAGACAGTGCTCTCCATCACCATCATCAAAACACCAAATGAGGGAATATATTTTGGAAGAACCGTGTTCATCGGTTGAGTAGAGTTCACACACTTGTAGAATCAATGCAAGGGCACAATTAACCTGTTCTGTCAAGACACTTTATGTTGGTTTTTCCCTTTAATTTGTCACCCATCTATATGTCTTCTCCAAACAGGTCATATGGTAAATAGATCCTTCATCTTCTCAGCTATAGAAATGACTTATATTTTTGACTTATATTTTGGATATCAATTTTTGGGCCCAGTAATATGTATTTTCTTTTTGTCTAATCATTTTGGCAAGAAGCTGGCAATTTCTAAGTACCCCTCAAGATTTTAGAGACAGCAGAAAAACTGAGATGGGTTGAGGGGGGAGGGGTTATTATGATTCACTTGAAGCCACTCCATGAAAGCAGTCTCTGAAACCCACTTCAGCCATTCCAAACCATAATTCCCATAAACACAACTGAAACTTTATTGAGTGCAAAACCACTGACTCCATCCAAGTTTTTAGGAACTACTATCTTGGGAGTTACAGTTCACTTTTCAAAGCCATGTGGGAGATATACGATCACTTGCTCTATTTCCCACACTTGTGCACAGTGGACAACTGTGCACAAGTGTGGGATCCTGAGAGACACTATTCCACAGTGAGATGTGTACCCGTACTGTCCACAGTCAGTCCTAATGGATCCTTTTAGCTTGTTTTCAATGAGAGAAAACAACAGGACAAGCTGTATAGTAAAACTGAAACAGATGGTGTTAATAAAGTCTTGTCGGTCCAGTTAGCCCAGTTAGCCCAGTTATTGATTGCCCCTAGTTCAAGAAATGAAAGGACACTGTTGACATGTCAAATGTCACCCTGTTGTCTTTGTTGTGTCTCGGTGGTTAAGACATGCTGCTGTAGTTGTAACTAATGAGATAGACCCTAAACTTGGGACAAAAGACATTTCTTCTGTCACAAAAGCAAATGAGCTTCTTGTTTGCCTCATAATGATCCTGCAAGAAATCAGTTTGCAGGACACTAATGCTGAGTGAGTCTCCTGTCGTTCATAATGTATGTAGACACCTCTGTAGCAGCACTGCTTTCTCCTGAAGGCACCCTGTAAATCCTGTAGTTTGGCTTTGCAGACATAAAAGAAATGTCTGCAAGTTTCAAGTGTGTCTAATGATATATTTTGATAGCCTTGGTTTTGTTGGGCTATGCTTTTTATTATCTTTGTGATAAGGTTAAGAGCGAACACACATGCCACAGTGCGTCGCCTGCAGCCTTGCCAGCTCTAATGAGAAAAATAAATGAATTTAGTGTTGCCACATACAGCTCCTCAACGCTTATTATCAGGATTATTGTTGGAAAAAAGATGCTGGATTGGAAGGGGGCATGATTGGCTGATGTTACATATGTCCTTGATTACCTTCCCTCTGCTTTTATTCTAATAAGTGGCATTCTTTGTACTCCCTAGGACAGCTAGACAGTCTGACACACGATGAGAATAAATATTGCATGTGGTAGACATTAAGCTGTCATCCAGGAAAAAAAGAAGAGATGGAGAAATCCGTGTGGTGTTCTTTGGCGCTACACTTTGCCTGCTCTTGTCACAATTGTCACATCTTGATGACTCCCCCACTCTACCCCAGCCCCCTTATTTTCTCTCACCCAGTCAACCGCTGTGAATGACAGCATGGATACCCCATATAGAGAATTATTTTGGGTAATGTACAATGTACTCTCGTGAGTTACTGTTTTAATATCCAATGTTTTTCATTCAGCTCTCACAAAAACCCTAAACATGGCCATAGCTTTGATAATGTCTCAACAACCGTCATAGAGATGAAACTGGGAAAGTTGGTCTGTTACTGTCTTTTTTAGCTATCATGTGCAAACATTTAACGTCACAAGATTTGTCTTCAAAAGTTTAATGGGTTTAGTAATCAAAGGAAAAAAAACTTGTTCAAAAAAAGCTTGTTACAAGCCCACCCTTGACGTTTGTTTTAGGTATGATGTGAGATGATGCTCTTAATTAAAGCTGCTCCCATTGTGCCTGCACTGGGTTCTGTTTCCTTCAGCCCATGACTGCTTTGAAGGCTGAAAGAAGTTGACAATATTGGCAATAGTGCGTGTGTGTGTGTGTGTGTGTGTGTGTGTGTGTGTGTGTGTGTGTATATGTGTATATGTGTGTGTCAGATATCCTTCCTTCTCAGATACTGATGTGTAATGGCTTTCCATGCAGCCATGGCCACAGGGAGGAGAGAGCGTCTGCACTCTCGTCGCTCAGGAGCGCACCACTGGGAGGATGAAAAGCTTCCCACAGAGCCCCCGACTTCCCAGCCTCAAAAGCCACCATGAGCTCATACCTCTCATTTCTGTCTTTCTTCACAGAGGAAGGAAAGGGGAGGGAGTTAGTATACGCTGTGTGCCGCAGCATCCTAACCCCCTAAGATTCTCTTCCCTGCAACCTGTGACCATCAGAACAGAGGGGACCCAGGGTTTATTACTTGATGAGTCTTTGCCTGGCATGCAAGCCAGTAGCTGCAAAGAAATGTGAAATATCTTAGTAACACAAAAGGCTGCCAGGTTCAGGTGCTGGGCCCTTCACCTGCGGGTGTGTCAGGGATGGAACTGTGGAGGACCCAGGTAGTGGATTACTCTTCAGGTCAGTCAGCATTCAATTGCATCTGAAAGGAGCACTCAAACTGGAGATGATGGCCCACCTTTTACAGGCTTAACTGGCTAAGCACTCCAAATAAAGCCAACCTGTATGAATGTATGTTAGACGCAAGCCCAGGTCATTGTCTCAGGTAGCTGCCCCTGTACTTTGGAAGCTCCCATTGTTTTCCCCTCCTGAGCCATTTAAGCAGATCAAAGCTCTGACAAAGCCCAGGGAAGCCCCAGGCATGCAGAAACACAGGAATTATCCACCCCCCCTCAGGATTCCCACACAAAAAGACAAATAGACTAGCCCCAGAGGGTGGACCCCTGTGGGACGTTTCCATTCAGACCCAATCTGTTGTGGAAGCTCCAATTGCTTTTTTTAAATTTTCATTTTGTCATTTAACAATATGTAGAGCTTTAAATTAGATGTATTATAATTGCAGCAAGCTTAAAATCTAAAGCCATCTTGCAGATGTAAGATAAACAGACTAATGATGTTTGTGAACTGAAAGCAAAATCTATTTTGTGTTTTAGATCTGTAAAAGTTAGATAAAAGCATATTGAAGAAAACTACTGTCATAGAGCATCAGGAAGAGCACAAACATGGCTTGTTCCTCTGCCTTGTTTGAGCCTTCAAGCTGGTGAATGATTAGCAGAAATAATGTCCCTGTCACCCTTAATCACATTAAAACGTGGTTAACATTTAATTTTTCCCACTTGATATGCAAAAATTTCCACTTGATTTGCAGCAAAGGCCATTGGAATTCCATTATAAAAAGAATAAAAATTTCAGGCATCATTTGTTCAGAGAAGGATATCAAGACCAGAAAGTGCTGAATCTTTCTATTAACCGAGCAGTGAGAGATGGCACTCGATGCCGGGACATAATGGGAGACTGACAAGACATGCACACTCACACACACATTTTATCATTGGATATTTAAACATTTTTTTGGTGTAACTCAGACCTGTTAAAGCTTTTTAAAAGAGCACCTCAGCTAACAAATATGTTACACTACATTATACATTATTTTGAATGTAGAATTTTACAAATACACTTTTTTCTTAAAAGATGAGGATATTAACGAAAAGAGATATAGCCAATAAACGTTCTCATGTTACAGAAAAAGAGGAGACACTATATGTCACAGAAATTACTTAGCCATAAACATAAAGAGGCCATGATGCAGTGAAACATGATTCTCATCAGCACTTTGATTTTCTGTGAATTAAAGTATCCTTCATCATTTGAAATATCATGAAGGACTGAAAGATGGGAACAAAGGCAAAAAAAAATGTATGGCATGTTTTACATAAACATTTTCCCCAATTTACACAATCCATATAAAATTTCACACAAATAATTGGAAAGGATTCAAATACAAATTGCAAAGTGGTGTGGGTAGACAGCAGTGAAGTCGACAGAATTGGTTTTGGGAGTCATGTTGACGGAGCATCAAAGCTCTTAATTGACAGTGCTTTGTTTCTGGAGTTGAGGGAAGGGGGTGTTTCATGTTCCTGTGGCAAGGTGTTTGTCTGGTCCTGTGTCACTCAGTGCAAGGACCCAGAGACCCCCGTGCTCATTTGCAGCTCACGTTCTCTGTCTCGCCTTCACATTATTAAAATCATCCCTCAGTCCTCCACCAAGAGCCTCTTTGTTACTTGGCTGGCTTGGCTCAGCTCTGTCAAGTCTTCACCAATTACAGTCTCAGGTACAATAGTCTATTCAAAGGATCACAGCCCTTGACTGGTGTGGAGAGAGTGATTTGTTAATCATTATTCAGCTGCCTGTAGAAGCACAACACCTGAGGAATGCAAATAATGTGCCACCAAATAATAAATAATAAATAATACATTTAATTTGTACCACACATTTCATTCCTAGTGAAACCCAAAGTGCTACAGTATAGCATAGAATACACAACATAAAGAAAATAGTAAGCTTTCATAAATAGAAAAAGGTTTTTAGGCCTGTTTTAAAAGAGTCCAGCATCTCTACTGCCCTCAGATGGTTAAGAAGGCTGCTCCACATGGGTGGTGCAGAAAAGCAGAAGGCTTGATCCCCCATGGTGTGGAACTTAGTACTGGGGGCCCAGTGGATCAAGCTGTTGATAGAGCTCAGGTTGCGGATGGAGGTTTGTGCTATGATCAGTTCCTGTAGGTAGGGAAGCACATGCCCATTGATGGATTTGTGTGTGAGTAGCAGGACTTTGTGGTCAACCCTGAAGGAGACTAGCCTGGGTATACCCATGCTCTCTTACCAGCGACATTACGCTCCGCTCAGAACGTTAGCATGGCCACCAAGACAACATTTTCGCCTGAGATAGGGAACCAATCACAGAACGGGGAGGCGGGCTCAAGGCGATGACGACTGTAGAGCGAGTCTGTTTACACCGAGCATGGCGACCACAGAGGTGCAGCAACCGTTCGAAGCAGCAGTAGATTGTGTGCTAAATAAATTGGAAGGCAGGGCTGCAGAAGGATTTTGGGCAGTTTTGATGCACAGCTGAGTATCATCAGCATATCAATGAAAAGACATCCAATGTCTGCCGATGACATGCCCAAGGTGAAGTATGTAGAGAGTAAACAGGATGGGGCTGAAACCCAATCCTTGTGAAACCAACTAGACGTGCATCCTCCCAGTCAGACATACTCATTCCTGAAACCATGGTTGGACCTAGGTAGGACTGAAGTCAGTCCACTTGTGTGGAGGCACTCGTAAAGCATAGTGTGATCTACAGTGTTAAATGCATGCCCAGGTCTTGGAGAATCAGGAGAAAGAACACGTCCAGCTGTCTTTATTTTCCCCAGGTCATGAGTGAACCAGGGAACAGAGTGGGAAAATTGATCTCACATGTCTTGACAGGGAAATGAAGCTCAAAGCCACCATTCAAGATTTATTGTAGAGTAATACTAGTTCATCCACTGATGCAGAAGCTGGGCACGTGATGTGCTGCAGGTCCGTAGTCATGATGGGTGGGTCAGTGATTTTCCAGTTCCAAAAAGGCATTTGACACTTTCACGCTTAGGTATAGGGGGTGACAGGAATGTCAAATCCATTTAGACCAACTTGTGGTCAGACACACTTAGACATAAACCTGTTGATTATTGATGGTGGCGAAGTCAGTGATGACCAGGTTAAGTGTGTGCCTCCTAGTGTGAGTAGGGACATCAACATGCCGCTTACGGACAATATAGGAACTCCACTTTAAAATGAAAGTTGTCATCGTATATTCATATCACCAACAATGACAATGTTGGGTGGAGCCACAGATGATATGCACCGTCAGGGAGTATGGAGGTTTACATTTTAGAACAAGGTATTCAATAGAAGAAAGATCAGGCATTGGCAGGGGAGACAGTTTAGCTGTGCTACTAAAAGTGACAAACTACAGCTGTTATTATCTCAGATTGGATTTTTCTCCTTTTGGAGCAGCAGCCATCTCCTATGTTTTCAGGTTTTTGGCTTTGACTAAATATGCTTTACTTTTCTGTCCTTTATTGGTGAGACACCGGTGAACACCTTATTGCGGTGGCAGTCAAACATCATCTTTGCATACAAAACAGAAAGGGAAATATTAGGTTACGGCTCTTAATAGATGTGCACCTGAACAGACAGATATGACATATGAGGCATTTCAGATTTACCCTGTCGTGTGATTCTACCTTGTTGGGAAAAACATCCATTCAAAGCAAAACTGTCATCTTCCTGGACCTGTTACCCTGTCATATATTGTATATTGACAATCATTAGGCATCGGCAGTGATATGTGGCTGTAGGTGATAAAGTAGTGACATTGTTATTGGAATAGATGTGGTATTGAGGTGGTTGGGTCCCTCCCAGTCTTTGATTCTTATGGGCTTTAAACAGGAATCTAGGATTACAGATAATGACAGGGACCCTTTAGAATCAATCTAGCCTAGGAGCTCTGTCAGCCCGCCGTGTGAAAATGGATTTGTGTGATGCTGTTCTTTGAGACCTGTTCAATCCCAGGCTGAGAGTTTGTGGGGCTAATCTCATAATTGCCCTAACCCCCTTATATTGTTCTGACTGAGAGTTACCATTAACTGTGAGGATATCTTTGTCCTGCAATGTCAGGTGTCCTGCTGCACTGGAAGACAAAAGAAAAAAAAATCAGGCAGTTAAGAGAATGACAAAGACATTTATAAGCAAGGAAACACTTAGTGGTTAGTTTTGCTCCTTCCTGGCTTCAAGGTAAATGTTAAGTTGGATAATTACTGGGTGAATTAACTTTTTGTGTGTTATATAAAAATTAAGCAAAGGAACAAAAACTTGGTGGTAGAATGTAACTGTACATTTATTCAATATTTAAAGACCGTGTAAAGTGAATTCAGACATTTTCTTCTAAACACATTAAAGAGGTCATAAATGTATTTCTAAAAAATGTGTAAAAAGCATTTCAACCATTTAGATTTGAATTGTGGAGCTAGGCTTCACAAACTGTGTTTCGAGATTTCTGTGTTCAGGATTTAGGGGGCGGGTCTGAAAATTTGCATAAATTCGCCCCTGCTGCTGTAGAGGTATAAATCTGGTATAAATACATTCAGCACACACTACTACTACTACAGTCTCCAGTTAGCCGCCGAGTAAGCCGCCGAGCTAGCAGCTGAGTTAGCAGCAGAAAGCTCTCTGACGTAGCGTCCATGTTTTGGGTAGAGGTGGTGACTTCGATTGACAGGTGACACTTGGTAGGGGGCGGGGTTTCAGCAGACTCGGCGGGCACGCCCACATTGTTTGGTAGCAGAGAAAAAGGCTGAGTTTTACACAACTTTGAAGCCTAATTTCATATATTTGGCGATTTTTTTAATCATTCAAATTTGGCAGGGTGGTGAGCAACACACTTTTCTGTGGTATGTCAAACTCATACACACATATTTATTCTCTCTTTACATAGACTTTCAGTGTTCATTTTACGCTACTATACATTATTGGACTTTTTCTTAACTACATTTATCCGACAACTTTAGTTATTTTGCAAGTTTATACAAATGATGTAATCAACCTCTAAAATACGATATTCATAGAAAAGAAAATCTTACCAGTCTCTATTTATTATCTATCAGTTCACTGTAAATATTCTGACCTGTTCTCAATGCAAATCAACAGTTTTGAAGTATATTATGTTTCATAATTTGAGTGCAGCAATCTGCAGCTTCATTGTCTGTTTTTTCAAGATACAGACACAAATTTCTAGATCATTTTAGAATAAGTGGATTTGAATTACAAAATGGTTCAAAAAGATTCTAAGAACTCAGATAGAAGCAGTTGATAGAGATAGAAATGCCAAATACAATCAAGGCTTTTGCAAATTAATTTGCCCAAATGTATAAAAAAGTAGTTAAAATGACATCCAACGTGACAGTAAAGTCCTAATCACACATTACTCCATTAATAATAATGATCCTGTATATATACACAACACTGTAAAGGGGATCATTTATGTACACTTATAAATACATCTGCACATCTACTGGTGCTTAAGTAATATTTTGAATGCAAGACTTATATTGTAATAGAGTATTTTAACAGTGTTGTATCGCTGCTTTTACTTCAGTAAAGGATCTAAATACTTCTTCCATCATTGGTCATGAAGTGTGTATTTCTTTTTAAATCTTTTTGAATCTGTGCTCCTTTATATAAGCACATGTTGAAAAATCTTGGAGGTAATGCCAGGCTCAAAATAAAATAATGTCTTCTGTTGAGCTGCTCTCGTGAATATGCATCCATTAGCGTGTAACAAATAATTTCATATTAATCAAGTCCTCTAACTAGTTTTGTGGCTACTGTTTCACCAGGTTGGTGAAAATCAAGGAGTGGGTGGACAGTCACGACCCCGGGGCCTTGGTCATCCCCTTCAGCGGCGGCCTGGAGAGCCAGCTACAGGACCAGAGTGAAGAGGAGAGACAGAAGTACTGCACAGAGCACAAGACGCAGAGGTTAATTAGCATTCAGTCTCCCCACACTTTATTATCAGCTGTGTCCTCCATGCACTCCTTTAATTGCATGTGCTGATAGAATAATAAATGGCAGAGTAATTACCATTATAAAGCAAAGGATCCCTCTTCTTACTGAACAACTCAGTCAAAGGGTTTTCCTCTAAATTAAGTTTTTAACTGTCATCTGTCATCGGTAGGTATAATTATAACTTGGGCATTTTGGGTTTATTGTTCTCGTGTGAAAACCTCTATGGAGAGAAAAATTGTGACAGCTGATTTTTTTTTCTAGCGGCACAGAACGAGGCATCGGGTTGAATTCTTAAAAATGCTAAATGAGCTTACAAGCTTTCTAATTAATCAAAGAAACCATTGGAGAGTTGAATGTCTTATGTGAAACGAAGTGACCCATCTTATTCACTTAATGAGTTTATATTTGAATGAATGGGGCCTTGCCACTGAAGTGAACTTTGTCTAGGCGTCAGCGGCAATAAAGAATATTTAAACAGTTCAGACCCTTCGATTCAAGCTGAAATTTCTCCCCACCAGCGCCTTGACCAAGATCATCAAGACAGGCTATGCAGCCCTGCAACTGGAGTACTTCTTCACTGCTGGACCAGATGAGGTCCGTGCATGGACCATTCGGGTAAGAGCCAGCTGCCTGCTGTGCACATGTGCAGACTGTGAGGGTGTGTACCAGACATACACACACTCACACACAAATGAATACACAGTGTCCCACGTTCCACCCTGCTGGCACCCTCACTGATATCACACACTTTCAACTTTGTCATGGTTGTGCTTTAGCTAGTCATTACAGGCCAAGGATAACTTCAATTACTGGTGAGCTGCTGAACAGTGAAAGTGGGGGCTACATTGATTGAGGAGGGCAACAATTGATTTTGCCCATTACGTCCATGAGAATGTTTCCATCCTGTGCAGATCTGCCTGCCCTCCTCCTGCCGCTGGAGATAAGGAGCCTGTGCATTGTGCCTGCCTAATCTGTGTGACGGAGGTTGTCTGTGCCAAAATTGATGTCGCTTTTCATTCGACTGTTTGTGGGCCTTGCTGGGAGCTCCTCCTCCCTGTGTGTCTCAGTTTACTGAGCCCGGCCCGCTGAGAGCTTTGTGCAACGGGATCGCAGCATTTACATCAATACAGATGTTGGCTTTGCATGCTGGTGTGGTGAAAGAATCTTCTCTTTTTTCTTTGAACAAATGGGAGGATTGAGCGCAGCTATAATAAGGTGTTCGACTGATTCAGGAGTTACATGTAGGTGGTTAAAATATACAATAAAGTAACTTTTTGAGAAACTTTTTAAGATTTGAATTGTATACTAATCATTCGTCCATTTCCTCAGATATTTTAAGGGATTGCAATTTTGACACTGAATAAAACTTTTACAGCAGGTTTTGTTTCCTGAATATGAGGAGCGTCAGTGTCCACATTTTAGTGGCAAATTATCAGGAAATTCTCCAGCTTCTCATTGTTCAGTTTGTTGAATAGGCTTTGTTAAATTCTGGGTATTTGACAGCAATAATAGCCCAAAAATCTTATGAAGCTTGAATTTAGAATCAGAGCTGTGTTTTTGTTGTATTTTCAGCCTATTTTAAAAGCCTGTGAGATTTGAAGTCTCAACCTGTTTCTTTGAGATGTTTTAAGAACCTGCAGCAGGTTGTAAAAAGATGAATGAATTTTAGTGTTCTTGGTATGGTAAATCAAAATGAATGTGCACAAATGATTAACAGCATTACAGCCAATACTTCAAACTATATTTAATTGCATTTATTCATTCTCAATAAATAATTAAACTTCATCTAATACACTATTGCAGATCAGTCCACTATCAAAATCCACAACACAACAAAATGAGTAAAATATGTATATAATTATCTAACAAGTTTAAGCACGTCTAACATTTCAGAATGCTTTTATGATGTTCTTTACATGGTCCTTAGAATTTAGTGCAAACTGAAATTAATGGCTTTTAAGGAGTAAGTGAGTGTCAGGGTCCTGGTCTTGTTTACATTCAACCACCCGCCACCAAAGCTGGCCTTAATACTGGGCCACGTAATTTCATTTTTCTGAAGATCAGCGTAAACTGATGATTTGAGGGAACCTGACTGCAGAGGTGAGCCTGGTGGGGAAAACACTGGCTGCAATATGAGCTCTGGGTCTTAACAGTCAAAAACACCAATTATAGATCCATGTATGGATTTCTCACAAAACAAATCCCTTGTCAAAAATGTTGTTTTTTTCTATTTGACTATAAACCCCATTGAGTTGTGGTAAGCTGGATTTAGGGCTGGACCAGTTTTCTCACAAGAGGACATTGACAGTCCGGTGATGGAAGGTCAAAATGTAACAGATATGCAATCACTCTAAACTGTTCCAGGTATTTTTTTAATGATATATACTTACACAGTATCCAATATATCTAATGTTGCAACACACGAGGAAAGAAGTGTATGTGATCTGTATTCATTTTTCAAGATTTTTTCAGGTTGTTTTGCTCTCTTTGATCTGTTGGTTAACAAAGAAGATCTCCTCTGGCCACTTATAGATACAGGACATCACAGTTATACAGCATAGGCCTTAGACTGCCTGCCAGCAGAATGTCCCTCACTGATATTTTGGACAAATATTCACATTTTGCAACAAAACTGCCATGATTCTTTTTCCACTGACCAAATCAGAAAAATATTGAACTGCTACACTTCTAAATAAGAAACAACATATTTAAATGACTCACCTAAGCATAAATGTTTATTATTGGTAATATTAGTGTTGTTGCAGATGATGCAGGTCTGTGGAAATCTGTAAACAGGGACTTGTTACTTTTTTATTATTATGGCATCTTAGACTGTGTACAGGCCAGAGGCGAAGGTGAGCTCACTGTCTCCTTTTACACAGGATGCATTACATTTGTCAGATGACATCACCGGCATAAGGCGCACACTCGTCTCAGCATGACTGATGTCCTCCCTGTTTACAAAAAAGTCCTGAAACACTTCAAAGACATCCTAAAAAACACGGTTGTCATCCTCGACATAAGTGATTACAGCCAGCCTTGATTGTGTGTGAGGGGCATTTAGTCAGGTAAGCATCAGTGAGTAACTATATTAAGCCAATATATCTTGCATTGTAAAAACTACACTCAGTAATGTCGTGTTCCTAAGTCCTTTAACATGCTTTATTAGGCAGCCTCGAGGTGACCATTATCTATCAGCCTGCTCTGCATAGCTCTTAACTAGGACAATGTGGATCTCTTGTAATGCGCCGTATGAAAAAAAAAATCCCTCCCTTAATCTATTTTTCTCCAGATAGACAAACCTTGATGCTGATTAATGGTAGTTAAACTCACAAGCACTCCGTCAATGAGATTGCAAAGAGATGGTAATGTATTAGAGTCATTAAATACGCATCATTCTTTTGGCATGAAATATGTTGACCCCAACCTGATTATATACATAATTAAAACTGCTCAACAGTTCCTGAGCACAGAGCTGCAGAGCAGAGAGAGAGCGAGCAGGTCGACAGGCAGGAGTCATAATGATACACAGCAGCCACGTCACTTGTTTGGGTCATTTGTCATTTCTGCCCAGCATTATTTCAGCGCATATAAATTGCACATTTTATCAGTCACCAGTTGTGTCTTCAAGTGTTAAAGAGGATTCAGGGCACAAAGAATTTATAAAACGATCAACCTGGCATCTGAAATAACTTTAGAGGCACATTTAAATGTATGTTTTGAACATAAAATCAGCACTGTCTAGTCAATTTAAAGACATCAAAAACAGACTCACATACTCCAGAACTTAATGCATTCCTGCAACTACCACAAAGAAATATTATTGAAGGTCTGAATTGAATTTGAATTACCAAACTCTGGTGTATCAAAATTGCAAGGCCTGATGGTCTATACCACCCTGGCCTCTCACTGCAACACTGGGTCTTCTTGCTGCTGTGACCAGAGAACCGAGCAGCGACCCACAATGAGGCAAGATTGCTTGGACAGAAATCAATACCACCACGGAATGGGAATCAGAAGGCTTTGATAGCAGTGCTGGGTCCTTATCGGTGTCCAGGCTGTCCTAGCTGAGCACAGCCTAGTGGAAAGCTATCCAGAAATCAGGAGTGAGGAAAGAAAACCCGACTGAAAACATCCCTGAGTGATGCTCACAACGCTATCACCCTATCAAACACTGTGTCGTTCGCATGCTGTAATCCATCTTCTCCAAAACAATTCATTTGTCCTCTCTTTTCCTTCCTTGTGACAGAAAGGAACTAAGGCTCCACAGGCTGCGGGGAAGATCCACACAGACTTCGAGAAGGGCTTCATTATGGCGGAAGTAATGAAATTCCAGGATTTTAAAGAGGAAGGCAGCGAGAGCGCTGTCAAGGTGAGCAGTCAGGGTGCCAGAGCAGATGAGGGGAAGTCTCCTGTGATCAGTGGAGCTGACAGTCACCACACAGCTCCTACTGCAAACTGCTCTTCACCTTTACTCAGGGGAAGAAATTACTGCACACACTCCAGCACCACTCCTGACAAGCCAACTGATTCTGGCTCTAAACACTGCCATTCTGCTCCAGCTGTGCATATCTTTATCACAATGTGTCTTAACTGGCTGATGGTAGTTCTTGTTCGTAGCTCAGCGCAGTCGCTCAGAGGTAGCACTTCTTCACCTCGCCAGGCATTTATCAGATCTATAGAGTGTGCTGTTAGCTCAGAGCTCTCTGTCACCAAATCCCCAAGCCACTGTAGGAATGTGACAGTGATATAAAGCGGCAAGTTAAATAAAGTGTGAAATTCCTCAAATAAGGACTGTTTCATGGATGGGTAGTGCAGAAATGTGACTTGCATATCTTATTTTTATGATGGCCGGTGTTTGTTTTGACCTTTTAACTGGGCTGTGGGTTGTTCATGTGCACACACCTGTCAAATGTAATAACTGATTTCATGGTGAATTTGTGAGGACAATAACTGGGCGTACAGCAGGTACTTTTGCTAAATGCTTTAAAATGCTATGTAACTATTGTTTCAAATTTGACATTAATTTAGTTTCATATCAGTAAACTGTAATTTACTAACTGAAGGTACAGAGTTAATAATCAGTTAATCAACACTGTAGGATGCCTTTCACATCAAAGATGCTCATTTTTCAAATTTAATTTCTGTGTCGAAGAAAAATTAGATTTCATTCTCAGTTAATTGAATTAAGGCAGAAATGACTACAACCTTGCTACGTGTGACATTTGTGAGCAGCAGCCGTAAGCACACTGTTACAATCCCATACTATCACCACCATCAGCTGCCCACTTACAGACTCAACTAATGTAATTATGGTGACACACAGGGACCTGCAGGGACTAGTGTGGAAAGGAAGCATTATGAAAACATTTAAATCTCTTTACTATTCAAGCCCCTTTTTAAATAAGTATTTAATATTTAATGCAGCAGCAGTGTATTGTCCACACCCTTCATAAGCTGCAAACAAAGGGTGAAATGTGTCGGCCTCTTGGGGGTTTCACCATTGTT
This sequence comes from Scomber japonicus, assembly GCF_027409825.1. Taxonomy (NCBI): domain Eukaryota; kingdom Metazoa; phylum Chordata; class Actinopteri; order Scombriformes; family Scombridae; genus Scomber; species Scomber japonicus. The sequence continues at coordinate 15,870,911 of NC_070588.1, forward strand.
ATCCGAGGTGGAGATCTGAGTGTCAGCTCCTTACTGCATGCTCTCTTACTAATCCCTTTTTGGGCCTCATAACAACATGGAGCGTTTCTGACTGTGGCATTAAGGTCCATGCTATTTAATGCCAGTTGTGGGAATAGGCTGCCTGAATAAGGCCCATGTACGGGGATATCACATTATTAGTAATCATATCTGCTTAAGCCAAGCTTGCTGCTCCAGATGGCTGCTTTCAAGTGCAAATGAACCAGTTAGACGTGTCTGGTTTAATACATACTCAGGAATCACAAATAGCCATTGATTTTTTTTCCTGTCTCCCTCTCCATCCAGTGTTTCTGGTGGTATTGAGCTTGGATTAAATGGTCTCCTGAGCCTTTAAAGGGACATTGATTCTTCTAATTAATTGTGCGCTGTGCAGAACCAGAATGCATAAACCTGTCCGTATTAGCACTTCAAGTCAATTATTTTGAGTTTGCCGGGAAGGAGAACAAACACTTACTGTACACAAAAGAAATGTTAGAACTTATTTTGTTTCCTTGAGAAGTTTGATAGTGCTGTAATCAAAGACTTATTAACATTTTGCGCTTGTGCACAAGAAACTTAAATGGGCAGAAGAGAGGATTATTCACTCAGTGGGAATTCAGGCACCCCTTGAACAAAAAATGGATGCAAGTGTGTCTGTGCGTGTATGTGTGTGTGTGTGTGTGTGTGTGTGTGTGTGTGTGTGTGTGTGTGTGTGTGTGTGTGTGTGTGTGTGTGTGTGTGTGTGTGTGTGTATGTGTGAGAGAGAGAGAGAAAAAAAAGAAACAGAGAGGGAGACTATGACATTTGCAATTGGAGTTAAGTTATTGTAGGAGATAAAAGAGATTGGATACTAATCCTGGACTATTATTTTATTTTATTTTTTACAATATACATGTCATAATGTGCTTTATAGTGCCCATTTTACCAATTAATGAATAGCAAGAGTACTATGTAACATTTGCTTATACAATACCATACACATACAAGATATATATATATATATATATATATATATATATATATATATATATATATATATATATATATATATATATATATATATATATATATAATATATAAGAAAAATAATATATGTTTGTTTTTAATCATTGTGTTTTCTTGTTGTTGTTGTTGTTCTCGCAGGCAGGGGGAAAATACAGACAGCAGGGAAGAAACTACATCGTTGAAGATGGAGACATCATCTTTTTCAAATTTAATACACCAAATGCACCAAAGAAAAAGTGACTAGAGAACAATTCACTGCTTTACATAACTGACTGGCTGTGCGGGTCTGACACCCACTGCCACACTCTCACTTTTTGTTTTCTGTCCTGTAGGATCAAATCCCCCCTCTGTGCCAAAGCGCAGGTTCACTAAACTCTGACAGCTTTGCTATTTAAGATCAGGATCGGCCCCCCACTCCAAATTGTAGCAGCATTTGAAGGAGCATATTACTCTCCAGATACTTCATTAATCTCCATCACGGGTGCCAGCACTGACACAGCTGACAGCGGGGACAATGCCACCTGCTCCTCTCCCCCTTCTGCAGATAATGCATGTTTTACAGTAGCCCAGATGTCTACACTCAATAAAACATTTTACAAAACCAGTCTCTGTGTGTTTTGGGATGTCTGTATTGAGTGGGAAGCTGCATGGGGATGGTGATAGCGGTCCTGCCGACCACTGATTAGAGAATTAAAAGACACAGCTGACACTGACTGTAGCAGAGAGGGGACGATTATAATTAAATCTGCTAAGTGATGCTTATTTTAGAAGGGCAAATGCAGGATGCAGGTGTTTCGGCCAAAAGAAGTGGTCAGTTTAAATTATTATTTGTAAAGTGATTGAGTTAACCTTTCATTTGCAGTTTTTATTTCATTTATGATTGATGAATATGTGTTTGTCATCATCAGTACAGTACTAAGCTACAATCCTTAATAATTATTGTCAGAATAGCATCTTTGTTAACAGCTTTCTTACTCACATCCCTGAACAATAAGAACAAATACACACCTACAAATTTACATAAAAATATACTTTTTTTCATAAAAGTCCACATTTTTGATATGCTGTATGAAAATAGAAGTCAACACAATCCAATCCACAAGCAGAACCAGAGAACGATTCCTGTTGTCTGGAGTATGTTTTTCTCGCCCCTATACTTTGTGTGTAAGTGTTTGTGAAGCATTTATGCTGATGGAATTGTATGGCTGCAGCAGCAGTGCTCCAAAGTAAGATTGTATTCACCGTGGGAGTCCGAACAAAGAGCTGTAGATCAGCAGTGCTTTGCTGAATATCTTGTAACCATTAAGACTACAGAGAACAAAATGGCCTTTTGATGGGAACAAAAAGATTGAATAAAAATGGTCATTTTACAGAGATAGTATTGCATATCCAAGTTTTGGATAGAATGTTTTATGGAGCAGAGCCTGTGCTAGCACTACAAAGCATAGTGTTTGTCATGGAAATAAGGTGGATTATAGTCTTTAAGGTTTCAGATCAGTGGCAAAATATAGGATTGTGTCTGTTGTGGTTAGATGTAACGAAAGTTGGATGACAACGTGTGAATCAAATAATGCTTACTTTGCTTGGTAGTTCGCATTACCACTGATTTTAATCACCCAGACATTTTTTCATGCAGCTTATCCAGGATATTCTTCGCAAGGAGGTAGTTGCTACCAGCATGTTCAGCTCTCATATACTGTCTCCTATACAACAACAGGCTGTTTTTAGCCAACTGTTTGCTAAGTGAAACCATACAAATCCTCTGGAGAGCACAATAGGGGCTTCAATCAAAACTGTTTTTGCATTCTTCTGGGGTTGGTGGTGGTGTTGGCCAACCTAAACCCCACATAGAAGATTATTTATCTGCTGTAGTTTTGAGGCTCAGAGACTGATGAGTTGTTCCCAGTGGTCTGGGTGGTGGAGTATTTTGTTTTTCATAAAGTGACAATAACTCTTTCCAGGAGGAGTAATAAAGCTATTTAGAATCATGCAGATGTTGTTTAGGAACAAAACACCATAAAAGTTTTTTGTTCTGTACGTATGTCCTCAAATATTGGGGATATTAACAAATTTGCTATCACAGGAGAAGCAAGAATGAATAAATTGTAAAACTTGTTTGGTGTAATTTCTCTTATGACTTCATGGAGCACATTTCAAAGTAAACATGCAGACATAACCAACAGTTAATGTGAAAGCAAATATGTATAAAATTATTAATAATCATAATCAGGTGACGTGGTTGGACTGTGAAAGCTGCCAAACCGGACTAACCTTCCTAAGGAATAAAAACCACTCCAAAAATGTGACAAATTCTCTGTTGGTACAAATGTTCTGTCAGCACCATCAATCAAGCGGTGCCACTCTGCCCCGAGGCAAACCACAGCGGGATCAAACCAAAACGGGCACAAAGTGGAAAGCGTGCTTTAGAACACACGCCCAAGAAAACAGACCACGGCCTGATGCTGTAAATCATATGCACACCAAAGACTTTTGAAGACTTACAAAAAAAATTTAAGAATTTGTAACAAATAAACATATAAATAACTATAACGTTTTTCAGAGCAGTAACTATGCACAAGGGATTTTGTTGGGAAACTCAATGGCTATTATATAAATAAGTATTGTATCATATCATTACAGAGAGGGATTATCTCTATTTTGGATGACAATAATTGTTGCCATGTTATAATTATTGCTATTGTGTGACTTCTCAGTCTGACACTTGTGCTCTATACTGTTCACAGAATAGACCTGAAATCAATATAGAATCAGAATCAAAATAACAATTCATGTTCATTTATGAGGATTTATGCAACAATTTCAAACTAGTCATGTTGCACTATTTTGATACAACTTGACGCTTTGATTTATGACAGTCTATGTCAGAGTGATTAATCATTGTCAGCACACTGTTGAGTGAAAAGAGGACAGATTTGACAACAAATTTAGTATCTCATTCGCATTTGAAGTTGTAATTAACAACAAATGTTACTTTTCTGTATATTCTAGTATTTTTGCAACAGATTAGATTTCATTTTTTAATGAACACTGGAAAAAAAATGTTTTTAGCACCCAGTACAATAAATGAATGTCATATACAGTATACTAAAGCCTGACATACACATTTTGCAATACCATGTGTCATGTGTATCATTTCTTTTTACTGTACCTTGTATCTAAGCGGCATATTTCAACCCCTGTGCATTGATCATCTTATATAATATTTACATTGCTACACACTCTTGCACTATTAATACACAACCAATCAGACCTCAACCTCTGTTTCTAAAATCTTCCTCACAATAACATATATTGCATATAGATGCTAACTGTAAGTATTGTTGTTTAGTTGTTTTTTATGTATATAGATGTATGTCTTATGTGTATGTAATATCTATATTGTTCACTTATTTTTGATTAACCTTGTCGTCTTTGTTTAGTGTTGTGTCTACATTTACATAGTGTGCATCTGTATACTGTATTTCCACAGTAGAAATGACTATAAAAACACTTCATGCAACCATCTTAACGTATAACAGTTGATTCTTTGAACCTCTGACAAAAAAGGTACAGTTGTTCCTGTCTCAGGAGCTTCAGAGTTGTCCATAATACACATTTGATATTCCATCCACACTTCTCCATGCTGCACCAGTTTCAATTTTCTCTCTCAAGTCCCATTTACAGTGTCCCACAAGGTGCCTCCAGCAGGGCAGTTTCTCTCCGTGGGGTCACTCTCTCTTGGACTGGCCTTCACAAAAACAACTGTCAATATGTTAATATGAAAGACTCAGAGCCATTGTGGACTAACTCGGTCACTCCTCTTATCTTTCATATTTCTGCACTGTCACATCAATAACAATGTTCACTCCTAGACAATGCTAGGAAGAGGCTTTTGCATTGAATAATTATGTTTTGCTTATAGTTTTTATACATATATTCTGTGCAGATCTGTTAATAAAGCACATTATGTGTATCATATTTCTTCACCATAATAACAAAGAAAACAGAAAGCTGGAAGGTCTGTGTGCGTGCAATGAGCAGGTCATAGATACAGGTCTATTTACAGTTACATGTATCACACCGAATCCTTATAGATGTACTGAAAATTCCCACTGGGTAATTGTTGTACAGACTTTTCTCTCGGGAGGGGAATACAAAGTCTGTCAATACAGTTTGCAGCTTGAGCAGGAGACAGCACTCACAGGTCTGAAGACAGACACTGTGGCAGATATGTGTCTCATGGAGGCCACTGCATCCACCAGGGTGCTAGATCTGGTGTTGCTTTTAGGATATTTGACTTTTGCCTTTAACTTGGAGGTCTTTGTAGAAATTGTTGATACGTTTCCAAGGACTCCAGGAGTAAGACAGACATAGCTGCAAGGTTTTTCTAAAGCTGTTTCCATTGGCCTGTGTTTACCTGACACTTGGATTGACAGCAGAGTGATTGGAAATATCCTCCATTCACTGCCGTGAGCTCCTGAGTGCACGGAAAGTGCTTTTGTAGTCTGGCTGTAATGGGCCAAGTTTGAATTGAAGGTTGAGAGAAATAGCCTCACTGCGTTCGCGCACTGTGAGGAACTGACACACCACAAATAATACTCAGAAGTGGGGTCCTGATAGCATCACAGGCACAGAGCAGGTACAATAGCATGCAGGCTCTCATTTCAATGCACTTTCACAATGTTGTAACGTGCACAAGAGGTATGGGGGGTGAAATCAAATCACATACAAACTCAGATTTTGTCTTGATTGTGTGATTTCTTTTAAATAATCAACACAAAAGACTTCAAACACAATTGCTGATGATTTTCAAGTAAGAAAATTGTACTACATGGATGGAAACCTGCCGGCATCAGAGCAAAATTCAGATTCATTGTAATCATCTTGGTTTTGGTGCCATAAATTGAATAAATCTATTTTGTAAATTTGAATTAGGGTAGCACTAATCTTATCAGGTTTGCTTAATTTCCTTTATCAATGTCATTGAAAACTTCTGATAAATATTTGGCCTACTCTAAGTGTATTTATATGCTAGAAAATATACATTGCAATATGTGTAAATGGTAGCAATGCATAATAAACTGGCTGAAGCTCCATAAAAAAACTAAGGAAGATGCTTTTTGTTGTTTTATTTATTGTTTGTTTCATCTATTTATGCTTGATTAGAATTGTTTTTATTGGGTTGTGTTTTGTTTATATATAGAATATATATATATATATATATATATATATATATATATATATATATATATATATATATATATATATATATGTACACACACACACACACACACACACACACTTTCCCCAGTTCCCCAGTTTTATTATTTTTTAATATCAGCACTTATTTTAATATTCTGTACTATTGTGAGCCATTGCTATGACATTTTGTTTGGATGTGCAGTGTATAGTGTATAATCTGAATGACAAATAAAATCTATTATCTATTCTATCTATATTGTATTGTGTGAAGCACCTTGTAACTTCGGTTTTGAAAGGTGCTATATAAATAAAGTATAAGTTAAGTTTTATTATAAAGGAGGGTTGACTAGTGGAGCAATCAGAGTGGCAGGACATGATTAATGTGTGTTTATAAAGTAAAAAACATTTAATGTTTATCTCAGCACTCCTTGCACTCTTCACTTCTTTGCACTATCTGTATCCTGTTTGCAGTATAGTTATTCTTTGTGTATTCATGAGGACTGTTGCAATGTTCTGTGGCCAATAAAGATTATTCTAATTATCGAGACTCTGAAGGGGTGCCTGTCATAATGCCCCAAAACCTAAAAATTAAGAGGGTTATATGCAGAAGATGAATAAAAGAATGTTTTTGTGATGTACTGCACAGGTTTAATTCACCGATAAAAAGACACCAAGGTGACTACAGCTTTCACTACCATCAACACCGACACCGTAAAACTGGAACATGAATAATAAACAGGAAAAGAGTACGACAAAAGGATGATTGACATGTAAACTGTCCAAACAGTGTCACGGCATGCAAAACATAGAACCAATCGACGCTCTGAAGGAAGGCGGGACTTCCGACGTGTGACGCAAACACACCCAGTCACCCCTGCAGGCCCCACCCTTTGTGTTACCCACCGCCCGTCAATCAAAACAGACACAAAATCCTGACACTTATCACCCTTTTCTACGCGTATACAATCAATATAACTCGATGATCATGTCCGGTGGCTTGTGACTACCAGGACTCTCCGTTTGACGACAAGTCACACAATGACTGGTATGTAAATATCGATATTTATTCTTCACCCACGGAGAGCTAACCCAGCTATCCTCTGTGGCTAAATTAGCTCGCTAGCAGGCTATCAGTGTCGCTGGATGGCGATAGTGCTAATCATCACCGGCTAAGTTAGCAGTAGCGGCTAACGCTGCGCTTAGCTTACTAGATTAGCTTGTTTAGGACACATCAGTATTTCGCTTCACTTTAGGCTAATTATTCATACAGTGCTGTTTGGGGTGTGTTTGTAAGCACAGTGATTAGCGGTGACTGTGTTGTTGGCTGGACCCAATATTGTAGGATGCAGTGATGGAAAGTAACGTATATTTCCTCAAGTAATGTATTTAAGTACAATTTTGAGGTCTCAATATTCATATTTGATGCTACTTTACATTCACACTCCACTGCATTTCAATATCGGACTTTTTTACAGCTTTAGTTACTTTTCAGATGAAGATCTGAACATATGATCGGTTTATTATACATACGTTGTTATTGATCAGCTCCACTTTGACATTAAAATGTTGTTTACATGTACACATCGTCATTAATCAGTTTTAGTACTATAATAATATATACTGTACACATGTGTGATTAATATGATACTCTAAATGGAGCCAGCCTTCATAATAAGTACTTTTACTTTACTTTAATACCTTTACTACATTTAGTTGCTAATACTAATAATAATTAAGTAGTATTTTTCATGCAGGACTTTTACCTGTAGTATTTTTACATTGCTGTATTGGTGCTTATACTTAAGTACAGGATCCAAGTACTTCTTGACCACCATTGATGAAAAGTAACAGCCAGCTGTAGTCCTGTATGTGAGCATAAGATTTGTTCAGGTAATGCTAGCTGATTTGTCCTTTTATTATTCAGCCCCAGAACAGCCAATGAAATCAGCAGACATGGCTGCCATGGATGTGGACAGCAGTCAAAGCGGCTTTTTGCAGCACGAAGATGGCCGGGGCTGTCAGGTAAGATTTTATTTGTCAGTTTACAGCAAATGAGAGGTGCTGAACGTTCACACTTGGAGTAGGAGCGATATTGTACCCTCATTTGAACCCCTCAGGCAGTACATCCATTGGCTGAAGTGACAGACTTCAAACTCCAAGCGTCACCTGAACATCACCTGGGTGTTATTTCAAGTGCTGCCCGAGGGGATCAACACAAAAACAAGATAATCCTTTAACCTCCAATCTTTAGTGAATGAATCACACTTTCTTTGTGGCCCAGACTAATGGCCACCCGCTTTCTTCCTTTTAAACGTGCCCATTGTGAGTAGGACACTCAGCCTTCACCCCTCGACCTGCTAGCAACCACCTGCACTAAGGTTGGGTCACCGTCGTCAGAGGTGGACAGAGGTGCTGCTGCCGCTGATGTGGTAAGTCAGCACCTCTGCTAGAGTCGACAGCACTGCAGTTGAAGTGAAGCCTTCGATCATAGCTGGGCTGCAGTAAACTGGTGGTGGGAGCGTAGCTTTGCTTGCACTTGCTTTAATTGCATTATAGCCACTGCTTTTTGGGATTAAGATCGGGGATGTTTCATGGTAGCAACTGGGATGATTTTACCTGTTTAATGATGATCCATCAAAGTTTCATTATGTATTGATTTTAAAGTAATGACCAACTACAGCAGACTGTACCAACGTTTCTAAGCAAAGCTCACTGTATTACTCTGAATGTGTTTAACATTTAGCATTTACCAATTGTTATAAAACAACAAAATCAGTAACCACAGAAAATATATTATGTCCCAGTAGTAGTTCTACCTGGAGTCGGACATTAGCATTTTTACCTTTCAAGCTTCAGTATTATTTAATTCACACATTTTTTCTTAAGCAGTGTATGAAGAAAACTCTTCAAATCATGTTTCTGGTCCTTTATGCACTGCATGTACTTGAGCTAAACAACCATATCCTCTATACCCCTTAAAGGTGGTTTGAACAGGGAGTGCAGTGTGATCAGGACTGACATCTTTAAATTATTGTATACAGTCAACAGCTCATACTGATTCTGATGAGTCTATTATGTGCTTCAAGCTTCAAACAACAGCAACATCAACTATGAATTATAAGTTCATCAGCTCTTTAACAACTCATGATAAGTTTATGTAGGTCAAGCTGTTATGTGACTGTTATTGGATTTGGTTTTGCATTTGTTCTTACTGATGAGATTGTTTATCATCAGTTGTATGTGTTAGCGTCAAAACAGCCAACTGAACCAGGATTTTAAGTTTTAGCTGACATGATTTTCTCCAGATCTTGCTGAATGATTTTATAAGGGTGTCAGTGAATTTATGCATGAATCTAAAAACACAGAACTCAGATGACAGCAATAAGATTACAATTATGACGTATGATTTATCAAAGCTTTGATGAGGAGTAGGGGGTAATTGTTTCATATATTCTGCTGGCCAACCTTGTTTTCACTGAAGAGAACGATGTTCCACTGTGTTGTATCCAAACTGAATGTACTGTATTGCTAAATATTTCTCCAAATTTCTCTAAATGGAAAAATGTTAAGAAAGACATGAAGGATGCCACTGTCACTTAAAGGCGTTTGCTAAGAGCATTGACAGGAGAGTTAAGTTTAACTTTATAGTAAATTAACAATTAGTATTAGAAAACTGGCTTCACACAGCACCTGTTTGAAAGAGTCAAAACAAACACTGGTGTATGTGTGCTTTTGCTCTGGATATTGACACTGTTATGCAAATCTGACGTGGATCAAACTGACATTGAAGGGAAGCCTGAAAAGCTGGTCCAGGTGAATCAAGAAGATAAATAAAACTTTGAGCACATTTAGGTGTAGCATAAACTGCTGTCAATCATGAAAGTTCCCTCATTGGTTTATGTTTATGTAGCACTGACTGTAGGTGTGACTTCAGGTTTACAACTCTTGAATGTGACCCTTAAGCAGATCACAACTAAAACACTAAAAGGAAACAATGGATTTTTTTCTTTTTTGTTTTGGATCAAAAGAACCAAACTCCCAGTATGAACACAGCCAACTCCAAATTTCAACCCCTCCCTGCTTTTACTGACTCAAAGAATTTTGCTTATTTTGCCTCCACACATTTCTGACACAGATTGTGTAAACAGCAAGCAAAATTTTCTTAATTCTTCTAAGTAAGTGCTTTGCATTGCTTAAGCTAATTCATTAAGAATAAGTCCTTAATCTTTGCATTTGTTAATGTCAGTTGTTTTCTTTCTCAGACAACAGGTGTAACATCTACGCATCTTGCGGAGACTGATAAATGGGAGGTGTTAACCTCCACAGCATCAGCAAAGGATGAATCTGGAATGATACAGATCCAAAGTCAAGGAATATTAACATCAAACGGACAGTATGTTCTTCCTCTCCAGAACTTACAGAGTCAGCCAATTTTTGTGTCGTCAGGAACAGACGCCTCTTCTGCCAATTCAGTGCCTAACATTCAGTACCAAGTAATTCCTCAGATTCAGACAGCAGATGGACAGCTGAGCTTCTCCACGTCCGGCATGGAAGCAGCAACTTTGACTCAGGATGCCACGGGGCAAATTCAGATCTTGCCTGATGGTAGCCAGAGTCTCAGTGTGACATCAACTGCAAACATCCTTAATAACAACCAGAACCTCATATCACAGACTGGTAATGTCCAGCAGATCCAAGGGGTGTCTATTGGCAGCTCCGCCTTCAACAACCAGGGTCAGGTTGTTACTAACGTGCCTGTGGGTTTGCCCGGGAACATTACTTTTGTTCCTATTAACAGTGTGGACTTGGACTCCCTCGGCCTGTCTGGTGCTCAGACTATAGCAACAGGGGTCACTGCTGATGGCCAACTCATTATGACAAGTCAACCTACAGATGGCTCAGAGAGTCTGACGAAGACAGATGATCACCTGTCGCAGACGATACCAGTAAGTGACTCAAATTCAAATCCTGATATATTTGTGCCAACGTCTTCCTCTCAGCTACAAGATCCAACAAATGAATCTGGTCTGCTGACACAAGACACTTCATTGTCATCAATGGCTACAGAGCAAACTAACTCAAGTTCTGGTCTTCAGGAGGGTTTCATCCAACAGAATCAAGAGCAGAGCATCCAGGTGTCCGCAGGTCAGCCCATGATCCAGCTGCAGCAGGTGCCTGTTCACACCAGCAACGGTCAGGTGGTTCAGTCGGTGGCGACAGACGGGCAGGGCCTGCAAAATGTACAGCTCATCAACCCGGGAACCTTCATCATCCAAGCCCAGACGGTCACGCCGTCAGGCCAGATACAGTGGCAGACCTTCCAGGTGCAAGGGGTGCAGAACCTGCAGAACCTTCAGCTACCCACCACACCACCCCAGCAGATAACCCTGGCTCCAGTTCAGACCCTGTCTCTGGGTTCCAATCCAGTCAGCATTAGCACAGGGCACATCCCCAACCTGCAAACAGTGACGGTGAACTCAGTGGCGCAACAGGAAGGAGATACAGACACTCCTGGAGGTACAGTAGTTCTTTTTATTATGAGATTATACATAGAAAACAAACCCTGCACACTCATAAACCCTCACACATGATTTCACCCAAGTTCACTGCTCAGACGTCATCTCAGGACTGAATGGGCGTGTAACAAACTGTGCTGTGACATCTTTTTAATTCTCCTGTTACCTTGGTTTCACCTGTTAGGGCAGTACAAATTAGACCTTTATTATTCTTATTGTACATGGTGTCAGACCTCATGTAATTTGTAGCCAAGCTCCTCCCATCCTTAACCTGAGCAGATGTCCCATTAGCCAGAATAATTCAAAACACCCGTGAGGGTGTGTAAGCATGGCCTTCAATGGTTCCAGTGTCATTTACATGCCAGGGCAATGTACTGGTTCGCTTGATATTTAAGTTCTTGCATTTTTTTGTAAAGATCTGAGCACTAGTGTTTATTACACTAATATGATAAAGGTGAAGGAAGATTTGTTTGTGTGCAATTTCAGGGCTTTTGTCAATCACATTATTTGTCTTTTTAATATCATGTGCACTGACCTCTTGGACAGAAGACATTTTGACATGTCACAGTACGAAAAGCACAACTGTAAATAATACAATTAAGGCTGAGTTCCATTTAGCTGCTTCAGTTTCAGTCTTGCTGTTGAGCATGTTTTTCATTTTCTCGCCCTGCGCCCACATTGTCTAAATAGGAAATGCACTTGCACCAGTCTGTGCGCCTATGGGGGTGTTGGTCTCAAAATGATGTTGCTATTTTGAGGCAGAGGAAAGCGATTGCGCTACAGGTCTAAAGTCTAAAGTTACTGTTATTTAAGGGGCGCATCATCAAGAGTCAAATATGCTCCTATATAGACAGGTATATAGGCATATAAACATTACAAATAAAAGGACCAGAATGTGAATTCATATTATGATGTACATCAACATATTAAAAATACATGTCATATTAGTTAGTCATAATATTTATCAGATTTAATTAATTGTAAAAAAAAAATGGAGAGTGCCGCTGTGGACAGTCCTAACAACCTATGAAAGTCTGTAGCCTCTGAGATGCTGCACAGAGCACAGTGCCATTACGCACAGCCACTCACTGTTTATTAAATCAGCTGATGACACTAGGCTGCTGCAGTATAACTACACACACCTCTACACTCATCAGACTGGTTGGCTTTATATGAATTAAATGTGAGGTTTGCAGCTCATCAGCCAACTTTCCTTTCAGCAAAAGTAAAAAGTGAAAGTATTATTGAAACGCATTGCTGGGTAAATGTGCTGTTATAATAGCAATCCGCCAAAGTGACAGTGCTCCTGGATATTAAAAGGAATGGAAGATGACACTCTGATTGGTTTACCGCGTGTTACGCCCAAAACACGCTTATGATTAATTAGACTATGCGACTTGCGCAGTGACCATTTTTCCGCAAAGGTGGATTTGGACACGCCCCAAAGGCACACTATGCACTATAGATCATTAAAATGGGGCCCTTAGTCTTTAAAACAAGGAACCAATGTAGATCAAAAATGACCAGAGCCTAATGTCATCATAATTTCTTATTTTTCCAGTCAAAATGTTTTTTTTAATTCACAATTACATTAAGTGGAGAACATCAACCAAGGCAACGTAAGAGTTTTCATTGTCAGCAGTTTTGTCAACAGTTGTTTCTCAACAAAGCATATTGTGAATATCCTTAAAGCCACTATGTGTAGATGATTCATTTGCTTACAGCTCTCAAAACATTCACAAGTGTTTTAATGTAGGAAAATCCATCCATCTATTTTATCTTCCTGCCCAGGGCCAAGAAATCCATTGAGTGCCTTTTTAATTCATTATTGAAATTGTCACTGATACATTTTCTATTGAAGTGAGGATTTTTATCTACGTTCTATTACATGGAGTTTTACTTTGCCGCCATGCTGCCAGTAAGGCTGTGCCTGAATTAGGAATTTTAAGAAATTTGCATGGTTGCCAACGGCACTGTCAGTCAAAGAGTAGAGGACATTGTACCAGTGTCTTTTTCAATAGTAGACTAACATTCAGTACAAGCTGAGTGTATCGGAGCAGCGAACAGAAACGAGTCACACTGCCCTCTTTTTCCATCTACTTTACTATAACCATTATAGTTAGCTGTATAGTTTCATACTCAGTTTGTAAAAGTTCATATCCTGACATGCTGTTCTCCTTTGTTGCTTTGTGTGCAATAACGTGGCTAAAAAGTCTGGATTTTCTAGACTGATGATTCAAATCATTGACATTTAAGCAGACAGCCTTAGCTGACAGTCACACACTATAATAAAGCACTTCTCACTGTGGGTTTTTGCTGACCTTTGGCTCATTATTACCAGAGCTTGTGTTGATATTAATGTGTACATTAATTTCTCTGCCCTGGCTGCTCAGACATTCGGATAAAGGAAGAGCCAGATGCTGGAGACTGGCAGTTAAGCAGCGACTCCACCCTGAACACAAGTGACCTGTCCCACCTTCATGTCAGGTTGGTGGATGAGGAAGATCAGTTGGGCCAGGAGGGCAAGAGGCTGCGCAGAGTGGCATGCACTTGCCCCAACTGTAAGGAGTCAGGAGGGAGGTGAGTTAGCCTGTCCAAATGTTCATGCTCTGATAAATGTATGTGCATAGATGCAGATCCTCATCACTGCATTGGTAATAAACAGTATACTTAATGTCCACACTTGTGTTTCTCAGGGGTTCCAGCATGGGGAAGAAGAAGCAGCACATCTGTCACATCGCAGGCTGTGGGAAAGTATATGGAAAGACATCACACCTGCGAGCACACCTGCGCTGGCATTCAGGGGAGCGACCTTTTGTTTGCAGCTGGATGTTCTGTGGGAAGAGGTTCACACGCAGTGACGAGCTGCAGAGACACAGGAGAACACACACAGGTACCCTTTTTTCTCCCTTGCTGTTGGCACATCAGGAAAATCAGTAAAAATGTGTTAATGTGTGCCCTGCACAGTGTGACTCATGCAAGACATGACAGCGTTTGTCCCCCTTCAGATTTACATGTAAAATGTCAGGTTAGTATTGAAGAAGAAAAACATATCCAGATTTCACATACTTGATTGTAATTTTCCAGTTCAAAGAGGTTTTAAAGGGTTTACAGAATTTGTTCTGCTGTCTAATTTTCAGACTCTGATAACATCAGATTATGTAACAAAAAAAGATGTGAGTGACATGGTGTACTTATCAAAAGAGTCACCTGTTTTTATCTCAGGATTCTCCATCAAATCTGAACACTTGTGTTGGTTCCTCTAATCTACTTTGAATGTTATCGAATAACTCAAAACACTGAAAATGTTCTGTAGCCATGTGGTACACAGGTTTAAAAAATGTTCCTGTAAATGCAGAAAGCTGTACCCTATGAGACAGTCACTGGCTACTTTATCAGGTTTTGTTGACATTGTCAGAAAGATGATCATTTTAATTCATGTTTATTATTGAGGGGGTAGTGGGTGATGGTGGTGTAATGGAGTGCATTATATTGAATGGTGATTCTAATATTTTGTCCACTTCATTAACATACACACAGAGAGTGTAAAGGGACATGGGGAAAAGGAAAAAAATTAAATGGTTCTGATGAGCACAAGATACTTTTCTCGTGAGCACGATAAAGTATCTTGTGCTCACCAGAAAGTATTGCACGCGCACATGATGTCTGAAAGAGCAGCCTCTGCATTTCAGTTTGTGTTTCTGTGTGAAAATGACAGTACAGTTAGTTTGACTATATTTTGACCTCATTATAAGGACATTGCTGCTCTTCTTTCAAGTCGTCACCGTTATGTTGTGTCTGACCCTAACACTAAATGCAACGAGGAGTCATTATGCATGTATGGATTCCCAATCCGACCATTTGTTTGTGTATTATTTTGTCATTATTAAGGCAAAAGAACTCAATTTATGTCCATTGACATTATAATGAATAGGCTATAGGCTTAATATTAGTTTACATCCAGCGTGCTGTGTGGACTTCATTACATCTGCTGCACGGCTGCTACCACAATTATGAAGTGCTAAGTTTATTGTCTGTGACTGTGACCCTCATAAAAGTAATATTTTACAAATCTACATATAAACAAAATTCATTAAAGTAAGTCATCTGGCAACTTCTAAGTCATTCAGTTAAACTAAGTCTGTTCCTGCGAGCGTGAATGATCACTCGAAGTGATCGAACTTTCTACTTTTACTGGAGTAAAGAGTTGAATCACTACGTCTGCTTTTACTAGAGTCTTTTTTACACAAGTATCTGTAGTTCTGCATACTATACATGCATGACTCAGAAGAACATGCTTGCACTTTTTAATCATAGTGCGTTGTGTTAATTGATCGGCTGTGTTGTGTTTTACCGGCGCACAGCACACGAACACACACCTGTGCATGTTTTATGAGAGTGGACTGTCCACCAATGTGTTAGTGAATATATTTCACCAATGTTCGGTGTTTTTTTATTTTTAAATAATAATATTTTTTCCCAGTTTGAGTGCGGGCAAAGGGGGGACAGGGGAGGGGGGATATTTGTGCTTCAGCACGGTAGGGAACAATTGGGTCTAGTGTGAGTGCGCCCTGAAAGATATTTAAAACAAAATTTGAAGTCTTGTAATCTGTTTGGGTGCAAGGGATACACCACCTTGGATCACGTAGTTAATTTCATTCATGAACAGTTACAAACATCTGGCCAGCTCTATGGATATAGGTGGATGTACACAAAATGCAAGGAGAATTAGGATATTAGGCTATACATGTATTGGTTACTTTATGTGACTAAAGTTAACATTTATCTTCATCTTATCATCTTTTAGTTGGTTGATGACTTTCAGGTATATTTCGCGTTTGGAGGAAAGAGAATAAATCCACTTCTGCTGCCATTCTTTGAGCAGCGTGGAGGCTTAAGCACAGGAAGCACAACTACCCTTAATTATGCTACCTTCGGCTGCTCATGAGCACGAGTATCTTGTGCTCACCACAATGTTTTTTTTTTTCTTTTTACCATGTCCCTTTACGGGCTCCGTACATACATGATGGAGGGAAAATATTAAGAGCACTTTTCAACAGGTGCCTGTCCAAACAGCAGCAGTCAGGTGGTTCAGTCATTGGCAACGCACTAGAGCACGATGGGAGTTGTAGTGTGTCTGAGCAGTCGTTGGTACTCTTTCCTTTGTTTCAAGGACTGAATGACAAAGGTAGCCTCAAAGTCAGGCTTCAGAGTTTACAAGTAGGCCTGCCTTTGCGTGACCACATGGTTAAGGCCCAACAACATATAGCATTCAGCGACAGCATACAATAAAATATACATTGAAAATGTGGCCTTCAGTAACAGTCCTGTCTTTTCATCTTTATTTTCTTTAATGGGGAACTGTTGTGCTTTTCCTTATTTTCAGTTATACAATGTTACAGTATCAGTTGTTCATATTAACCATGGCTAAAGTGCACCTGCTTCAGACCGCTCTGAATGCTCACTTTCCAATGTTTTTATTTTTTTCTACTTTTAGCCTGAACCGATGTCGGCTTGTGCACGAGTTGACTTCTCCGTTCCACTAACATTATGGTGTTTTTCCATTGTTTTAGGGGTAATCACACTGAGCCATGACTCAAGTCGAGCTGGCACACTGTGAATGTTTTTCCATTACGTAGCACGGCAAAGTAAAATAAGTAGTTAATAAGTAATACCTGTTGGAGGTGTGCTGGTCGTCTGCAGCTCTTCATCAAACATCATCATCATCAACTGTGGTGGTTTCTGCTTGTACTATTCCTCTTTGAATTTTTTCTAACTTATATGCTGAACAAAGAGCTCGAAATATCTCCATGTTTTGTTGTGTTGAGCTCTGCTAATTTGGTGATGAACACATTTAATTTCTCATGAAAAGTGTCCTGTTATTTAGTCATTTAAAAGCTTTTAATATGAAGCAGTTAAGCAGGAAATGTTGGGTTTGCATCTGCAGTAACTTAACATGAGTCTGATACGGCTGCCCCTCAGCAGACTCTTGGAAAGCTGACCAATCAGAACAGAGTGGCCTCATCATGAGTGGGGCCTTAAAGAGACAGGAACTAAGACTGCCAATTAAGAGACAGAGGGGCTGCCAGTGCCAGTATAAGATAAATAAGGAGTGTTTTTTTTTAACTGTGAATCATGCAGAGCTACTTAAGTGGAGTATCAGAGTAAATATATAAAGCAGGAAATGAGCACAATAGGTCCCTTGTAATTTCCTTCATAAAACAAGAAAATAGACCTTTGTGTACCATTGTCTTAAACTTATCTCCTGATCTGTGAAACGTACGTATTCCCCAGATAGATAACATGTTTGACTCTTTAATAAATATATTCAGTATCAAACTCTTTATCGTTCAAACTGTCTTTTCTCTTTGGCAGGAGAGAAGAAGTTTGTCTGCCCAGAATGTTCCAAGCGCTTCATGCGGAGCGACCACCTGGCGAAGCACATTAAAACTCATCAGAACAAAAAAGGCGTGAACTCTGGCAGCGCTGTGGTGGCCTCGATGGAATCCGCGGGGTCCTCAGACAGTATCATCACCACGGCAGGCGGGACCACCCTCATCCTCACCAACATCCAGCAGGGCTCCAGCAATGCCCAGGACATCCTGGCCAATGCAGAGATTCCTCTCCAGCTCGTCACCACGGTAGCAGCCAGCGAAGTCATGGAGTGATTTACACTCCACTTATGAACTTCTGCAACCTCTCTCATATACTCCTACCTGCATTTTTATTCAAGTTTTGAAGAAAAACTAAAATTATTAAAATATATATATATATTTTAACACAGAAATAGTCAATCCTTGTCCACACTCAGTTTTTACTGAGGGGAAACTAGCAGTGGAGACTTAAAGAAGATAAAGGTGGAAGAAGACATTGCAGTAAACACACAAGGAAATGCCTTATTTTGTACAATATTGTGTAGTTGGAAATGTAGGGTGCCATTTTGTTTTGAATCTCCTTTGTTTGTTTGTTAATGATGTGTTTTTCACAGAAAATGATTGATAAGTTGAACAATTTTCTCCTTGCCTTTTGTTGATGGTATATTCTGATGATGTCCTTGGTAAGAAAGGTTTGTTCCATTTTTCTTTGAGCAAAGACTAAATCTCACAACCGAGCTAATTTTATCCAGCTGAAGTCATGTTAATGCTTACGTCCATGCAAATTTATTCATGTTATGTGTTTTGATTTGTTTTTTTACATTATGCATTTTTTCAGTGTCCTCTTTGCAGTCAGTGTGTTTGCAAATGGGCAAGCCTTCATTCCTCCATTTTCTTTATTTGCTCACACCTATTCTATTTTGCAGGTGAAAATGAAAAACAATCAGAATTTTGTATTGTAATTCCTCTTGAACATTGACACTATTGATATGATACACATTATTTGCTTATTAGATATTTTGACTGAACAGCTATTTATATTGGGCTTTACATAGAAAATGCATTTGTGATATTAAAAGTCCACAATATTTCAAATGGCTTCATTATATGTAAATCAAGTGTGTTTTTGTAAAAAACTTTTTTTGGAAGACTTCAAAACAAACAAACAAAAAAACATTGTAATATGAAGAAAAAAAGCCATTTTTGGAGGTAATTGCCAAATTTGACTACAAACTCAGGGTGAGTTGTGACTGTGTGATAGAAGTAGAGTAAATCACCCCTGTAGCCTCTCAGGCCATGTAGGGGTGTTTGTAAAGAAATGTTATGTGATGGACCAAAAGCTGAGATGAATTAAGCTGTCACCATGTTACCTATGCTTATCAAATCTGATCATGTCAGTCTTTTTTTTTCTTTGACGAGGACTACCCCTGTTCTTCTTATGGAAGCAGCTTTGCAGAATTCTTCAGCTGTATCTTTTTTCCTTCAGTCCTATCAGGCATTTGAAAAGTATCAGTGTATTCTTGAAAGCGGTACTCTTTTAACAGCACTGTTCTCATCACTTTCATCTTCTTGTTAATCCTTTTTGTATGGAAAAAAATGTTTTATATACTCCCCAAAAAAACTGTCCTCTATACCCATGTCAGTAAATGTACGATGTTTGTCTTTGTGTTGATTTTTTTTTTCATTATCTGTATGTTGCATTTCCTTTGTATGTTAATTAAGTGGGTTTTTTATATTATTTCCGATCCCCTTCCCACCAACTGTTGAATCGTTAAACTGAATACACGTACACACTGAACAGTGAATTAACTGGTGGCATATTTGATTGTTTTTTTTTCCTTCATTGTGGCAAATAATGAAAGTATGTGATGTGATCATTTTTCCTCACATGAACACACAGTCCTCTTCAAGAGATTATACTTTACCCTCTGAGTCAGATAGCAGGATGCTGTTGACACACTCACACAGCCTCTTTGTATTATGTACTAAAAAACACTGAAGGTTTATTCTCATTCAAAAATGTTCTGTATAAATATGTCAATATAACATCAATATAAACCTTTCTGTTACACTTGAAATTCCTTTTTCTTTTTTTTTTTGCTTTATTTTAAAATGATTTTTAATGTATCACAGTCGTACAATGCCTGCCTTCTCAGGGCAGCTTGATATTTTCTACTAAAATGACTAAACGTAAGACAAGTTTGAATTTTTTCCTTGTGCTTGAAACCTTTTGTACCTTTTTTTTGAAGAATTGTCAGCAAGCCAGGAGGTTCAGTCTCCCCCCGCGGCTCACACTCCGTGTTTGTAGTCCAGTAGATGTCACTGCAGCCAAGGGAGCAGGACGAGAGGTATGTTTGACCTCTTGACCTTCCCTGTGCAGCGCTGCTAAGATGAAGACAGAAGTCACTGAGGCCAACAGGAGGTGTGAACCTGCAATTAACCACAAGATAATGTCACACAGAAATGTCAGGAACATATTCTGCTGCTGGAGAACAAGGTACTGTCTCATGACTTTGAACAAACCCTACATGAGTATGAGGTGCAACTGCTCCTGGATTTAAAACCTGGATTTATGTATATTTGATATCCCTGTCTTGGTTTTCCCTTGAAAGTTTTGTCTTTTGCACACAGAAATAATGAATATATTGGCTTGGTATTACCAGCCCACTTCAGCACACATGCTGTATCACTTCTCTTTATTGCTTACACTAAATGTGACATTCCACAAATTAGGTACTGTTACTATTTTTTCTTTAAGATAAGGCTAAAAACAGCGGCATGAGGGATTGGGAAACGTATTATAGCCTACCTGGTTCGAGTGCCTGAGAACATAATTAAAATGGTAGTCTATGAAAAGCTTTATCAGGTAAATCAGAGTGAAAAGCACATGCTTTTTGAGTATGAGTCAATTTGCTGAAAATGAGTCCGCAAATGTGGTCTGTAACGTTAAAAAGGGACTCGTCCATTCATTTGCATAATTTAATGAATCCAATTCATTGTAATGCAATACCAAGTGCAGCAGGAACATAGAATGACAGTTTGAGTTAATGAAATGTGTTAACGGTATCATCATTTACTTGTATGTTAATTAGTCCAATTAATTTCCCCTGCTCGGTAATCTGAATATTGTAATAATCTTTACTCCCCTGCAGGAATGAAATCTATGATACACACACCTCTGGGACAGTCTGCGTTAAGATTTGTGGTTTTTCCAGTTGTACCGTGTGGCAGATTTGAAGAACGTGAGTGCCTTTTGACAAATAGTTTCTTCTCTTTTTGGATTTTTAATCTGTGCGTGACTGTTGTTTACCAAAGCCTGCATATGGCCTCTGCCTTCAGCTATTATGATGCAAATCTCACCGAGCAGCCAGAGTTGGAATTATACTTAAAAACGGTGTCATTTACACTGACCACCTGAATTTGAGGCCAACTTCGTAAAACCTTCATGTTTATGTCCGCTTACAGAAAAAATTAGCAGAGTTTCAACAGTTTTCAGCCCAGTTAAGAGTGGAAGCTTCAGCATAGAGAGACTGGAACTGATGCAAGACGAGTAAATCCTATTTTGGCTTTGATTTGGTGCAAACGTCTTTTCAATATTTTGTGAAACAAAATTTGCAAAAGAGGAGTGAAACACAATCCAACTCTTATTTTGGAGCGTAAAAGGAAAGCTTTTTTCAATTATGTCGCAAGCGTATTGTTTTGTTGATAGTCAGGTATCATTTCAAACAGTGCTTACACTGCAAGTTGTTTGTGTCTTTTTTATTATACCAAATAGCTTTGGTTCTTGTAGCTCGGTTTGAATAACGTTGTAATTGTACATAGTACTCAACTTCTCTTCCAATTCATGTGCAAAATGCATAAATACAATAACTGCAGAGGGAGAAGAAGACTGTAATCATGCAATAACATTTCCAACTGTATGTGTGATAGAATTCAAAATGCTATTGGGATTATGGTTCTTAAGCATTGGGAGGTAATGTGAACTGTTGGCAGAAATGACTTATTTCATTATACTGTCCCAAGTATACAAAATACTTCTGTGAGAGAGCTGCTCCTTCCCTATCCCTGCCCAATTTTAACTGTTTTCCCCAGTTGTTGAAGGATAGGTCTGCAATTTTGCAAAATGACTATTATTTGCCTTCCTCAAGGAATCAACAACTTGAGAGTACAGTGCAATGAATTGTTGGGGTTCTGCAGCTGCATTCATGTGCATGTCTTTTCTGTGAAGCATCTCACAGAATTTAGAGTGTAAAGCCTTTATTTAATTTCTTCTTTGATATAAACCACAAGCCTCATAAGTGAAAAGCACTCGCTATCTTGCTTAATATTATTGTTTACCACAGGGTACTAATGGTGTTTTCTCTTTAACTATTAGGACATTTGAAACTACAAAAAAGTGTCTCATGTTTCTACATTCCTGCCGCATTCTTGCCCTTGATCATCTGCAGAAGGCAGACAATAGCACAGATCATTTTCCCCAGGCAAGGAAACACAGCATGGATCAACTCAATAACCTGATATTCCCCGTCTTCTGAATGTGGCCAATTTAACAGAAGGTCAGTGCCTTTTTTTTTTTTATTCCAGAGACAATTTGGTGACCTCCCTCCTGAGCCCCAGCAGGACCGGAGGAGACAAACAGAATCGTCGAGCTAGAAAGCTCTTGTGTTGACATTGCGTCTGGACTTCTCAAGGTGAACTGATACCTGGTGTGGGAGAGGGGGGCTATTATGCAAACCTGATAGCCACGGCCAGCAGTAGCACGCTTGTGGATTTAGTTTTTCATGTGTTTTTGGTCATTATTTGCTGTCAGCAATTATATCAGGGTGGATGTTTAAATTGGTATGGATGTGGATGTACACTGGGTAGAAAAGTATGATGTATGTGTGTTGGTGTAGCTACAAATCATCTTCCATCATCCTTTTATATGCAGAGGTGCCATTCACAGCTTCAAATTAAACACTTACTGCAGGGAAATTATAGTCTGACTTATTTTAGTAGGATCAGGTCAGTCTTTTCTATATATTTTGTAAAAATGTTCTTTCCTGCTGCTTTACATTTACTGCATGTGTGTATTTTCCACATCCAACCGTGAAAATTGAATTGACAACAACGAAACACCTCCATCAAATATTCCACATCCATCGTTCATTGTACTCGTGCACAGTGTGTGTCTCTTTTTAGTGAAGAGACAATTGCATAAGATGATGTTGAGATCTATGAGACGATTAGGAGGGATAATTTTTTGACTTTCCTCACAGCAGTCGTATAGTTTTCCTCACTCTACAAAATAACTCTGTCTTTGTTGTGCACCACAAGGTCAAATGTGACAATGGCTTCAACTTCCTTGGACTCAAGTCGAGGAAAAAACTGCCAGTGTGTGTGTGTGCCCAATTTATTTTTTTTTTTTATGTGACAAGAGCTGGCCTTCAGTGCTATTCAGCCCATTGAAAACGATTTCAGATATGAAAGGAGACATTTTGTATCTGAAAATGTACATTAAATGGTGTCAACAACATCCCGGAGGTCAGAGTAGAGTCCCCATGGAGACTGAATCTGGCTGCTGCGCTTGAAAACTCGACACCCCCCTGAGTGGCGGCTCTGTGATGGCTCTCAGTTTCTCTCGTCATGTCCCTGGCAGCTTTGACACAGGTAATATGCATGCAGACTGACAGTGCCTGGGATGTGCGGGAGAGACAATGATGTACATATCATTTTCCTCCCTGACTGATTGAAGACTGTAATCTGTGCTGGACTTTCTTTCTGATTACACACGTCTCAGGGAGCAAAACAAGGACTCTGAGCTGCCACTGGGCACTGGGCTCATCCATGGCTTTCAGCCTTCAAGAGGACTGAAGTCCGCCTTTAAGGTGAGCTCAATTTTCGTCCCATTTACACTATTGTTACAAGTGTCGGATAGGATGCATCTGGTAGATAGTGGTCAAACTGTGGCTGTCTGAAGATGACACAGGAACATAGATGTATCTGGCACCCAAGGTCATCCCATTCCCATTTCCTGCACAGCTTCAATGTTTAGAGGCCCTGTGAAGGCACTCACAAAGAGAGAAACAATATCATGAATTTTACATTAACCGACATTGTGCTGTGGGATTACAAAATGCAAAGTGTTTCCGACAGCTCAACAGGCCAATACTAAACCTGTCCGACTAGACCAACCATGACATTCACACAGAGTATGCTGCCAGTAGCTTTAATACTCAATTGTTCTCTGTTTAAAGAAAAGGTTCCACTGGTTTAATAATGGAACTAAACAGTATTTCAAGGTTTTTTTCTTGTGTAATATGTAATGTTTGCAAACAGCGCACTCAGACATTTAACACGCTCTTAACCTGCCTGTGTAACCTTGTGAGGTACACTCATGTCTTCATGTAAAATCTGCAAGATTTCACTGTTGACAATAGGTCAATCCTTTACAGAAGGTACCTAGCACATTACAAGGTTGGTCTCGTGGGAGAAGTAATGGGTTCTGGGCAATTGACCAACCTGCCATGCTTTACTGCACCTGCACTGAGTTAGAGCTGTCATCATTACCACTTCCTCTAACGTTCCCCCACAGCAACCCAGACACTCCCACTTACAGCGATATTTCACTTTGGTGGAACATTTTCACTTTTTATCATGCATCTCTCCGTACACCAGTGAAGTCAGTCTAGCCTTAAGATGTGAAGCGGTAAGGTAACCTCTAACAGGCCTTTGGGGTCCACACTAAAACATAACGTTTCCAAAATAGTCCCCTAGTTACCAGGTATGATTCTGACTTGAACTTTTAAGATTGAGAGCTGTGCTTTCCAAAATAAAAAAAAAGAAATCTTGAATATAAAAAGTTGTAAAAGATGTCTCTACCCATATTTTCTCAGTATCAAAATATGAAGAATATGAGGTTAGCACTAAGTCATTTTGAATGACATTTTCCTTCTAATTTGGTTGAATAATTCATGATTGCAAGACTCTGCTGTAAATAATCATTAGACAGTTCTGTAAAAAAAAAAAAGGCAGTTTGAATGGTTCATTAAAATGAATCAAAAAAAGGAACAAGCGTCTACATTAGTCATGTTAATCAAGACGTGTTGTCGGAAAGCACCTTTAACTTAATTTGTATTTTTTCCTCTTTCGTTTTCATTAGTAATCCTTTAGAAAATTGTTGCACATTACAATGAGTGCAGCTATGCTACAGAGCCATCAGGAATCAGAACTGTGATGGTACAAGGTCACAGACATCACACACATACAGATCCTCAGCTACACATTTACTGATTACAAAGCTGTCTGAAATCTGGTCTAATCAACATTTTCCACAAACCTATGATGCTTTAACGGTGGTTACATTATTAAAACAGATGAGGATGATGTTAAGTAGTAAAATTTGAGGGGACTTTTCATGTCTGCCTTACTTAAAAAGTACAGATTTTACTGGCTAAATAATCTTACCACAAGGTCAATTAAGTAGCTGTTCTAGAGCATTTTATGAACAGGCCCTGATCAAATTTGTAAGAAAGACAACAGGAAGGTGAAAATAAGGTCTGTACACATTTAATTCTACTTATTTGTATTAATCATTCTCTCACATGATGTATTTCACTCAAAGTTTCCTGTTTTGTTTTGCCCTTCCTGAAATTATCCTAGCCCCCTAACTGATATGTGACAGTCATCATTCTCAAATAGAAACCAACAACTATACCATTGTCATAAAATAGTTGGCATTCAGTCTTTTTAAATGACAAATATCAGAAATGATCAAGGCCTCGGCATAGCCAGCTTGCAGCAACTTCGCTCTGACTTGCAGATGTTTTTTCCCTCAGTTTTCACTTCCTCCTCCCACACATGTCTTATATCAGTATTTGCCGGATCCAAAACGACCAGCTTTGAAAATGAAGGAGAGGAACTTTACATTGTGCCAGAAAAAGGAATGGAAATTACGGGCAGTGTCAGATAATTGAGCTTGTCGTAAGAGACATGTTAATAACAGACGGAGATGCAGAAGACTTGTCACTCCGTACCCTGGGTGACAGACTCTCTCTGCTGTTGATGAGCTGTTTTAGAGGGGAAATTGTTCCACGCAAACACCATCGTTATTACAAGCTGGCAAGCTGCTCGCTTGTGTACCCAATTCTGCTTGAACTGACAGAATCCAATTGACCGGCACATATTCATGCACTTTATTTTCTTTATTCTCACCAACAATACAGATAATTACTGCACCAAGTAAAACTGAAAATAGAATTTCACTGTGTCACAGAAAACAATGCCAGAGCTGTCTCAGCAACATGTCTGCTGAAATTGCCATGACTGGGAGACCTACTGTAAGACAAGCAGCAATCCAATATAACTTGTCAACTTAAAACCTACTGAAACCATATTGGCATTCTTTTCTTTGATAAAATAGAGTGAAATAGTGCTTCGTTTTCATGTTGTCATTGTCTCCACTGCTGCAAAGTAAGGCCACATAGCAAACCTTTATTCAACAGAGCACTTAAAGCTTCTGACCCACCCTGTTTTTAGTGTCTCTCTGTAAACTACTACCACACAGTTTGGAAGTTTTCTGTCTCTGGCGTGTTAGTCAGTGCTATCAGCATCTGTGAACATTAAAAAAAAAAAAAAAATCTCCCAAAGTAGAAATTACAGCATCAACATTTGAACTTGGGATGTCATCAGTAAGTACAGCTTTGGGTTACTTCATAGACAGTCACTTGGAGGCTGATCATGTGTGTACAATATAAGTCTAGTAAGAATAATTCTATAATTTAGTTGCAGAGCTGAAAATGTAATGTGAGGGTGGCAATGCTCTCATGGTCATCTACATATGAATAATTCACATCTATTTATTTTGCAAGAAAGTTAATGTAGACATGGCTTATTATCAGAGGAACAATACAGGCATATTTTAATAAAACAAGACATACTTACAAACTGAAATCACATATTAAACCCTAAATCCAGCGTTTTCACCCCATTAAAATAATTTCCTGATTAAGCTTAAAATTGTGTTCATTTGCATCATTAAAATTATGCGCCTTTACCACAGGTTAAAATTATTTTACTATTTTCCAAAAATCAGAGTTGTTTAATTTACAGTTCATAACCAGCCTCTCTGTGTAGTATTTTTCAAGTGAGGTGTCTGAATGGTTGCCCAAGAAAAAAATATCTTCTTTTTTTTTGGTTTGTTTGTTGCTAAAGAGATATTAGCTGAATAAAGAGGGCTGGAAAATGTATATGGACTTTATCCTGACATGTACCTAAAATTTCATGTTTCTTATCATTAATCCCCTCAGGAGTTAATATGATCTCGGGTGAAGCAAATGGGACGTTGTGCCCTCAGAGAATAGCGCCGTTGGTAAAGTGTCTCCCAGGGACTCAGCCACATCTGCTGGGTTCACGTCCCTCTGCCACCTCTAACACAACTCATTAATAAGGATCCCTTACCGATGCCATGTCAGTGTTTCATGTGTTTTCTGAACTTTACTTTGTTGTGAGTCCCACTGTGAGGGCAATGTGTGGCTTTTACACTAATGTAAAGGGGACACTCTAGTGCCACTGTCCAACAAGTCGTCCGTTATCTGAGGGAAATGTGTCCGTCCAGAGGTGAGGGCGGCTTTGTGCTCTCAACCAGGCCACCTCTCAGCCTTTGTGCCAGTAACAAGCTCAGCTCAGGCTCCAGCGAAGCGAGAAATTGTAAACTCTCCGGAGAGGCCCAGTGAAGAGATAAGGGCTTAGTGTTTGCTGGCAATGTGCATGGGGATGAATCTGATACGGCCGAGTCCCACGCCAGAATGGGAGTGATGATACCTCCCCTTCTATGGAGAGTTATGTTTAATCCCCTTTGCCCGTGTATTCACTTGCAAATATTCCTGTCACCATTAATATGTATTAACATCCTTCACACACTGTTCAATACAGATTTATCAGGGTCTATTTTTCCTCTTGTGCTCACCATCATCTCTTTGCTGCTCTTCAACCACAGCCTTTTACAAACAAGAAAGGACCTGAATGTGCTGCTGATGTTAAAGCATAAAATCTTTGCCTGCAGACACTGCAGGTTCAATGTACACTCCAGTGATAGCCTGAAGCTGAAGCACACACACGAGACAAAATCACTGTTTATTTGTATCATTTGCTTATGAGCACTTGTAAAAAACGATTTTCCATGAAGTTATTTATTTAAGTTAATTGAGTACTACAAACATGATTTTAGCATTAATAAAATAATGGGGAAATACTATGTGTACCATAAGTGTATTGAATGTGTTTGTTGAATATTGTTGCATGCACTAGTCCTTAAAAAGTCTCAAAATGTTCCACAGTTAGTTGTAGAAATACATACATTTAGACTACATACTTACATTAAGAATTGTGAGGTCTTAATTCCAATTTAAATGTTTATTTATTTTTCATCTTATTGGAATTATTTGGTATCTTTAGCAGCAAAAAGATGGTTAATAAAATCATTTAACCAAATGTTTAGCATAACGTTTTTCATATATACCTGTTTCATATTTCAGTTTGTGATTCAGATAAACTAAATTGTCTATATTCTTAACTATCATACAATACTTGCAAGATAAATCACAATCATCCATTATGTGTCCAAACATTGATCCAAAATTGTAGTTTTAAAACTCTGATACTGCATTTCCAGACACCCTGTATTTCACTAATCATTGCATTAATTCAGATTTAAATGTAAATATTTGTCACTGCTGATATTGATTTCAATTCTTTATTAATTTGAAGCCAGTTCTGAATCACACTACATTGTATAATCTAACAAGATCAGGAATGTTGGGTGGGATTTGTGTGAGATTTTGTCTGTTGTTGGTGGTCTAATCCAGACAAAGCCCTGAGAGGCTCATTACAGCCTGGTGAGGCCTTAAGCCTGTTCTGCTTGCATTAAAGCAGCCAAGAACTGTCTGTCAGCTTCCTGGCAGAGCCCAAATCAAGCTGTCAATTACTGGACGTGTTTATGGAAATTACATGTTTGTTAACATGCTGGAAAAATGTGCTCTCGGCTCAAGCAGCATGTGTTCGGAGAAACAATTTTGCTCGGAAATCACCTTTCAAATAGATGAAGGTGATCCTCATCAGATCACAGACACCAGAGGCATTTTAACTCTCGCTGTCCTGACACGCACGAGGAAAAGCCCAGACAGAAAAGAGCCACAACTAACAATCAAAGGTGGAGTCCATGCATGACGCTATACTTTTGTTTATTAAGTCATTTCACTCCGTCTTGGCTGTTGTTCAGCCCCCTTTGTTACTTCCAAAGATGCAAAAGCACAGGTTTGGTAACAAAGGCAGCCGTGAAAAGAGAGGCTTGTCTGAGCTGGAGCAGAAACTTGTAAATCTGACATCCAGCTGTTCAAGGCAAACATTGTGTTGAATACATTTTGTTACATTTACAAAATGTGAATAACCACTAGAGGGAGCAACAAGCTCTGATGTTTTTAACAATCAATGATAACAATGATGACAATAATGATTTATGCCCAATACTTCCATTGTTGCCTCCCGTACATTGATGTCTTGAAGTGAAACGTGGTCAAATATCTTACAAGTTTCCACTTGAACAATGGTTATTTTAAAGTATATGTGCACTTTAAATATTCGTAACAATGCCGTGTAAAACTGAAGCTCTCTCTACCGTTCAGCATAATGTCTCCGATGAGATGTTTATGTCAATTTCACTGTTGATTTTCTCTCACATAAAAGCCTTGATTTCAGCCTCCCAATGATCATGAAATTGAGCCAATCGACATGCATGTCTCAGATGTCTGGTCGAGCTCATCTTAGACAAGGTAATTTTGTCAGAGCAATTACCATTGTAATGTATTCCAAAGTCAGGGCATTTTCTGCTGCTTAGGTGAGCCGCTGACAGCATGTTTTGATTTTTAAGCAATTGTGCTTTTCACTCTGAGATCACACCGAGGTCTGCATTTCTCCCTATGTAACAACCTGCCATGATTCCATTATTTCACATTAACATCTAATTACCTCACTCAGACCCGCAGCTATATTGAAAAGCCAGTGCGAGTTCTGGGGTTTGACAAAGCTGTAAGTAAAGATGGGTTGGGGGCTTGGTGGGTGTTTATGAAGAAGAAACTCCAACTGTAAGACATACCCAATTCCCAGTGGACCCCTATTACCTGTCAGGGACGATGACAATGCCCTGGAGAATGTCACTGTGCAGTGAAACTGTCATCACACAATTACTCTCACCATTACTGGCCCTACATCTCCATGTAATGGCTGTGACACACTTTACAATTCAGATTGTATTCTCAGTCATTGGCACTTAAATGCTGCACTCTGTTTTATGAAAAGATAAAGATCTCTGTAATCTGCCAGAGCTCAACCATCCCTTGAAAGCTTGTCAGGCAGCATTTTGTCGTTCACAAGAAGTTGTCATACCCCGTAGCATCTCCCTTTGTTGGGCTGGTGAAAGTGTCTTTTTGAGTGCACTATTGTGTGCTTGTTGATATGTGCTTGCCTATAGAGTCAGATTGTGTTTTGGTCCGGTTATCTATTTGAGTCATCACAAGAGGAACATGCAGTGTGGTATATTTTACATTTCAGTAGAGAATGCAGGTCAACACAGAGCCCCAGAAGATCCTTTATCATCCATCATCAATTTAAGATCTAAATACTATATGGTGACTGTTTTGTTATACATTGGCTAAGATGTTTAGTACATTGTGCCCTTTGTGTTTAGATTTGAACTATGACTCTGGATGCTTGCAGCTTTAAAAGATAAGGCCCAACAAATCCCATGAAAAGACTAAAACCATTCATCTGTATCGCTTTCCAACTTCACTGCTCTGTGGCACTCAGCCCCAGGCCCATTTATTCTTACTATAGACATAAATATTTAAAATCAGGTCACATAGATATATTTTCAATCTTTCAAAGGGCTCATTAATTTTCTGATACAGTTTGGCAGTGTAGTTTTTAGCAAATATGACTCAAACAGGAGTATATAGTCCGTTTGTTGGGGACTATTTTCAACCACAGATTTGGTTGACTCAAAATAAACTTTGTCCATGAAAAATATGTCATCCAGTGCAACAGTGTGACTCATGGATGTATTTAGTAATAATTGTTAGACAACAATGAAGGTCTGTGGTGAGGAAAAAGATAATTCAGGCTTTAGCTACTTAGACAATACTTTGTTGTAATTAACTGGTAAGTTCCGATCTTTATTGTCCCTCAAGGGGAACTTCATCACCGCACTAAAAACACAACTAAACATTAAAAGTGCTGATACTCCACACACAATATAAAATACAATAAAAGGTTAATTTAATAAAAGTAAACAAAAGCTTCAACAATAATAACACCATACAGCATATGGTATGGTGTATGGTACTGCATATTGAAATTAAGAGCACTGAGGATAAATTAAAACTGCATACATGTTGCACCTCTTTTTCAGAAACTTGTAAACCTTGTAAACACTCTCTTTTATCTGTTTTTTTTCTTATTGTTTTGTTTATTTATTGTATGGTGTCCTCGAGTGCCCAGAGAGGCGCCTTTAAATACTATGTATTATTATTACATCTGTGATAATATCAGCCTATAATTCTGGACAGATATATTGGTCGCACTATAATTCTTTGTTGCCCAAAAACTTCTAAAAACAACAAGTCAAGAGGTTGTGATATATTGCATAGGAAATAAGCAAAGTTCTGTAAGTGTAAGAGTCTTCCCCTGTATACACAGTAGCGTCTGCTGTGCACAGAACTACTCTCAGGAGACTGAAAACATGACCGTGGTAATTAGTCTTTGGAGCTGTTTGGAAACAAACTGCTTTTCCCAAAGTCTTTGTGAAGAAACAGTACAGCAGTGTGGCTCATTGACATGTTTTTAATCATTTTTGGACAACAATAATGGCACAGACCTGTCAGACCTGGCTTGGGATACACACACAATACTTGTAACGGATGAGTTTATTGTTGATTTGGCTCTGCACAGGAAATTTGTTGATAGTAAGAAAAATATAGAAAATCGCAGCCATATCCTTTAAGACACAAACAACCGGGAAACCTGTGTTGCATTTCATCCTTCTCACTCCATAAATCTTTCCTGTGTTTCTATCATATAAAGCAAGATAGTAATGCGTTAAAAATATATATATATTTTGTTGATCCCGAAGGAAATTTGTCACAACAGCACTGACCAGCACACATCCACAAAGTATAATAAAATGACATAAATAGTTACAAATGGAAAAGGTTGTTATTATCCATTGTGTTATGATTATAAAATAGTATATAATGAAGCATGATTAAAATGATAGTATAATTATTTGTATATGCTGTGCAATGTGAAATAGAAACATTATTATATTTGCATTGTGCACAACACTAATAATAATTATATAGTGCAGTTCTTTACCCGTTATCAGTTATTTGTTCGAAGGGGAAAAGCAAAGGGCGGAAAGCATCAGCCTAATCTCATGTTGCGGCAGA
This sequence comes from Scomber japonicus, assembly GCF_027409825.1. Lineage (NCBI taxonomy): Eukaryota > Metazoa > Chordata > Actinopteri > Scombriformes > Scombridae > Scomber > Scomber japonicus. Next base: position 15,903,503 of record NC_070588.1, read on the forward strand.
GAGGGGAGGAGATGTAAAGTTTGATGGCCGCAAGCAGAAATGACCTTCTGTGTCGCTCAATGAAACATTTGGGGGAGATCAGTCTGTTGCTGAAGGTGCTCTTCTGTCTGACAGGCCCGTCGTGGAGGGGATGGGATGTGTTGTTTAGAATGCTCACCACTTTGGTTAGCATCCTCCTCTCCGCTATCGCCCCAACGAAGTCCACCTCTATTCCACCTCCTATGACGGAGCTGGCTTTCCTAACAAGCTTTTTTCGTCTGTTAGCATCCCCATTGATACACCCCACGATGGTGGAGTCATGTGGGAGCTTCTAAGGGTGGTATGACTCTGAGTTATACCTGTTGGTCAGATAGTCCGTTATCCAGGTCACAAGTGGAGCACCCACCTGAACTCTCCCAGCAGTAAAGGCTGTATGGTGTTGAAGGCACTGGAGAAGTCAAAGAACTTGACTCTCACAGTGCTCCCAGCCTTGTCTAGATGAGCGTAGGCTTGGTGAAGTATAGATGATGGCATCCTCCACTCCGATGCATAGAGTCAAATGCTGATCTGACAAGGGGTCAAAGGTGCGAGAGGACCAGCCACTCCAGGGTCTTTGTCTTGTGTGATATTAACGCCACGGGCCTGTTGTCATTTAAGGTCTTTAGGTGCCCCTGTTTGGGCACAGGGACAAGGCATGACATTTTCCATGATGTGGGAACACTTCCAAGTCTCAGGCTCAGATTGAAGATGTTGTGAAAGACTCTACAGAGCTGATCAGCACATCACTTAAGCACCTCCCTGCACACCCCAACGGGACCTGCAGCTTTGCAAGAGTGGAGTCTTTCCAGTTGCACTTTCACCTGGTCAGTTGTGATGGTTGGGGAGACTGCTAAGGGGTGAGGGGCAGTTCCAGAAACAAGGACCTCAGAAGGGCTGGGGGGGGGCCTGCATGGTAATTTGGAAGGTCTGAATGGTTGAGGGGCTGGAGGGTGCGTGGAAAAGGGCTCCAGTGTCAAACCTATTGAAAAGTAGATTCAACTTGTTGGCCTCGGCCATGCTGTCCTCTCATATTGGGCTGATTGTAGCTGACAACCCTCCTCATGCTGCCCCACACTTCCCTTGTGTTGTTCTGTCGCCGCCTGTACTCATAGTCCATCCTCCTCCTGCAGGTGTCCTTGCCCTACTTGATCTTAGTTATCAGTGTTTTCTGGACCCTCTCTCCTCCTTGTCCTGTGCTTCAAAGGCTCTCTTTCGTTATCAAGTAGGGCCTTTATGTTTCTAGTAATCCAGGCTTTGTTATTCAGGAAACACTGTACCTTGCAGGTAGGGAGGATATTGCAGGTTATTTGGATACACTGACCACATGTTGAGAATGTATGTGGTTACTTTCTCATCTAAAAAAATATTAAAACTTAATATGGTGTATTAACAGTCCTATAGCAAAAATTACAACAGCTTCTAGCTTGCTTTAAAATCTCTCCAGCTCAGGATCAATTCATTGTTTGTTTTGGTCTTTTTAGCTTTGTTGACAATAAGAACATTTGTATTATAAAAGAATATCAACAGACTTGTCCTTTAAGTTTCAGTCGTTAGCAGATCTGGGAACAGTCCAACTGCACCGCCAACTGCAAAAAGCCAAACTGCCAGCCTGTGTGTTATAGCAGATTGAGTTTAACAAGCCAGATGGGTTGTAATTATCTGATCAATCCAATGTTTGTGAGCTTTTATGCCTTTTATTATGGTTTGTTTTCCTTACGTGCTATTTCCTCTGCTGATTTGCCTTCCCATGGGGAGGGTCTGTGTCAAAAACACTTTTGCTGCCTGACCAGCGTTACTTCTCTCAGGATGTGGAGTCAGATGTGTGTGCCGTCTGTGTTGAGCAGCACCTCCCATGAAAGTGACTGGAGCAGCATTATCTTCCATGCCTGTGTGCCGTGCCGCTGCAGTTTCACTGTTCACCTTTAGCAGTTGTCTGGCACAACGCTATGTGAGGTTAGTGAAGGCTTTCTTCCCCACAATTCTACAAAGTCATAAAATAATGTAAGGCAAGGCATGGTAAGGCAAGACAGCTTTATTTATATAGCGCATTTCATACACAATGGCAACTCAATGTGCTTTACATAAAACAGACATTTTAAAATGTCATTTGCTTCCATTAAACCATTTCAATGCTCTATTAGCTTTTTAATACATGCAGGCATCAACCTTTGCAGTTTTTTTAGGATTTTAGTTTACACTAAGATACCTATGTGCCTGAATCATCAAGCCATTGTTTCAATATAAATGTGGCGGCACACGTTCTTCTTTGACACTGATAAAAAAATTCAAAGAACAAACATAAGACCATACAGATGTGTAGAACTTTTCTGCGGTAGGGTCTTAGAGTTTTTTTCCTTGCCACATGTAACAGCAGGCACTCTTTCCAATCATAACTTAAGAGTTGGTCCCCGCACAGATGTGAAGAGGTTAACCCTTCACTTTTGGAAAGTGTTGACTGGTTTTCTTGCCTCTCTTTTACTTTATCACAGTAATTGAGACTCTTTTCACTGCACTTCTGTTTCTTTTCCTAGATATATAATGTACTGGATAGATCTTCAACATGCCTCAATCACAAAGAACTAATTTGACTGTATTGTTTGACAAGTGTTCCTTACAGGTTGGTGTGAGTGAGATGCAATCTAGGAACAATTATGCAATTTTCTGAGAACAGTATGGGGCAGGTAAGAACCGTTTTAGATTTTCACAGGTTAAATGTAATGACCTCTCCAAGTACTACATCTCAGAGTTTATAGGTATTTTCTATTCAAACCTAGCTGCTGGGTGAAAAAAGAAAGTCATATATTGGCATAGTATACATGAACAGTGTAATATATGAACTGCATGCTCTCAAGTTCTCACCACTTCTTCTTTTTGCCCTTTTTACTTTTTCTCACCTTTATTAGTAACCGGGTCTGTGATTTTCTAGCACATGAAAAGAGGATGTAGTCATTTTCATCTATAGTGAAGACTTAATTCTAATTCTGCAGCACATCAGGTACCTAATCTTAAAAAATGGTTGGTAAAAGACCCTGAAAGGTGCACTGGCATTGGAGAGGTAGTGAAGTAAAAGAAGTCAAGGTTGCTGAGAAGCGAAACCCATCTGAGCTATGTCTTCGAAGCCCCTGTTGGACTTTTAAATTTTGATCGCTCCTGATATTTGTTCTCGGCGGCAAATTAACAGCCTTCCTCGTGCCATTCAGTTTCCTTTCTGAAGACAAGGCTTAAATTTTGTCTAACTGCCTGAATTTACTACTCTTCTATTTTTCACACGACAGAATCAATACCAGGACTGAAGAAGAGAGGATAAAAATTTATGGTATCTTGCAATTTAATGGTTGAAAAGATGCAATTTGAAAGATCATAAATTGTGAAGGAGCTCATGCTTCATTGCACTTGATTCAGTGCTTGCTGTTAGAACTTGATTTGCGAGTGTCTGCAAAGTGTGATTAACGAGGCGATCAATGTGCAGTGCGGCACACTATGGCACTCCTAATGCTCTTCATTAGAATAAATAAAATAAATTGACTGCAGCTTTATGAAAACTCTGTAATGGTTAAAAATCAAAGAATGTCATACCCAGCCACGATTTAGCTTCTCTCAGCCTGCATCCACCTTGATCACATTATCCTGACAGCCTTGTCTCTGAACCTGCAGGGGCCCTGAGACGAGCTCACAGTGAGGGAAGTAAAAGGAAGTGGTGTGTCGGCGGGGGCCACAGGCTATTGCTTAGTTGACTGGTAATCATAAATCGGTGGGCTTTGTACTGAAAGTGTTGGGGGGAATGCCGTTTGTGGAGTATTAATGCATGAAATAGCATTTCAAGCTGATAAACGGTTCGTAGAATAGTCAGTCTGCGCAGATTGCTCTTCCCCTTTTCTTTTTCATGAAGGCATATTGTTTGTAATAACATTTACCAGGAGAATTTATTCCAGTTCATCTCATGTTTTCCTGCCAGACAGCTTGGTATTGCTGTTGTGAAAGGGAGGTGGGGTGTCAAACTCGGCTGTAATGTTCACTTCTCTTGTCTGTCCTCTTTGGATTATTGTCTTTTCAGATTAGACCACGTCGAATTGGCTACAATATGAGCTGTCATGCAGTCACTTAACTTCGCCCTTCAATTGATTTCTTGCTACATCTCCCATGAGGCTGTTAAAATCAATTAACTATAAGTAACTGGGATACAAAACGCATTTGTAAATGAATGATATTGATCATTTCATCTTTCTCCATTAAAAGCAAAGTATCGACTCAAAGGTTTATGTTATGTGTCATGTTGTCTGTTTGTCTACACTGTTACTGAGGACACATGGGCTACTCAGCTACAGAACCGTGAGCGTACAGCTGATGATCATCCAACATGATGCTGTAATACTGCATGTCCCCACTAAAGAAAACATCACATTCATAACCACAGAACAGCTGCAACGAGAAGAAATGTCTTGTAAAGTTTTCATTGACGGCTCATATTTGGAAATATGTAGACACGAGCTGTTTATTCACACTGGACCTGCTGATGTAATTGCTGCACAGTGAGAGGAGATTCCTATTTCAGTTTGTGTGCAGTTGCAGAGTTGTAGTTGCTGATGATGAGATGTGGCACGGTGAAGGAGGATGATAGGGTGCCTGACGAAGTCCGGATGGGGACCAACGGCTCGCCCTGCTCTTGTCTTTGCTGCACCTTTGTGCTGCTGCTGTAGGGTGAGTCACCTCTCCTCCTGCTCAGCCCAACCTTTATTAGCTCTCTGCCCATTAAACATGACCTGAGTGCTCATTTTGCATGGAGACATTTAATTGCGTGCTGCAGTGGCACTAGTCCTAATAGGCTAAGTGCTAGCTCCTACTGTGTCTACATGAACTGTACATGAACTGCAAAACTTTTCTCCTTCTTGCACCTTCACTACTCATTATTTTAATCATCTTACAAATCATACTCTCTGACACCACCGTGTTATTTTTGCACAAATTTGCAAATAAGATGTAACAATTGTTCTTCAGAAATATTTCCACAATAGAACTGTTAGATGCTACACAGAGTTAATAATCTTTAACACAGTCTTATCAACTTTTGTAGATATTTTTGGAAGTGAAGCAAGCAAAATGTAAAGTGTTCTGTAGTTTGAAGCTGAAATGTATTCAGGTGTATTTGTAAGAGGATGACCTAATCAAAATGAAATATTCTGCTGTATGTTATGGTCCTGTTGAGGCCAGTTCCTGGAGAGACCGATATCCATGTTAAAAATGTACTCCCTGCTGTATACTCATGTATGGAGGGCTTGACAAAAAGTTTTCTGATAGCAGGTGGTGATATTTGACAACAAAATAGTGAAACCTCCACACACCTAAAACACACACACACACACACAATAAAGAACAAAATGTTTTTGTTCATAAAGTTGAATTAAAAAATCTGGGGAAAAAATGAAAGATGCATTATAAATTTATGACACATGACGTTTATGTAAAATTGTACATTTTACAGATTCAGATTGGTTTGATCAGATGTATTGTAGCATAACTGATGCTTTCTGCCAAAGTCCTTCCTCTTCTTTATTTGCAAAGGAAAAACAAATCCATACTTACTTGATTAATCCATTATTTCAATATATGGTTATTTGCACTTGCTTATTTTACACCTGATTTGTTGTAACATTAATACCTTTATGAAATTAGCTTTGTATATATATTATGAACAGTCATGAATACCTTTTATTTTCTTTAACATTACACTGTCGTCTGTGAGTCTTGTTGACAGTATGGTCATTGTCCAGGTGGTCGGTTTCTACAGGGTTTTCTTTTTTATCCAGGGACTGTTTAGCCAACCATAATGGGAGTTTCATTTCTTTGCCAGTGTTTGCTTGAGATTTGCGTAGCATCTCTGGGTCAAACCCCAGACATGGTGGCCACTGATATATTCCATGAGAGAGTACTGGATACCCTAACGTAATTATTGCAGCACCCTGCATTTGTTTTTTTGTTCTCTTCATGATTTCCCTGGGTATCTCTTTTCAAATGGAGAACAATGTTTGCAATCATTTCTATATTTTTGTTTTCCTCCAGCAGCCAGAATACCACTAATAATCCATCAAGGCCTTTTCTGAGAGGTAAACTGTAACTGAGCAAAGCCAAATGGCAAGGGTCAGTGCGGAAACACAACAGATCAAGTTTTTTTTGTTTTGAAACTGTATTTAGAGAAGGCTTCAGGTTGCATGGCATGTGTCCATGAATAATAGACAGCATAATTTACTTTCAAAAATTGCTTCAAGATCATGCAAAATTGCTCAAATTAGATAAACAGATGTTGACTAGACACGGAAAACCTTGTTTTTCTTGTACCTGATGTTGCAATGAAGTTTATGTTTTCACTCACAAACAGATGCAAGCAGTTCGGCTCTTAAAAACAACTGCATGCGCCTCTTCTAACAGATGTTGGAATTAGGAATTTATTCATTGTCACTATTATATAAAGTGGGCAGAAAGCCAGAGTGAAGGATACAGGACATTTAAATGAACACATATACAAAAGAGGGGTTTATTCTGTGAAGTCTGCAAGTAATGGTTTAAAGCTATTTACAGTTATTATCCTACTAATAAAAAACATTTTTGTAAGGGTTCATTTAGTAATGTGTTACCCTGGCTATATACTACACACAAGCAATGGTGGAAGAAGTACTCAGAACCTTTACTTACTAAAAGTAGTAGTAGAAGAGTGTACAACAACTTCAACACAAGTAAAGTAGTGAAAAAATAAGTATTATATTCAAAATGTACTTGAAGTAGGCTATCCAAAAAAAAAGAGTACTCAATATGCAAGACGGCCCCTTTCAGAGTCTTATAATATTATATATATTGTATTATTGCATTATTATTGTTATTATTTCTGATGCAGTTAAGCACATGTTAACCGCATTTTAATATTGTAGTTAGTGATGGTGGAGTTAGTATGTAAAATATGGACTGTTTTATCTGTGACAAATCATTTTATTTTAGAGGCTAAACATATGTTCTGTAGGTAAAGTCTTAATTCTGCAAAGTAATTTAGTTTAGTAAATATTATAATTATTCAGCTTTAATTGTAGTTGATTTGGAGTATAGAGTAGAATTGAATGAAATACATTCCAGTCAAGCACTTGCATAAATGAAGCTTGTTACTTTCCACATGGTGGAATCCAAAGAGGGTCAGTGATTTGTGAAAATGGAAGCAGTGTTTCTACTTGTAATTTTAGTTTTTCTCTAATTCAGTAGATGTAGTTTTTTTTAGTACTTATTAGTTTTTATGTAGTTTTAGCTCTCAGCATGTTTTGGGTTTTGTATTCTGTTCATAATTTCCTGTCATATGGGTTCTGGTTAGTCTTTTAGCCTCCTCTGCCCTCAGAAGCAGCACCGGTCTGTTACTTCCTGCTACATAACAGGCGGATGAATGTCATTGTGTGAAATCATTGCTTTGAAACTTTAACAACACACTCCTCATCACGTTGGAGCATAAGGAGCTGGGAGGGAGCACAGGGCAGCAGAACTGTGAATAGGCCTCATCAGTGTGGGTGAGGGTTCAGACCCTTATATTAGTTATACAGGAGTCACCCTCCCCGACCTAAGGCAAATAAGCCACTTAACGCAATTATTTGCAATCACTAAATGTATTATTCATCATAAAAGATTTTTTTTTCTTGCCTTGACATAATTTCCTATTGTTCATGTGAAAATGGCAAGTAAAAGAGCATTTTAAGTGTTATTGTGGAGACGTGGGCATCTTTTTTTTTTAAAGACTGCTTCAAAGTATGAATAAACTTTCAAATTGTGAGATGAAACTGAGCCTTATTATGCATTGACCCTCGCTGAGAGACAAAATGGCAGGCTTCTGGAAAACATTGTATTGGGCTGATTTGTAAATATAAGCTTTTGAAATGCAGCACAATACTCCATCATGAATATTTCAGCTGTTACACATTTCATGCTATTGTAATAGCTGGACTGTTTTTATTAACCTTATCAGTAGCTATTGTGGTCGGAGGTATGTCGTCTGAGCCATACACTTTGTAACTGATACCTGGGCACCTATAGATGTGAAATAATCACAGGGGGAAGTGTGTGTGTGTGTGTCTGTGTGTGTGTGTATAATAGCTGATTCCTTGCAGAAGAATGAGCAGTTCTGTGAACAGAGAGAGCAGATGAACAATTATTCCAAACTTTCCCTCTGAGTGTTTATCTGTACATCTGTCTTTGTTTGATTACAGTTTCAAGAACACAGCCCTCACTCTCTTTAGCCTACTATCTTTTCCAGACGTAATGTGCTATTTGGTAATGCACACCAAATATCTGACTAATTAGCAGTTCCCTCACGTTGCTATACGTTTTTTCGCTCTGCATATTTCTGCCTTCCAGATAGTAATGCAATTAAGCACAGTGTTGTCCCCCCCCCCCCTCCACAAAATTGCTTAAGTAGATGTAATTATGGAGTGAATGTTTTGATGAAGAGAAGAAAACTTATAGAATATATTCGTAAACCTTCATTCAGCTATAGGCGGCATGCATTTCCAACTTTGTTTAACATCACCTCTCAATGTAGAGTCGCTCATTGAAATGTTATTTTCAAAAACAGGCATCAACTCTGAAATATTTACAAGCAATTTCCATGAAGATTGCTTTAATACTAGCTGCTTCTACACAGTAATATGTATCCTTATATTACTCTTTATTTGAATGCGCTCTCTTCATATGTTCTCACTGAAGCTGCTGTAAAAATCCCTTAATGTATTGAGGAAAGCAGTTAGCCTCTGTTCCTATTAAAACCTGTATACTTCGCTAAAGCTTTGAGAACTTGTGGTGGCATGCGCATCTGTGTGAAAACTGGTGGCAGCATGATGCGTCACAATCGCCTCTGATCAGTTACAATGGAAATAAATAATTCATGCTGGAGGAAACGAGTCTAATTAGCAGGCAGTTTGGGTCCTTTGATAAAGCTGAGGACTAATTCTATGAAGGGCAGGAAGCTCTGTCATCAGTCAGCCCTGAACAGATTAGCATCTATTATGAATGAGGGACGAGCACCCTGGTGAAACCAAGTGTGTCCGGGAGACAAACTTAATAACTCCTACGATGGGACAAACTTCCCTCCACCAGCACCCCCACCACCCCCACCACTACACACATATATCCACCCTCCTTTCTCTTTCTCCCGCTCCCTCTCTCTCATCAGTCTACGCTCCCATCCTGCAGGTCTATTGTGTGCAGGTAGAAGCACGCCGCTGCAATGGAGAGACTCGCCCCTCTGTCCATCACTCTGACAGCTGTGGAAATACATTCGCCATGCCGCATTAAGGAGCGTCCACAGTGTTACCACCACACTTAAACACAAAAGGAATCCAGGGTGCTAGATTATTCCCTGTGCTTGCAACATATTGCCAGCTGTTAAAGAGAACATCACTTTTCTCCCCTCACAGGATTTGTTCTGGCAACTTCTGAAGAATAAAGAGCAGTAGATAGATGCTCATGAGCGAGCAAAGGGACGCCACATCTCTCCTCTCTCCTGCAAGAACAACACAATGAAGGCCAATTAGAACTGAGTGCAGAGCCGTTGTGACAAGCAAAAGGTCCCGGTATCAGGGGGGACACGCGTGGGCGGGGTGGACCTGTCAGCGCTACATTGAGGGAGATAACAATAAATAGCTAATAATGACACTTAATGAGCTTGATTAAGTTGATTTGTTATGGAAAAAGTGCTGAAAACGGTGAATGTAGGCGACGTGATGAGAGATTGATTTTAATAGATAGGAAATTCTGTTGGGGCTCGGCTGCACAATGGGGCTGCAGAGGGAAAATAAGGTACAAAGGGATGCTGAATGGATTCTCACGAGACATATTTGAGATAATTAGATAAATTTCACACTAACATACGTCTTTCACCCAAGGACATGATGAACATGTTACCTTTCTGAGCATACAGAGGATTTCATATATTTGCAAGAGATGGCTGGTCTTATTATTTTCAACTTACATGTTTCCAACAAGTGCAATATGTTCACACAGTATATGAATGTCGTTAAATGCTATTATGGGAGCAGTAATGACTGCCAGATAATTATCCCACCCACTCAGATTTGACTGCTCCTGAATTTCTCTCATTTCACAACATAATTGTCTATGATTGAATTGGAGATTTCATGTACTTCTCTGTTCTTTCAGGCTGAGTTGACTTTCCACAGTGACGGTGGAGGTTATCACGGGCCCTACACGTCCCATGAATTGCCCTGTAAACAACATGCAATAGTGAACAAAGTTTCCCCGGCTTTTGAATGTGCCTCTCCCAATTTTCCCTCGAAAGCGACAGAAAGTCAGATGAAGGGAAGTTTAATTAAGTAAGAACCTGTTGAGGAAGATTTCCAATCATGGTCGTCAGAATGAGTGCATTCAGCGTATTCATCTCCAGGCGATATGCTCTCTCTTTATCCAAGTGTGCGCTGGAGTTCTCTAGAGGGACCCCAGTTAATTGAATACATTAAAGTAGAGCGCCGGGGGCATTATTTATTTTTCTACTTTACTCAGACTTGTTTAAAGGAGACCAACTGCTGATGTTTGGCCCCTTCTAGAGTTTAAATGGTCTCTACACTGGGAGTGGTGTGCAAGAGTGGTGGTTTGAGAAGAGATTTGATGTAATCCACAGCCTTATTTATTCACCATGAACCCCTGAGTGAGCCAAGTTTATGTATCTGGCAGTCATTCAAATGTGCGTCTTGGCCCCCAGGCCTCTGTGCCATTATGTGTCTATAGGATACAGATACCGTTTTCTTCCCTTTAAAATGTGTCTGCTGCTGTTGCATTATTTCTTTATTATAACATTTATGACAAGTTGCGTCATGCTCTCTGCAAACATGAGCTAACATCACATCACTCGCATAATCACTATTCATTTTGCAACTTTCTCAACTATTTTTCAATGTTTTTGTTCCATGTTTACAAACTTGTGAATTCAAAACATGTGTGCCTTCTGGACACACCGAGTGATTTTGCTTTTTTTTTTTTCTTTCTTTCTTTTTTTAAACCTATGTTGCACATCTATATTGTGACATTTTTTACATATGCACAATACGTTTTTTTTCATCTACCATATTTAATATTAAAACAATGCATTCTTTATTCTGAAGTTGTACAATGGTACAACCTGCCTTTAAGTCTGAAACTCACATCAGGGCACACACTGAACGTGGCCTCGAAACAGTCATTTATAACCTGATAGAACGCAGGACGCAGACCATGTTACATTTCTATAGTATGCATTGTATGTAATTGTTGGTCTGTATGCCTTGGTGTTTATTATATGAGGAAGACCACAATGGAAATAAGCCTCTTTTTTTTAGCTCTTATGTGATTCAATGCTCAAAGATTATTTCAATTTTAAGTCTGAATATTTTGGTTAATCAAACAAATTCAATAAATCAAAACAAAGCACTAAATTCACTTAATTAAAAAAAAGGGATTTTTGTCAAAAGTCCCGGCCTGATTTGTGCAGAAACAACAGGGCTGATTCTTAAACAACCCGCTTGACTGGTGGACGTCGGGATATTAACATCATGTGAGGTGTGAAATCCAGACGGTGGCTTTCTCCCCAGAGGGCACTGAGATCAGATCCCCGGACGATACTCATTAGTCAACATGCTCTTCACCTCCATCATCACATTTATCACAACGACACAGAGAACTTACTTGCACAAGCACATTATATGCTCATTAATAACCTGGTAAACCATTCATCTTGCAGAGAGAAAATTAATTTCCTTGCTGTTGGTCATTTCAACCGATTGCGAAAAACCTTATTCTTTGTGTTGCAGAGCAGGATCTGCGGTATTCTTTCAATCATAGTTAAAAAGGTAATGGGACAAATATTATTTTGCTTTCTATTAACCAGACTGGCAATCAAGACACAGAAAGTGTTTTAAATGGTCTCAAGCTGCTTTTTCCTAAACCCAATGTGGATTTGCAGAATAAAAAAGACCAAAAACAAAAGACATTTTCTGTTGAAAAAGTTATTTGAATGGGCCACAGTTTAATGTGAATATGTAAAACACTATAATTTCAATATCAGGATGTCTTTTAATAAAATGGACTAAAGTGAGATTTAAAATGAACAAGGTGATTAAGAGCGACTGTGCTGGACATTTATATAGCAGGACTGCACATAATGAATAAAGATTCATGCTTTGGTCCCAAATTTAAATTTTTGCACCGAATGTGCCTGATGTAGGCAGCTTTTAATCACCTTACTGACAGGAGTAACTGCTTTCATTTAACCTTGACTGAAGATCATGAATTCTAAAGCATTTAATTGGATACATCATTTAACAGAATGAACAGAGCAAATTTTCACCAATTCAAAGGCTCAGATTGACAGACAGTGGCAGTAAGAACCACCACAATTAAAGCTGATCTGTATTCACTGGCCCTGTCACCCATCGCCATTAGTGATGTGACTGTTTGATCATCTCTGCAGAGAAACTTTGTTGAACTTCACCTTGTTTTGAAAGGAGTCGACGTTGAATGAAAAGACGGAGGTTGAGGAGGGGAAGGGGCTCTGGAGGATAGCGACGCACACACACACGTACACACACACCTACCTACCTATCTCTGGCACCAAAGCTCCCTGAGATGAACTTCTGGCTTTAAAAGCAGTAACCATCCCGAAAATGGACGTGACAGCACTAAAGAAAACAGTACAAGTCTCACACCATTATGTTTATTATCTCCATCAGTGGCTTAATTGAAATGTTTCAAAATCAGAAAATAACAATGCCATCTTTTTGAGACATTGGAAGTAATGGCTTTGTCTCGTCGCTCTCTGCAGACAATTGCCCCAGTGATGTGAAAAACTGTGTCAAGTGGTACACAGTGAAATGTGCGGCAGACACTTAATTGTTTTTCTGCCTTTGACTTCAGAGAGAACAAATTCAATCTGTGTGCCAGACATTTCCTCTGTGACTAAGCCTAACCAGCCAAAGCATGTTTGGTTAAGCAACCAGCCCCAGGGTTAAATTTTTGATTTTGCAATTACAGTTTTTTTTTTAATCCACAAAAATACAAAGTGTTATTTAAATGAACATAGCTTTGGGATGTTTCTGTTAACCAGATCCAATATAATGGTTCTCAAAGTGAAGTCTGGGGACCCCTGTGGGGCCCTTTGGAGTGCCCAAGGGGTTCTCCAGAAAAATGAATTGTAGATTAATTTCACTCTATTTTAACTCATAATTTCATATAGGGAGAATAGATTGTCTGTTTTGGGGTCATCAACAAGACGTCTCTATACTCATTGTGAAGACTGTAAGGATATTTTACAATATTAACTTTTTATGTGATCTGAATAATAGTGTTTCTAATGCTGTATAAATCTTGTAAGGAGTGTAAGGAGTTTCATACATTGCATCCTCATTTCAAGAGGATTTACGCAGGAACGAGAAAAAAAGCTTGTTGAGCTTAATGTTGAATCTGCATAATATCACAGATGACAACAAGAAACACACCTTAGACCAAACACTTTATTCTATCTTCTTGGGAAAAATCTTCTCATAGATTTTGCAACTGGGATGACACACACTGGCTTATTCCAGCTGGAGTTGATCAACACTGACATTTTGGAACAGAAGAAAAGCATGTTAAAGGAAATGCAGATTAGGGAGACCAAATCAAATCCACTCAAGTGTTGTTCATTCTGCCCCACCGCAACACAAACCATGTGTGCTGCTTTTAAGTGGTGAAAATAATCTTAAGATTATAGAGTGGTCTATGGTGCTAATTGTCTAAGAGCTGTTTTTCTTTTGCTCCCATTAATTCTTCCTTTAAGAGCTTGCCCCAAATGTTTTAACTGGATTTTTAAACTGTTAGCTTTGGAGATATTGTTTGATGGCAAATGTAATGAGGGAATCATCATTTCAACATGTGTGGTGAAAACAGAGCTCACAAATGTTCGTCGGGACAGCTGCCGTAACAGATTTGAAATGTTAAGAAGTTTGAGCTGCCTCAGAGGAAAAACACTCAGCGCCTGCTCACTGATGTGTGTTGTTCTCATGCTCAGTGAGGGAAGAGTGTGACAAAGGGTTTGCAGCATGAACTACTTCACAGTGTCCATACGAGACTCAACGCTGACACACTCAACATCCAAAAGCCTCAGAAAGAGACTGAACATTCATGATTGAGCATTCATGGACATTTTATTCTCAAAATGTAATTATAAGCAGATTTGTATGTCTTCTGTAATATGCTGGGACATTTCTCTCTCCTTTGTGTGAGTGATGTGGTGGAGTTCTGCCTCTTGTTGTAGTTTGTCCTGTTCATCCTCCTGGATCCACATTCTTAATGAATGTTTACAGTCTATATATGATATTATCACCCTGGTTTTATCTATTTAACATTTTCTATATTGGTCTTTTTTGTACTCATGACATCTATTGCATGTCTATTGAGTTCCCTCCTCTGTAGCTCTAGGGTCACCCCCCACCCGGATAGTGGGGCGGGGGTGGAGGGTGGGGGATGGTTGGGTCTCCTTATCCCAATTGAATATCTAAGGGTAATGGGTGCTGAATGCTGTACAGATTGCAAAGCCACTTGCAAATTTGTGATTCATGATATTGAGGTATATAAAAACTGATTCTACTAGATTTGTCATATTTAAAGTTCCGCCCTCACTCAAAAATGTGTTTTGCTTATCGTGACTTGAATGTTTAACCATCACTGTGCAGAATGGTTTAAGTCCATTGTTTGATATATTATACTTGATTTGAAGGTGGAAAGTTTCACTGTGGCCACTTTAAATCTGAGTTGAAGACGTATACATGTGGAGTAGGATTAATGATTGTGATTAATGATTATGTAGACATTCCAAGTCTTCATTGTACATACATAGAAGGATACATCTTGGGTCCAGCAGTTAAACTTTTAAAATTAACAATATTTTCATATACATATATATTTTTATATGTCTTAAAACAAGTCTGAAATTGACCACTGCTTTGGCGAAAACACCAAAAACACCTTCCGCAGGTCTCACTCTTTCTTTTCTCAAGAGTTCCTCATCTGTTGTTGACTTTTCACCGTGACAAACACTTCCATCATTGCTGAATAGGTCAGTCAACACAAGAAAAGCAAGAAAAGAGTCCAAAGCAAACTGACTCCATCCATTTATCCCTCTTTCCCTCTCCACACCCTCCCTTTGCTCTCCTTGCAAACCAGCGGAGGCCATCACTTGTCTGGAGTTAATGGTGACGCAGGGCAGAGCAGCATGCATAGGTGCTTTCATGACTGATTGATACTGTTGGGTTTAAGGCTATAATATTAAACAAATGGTGCATTCTAAAGGGCCCACAGGGAACTCTGAAACTCCTTGCTGTGAAACAAAAAGCGAGCGTTACAGCACCTATTGGTTTGTAAGTGGTAACCACAGAAGTAAGTAGCACACTGCTGGAAAATACTTTAGCAATCGAAGGATGAGGGTCTGTACTCTGTAATTATCTTGATGGATTTTAACCAGTCATTAATGATTTTTCAAAACAACAATAGTGACACTCATAATTGTTACAAAATACCTTGTTGTCAATTGCAGGATTTTAGATTGAGTTTTTTAAAATGTATAAGATTTCAAACTCATTTCCAGGAGAGAGTTTTTGTTTCTAAGCTTTTGTTTTCTGTGGCTCTATCTCCATGAACACTGTTTTTAAATGTAAAACCACAAGTTCAAAAAGATTGACCTCGTGCATGAATATGATCTGATCTGAGGTTATGTGTATTTCATGTGTTACTGATTTGTTTTGACAGCGTTACCCAGTGTGGCCTATCCACTCCACTAAAAGTCGTCCTGGGCTTGTCCGTTTGCCTCGAGTCTGGATTCATGGTCGGCAATGAATTGTGTGTTGAAGGGTCTGAAGGAGAGAGTTAATGAAGTAAAAATTAATGAAGCACGTGAGCACCACCATCTCAAGGCTGTAAGCTCTTCCATGCCCCATTTATAATGTATGATCTCAATAAAATCAATCCAATGTACCAGTTCTCACTTAGGGTAAGAATAGATTTACAGATTACAGCCCTGTGTTCCCCTGGTCATAATTACCCCCTCCCTCCCCTCTCCACCCTCTCCTCCTACAGCCAAAGTGTGCTGCTGGACTCCTTTAGCAAATTTAATGTGAAGTTTCACAACACTGTGCACAGACAATGTCATCCTGTCCATCGATGAACACTCAGCTCTGATGCTGCAGGTACAAAACCGTTATAACAATGGTCTTTGAAGGCATGAGAGGAACCAAAATTCACTGATTTCTTGCTAGACATTATGACTCTCTGTGTGTTTTCTGGTTTGCAGAGCAGTACATGTGTGTTCCTGTGGTCATTTTCATTTTCTTGTCACTTTCTCGTGCAGCCGTGAAGACTTGTTGAAAGTTTAAACAAGATGAAGTGCAGCAAGTTGCCTGTATTAGAGCTCCCCCCTCAGGTGTCTTGGAGAATTATGCATCAGGAAACAAAACTCTTCCACATCATGATGATGATGATGAGTAGCAGCATATTCCAAATTATTTACCAGAAGAATTCATGAGTAGTAAGTATCTCTCTGCAGTGAATTTACTTCAGAAGATTTAATGCCTTAACAAATATGCAATGAAATCTCCATACTTATTGTTCTCAATGTGTTATGCATTTGCAAAATGTGCAGGCAGACTTGTGAAAATGTATATTTATTATTTACAGGTGACTGTGTACTTATATATTGTACACTGTGTATACAGCAGGAGAGTATTTGCATAATTTTCATTTGCTCTATATCGTCATTTGCTTCCTCTGTAATGAGTTTTGGCTTGTCAGTTGTCTCACTCACACTGGTTGCTAAGAAGCTGAGAGTATGAACATCTACAATAACAGTTTAACACTTATGAAATGTATGACTCTCGAGTGGATAAGAAGCAGATTTTGTTTTAGATAAACCTATACAGGCTTTATGTGAAAAAACAGAATTGTCAAGTTCAGCTGCCTGATCCTATCCCTCCACCTCCATGAACAATTCTGTATTTATAATGTCATCTTATCACACTCCCCTTGAAGGCAGCAGCAAGTGCACTTATGCCTTCCTTTGTTAGGGTGAGTTGGCAATTTCCTGTGAGATGGAGCAACTGCAGGCAGCCCCTTTCTTTGATAATGTCCCTGACACCTGGACCAAACTGCTGTTTCCATCACTTTGCAGGCTAGAACAGGAGGAAAGGAACATGTCATAAGCCTCCTGCCACCCAGAGTCACTCAGTGTGCATTTAACAGCACTCTCCTCACTACACTTTCCGGGATGTAGAGGTCAGAGCCAGAGGGAGATTCTTGTGTGGAAAGTTGTCTCGCTGAGCTGCATCAAAAAACACCAAGAGTTAGTATGACTCCTCTGTTCAGTCATAATGTTCCATCATTATTTTACTGTCACAAATATGCAAATATCTCATTTTAAATTAGTTTGTATGCACAGTTAACTTTGCATGGTGTGACATGTTGCATGTGTGGCATGTGGCATATTGACTGCCAAGAGATCTCTTTTGAAAATGTTCAGGTAATATGAAGCTTGAGTTAGACAAATAAAGTAATAATAATAATGAAAAATGTTGCATGAAACTCACTGTTTATGCTTCCATGGACAGCATTTCCTTGCTGAAGGACAGGAACGCAAAGCAGGTATTTGTTATTAATATGGAAGATACCCTCTTGGTTTGTCTAACTCCAACTGCTAAAGCTTTACATTAGCTTTAGTTGAACTTTGGAACAAATTTTTGTAAATATCCAATATTAATGTGTCCATATGTTCACTTAATCTGAACATTCTTCACAGCCAGTATGGACAGTAGGAAAAAAACTACCTCAATGTAGTATTGTAGGATTAGTATTGTTTTAACTCAGACTTAATAAATTGTGAACCTACCCTTTAAAGCAGCGAGTCTGAAAGGGTGTTTATTACAGAGGCCTGAC
The DNA here is from genome assembly GCF_027409825.1 of Scomber japonicus. Taxonomy (NCBI): domain Eukaryota; kingdom Metazoa; phylum Chordata; class Actinopteri; order Scombriformes; family Scombridae; genus Scomber; species Scomber japonicus. The sequence continues at coordinate 15,921,488 of NC_070588.1, forward strand.
AGATTGATTCTAAATTATAATTAATCAGTTGATTTTGACCCACAGATTGTGATTGTGCCCTGTGAGTTTCATTTATTCAGCTTTTCTTTTGGCTCTACTACAATCACCGTAGACCTGCAGGACTCACAGGCAAATTAACAGTCTTCACACTACCCTGCAGCCATAATGAAAATATCAGTCAATCAAAACCCACATTATGCTGTGAAATCCTACTACATATCTCCAGACATGCGTACAAATAGAAACTGCAGAATAAGCACTCAACCTGTTTCAGCGTTATAAGGCTGGCAGTGTATCAGTCAAACACTATTTAAAAGCCTTCCTGCATTGACCACGTCCACCTGAAGCAGCCAAGGATTTTTTACTTTGTAGTCTATTGACGTGCAATAAAACAGAAAATCTGGACATTAACATGCTTTAGGGAAATCCAGCTTTAATTCCTGGAGGTTTGAGAGCATGGTATGGAGGGATAAGGGGCCCATCTGCGACCTGTCTGCAGGTCCGGTGATGTATAGCTGTGGGCTGAATGGCCACACTCAGGGCTGTGTGTTGCTGCTCACTGTGCCATGGCACTCAGGGCACTTTAACCCCCAGTCCCTCCTTACAGGTACCCCGCAGCCCGCCACCATGCGCTACTCATTTACTGCTACACTGGTTTTCATAATTAGCGCCGCAAGGCCTCATTAAATCTGCTCTAATGAATAAATATTGTATTTCATAGCCTGATTACCAGATCAGCTCAATGCTTGAGCGTTGTAAACAATTACTTCCCTAAATATTCATCACCCCAAAGTGGATGATCATTGGTATTTAATACAGGACTAGTATTTTCAAGTGCATCTTTATTATACTAATAATATTTTTGAAATGCTCCTTTTTGAGGGAAAAAAAGAGAGACGTTTTATTTATAATGATGTACACTAAAAAAAATAGGATATGATGATTGTATTAACAACCCTGCAATAAGTCTTATCTCTAAATGTGAAGTTCATGTTTTTGTGCCAGAGAAATGTCAATTCAAGAGCATGATCATTTTTAACTACTATCATTATCAACTACACTAAATAGAGGTTATTTCCAATATTGTATTAAAAACACCTGGGACTGGACTAAATATCACTGTTTGTACAAATTGCACAAATGTATCTAATAAACAAGTTATTCTGTGTATTTTTGTACTCTTTGCAAAACATTTTTATATGACGTATTGTCAATATCTGTGCTATATTATTGTGTCCATGATATTTATTTTATTGTTTTGTTTTATTGTTGTGTCAATATCTGTGAAATTAGTCAACACTAGATTTACAGACTTAATTAGGAAAGTAATGATAGAAAGTTACTCATTGGAATTAAAAATCAACACAATTGTTGGATTCGATGGAGGCTATTTTCCACCTTAAAATGGAACCCGTGAGCTCATGGTTACCACATGGAAAGTTGTGCTGTCATTCAAGTCGTTAACGTTAATTCGTGACTCGAGAGAAAAGCGTTGCTAGGCAATATGGGTACCAAAAAACTCCTTTTCTTTTCATTCATATTTACTTGATCCCTGTAGTATGCTTACTGTCTGTGTTTAGAAGCGTCTGAGGCTAACAATTTAGCTAGTTAGTAAACAGATAACAGGTAGCAGGAAATGCAAAATCAAAATGGCAGAGGAAAAAGATGAGCCCACTGGGAATATCAACATTTTCCTCAGGCATATCATAAAATGACTAGGAAAAACTCGAAATAACTAAAATTACAATACTTTCACTTACCAGCCTCCAAAAATTAAGCTTCTTTGGCCTCCACCATTTCTGAAAACGAACTCGGAGCTTTCAGACGATTTCCACGATCTAAGTCATAAATACCACACAAGGGGGGCATTTATATAAACTCTTCTTTTTCACAAGTTTGACGCACAGGATAATAACAACAGACTATGTACACCTGGTGGATTTTTTCCTCTGTAAGATCATAAATGTAACAACATGATACATTTTCCACTCAAAGCCATCATCTTACAGAGAACTGAGAGAACTATTCCTTTCATTAAAAGCTGACCATAAAATAAGCATTTCTTCCTGCAGTTTCAGTGTAACATTTCCCACGGTCTTCATAAAACCCAGATCTCTGAAATGAACAGCTAATTCTGCACCGGGAAGGGAGGTTTTCATCTTGGGGTTATTCATTTGGATGCAGTAGCTCAAAGCTAAAATCACAGGTATGATGTACCTGTTAAGATGTCCTTCAGCAAATATCTTGTTTCCATTTCCAAAAGCATCTTGGTTAAAGATAAAGTGACTGGACTTTATCCAGTTTGAAGAGGCAAGTATATGTGAAAACTGTTTGACAAGCTTCAGACAAATATACAGTACAGGCTGTCATTGCCTGTCAGAGACCGCCAACAGTGAATTCAGTTATGCTTCTTGAGAACATTTTAACTACCACAATCAAGATTACTTGGTTATTCTTCCATCCATCCATCCATCCATCTTCTTGCCGCTTATCCGGGGTTGGGTCGCGGGGGCAGCAGCCTAAGCAGGGAAGCCCAGACTTCCCTCTCCCCAGCCACTTCGTCCAGCTCTTCCAGGGGGACCCCGAGGCGTTCCCAGGCCAGCCGAGAGACATAATCTCTCCAGCGTGTCCTGGGTCTTCCCCGGGGTCTCCTACCGGTGGGACGTGCCCTGAACACCTCACCAGGGAGGCGTCCGGGAGGCATCCTGATTAGATGCCCGAACCACCTCATCTGGCTCCTCTCGACGTGGAGGAGCAGCGGGTCTACTCCGAGCTCCCTCCGGGTTAACTGAGCTTCTCACCCTATCTCTAAGGGAGAGCCCAGCCACCCTACGGAGGAAGCTCATTTCGGCCGCTTGTACCCGCGATCTTGTTCTTTCGGTCACTACCCAAAGCTCATGACCATAGTTATTACTTGGTTATTCTTATTTCTGGTATTTCTTCATACCATACCATACCATACCATAGGCTACCATACCTTTCAGCCATTTCCCAAAGACATGGGTCAGTAACTGATTTCAAACGTGACAGGTGTCTTACTAGGCGCACGAGTAAGTGCAGTGCCAAGTTTGACATTGTTTGGATAAGAAATGTAAAAGATATAGGTAAATATATCGGTAAAAGAAGCACACATTTGCTGTTGCCGCTCTAGCCGCTGGCCACTCCCCTTCTCACACAGCACACTGAGCACAGCGCAAGACTAGAGGTAGAGAGACAGCAGAGCTTTGGCAGCTAAAATGTGAAATACACTTCAGACCGACCCTCAAAAAAATGGATGGAACTGAAAACACTTCGAATAGCCCAGACTACTTTGCAGGAGGGAGGATTGCTCTGATAAGCGGCAACAGAGCTATCAGGACGCTTCCTTCATACACTGCATTAATAGTTGCGCACACACACATACACATACACGCCCAGGCCCAGCCACTCTCTAGCGCGCGCTCTTGCTTGGACGCTCCAAATTCTAAGAGATTGGATCTCATTTGCGGGCGTCAGGGAGCCGCTATCAAGTCGCTATGCGGAACAGTTGGAATGTCTGACTTTGTAGTAAAAACACACGCAAAAACAGATTTTGCATGGGCACTGCACTAGCATTCTTTAATTCTACCCAGCTTCCAATTTCCCTAGAGGCCACTCACATACAAAGGTGTCGTTTTTATGGTGGTCTTTGGGGAAATCCTCTACTGCATTTTTCCCAAAGACCACCAAAAAACAACACCTTTGTATTATGAATTTTTAATCCATGCTTTTTATATATATAAAAGTATAAAAATGCAGTCTTTGAGAAGTCTAGAGGTTGGAAATTGAGTCATACCTTGGGAAACATGTTGAAAATGTTAAAGTACTTTCTGAGTTCTATACATGACTCAAATATAATGATAAATAAGAGACAAAATTGTCCAGTTTGCAGGGGCTTCAGACCAACAGTTTCAGACTTCAAAGAACAGCCTTTGACCAAAGGATGGACCATGAGTAGGTCCACAGTGGACTCAATATTCTGGCAGCTGTTTCTAACTATCTTTAGTCCCACTCTCAGGTATACATTCCTACCTATTTATGCAGAGCATTGAGGGTGTGAGCTGCTCCATTTTTGCAGACAAAAGGGCAAAGGCAAACCTCTAACCATCATGTGTTTTGACTCCATGTTGCCACATTTCTGTCATGCCCCCTACCCTAGATCTGAAGCAGACAGGAACTTGAGTGCTATACTTCTCAGTGTGAACCATGAGGTCTTGACCACAATTTGAAAAAGTCAGCCTCATTACTACCTCAGGTAGCGTAGGAACAATGAAGACCCTCTCTCGGTGTAGCAGTCAGCCCAATACAGGGATACAGTGACAAATGTATAGATAACCAACAGTAACTGAAATGATGATAAACCTCCAGCCTTCACAGCTCTTGAGATCTTCATTCACCACTAACATTCAGGATTCCTCTTCCATGTCTCAACAACAGTAATTACAGCTGCCAATGTTCTGCATAGAGTGATGGTCAAGTCAAAGAAAACTAATAACACGATTCTGCAGTGATTACCGCTTTAATGGAAATGTACAGTTAACCCATTAAGCACAAAACAAGCATCACCATAACAGATTTTCCCATCAGCAGTTAAGCATTACTCTTCCTGTCATTAGTGCAGTGCTGACAAACACGAGAGGCATTTATGATAACCTCCACCTGCCATTACATTGAAGAAGAAATCTCAACCGTTGATTATTTTGAAACAATATCATATAATCAGCCTGTCCTGGTGCAGGTCAGATGAAGTACATAGCAAAGATGAAAGACACAAAGGTTAATTTCATGTCATTTTGTGTAGAGGATCACACTTCTGAACAGAAAACGCATGCCATAACTCTATTGCCACTTCAGTGGCACCTTCAACCATTCCTACTTAACAGTGTAAGGCAGAAATGAGCCAAAGAGACTGGAGTAGAGCGAGAATGTGCTTTAACAGGATAAAATGATTTACAGGTATGAGATTCCCATTAGAGTGTGCTAATTGTTTCCACACCATTAGTGACGGTTATCTAATGAAGGATATTTAACCAGGCGCTGTAGTATATCACACAGTTCCTCTCGGTTTAGAAGTGAGAGGCAGTGGACCCCGATCTATGCCCTTTCCACCTGCACCACCTCGGCAGAAAGCAGACTATTGGGCCACTTTTACAGGATATCCCAAGTAAAGCAAACATGTTTTAACATTTAAACTTTAGCTGATTTACAAAAGGTTTCGCAACTTGTAAAAACACAAGCATAAATTTTCAACTAGAAAAAAAAAAAAAACAATCAAAAAGGCACAAGGATTGATCCCCTGGAGGCAAATTCATGTCCAAGCAGGCTGTAAAATATATACATTTAAAACAATGTAAAATATTGTGGCTCTAAACAAGATTATTTTGGAGCAGGAACAATTCAGCTATTAAAAGATATGTACATCCTAGGCTAATGCACTCAATGAACATTAGGCTCATATAAAGGCTGGTCAGACAGTTTGCCAAATTACAGTTGACTCAGTTTTTTGTGTGTGTGTGTGTGTGTGTGCGCTCTAATTTAGCAACCAATCAACCAGCCTTTATGTGAAGTCTCAATTTATGAAAAACAGATCAGAAAAAAAATATATCTGGGAAAAACACACAGTGCAAACTTTACACTGGAAACAATTGTGTCCTCTAGATATCCGTGAATGTTAAACTATGTAATGTCAAACAGAAACAGTAACCGTTGTATTATAAATGGATGAAAAACATTTGTGTATATAGAAAGTGGTCACAGAGCATGTCAGTCAGGTCCAGGATCAGTCAGAGCAGCTTCTTTTGCCAAGTCAATTGCTACTCTCTTCACTTTCCAGCTCTTTCTTCAAGCTGCGGAGAAGAAAAGAGAATCAGTGTTATTAACAGACTTAAAAAAGAAAAAAAAAGAAAAAAGGAAAATATATCTTAAAATGCTCCAGTCACCTCTTCAGGTAGGCGTGCACGTTATCATAGCCATGATATTTCGCCAGGTAAACCAACACTCCAGTAGCACAGCGGCCTTCTCGGGCCCGACAGAAGCTGCAGTTACAGATCCCTCTGCATGGCGGGCAGTGCCACTCCTACCAGGGACAAGAAATTAAGTCAGACTGCTCTGACACATACATGTCCAAATGCGAGTACAATATTGTGTTTCAGTACTCACGGGATTCAGCAGAGCATCTCGGACCTCCTCTCCGTACCGGTTACGGAGACACGGGCCGCAGAACTGACCCCTCACCCCCATACACTCTGGATTACGACAGTTCGTTTTGGTGTCGATTGTTTTCTGACGGCACTGGTGGCAAGTGCTTCCCTGAAAGAAAAACGTTTGTTTTTTTTTTTAATTAAAAAAAAAAAAAAAAAAAAAATCTATAGAAATATGCAGCTGCTCAAATATTCAGATTTACAGTGAGTGTGGGACCTACAGTGGAGCTGTTGTAGACCTTCTCTCGCACGTTCCCGCAGATGTTCTGCAGCTCAGCCTCTGTGATGTCCTCCACAGGCCGTACTTGATGAGGAATGGCTTTGGAACCGTTGAAGGAACGGCGACGAGGCTGAGAAAAAAAACGCACTTAATTAAAATGTGATTTCCTTTGATATGAAAGGAGATAAACGTGCATCTGGCCAATGTGACTCACAGGCTCATCCACTTCCTCATAGTAGCGGCTTTTGCGAACCAGGCTGAACTTATCCTCAAGCTCCTCCTCTGGAGTCGGGCTGGGAGGTCCATCCACCAGTGTGCGAGACCTCGTGTGGGGTCGGGACAAACGCTCTGGGTTTCTCCTACGAGCCCCTGGAGTTCCCAAGGACCGTCGAGGTTGGCGGGGCTGAAGAGGTTAATATATTGGTACGTTAATATATGGTATATGGTACTGATAAAGCGACATGTCTGATGTGAAACAGCAAATCTTATTTATCTTGAAATTAAATTACCGTAGTTGATGCTGACATTGCCATCCGTCTCGGGAAGGGTCCAGATACTTTGTTCAGCTCTGACATTAGCTTTGCAAGCTAAAATACATAAAATAGGAGTTCATGAATAGATACGATTTGCACAATTTTGACCACAGTTAGGATTTACGGCATCCCATGTTACACAAATGTGAAAGACATTGTACCATTTCTCTGTTCTCCTTTATATTCATAGCTCTCTTGGTCATGAAGTTCCCATCTTCCTCAGAGTCGGAGTCTGGTGTCTGAGGGAGTGGTTCAGATGCAGGCCTCTTGTTGCCCGTCTTCCTGGTGGGGAATGTCATGGCAACCTTCAGGACGCTAGACTTGCGGCCACGTCTCAGAGGTTGAGAGTTTACTTTCTGTAACAAGATGTATTTCATAGTTAGAAGAAACTGCCACAGTGTCTGATGAAGGTCTGAAACATTGTTACACGCGTACTTGTATTGTCGCCTTTAAACTCACCATTGCTTTCATCTGACTGTTGATCACATTCTCAAACCCGCTGCATGTATCTTCCTCTGATGTGGCCTCAAACACCTTTGATTTCTCTGCCATCCTCCTCGTCTGTCTTAAGCCGCTCCTCTAAAAAAAAAAAAAAAAAAAAAACCCCAGACAATCATTAGTTGCAGATGGTGCTGCAAATAGCACATTCACCACCATTTGATAGGATTTCATTTATGGAGAGACTTAGTACTGTATTGTTACCGTATTTGCAAAGCCTCCATCAGAGCCAAAGCTGTCGCAGCTGTCATCAGAGGAAGAGGAGGAAGTCTCCATGGGAACCAGCGGGACGCTGCGGAAGCTCCTCAAACTCATCCTGGTGGATGGAGACTGGACTGCTTGTTTCTACAAAGAAAAGGAAAAGTTAGAGGGGAGAGTCTGTTTTGTGGATTTTAAAAGGGTGTGTTAATCAGACAAAGATGTGCAGCACCTTAAACCATGAGGGCTGCACTTTACTCTAACATTTTAACCTGGAGTGAGGGCAGTTTAATCAAACTACAGGTTAAACCTGCCAAATGAAGATACTCAATTAACCATTTGATCTTTTAAAAACTTCAAACTGCTGGTTATTTCAAAGTTTAAAAAAACTAAGAAAATCCAGTGAAACTTAATCTGAAAATATACTTAAGCTGGAATCAATCCATTTGCTCACAAATCAGTTAAATCAATAAGGTTTTTTCACCAGGTAGCTTTAACTTCATGCCAATGGACTTAAAGTTTAGTTTTCTCTTCAAGTAAAGAGGACACACCCATGTCGACAAACAACCTCTGCAGAGAATAAGTAGGTCATGCAAACTTCAAAGTAACCTACTCAATATACTCATATTCAATCATTAACATGAACATCTATAAAATGAAGTCATGCATCTCATTAGTTACCGTTTTTTTGTTAAGTTACCAGAGGCTAGCATAACATGCACACAAATCCATTTCTTTCGTTAATTGTGCTAGTTTGAACTAAATCATTTCATAGTTTAATATCACAGCTTCTCGTGCCTGTTTGTAAGTCAACATTTTGTGTTTCAAGTCCGCAAACTTTTAAACGCTGGAGGACAGTTGGCCAAGCGTTTAAAAGTAAAAGACTGAAAGTAAAGCAAAGTTTAACTGTTGCAACGTGGTTTCAACAAAATATAACAAAATAAGATAAAGCTAGTAACAGGTGAAAGTATTGCACTTTAATGCAGCTTTTCTTACCTTGGAGCGGGTGGATGGCATGTTTTTCTTTCTAAAGTGTCTCACACAGAGGAAACTACAGACACATGCAGCAGCTCTGCAGTGAACAATGCAGCTCCTGCAGCTGTAGCCTGCCCACACTCATTCATTTCCCGCGCCAGCGGAAAGTCCTCAAAGCTGCATAAAACACAATTCCACCTGTAAACTGATTAAAACATTATGTTCAACACTGGTGGCCAAATTGGTAACTGGTAAAAAGCGTTTTTGTTAACGTTTTAACCATATGTCGATTTTCTCTGACTTAACAACGTTTGAAAGTAGTTAATTTCTGAGACATTTAGTAAACAAAAGCGGCGTCTCTTCCAAGTACTTTTCCGTGGCGCGAATTTTTTTACTTCTCACTTTGCATACAAGGCGCGTAAAATGTGGAGGGCTTTTCAATTTTTTGTATAGACACTAAGTAAAATGCATTCACCAACCACTGTATTGTACTGGGGAACAATATATTAATAAGTATTCCTATTATTTTGTCCACTCCATTAACATACATGATGGGGACAAAATATTAGGAACACTTTTTAACATAATGCACTTCAATACAAAATCACCACACACTACCTCAATAAACATGAAGTATAATTATCACCTTTCATTCTGACAATGTCAATAAAAACTGAACATATGTATAAGCTTCGTAAAAGTTTATGGCAACGCTGATGTATTGGATTGTTTTAGACTGCACAGGTGTTCCTAATAAAGTGGCCAGTGAGTGCAGGTAAACCTATGAGGTAAATATAATACAGACAGATGTGAGTATTGTAGAGCATGTAATGTTGCACAGTCAGAAATACCAGGCAGAAAGAAGGCATGTTTCAAAACCTGAGTCTGAAATAAACGTACACTTTGATATAATAGATATTCAGCACCAGTGTTACTGAACCGTATTTCAGTGTCAGACTAACTGATTTGATTGAGAATGAGTTGTTTTTTATGAATATTGTAATACTAGACCAAACCAGTTGGAGGCAGTAATTTGCCAATTTGTTGTTTACTAAACCTTGAAGAATGACTTTTTTTTATAGCTCAAAGTTCATTTAGAGCATAAAATCATGTTGAGCATTTTCACCCTGATATGTGAACTTTTTTTCAGCCTTCCAAATACATATTTCAGCTACATTTATGCAGGGTCAAGTTGAATTAAATGAATGAAATGGAAGACTTATTTGGAAAATGAGGCATAAAACAGGAGGAGCCCATGGAAATTGCATTTAGTAAAGTTGAAGAAAAGAGAGAAATGTGACAGACTAGCAACACAATTTGATTAAGATGACAGAATGACATTTTTATTTAAACAGCATGAAGTGGACATGATTGAAACAGGGATCATAATAACAAAGTTAGGGACCTGTAACACAAAACTGATTAAAATAACAAGCATCCACCTGGGTTATATGACCATTTTCTAACAGGTGAACCAGGAGATCATGGAAGTCATTGCCAAAAATACTGTGCAGAAAGAGAGTGACACCAAATTAGGCAAATCAGTAAGTAGGCCTATGGATGGCAAGAAATGGTTTTGGAAAATGTATTGATACTGGGTCTGGGCATATGATTGTTTATTTGGTGACTTGAAGAAACTCAACTGATAGATGTATTCTATCAGTTTGATTTGCCATCAGATGGAAGAAACATTTGGAAAGTTTAATAAATACACATTACTAACTGGACCACAGCCAGTTTTTCAAAAATAGAACTACATGGAGATCATAAGCATCCATGAGATCAACAAGCAGTTCATTTTTGAGCATGTAGGTAGACATGATTCATAGGTAAAACTGTTTCAGTGCATGAAATGTTCAGCATTCAAGAAGCTGTCAATTCATGTGTGGGCTACTTTAAGTTCTTCCACCAGCAGCACCACGCCCTCCTCTGCCGCCTCTCCTCTGTCGACCTCTGACTTGTTTATTGTCCTGACGTGGTAATCTTTTCTTTGATTCCACTTTGATCCACCCTCCATCACTGGCTTTGGCCTCTTCTTTTTCCTCACTGGGGTTTTCTGTTACAGAAAATATACCTGGTATCATGGTTCGGTGGTTCTGTGCTGTGACACTGTAACTGTTGGACCGTGTCCTCCCTGGCTGACGTGAAGTTCTGCTGGTTTTATTATGAATATGGCTACCTCTAGTACTGCTCCATGCATTGCCTCTACCCTGCCCCCCTTGCACAGTTAATGTATTACCAAAGTAACTGTATCTGCGGTGGTCATACACTGCCCCAGCACTGAGTGGGCGCTCACGCTCTCTTTCTGACGTGCTCTCTGACGTAGTGCTGGAGGGACTGCTTCCCTTTGACCCCAGATGCAGTGGCGAGAGCTTGGCCGACAGGCTGGCAGTTGGCGAAGAGCTACGCGAGTCATTCCAGGCAGATGCGTGCATGCGGTTTGGAGAGCGACGCACAGCTGCAGCATAAGAAAACACCTGGCTTTCATGTACAGACAGGAACTGAGGGAGAGTGCGGGCATCAGAACTAGTAAGGGCAGTCAGAGCAGTAGTCGATGGCAGTGATTTCTGGGTCATCATTTGCTTCAGCCGTACGTGGTACATCCACGTTGGATCTATATCTAAAACAGAGTACATGCATTGATAGAAAAAGAGTTAAATATATTGAATAAACTTTAAAATATATTCATCATATCTTGAATTTATAGGGAATTCAACAGCAACCATTTTTATTTGACCAACAGAGAAAACCTGCTTTGCAACTCTTCATGTCAACCAAAAGGAGAATACTATAAACAAAACAATTACCAGAGTTAGACCTGCTCCTGGGGTTCCACTCAATGTCAGCTGGTGCTGTTTCGATGACCAGCTCCACAGTCTTGATGTCATCTTGTCCACTACTGTGACTCCAGGTCACAGAGCAGCTGTGTCTAGTAGACTTTGGTGATTTCACATCATTCTATATTGTCAAGTCAAAAGAAAAAAAAATGTATTCTTGATGCACAGGGTTTTGTGATTAAAATGAATATTAATTTAAAATAGGTGATGCATGGATTGCTTTGTGAGCTGCCTCCCACACCTGTTGAAATGACTCACCTCATAATTGACTGTGTAGTCCACTCTCTGGTTCTGATGTATTCCAACGATCCATTTGTCCATCACAAAAGGTGGCTGCATTGCAATAACATTGGTGCATTAAAAAAATCTGTCTGTGGCAATCACGACAGAACAATCCTATAGTTAAAATGCATCCATTAAAGTCAGACAGTGTTTAGCATTGAATAAAACATGAAGAAGGGGTACAAATAATATAATGGGATGCTCTTTGTAGCTTGTTCAGGAAATGCGTTTCTAACGACACCTTAGTCATCCGCAGGACTTCAACATCTTGTCGGTTGGTATTAAAAATGACATCTTTGATGTAGGTTACTGCAACGTCATCTCCATCAAGTTCCAAGTACATTTTCCATTTGCAGTCCTCAAAAAAAAAGAGTTAATTGTGAGACAGTTTTCTGGTAAAGTTAATAATTGCTCTATTCTGTGTGGAGAACTTGGTTACTTTTGTATATAAACCAACAGCACAACCTAGAGGTAGTTTAATGGCAGTTGCAGGTTATTGGCAACAAAGCTTCATACTGTTGGGAAGGACAGAAATTCAAACCAAAAAATAAATATAAAAATATGATGGCATAAGGCACAAGGGGCCAAAAAATGATTAATAATATCAAATGTAATTTCTGTTCAATCTATAAGCAAAGTAAATGAATTGTGAGCTACCTTGTTTAAAAACGGATATTAATGGAAATGGATTCTTCTCCTCACTACACAAATGTCCTGTACAACACAGTGAGAACTGTGGCGTTTTATAAAAATAATTACAGCAGGCAGAAAAAAACAAATGCAACAATAGCAATTATTTTAAGCAGACACTCTTAAATTTCTTGTCAAACATTTGATGTTTTTATTATTAACTGAATCCAAGATTAATTTCTTGAAACAGGAGATTGGTTGATTTAAGATGACAACCTTCTTCTCATGAGTTGCTGCATGCGGCACACATCAAATCCTCACTAGGAGGCACAAATGGGAACAATTCCCCAGCCCTCTTCTCCTGCACACTGAATGCTGACGAAGCAGTAATGATTCTGCCAATCCCCAAAAGCCGGCCACAAAGCCACAGGTCACTGCTTAACCACATAGGGTTCATGGCACAGGCCAATCCATTGTGTGGTGATCACAGAGAAAGACATCAGAGGAGTGGCACTAACACACTCGTCTGAGGAGCCTTCGCCCTCTCCTACATCGTCCCCAGGGGCTGGAAACGGCTCAAAAGGGAAGCTCCAGCAAGCCTCTGGCTCAGAAACACACCAGTGGCCCCGCGCTGGCCCTGTGTCGGCCCTGGACGGTCGCACCGGGGCTCCCAGGTCCATGCTAGTCTAATCACTCCAGCAGAAACAATGTCTGGTAATGATGCCTAGGACCCGAGTGCATCTAATGACAACTCATACATAATTCAGCACCTTTCACTTGGCTGCACGGTGATATCCTCATTAGTAGGGAACCCTCAGTGGCTGTCAGATGGTGGCCGCACAATCGCAGGCCCTCATTTTGTCTTTGAGAAGTGCAGCTGCTTCCATGACATCGCCAGCAAAGAGGGGCGAAGAAAAAAAATGCAGTGCGGGTTTGTTTTATTTAGTGCAAAAAACCTTCCAGTTTGTAAAAACAAGGCTGACACAGAACCTGACACCAGGCAGGGGAAAATAATTAGCTCTCATTTTCTCAGCCTCCTGTTTCCTTCTCCCTGCTGTGTTTTCTACCCACTAAACCACCACATGTCAGAAGAAATGGGAGGCAATTAGCAGGCTCGTTTCAGCCCTGCCGAACACACTGAAAGAGGACTATTTATGATGGGACAATGAACAGCTGAAAGATTAAATAACGTTTGCCTTTTAAAAAGAAAATGACTTCTGGCTAAATGGGCTATTTTTGATTAAATTCAAACAGCAAGTGAAGAGCCACCCTTTCTCCACAGTTTGAGACCCTAACAAAGGGCTGGGAGCAAGTGGAGGTGGATGTGATACATGGCTGAGAATGAAATGTTTATTTGTCTGGTTTTGTACATGTCTAGTGATGCCTTCAATGGTCAGTATAACAGCCATCATAAATGAATCTGCAGGACAAACAGCTTTAGTATGAGAAGTAAAAACATTCTGTGCATCTGGAAAGTAACAAATATTACCAAACCCATTAACAATGTTATCCATTAGTAATCCACCTGATCACAGTAGATACATTTATTGAGTGTTGAGTTACATTAGATGCTCATGTCTGCCGAATATGTTGTTGGAGTCAGTGTCTGTGTATGTTTCAAGTACAAACTTACAGACTTTCCAGTCCCAGGTTTCCAGTGGTACCCAAATACCAGTTCCAGATTTACAGTTTTACTTTTTTCCACCTCTGTCTCCAGCTCATCCTGGGAAGAAAAAGGTTCAAATATGCACTGAAAACTAAAAACAACTCTTCCAGAGGATAAAGGACAAACTTTATAGCAGTCTACCTTCAACAGTGGTGGGAAATGGACGAGCCCGAGGTAATCATTGGTTAGCTTTTCAATTTCAGCCTGCGAAAGAAGTAATGTAAGACCGATTGTTATTCCAAACATCAATAAGTATAGATCTTATTCTGTTTAATGAGACAACATTTGTGGATTGTTGTAAGTTGACAGTTGTGGTTGATGATTAACTATGCCTTGCCTTAAGGTGCATGATGTGACCTTTGGACTTGACTCCCATTTCCCGCATGTCGTTTTCTGTGATTAATAACAGCCTCTTTCCGGTGATGTGATTTCCCTTAAATAGGTCCGCATACAGCTGCATGCCACATGCACTCTCCCCTTAAAAACAGAAAAAGACATAACATCAGTTCACAAATAGAGTCTGAATCAGCCACAGTCTGATTACATTTTATCTTTCATTGTGTTACCCAAAAAATCAATGAACAAACCTGCACCAAATATTTGCTGCATCCAGAAATACTGAAGGAATAAAACGGTCACATGTTAGTTTTTAATAGTAATGTTATTAAAACATGAGTCACTAGAGACAGTAAATACACTGATACTGACCACATCCTCCTCTGTCCATTTATAGATGTCAAGAGTGGGCAGCAACTGTATAGACACAAAACACAAATAGAAATAGCAGCAATAGAATATGGATGGACACTGATAGCATGTGTGTGTGTTTATGACAGACAGATCTCAAAGTAGAAATCAAAAAACTTAAGTAAATGTTATTAAAATGGAAAATAGCCATGTCTTCCTTGTTTTTTAGGCCTTCACTTTTTTCGGGTTATTGTGCTTTGTGATTAAGACGCCTTGCCTCTAATGGTCTATATGAAACCAAAATGTCCGTCTGACTGATCTAACAGGATCTATTTGAATGATAAGTCATTTATTGCTCATTAAATGTAATCAGGCAGAAAGTTGCCAGGCAAAATAAAGATTTCATCATTGTGATCGTGAGACTGGTGTGTAATGACAGAAATAATGCAATGTAAAATTGGAGGAAAGATGACTAACTGAATGAGTAATCCCTATTCACTCTCTTCTTCCCACGACATCTGATAACAGCTCAGTTTATGAACTGAATGCTGGTCTCACTAGACAGTCGCTGCCATACATTTCAGTGCAGCCTCATAAAGCAACTCAGCCCCGCAGCGCTTCCCGCCTCCTCCAGTGCTGCGGTTCGGAAGTAAACACATTCAGAGACACTCCGCCACTGCCAAAGTCTCACTGAAGTGACTAAACATCACTTTTCAAGCCGCATATTCTATTTCACAAATAAACTGCTTGTTTCTTTTGAGACACATAGCATGCTGTTGAGAAAAAGGTACCTAAATCTCATATTTTAAAACTAAGGCTGTGTTAAAGATTTTTGTGTGGGCTCAAGAAAGAAGCGAGAAAAGATTTTGAGTTGGGTATAGTTCACACAATCCTGCCCCCATGTGGACTAAGTGGATGATGGATAACCAGGCCATGAAAACTGGGAATCTCAAAGTGGTATGAAGTTAATATTAGAAAAAGCAGCAAAACAAAATCCTTTGAGAAGAAATATATATTTTACAATTGCATAAAAAATGGTACTAGCCACTTTTTGCTGTGTGCCTATCAAAAAAAGTTTGGTTATAATACTACTACTACTACTACTAATAATAATAATAATAATAATAATAATAAAAATAGTAATAATAATAATAATAATAATAACAATAATAATAGCAATACCATAGAATTCTCATGAAACAATTACCCTTTCATCAATATTTGTTAAGGTATGACTGCAATAAAAACAGTGCAAGATAGACCGAGAAGCAGAGAGTTGAACAATTTATTGACAAACAGTGAAAGATGCAGAAAAATAAGTCACATCATGAAGCTGCTACTTGTATGATTTTGATGGAAGCTCATAGGGACGACTAAACAAATGTGGAAGTTGAATGTTTCAGGATGCGCCAAAGGGGCTGGATTTTCACACAGGGAAATATAAGTGTTGGTAAGAGTCTGTGATAATTGTTATGTCTAGTCTAGTACGTCTAGGGTGATGGCACAAGAGCACAGGCAATGTTTGAATAGGAGTATTAGCTCATGGCAGGAAGCTAACAAGCAACAACACAGCAGTACAGAGGATTACATCCTCATGAGACTGACTAATGATAACAAGCGAAGGGGACAATTTAATGGGCTATGCTCAAGAAAGCATGTCCTTCCCCCAGATGAAGCATAATACCTAACTGAACACTCATGCTAATACGATTTTCTATACTGTAAAGTGCAGGTCCTGAGGCTAATATTGGTTAGGATTTAAAATGTTGTTTCTATGCTGTCTATGGAGGGGAAGTATTTACATTGAAATCTGTATTGTAAATTACTTGGTTAAGCCATGTGGGATTAAAGCTGATCAAACTGCAACTTCTGATGAAGGCCACTTGTGCAGAAGCATTATTATGATAATTGTTATTATCATTATTATAATGGCCTCAGTATTAAGTAATTCTTTATCAATAAAAAAAGAACTTAAAATGAGGGACTGATGCTGACAGTCACACAGCAAAGTTCCTTTCCTGCTGTTTTGAACCAGGGTCAGTCAGAGGAAAAAACATGTACTTTCTCATTTCAGTAAGAGACTGCGTTCAACAACTGCACTCCACCACATCCAGTACAAATTGGCCAATCTTAATGTCAGCAAAATGTCACTTCATCATAAAAGCCTGGCCTTCTCCAAGCAACTGGCTCACGTGGCTCTTTCTTCACAGCATGGCACTATACACCCAGTACATTAGGCATACAGTAAATTACATCTATAATATCCTTGGGGGGGGGGGGGGGGGGGGCTTTAAATATATTCTGTAATAGTGACATCGCTGTGCTTTTTCTGAATGGACATTATAGGTAAAAGTTGTCCAAAGAAAAGGAGATAGTGTGCCAAGATGTTTTCCAGTGACAAAGTAATGAATATTGAAATGACAAAACAATCAACATGACTTAACAAGTAATTCATTAAGAGTTATTCCACAACACCAATCATGCATTAGCTGAGATCACAGTGATTGACAGATGCAGCAGACCCAGCTGTGGCAGCACTGAACAGCGGAGGAGGCTTATTCACTGTCGTCAGACCATGTGAGGCGTCCCATCCCCAGAGTCATGTTGATTTTGTGTCCTTCTCTCACACAGCTGGACTTGGAAGAGTTCTGCTTGGCCTGCATGTTGACCTGCATGCCTGAGTGCAGGACGGGCCGCCCACAGTCCGGGGAAAACATGTCCTCAAACCCTTTCATTAAGGATTGCAGATTCACGTCCTCGTTACCGGAGGCTGAGATCTGACATGACATCTGTGAACTGTTTGACTCCTCCGTCTTAGACTGATAGAACGACTTAGCGCTTATCTTTTTTGTCATGGGTAAGAAGAGCTGAGAGGCAGAGACAGGTGGAGAGTGGGGAAAGAGGGGAAAATATAAAAGAAGAGAGGATAGAAAAGTAATCAGTTTCAAAACCACAGGAAAATAAGAAAAGTAGATAATTTTGAACCCAACCCAAGATGTATTTAGAAAGCTAGATCATAAAGGGAGTTAGCAGAACAGAACAGCAGAGGAAGTCTAAGATAGAAGAAGAAGACAAATACAGGAAACAATTTCAGTGTAGTTGATTCAAAGGTTTTGTTAGATTAGAGAAATAGTGCGATGCTGTGACAGCTTCTACAATATCTACACTGTATACCACTACGGCATTCAGTCACACACGATTCAACATAACGACTGCATATCCTCCACAGGAACACACGTGAAAACAAGGGACAAAAGAACATAGACTACAGGGTTGTGTGTGATGTTAGGGATGGTGTACATCAGTCTTCTTTGCATGCAGAATATAAGATTTGGAGTTTGAACTGCAAGTCAAAAGCTGGACGCTCATGATTCAATATGAATTCTCGTTAGGAATGCACTCACTACGCATCATGATGCAAATGTTTTTGGCAAGCATGTACTACACTGCACATGAAAGCAGTGCTACTAATTATATTTACTACCCACAATGCGCTTCCCCCTTCCTTATGTGCTCTCCAATTTTCACTTCACCCCAGAAAAGGATCAAGATCTGTCATTCTCTTAATGGCAGTGAAGAAACACACAAAAACGTGAATACCGGTGGGGGGAAAAAAAGTGAGGTGTTGTTGTGACCTGTTGTGCACCGAGGGTGAAGGTGAACCAAGGTGAAGAGGGTATGATGAGGAACTTACCGGGCTGTCGGATTGTTCGATGAGTTTGCGCTCCCACATCTTTAGACGCCGCTCTCTCTCCTTCAGCTCCTGCTCTTTAGTGCTCAAGTCTCTCTCCAGCTTCTTAAGTCTCTCAAGTGTCGCTTCAATCTCACACCTAGACAACGACGGAACAAAGTCAACAATTCGGAAAATATCTCAACATTACTGGGATAGAATACATGAGATACTCTAGTATTGAAAACATTTTTTACAATATTCTTATTATTGTCATTGGTTCCTGCGAAAATGACCAAAACCAACAATGTATTTGTCTGGCTTCCAACACTTTCTGACTGCCCTACCCTGTTTGTGACACTCAGCTCTGACACCGAGCTCATTGTTTCTACGGAAGATGTAAAACTTTAAAATCAAGTCAAAAATATTTATAGTAAATCTACAATGTGAAACTGTGGCTCTCTGATGTGTTTTTAATCATCTTTGAGTAACTATGGAGATGCAGAGGAATAAACAATATCAGACTTTACCGTTTTTATAAGATCAATTCATTGTTGATTTTGGTATTTTTTATTGTGTGTGTTTACAATTTTAAACAATTAACAGAATTAAAAATAAGTGGCACAGCTAACGTGCCTGGACAATAACCAGTGACACATAATAAACAGAGATAAAGATCCATAATGCAGTGGTGCCCTGCAGTCTGTGTCTGATGCTTTGGATGCTCAGGACTGGACAATGTCTCGTGTTCATGCTGGGGAGGTTTGTTTTGTCCACCAGGTGGGGCTGCACAGTGTGCCAAGGGAATCCATGCTGAGCTTTACCTTAACAAAAACTTTGTTCTCACACTCTCTTTTCATAAACACAAGTAAACTCAGGCAGGAAGGCACGTTCTTACTCCTCCCAGTCCTCCCAGTGCCTCCACCCCAACTCTCCCCACTTCAAAACCATTTCCACTCTTTCTCCACTTCCTGTTCGTTCTCTTGCTTCCCAGTTTCCTGACAGACTTTCTCTGCACTTCATACCTTCCTGTCTCCTGCAACTTTTCCATACATCAGATATGTTTATACTTTTTTATGTTTATACTTATGCAAACACACCTAAAATAAATAAACACATTCTCTCTTTTTCCATCTCACCCAAACATTTGCAAGACGATCCTCTTTTTAACCTTCAAGCCTGTGTCCAAACTAATACTGAGTGTAACAAGAGACTTCTGTTTAGTTTTACAGATGTGATATTGAACTAATGGGACTCAACTTACATTTACTGTCTTCCCAAGTAAGGAACTGATATAAAACAAGATATTAACACAGAGGTGGTGCTGTAGCATCCATTTTTAAGTGCTGTTCAGTATTAAGAGACTGCATATGACATGAAACTATGACTGTGAGGTTAAAGTCTTGACTTTAATTTGAGGATGTTTATCCACATCCGATGATGACTGTTCATACCGTACATACCATATAAGGGTGATAATCGCTATGATGGCTTCACTGCACACCCAATATGGATGTGAAAACTCCAACAAACATTCTTAAAACTTAACTTCCAACTCTTTAATCTGAGTCACTGTTCAATTACCATTAGCTCAAGGTAAGCCAAAATCATGAATTACAGTGTCCTAATACCTACTGCCTGCACTGTATTCTGTATCTACTCCTAGGTGAAATGCACATCAGCTAACTGAGCAAAATAATAACAAGCACAAAAAAATCTCTCTGCTCCGGTCAACATAACACATCTTTGCCCTTTCTGGTGCTCCAGCCACCCACAAGCCTCTCCTCTTTCCACCATCAGTCAACTAAAATGATAGTATCCATCCTCTTGGGATAAAATAAACTTGTGTATATGTGACACATATTCTCTGTTTCTGTTTTCCAGCATTGAGATTCACTCCAACCTGCTTCACCTGCAGATGGCTGCCTGGACATGATGCTACCAGCACAACTTCTGAGGAAAAACCTCAGAGCAAAGACAAGCCCCGCCGAGAGGCAGACAGAGAATAAAGTAGCAGCTGAGACTCAGGCTGTGCTGAACATCACCAAACCTCCAGCTGCTCATACAGCCCAATTAAACACTTCTACTTGAAAAAGATGGTGATTATTTTTAGGGCCTTATGGGTAAAGAGAGGAAGTATATCCAGATGGATGATTCTTTGGAGGTTTTTATGCCTTTATGTAGCTATCAGTGTAATTATTAAAGATCTATATGCACGATCTCAACTCCTTTTTTTGTATTTCATAGCG
Organism: Scomber japonicus; assembly: GCF_027409825.1. NCBI lineage: Eukaryota > Metazoa > Chordata > Actinopteri > Scombriformes > Scombridae > Scomber > Scomber japonicus. Next base: position 15,942,151 of record NC_070588.1, read on the forward strand.
CCCATCAGCTACATTTCCACATCATTCTTTGAAAACAGTTGCACATTTCCTTAGGCTGAGGCAGTATATTAGTTTAAAAAGAGTTATAAATACATTTACTTGGCCTGTAGAATGACTGATCACATTACCTCCATTCAGCCTTGTTGTGAAGGAAAGAGTTGCACTGTTCAGGAAGTTGGCTGTCCTTAGACATGGACTCCAAAGTGGAGAGAATCTGCTTGAACATTGGCCTTTCCTTAATTGGCAGAAAAAAAAACATTTGCTCTGTATCTGATTCAAGTGAAAATGTATATGTTCTTCGATTGCATGCTAATGTAACTCAGTGGATCACTCACTTTTGGCTCGACTGCCCAGCACTTTCTCATGAGCTCAGCAAAGCTTGCAGGACAGCCACTGGGGATGGTTAACCTCTGAAACAAACACAGAATTAGTTGTCAGGATGAAGGAGTGATGATTTAATGTAATAGTTTGATATTTTCTAAACTACATTTATTGACTTTCTTGCCGAGAGTTAGATGAGAACATCACTACTATTATTTCCATCTGTTAAATATGAAGTTACAGCCAGGAAGTGCTTAACTTAGCATTAAGAGTTACAATAAGGGATAAAAGCTAGCCTGGCTCTGTCCTGGAATCTCCGCTGGTTGCCTGGCATGGATATGGTGAACCCTGTGGGATGGAGGACAAAGGCCCTGAGTTGAGTCTAGGCACTGGTCTACTACTTATCTGTAGACCAATAAACTAAATTCTATATACTGTAAATGTGTTGGGTCTGGCCATATTTGGGCATGGCTCAACCTGTGGCATGGAGGACAGAAACTTCAAAATTGAAGGGAGCATAATGTCAGCAGAACGTGTACTAATTATTCATTCACTTCTACTTGATCAAGTAAATAAACCTTTTCAAAGCAAGACATCCTGTACTGTCTACTCTCTCCACTGACATATGGGCTGCATATTTAAAAATCAACAACACTGGTAGTAATATAGTAATATTTTTTGGCTTTGGAAAAAGCTACAATAGCTACTTCCCCCTGTTTTCAGTATTTATGCTAAACTGAACGATCAGGCTGGTTGTTGTACCTTCATATTTATTCCATAGAAATAAAAGTGTTTCTCCTTTGCTAGGGGAATAAGTGTATTTCCCAAAGTAATATAGTAATTGTCTGTCTTTAAACAAGATATTTCACAATTATGACTCCAAAAAGGGACATAAGACTTGAATGAAGTACATTATACCTCATTCTTCTCTACCACCAGCCAGGCCACTTGTAAGCCTTCCAGGCCTTTGAAGGGTATCTCACGGGTGAGCATTTCCCAAAGCACCTGTAACAGAAGTCATGAGATGAGGGTATAAACAAACATCAAATACTATAAAATGTTATGCATACATGTATTTGTGTGCACTGCCAGCATGAAACAGCTAATAATCAGCTGTTTTGGTCTAAGATGTGGTAGGCTTTCACAGAAAAAAATGAGAAATACATAAATACCACTGAGCAGGTAAGTATGTTTTACCTGTTTATACAGTATGTGTATTCAAATACTGTATAAATAAACGAATGCAACATTTCAAAAATCAATTAAATTATTCACCTTAGATTTCTAGCACCCATTAAAGACTGTTGATAATTTGTGTTCTTTTCATTTGGTATTCAGCAGTGTCAGAAAAAACAACCTGGGTTTACATCTCAAAAAAATGAGATCATGAAAAGGTGGAGGAGAGACATTTTTTAAACACGCTAGACTCCTACAGCATATGTGAACCATCTCTGTGTTTCTGCACTTGCCAGCTGCCTCTCATTACATGTATACACTTTACTGTAGAAATCAACCCCCCAAAAATGTAGGGAAACTGCATGCTTAAATTTGTAATCATTTTGGAGTACACCTGACATAAAAAGCAGTTATGATTGCAATAACTTATATTATATTGATTGCAATAACTTGTTGATTGCAATAATCTGTCGACTTCCCACTAACATCTGAGGAAACGTAATCCAAAGGATTTTGTTCATGTGTTGGAATTACACATCAGTGCTTAATTCTTGAATAACAGGGGCTGCAACTTTGAAGTAAGTTAAAACTCAAAATCCAAAAGCTGTCAGACAGAAAAAGACAGATTTTGACACAATTTGAGGGCAAAATTTCAGAAATCAACCAGCATGTATAAAACTTAAAGTAAATGATACGTAAGAACATTCCTGCAAAGTCTCTGTGTGATTCTTAACTCACTCTTAACTGCAGCAACATATCCTGTAAGTGTTGTGAAGGCCTACAATCATGTCTACCCACAATACCTTCCTTCATGTACTAAATCAGCCAATAGGACTCCAGGGGTCAAAGGTCAGGGTTGATTAACCATTCTCTAGTTATCATTCATTGTATCCCACATTTTAAATACTTAAATATATTGAAAGATACAATAAGGAAGAATATAAAAGTATGAGCCTATGATAATTTTATATTTTAACGATATCAAATATGCTACTTGGAATATTAATCATATGTGTAAAACTAATAAATGAGTTAAACACAGGTATATTAAAAGTTTTAAAGATTAACTTGCAGTGTTTCCGTTCCCTCTCTGATATAAAGCAGTCTGTTTCACCTCTGAACAGCTGTGGTCGGACGTGGGCCTCTAACCAAAACCCAACAGTGATGTTATAGTGTTAACAACACATTGGAGTACACCTCTACATCACTACAGCAAGATGAGACGTTCACAACTGGAAGCCAGAAAAAACTATAATACCAGTATTTAGTTGCTCTTTACCTTATAGTCAAAAGAGTCCAGAGAAAAATATGTTATGTCCAGGTTTACTTATTCATTGTTGCTCTTTTAAACTCTTCAGATTTCTTGCATTTCACCACCTGGCCAATATAATAAGTATTTTTAGAATGTATATTTGTGTATGGTTGATGTGTACATTAGTAAAATTGTGATCAATTTATGCTGAATCACATGAATTGGGGGTTATCATGGCTATTGGGATAGGCCTCAGGGTAATTTTCTTTGTTGGAAAGTCTATGTCCTCTGTTCATGTAACACAGCTAAAGTCACTCACCACACCATAGGAGAAGGTGTCACAGGTCTCAGACACAGGCAGGCTCTGGATCACCTCTGGAGCCATCCAGGGAAACGTACCCACCAAGGACATATGTGTTGTGTGGGTCAAAAACTTGGATGCTCCAAAATCACAGATCTGAAGTGATAAAAAACAGAGTTGAGACGAATGTTGCAACAACAAAAAACATGTATTTTGGTGTCTATGGACATATTATTATATGTTATACATAAAAATAATAATGGCGGCTCTGATAATCTCCAAGTATGCATATGTTGGTGTTTGTAAATAGTAGAGATGTGGGTGTTTACTGTATCCTAATTAAACATGCGCAGTGTTTGGATGTCCCTAAAGAAAATCCTGGTCCTGATATTTGGAGATTCTCATAAGTTTTCTATAATATAGCCTACTGCCTCTTTTGCTAAAAAATCTTCATGGTTTTGTCATGGGTTTTTGAAAAATCTGCTCTCTCTTGGCCTCATCTAAGGCGCACCAGTAATGCTGTCAGGGGATTCTTGTACATGCTAAGTTAGTCACTGCCCTCTTGTGTTTATATCCTGTAGCTAGATAACACACCAGTATATTTCATGCACATAATCTTTTCAAATTCTAAGCTGAAGTTTTCAGCTAACACACATTTTTCAGCAACATTTTCAGCTGCACAGACCTGGCTCAAGAATTATGTTTCTGAGACAAAAGTGCATATTAAAAACCTACCTTGAGAACTCTGTCTGCAGCTAAAACAACTGGAAGAGAAAACAGTATTTTAAAAGTCAGTAAAAGTTGGTATTCTGTTCAATAATATGTAGCATTCACATACTAATTTATGTATGTATTTATGTATTTTGAACACAGTAACATCAGTCTGATAGATCAAATCTGTCACCATTTCTGGACTTCAGGTCTCTGTGGATCACCTTAACAGGGGCCTCTGAATGTAAGTAGTGCATTCCTGAAGAAGGAATAAAAATAGTTAGTTTTTTTAGTTGAAACATACATGTTTCTCATCTGTTACACACACTATCCATCCATCCTTCAAACATTCTTTAGGTTTATAAGATTATTCACGAGATATCAATATTGTAGATCACAATATGTTATGAGTCCTGCAGAAACTGGCTTTGACAAAACTGCTTGTAGTTAGTATAGATTTTAACTTTGAAACTGAAATGGTTAACATCAATATGGTCATTCCTCAGAGTTCAATCGCTCTTGTCCTGTTTACAATCATTATGAATTGTTGTAGCTTATCAAAGATATACAACAAGAACGTGCAGTGTAGAAAGATATTAAAACATGCTTGAGCTCATTTAGAAAAGGTGCTACTATCATATAATTTGTCCACCAGAGAGTTCTGACATGTTTACTTTTTAACCTGTTAAGTGTCTCCTTCAGCACATATCTGGGTCACACTTCTTTTATGACAATTTTAAGGGATCCTTAGTTAGATGAGAAGATCAGTGCCACTCTGGTATTAATTTATGATTCAAAGCTGAAGTCAGGAGGTGATTAGCTTAGCTTAGCCTAGTTAGGCTAGAAGCAGGTGGAGCTAACAGCTAACCTGGCTCTGTCTGAAGATAACAAAATCAATTTCCTTTTAATCTATTAATCTAACAGTGGCTGGGAACAGTCACTTCCTGGAGTATCCGCTGGTCACCTCACAACCTCACAGTGATGACTCGTTCACATAGTGAGCTTTATAGATGCTGATAGGTGGATTTTTATAGATATGAGAATGGTATAGATCATCTAACACTTGACAAAAAAGCAAAACATCTCAAACTATTCCTTTAAAAGAATAAATATTGGCTTATACACAGACTATACTTTGTCAGCCCAACAATTCAGTATCCAATGGCCAGTACCAGTCAGGCTATAGTTGTAAAAATGTCGTAGTTTATCTTGGAACCAAATGTTACCTGTTGTACCTTTAAGATGTGAGTTTGCTCTCAGTGACTTATCTTTATACAATTAATGATAAGTTGGTAAGTACTCTTGTGTAACATTTGTTCTCTAATATAATCAAAGAGAAAAAATTAATGTCAGTCTTACCTCGTGCAATCTCCGCAGCCCATGTCATAATCTGTCCCATGTCCATTTCCTCACTGTTGTCACTGGACAGGTAATCATATAGTGATCCACCACTTGCATACTCTGTGGAGAAATATGATTGAACTGAATGATACCAAAATATAAATAAACATTTGGGGGGGAAGTATGACATTTTGTGACTTCAAACTGCCTTACAGCCACAAAGTGTTGCTCTTCAGGGTATTGCATCAAACATATGAGTGCAGTATGTCGGAGCATTATGTGAAAACAATTGAAAACTGAAATTGTGCCAGATGACTCCTGGAGGCCAGCTGACAGTGTCTTGTTTACAGATTGCTGCTGTCACTGACCTGTCACTGTGGATGAACTCAATTTATCATAATGTAACTGAACACACTGAGACCCCCACTGTTCCCTCAGAGACCCAAAGGACAATTGGTCAAATTCTGAGGCTACTAAAAGACAAAGAAATGATCTTTCTTCTTTGTTCTCAAAAGTATAATACACCTGACATCAGTGAACCTTATGGACCTTGACAATCGTACCCATCACGAGACTGACCATGACACAGAGATAACACTTGCATAAATCCTTTCTGAATGACAGATATATAGAACAGGCAAACATTTCTATCTGTAGACTATCCTATAAGGTTATGATTATAAAGATTATTGGATAAAAATAAAAGCACTATCTCATAAAAGCTACAACAGCAGGAAACCTCTATTTGTGCATAATAACCCAATCAAGGTAATATGAACATACACAGGCACCAGAAATCTAATTAACACAGACACACACACACACACACACACACACACACACACACACACACACACACACGCGCGCGCACACACAGTACGCCAGAGCATGTGCAGTGCAGAAAGTAGGGCATTATTTTAAACCTGTGTTGTAGATAACATTAAGTTCAACTGACTGCACCTATGTGGGCGAGTGACAGCCTGTCTTCTTCTGTACTTCGCACTTCAATATGTTCATCCACATTCCACAGATAATATGACTACTGGGCTAGCTCTACTGTAAAACTGCACTTTCATTTTAGTCTCAGAGTGACTTCTAAAGTCACACAGGAGTTTTAATTGTCTCTTGTCAAACAGCCTTGCAGGGTGTGTCAGAGTTTAATGTACTCCAAATTAATAACAAACCTTCATTCATTAGCTTTATGAGGCTGCTGAGTGACAGCAGCAATTGTTGAACTCTTGCTGGTCAACAGACAAAAACAGGTTACTCAAATAGGTTGCAGGCATTGGCTGTTAGAAAGAGAGAACTGCTCAGCTTGATGCTGTACTCTATGTCAACAGTCAACACACAGGAAATTTATAACAGTGCAGATGAATGTTGGAAATGGCATGGTTAGTATGGCCATAAACATTGTCCTGTATGTTCTGCTTTGATTAATATAGACCAGCACCTTGACAACAAAAGCTTTCTCTTTCACAGCTGCAAAATACTGCAGCCCCTGCCAGGTTGCCATGTTTGAGATGTTTTCTCTCAGACTCTAAAACTGCAACACACGTGTATGCACTCAGGGAAGATTTTGAGTCTAAAACTCTCAGTATTTAAAATGAAAACATATGTGTTCCTGTTATGTCAGATTATTCACAGCTCAAGGTTATGAAGAGATACAAAGGTTTTGAGCATTGCTGGTACATAGTGTCATGTAGTCTTGTAAAAGTGTGTGTGGATAAGATCTAAAAATGTAATATTATGCAATGTGGGTTTTTACTTTAATTGAATCATACTAAATTAAGTCCTGTCATTGATGACATGATCATGATATGAGCTCACTTTCTAAAAATGTTTTTGCTGTGTGATTCTTTTTGTTGTCTTACACAAATTAACAATTTTTCAACTTTGTCTTAAATATACAATAGTCAGGTGCAAGTGGGAACCTCTAAACAAGGTTTTCGTGCTGTGACCATCCCTCTTGTTCATACTGACTTTTAAAAGATCCCTGCCAAATGTTCTTTTAATGGAAGTGATAAGGGCCAAAAAACAGTAATTCTCCTGATAATATGAGGCTTCAGCTCTCCAAGTTTGTCAAATCAAGTGGATATATTCCAAAGTTGCACCCTTTCGATCACCAGTTTCCCTCTTTTTTTATTATTCCTCCACTGGAGCTCAACAGCGAAACACTTGATCAGCATGCTTACCAAGTTTTCCATTTCAGGACAGTGAAGCTTGACCTGACATGTTTTCCACTGATGTTTTGTTTACTGAATAATATGAGCACTTCCACTTAACTTATCTGGGATCCATCACAGTGAAGATCATCATGCCCACTGTTTATTCTGTGATATAACTGTTGTGTAGTAACGTGGTGCAGAAATCATCTTTTCTCTATTTACAGCCAATTGCCTTATCCTCATTTGAGACATTCCTCCTCCATCCATAGTTCTTACTACACAACCCTCCAGGGCTCCCATGATCACAGGACTTTAACATGAAGAGAGGAAAAACATCAATCCAGTGGTAAACAGATACATGCAAATAAGCTATTGATATGTATATCAATTAGATTAGTCTTTTAAATCTACATTGTATGAATGCGTGGAGGAAAATAATGATTATATGGAGGGAAAAAACACACCATGAGCTTCTGCATAAATGTTTCCCAAACCTGCTAATACAGTCATATTCTCTTAATGAAATTATGAGAATTGATGGTGTGGTTTTACTTGCATACGCAGAAGCAAACTTTAAGCACTTTATATGTTTTTAGTTGTTTTTATCAGAGAGATGCTCTTCTGATTTCTGATTACATACAATATAGCTCATGTTCCTGTAGAGTTTGCCGCTTTGGACAAACGCCTCTGCATGCCTATGTTACGTAAGATGTTATGTTTAACGGTTCCTGGATATTGGGGCTGCACATTAAAAAAACAGCAACACCCATGATCATGGCAAAGAAACAAATAAATTCATATTAGATAACACGTTGAAAACATCTGATTCAGTGAGGACAGATGTGAACTCTGAACCTCACATGTATCATTTTCAGTGACCAATCGAACAAAGAAGATCTTGTAAGCTGCACTATGGGACGCTTTGTATTGTCTACATGATGAAAGGAGGGGAAACTCCCCATTCAGGATGTGAGGGGGGGCAGTTACATGTTTTATTGACTGTTTTCCTTAAAGAGAAGGTGACCTATGCAGCATGAAGACAAGACATTTAAAATATGACCTGTGGGGAGACACATGCAGTATTGCCTGAATGTCCAAGAACAGAAACTGTATTTCTTTCTCCACAACAAGTGGCTCAGAAGTTAAGCCTTTGACGTAGAATGAGGAAATGTTAAGGCCTATAGAGCAGCTCCACATCTATGTAGCTTTTTGTATTAAACTACTGATTTAGGGCTGCCTCGTGGACATATAACTGACAGTGCACTGTTTGTTCTTTCAATAGAAAACTTTTGTTTGGCTTTTCAGAAAGATGGTTACAAGTTGTACAACTGCAAAAAAGTCTCAATAGCATATAGTGAAACAATTTGTCAATTAGTCGATAAGTTTATCGGCAGAAATTTTATTTTGATAATTGATTAAATGTTTAATTCATTTATCAAGCAAAAATGTCACATATTTGCTGTTTCCAGCTTCTCAAATGTGAGGTCTTTCTGCATTATATCATTGTAAAGTAGATATCTTTGAGTTTGGACATTCGGGGTGTTGTATGGTAATGAACACAGAACGATTCTTATTCTCTGGTTATTATATGCTAATTAAAACATACTTATCAATATAATATTCCATTTCTGCCAAGTCTGTGCCACTAGATGCCACTAAATTCTACACACTGCACCTTTAAATCAATTATCAGGTAAAAAACGCCCAACTTTTGTTGGTTGTAGTTTCTTAAAGTTGTTATTAATTTAATAATGTGTGGGTTTTAGACTGTTAGTTGGACAAGCAAGACACTGGATAATGTGATGGATATGTTATTTTTTGCTCCAGGATATTGTGATTGTCATTTTACATTGTTTTATGATGTTTAATACCAAATGAGTTATCTATTAATTAAGAAAAATAATCAACAGACTAATCAAAACTGAAAACAATCATTAGTTGCAGCTCTAATTACTTGTGTAGTAACATAATAACTTGTGATTCTGGACAGCAAACAGCATGTCAGTACAAACCAAGATAAGCTGCAACACTCATTTACTTCCCAGTTTAGCCTTATCAACAAAAGGACAAAAGAAACAAGAAACAAATAGGAGTGTAGACTGTTCAAAGAATCCAGTTAACGGTCTGAGATCCAAATGCAGATGTTTATCAGTGAGAAACTTAACAGGACAACCACTACTCTTTTGCCAAATGAAACTTTGTCCATGGACATCAAGTCCTTCTTGTTTTCTGAAGTTTACTGCTACATTAGCTTTAGAGGTTGCTTTGCTCCTCTCAGCTTCTAACCTAGACAAAAAAACAGGAGCACACAACTACGTACTGTATCAATGTGTGCACTTCCTGAACCTTCTGGCATTCACTAATGCTTCCATAGAAACCTCTGAGCCATTCAACTGGTGCAAACAGATTTCAGCAGCTGCGTTTTACAACATGATGTGGTCCAATAGATGTGTTTTTTAATGCTACTTAATAACAAGATATAATTTAAAAAAACTTACCAGTGACAATTCCATAATTGGGAGCCTCAACAATGGCGCCATAAAACTGGATGATGTTACGGTGGCTGAGGACACTGAGGATTTCAGCCTGAGCAGGGAGACAACATAACTTTTTATGATGAAGGGTCTTTTAATACAAAAGTCTGTAAATCATGATGTCAGCGTCTAAAGAAAAAATAGAGTATAGAGGATGTAAAGTAATTAAACTAAGCACTGGCCGAGAAAGATCATTGTGAAACCAGAGAGAACAGAAACCCGACAAAACCAAATTGTTTAACTGTAGCCAAACACTATAATTAAATGAACAATTGCTTCAATGTGAAAGGATTACATTATTATTTTCATCGAACAATCATCCCTCCAACACTTGAGTGAAATTGAATGGTGATCTTTTAGACTTTCACTGAAGAAACGATGAATCATTTTCTGAACATCCCATCACAAGGCCAACAAGTGTAATACAATTTCCCTGAAAACATATCAAAGATGATTCTTTTTTTGTCTTTAAGATAATGAGCTCGTGCTTTGACAGAAGTTTCAAGAACAGTCTGTGTTGTAATTGGGCCAAATACATCCTCTCATTTGGCAATAATGTTTCTTTTGCAGCACAATCCTCAGAGTGGGGGAGTATAATGACCATGAGTGATGGGTACAGAAGTCACCACATCCCGCTAAATGGGGTAGCAATTAAAGTGATTACTATACTGACAATTAAAAAGTATATGAAAAGCCCAGGCAATTATGACTCCTACCTCATTCTCAATCTTTAGCAGTTTTTTCACCGCAACCTCTTTGTCCTGGGAGATCCACCTGGCTCGGTACACGCTCCCGAAGCTGCCACCGCCACAGTTCTCGTAAAAGAGGATGTCATCAAACTTGATTTGCACGAAGGAGGCGCTATGAGACGACATCTCATAATGACACTCAGCACCGACTCAGCTTCTAGAGGATCACAAGGGAGGGAGGAAGTCGGGTTTGCTCAACAAAGGTTACAAAAAAAAGGACTCCTGCAATACACTTCAAAGATTGAGATGTGAGACAGGACTCCAGACCCCAAAAGAGGCTGCTGTGCCATTAGCTGATACTGCATGCGGTGTCAGTGTGATATCTCTGGTTTGACGATCCCCTGTTCCTTTGTCTACTCCACACACAGTCCTCATCATCAGTACCAGTAAGCAATGAGCTCAGGGTCCAGACTCTGCTTGTATAAGGACGATGGCATGCCTGGTATGCTGTGATCATGCAGCCAAAGTCACAGACTATTCCAGCACAGCCTACTGTGTTCAGTACAAGTAAGGCCACATGCAGAGAGAAAGAGAAGCACAAGTATCATAGCAGGAGAAAAAAAAGTGATGATTAAATGTCTGTTTTAAGACAAACTCTGGAGCAGCCCCCCATATTCTCTTGTTCTGTCATCTTCAAAAGTTGCTCTTCCTATCCGCATAGAGGCCACATATGCAGTATTTGTATGAGGCACAGTTAGAAACTTAACGCTTCCACACAGATTATTATACCATCCTTTTGTTTGTTCGTAACAGCATAAAAGCATCTTGTAAAGAAGTAATTCCATCATTACAGGAAATTGTAGCTCTGTTATTGTTAATTTACAGCTGAGCAATTACGGCTTTTAAAAGGCTGTTACCTGGGTCTTCATTGGGATTGCTATCCATCCCAGCGGGAAATGCCTCCATTGTCACAGAGGGGAGCCATTGCTTTCCTCTGATTTACTTGTATTCATGCTATACTTAGCCCCACACCAATCTGCTCAGTGGACCAGCCCCCACAGTATTGTCTGTCCACTCAAGACGCCAGGGTTACTGGGATATGGTAGCACTCTGGCACTCCTCCCTGCCAGTTCTCACTTAATGGCAAACACTGCAACAATAAGGCCCTGATATAACCATATGTCAAACCGCAGGTAGTTTCTGCGATCAAAACTAAATGAAAAATTAATTACACAAAGCAGTGACCTGCCAGCTTCCATTTCACATCTTCACAGTCAGCAGCATGGTAATATGCAATAGCAGGGTTATCACATGTTGACAGCACAATCGTAAACACTAACCGATGATTTTACAGTGCATGAAAGATGTATTTTAAAATGTAGGTTGCCTAGATCTGTGGTTCTCAAAATGGGGTCCAGGCACCCCCAGGAGTCCTTCAGGGATTCCAGGGGGTCCCCAGTAAACAGGGGAATCATTTATTTTCTACTATACTATATATGATAGCACTGGGTGATATGGAAAAATTATATATCACAATATATTTTATATCACAATATTTTTGACCAGATACCTCAATATACTGCAAGTGTGACAACATTGTGTTTTGCCTAATTGAGTGTGTATGTAATGATTATGTAATGACTAAGTGGGTAAAGGCAAATAGCAGAACAGCTAGAATAGTCTGGTAAATTCAGAATATTAAATCACCTTTAAAACCAGTGAACACATATCACAATATTACAAAATCCAAAATCTAAGACAATATCTAGTCTGATATCACACTGTCAATATAATATTAATATATAGCCCAGCCCTAATACATAGGTAACACAATGACAGGAAGTATGACTATTTTGGTAATTGGTTTCATGCACTGTATGTAATAAAACATCTAAAAGCAAAAATCCTATCAAATGGGGGTCCCTGGGACAAAATCTTTATAATTTGGGTCAGATTAGGGGTCCTTGAAAAAGTCTAAGAACCAGATTGAGGCTTAAATACCTTGAGTTATAATACATTGTAAACATTTAACAAGGCGGTATCTTGATAAGCCGTATCACAGAGACATTAGATAGTATAATCTATTATGATTACACTTTCACCAGAGTCCCTTATAAAAACACAAGTTTCATCTGATCTGTGTGACAGTGCGCGACCCTCAAATATCTGTAAACCAACAAACATCCTGTGTAGCATACTGTGACCCTGATGCATGCCTCAGAAGTCAACAGGAAGTAAAGCTAAATGTAAGACCAACTGTTTATATAACATAAACTTTATACTAAGTAGTCTAGTGTACATACGGATGTCAGTAAAGCTACCAGCACGCACCCAACTTTGACACAGTCAGTCAAAGATATGATCAGCATACATACCGACATTAAGTGCGAGCTTTCAAGCTTCAAAGCAGGTTAGACCGCGCAGAAGACAAACTTACAGTAAGAGAAAACTAATAAGTGTTGATTCCAGGAAATCTCGTGATGTTTTTGGTTTCTCCTTTGACTCCACGGTGGTTTTACTGGTTACACAACTTCTTCAACAGCCGCTTCGTTATTTCACCAGCGAACAGACTAGACTGGCCTCCCTCCAGCAACAATCCTGATGCCACCAGCTCCCCCCGCTGGATTAAAGTGGGACACACTCCCCTGGGTCTGTCTTGTTTTTCAATGTGAGGTCCACGGTCCATTCAGGGATCTCAATGAGTTTCATAAACGTTCTATATAATAATAAATATAACTTTGAGTTATTAGGCTATATTGTTTCATTGTATTTCATTTAAATCTAATTCAATTTCAGTATTTGAATTTGTTTTACTAATAGTATATGTGTAAATCACTCTGAATTTACCTGTAGGCTATGCTATTTTGAGGTGCCGTACAAATGAACTCATCTAATCTTAAAAAAGCCTACATATATTTGAAGTTCACCCTGCCAACATATTACCATAGGTTCAGGGACAACTGACTAAATAAACTATTGTAAGAAACAGCCATCATAGCAAAATGTTAACTTATTTCTTCTCCAGAAATCATTAGGTACATAATTAATATCATATGAAAAAATAGGATGTCATTTAATCCACATTATTTAATGTTTTGGGAGATAGAAATCATGACTCATAACTGACTTCTGATCAGACAATTCTCCTATTCTGTGGTCCTAAATATTGACATCAATCATCTCTGATGATATCTGAAAACACTCTGAGGAGGCCAGGACCTGCTATATTAACTGCATGTTCCAATAAATGGGTTCTTATTGCATAATAAATCATAAACTCCTCTGAACTCCCCTGCAAGCTACATAAAGCATGCTATTCTAACACACCATGATTGTAATTAACATATAAATGGAACAGTATAACAAAACAATGAAGACATTAAGGCACAGAAATACATCTAAAATATTTAATATTTACAGCACACAAAAGGTTTTCAGACATTTAATGTATCTCAGACTTTAAAGAGGAATGTGCTTAATAAAAAGTCAAACAATCAGAACCGTTTGCATGCTGATGACAAAATAAATATTTGTATACAATTAACAGCACACATAACAATCTCACAAACATAAATATGTATAAATATTGTTTGATACAAAGATAAGAAACAACTGAATATCAGGAATATTGAGACTTTGCATTTTTAAAGCATTAGCATTTCATAGTGTTTACATCTGAAATGTTACACAATAATCTGATGAATGAAATCCCCCAAAGATCTTTAATTTCTTCAATTGTTTGACTTGGAGATGATGGTTATAACTGCAGTGCATTGATATTAACAGGTCAGGCAATGGCATCTGAAACAATATCTCCTTATCTGATACGTCATTAGGTCCCCCAAGTGAATGCCTGTGTTGGAGTAAATTCATACCAGCGCAAGCACATGTCATGTAATGAAGCAGCATCAGCGTGTAACGTTTCTGTCCCTGAGTGATTTCAAGACCTGCGAGGCTCAAGTCCATGAGAGAGCTGGGTTAGTATCCTTTGGTTGTCGATCACATTGAGCTGACGTACGTAGCTCCGCACTTCTGGGTGGTTCTTGCTGGCCAGAGGTGAATCTGGACCTGGGATAAGCAGGACATGGAGAAAAATTTTACAAATTATGAGAACAATTGTACAATGTAATTCAACAGAGAAAATTGTAGTGATTATTTCCTATTTCATCCCAGTTTCCATTATTATGAAATTATTTTTCAAGACTTACTGAACGGCTGACTCCGACAGTATCTCACTATCTTAACTGTATTCGCTATCATCCGCTGTAAGACAAAAGGCTATAATCAGCAACAGATATCTACAATTAATTGATCAGTTAAAAGAAGACTGCCTCACCATTTTCTCAAAATTGACCAAATTGTCAATAATCGTCTTGTTGCCCTCATGAGTGAATGTCATGTCTGGAAAAAAACCCAATGGGGAGTGACGTTAGAAGTTTGTTGAAGAAGCAGCTCAAATACAGAAATTCAACACAAAGGTCAAAATGGTCACGCCGGAGCTCTGACCTTTGATCAACAGTGGCATGAAAGGAATGATGGGAGGCTCCAACTTGGCGACTGTCAGTCGGTATGCTCGGTGGTTCCTGGATGGGTCCTGTGGAAACAATCACACTGTTCTGAGATCTCCCGTCACTGTGTTAAAACACATCCATTAAAGTCCCAGCCAGAGGTGTTGATGTTAAACCCACGCTTAACTCTAACAACCAGCTGACTCTGCTACACTCCTGATTATCTATTCAGTGTTTGCTCAAGATATAAAATGAATTTTAAGTCAATTTACCATCAAGTTTTCAAACTCCCCATAAAACTTCTTGAATTTGCTGGGAAGTTTCTGTAACAAAAGATGACAGCAGAGGTTAAAATGCTGTTTTGAAATGATTAATAAATAAGCATAGACTGTGGCCAGATACCAACCTCCCAGGTCTGACTCAGTCTGCTCACTGCTGGGTTACTTAGTCCCATAATAATAGCAAAGAAGGTGTTCAGATTCCTGTAGTCCTTACAGCTATGAAAGACATATGAAAGGGTGAGATGATGCTTCAAGTAAACAAAACTACAAAGTGTTTCAGACGTTGTAAGGATGTCAACTTACTGGGCGGCAATCTTGATGAACTTCTTGAGAAGCTGCACCCGCTTGCTGAGCTGAGAACACAGACAAACCTCTGTGATCACCCAAAACTGAATTTCATTGAACCGCCTCAGAAACAGATCCAGGTTCACGGTGGTTTTCTTGACATTTTTCCTCCCAAATGTGTGGTAGATGAGTTCAAGCTGTTGGATATCAAAGAAAACCAGATTTACATATGAATAAAAACTGTGGATTAACTAACATTAAACCAAACCAGTTAAACTGATCTGTGCATCATTATAAAGTTAGAATTAAATATACATCTCACCAACATTTTGCCAACAAGACATCAAATCAGTTCTGTTAATGGGACCTGGTGTCTTAGTCATACCTCATGTACACAATGGAAAAGCTCCCAGTCATAGGAGGTCATATGGTAAGCCACATCCTTAGAGCTCATCAACTCAAAGCCAGCCAGTGATCCTGAAGAGGGACCCTCCTGCTCAGGTAAAGGAGTCTACAAAACAGAGGGGAAATGTATTTTATATGTAATATTAATGTGATCTATGGTTATGGGGTCAATTTTTGTTTACACACTAGATAATGCTCCTATAACCAATTATTGGTATAAACCAACAAATGTTTGGTGGTATATATTTTGGTGGTATAAATAAATAAATGTTTATGGATTTAAGGATTCATGTGTGGAGTCTATTTTTCTGTTTTTCTGTCCAATACCTGGCATTAATCATTTTGATGTGCATGCTTTTGTGAACCTTCTGCTCCAATTTTTGTTCAGCAATAAAAAAAACGATGCAAAGCTCGACAGATAACATGTACATTCCTGTGATCTTGTGTTATACAGTTCATTAGCTGAGATACAGAAAAGAATAAGTCATATAACAGGCTTTAAAGTAGATATAAAGATTAGAGGAGTTTACAGTTTTACACATTATGAAGAAAAGTGCTAACAACAACAGATTTTCAGAGATACATGTACAAAATTTCTACTTTTAACTGATGAAAGTGTAAGAAATGTTTTCTGGGAGAGAGTAACACACCAAAGAATCCAACTGATCCCTCCGGCAGGCGAACAGTCGTCCATTTACAGTAAGTGTGGAGAACACTGAAATGTCGTTGGGCTTGAAGACAACTTTCTCTGTGCAACAAATGCATAACACAAAAAAGATTCAGTTTAATAATTGACATTTTATGGAAAATGTTGTACATCATCAATTCAATGATGAGACTTTTTTTTGGGGTGGGGGTTAGTGAAATGTTTCATCAGCTATTGGCTAGACTGTGATGAAATTTGACTCAGACATCAATGGTCCTAGTTACTTCAGTGATCCCATGACTTTCCTCTAACACCACCAACAAGTCAAACATTTCATGCATCCTGGGAAATATTTCAGTGCTAGCACAAAATTTGATATAGACATTCATGCCCCCCTTGTTATGAATCATAATAACTTTGGTGTTCCCCTAACATCTGGTGCCTTTTCCCAGTCAAAACTTCAATTTGTCCACCTGTCTAAATACCTGCAAAAACTAATAACATTCCCATCAGCCTCATTTGTACTTTGTGTTTGTGTTCATTAGCTAATGTTAGCATGCGGACAAAGATGAGGCAAAACATGATACCTGCTAAACATCAGCAGGCTTGCATCGTCATCATCATGAGCATGTTAGCATGCTAATGTATGTGTACAGTTTTGAATAAATCATGTTTAAATAAACATACTGTATGTATGTCTTTATTTCTGGGATTATTGTAGAAGTTGGTTTCTTAACAGCATTCAGAAATTCCACAGTATACTGAACAACATTTGCTACTAATGACACCATAAACAGTACCATTATCATATCATACTATCTTTCCTAAAATAGTCATTTTCTGCTCGGTTACAAATGTGCAAGCTGCAGCCTTGACTTTGCTGAGCTAAAGTTCATAGATATATGAGCTGTATGATGATAAACTCCAGGCAAGAGAGCAGACTCAGTTTTGTATTTGTTTACTTGCCACTGATGAGGAAAGTGCAGGTCAAACATGGGGCTGTCTGGCAGAGACAGTGGAACAGCACTAGAGTAGGGAGCAGTAAGTGTCAGCAGCAGCCTCGTGCTGAATGTAATGAGACCAACTGAGCTCAGGTTTTTCTCGAGATGCTTTAAGATGCCTTAGCACCTACTATAGCAGCCGGTCAAAGTCAGCAACCTCAAAACCATCAATTTCCCACTAAATCAGACAGGGATTAATTAGTATAACACCCTGCCCAGGTTGTGCCTTGCAGTGTTTCCAATCATTTGATTAACATGTAGCTGCTGTCACTCTCACCTCCTGCCGAACTGAGGTTGACCAGGAGCAGGTCCTCCGCTGACCCCAGCTTGTCAGCCACAGCACTGATGACCTCCCTGACTGAGGCAGCTACAGGGGAGCGGATTGTGGTGTAGGTGTGGTCACAGCAGAAGACTTTAAATAGAACTAGAAATAAGAATCGGAGAAAACGAGGGACTATCAGCTCGAAGGAATAATGAAGAGCAGTGCTGGAGAGTTAGTATAATAAAACTTTGATTAATGCCCTTGTTCCCATGCTAGGAGAAGAGAAGATAAAAACATCAACACTTTATTTTAGGTCCCATTATTTAGCATTAGATGGCAACATTTAATAAAAGTTTTATATCACACTATAATGTAGTTTTGAGCAGATAAATGAGTTTATTAATGTATTTAACAACACCTATAACTCCTCCTCTTCTATTATATTCAGTAGCATATGCATGGACTGAGTGACATAACTTTTAAGATATATGAAGAATTTTAAATTCAATCATTGAAATGAATTTTAATCATCATCAATGACAACAAATCTGCCTACAGGGGCGAGGTGAGACAGTTTGAGATCAGGTGCGTAGACAACAACCTCTCACTGAATGTCGACAAGACAAAAGAGAGGCTTATATAAGCACTTCAGCACACCAAAGCACTCTAGCACTCAGACACTTTGATGTTACTTTAATTTAGTGTAGTTTCTGAATTTGCTGTCCTATGTGCGTTTTTATTGATTTGCTTTGATTTACTATATTTCATTTCTGCTTATGCATAACCTGTAAGGAAAGGAATAACAATAAAAATCAGTATGGAGAGAAATCACCTGGAAACATAGAGTGTTTAAAACTCTTTGCTGTGATCCATCCATCCTCTACATAGCACTGACATTGTCCTCTACTGTTGCAAAGTTTCAACAAAAACACCATAAACTGCAACAGGAAGTTACAGCATGTCTACTGAGGATCAGGTAAGGTCAAGTTACGTTAAATGAAAGTTTCAAACAGAATGTGTAATATTACATTGACAGTCATCCTGGTGTAGCAACAACAACAGTATACAATCCTCTGGACAATCCTTGCATCATACACTGACTCAAGCCTGTGTAGATTTGCCCTCTACTCACTTTCATCATGACTCTTGATGGGCTGACGTTTTTGAAGCTTCTCATCTCCCATACTGAACTGCCGCAGGAGAACTTTGTGCTGTGACACAGTTTAACAGGTTCAGTCTTCACAGAGGTTACATATAAATAATACATCAAAATCTGCACCAGACTTTAATTTCACAGTTTCATACCTTTTTCTGAGAGGATCTGGCATCTTCAGCACTAAAATGTGAAAGAAAATAAGCAGCAATGAAACAAATAAACAATCCTAAGTTAAGTAGTTGCAGGTTTGATTTGGCAGCTATGAGACTGAGGCTCTTTGCATCATTAAAGTCTTTTCATCTTTCTCTCCACAACACTTACTTGCGCTTCACAATTCTTTCCAGCTCTGTTAATTGATCCCTGAGGGGTAGAATCGCTTTTGCATCACTAGATACTGCCAAGAGAAACTCCTGCAACACACAACAACCTCTGAATGAGAAGAATTGGAGACACAAATAGAAGAGCAACAGTCAATATTCATTGTCAGTATTCATCATCTGGACTTAATGGCCAGGACAGCCCCAAAAATAAAAACTAGATTAACAACCAGTAAAATTGTGAATACATTTCATCATGTTGCAAATAATTTAAAAGAGCAAGTTTTATTGTGGATCTCCAAATCGACAGGGAGTCCACATCTATGATTATCACACCTGTGGATGTATGTATGGTGACTTCATGTCTCCCTTCTGACTTATAATGTATAATGTTGTTAGTCTACAGCATTGTGCACTGTCACTGAAATGTTAATCACAAAAACACACACTGATTTACTTTAGATTGATTAATAAGCAGTGTTACTATTGTTAATAATCTGGACCTATAAGAGTAGTTACAGCAGTACTCATATCTATAGGCTGACCTCTAGGAAGGTCACTGAGACGTCCTCCTCCTGCAGGTGCTCTCTGTGCACAGCAGCCCACTGCATCACCAGGCGAATCACCCTGCGCTTGTTGTTAAGTGTGTAATCCAGCTTCTCCTGTTCAGAGCCCTGCGAGGCCTGGGCATGGTAGGTGCACAGTAGTTAAAGGTCAAAACATATTGGTACATCAGAGAAGGAAAAAGGGGGAGAACATTTAACCACATTGGGAAACGTAGTGCCGATGCTGAAAGGATATTGAGCCATCAACACTGGACATAGCTGAGTGTTTGGTATGAAGACACAGTGCGTGAGCACAAAGTCATCTAAGGCCGAGTCTGTGATGGAAAAAAGAGAGAAGGTCATGTCAAACACATGTGACACCAGTGTAAGAGCAGATCAAAGACTGTCCAGAGCCATCAGGCCTTGATCCACACGGCCCTGTTTCTGTCACCTTTGCGGGCAAATGAAAACCATATGTATCCACACAAGCGAGAGTAATTAGATCAGCTCTGTGATGTGTGGCTAATTATAGAGGAGAACAAACAGGTCAGTGCAGAACAGTATGCAGAGGACAGAGGAAAGAAACGCTGAGCCAGAGGGAGTGAATATACAGCACAGAAGCAAATACTTCACAGTGAATGATCTTTATATTGTATTAGATGGCACCAATCTGGCACATTGGATGTTGCATGATGAGCAGTACCTGACTCTGTGAATTGAGAATCCAATCGCATCATTTCGAGCAGGTGCTCCAAAATCTTCTCCGGCGTCCCCGACATTACCTTGTATCTGCAGCGACACAGAATAAAACATACACCCTCCACTAATCAAGAAACACTGGCTCTTAATGCTTAATGACATGGCTGTGGCCCTCAACTGATTTGTGTTACTCGAATGTGCGCCTGTGATTGCTTCATTTGATAACAATCCTATTTACAATCACCAAGTTCTTGGCCAGCTGAAGATTTAAGGGCAGCCTGGGCTAAGTGCCGTGAGAGAGGGGCCAAAAAAGAAAAAAATGTAGGGGCATCTTCTATGTGAAGGAGAATCAACACGATCCAGCCTTGGTTGTTTTCATTACTTGATAACAGCATCACAAGAGGGAGCTGCACGAGCCACGTTGTGTCTTTCCCACTCGCAGAGAGGGAGAACACAGTCGTGACACTCTTATGTGTGAGGAGCAGAGTTGATTAGAGGGCAACCCTGAACAAGTAATTGTGACTTGCCAGGCCTTCTTTTTCCCCTAGGAGCTAGGCCATTATTACCATTAATGTGTCTATATTACAGCGACCACAGTGCAGTGACAGATGCCTCTATTAAGATAACACTTGTTGGCTGCAGTGCACAGGATCGCTCTGTGCTCACGCTGCCTGCACACTCAGGAAACTGGCGACACTGGCCGAGAGAGTCCAAGAACTTCCAGTGTTTTTAAGGACAGAGCTGATGATATTTCTTTTTTTTTCAGTCTTTTCAGTGTTTTGTTGACAATAAGTGTTGTATAAGACATTTTCAAATAATATAAGATCTTCAGGAGTCCACAACCCAAAGATATTCAGTTAACTAAGACATATGACCAAGAAAACCAACAAATCTTTTGCAGTTGAGAGGCTGAAACTAGAAAATGTTCGCCTTTTTTCGGTTGTAAACTAATCAATGAATCAGTTAACCATTTCAGCTCTGAATAAAGTCAACAACAGATACATGCAGGTGAGAGTTGTGATGTTGGCATATTTACTTGTAATGAGAAGATGAGGCTCCATGGACGGAGGTTCTGCTGCTGCTGAGACTCTTCTCTAACACCAGAACATCTTGACCATGCTCCTTGAGACGCACCGTATTGGCCTCCACATCCTTCATAGTGAATACACACAAGTTACTATGAAGACACGTGATCTGAACAGAAGCTGATTGATTTGGTATCAGGAACAGCCATGATCATATTCACAATACGCTGAAAGGTTGTATGTAGATTCAGCGAGTATGAGCTGATCTAACTAACTGAAAATAGCATGTCGTAAACAGATAAGACAGTAGATTATTTCTCATTATTCTGATGCATGATCAATGACTCATTTGCAGTCTTTACAAACTCAATGTGTGCAGCCAAACATCACAGAGCTTTACTTTAAATTACAATAGAGATCCTAACATTTCCAAAAATACTCAATAAAATATTAAATATTATTGGCCAATATTGTATTATATCTGCATCTCAACTCAAGCAGGATATTTACATTGCGAACAGCGTTTGCAAAATTTTCAACCATAGCTAAACTGTCATTATGCTCATATTTCATGTTTAGTGACTGGTGTATTATCTCAAAGGGAACACAGCTGCATTACTGAGTTTCTGCCAACAGAGGGCAATAGTGCTTTTTTCACTGTTACTGTAACACTATTAGGAAGTTAGAAGGTTTTAAACAGAAACTCACCCTCAAAATCCGGTTGAAGTCCTCCTTGTCTACTCTCAGGAAGTGACAGTTGTCCTCTCTCAGGACAATGGAGGCAGCGCGGGGGGCGTCATTGACAAGAGCCAGCTTCCCAAAGTCATCTCCTTCATGAAGCGTGCAGACGACACCCTGCAGAGCACAGCAGATACTAATTAATCAATGTCATGGTCAGAGCAACATAATTAGCTTGATGATTCAACAGAATGATTGAATCAGGGAAAATACTTACTTTGCCATAAATGACGACATTGACTGAGCCCTTTAGAATAATGTACCATGATGTGCCTTCCTCCCCTTGATTGAACACTGACAGACAAAAGAAAGAACAGATTGGGAAGTCTGATATGATATATTCTAATCAGGGATTTTCAGGACTAATACCGACTCTATAATGCATTTATAAATTCATTCATTTAGAGCCAGCTATGTGAAAAGTGTGGTCAGGGTCACATCATTTATTTTATTACTTTACTTACACACTGTTCCTGCCTTTGCATGGGACTCATATATGAGCACTCCGGCCAGTTCTCTCTTTACCTGAGCAAGCAGAGGAGACAGATTTATATAATATATAATAATAAGATTAGTATTACCATTCATTCTTTTTACTTACAACTTCTGCAGCAAGGAGCCACCAAAAACTGCAGCATTTTGTCTGTGCAAAGGTTTATTTCCCTGCTAGTGCTAGTCAAAACCCAGAAGCTGTACTATTGAATGCGAAACAAATCTCACAAAGCAGCAACACAATTTGATGATTTTACTTAAAGAAAATTTATAAATTATATTATATTTATATTTATATTTATATATACATATATATTATTGTATATTATTGTATGTGATCATTACTGCTGAAATATATACACGCAGGCATGTGGGCAGTTTTCATCCTGATTTTACTTACAGAAAATGTATAAATGATATAATAAATAAATATATATATACACAAACACAATTGGACATTGTTTTTATTGCTGCATTAAAAACACAGTGAAAGGTGATTTATAGAGAAATTGTACTCACAGTGGTTGATAGGTGAGATAAGGCCTTTATGTGGAGCAGCTCTTCATAAATGATCTCCAAATCATCTGCTGCTCTTTCAGATGGACTACAACACAGGAAATATGTAGATCACAACACCATTACACTGATTCACTTTATTTAATAGTATCTGAGACTGCTTCATAAGCCTACTGTTTCCTCAGAATCATCCTCATGTGGGCGTCTGGCCCAATCTGAGAGAGGAGAAGCAGGGTGTCCTGCAGCTCCTCAAGGCTCTCCCTCCTCTCGTCCTCACTGGGTAAAGGAGTGTCCTCCTGTTCATCATCCAGGAAGCGGTAGAAAAGGTACTTGTCCTGGAAGGTCAGCTCCTGGTCCACTGCGTCACAACAGCACAGCACAGACAATGGGGTTTAAATTCAAAATTTTGGCTTTGCGGGAACATGTGTGCGGACGCAGACATCACACAGAGTCTCACCATGGTTGAGAACACCTTCTTCCAACAGCACCTGCCACATGCCCACAGCTTGAATGCGAGAGTGGATGCATGAGCTCTGCTGCATTTGCCAGTCAACCAGCTCCGTCCCCACACAACACTGCCTAGGAAAGACACAAGTCTATATAAGAGCTTATATAAGGTTGTAATGTCACATTTGGTTTATTGTTTGTTCTCTGTTTTATTAATTTTTTTCTGTTGTTTCTGTTGTTCTACTAAACTGTTAGCCTGTATGGTCTACCGTTATAAATCCTTATAAATAAATGTTGGTTCAACTAAGAAATAAATGTTTGTAAAAGTGTCATATTCCCACAAAAAAACAACTTGTAAAAACATTGTTTTTGACGACAGAAGAAGAAGATTCATGTGGAAAAAATAAAATATAATAGCAATGATACTACAACACATTTTCCTTCACCTGCTCATGATCAAGTAACTATTTAAAAAAAAATCAATACAATACAGCTAAGACATGTATAACTGTCAATGCCAACATGTGTCCTGGATGACTACTTTCAACCTACAGGTATACTGATTGTTTTACTAAAACCTTTAAAAAGATGACACTGCAAATGTGTACTGTAGCAGTCTGTTTACACTTCCAGCAGATACGGATCACATTACCATCACATTACCATTAAGTTGGAGTAATGTTTGTGTCTGCAAGATGAATATAAGTGCAAAAATCAGTCTCTCAGTATAGCTCTCCATAAACACCTGAGGAAAATATCTGTCTGGCTCTTTTTAGCTGCTGAATGCGCCACTTTCTCCACCAGCTGGATGCTTACTTTGTCTGTCTGCTATTGGGTGTGGGGCAGGAAGTGTTGTGCCAGTTATCAGATCAGTATCTTGGTTGCCAGTCTCTCTGAGAATTCACTTCAAAATACTATTTTTTTCAAAAATCATTTAATAGTTTAGATCCTAAATATATATCAGATCTCCTGACCTGGTAAGGACCATACAGACCTCTCAGGCCTGCTGGTTCTGGATTACTGGTTGTTCTGAGAACATAAACATGGTGAAGCTCTATGTCACTTAAATGTGGAGCAAATTTCCAGAGGAGCTCAGACTGGGGACAATGCAGACTACTTTCAAATCTTAACTAAAAACCTTATGATTCGGCCTACTTCAACAAATTAATTGGTTTTTCATGTCAAATTTATTTGTTTGTATGTTTTTATTGTTTTTTATTCCGTTTGCTTGTTTGCTTTTATTGTTTCTATCATTTGCTTTTTATGCGTGTGCCTGTGTACTCTGCAAAGGACTTTGTGTTCCCTCTGGACATGAAATATGCTACATAAATAAAATTGCCTTGCTCTGCAATAGCTGAAGATGACACTGAGAGCAATAAGAATGAACCAAAACAGTAAAGTCGTGGACTATAAAGTCAAAACAAAAATAAAGTCAACAACAAAATAGAGCCAAATTATTTTCTGTGCGTTCATCACTACAAGCGACTTCCTTCACATTATACATTTGATTCATTGTTGATGGGTCTAGGCAAAATATGAATATTGTGATATCAGACTAGTCATGGTTTTAGATTTTGGATAATGTAATATTGTGATATAGCATAAATGTTGTCTTTTCCTGGTTTTAAAGGCTGCATTGCAGTAAAGTAATGTATTCTGAACTTACCAGACTGTTCTAGCTGTTCTATTATTTGCCTTCACCAACTTAGTCATTATATCCATATTACTGATGATTCATTATCAAAAATCTCATCGTGAAAATATTTTGTGAAGGCATGAATAGTAATCCTCACGATATTGTTGTAATATTGATATCAAGCTCAAAAATATTGTTATATTTTTGAAGTATTAAATATTGGTAGTGCAGCTTTAAGTCAGTGCTTTCTGGATTGTTTCAGATAAAACAAAAGAAGCTTTCACGATTGTGAACAGCACTTCTTGACGTAATGTGTCTTTGTGGCATTAAAACTTACGTCATGTTTTATTCTCTATCTTGCTATATTTTGTCTATCTAATGTTTGTATGTTGTATGTACATTATATTTTTTGATTGTATTTGTGTGTGTGTGTATGACTTTATTTGTTTGTTTTTTGTATGCTCGTCTCAAAATGGCCTTTGGGGGCAATCTCTCACACATTTCTATTATTATTAAGAGGCCAACTAACCTGTACGTCTTCAGATGGTACTTTCTGTCTCGGATCATGTGAGGCGCTCTGGAGAGGATGACGTTACGGAGAATCTTCCCCGCCCGCAGGATCTTTTCTGATGGCACCTGCTAGGGAGAATTTAGGTGAAATCTCAACACAGTAGAGTCCTACAGAATACCTGATACATAAACAGGCAATACTTGGGCCTTGCATACAGAGGTGGTTGTGTTTACTACCTGAGAAATGCATTTAGGATGGGGTTTGGCTGGATTTTCAATGAATGAAGTCTGCAAAATACAAATGAAAAACAAAAAATAACTGGGACTAAAATAAAAAGAACATTACAGATGACAAAGAAACTGAGGCTCTTCTGGTGATAAAAGACCCACCATCACAGAAATTGAGTAAATTAAAGGTTTGTTGTTGCACATAACTGACAATAAAATACACCAGGGAAACAACAACATGTCAAACAAGTCACGACAAATAGCAAGTGTTTTTCCTCTCGCTGTGGACCACATGAAGTCTTCTTCACTGCTACTGTGTGACTCACAGTTGACATCATGTGTTTATTAGCTGTCAATTTTAATTGAACGTACGGCTTTCTAAATTGCTTCTGAGTTAAAGTAATAGTCTCTTAGCAGAGTCTTGATTGATGGATTTAATTTCTTAAATGAGACACAGATATTCATGTAAGTGTTGGATTTGTGTTGTTTTTGTTTGTTTCGCTGAGTCCACGGGTTAGGCAGCTGGGCTGTGACATTTAAAATGCATTCTACACGCTTCAGAAAGCAGTGTGACTCACGTGTTTATATGCAGGCTTTAAAGTCTCATCACTTATTCACAAGTAAATTAGCCCATTCAGTAGCCAGAAGCCAGAAGTCATGCAGTCATGGTTATTATTTATATATGTTCAAGTAACATTAAAGCTTGTTACATAACAGGAAAGGAAGTTATGGATATATCTTTTTCACATAACAGAACAATCTTCTTTTGGTTAAAGTTCTGGTTGAACTCTACGTCAATCCCTCGGCAGGAAAAGAGCACAGGGCACAATAAGTCTGCTGTAGTGCCAGTCAGCGGCCAGGAAACAAAAACAGGAGAAAGGTGGGACAGGAAATGTTGTGGATAGAGACAAGTATTCCAGTCACCTTGTTTATATTTAGACTGACTTTAAACAAACTTCCCATTCCATGATTATTTCTATACTCTGCTAGAGAGGTGGCTGACCTTAAAGGGTGGTGTTACATCAGGTAAAGTGGAAGTACTGAATGAGTTATAGCCACGTAACATGAAGTCTCACAAATGTGATTAATGAGCATTGACACAACTGCTTCTCTCTGTCACTAAATGATATAAAATTAGTCTTGAACTACACAAATAATGTGTGTCAGCTTGTACAATGTCAGAGAAAGTACCTTATTCTGATGTTTGGAGACAGAAACAATTGCGTTGTTTCTTATGTTCTCTTTGTCCGGCATTCCTGGTTGGGAAAAATCAGAGTATATATTTAGAAAGTGCCCTTGGATCTGTGAAAAATGCCACTTTCAACTGGTTTTTCCTTTATTCATGATATCAAATGAGAAGAAATCCATTGTTCTAATGATTATGACACAAAGAATGACTATCCATAATGTTTAACAGTTCCCATTTCTCATTTTCATAATTTTATTAACTGTAGAGACATATATGATTTGGGCTTTCATGTGTTGATCTTTATATCCACAAATCTAGACTGTGCAGTTAAATGTTGGCAATATTCTAATTTAGGTTTTAGACAGTGACACACTACATGAAGTTGTGATTATAACTGTAGATGTGGCAAAAATCTCATTCCACTTGACATACCCAGAAACTATTATTTTTCAGTGTTACAAGTTTAAATCTTGACTGTTCCCCTTCAGGACAAACAGCATAATCAGTCATGGCTGCTCAGTCACAACTCTATTCTTAGACCTGATTCTCAGACTGCTGATAACACGAAAAACTGATATAGTATCCGCACAATACACAGAGAGAGGGGAGAAGGAGAAATGTCATATAATGCTCTACATCCAGGAATTAAAGAAAAGTGTCTCTTTAACTTTAATCACAATGCTTTATGTAATTCCTGGTTATTTTTATAAACATTCTTCACTGTAAGATTTTTCTATTGTTATCCTTGTGTTGCATAATACGTGTTAGCATTTAGACCATCTGACCACTGGGCAAACACAAGTCCAACAGGGTGGGGAGGGGGGGGGGGGGGGTCTTTGATCCAATTGTCTCATCTGTGTTCACTCCCAAACTGAGATCTAAAGAGACAACAGTAAAATCTATATTTTTATTGTTTACTGATAATAAATGTTTGCGAACTGCTCTTAGAAAGTGTCTGATTTTGACAGAGAGCGGCATCAAACAAAGATACTTTCCTAACCATAGTTTTAGAAGCCTAAACTTACTGTAACTAAACCTTAATCAAAACTGGCAGATCAGAAAATGTTTATATTGTTTATTTTGGACCATGAATTATTATTAATATAATGTGTATATTGTTCATTTTGGACCATTATTTAGGGGCACTGGACCACAAAATGCTTACATGTTTACTTCTTGAAAGCACCAACAAACAAACTACATACAGTGTATATCATTCTTTCACTCCTTTGGACTGTATTTCTATTTATACACTGTGGGTATGTATAGAAGCAGTGCTTGTTTGTTGTTTTATTGAGAAGTTAACAGCTGTCCATCATTTTATTTGTGATGCTGTCACATCAGTCCATGTGACATCATGCCATTCATTCAAGTGTCACATCGGTTCAATCACATCAGCAGGAATGAAGTGTGAAAAATCTAGAGCTTAAGTTACAAAAATTACACATTCAATTTTTGGAGGGGAAATAAATACTATTTAATTTGCCACAGTTGAAAGCAAAATGTTTTATTGCAATGATGCATTGTTGCTAGGTGCTCAGGTGGAGCAGTACTACTGATTGCATGACCGGAGTAAATGAAACAATGCTGATTCTAAAAGCTCCACCTGTTAACATTAGAGTGCTGTAAAAGTGTTGCTAGTAAGAAAACGATTTAAACATGTTTAATTTATGCTGCGATTTCACCACTACAGTTAGAAAACCACTGAGCTGCTGTGGGTGTACAGGAGAGTGCATCAGCCTCCAGCTGCTTGTTGTTTGTGTGATTTCTGTCTTGGTGTATTCATGTGTAGAGTGCATACTGTGAATCCCCTAAGTACTATACTGTATATTGCAAAAATACTCAGAGCCTGGCTGTTATAGAGGTGCTCAAAAACACATTAGAGTGATGAATATTTAAGCAGAAGCATCAAGTTTTAAAAGCTGCCCCAAAAGACTTGTTAATCTTTATTTTAGCATGAGTGAAGTTAAGATTGTGAGTTTGTAAAAATGCATGAAACGTGAAATAGAGAAACCTTTTCTTGAAAATGTATCTATTTATGAAAAAAAAACAAAAAAACATGCATTTAAAGAATTTATTTCACACAGAAAGAGGGGAAGAGGTTTAGAAAAACAACAGCAAAGTGTATCACAGACCAACATCACACCAGGGGCCTGTTTCAGAGTAAATTGACTCAGAGTTGAAGGAAACTCTGAGTTTGACAGCTCAGAGGTGGGCAACCTAGAGTTAAGGTTTGAACTCAGAGCTAGTTACACCTGCTTCCTGAAACAGGCCCCAGATCTTTATGTCAAGTTAAAGTGTTCCTTGGACAAGAAAATGTGCCTGTTTCAAACCTAGTATTAACCCATTATGACCCAAGGCACCCTCTAAAAAATAATTACAAAACCTAAGGCATTGTTTAAAACCTGAGGCGGTCAAAGAGTGAACAAGATAAACCCAAAGCCTATTTGAGGACTCGGACTCACAGTACACGACACACCCACTTAACTACAAGACATACCCACTTGGTTAGGTTTAGGCATGAGGAGTGAGATGGTAAACACCAATCTATCTCTCTATGTATCAATGTATGTATCTACCTATCTATCTATCTATCTATCTATCTAACTATCTATCTAACTATCTATAAAAGAAATACATGGCAATATGCAGTACACCCATTGCCAGGAATCCAGCAGACTCTGGACTTTCTCACTGCACACTGCTGTTCATCATTTTTTATGGTACACGACATTGAAGCAAGTTAAGTGCTCTGTTTGAGCAAAGCTAAGTCAATATTGAGTTAACTTGCAACAGAAAACCATAAATAAAAGTATCAGTCTTTCTCACAATGCAAGAAGATAAGGAGAGGGTTAGGCAGTGATGGAGTTAAGCAGACAGAAATATTGAACAAAATGAGAATCTATGTTATATTACACCAGTTAAGAATATAAAATCCCATTACACATATACGTGTGGAATCAAGGCCTTATGCCTGGGAATACTTATAACTTAAAAGTGAAGAAATATATTTAATCAGTTTTATGATTTCATACTTTTTGATGAGACACAAGCTGATAGTGATCCAATTGTATTGCTGTGCCTGTTTCGGATGAGGTGTCCACACTGTCCCTGAACCGGTTTTAAAACATCCTGCTGTATTTGAACATTTGGCAACATCTGCACTATGAAGTTTAAAGAACAGCTTCAAACGACAGCTAGCAACTCGCAATATCTGTGACAAAGTAATGACTAAAGGCACTTTTAGACTGTGTGACAACAACAATGGTGTACACTTATTCCATGTCATGTTGTGCCAATAATAAAATTAGGGGATAGCAACGATTAGTCGATTAATCAGTTAGTTGCCAACTATCAAATTAATCGTTTAGAGTAATTTTTAAGACAAAAAGTACAACTTCTCAGATTCCAGCCTCTCAAATTTGAATATGTTCTAGTTTCTTTAATCCTCTATGACAGTAAATTTAATATCTTTGGGTTGTGGACTATTGTGGACAAACAAAAACATCTGAGCACATCTCCAGGTCATTATTTTCTGACATTTTATGGACCAAACAACTAATGCATTAATAAAGAAAATAATCGACTTAGTGCTAAGCAGAGGTCCACCATCAGCTCATGTCATCTATCAGCTCATGTCATCTATCAGCTCATGTCATCTATCAGCTCATGTCATCTATCAGCGCTGCTCTGATATTTTGAAAATGCAGCAAAGTCAAACAAATGGTGTTTTTCGTTTCACCTTCTTGATTTTGGTGTGCTATGGACACATTAGGTAGAACAAGTGTGTTTTCACTTAAAAAAAACTGCACTTATGAAATTTCATGTTGGTGTGCATTAAATTCAAGTAATATTATGATTGGTTTGTTTTGTCGTCATCAGCAGTCGCATTTGGAGAATTTGGTCTGAATTTTGCCTCAGGCTGTCTTTGGCACCTGTTTGGATTGAAGACCACAGATTTCTCTTTCATGGTCAAATGTATAATTGGTTGGTCTAAACCAATCAGAAATGATAACAAGAAAATTGTGGCTACTTACTGTCAGCACTACTTTCCATCACACCATAGGGTGGGGCGAGCAGTCCGGCCATGCACTGATGATATTTCTGTAATGACAAAGAAAATACAAGCAGTTGACAACTGATGATAAAATATCAAAATATCAATTTTACCATTAAACCACACCTAAATTATTTTTAAAAAGTGTATCCCCAGCACATCATGTGCAGATGGTAAATAGATCTTTAAGAGCAGCAGTGTTATAAATGGATACAACAAACTTTGTCCTTTTGTCTCATCACTTAATCAACATAGCCAAGTGCTGGAACTAAAACAGCTGGTAAAAGTCCATTCAGTTTGATGTCTTGATCTAGACTTCCATGCTTCCTCTACAAGCTCACACACGGCTAGTAATTAAAAATGTACTCCTGATACTGTTTTATAGTGGCCTTTGTTCACCTCAAGCAGGACTTCTAACTCCTCATTAGATCAGATTATGTGGACCAACAAGCACTTCATTATCTAGAGAAGCAGCCAAATCTCCTTTGCTTAAAAGATGGAAATAAATTACAGGAGATTACACTGGTCATCAAAAGTCATCTGGACCGTTCAAGTAGTCCAGTGGTCTGAGACAACAGACACCCCCCTCCCCACCCGCACCCCCACCCTCTTTCTCTTTCTCCCCACATTTCCTGTCTCTTTCTAGCTCTCATAACCGTACTGTCTTACTTGTCTCCAGGCTGTGAGGACAAGAAGCAAGTCAGTGACATTTTGGAGTGTTTGTTGGTATTTCATCCTTATTAATCCAAACATCCAAATTCTGAATTGGTTGGGTCGAGTAATAATCACAGTTTAAGTTGGAAGAAGACCAGAAAAGGGGCTTCTACAGCTCAGTTATTAAAAGTGAAAACATGTTTGTTGTATTTGTCACTTTTATAATACATTTAAAATATACTTTAAATTCTCAATTTCAGTTTGTAGTCATCTTTTTAAAAACGTACATATTCACATCATATAGTTCTTTTTCTCTGTTACACACACACAGTTAGTTTTAGGTTATTTGTCAAGTACTTACTCCTTAATGCTGTGCAGGATGCAGGGAGCCACTGAGCCAGCAAAGCATTACAATATGATTGTGTTTGCCTTATACCATATCTGTGCCCTGAAGCATCACAGATGTTATGTAATGAACATTATACTGCACCCCTTACACTCTTGTAAATGTCATGTTTTTGTTCATGACATGGGTGCACAAAGAGGTCAATCCAACTTTAGACAATGAGCCATAAATTAAATGTTGCCTTATACAATGTGTACAAAGGTAAAAGACCTCTACCAAAGGGGAAACATTTCCAACTTAAAAAAAAAAAAGATTGCTGGAAATTCAACATTTTTTCCCTTGAGATAGGTCGAGTAAAGAGAGATTTTCAAACTCAATTATTTAACAATTTGTCAACTAAGCTGATGGTTCAAGATTAATTTGAGGTTGAGAACTAAAACTAAAAAAACACAAAAACGTGTTATGCACAAAATAAATGACATTTTAGGTCAATGAAAAGCTGATTGCGGATCACTTAGTGGCTGGTCAATTCTCTCTGCCTTCCTATGTTCTGGTCAAAGGACACTGAATGAAAGCTAGAAGTCTAAAGCCATTTGTTCCTGGATGGTAATGTATTCTCAGAGGTCACCTTTTAAATTAAATTCCTCCCCCTGACGTCAGTTAATCACTTTAGCAGCTTTTCCCATCAACTAACAAGCTATTTAGAAATGTCTCACCATATTTGATAGCATTTCTACTCAAAAGTGAGGACCGACTTGCTGCTCATTTAAATACCAAATAGAACAGACCAATGTCACTACAATGCTCAAATTATGAAAATCTGTTGTTTGAGACTACAGAGGGAGTTGTGTACACATGCATACAACAAATTCAATTATTCAAAGTTAATCAATGCAAAGATGTTCAACAGTAATGAAGCCTTCAGAGTCACTTGGACAAGCCTATCTGACTTTGTTGACAATTAAAGGATTTAGGATTAGGGAGGAGCACTTAAACTGAGCAGCACATGAACAAATGAACTCAACCCCCTGAGCCAATAAAGCCAGACTCCCTGAGGAGCTGAATCCAGTAGGAAGGGTGGGGGTGTTGTTTTAGCAGAGGATTACAGCCATAGTCAGGAGTGTAAAATGCATTTAAGTTTCTACTTTGTTAGTAATGATGTTATTGACTCTCACACCACACAGTGCTTTTGTTTCCATGAGGAGCTATTTTACAACCTCTAGCTCATTGTAAGAAGCTGTTTTTTTCACATTATTTAGTTTTACCATTTGTCTGTATATATGTTAGATTACATTTTATTATTTTTATCCCTTATCTGTTGATATATTCTTGGGTTTTTATTGTGCTCTGTGATACGCTGTGTAACTATTGTTATAGAAAAGTGCCATAGAAAATAAAGATGAATATCCTTCAAAATCCAATAATGCATGTTTTTACTGAGTCTATTTCATCTATGACATCCGGTAAAGGTGCATTGTGTTAAATTATATATATTAGTTTGACTGATATTGCAATTACAAAATGATTTACGATGTTAGAGGGAATGATAATGGTACATCAATATTCTCATTTTCATTGAAAAACAAAAAAATATTATGATGTGCTTTGTAACAATCTATACCAAACAACTTTTTCTTGAGTCTGTAGGATATAAGCCAGGGAAAGTTAAAATTATATTTTGAAACATATTTCACCTTTAACAAATATTGCACCTCTGGCAATTTTATATTGTAAATTCAATACAATTAATTGTTAAACCCTAGAATATAACATTCATAAATATGTTTTAATTAGTGTATAATCACCTGAAAATACTAATCATTGTTTTCATTACCATAGAATGAGCTGTTTATATCTACATAGGGAGCGGGTCCTCGACACTGCCATGTTGCACCACCATGTTTTTATGGTAGCCCAGAACGGACAAATCAAGCACTGACTATATTCAGTTGGTTGCAATTTCACCACTAGATGCCACTAAATCCTACACACTGGTCCTTTAATGACAGAGATTTAAAGAATGCATCTAGATTTATCACCTTTTTTGTTATTCCATAGTGCTGAATTGGGAGTTGTGTACCATTAAAGGTAGAATATGTAGAATGAGCAGAACAACGCCATCTAATCTCTCGAGATCGTAGTCGCAACAACCAAAAAGTAATTCCAGCAGTTGGGTTGCCAGGTCCGGTGCCGGATTTTATTTTAGCTCTAACTCTGTAAATATACCACTTTATCCACATGTCTAACCTTTTTAGGAAAGTAGCCCTTTAGATCCACAATGTGACGCTAATTTGTCCAAATAACATCTGCTTAAAGTTTTGTTCCTGCGAATTCGGAGCCGCTCAAGTTAGCCGTAGCGAGTAACGCACTTCCGGTCATTTTCACAAAATAAAACACCCGTTGCCTTTTATTATTAAGAAAACCATAACGATAGAGTTGGTGCTTTTATTTTGAAAACAGGAAGCGAACATACCCTCGCTGTAACTGACTTGAACCACCGAGGTACATTACATTGTGGGAGTAGCAGCCATAGACATATATACGTATATATGTCTATGGTAGCAGCAATGTCTCTGCATGTACTGCCTAATCCTAAACACTGATTGGCTTTTGTGTGGTGTAGTCAGAAGCAGAAGAGGCTCACGGTCGTAAACATCTAGTCACGTGTACCAAAGTCCTTCGAATGTCTCTACGGACCGTATATGGTTTGTTATTTGTGTTATTACATTACGTGTTGGACTAAATACATGTTGACATATTGAGGAAAGTATTCCGGTTAGAAGGAAACGGATTTCATATTTCAGCAGAATGGATACTTGGCGAGCTGTACAGAAAGTCCTGAGTCATAAGATGAACGTTGTGGATAAAGGGAAGACTTTGAAGGTATGTAGGCATTATAGCTGTTCTTACTTAGCTCAGGGGCTAGCCAAGCTAATCGCTAATACTATTACGGCTGTGAGCAACCATATAAATCGTGAGTGGTCTTGAATGAATCAGGTCAATCTAAGCTTTCCAACTATGTACGGCATGAATATGTATGTTTAAGGGTTGGTGTTTAAAACATTCAGAAGAACGTGTGGCTACTTCCTAACATCTGTCCCGTCCCGTGAACGGAACAGCGTGCGTTAAGAGGTTAATGATCAAATATCAAAATCCGAATAGCGTCAGAAAGTCAACCCACTCTCCACATTTCCATTTCTACCGTTTTGATACTTCATGGTACACAAACAAATAGCATCTCATATGAAAGCTAAGACCCTGGCGAGTTCAACAATACCACTATTATTACGCTAAAAACTCAGTGAACCAGCAGCCAAAGAATACAAAGGTAAACAACCACTTATTTACAGCGACTAACAGATATTCTGTCTTACCTTCGAAGTTTTGTGATGAAAAGTTGTACTTGAGAGCAAAAAACGCTGGTTTTAGTAAGTCCAACACGGCGCTGCTTGTTTACAACTCCATTTCACCCAGTGCCAGCCTACAGTAGCTGCGCCGGAACAACAGATAACCCTGGCAACCCGCAATTCCGGCCGCTAATTGGCTGGTACAATGTACACAGAACGTCATTGTCGAACCCGTCAAAACTTTTTTTAAATATTAATTCAGACTAAATATTTTTTTTTTATGGAAAAGCAATACTTTCATTCTGTACCCCTCAAAATGCCCCGTGGCTGTATTATTTTTTTTAAAATATAGCTTTTAATAAATATTCTACATATTCAACCTTTTAATGCTGAGCACTTCATAACCATTACATTAATAGTTGGTAATGCTTATTTACTTTATTGCCAAGATTTAGAACAAAAGATTGTTAACAATCTCAGGTTTGTTTGCTAGATATGAAGCTGGGAGACAATTAGTTTAGTTTTGCATAAAAACAGTGGGAAACTAGCCTGGCTTTGACGTTGTTACACTTTTGTAAAAGGTTTTTGTACAGATAAGTCGGGTTAGCTAGCTAGTTTCCCCATGCTTTTCGTCTTTCGTCTTTGTGCTAAGCTTAGCTAACTGGCTACTGACTGTAGCTTAATATTTAATGCAATATCAGAGTGATGTTGATCTTCACATCTTACTATCTGCAAGATAAATAGAAAAAGAGTGCATTATTCACACATTTACCTTCATCATTTTAATCCCATATGAGTATTATGGCATTAAACCATTTCAAATGTCAACTACAGAGAATACTTTAGTGATTAAGTGCAGTTGTATTTGCATTGTGACTAATGTGATGATAAATGTATGTCTGACATCCCAACATAAAATATATATCAGCCTTGTTCATAAAGACATCTACAACTAAATGTGTTGCCATGTTCCCTTGAAAGGCAGATTCAAATATTAATGACAGTACTTCATGTCACCATTTAACAACCATTGGGTCTGATATGTGCAGTTACTTAATGTCCTAATCATCTATTATGTCCTGTCATGGGAATAAGATAGATCTCTACATGCTTTTTAGGATAACTCTCTTTCTATATCACTGTAGTTATTACCACAGATTACTGACAAATGGATAGTCAATGGTCATGAGACATAAACAAGCTCCATTGGGACTCACAGCCAGCTCTGCACAGAAGGTGCACTATTAACGTTGCAAATGTTGCAGCATGGACAGACCTTTAGGCATATTCGACTGGGTTAAATCATGCATCACGATTTGACATCCAGACAGCACACTCAGTGGTTGCAATGGTGGCTTCTTATTCAATCCTTTCTCCTACAAATTATTGTGCAACTTTAATAAACTGATTACATCACATTAGGATATTATGATCTGTTCCTTCATGTAGATTTACTCAGAGTAGCTGAGACATATTAAAAACACTTCAGGTAAGAAGTATGTTGTTTAAAGTGATATTGATCAGGTGGCTTTGCAGTGCAGAAGGCTAAATCCCTTCACAGCCTGACACTGGAAATAAACACTCACTTCCAATAGATCTTATGCTCGTGATGGCAGTGTCTGTGATTTTCAATCCATAATGCATGGTTTTAAAATTATTAGTAAGTGCACAAGGTTTTCCTTAAGTTGTCAATCAATGTTTTACAATATAGATAAACTGTGATACAGGTATCTGCTACTGGTTGTCCACATTGAAGCAGATGTTTCATGTCAGTGTGAGGTCTCAAATCACAGAGTATAATCTTTCAATTTACGACTTGTGTCTCCAAATCTTCCAGGTTTTTGAATAATTTCAATGCAGCACTTTGTAGATATTTACTTTCACTTGTGGTTATTTGGCAGTCAATAATTTTGAATTTTGCTAACCGAAAAAGGATGATGAGGAATGTTCAGTGCAAGTGTTTCTGTGTGAACTCAAATGGAGATCTCACTGAAACAAGTTCTTCATACAGATATAACCCAGTTTCACAGCATTTTAGAAATTAGTCTGTTTATTAGTGCAGATGTAAGTGTCAACGTTCCTCAACATAATAGCATGTAAGTGATCTACAAGAGAATTTGATGATTCCATTGATAAACCATATTTTCAGTTTGATATGGCAAATGGCTTTAAATATGGTCCCCACCAGTCGCAGCTTGGAGAATGTGCCAGCCAGAGGTGTCAATCATTGTAATCAAGAACAAATTATTGAAACATTATCCGAAACTTTCCCAACAATCTGAGGGTGAATTGATCTTACAATCTCACACCCACCATTAGTGGCACCGGCAACTGAATTTTAAGCTTGAATAGTGGATGTTTCTTACTTTGTTATCTCCTTAAATTACTATGGTCACTGTCCATCAAAGCGACATATTTTATATTGCAGCTGCATCTTCAACTAATGACAATTCAACTGGAAAAATATCATGCCCATCCAAAAAGTGCTCAAACTGTTGGAACTGTTACGCATGCTGGGAGCAAGCAGCTGAGCAGTATTGTGGCATGAGAAAAATACACTAAATTGGCCGTAGCATCAGGCATAAAGCATTCAGTCTTGACATTTTGGCACCAATACCTATAGGACACATTTAAGATAAACATCACATCCGCAATTATTCAATGATGACACATAACATGATCATACACGTTTCAATAAATACAATAATAATCAGGTATCTGTATGCTAAACAAATATCCCAAGTTGTCTATGATTCTGCATTCATCACCACACTGATCGTATCCTTACATAAAACGAGGAAATGTCTGCAACAACAGATGTGCCATTTTGTATTCCCTTCAGTCAAGCTCGGTCAACTGTTGTGCTTATCTGCTCTGATACACTGACTTCACTGTTCACAACAGCAGGATAGCTCTTACATATCCCTTAACCCTGCCCTCTACTAATAATGTGAAATTTTATATTTTGCCCTACAGACCATGGAGTGAAATATTGCCAAATAAACAGCCTGAATCTCTATCTGATGCACATGGTTAGTAAGCTTTGAAGAGTTCAAAGATATAATTATTTGTGTCATAACAACAGATCAGTGAAGATATCAAACCAGCTATCTCAGTGAATTCTCAGATCAAGCCTCTCCTCAGTCTTTCATGCTTGAGCACGTTATTGCATTGTGAGCATCACTGTGCATGAATGCACTCCTATATTTTGAATATTCACCCCACATTACATAACACACATAGTGCAAACTGTTCCTAAACCATTCTCTCATTATTCTGAACTCTTACAGACACACTTCAAGCCACTTGGGGAAACAATTGTAGGAAGACCCTCCCAAGAGGCTGACTTCATGTTTGCACTGTAAGAAACAGTTACAGCAAGAAACACTTATGACACGCGTGCACTTATATTACATGTTTATATTTATATTTGGAAAGAAACACTTTACTTTACTTTTGACATTTGAAAGGCAAACCCTCCCGATGCTTCAAAATAAGCATGAATGTTCTCACTTTCCCCAAATCTAATCCAGTATTTGCATCAAATGCATTGCATTGCTCAAAAGTTTAGCAAAGATTACCTAAAGATGCTATCAGCGTCCCTCGCAAGTACTTAGCCTATTACTCTTGTTAATGACTGGAAGGTCCTCCGCAGCCTCTTAATCCACGTCCAGTACATCCAAGAGTGCCACACTAGTCATGGGTCATATAGAGCATGGTCCAACATGATCCAAGCAGCTCCATCACAACAGCCTGCACGCCACTCTGGGAACAGAGTGAGCAGACTGTCAGCCTCGGAGCACAGCCGAGTGTAAGTCAGCTGCTGACTTTTTCTGAGCAGCAGTTGCTAGGTGATTACTCAACTCTAGTCACTGAGCATGCAGGAGAGCATGCTCGATCTCTCTCTCTCTCTCTCTCTCTCTCTCTCTTACACACACACGAGTGGCCAGTTACACAGGATGTGAAGTACAGTAACCAGAAATATACAAATATATTGTAAAAGTGTCACTTCTGCTTCCATCAGCTCTTCAGGGAAACATATCCCACTGTGGATTTAACAG
Organism: Scomber japonicus; assembly: GCF_027409825.1. Taxonomy (NCBI): domain Eukaryota; kingdom Metazoa; phylum Chordata; class Actinopteri; order Scombriformes; family Scombridae; genus Scomber; species Scomber japonicus. The sequence continues at coordinate 15,981,992 of NC_070588.1, forward strand.
CAGAATTTAGTTGAACTTGAGAATCATCCTTTGAACATCCAGTCCAACACTAAAATGTACAGACAGCACTATCCAGTATCCTACTCCTATCAGTTAGCTCCTTCCTCTCAAGGACAGAGACCAGATGGTGTCTTATCTTTGACTTTGTTACTTATCAAGGCCAAAAGACATCTGAATTGAATTCCCAGAGCATTTTCCAATCAAGAAATTTACCACATTATCAAAAACTTCTACTACTATGTATAACATTTCCCCAACATTAGTTTTAAAACTAAAAATATGTTAAGGAAATAAAATGTCAACAAAAAAGTCTCACTAATACTATCCACCCCCTTGAAGTGGGCTTCAACAATTATCAGTTTACTGCTTATGAGAGAGTCAATATACTGTATGTTTACATGGGGCCGTTTCACAGCGTGGCTATCTGTAACTTAGAGGTCAATTTGGTCCACTCACTACCACCCTGTAGGTGTGTGTGTATGTGCAGGTTTATTTCTGATAGGACCCAATTAAGTGAAATGATCGTTGTCTGTTTTTGTTATTTTGTTCAAACTTTTAATAAGAAGGCTCATTATATATTTAAAAAAATACACTAATGACCCTCACATTCATAAGTCACACAAGTATGTTTTTTTGTGAATAACAGACCAGATAAAGGTCATAAAATAACAATAATAAAAGAAAATAGTCGATATTTATTCATAAGTAAATGATTTACTTCATTTATTTATTTATTTCCAAATTTGTACATTTTAAAGGGGCAAACAAACATAACACACGTCTCCTAATGCCTCAAGAAGTATTGTGGAAATTTTAAACACAACCTTATTCATGGCATTTGGTATGAATTAAATATGTCTTGTGATCCTACCAGAGAGAGGATAATCGAATGGATATGTGACTGAGAAACAGAGAGATGTGGGGTGGGGGGCAAATAAAGAGTAGGTGTAGTTGTGTCTCAATGAATCACCATGTTAAATCATACACTTTACACTTCCCAAATAGAACACAATAATTTAGCTGCAAAAGTATCAGGGAAACCAAGAGTCTTGAAATCATGTCCTGTTTTGGATTTGACATCGGCCATCCTGATTTTGATGGAATTAAAGCTCTTACTGAACAGGCACCAATTTAAGACAAAGCTGATTTATAAAATGTATTTTGGTTGACATTATGAAGGACTTAGGCAAACAAAAGCACCAGAGAGAAAACATATTCTGTGCTCCTTCTTTTCTCCTCATGTCAGTAACAATCAGGACTGTTTTTATTTGAATTTAATTTAGTGTGCTCCTACACGCTAGGGTTTCACTTGAGGATATGGGTTCAACTATAACCACACACAGACAAAATATTGGTCACAAGTGTAAATATACAAACACGCCTCGCTTCAGTGATATGGAAGACTCAAACTAAGAGAAAGCTGGGTTGTTGTTGTTTGTTCCATTTTGATGATTTTACATCCGCACATTTCTATTCTGCACTCTAGTTTGGTTTTGTGAATTTACAGACGACTTTCAACCAAATCTTTCTCTGTATTTCATCTGATTTGTATAAATCCTTCAGACTAAATTCTGAAATGAACCTTGTGAAAAAAATTGCTTTTGTGGGTTGTTTTATTTTATAAGCTAGAGTTCAGATTCCAGGCTTTTGATTATGTAACAACTCTGTGAGCAGAGATAAGAGAGTAATACAGAAATGTTTTGATATGATCTTCCTGCTCTTTCCATGCACATATCCGCTGTACACTTGGAAGGACTCTGGCCTGGGATGTGACCTGCTACTTGGATGGTGAACCCAGAGAGGATCCATGTGACCTAATTTTCCAACTCTCCACCCAAAATCCTCAGACACCAGAGGGCACACTGCGTCCTGCCACTTCCTTTTTCATCAGCTTACTCCACTGGCTGCTCATCAGGCTGGTTCTACGGACTAATGGTAATGACACACATATTACCCCCACCCACTCACACAGCTCAGCCCCCAACAGATATGCCCCAAGCATAAACATACATGCAGAATACATACAACCGTAAGCATCTGAACCCTGTGTTGCATGTTACATGCATGCATAAAAAGCATGCCCGTAAAGCTGTCCTTCTATGATGTGTTATTTCCAACATCTATTCCAAAATAGCAAAGCTTCCTGACTCAGAGGGAACTGCCTTTCAACCCTAAAAACACAAATCACAATTGAGTTATTTCAATCGCCATTAACATCGGAAGCAGGAAACAAAGTGAAGAGCAAATTGATGATCAGGCCATCTGAGCTTCGGTCAGTGTGTGCACAACTCGGCTCATCTCTGCTCTGTTAAACAAACAAGCACACGGCTGCTTGTTCCCAGTAACAGAATCCAGCTTCTGTCACGTGCCAAGCTGCATGAAAGCCATTATGGTAGGACTGTGGCAGTCAGCAGCATGAGGAAAAGAAATATTAGGATTGTATGCATGAGTGGTATGCATGGACCACTCATAGATGCAGCAACATTGCTATGTGTGCTCGTCCTACAGCCATTTGCAAGAAATATTGAACATCAATCCTCACATTTACTGAACAGTTCCATAAAGATTTTAGGAAAGCAGACATGGGAAATATGCAGTACGAGTCAAGTTTGGACACACCTTCCCATTCACTTGACTGAGAAAGTGCATCCCAACTTTTGACTGGTGTTGTATATACTGAATAATTGACATGAACAGTCATGAATAAGACATATTATCCATCGGTTCATTAGGGCAATGCTGTGCTCACTCTGGCATAGTTTTGTGAGAGCGCTTGGCCATGGGCGCTCTGCAGGAGGACAGATCTGTGTGGGTGGAGGAGGAGGAGGAGGCGTGTTAGTTTGTTTCAGGGCTTTACTCTTCAGCTTACAGTGGAGTAGGTAATGCCTTTCCCTTTGCACTCCTTTGCCATATCCCCATAACAGTTGGCATCAATCAGTAGTGTATTTGTTTGTTTACCCTGGTTTTCAGGGCTGTAAGCAATAAGAATACGGACCTCATGCAGCTTAAAAGATTAGGCTGACGATATTCTATATTTTTCTTATTGTCAACAAATCTCATGTGCAGAGATAAACCAACAATTGACTCATCCTACTTACAAGTACTTTGTGTACATCCAAAGCCTGATATATTTTAGGATATATCAGAAATATCTATATTCTTCTGTATTGTAGACTTCAATTGTTGTCCAAAAACTATTAAATACACATCAAAGATAAATACAGTTGCACTGGTTGCCATGAAGGCAGTAGGCAACCATAATTTATTTAGAAACAGCTCCAAAAACTAATAACAGGGATAGGATGGTCATTTTCAGAGGAAAAGTTCCTTGTACGTGGTTCCATTTACAGAGCTCGGCAAGCATGTTGTGCTACATAAGACAGCTACTTGACTTTGTGCTGCATTGCTAATTTGGCAAAGAAATTCAAAGTCAATATGTAATATATCACGATAAGCTCCTGAAGCTCTGTAAACGGGTGCAAAGAACTGCTCCTCTGAGACTAAAAATGTTTTTGCTGTTATTACTTTTTGGAGACATTTCTAAACTAATTATGGGAGCCACTGCCATCAGGGCAAGGGGACATGTCACCCAGAGCAACAGTGTGGCTCACTGATGTGTTTTTAATAGTTTTTGCACAACAATGGAGAGCTACGGCACAGAGTAGTGCGATATATCAGGCTTTGGATATACGCACAATACTTGTAAGTAGGATGAGTTCATTGTTGGTTTGGATCAGCACATGAGATTTTTTGACAAAAAGAAAAATATAGAAATCCTAGTCTTTTAAGCTGGACGAGATCTGTATTCAGCTCTAAAAACCAGGGTGAACAGAGAAGTTTTTTTATGAACAGCAAAATGCAATTCAAGCCTCCGTGAAGTAAATTAACTTAATTTGCAAAAACAGCCAGAAAACCACCTAGGGAAGTCTGAGGCAGTTTGTCACCACAGTACATTAGATCTGGCACGATGATGTCTGATGCCACCAGTAACAAGATATTACATAAACAATCTTTGTGCATTGCGGCAACACTGGCAGGATAAATACGTACCATTGCCAGGGATAATTATTTGGTGAAACTGTTATATGAGCAAAGTGTAAGATATTGAAAAGATAGTGTGACAATTATCTGTAAACAAGCTAATTATGTAAAACTTGACTCAATAGCAGTTCAGTCACAGTTTGGACAACTTGTGAGACACAGCCAAAAAGCACATCAACAACAACAACAAAAGATCGGTGTATTGATGCAGATGCGGTAAATGGTTGTCATGGTTTTTGGCTGAAGTGCATCTGAAAACACTGTAAAACCCCATTGAGAGCAAAAAGAGTCAACATCTTTTTGGAAAACATGTAAATCAACCCGTGTGAGAGATTAAACTGATGCAAATATTTCAAAAAGAAAAAATATATTCTCCAATAGAGTGTATTTTGGTTTAATAAAGATGTAAGCTTGGAAAGATGATACATGATGATAAATATTTTACCCACTGCTGTCATCTTAACTATTTAAACAAAAAATACTAGATTAAACAAAAATATGAATATGAAATATATTCAAATATATATTCAAGTTATGCCCTGTCCACGTGTTACAATTTCTGATATAAAAATGGTTTTGCTCCTAGACTGTCAAAATTACAACTATGCTAGGTATCATCAAAAGAAAGCAGTCCCATATTACCCTTCGCCAAAGAACATCTTTAAAACAGTCCTCTCACTGTGTATCATTACATCACAAAACAACCCAAAGCCAGAAAGATGGAAAGAAGATCAGATGCTGTATAATCTCATCTGAAACACACCTTATTGAGGAGGTCGCCCCGGGGCAGAGGTGAAATGTGTAGCCTAGTGGTTCCTTTCACGTGATCCTCCACACTCATCCAGCCAGAGTTAAGTATCCAGTCGCACTGCTGGTGAGTGCACTGACAAAGACACACAGTCCCTGATTTAACAGCCCCTATGCCCTTCGGTCCCAGAGGAAAAGGGCTGTCTCACTCAGGAAACCAACCCAGTGCAGCAGCTCAGGCAGAGGGGGAGCTGAGAGAAGAGAGGGGCCTCTAAACAGCATGACACCTACCAGCCAACATGCAGTCTGAGGAGATTAGTAGATGAGTGTGAAAGAGGAGAGGAACAACCTAACAATACTGTTAATCTTTAGTATCTTGTCACATACAGTTTGATCTCTGAAGCCATCTGCTGCAAGACTAAATGTGATGTTTGTGCTGACAATATATGTAAATACATAAATGTCACGTGATGCTTCATTAACACTGAGTCTGTGTTGTGTTTGGGAGGCTGAAAAAAAGCATACAATAAAGACATCAGTAAACACACAGAACCAGAGGGGGTTTCTCAGCACTGTAGTTCCATCTAGTGGTCAAAAGGTGTAAACATCTAGTGCCCTGATGAAACCTAGTGGGAGTGTTTTCACACAAACTTTGGAGCAGAAGGTTAACAGTGTCCTAATTAGTTCAGCTCATGTTACTCCAACAATAAAGGCATGATCCAACCTCCACTAATCAACAAGACAATTTACACCCCACCTACGCTTTGGCTTTCATTCAGCTCAGTTCATCACAGTTTTCACATTCAGAGTTTCAGTTCCAACCAGAACCAACTGAGACAGGTGGTTGTTGTATGGCTTGATGCTGCAGCCTGAGTAGTTCACAGAATTAAGGATAAATGAACTGTGATGAAGGCTGTCTTTAAGCAACCCACTCTATCATTAGGTATGGGCTTTGTCTCTACAATTAATGACTTAACAATGTAAAAAAGTGTCAGATTTTTTGCTTTAAATATATAAAAATAGTCATTTTTTTACCTGTTATTGTAGGTTATTCTCCAAATACAATTCCTGTTTGATCATAGCCTCATAATCAGACAAATTTTGTTTCACTTCATTATTTGAATCACGAAAAAAAGTCATGGCAGAAATTCAGAGGTCAGGAACCAGGTTAGTGTTATTTCAGGTAACATAGTTAAAGGACCAGTGTGTAGGATTTAGTGGCCTCTAGTGGTGAGGGTGCAGACTGCAATCAGCTGACATTGTCTCCCCTCACCCTCCCCTTACATTAGTGCAGGGGGACCTACAGAGTCTGCCCTCTCTAGAGTCAGTATTTGGTTTGTCCATACTTTGATATTATAGAAACATGGCGGTGTAACATTATGGGCTCCGTGGAAGAGGACCCACTCACTATATAGATATAAAGGTAATGAAAACACAACAATTCTTATATTAATGTGATTATACAGTGATTAAAACATACTTATGAATCTAATATTCCATTTCTGCCAAGTCCGTTCTGCTAGATGACACTAAATTTCACACACTGCATCTTTAAATGTGTCCTTGGCATTTGTTTTACTAAGAACTATGTATTATTCATATCAGTGTACCTAATCTTAGTCCTATTACTCAAAGGAAACAAACAGATTAAAGAAAAGAGTTGCATTCAGTTTAGCTCCTATGATATAATCTCTTACCTTGAGTTCATCTGTGAGATGTATCACAGGCTGTAAATGTAACCAGAGAATTTCTGTAGGCTGATACAAGTACAGATGGAGCAAACCGAGGTACTCACCTCCCACAGGGACCTGAACTCCCTCTGTTCAATGCGTAGGAGCTCACTGAATTCCCGCGTGACAATGGTGGCATGCCGGGGGGTGTTATCCAGGATCGACTCCCCAAATGCTGTGCCTGTGCCCAGTGTACATATAGTAACAGCATCCTACAAGAGAAACAGATATGGTGCTCTACAAGGGATATTTCCTCCATTAACATAAGGAAAGGATGAAACATATCAGACACAGTACAATGCTAATGTAATGCCCTTATTCTGCTGAAAGAAAGGGCTTTTGTGCTCAGCACTTGAGGAGCGGTGCTCGGCACTGATCAGATCACTCTCAAAGGTTAGAGGCAATCACCTGAACACTTATGGCAGATAGATGAATACCCTCCAGTCAGCAAAGAAATTACCCCAATCAGCACCCAGACAAACTGAGCCGTATGAAGCTGCAAGATTAAAAATATTCAATAATGTAATAAGCAAAATGCTCTTTTCAGCCCTCACTTCACACACAAGCTTCAGGTTCGATGTGAATTCTTTTGCATGTGTGATGAATTTCAAGTGGGTCTTTGCAGACAAAATTATTCAAATTGTCAAAGAATGATTGTAAAATTTAGGAGACTGGGGGGGGACTGGAATGTATTTTATTGTCTGTTTAAAAAGAGATGCGAGCCTGATATGCTGATATGTGAGAGAGAACAGGCTAGAAAGAAGAGAGCCATCCCCACCTTTAAGTCTTATTTGTTTTATTATCTGTCGGCTAAAACTGGTGTATCATATCATGCGTGGGAAATCACATCAGTCATACCTGATAACTTGATGTCTCTGACACTTTCACATCCAGGGAACCAGAGAGGACGGCATACCAGCTGGTGCCAATGTCTCCTTGTCGATACACTGAAAAACACAGCACAGATTTCATTTTAATGAACTGTTTTGTTTTCAGATATGGGAAACTTTCAGAGCATAGTGTCTTTTGACCTACAGGTAATGCCTTTCTCCAAGCATTCATAAAAGCCACAGAGGCATATCTGCTGCAGCAAACTGGGTTGGAATCTCTCAAAGGCTTTGACATTTTTTAGACGTGCCAGGATTATGTCGACATCTTCCCCAGAGCGCTCCGCAGGTCTGGAGGAATAAAAAGAAAAGGACAACGAACAGGTGACTGCCAAAATGAAAGTACCTAAATATCCTGCAAAGCTTTTGTGAGCCAAAGCAGCATGAGTTCATGTTGGCCTGGATTCTGAAAGTGTTTCTGCAGAAATAATATGACACCATTTCATCTCAGAGGAAAACTGTACTTTGGTTTTATGTTAAGCTCTTATGGCATAAGCTGCATCTACATTTACACAATAACAGCATCACAGACAGTCAGGACTCACAACTGTGTTCAATTGCACTTATGATGAAGTTAGACGATAAATAACTGCTGCAGATCACAGTTAAGAAACATGTAGAATAGTAAAAACATTGTTATTAATAATTTCATTTCAATGTGAACAAATAAAAAAGCTCTACACCTCTCTACAATAAGGAAGCTTATAAGTTAAATCAGGAAGAGTATCTTTAATTCTTACTCTATTCAGATTTGTTTTACTTCCCAACTCAATCAGCTAACAGACAGCTTTCACACATTCTATCTATTCAGCCAATACTCAGCAAAGACTCCTTATGTGTCTATTCAGTTTTTAAAATACCTTTTAAGACACATTTTTTGACATTACTTTCTCCTAAAATGTTTTTACTGCTATTTTATCTCTTATCCTGTCTTTTTAATCTACTTTTATCATATTTTCTTGTTTTTATCATTGTTTTACAGTTCAGGCTTATTTAGCAGGACCACACCTAAACTGCACCACTTCCAGCATCCCTATAAATTCCCACCCAAGCCTCTCCTCCTCTTTTGCTCTCACTGTGCACCCCCCATCCCCCTTTTTCTGAAGGGTCTGAAGATGGAAATAAAAACTTAATTTCAATTGCAGTAGCTTTGCAGCTATGAAACATATTTCTCATTAGTCTTCTCCTGAAACAGTTTTGGCTCCTGCTTAGCAAGCAGTTCACTGACCATTTGTTTTTGGCAGATCATCTAAAAATTGAGTGACCTGAGCTGTGGCAGATAACACCCATCACATTCACATCATCGCAGATGTGTATGTGTGTTGTATCCCTCCAATGTATTACAAAGCCTGCCCCACATTTGTTACACTGAATCCACAGCTTCTGATGTAACATGTGGGTGTTTGTACTGTAGCTTACATCACCTTTGAATCTGCAGCCATCCTTTAAAATAAGTGAAACCAAACACTATAAATAATATAATAACATAAATAATTCAGAAAGACAAACAAGCACTGGTCTGGCTTTATGTAGCTCTGACAATTGTTTATTGTAGTGTGTTATCTGGTCTGTCATAACACAATAAGCTTGCTTTTATGGAGCAACAACTTGCAAGCGTGTGACTCTGGAAAATGTATTACCTGGCAATTTTTCAACTCACAGTAGTCACATTATGTCTATACAATGCAGGTACTTCCTGATTGGACTGTATATTCAAACCTGTGGCCACATCTAATTAACATCTCCCATAACATTTACTTCATAACACACACTACAAAGTGAGGAACAACTAAACATTGATGTGAGAAACAGACCAGAGTTTTGAATATGAAGTGCTGTTTATGGGTCCAACTGAGGACATAAAGCTTAATTACAATAATAAAGCAGCAAATATTACAAACAATCATGAACCTAATGTGACAACTTTCAAATCAAGTCAATTTAATCTGCTTATAAAGATAAATCATACATTTATATCAGAGGCCTCACAATCTGTTCAATATATTACATCCTAAATCCTTAGACCATTGATCTAAGTAAGGGAAATATGATAATCGACATGCACATAGGTGCTATATACACCATAGACAGGGGTAGCAGAAGTGGAAGAAACAGAATTTCAATAGTAATGAACTAAAATAGACAATATAAGTACAATATGATAAATGTAGTGTCAGACTACAAAGTTTAATGTGACTTCAGCAGTGTGTTATCAATTTGACTATAATCTATTTTTGATTTATCATTTACCTATTTATACTAAATGTCCATCACAGTTTCTTAGAGTCATCAGTGATCAGTGATCAAATGTCTTGTTTCCTCTGACCAACATCCCAAAACAAAAAGATATTCAGGTACAAATTATATAAAATCAAAGAAAGAAATTCTCGTCGCTGAAATCAGCTAATTTTTGCTTCACACACAATGTAAGCAATCTATTGAATCAACTAGTTGTTCTAATCGAACAGTTTAAGTAATATAAACAGTTTAAAAAGTGAAACATGCATTTTATAATGTATACCACGAAATAAGGCCAGTGAAGTACACTTAACTTTGTTTTTAAATGTAGTGTAACCACATATGGATGGAAATATATATGTTCATCACCCCATTTTAAAAGGAACACAACAAGGTGAAGGTGAAGTTTGCACACTATTTGTCAGGAAGAGGTGAGTCATACAAGGACCATTTGATTTGAGCAACACAGGTGGCTCCTACGACTAACGAGAGGATATTACTGTGTAAACACGTCTGGCACACTGCGTCACTTGGCTGTTTATAGCTGATGTACTTTGTACCTTTCTTTGTGACGCATCCCTCCAGCTCCCTCCTCATTTTGTGTTAAGGTGGTCCGTTTACACCTGAGCTGTGTCCACCATCTCTGCCTGGTTAGCACCTAAGTTGAGCACTATGTTAATTTTACACATTTTTGAATGTGTGAATTTAAAATGTTAAAATGAACTACATGGTTCTCTAAAAAAAACTTCATAAAAACTGGACTTAAAAAATAGTTATATTAGTGTGCCTTTCAAGCTGCCTACATTGTTTTTTGGTCAAAACCCACATGATGCAACATAACGATGATTCATAAATATCACTATGGCATACATGATATCAAATGTTTCTAGATCTTCACTTGAGTGTTGTCTTGTTAGATCAGTTTTTTTTTTTTTTTTTTTTTTTTTTTAAAGCAGTCCTTCAATGGTTTGATACCTCTAACAACATATACACACAGTAGATACAGAATTTAGTTGAGCTGCAATGATTGGTTGGTTAATCAATTAATTGAGCTATGAAAAATTAATCAGCAGCTACTTTGATAATTGTTTTGAGTAATTTTAAAGAACAAATATTCTTTCATTCCAACCTCTTAAATGTGAAGATTTTCTGTGGGTTGTAGACTAGAAACAGATTTAGTTTTTTCATTTTAAAACACAAACGACTAATGAGGAAAAATGACAAGATATAACCTATGGTGAAAGTAGACAATAGTCCTATAATTCAATCTGATATTCTCACAGGGACAAGCCCATGGTTGCAAAGCAATTAAGAATTGCAGTTCAAAATGATCAGAGGGTCCATATGGCATATGGATTACTGGCAATAGTTTTGGTCTCAAATAAATCTGTAACACACTGAAATATATATAGCTCATGCAGTTTGATTTAAGACAGAAAAAAACCCTCATCACATAACAACATAAATCTTATTAAGTTTAATTCAGGGCTATTTGCATAAAAACCTGGCAACTCAAAGTACTTTCATTGTCCAAACCATAGATTCTATGTAGTTCTGCTTATTGCACACATCAGATTTTTAACCTATCTTTACCTTTTACATAGAATTTGCCTTCCATGTTTTGTATTAATTGCAAAGCAGACTAGTTGAACAGTTTAAGTATGAAATCTCACAGCATTTGCCATTGACATCAATATGAAGTGATAATGTGGTAAATGCACGTAGTGATAAATTAACAGTTTAACAGCATACAGCTTATATCAAACGCCTCCAATATTTCCCTGGTCATGAATGAGCTACAGTTGTGTATAGCCTACTGATTTATAGTTTTCCAACAGTAAGGCAACACCGTTTAAGCCGGTAGGTATGAACACGTGTTTTGATATGCTATATAAAGGGTGTAATCTTACACATGGCGCTTTCAGGGATGATCTAAATCAACTTCTGAAGCCTGAAGTCTTCAATCAACGCAACAGAGCCGCTTTAATGCAGCCACTGAAACACAACGCCCAAGCTGTTTATGGTGTAAAATCAAAATCGCTCTGACATCCCTTTATCATTCACTCGTATAGTGATATCAAATCAGTCTATGAAGGCAGAGACATTATATAGATGTATTACCTCTTATCCAAGCAAATAATCCACTCGGCAGATTCCGACGAATGTGAAGAAGTGTGCGCTGCTACCATCTTGCGAATGTGCTGCTGCTGCTGTTGATGCTGCGGTGGAGGAGAGAGGGCTGGACCAAAATAACACTCACTGCTGACAGCCAGCCCGTCCCTGCTGCTGCTCAGCTCACCTGTCCAGGAGCTGCATCAACAGGAAATACATGAGGTGTGTGTGTGTGTGTGTGGGGGGGGGACTCTTTTGAGATGGACAGTTACAGACAAGTGTGCCAGAGGTCATTAAGTGAAAGGGATTTTCTGACCTTATTTGACGTTATTAATATAATTCAATGTGATAACTGTAGCACACTTTGCCAGTTTATTATTATTGATTAAGAGTACTGATTATGAGCACACCTGTACTGGGTGTGTGTAATATTGGTCCACTAATTAGGGTTGGTTTGTTAGACTGCATTAATTTGATTTAGATAACGGATAGCAACTGTGTGTAAATGAGATTGTTTCAAGAATATGGTTTCTAATCCGTCATAAAGCAACAGTCAAGTGCCTTTATGAACCTAGAAATTGCTTTTTCGTGCTGTAATCCTGTTCACACTGAGAGAATGTAATTAATTGATGCCAAAATCCACAGTCCTCATTCATGCAGATATTTATTTAAAGGTTTATCCTAAGCTAATATGAGGTGTCAACTGCCCAAAATCAAGTGGATATTTCAGTAAGTTACTTTTTTTTTCAGAACCAAATTCACTCTTTTTGTCCCTCATCACTTCCATTAAAAGTGTATTAAGAAAGGATCCTTTGATGGTCATTATGAACAGTAAGAATGATATCAGCAAGCAAAACTTGATTCAGTGTTCATATGGGCACCTGACTGTTGTCTAAAGGCAGACTTGAAAAAATTGTGAACCTTTCCTTTAATAAACCCTTGGTGAGTGACAATTTCCTGCCTGGATGTGAACAATAACCCCTTTATTAAACTGATTAAACTGAACATAAGTTGTAAAATGTTAACAATAATGTGTTAGATGAAGCCCACATAGTGTAGCAGCTCACACCAACTAATGTCTTGGATCTGCCTACTTGCCTCTGTGCTTTTGTCTCCACCTAACACCATCTCACTCCCACAACAAATTGTTCTTGGAAACATGACTGAAAATGAAAGCTTAATGATTCATGAGATTAACAATTGCAGCAGCCTTGCAATTATTGCAGAAAGATCCTTTTAAGAGGGATTATATAGGCATTAATATAACAAATGCTATTAGTGCTAGAATGGAAATATATGAAGCAGTGATACAAATAGGATCAGTTTAGTAAATCATATGAAAGAATAAGGATCAAATTCAGTTGAAATGTGATGGTGCATGACTGCATACAGGCGCCATGTGACCTAAAGTGTCTAGTCAGCAATAAGTGACTTCTCTGATGTGTACTATCAGCCTACTGCTGCAAAGGGGAGCTAGAGGACATGGTGGTAACCTTATGGGTACACTATAGAATAACATCAACATTATCATCATCCACAACAACTACCAACATGAATCAATGTCTATAGCTAAAAGACTTCTTGTATAGCTGACTGCAAATGGAATGACACCTTGTCTTCTGTGAAAGTGGGAAACATTTCCATAATGGCCCTGAGAAAATGATGCCTTGTACTAAGAGGCCACATAATGACAGGGTCATTGGTTTCTTTCAGTTACCTTGGCAACAAACTGCGATAGAGACAGAAGTATAGCGATTCAGCGGTGCAGCTCAATGAGATGAAATGGTGAAGAAAACAGTTTGTATGCTTCTGTCAGTATATTTTCTTTTGGTGGGTGGGGAGGTGTGTGTGTGTGTCTGTGTGTGTGTGTGTGTGTGTGTGTGTGTGTGTGTGTGTGTGTGTGTGTGTGTGTGTGTGTGTGTGTGTGTGTGTGTGTGTGTGTGTGTGTGTGTGTGTGTGTGCGCGCGCGCGCGTGCGTGTGCGTGCATGTGTGTTTGGTGAGGGGGTTCTATTGAGTTTTGTCATTATTTCAACACAAAACATCACAAAATCCCAAAGATAATGCAAAATACCTTTGCTTAAATAAAAATCTTTAATTCATGTAGCATGCAGGGTTAGATAGGGGTTGACCACAATACCCTAAATGAACAAAGTAAAATTAACCCTTTATTTGAGAGCTTGACTTATTAAAGCATGATCAGTCTTTTTTATAGTCTGAATTGAAGTACTTTTACATAGATAATGAAAAGAATAGTCCCATTTCTCCAATGTTTATGAACATTACTGATATAAAAACAATCTTAAACTGTCATTATTAATAAGTGTGGCTGCTATGTAGTGTTTCTGCAGTATGATAGATTAACTGTTCTTTATGTTTGCTAATCACATTTTAGGAATCAATATTTAAAATCCAGTACTGTAATCTGCCAGAAGAGGGCAGTGTTATCTCTGTAAACACTCAAAGTATGAGCATAGGACAAATATTCAACTCAACATTCAGAGACAAAAATGAGAAACATGCGGCAGAATGTTTCTCATTTTTGTTGGATGTATGTTGGATGTAACTGATTGTTTACATCTGCAACTAGATAACTAGATAACTAGTTAGCTAGATAGATAGTTAGCTAGCTAGATAGCTAGCTGGATAGATAGATAGATAGATAGATAGATAGATAGATAGATAGATAGATAGATAGATAGATAGATTTTGACATCAGAATTTGGTTAAAAGTCTCCCATTGGTGTTCAATTGGTTTGAGATCTAGTGACTGCAAAGGCCATAACATATGATTATAATAATTTTAATACTCATTAAACCATTCAGTGACCCCTGGTTTGGCAGCAATACACTCTACTTAGCAGCATATAAACCAAGAGCGAGTAACATAGAAAGAAGGACTCAGTCTGACAATGAAATATGTGAAAATGTTCACAAGACTGTGATTTCTCATAAATGTTATGCATTGCGTAATACATTTGAAATTATTTGTGATAATGTTGACAATTTGTACATGTTCTGTCCAGTATATTAAGGTGAGGTTTTTTGACAACATAAACTTAACTTAGGTCCACTTATGAAAAATTAGTATACCTTGAGTTGAGATTAGTTTGTTAAGCTATACTGTTTAAGTACAAAATAATCAACTATGACACTCACATTTTTGGTTTGCAAATCTTCCTCTTTTGCCTAAGAATGAGTGGCACTTAAACCTCCCATCACAAAGTCTTCCTCCTTTCTTATTATATAAATAGAGAGAAGGATGCAAGACTGAGCTCAGGCTGGGGCATGCACAACACAAAGCACACATTCCTGTAGTGCTGCATACCACCAACTCACAGCAGCAACAGACCAACACATAACAATGTGTGACAATGTCAATACGCACTGCAGTACTTTGCAACTACACCTCTGGTGTTACTTCAAACACTCTAACAGTTCACACACCACTGCAGCTTAGTTCTCTCAGAAATACCAATAACTCACACATATGTGGATACTCTTAAACTTCCCAACGGATCATTTCCAAGTGGATAATTCATAGTTTAGCTATTGCATGTAAATGTTCAAACAGTCCTGCATCCTGAAAATGCTTCAGTATCCTATGCCATACTGAAAAGTGTCTGACTGAGAGTGGAATTATGGAAAGATCACACACATTTCAGCAAGACATAAAAACATCAGGTGCAGAGACAGTAGGGTGCTGTAAGTTGTGCCCGGCTGGATTGTGTTTGAGACATTGTCTCAAAGGTTCCACTGGCTGCTCTGACCAGATATCTTCACCTGCTCCTGTTTCCATTTGGTTAGTCTTGTTCATTCTATGCTGTTTGAGGGGTTGCTATAGGGACAACTTGCTTGCCTGCGGCGTGCCATGTAACCCCTGGGAAAAAGCCCACTGACTGTGTATATATGGCTTTTCAGACCCACAGTTGCTAGGAAGTGATACAGCAGGCTTGAAATGGTAAACACACAGACACACTCAGTCCTTAGGTGCACACAACGTAATTTCAGTTGCTGATGAGCACTTGGAAAGATATTTGTTACTTCTGTTATGTAATGTCATGCAATTACAAAATATTGCATGTTTAGTTTCAGTTAAAATTTGTTTATTTTTTCTTGTCAGATGAGAATTTTAAGATTTGTTATAGCAGTCATGCGTCCTATTTAAAAATAGCAAAGTTTAAATACCAGAGTCAAAGGGAAATTATGTTTAGGACAGCATGCCCCATAATTGACACTGTTAACATTTTTCACACACATTTCTGAGGGCTCACAGAACCATGGTGACAAAATGTAGGTGGTTTACATACACCAAATAAATACAGAACACCTCAAAAAGCCATAATCTACTCTGTAAAGAACCAAGGCACTTAAATAAACAATATGTATGTGAGTAGTTCTGAGAAGCTATATAAAACTGTACATATCAGATAACCTCGTCTCAAATGGAATGTGAGGGCAGATAACTCCAAAGGAAATGCCTGAGGATTGGACTTTTTCCAGAGACTTCACTGAATGTTTTAAAACGCTAATTTATTACTTTGATACGATGGAGTGAACTAGCCTAAAATGCAGCAGAATTTTCATAGCATGTTTACAAGACAATCTAATAAATGAGGGCAAAAAGTGATGCTTTCAAGAAGAAAAAAAACCCACAGTGTTGATGAGGGTTCAATATTTTATGTGTTGTGCAATTAAAAATGTAGATGGGATTACACTTTAGGCAACTGTTATTCTCACAAAAACATTCCTGCTAAATAGATCACCATCTGCTTATGCCTCTGGCTGCAGTCTGGGCTATTGTTTGCATTTTGTTACATAATTATACCCATGTTTAGTTGCAAACATGATTTCAATCGACTTCAATATAGTTGGAATTAAAGGATTACTCATATATAACATACAAACCTAGAGAAAAAAAAAGAACAATGCAAATTAATTATCTTGTAAAAACATATTCAAATATTTAGTTGATACCCATAAAAGTGGAGATCAAAGAGTATCTTCTCCCACTTGATCTGTCTTGTGTTTCCCAGGTTATGTTTGATTGGATGATATTTTTGCAATGTAGGTTCTCAGCCACCAAGGAAATCTCACTGCGCTCTCATTCAGTATCTTTGTGACCGATCTGAATGAAAACAAAACCTCTGTAAATCAAACAAGCAGGTACAACCTATCATGTATCAGATGACAGTTTTGCATGATAAGATTTAACCTGGACTCTGTTGCTCCCTGGGGAGGGAACCTGATTTTCAATGAGTATGACAGTAAAAACTATATACATTATGTTTTGAGAGAGAGCTCAGTTTCTATACAGCTTTATATCCATGAAGCCACTGAGTGTTCCTGTTTCACTAAAGAACAGTTAACTTCAGCATAATGAAACCAGAAATCAGAAGATGTCTCACTACATCATGCACAGCATTCTGAATGTATGCAGAATATAGGATCTCTGCTGGTGACCCGCTTTAACTGAGGCCAAATATTGTGTGAATAGATGAACTGACCATTTTATATGAAGGAATAGAGCCACAAGACACACCTGCTGTGACTTCAAAAGTGACACTAGTCCCACATCAAAACCTGGAATGACACTTGTAAGGTGTTCATGCATATAGTGAAGAGGATTCGACTGGTTTAGTCACTGCACAACAGAGCTGAAACAAACAGGATGTAGGACTGATTTAAAGGTAGACAAAATCTAATGTTTATGTTCTTTACCATGTTTGGCTGAACATTAAGCACTCATCATTATCTGTCTTGCACTTAAATAACTTAAATTATTGTTTTAAATAGTTTTTACTGCTTTATTTGTCGGATTATGTTATGCTGTATTTCCTGTTTGTTGTTTTTAATGCATTAAACGTTGACAAGATATGACACAGAAGGATAGCTTCACATTTTTTCAAGTCTGGTACCCATATGAACATTGAAAGAGGTTTGGTTCGCTGTGATATTTCTTCTTGTTTTTCCGAAATCCAGTCATCGTTTTGTGCAATAATGTATTTAAAAGTGTATCCAAAGCTCCAATAAGGCCTCAGCCACCCAAATCAGTCAAATCAAGTAGATATCTTCTAAGTTCCATGTAGAATATGAACTAAATACAATACTAACAATATTATAACTAAACTTTGACAGAGAGCTCCTCCACAACATGAAAGAATGAGCTAATAATGACCTGCCAAGGTTTATATTTTATTTGAGTGGGTCAAATTCCAAGGATCAAATTTAGCCAATGTGCCTTTTCCACAGCAGGCGTTTTGACTTGTCATTGTAGGAAAGGCACATGTGTTACTAATAACATTTATGATGGCTCTGTTAATATTCAAGTGTTCCAGTAAGCCATGATGACAGTGTGACTGTCAGCTAGTATTCAAATTACCAGGATCCTGAAACCAAAGCACGTAAGTTAAACTAAATGAGCATCTAAAATAAGTTAAACCATCATTATTTGTGCTATTAACAACTGTGCTTTTTCTTCCATAAAAAGGGCCTATTGATCTGCTAACCAAAACCAACTGACATGCAATGAACCTGGGGGCTTTAGGGCCAAAGTTGCCAAGTCAACTTTCCATGCATAGTGCAGAAATGTTACATCATTTGAAAGGAAGTTGTAGCTTCAGCAAAGTATCTTAACGCTAAGATACTATAACAGCAATAATTCGCAGAACATGGCTAGAACACCTTTACAGAGTAGATGAACTCCTGTAAGATGGTTTTTGTACTGTAGGTGCGGATTTATATCAGTGCAGAGGTCTGATATACAGCAAGTTCTTTCCCACGCTTTTGTCTACAACTCCTCGTGTGTCCGCGCCGGGCTGTGGAGTGGAGAGAGGAGGTGAAGAAGGAGGAGGAGGATGAGGAGGAGGAGGGAGTGAAGTAGACTGGTGGGTTCAGTCCTGGAATGTGCGCGCGCTCCCGATTCTCTCTGTTCTCGCCTGGCCCCGGCGCGCCGCACAGACAGACGCGAGTGCGCGCGCAGCTCCCGCGACAGGTCTGGAAGTGCAAGAAGGAGGAGGAGGCAGGAAAAGGCTGGAGAGGGGGAATGATGGCGGTGGGCAAGAAGAAGGGACAAGTTTGATATACTGTAAAACCGGGACGTTGTAGGCGATCTTTCGGCGCCTTAACACGATGACGCAAGTAGGAGGTGAGAGCTTTTAAAGTTGTTGAGCTGTTCGGCGCCGTTGTGTTAACGTTTTGAACGGCTCGTATTTGAAACTGCCACAATGAATTGTTCAGTGAGACACTAAAAACGGGCTGTTGGCTCACTAAGTGTAACTTTCCTTCGCATTTTTGTCTGTGAATTAGCCTTACCAACAACGCTAACCTTGTTTAACCGGTCCAACTGTGTATATTAAAAAAGTGACTGCATGTTAAAGTTATTTTTTCCTCGTTAACTTTGGTGTAAAGTTAGCTAACGCCAGTAGAGTCAGGCAACCAACGAATGGCATAAAGGCTACTACAGCAAACAGCGCTTAAAAAAGAAGGTTTGTATGCAAATTAACCTTTTATAAGTTAAAAACATTAATCTAACATTGCTTTTCAAGTCGTGACGTACCTTTTTATCTTACTTAACGTCACCTTTTCGGTGTAGATTTGCATGTAGATGGAGATACCTGCAGTTACTCATTTCAAATAGCTATCGGGTGATTGTGAGATAGTGGTGTCAGGTCTCTGTGTATTAACATAGTTTACCGGTTCTTCTTTTCTTCAGATGACTTCACTTTTATTTGTTAGTTGAAACAACAAAAAGAAGCTCCGCCGGACCCATGGCACCGCCTGCGTAGAGGTAGAGAGGAAATAATTGTTCATCAACAACACACCAACTATCTATCGACTGTATTCTGAATTGAGCTAAACAAAAGAAATCAAGCAACAAAAAAAATGATCAAAGCGGAAAGTAAAGGAGGCGAGAGGACCCTGAGGAGCGCGTCCCCTCACAGAAATGCATACAAGTCTGACTTCCACGCCATTAAGTGCTCCTTTGATGGGCCAAAGTCCGAGGGCGCCGCCAAATCATATGCAAATGGATCCAGTGACACCCGAGAGGACTCCAGGGGGAGGCCATTTGGGACCCGAGTGAACAAGATAAAAAACATATTCCTACAGATGGATGGTCAGCAACAGGAGGTTCAAGATGTGAAAGTAACTTTAAAGCCTGATGTGTCACAAGTGTCCCCACCGAAGCCTCAGTTTCCAGCCAACACGCAGAGAGCTAACTTAAATAGTGCTACAAGCCCAAGCCCAGAATCTCTCAATTTAGATAAAACACCCAAGGGAGAGGATGCTGAGATTGACAAAGTGGCTTTGGCAGAGAAGTTTTCTGTGACCAGAAAACTCTTTGAGAGGGGCATCAAAGAGCAGCCAGCAGCAGAAAAGCAGTCTCCAAACAGAGGAGTAACTCGCTTGTCTCTCGGAAGTGCCTCTGATGAGGGTAAAAGTGCACGGAGAATATCGGGATCCTCTGAGACCATTATCAAATCAGAGCAAACTCCTACATCAACAGTGAAATGTCGACCAGATGAGAATGCTGATAGTGAGAAAAGGCATGTGTCTAGAGTGTCATTAAATGCAGGGCCCATGTCCAAGAGGTTGGAGAATTACATGGCTGAGAATGACTCCGAAGACAACAACACAACCGCTAATAAAGGGGGAACGGTGTCTAAACCACACAGTACCGCTGAACACTCACTGCCTACCTCTCTGAAAAGGGACAGCACACAAAAACCCCCTCTTCCTGTTAAAGAAGTGACTAACTCTTCACCGGTAACTGATCCTACTAACAAAAATACATCCCAGACAGCATCTTTTGGGTCTAGTATTGGGCTTAAACCAACATTCCCAGCTTCTAATGCAGCTTACAAATATGGTTCTCCAACAACTGATACCACTCACAGACCCCTGTCACCAGAGCAAACAAGCCCAGTTAGCCAAGGCTACAAGCGCTCCTCTTCATCTGGTGATGGATTAAGTAGGACATCTGTTGGTGGGGATGAAGGCAAGCCACATAGTCCGCCCCCGAGGGATGTGAAGCAGCCTCCTCCGTCAGCTTGTGGCTTTCAGAGCACCAACATGGCCAAACACTCTGACAAAGCCAAGAGTGATGATAATGTGGTACAAAGTCCCACCAGGGATAAGAAACAAAGTCAGGGATCATCACTGGATCCCAAAGGTGTGGGCATGGTACGTGCAGAACTTGTGGTAGTTCAGAATGAGTCTTCGGAGAGTGAGGAGGAGGAGGATGAGAATGTTGAAGGTAACGTGTTTGAGGAGCAGAAGGTGCAGCAAAGCAACAAAGAACAACCAACAGAACCTAAAAGAACCTTTAGGAACCCAGAGAACAGCAACTCTGCTCGCCCCATCACAGCGAGAGATGTCACAAAAGAGGCAGCGGGTGAAGGTCGAATCTTGGAGGACAAAGGGCTGAAAGAGGAGAGAAAGGAAGACAGTTTAGTTAGAAGTCAAGATGGTGAAGAGAATCGTGAGGAAGATGACGAGGTATCGGAGGAGGTGAGCGAGCTGGAGGAGCAAGGGGGCCAGAGCATCCTGGATAGAGCTTCACCGGTGGTGTACGGTATCGAGAATGCAGCATTTGTGGATGACAGAGATGTAGACCAGGTCCTCAGGGAAGAAGAAGAAGAAGAAGAGGAGGATGAAGAAGAAGGAGGAGGAGAGGAGGAGGATCAAATGTACAGAGAGTATGACGACTGTTATGAGACCCAAGGTCTGTCGGATGAGGAGGAGCCTCCCACGAAGAGGAAAATCAAGTTCTCCACAGACCCCATTCTGGTAAGTACTTTGCATTTACATCTGAGTCATTGCTGCTCGGCTCAGGCTCCTCAAAACATATTGCACCGCACCGTCATTAGAAACCGCCATCCTTCTGATTCAGCAGCTGCGTCTGGTCGAGGTGTTTCCCCGCAGACACGAGACAAAGCGTAGGAGGCCGTGAATGAATGCTTTTTGTCGGGCAGGCTGACGTAACGACCTCCGCACGGTATCATTAGACGAGTGTCGTCACAGTTTGTAAAATCAAAACTATGATTTGTGTAATCTCAGCGACCGGAGAGGCAGCCTTCTCTCAGGGTTCATTAACCCTGCAGGAAATCAGGAGTAGTGGGAATGGGGGTCAATGTGTAGGGGACACAAGGGAGCAATGTTGTTTGTGGTATTTTTGGAGATATTGTTGACATTGCATAAGAGTTTGTGAGAGCAGAGGCACAGCTGAAGGAGGGCAGCAGTGACGTAGAGACATGAGAAACTTTAGACTGTACAGTAAGAAATCATTACAGCCCCTGACTCAGAATGCTGGACGGGTGTTTTTCCTGCTATAGAGCCCTTCACCCACAATTTGTGAATCACGTGTTGCCCTCATAAGGGACTTTTCACTTCTATCCATCAGGGATTCAGGGTTTTTTCCCCCTTTATGTATGTCTATAAAGGAAATCCTTTACAGACCATGGCTAAATTATCTTATCCCGCTAGGGATTCCCTGACTTTTATTATCCTTACATTTATAAAAATGTGAACATTTTGTGAAAAGAAGTCAGGAAGTTTTTCTTTTCCTTCTCTCAGAATTCCTTCATGTAATTTTTCTATAATTAAATCTTTTGTGTCCTCGTTGTAGAGAAGCATTGTAGTGCTAATTGATGTTGAAATCATTTGTATCACATGATTAAAACTATGTGATATTTTAAATACAATTGCTGCTGCTTTTATATGTTATCTTATCGCAGCTTGGGATGTGAGAAACAATTTGTGTCGAGGATGATGATGATGGCCGAGCAGATAGAGGAGCAGCGTCCATTTAACCCTCCTATAACAGTGAAATAAGTTTTGGTAACCGTATCAAACAATGAGCAGGAAATCGAAGCACTTTATAGGTAGATAGATATACTTTATCCATCCCCATAGGTTAAATTCATGTATCCAATATAGCTTATACATTTACACAAATAAACACATATACATAAATAAATAAGAACAAATAATACAACCCTTAGTTAAAAATAATATATACAAAATACCCTGAAAGTTATAAAACCTAAAAGTTATAAAACAAAGCAGAAATATACAAGAAAATGATATTAAGAGGAGGAAAGACTATTCACATTCTTATGATTCAACTAAAATCTCTAATGTGTTCACACGTATCATTGTATCCATATTTTGTATTTGGTGTCTTCCAGCTTTAAAGTTTTGTATTTCAAGCTGATTTTCCTGTGGGTGTAATCTCTTTCGGTGTTGCCACACACATCAAGTGTCATAAACATTACTGGTGGGTGGGTGTTTTTTAGGGGGTGTGGTGGAAGTGGAGGTGATAACCTTCCATCATACAGATTTCACCATCACCGTATCTAATCGACATTTTTTGTTAAAACGGGGAAAAACAAATCACTCCGGTGCATTCCACACAGCTCAGTGTTTATCCAGGCTTTAAAATGTGCTATTATCTCAGGGTGTGGATCCCCCACCATCCCAGTCATCCTGGCAGGGGGTCCTGGGAGAGGGGACCAGAAGCTGACCTGCTGGAAGGGACACAAACAACAGTGTGTCTCCTCTGCTCGCAGTGGAGCAGCGACGGAGATAAACACAGCTTTATAGTTCACAACAGTTTGCTAAGTTTGTCTCCTCCTCTGTAGCAGTTCACGTACTGTTTATAACAACACAGAGACTTTACGCAATAAACAAGAGCTGATGTGAAGCTGCAGCTGCTGATAGGTTTGCTCTTTTCCTTGTACACCTTGGCAAATAATTATTCTCCGTATGTTTTTTTCTGTATTAATGTAGTAAACTCTGTGGAGTCTGTATTTGGTTAAGATGATTGGCCCACAGGTTAGTTATTATACATTGTACATTTCAGTGTGTGTAATGCTGGCACGGACAGCAATGTTAGTTTTATGTGAAAGGTGTGAGTGTGCATACAAAACAGACATTTATTACAATCTGAAACTAACAATTATTTTCATTATCTGCAGATTATATTTTCAATGAATTGCTCAGTCATTTGGTCTGTTAGTGACCACATAAAGGCAAAAATGAAAGAAAAATCCACAAAATATGGTGACATCTTGAAATTAGAAATTAGTCCATCCAGCAGTCCAAAAACCAAAGATATTCTCATTACTATTATTATCAAAGAAAAGCAGCATTTACACTTAATAATTGATTTAATTATTAATCAGTTCAGTTTTACCTGAATGATCGAACTGTCCCACAGCACTTAAAGTACTGTACAAGTATTATTATTATTATTATCATTATTATCATTGGATTTTCCATGTGGGTGGGTTTTTTAATGAACAGAGACTGAGTGAGAGAAATGGTGATCAATGTTGACCAATAATAATGATAATAATAATATAATCATGTATCTTTCTAACAGCTTGATCATAACATTTGTGTTAGCTTTGCATTAAAGCAAAGGCAAGACACTTTTTACTCAGTTTATAAATTATATGGACTAATAGTGTGTAGTGTTCAGTAAATACTTAAAATAATAGTAAATATCTACAATATTAAGAGTTCAGACAGACCCTTTGTTCCCTGTCTCTATTATAACTGCCACCTGCTTGCTTTGACCACACCCGGGGTGGAAAGAAGGGGAAATATGCAAAATAGAAGCAGTGTGATGTGAAGATACAAAAGGCAGTTGGAAAAATATCTGCATGTTCCTTTAAGTTTCTAGTTGCATGAATGGAAGCCTGTGGCGGACAGGTCGGCAGGAACACAGAGATTTTTCAAAACAATGACATGTGCTTGGATTAAAACCGGTGGGGTGGAGGTTGTGTGGTATGCGTGATTGCCGAATAAGTCACACACATGTCCCTCAGCCAACATTTCTACCTGCAGCCAGGTTAACAAAAGCCTCCCGCCGGCGCTGCATGATTCTCCACAGTCTGCTAGTCCAAGCCGACCAGGAGAGAGAGGAAGTGCTTTGTGCTCCTGGTTCACAACGGGATTACGTCCCCACGTAACCTGAGTCTTCTTGACAGGGGAGGTGTGGAAGAATGGTCCTCTTTGTGAGGGAGAGGAGACTCAACATATATCACTTATCGAGGCTGAAAACACAAACTGGATGAACAGGGAGGCTGTCAGGATTAGTAGAGGCTGATTTGATTATTTTTGTCATGTCAAAGTAAATATTGGATGTCTACAGTTGATATTGAATGTCCCGTGACATGTAGGTTGCTTTGTGATGAAAATATTCAAAATATGTTGTTGTTTTGTACCGTGAGAGTCTCTATTGTGAGAAGTTTCTTTTGCATATCTGGTAAAGCAGAGTCACACTAGCTGCATTTCCACTGTTGCTGCATCAGTAAGTCTGCTGAACCCTCTGGCTATATTAGTGGTATTAATATTACGACACTGCTTTAAAAATATATCTTTTGGTCATTTTAGAGACTGCGTTTTTCCCTCTACGAGTGCAAATAAAAAACAGGCCTGTATTATCCGATTTGCGTGTACAGGCATGTTTTTCCAAGAGAAACTTTACAATCTCACATCACATGTTTAGCAGTTTGCAGGTTAGCATTTACTAGAGTTTACTTTAGCATTGAACCCTACAGTAGCACCAAAATGTCACCAGTTACTGAATGACTAACACACCCAGCTGCACCTTTGTTATCTGCTTCTGGACAAGACCGTGCATTTCTGTCGGATATCTGGAGAGGTCGATGTGGGTTTTATGTGTCATTTTGCACACAGGTCGTGTAGAACCGCAACCAAGAACCAGTTAACTTTAAACATAAAATAAAATGTGTGAAACCAGACACCTGCTGCTTTGCCCCCCATCTTCACAGAGTCTCAGAAAGTACCACCAGCAGCTTTTGGTCAAGTCAACACAGCGTCAGGGTGTGGTGAAGGATGGTAGAGTTCCCCATTTCTTTCTCTGTTTGCATTGAAGATCATTACACTGTCCACACTGTGCACTGTTGAGGTATACACCTCCTTTTGTCAATTAAATATCTCGTAAACCCACAGTGAAACTTTTGTTCGGTGTCTGTTGACATTTCACCCGTGTCACATAGAGGCCGTAGACATAAATGTGAAGCATGATAAGAGACACAATCTGCACCTTCATATATGCTGGAGTGTTAATATCTGATTTCAGTCAGGTTTCTCCATCTGTACTTTATGTGAGTGAAAAGAAAAAAGGGGCTTCCTCCATGATTGGACACACTCCTGCAGCAAATTCATCCCACTTCCTATCTGAAACGTGTCTTCTGCTGTTCAGAGGAATGTCAGACGAGACTCCGCCCCCCTCCAGCCAGCAGTGAGGCCCTCATAGTATCTGGGCTCCCTTCGGCCACCTGGGCGAACGGGCGACGATTTGACAAGACGATTGGGATGCGGGCTGAATACTAATGCAGGCGGCTCAATGCTGCTCATTAAACAACTTGGCATGGGATGAGTCTAGGGCTGATTGTGATTGCCTTAAACACTTTCATTATGTGATTATAGGCGAAGCACATCAGTGGGTGTCTGTGTGTTTTTACTGAAAGTTATAACAGTAACTGTATGTTAAAAGTTTTCAGCGATCCTCGCAGGACAAAAGTAGCTTTTGTTGGCCATTTATAAACAAACCTGTTTAGCCTGTTTGTGTTTGCTCCTTTGGAAATTTGATTCTATTATTGCAGTCTGGTGCTCTCCACTCCACCTACTCCTGCTGGTAGGTCATGCATGAACACTCAAGTTTAAGGCAGATAAACGTAAACATGAGTGTTTCTGTTGTTGTTGACCAGTGTGAACTTCACAAAGTGTTAATCATTTCAAAATTTACATTTATAGTTTTTACTCCACTTTCTCTTTTCAAATTTTTTTTTAAATTATTATTATTTTTTGGACATTTTGCTGGGATCCGCTGGGCCAATCGTCCCAAAACTTAATCCTGATCATCTAAAGACTTCAGAACTTAAGTTGTTGAAGACATTTCAATGAGTCAGTCCATTCAAATACAAGTAAATCAGTTTTTATTAAAAGCTATAACTGTAGTCAAGTGAAATGTGTCTTTACTGAAGGTCATTAGCTTCATCAAATGTTTCTGAAGGTATATTTCTGCACCTCAGCAGACCATCAGCATATAGTGATGATCTTATTATTATTTTACATCAAACCGAGAGTTTTTCTTCTTATCATTTAAATAAGAAACAAGCATCCAAATTCTCACAATCTGCTTGAATGCGGATCATTACAGCTTGCAGCTATATTTCTCTCTTTTTTCCTACTGTGTTTATTCAGGATTAGAAAACTGGGCCTCATTCCTTCTTTCCTAATTGCTCTGTGATCAGTGCCAGGCCACCACCCCTGCCCCAGCTGGCTCGCACAGCATGTTTTGATTTGTTGTCTTTTTGTAGGCCCGCTTACATTACCAGCCCCCCGATCCAGTGGTCAGCCCTCGTTTTTGCACTGGCAGAGAGTTTTCTCTGGTTTTGCTGCTGACTCATTTCCCACATTGGTATTCTGTTGTGGGAATGAGAGAAAGATGGAAAGGGTTTGACTTTGGGTGTGGGCATGTGTACGTCTGTGCATGTGAGCACATGTAGATTAAACAGACCGCTGCAGTCGCTGGAGACGGATGAGCGGCCCACACATACTGCTGCGAGCAAGACTTGTGCAGGAAATGGAAATATGACGATGGCATAGCAGTCTACTGACCCACATCATAACCGGAGTAATAACTTAGAAGAAAACTGACATCGAAATACTAATTAAATATCCTTTCCTGCATGAATTTGGGGATTTGGGAGTTTTTTCGCCCACCTGATTAAAAGTTGTGTGTTTGGTGATCATGTTGAGCTGGTTGTAAGGGTTTTTTTCCGGAGGGAGAGGCCAATAAAGAGATTGATTTCTGTCTTTTTTTAGCAAATAAGAGTGGTTGAGTGATTAGGTTACAGTGGAGAACAGGACATTGTTTGAAAAAGGCCTCGAACGCCATGGCAACAGGGCAGTCAGACATGGGAGTCTGGGTCGGATAGGGGGGAGTCGAGCTTGAACTGCTGGGGCCCAGGATGCAGTGGGGGGCTCCCTATATTCTATTAGCCTACATTTTCAATCCTTGATTACTTTCAGTCTCCAAAGTGAGAAATTGAAAAAGCATTTTTCAGCCTTAATGACATTTCTGTCTGCTCCAGTTCTGTGAATCCATTTTCAACCAACTAAATTAGAAGTTGATAAGCTTTGTCAGTCCTATTAATAGAAGCCGGGGCAGAAAATATCCATGTGGTTTATAGATTTGTTTCACTCACCAGCCAAACACCCCCCAAAAAGACACAACGGTTATCTGTTGAGCGGCTAGTAAAATTTAACATTTAGGAGCAATTTGTGCCATTGGACAAAAAAAACCCTGATAGGTGCAGTAGTCTATTTTTCGCACAGCCACAGCTCTGATGAAGAGTTTTTGTGACTTGAGTAAGCACACATGTACACACTGTATCAAATATGTGAAGTTCTTTTAAAAGGTTTAATTAAAACTCAGCCTAACTTGAACCTGGTCTGAGTTAATATAGCGGTCCAGTTCAGTTAAGTAAATCATTACCAGACCATTAATCATCAACCTGATACGTTTATAAACGTATGTGTTTATAAAGGAATAATTACTAGTGCATTCAAATAAACCAGTCTTTAATAGAAAAGTGTTTTTCTCAGCATGAGATCTGCAAAATAGACTGCATCTTATACACCGTTTTTTACAGTAAGCAAAACTGTATTGTTGAGTAACTTGTTGGTTATTTGAAACTAGTTTTGAATCACAATTGTGTGCAGCGGCCTCGCCTTTGTTTAATAAAGATAACCGCTCCACTGTGCGAGGAAACACCATGTGTATATATTTTTGGGGAGGGGACAAAGTCTAACAGAGTTCATCATGAACTGAATAATGTTGCTTAATAAACAATATTAATTATAAATAGGTATTAATACCTTATTATCTCAATGAAATGTACTGAAATTAATGTATGTGACACAAAAGGGCAATTTGTTATTTGGGCTGGTAGAAAATATGTTTGGCCGGTAGATTTTTTTCATCTTCTAGTCTTTTTTGGCCGGTGAGTCAAAAAGTTGATGTCGGACAGCGTGTGTAAAACTCAGCGGGGATGTTGTCAGATAGAAGTTGTTGAAATTTGCTGTGTCAAATTGAAGAAACCCCCGTGTATAACAGTGTTTCGTGAGTTATTCTGGACACGTACAATGTGCACAGCTGTTCTGGGCGCCGTCCAAAAGCTGCACTGTGAGCACACAGAAAGAAGGAGGGAGGAGGAGATTGTTTGTGGTCGGTTCCTCAAGTCTTGACATGCTGCAGGATCTAGACCCCAGACTCTGTTGCCCAGAGTGGAAATATTTACTTGATTACATTAGACGTCCTCATGGCAAAGGCCTCATTCAATCCTGTAAGCCGTACTCCCTCCTCTTTACTTAGTCAAATAGTCAAATCCTCCTGTTGTCAGGATGATTTTTATTGTGTTAACCACATCTGTGCTCGCTGGTGTAGCCAAAGAAGAAAGATTAATACTGAAGCATCAGTGTGTGAGCAGTATGTTACTGTTGTAGCTGCTGGAGGTGAAGCTAGTTTCAACTACTTCATATTAGAGCCCATCACAGATATATCAGTATCAGCGTATGTGTGCCAACATATATATATTTTTACATTTAAAGTTTCATAGGCAGCATTTTATGTATATTTGATACATTTGTTTAATTCATGTTTAATATATACATACATGTTTTTATGATCTGAGTATTTTTTTATTCATAGTTTTTAGTTATGATCATTAAATTCACAGTAAGTTTACTGATTGAGTGCACATTTTATACACAAAGATGAGCCCTTCTAGGGACAGGTGTTAAAAAATAGCACCCGCTGTAAACATTGTGATACTTACATCAGACATTTTAGCCTGTCTATGTATATTGTATCTGCTCCTATTAAATAAACCATAATAATAATAATAATAATATTTATATAATATTTATAATATAATATTTTGTATTTATGTGTATATTCTGTATATGTAAGATTATCAGCTGATATATCATCCAAATGTTTTTACTCCCTAATATCTGTATCATCATCGGCCCCGAAACTCCTCGGTTGGGCCCTACTTTATATACAGTTCGACCATAAATCAGCATGAACAGCTGTGAGCAGGTGCGACTCGTGGCAAGAAAGGTTGTTTTCTTTTTTTTCTCCTGCAGCAAAACTAAACTGATAATTTAGTAATAATTTTGGCCAATGAGCCGTTGTTGGATGTTTACATTTTTCAAAATAAAAGACCAAAATATTATTTTCTGCTTTTCTTTGTTTTTGCAGCTGTTATGAAAACGTGCCAAACCGTGACCCCAAAACAATTTGGGATCCAAAGCCTGAGACCACTTTCCCATTCTCAGACTTTTGGGGCCCAACATAATACTTAATACTAAAAGGTCTATGAGATTTACTTCTAACTGTGATGTTTCAAATGTCTACTACAGAAAATTGTTACTTGGCACTTTTTACACAGTGCTACCCTCCCAAATCCTGAGTCTGTTAATGGAGTTTTATAATTATCATATGACTCTGACAGGTAGTTGTTGGTCATCAACGCACCATGTAGAATAACAAATTGTGCATATATTTGTATGTTAATGATGTTTTGGCAAACACATCATATGAAAACTGAAATATTTCCAATGTCAACAGAACTTGAAAATGCTGAAATCAGTCTGAGAAAAACTCACCAGGTTTAAATTTAAACGGCAGGATCCAAATCTCCTGAGCGCCCTAAAAATCCCCAAACTCTCAGAAGATAGAGAGTGGTTTGTTTCTGAGGCTCTAGACAAAATATTCTGTCTTTTATAATCTACAGAAAGACATCGCACAGAGAAGGGAATGAGTGGGGGTCATTTAGGGCCCTAACTTGTTTATGCCCAGCGTCCCCCATCAAATAATCATATTTTGCCCAAAATATGCCTAAAAAAGTTTCTTTCTCAGAAGATTTTCTTGTGAACATTTTCATACCTCAGTTTGTGCATGTTACACTCTGACTCCTGCTCCTCTATCCCAGCTCACTAACTTGACTTAACTTGATAATGTCATACCCAGAAAAAACATAATGCAATTTTAAAATATCTGGTCAGATCACACACAACAGTTGATGCAGCTCGTGACAGCACGAATATTGTCTAAATGGAGAAATACATTTTTAAAAGGTTGTGTAGTGTAATTTTAGTCTGACTGTGTCCAGATGAGGTGAAATCCAAAATTAAATCTCAAGTTCAATTCTCAAGTTTTATGTCCTAATTGTTTGCCCTGCAGTTGCAACTATGAGGCTTAAAACTATCTTTTAAACATTTTTTGATGCATTTTTATCCTTTTCATTCATATAAATCTTTTAGCTGCGTTCCTCCCATAATGTTTTTGTTCTTTCCTCTGTTTAGTTTTCCAGAGGCACTTCACAGTTTTGTTGGTTATTTCCCATTTTTCCCCAATTCAATGAAGAAGTCTAAAACTACCACCTATCAGCTGCACCTTTATGATACATCCTTCCACCTCCACCAGTATCATGACTCCACCTACCCAGATTAGAAGGACTAATGATGACCAAGCAGGGGGTTTATACATCACGGACCAACCGTTGTGTTCATCCCCATAATCAGGCATTATCTCCTGATGGAGTCTGCACTAACATCTAATCTACTTGATTAGATGCTTTATATTCATATATTTGTCTCAAGAATGAACTCACTCTTTGGTTATGTTGAGATTCCTCTGAAGTATGAAATCTGAGGACTTGTCAGGGTCACATCAGGTCTGATGATGTGTGTGGGATCGGAGATCTTGGAGACTTCAAACAATCTTGTGAGACTTCATCAGAAAGTGCTCGGTTATCCCAGCCGGGCCTTGCTGGCTCAGAGAGAATTCACAAGGCCTTGCAGCGCTGCTAATGTTGTTTTTAATTCAGAATGAACTGCATACTGTTACTACTTTGTAGCAACCGAGTCACAACAGATGGTCGTCTCCAATCCATTTTATGCAGAATACTGTAGTGCTAGATTTAGCTCGGCACTGGGGGGCTTTTTTCCCCCCCAAGTGGATTATGGATACCATTTCATCTTGGAAGTATTAGTGGTATTTAATGTAAATGCAACATAGTATTGTTTAATGAAATAACCCAGAAGGCTAATGTTGAGCACCGAGTCAGTTCACTAAAGGTTTTGAGATTTGTGTTTTTCTCTGTTTGTATTTCTCTTTATTTATTTTTGAATTTTAAATTTTTAAACTTTACTGATGATAAAACTTGTCACCTTTGAACATTGATCTATGCTACATTCACTGCTTAGTTCTCCCCAGCTGTGCCCTACTTTCTGCACTGCTCATGTTCTGGCGTACTGTGTGTGTGTGTGTGTGTGTGTGTGTGTGTGTGTGTGTGTGTGTGAGAGAGAGAGAGTGTATGTGCTTTGTAATTCCAACCAGAAAACAGCCGCAGGGACTCATCCAGAGCTTTTTTGCGAGGCCTGCCTGCAAAGTTCACAGCTTCTTAAAAGCTCTGATCAGAGTCCTCAGGAGGATGTCTTGGGAGTTCATACTGTATTCAGACCCTTGATTTACATGTGTTCAAAATGCCCATGTGATTAATAAACCATTCATTTACGAAAGAGATTCATCAAGAGTAGCAGAGAGATGTAGGCCATGAAGTTAGATGATTTAAGATTATGCAGCTTTATAATCTCTGTTTTATACCATTGTGGAGACTTATTGTTAAGGCCACAGGAGGTGTTGTGTTGATGTTAAGCTCTCAATATTTTGAAAAAACAGGTCTTCAGCACCTTCTCTAATGAGGAATACGATCGACGCAATGATGACGTGGATCCTGTTGCAGCATCTGCGGAATATGAGCTGGAGAAGAGAGTGGAGAAGATGGACGTTTTCCCTGTGGAGATTGAGAAAGGTGAGTTTAGTGGCACTGAAGGTAAATTCCTGTGAGTCACGAGCAAGTATGTGAGGAACATTTCATAAGGAGGAAAGTATTCATCACCAAGCTGCTCATACTGTGCTGCCCTGCAAAGGCAAACAATACTGACTTTGTTTTGTGTGTTTCAATGGTTTTGGGTCATGATTCAGTTAATGATGATGAGGGTTGATGGTTCATGTTTTAAATTGGCAATATTTATGTTCACATGCTATCAAGTGATGTATAAACATGAATGCTGTTTCTCATTTCCACAATTCCCACAATGTCTGAATGTCAAGGAGCAAAAACACGTGGAATTAAGCAAATTTGTACGCAATTATTTCTTAATTTCCAAGTTCTCTGTAAATTCTCTGCATGTAGGAGACAATGGACTTGGCATCAGTATCATAGGAATGGGAGTGGGAGCTGACCAGGGTCTGGAAAAGCTTGGCATTTTTGTAAAAACCATAACAGAGCAAGGAGCAGCCGAGAGAGATGGACGGTGAGTTACAATGCTGACACCCTCTTTTTACACTTGAAGGTGTAATCCGCAAAAAATGGCCAGAATTTTTGTTTAAAACTTAAAACCCAAATTAACTCAAATGACACAAAGTGAAGAAATAACAGTTTTGATGTTATGTAAGAGACCTCTATATATTGTGCTGTAGCTATATATGCTGACATTAGCATGCTAACCAGCTAGCTGGCCATTTGGCATCATAACACATGTTGATATATCATATCAATAAATTAGGTCTCTACTGGATTACTGTGTTATAAAAGGTCATGTAATTAATAAAAATGATGCTGTGACAGAAAAACATCTGTTTTACTCTCACCTTTAGTGAGCTCTGTGACATTTTATGATTTACATGCACCCTGTGGGCATGTATGTAACTATTTAGTTATTACAAAGAGTTATGTAGTAATATATCTCTGTGGTGCAGCCCTGATCTGTGCAGCTCATTTGTAATTTACTGCTGACTAGTATGTCTCTGTAGCATTTTGTTATCTTTACAATGCCTTAGCACAGATTCACTGTAAACAGTGAGCTTTATCCTATATTCAGTGTGTGATAATGTTGGTGGGGTTGCTGCCCCCTCTTTGTTTGGATTAGATAACCAGTTCTTACACATTATACTTTTAACTCTTTCTGCATGAGAGTCTCATCCTCAATATTTTCTATACAACAGGAAACATGACACACACTCACTGCAGACTGCACCACAACAGTTTTTAATGTCTCCCTCTAGGAATTCCTCAAACCGGATCTATTTATAACCTCACAAGGAAGCTTAAGTAAATAGTCCCACTACGTCTGATTCCCAGGCAATTTTTAGATTTGTTTTGTTGCCAGCTGCATTGAGGCTACTGTATAATTTCCTAAATCTTTATGATTATTTTGGAGATGGTGCATAACTCTTGAGTGTAAAGTCTTTGAAAACCTCTACCTGACATTACTGTCCTCTGTCTCTCCAGCATACAGGTGAATGACCAAATAGTGGAGGTGGATGGTGTCAGTCTGGTGGGAGTCACCCAACTGTTTGCAGCTACAGTCCTGAAGAACACCAAAGGCACAGTGAGGTCAGCCCAAAGGCCATCTCCTCTGCTCCTAGAAATAACCTGATTGCAAAGATCTTGTTGATGGCCAGAATGAGCCGCTGTTATCTCACAGTCATTTGAAATAACTGGCAAACTATTGATTTCCTGAGAGTCCAGAGACCAGGAGTAATAGACCATGATGTCTATTCTTGTAAGCAAAAGAGGAAACACAAAGGCAAAAGATATGATCAGGCCTTAACTGAATCCCAAACTGTGCATTTTCTCTATAGTAAATGAACAAGAACTGAAATAAGCTGTAGTGTTGTATTTAGTGGCAACAAGTAAAATATGCCATTATACAGCACACTAACATGTTCTAACAAACAGGTTCTTGATTGGTCGGGAGAAGCCAGGGACGCAGAGCGAGGTAGCCCGCCTCATAAGCGAGACACTAGAGCAGGAGAAGAACCAGCAGCAGCAACAACACCTGGATGACCCCTTTGAGCACTCCACAGAGGAGGTGAGTGAGCTGGTCAGACAGTCTATAGAAAGTGTCATAACTGTTGATCCTAAGCCCCTCTACCACGCCTTGTCCAATCCCACTGAGCTCAACCAGGAAATGAGCAGCTGGCTGTGAGTAAGCTGTGTGTCACCATTCTGCTGTGTGTCACTGCCGGCTGTCTGCCGGAGTTGGGAAATGTTTGCTTTCTGAAGTTCAAGCAGCCTCAGGCTTCTATTATTTACAGTAGAGATTATGGGCTAGAATTTCTTGATTAGTCAATTAATCTTTTCGCCTATACAGATTTGTTTTTGTTTTTTTCAAGTGAGAAAATGGCGTTCACACTTTCACAGATGCCACAGTGATGTCTTCAGATGACTTGGTTTGTGTGACTAACCATCTAAATGTTAAGATATTCAATTAACTGTCAAGAAAAAACTGCAAATCTTCACTTTTGAGAAGTTTGAATGGTGGAACCATCAAATATGGTATTTTTTCCTTGAGAAATAACTGAAACGATTAATCAACAATCAAAATACTTGTTTCCTGAATATCAACTACTCATCAATGCAGCTCCGATAAGAATATATGTAGCATTTACTGGAGCAGACAAAGACTAAAAACAAAGGAATGTATTTTATGCTATGCTTTGCTATGCTTTACTATGTTATGCAGTGCCAGTATGAGTTTAGAGATGTATTAATGGTATTCAATGAGAGTTGAGCTGATTTTAATGTGTTTAATGGCTCAAACATGGCACAGACAAAATTTAGCCTAAATCCAGAGGTGTCCAGGAGTTGTGGACCAGCCCTCTACTGTTTAAATATGATGTATTGATTGCAATGTTTCCTCCAGACTGCCGTGAACTCTGCCATTGGGAGAGTTGTTGGCACATGCTGAGTATGCTCCCAGGCATTTAGGGCGTGTTTACATTTGGAATATGTGATGCCATGTGTGATATCATATTTCAGGAGGAGCGCTATGAAGAGGAAGACGGACTGGATGAGAGAATTCTGGGCTCCAATTTCTCTCCAGGACAGAATGCAGAGGTGTTTGAACTGCCTGATTCAGAGTCTTTGTTTATGCCAACCAACATGGACAACTCTCAGATGGCCTTCAAGTTCAAAGAGGTATGACCCACACTATGACTCTCAGTCTCATGTGATTCAAAATCAAAATTAAAGTTTCAATATTCTGTTTAGACAACCAAAGATTAAATAACATAACAAAATGTTTCCTTTTTTTCCATAGCTGCAACTCAAACACAGCATCGCCACAGCTGAGATACAACAACTAAGTGAAAAGGTATTATGAAAAGAAAATTATCATTCAAAATATTAAAGTAACATAGAAGAGAAATACACATACAACACTTCATCAATAATTATATAATTTGTTCATGTTTTATCAGAAGACTCTTTGTACTTCTAAACTTTGTTGTTTATTATTCAGAAGTTATGTCTTGGAAATGTGTTTTGAATGCCTCTTGAGACAGATTGAAAAATTTTGTATGTGAAATATGAATGAAAATGTGGTAATGCTCAACAAAATTTGTGCCCCAGTTATTTTTATATTATTCTTATATAGTAAGTGACAGCTGTTGTAGTGCAGTGGCACACCTACTAAACAAATGTGATGTAGTCAACCAAAGTAACATGCCACTCTCAATCTACCAATCTCTGCATAGCTTCAGGCATCTGAGGAGGACAAATCGTTGTGGGAAACCAGAGAGTCTGCACTGGAGCAAAAGATGGAGGATGACAACGAGAAGATCCTCAAGTTGGAGAGTTACTGGCTGGAAGCTCAGGCTCTGTGTAAGAGCGTTAACGAACAATTATCTGAGACTCAGGCCCAGTATGAGATCCTGGACAAGAAATACAACAAGGCCAAGAAACTTCTCAAGGATTACCAGCAGAAGTGAGTGTGGGACTGTGGGAGGGGTTGATATGAGGGGTTGTATAGTATCAATCCTGTGAATATACAGTTTAAAGGAATTTTTATATGCAGTAGGTGTTATAACTGTAGTTGTATAAGTTGTAGTTTTATTGTATTGAATAATTTTGGTCTGGGATTTTTTGGAAATAATATATTTGTGCTGTCAAACTGGACATACTGCTGATATACAGTATTTTCCATTTACATTCTGCAAGTGATAAAATGTAATCGAGGCTAAACTCTGATTTTGTGTGGTGGAAGCAAGTGGTTATGTGAAAATCACTTAAAGTAGAATGTGTTTACAAGGTGAAGGACTGATCTGATACCACATTTCCTTGTTTCGTCTCCAGGGAGATCGACTTTGTGAAGAAGGAGGAGGAGCTGAAAAAAACTCTAGATGAAAAAGACAAGTGGTACAAGGAGCAGCTGGAGAGCCTGCAGAACAGGGTAAGACCCTGTCTCGAGAAAAAAAATGCTTATTCACCACAGCAAACTTGTTAGAGACACTGAAATAAATCTGGGTGTTGTTTTTTCATAGATAGTCGCCCTGGAGTCTAGAGGGGCCTCAGGTGCGGAGTGTCAGAGTGGACAGGAGTCGGCAGCAGAGGAGAGACTAAGTGGCCAGGATCCAGTGACCAACACAACGTCTGTTGACTCACTGCTAGGTACAAAGAGTGGCATAAAATTTAATTTACAGCAAGAGCACAGCGTCATGCTTTAATTTTGTGTTCTGTAAAACATTCACAAGCGTACACCATAAACTCCAGTGAACTCTGGTAAATAATTACAACTGTGCAGTGTCTTTTGATTTATTTGGTATGTGTTTGTTTGTTTGCTCCTGTAGAGCAAGACTGGAGTGAATTGGTCCCTGAGACTGAGCGACTGGACACCAGCGCACACAGAGCTAAAGGCCTGCTAGCTCAGAAGGCTAAACGTCAGCCTCCATCTCGAAACAGACTGAAGGAGAACCTTGTAGTGGCCTCAAGTCACTCTCAGGTCAGCCAGAAAGAGATGAAAGTGTTGTATTGCCTTATTTGCTGCAAACCCAAGGCCTATGTTGTATGAACATGAAATTGGATAGAGGAGTCAGCCACCACCAATAAGACCATAAAAAAAACAAATGCAACTCTCATACTGAGTTAAAAGCCAAGGAATAAAGATGGGATTTAAGATGGGATTTGAAAACAGGCTGTGTAGAGGCCAGTCTGACATGCAGAGACAACCAGACCAGCAACTGGTCAGTGAACCTTAGTGTCCTTGACAGAACATGTGGTTTTAGCCCATTTAATGATTTGTAAAACAAATACAAACAAACAATAACGTCTTTAAATCAATCCTTAAACGTACAGAGAGTCAGTACAGGGAAAATGTGCTCTCACTTGCGTGTTCCTGTTAAAAGGCGAGCTGCAGCATTTTGAACCAACTTCAGACATTAGAGGAAGTCCTGGCTAACACCAACGTAAAGGGAATTATAGTCGTCAACCCTTTCAGAATCATTCAATGATAAAAAGGACTTGATCTCAGACAAGAGCCTCAGCTGAGAAAAAGTTAGATTTGACAGCTGAGTTTTTGTCTGTTGTCCAATTTAAAATCACTGTCCATTGTCACACCCAGATTTTTTCCTGTGGGTTTCACATATGGTTCCAGGTCCATACGAGGGGCATCACAGGGTCCTATTATCAGGACTTGAGTTTTACCCTCATTAAAGTTTAAAGTATTTAAGGCCATCCAAACTGTCCTTGAGACAATCTAACTATGTTTTTTTGGATGTTGCCATTTCAAGGCGGGTACATTTTAGAGTCATCTGCATAACAGTGGAACGAGATGCCATATTTTCTAAGAATGGATCCTAAGGGGAGTATGTAAAGGGAAAGTAGAATAGAACCCTGAGGGAATCCACAAGGGAGAGATGCTGAGGAGGGTACAGAGTCACCAAGGCTGACAGAAGACAAGTAAGACCTGAAACACTTCAGAGCAGAGCCTTTAACGTCAACACAAATACTCCAGGCAAGAGATGAGTATACTATGGTCTACTGTTTTGAATGCAACTGTGAAATATAAAAGCATAAGAATTGCATATTCCCTGGAGTCAGAGGCTTAAAAAAGATAATTAAAAACTTTTAAAAGTGCAGATTCAGTGCTGTGAAGGGCTTTAAAACCAGACTGGAACACCTTAAGAATGCCATATATGTCTCAAAAAGATTGTAATTTTAGGAGTTCAACTTTCTCCAAAACTTTTGCAAAGAAACAGGGTTTGGAAATTGGTCTAAAAGTGGAGAGAACTGAGGTGTCCAAATTGGATGTTTTTGATCAATGGCTAGATGTAACGACAGGAAATCCCATCAAGGCATGTTCACGATGAATATGTCATTTTGAGTTTAAATATCAACAAAAACCCTGTGATCCGGCCAATCATAGTGAACAAGGTTTAAAGTTATCTGATGATGATAGCTTACAGTTTACAGTGGCCTTGAGCCTCTTTTTGCCTTTTCAAAACAATAATATACAATATTAATGAAACATAAATGTTTTATAAATTTAAAGCAGCTTCATAGTAATAATACACAGTTGCTTGTATCGAGCCTAATTGTGGTATGTAAGCATCACAGGTGTGTCACGCACAGTGTGTGTGTTTAAATGACTCGACCAATCAGAACAGAGTCACAGAACTTCCTGTTACATAAATAGCTTTTATCTTGGCTTCCTTGCATTGTCCTTGTAAATAATTATCACTGTCCCTATAGGAAACTGAAGAGGATGACGACCAGGAGGAGCAGGAATCTCCCAGCAGGAGGTCCCTCCAGGAGAGCCTGTCCCTTCAAGTGCCTGTCTGCTATCCAGGGAACGGACAGAAAGATGATCCAGACGAGATCAGAGATGAATCAAGGACTAAGCCTGAGCTCACCAGCAGCCCGTCCTTGTCTCCATCACAGGGTGACAGCATTGAGAGCAGCGGAAGTCCCTCTCTGTCCTCTCCTAAAGAGTCCTTATCACCACATTCGCCCCCTGGATTCATGCGCAGTGTAAAGAAGAGGGAGTCTAAAGGCAAGAGCAAAGAGACCAAAGGTATGAAAGACCCAAATGTTATGACTGCAATAGCAAGGCTTCATCTCATTTTGCATCATTACTGAATCTGATCATTATTGTTTCATTCCAGAGGAGTTAACTGAGCCTTCATCAGCAGGAAAACCTAAAAGACGATTTCCTGACTTTGGGTAAATCTCCCCGCTGTAATCACTAACATTCATTTCCAAGTTCTCACAATGTTGTGCTTCCTAATCCAACATTATCAATGATCAAAACAGGGGCCTTCGTAAGTCAGGTGGCAAAGGAAAGAAACATGACAAGGAAGCGATGAGAGCATCTTTGGACAGCAGGTACGACATTAATCAAGTTAAATATAAATATTAACACAAAGGTGCCAAATATTCTACAAATGTTTGACTTGTAGGACATGACTTGACTCATTTTCAATGCAACACATGTTTTAAACTCCTGGAGTGCTGATAACATCCTCTTTCTCCAATGCATAGGGGGTCAGCGGAGTTACTGGAGGAGTCTGGAGGTAACCTGTCTCCTGCAGACTCAATGACCTCCATCCCTACCTGTATGCCCTTTTCCTGGTTTGGTGACAAAGAGAGGGACAGAGACAGGGAGCCCTCCTCCTCCAGCAGCAGCCTGCCATACACTGCAACTGAGACCAGCAGTGAGCAAAGCCAGGATCGCAAGAATAAGGTATGGAGCTTCGTGTAACTTTCTGTAAAAGTATATACCAGGCACAGAGAGTATTAGTGTCCAGTAAGTTAATATTAGTTTTCTACTATTTAATACTAGATAAATAAGATATAACATCAGTGGGGTTAAGAAGGTGATCCTCATCCTCTGCCCTCCATCATTATAATATATTTCTGTCTTCTTTGAAAGGGTAAAACTAGTAGACACATAATGGCAGGCTGTTTCCCAGCTTCCAGAGATGTGCCGCCTCTGACTAATTAGCCAAAGAAGCTACACCAAGAAAAGTCTGCAGTAACTAAATCCATATGTTAGCCATCAGCAGAGCTAGCGGGGGCGAATTTTGTGGCTTTTCAATGACTTCGCACATAGTGACACATCAAACGCATCCAGTGAAAGCCTGGCTGACTGTCACACATGCTGCGGTTGAGCTGGCACTCCCATGATGCTGTTTAATGAGTTCAAGACACAGGCTGAGCCAAAAAGAAGCGATTATTAAGAGAATGTCACTGTGCATTATGGCAGCTTTTGTCAGTGCTTTTTGTCGCCTGAACATACATCTCACTGAACCGTGTTTCCTTCAAACAGACAAATCTCTCCTGGTCCTCTTTATTCAGTCGCTCATTAGATTTGGTATAGTATGCATATTTTTGTTTTACCTTTTTGATTTTAGATGACGGTAGAGCATCACTAACAAAAGTAGCTCTGCGATTTCTCACCTCAACACATCTTATGAATAATTCACTTCTTTTGTAGTGGGTATGTGGTAGTGTTACAGGAAACTAACGTTATCTCATTTTCTTTTAATGCTAATCCAAAAAGCTTTGTGACTCATTTGAGAGGAAACAGATGAAGCCAAAAGTCATTTTTTTAGGGCTTGTTGCATCAGCTGATGAGAAGTTTGAGCAGAGATTTGAGTGTAAAGTTAAAATGATTTGCCATGTGTAAACTGTTATAATGTTGAAATTAAACTGCACTTGAGTTTGTACATAGCTGATGCAACAGCCTGCAGGTCCAGACAACATCCACACATTTGGGTCTAAAAAACAAACCACAGTTTAACTTTGAGATTGCATCAGGGCTACAACTAGATTGTTTTGTTTAATGAATAATCAATGTCAGATAATAGTGGTCAGATAAAAATGTTTCCCAGAGCCCGAGGTGCAACCTGAAATGTGTTGTTTTGTCCTGACCAGCAGTCAACAACCCAAAGATATTTAGTTTATATTTACAGAAGACTAAATAAACCAGAAAATAGTCACATGTGAAAAGCTGGAATCAAAGAATTTGGATATATTTCTTAAAAAATGACTCAAAACAATTAATGGGTTATCAAAATAGGTGGCGACTAATCAATTAATTGACTAATAATTTACATCTCTGGACTGCATTACATGTTAATATAATAACTTTAATCACCAAATAATTACGCTAATAGCATCTACTGGACTAAACTAAAAACATTACCCCATACCTGAATATGTGTCTCTTTCGTCAGTAGAAGTGGTAGTTGTTGTAGATTAGAAGTTGTCGATGTAGTTTCTGGTGGGGGATGGATGTAATTGTGCATCAAAGTAGACTCTCTTCCTTTTCACACGTTGATGATCACAGTGACTCAAAATCAACGACCTGGATTTCTAACACCATGATCACAGTTTTAATCATGTATCATGATAATGTCCCCCTGTAGTGTTGTATTTGTTCCTTTCCGTGTGAAGAACTGTTTTGTGATCTGTTACTTTAGTAAATGCGTTCCTTGTTTCCACTTCCAGAGTTTTTCAGTCATAGATGATTCTAACGCTGCCAGTCCCAGTTCAGACATCTCTGGGTTAGTCGCTGAACCCAGTCTGTCTGGGCGCTCACACACTTTAATCTTCTCTTCCAGCGAGGTGAGTGCTCTCCTTGTTGCGCAGTCACAAAAGCTGTGTGGGACGCCTTGATGAAGCTGAAAGGGGACATTTTCTCAAGCATGCTCTTTGAGCATCCCCTTTCATAGCTGAGATTAAATCCCCCAATAGAGAGAGGATAGAAGAGAGCTGCATGTTTTTATCAAAGCTGTTTTGTTTTTGTGTGAAAGCAAGTCTTGTGGCCCAGCTTTTCTTAAGTCAGCTGTGCTGTTAGTAGTTTGTACGTTTGCCTCTGTTAGAACTGTCAACCAGTGCTTCATGTTCTGTTTTTTTTACAAGCTTTGGCAGACCACAGAACAATTTGACTGCTCTGCTGCCTGCTCAGTGGTGTGTCAGCATCTGTTTGTTCTCATGTTAGCCAATTTTCAAGTGTCTCCATCCATGTTAGTAAAATGTAAAGACACTGAAATGCATCTGAGAATGTTATTGGTGTTTTGCTTTCATTAACTTGTTCCCTATGCACGCATGTTTTCTCAGTGGTAGCATGGGGTGTCGTTCACTGCACACAGTTCAGTTCATCAGCAGAAGTTGCATCACATGTTCTTTTTGTTTGTTGTACACTGTCGGGGTCGGACATCCCCAACTTCAAACTGTTTTTCAGCATTATAGTG
The DNA here is from genome assembly GCF_027409825.1 of Scomber japonicus. NCBI lineage: Eukaryota > Metazoa > Chordata > Actinopteri > Scombriformes > Scombridae > Scomber > Scomber japonicus. The sequence continues at coordinate 16,024,898 of NC_070588.1, forward strand.
AGAATTCATTAACTGATATGAAATCATTCAAATTGCTTTTATTTTAGGTGATTTTGTTAATGAAGTGGATCACATGACTCGTCACATGACTCGTCACTCATCCAAACCTGATACGTACACTGATCAGCCATAACATTAAAACCACCTGCCTAATATTGTGTAGGCTCCCTTCATGCCACCAAAACACTTCTGACTCATCATATACGCCAAAAGATACATACACCCCTTCATGGTAATACTGCTGCCATGAAGGGGTGCACTTGGTCTGGACCAATGCGTACCAGGAAGACCCCACACGACCTGCTGTGTTGGAAATGCTCTGACACAGTCAAAGTCCCAAATTTGCTCAGATCCTTTCACTTTCCTTTTAACATTTTTCCTGCTTTCAACTCATAGATTTCAAGAACCGACTATTCACAAACTGCCTTTTATATCCCACCTCTTGACAGGTGCCATTGTAATAAGATAATAAATGTTATTCACTTTGCCCGTCAATAGTTTTAATGTTTTGGCTGATCGGTGTACATGACATGGCATCATATTACTGATAAACACTGTCGACACACATTAAGGGATTTTATAGTAGAGTTTTTTTTATCTAGAGTTTTCTAGACTTATTTTTCAATTTTTTTCACATCTGTTAAACAAAAAGACTAACTCCACTCAGACTCTTAGAAAATCTGCATAGAAATATTGAGATAAATACACTTTGAGATGATTTGAGATGCACTCTCTTATACCTTTCGTAGAAGAGAGTGAATTCTCTTACCAGAGCAAGAGTGTATCTATTTTTCTAATATGTGATTGATTGTATTATCTGTGTCCCTCGTAGACTTTGGATGATGAACCAGTCGCCACAGGAAAAGAGTATCAGTGGCAGAACCGGCCAGTCTCTGAATGGACCAATCAGCAGGTCTGTCACTGGTTGATGGGCATGAATCTGGACCAATACACCACTGAATTCACAGCTCGGGGAGTGGATGGTCAGCAGCTCTTACAGTTGGACAGCGACAAGTTGAAGGTACAAAACAGCACTTAAAATAACATTGAAGTTTTAGTGATGTACTGTATGTTGTGTTAGAGGCTGTAATGAAAGTGTTTTTGTTTTTATTATACAAAGCATCCTTTCAATGAAGAAGTCATTATTAGTCAGATCTTGTCAGCCTGTGACTGCCACCCGGTGGCCAGTTTTTTCCTGATTCCTTATTTACCATGTGTAGTGAATTAATGAGCAAAGGTTGATGGTATCGATGAGAAAAATGAGGACGAGAATATTGAATTAGGACAACAAGACTAAACTTGTGGTAGGATTTTGTTTATCTGGGAAACCATTTTGAAACAATTAACTGATTTGCTCATTGGCAGAAAATTAATTGGAAACTATAATAATTCTTATAATTTTTGATTCATCCATTATTGTGGGCGGCTGTGGCTCAGGAGGTAGAGCTGGTCCTCCACTACTTGGAAGTTCAGCAGTTCAATCCCCATCTGTAACTCTTATTTTTCAAATAAAAGTGATCTGCTTCTAGCCCATCAAATCTGAATACGTCCCACTTTAGTGTTTGGAGTTCTGCCTGGTCGTTTGAACAAAACAATCTATTTAAAGATGTAGTTTCAGCCTCTGGGAGCCTGTAACTTATTTTATATTAGTATTTTTAATGGTGAAGACCAAACTAGTAAATGATGGTGATTAAAAACACAACTTTTTGGAGATTTACTTTGGACAGTAGTTTGTGACATGATAGAGAAATATAGTAACACCATTCTGCCCTAAATCTGCACTTCTGCCTTCAGGCGCTTGGTGTTTCAAGTCAGAGTGATCGATCAACCATCAAGAAAAAGCTGAAGGACATGCGTAAGACCCAGGAGAAGCTGGAGAAACAGAGAGAGAAGAGAGAGAAGGAGGGTCGACGTAGTGGGAGGCTGCCAGCCAGTACTGACTCAGTCTGCTGAGGCAGCAGCTCTGCGGTCTGAATTCATGCAGCTCATAAAGTTCATGCAAAAACCTGAAAAACCTTTTCTCAGTTCGTTAGTGCCATGCTGTTGTTGTCACATGTTGTGAATGCCAACAACCACAGGACGTGACTGTGCAGGAGCACACCTGTGCTGACTGAAGTGTGATTAAGCTCCTGTTTCTGACACATTTTTAACCTATTTCTGCTCAACATTTTAGCTACAAGATGGCGAACATCAAAAAAGTTGGATATGTGACCAAAAAGATATCCTAACGTTTTTTTTACCACTACAAAGCTAGACACTATAACGATAAGTCTTCAAATATAATGTAGTTGATCATGCACACATGTACCTGTGGAAGTCAAATATATTCTGTTTGTTTTGTCGACATTTTATATTTTTGCTAGCTTAACTTGCCTGTTTCCACGTACAACTCTTCTGCAGGAATGGTTATTGTACAGTTAAGATAAAAGCACTATATTTGTCTTTTAAGCTTGGATGGGCGACAAGGTTTTAAATGTATAAATACGTTTTATACATGTGCCTTTTAACTGCATAACTTGTTTGTTTTTTTAATTCAAAAACCATTGTTCATTTTATATTATCTACATTTTTCTACTAAGTAGAATAGCAAGGCCGTGATTTTTGCTGAATGAAAAGCAACAAACAAATCAAGTAGGGACCAGATGAATGCTGCTTCTGCTGCTTCTGACTCTGGCTGTATGTTGCTGAGATGGTACAATGACGCTCCATGTAAATACACACAGCACGCAGGTCTGCTACAGATACACGTAACCGGTCCGTTAGGTGGAAAGATGTGCCTATGACAAGGACTTGTTAGTCAGTGTCGTGTATGAATGTGAGGCTGAATAATGAGTGTTCACAGCCAAACCTAAGTGCTTCCTTTCTTGCTTCCTCTCAAGCACGACTCTTCATGTTCTGTACAGAATACGTTGGACCGCAAGAAATTTGTTTTCACATCTCCTGAATCAGAGAAACATTTCTTTGTACATGCAGCATCGATAAACTAATTTTAACTGTTATGTGGTGTCCTGACTTGTATTCAACTAACATTATACATTTAGATACATGAGAAATCAACACCAGAGGAATCCTACAACCCGACACGGTACTCCTGTAATAAACATGACTGTACCTCTATGGTTATGTTTGAGGCTGTAGTTTCTGTTATTATACTTTCATATATTTGCTCCTTCATATATTGTGTATGTAAATACACCATAAAGGAATTACAGCTTCAATGCATACCATAGACCTCAAGTAGAAGTCTTTAATGTATTGATAATAGTGTACAGGTGTTAAGAGATTTCTATCAGATAGGATTTTAAATGCAATCATTTAATTTGCCATGAGATGAAAAGCATTTATTGCAGCTTTTTCAACACACAGTGGACTCCTGAGATTATACAGAATATTCATTTTTAAAATAAATGTTCTACTTATACACATTTACAGTGTTAAATAATCAGAAGTAACATTTTCCAGATGAACTCCTCCAACAAAATGCCACAAACACTTTCTAGTGTATTCTCGAAACTTTGTACTGTTTAATCTCAAATCAGAGGGCAGGTGGTGTGAGAACATTTCCTCAAATTATTTTATTTCCCAAAGCAAAGTCAGGGGAAAAAAACAACAAAAGGGTCACCTCATGTGTTCATGTTTTTACAATCAATCAAGCTGAGAAATCTGCAACTGGTAAATGTTTCATGCCCCAATGTGTCAGCATACTTGTCAGCCTGTTGAATATAAATCACTCAAAAGATCAACATGAGGTGATTCTCCTGCTGTTTTTGTCCTCTGAAGGGGGGGGGGGGGTGCAGACCATCATTTCCTTTCAACAACGCATCAGTCTGGATATGAAAAATTTCCACATTAACAATGATTTTTATTTTCATGTCAGATGAATTGTTTTAGGATTCAACTTGAACATCATTGTTACTATTTTAAATTAACACTGAGTGTCTGATTTGGACTTTCCTGTATCAAACAGCAGAAATCTGTGAACACAAGTTGACTTTGATCGTCTTTATTTCATCGTTGTGACAACAAAAAGAATATGTCTGCTTCAAATAGTAATTTTTAACTTAGCATAATACCCTCATGTTCTGAAACTATTATTATAGTTTTAACATGAAATATATGAATCACAGCCTATTTAACATAAGCCCTAATATGAAAGCAACCCAGATTCTGTATTATACTCTTTTAGGTGACACAGTGCTAATGAGAAAACTTGTTTCAAGACTGCAGCGTCTTCATATCAGCCTACATTTTTTTATGCTTCAGATACATCATGTAAAAGGTGCAAACTTGACCTTTACAGATTACTTTTTTTTTCATTTTTTTTTTTTTTTTAATCATGTTGCTTGTATCTGCCATCCAACTGAAAAAGCAATGCCCTTTATTGAAAGCAAATGACCAAAAACAAGCAGTATCTAATTGAACTAACTGAGTCAAGGGGATAGACAGAGCTGAACTACCCACAAACTATAACGGTGATAGTTTTGCTTTCATCAAAATATAAGCAGCTAAATAATCAACCAAAAGCAGGAGAACACTATACACACCAGTTTATAGCTTATAGGATGAAATGACCTAAAGGACCTCTACTGTAACACACCATGCAGATAGTTCCAATTTGACTGTGACTGTGAAACGTTTTGAGATCTTTGTTAAAACTTCTGCTTAAGAACGTTTTACCTGTCAGCATGTTAGCTTAGCATATATATATTCTTTTATATGTTAGCCAATAAATAACAAGAAATCTAGAGTTTCAGAAATGCCATGAGATGTCTGAGGTAATTTTTTTTTTTTAAAGAGTTGCCATCACAGAGAGCACTCAATACATCTTATTCAAGAAATCCTTGATGGTTTTGTGATTTTTATATATTAAAAAACTGGGTTTCTGGAGTGTTTATCAAATTAAATTTGAAGAATTTTAAAGGCCTTTTTAAAAGCACACATAATGCAATTTCAACCTGTTTCGTGATCATGCTGGTAACAATGATGGAAAACCAGTCTGGACAATTAGGCCTACAATTAGGAGCAGCTGTGGCTCTGTAGGTGAAGCGGATCGTTCACTAATTAGAAGACTGGTGGTTCAAGCCTTGGCTCCTCCACACGGCATGTCGAAATGTCCTCGGGAAAGATATCGAAATGCTCCTGAAGGCTTCCAACCACTCTTCCATGCTACAAAGGAGCTATATAAATGCAGTCCATTTTGCCATTTACCAATTATTCATGAATGTCACTAGATAGATGTACATCATGTGAATGTCACATCTATTGATATTTATGTCACATTTGTCTGCACTTCTTGCCAATAAAATATAGTTGATCAATTAATGTCACCTGGGCCCAAGAAAGAGAAAATCATTCGATTGATTATTCAATTACTAATTTCAACATTTTTGCTAAAGTTGAGTTGATGAACTTCTACTGTAGTGAGCAGTAGTGACAGTGTTTGCTCCGGTGATGACGACTCCACAAAACTTCCTGCAGTACTATCCGCTCTCACAACAGTCAAACTAAAATATATAAAAATAAAATATTCAAGAACTTTGAGAGTTTTTAATACCTTCTGAAGGCTTTTATGAGAGAACTGAATTAAATGCTTTTAAGACTTTAAGATAACCTGAATAAATACTGCTCAATTTATTAATATCAGGATTATTTTTTAGTCTAAAAAATCCAGCACTGGTTGGGAAATCTCATTATCATGGTTGTAAGTACCATCAGGTCTGGGGTGGCACCTGCACTTTAAAGTGTTTATGGTAACAAAATTATTGTTCTAGATGAAATATATGGCACAAAAATTTTGTTCTGAACTGATCAATAACCATTACGCACAGACACCGCTCATTTACACCAGCCCACCGACCATGCTGTGAAAACACCACTGCTCACTATGCTACAGTATCGCAGCCATTTGACTCTAGAAACTACGAAATGTGGTCATATCCTTGGGCTCTTTGCTGGGGACACACCAGTCATCGGCCTCGTGGATCGTCTTGTAATGTTTCCAGGCTGACTTGTTGTACACTGGCAGCCTCTCAATGGACTCTGTTGAAAGTGCCTAAAGGGTGATTGAGAGAAAAACATTTAATAGACATCCATGCTCCTTGTTAAAACACACACACACACACACACACAGACACACACACACACTCTGTTGATTTAAAACTCATTTACCCGAATGTAGATGATGGCATCGGTTCCGTAACCCTCCAGAGAGTACAGCTTCAGGTCTCCTTGGAAGTAGCGGGCATAAAGTCGTGAGATAGGTAAGCCGTACCCGTAACCAGCCTGTGAAAGAAATAATATGTTAATTTCTCCAACCAAAATACATCCCAGACATAATCATCACAATCTAAAACAAATTAACAGTTTTATGGTATGAAGCAAAAACGTAAAGGCGGCAGAGTCTGAAGTGAAGAAATCTTACAAGAAGAAGAGCTCTGAAACTATCTAGTAAGTAGAACATGAGTTGGACTTATTTGTCAAACCAATTCAAGGTGAAAAAACAACTTTCAAGCTAACTTGGACAAAAAGTCCTAAAAGTGCTAGAAATGATAAATTAGTGTCTACAGATCAGATCAGATTCAGACAGATTTTACATATATATTTATACATTTAGCAGATCTTTGCAGAATCACACTGAAAATAATCAGATTTATGTTCAGAATAGTGATGTTACGCTCCAAGCAAGATGTTTCAATACAACATCAAAAATCTGCCACAATATCTAAAAACAGAGCTGCATAAAACTGTTCTCAGATTTGATCATGTTGACTGTACTGAAGAAATGAACAAAAACAAAAGCAGTGAGAACACTCCTAAGTGCTCCAACGTGGTCTCTAATCCATCCATCCGTGCAATGCAAACAAATGCCCAGCAGATGTCGCTGTTTCGGGTGTATGAAATGCTTTGAAACAGTGAACCACATTCAGGAATCCTAATTTCCTGCATCACTAGTTCACTAAAAACTCCACAGATGCTCAAATTTAAAACAAAAAATGTATTTATTAAAATACATTTATAAATTAAATTAAATTAAATTTATTCTTCTATTTTTTCAGTCACAATTTACTTTGAATCAATTTGGACAGAAAAACAGAATTTTGTAAAATGATAACATAAAGTTATATATATATATATATATAACAGTTTGTTTCCTACAAAAATTAATAATCAGTAATACTGAATTACTGTCAAAGAATATAATGTAAATACACATATGTTGTGCCTAAGTTTTATCAGCTTTAGAAAGTAGAAGTGCCCAGTTCAACAGCCAAGGATGTCATTTTCTCTTAAATCACCACCAGTGGGTTTACAAGTCAGCTGACAATGTAAGATTTGCGTAACACAAGCTCACAAATGACAAAATGCTCCAGGACAAAGATCCTGTATCCTAGTTAACGTGGGTTAATACGATTAATACAATCATACCTACAGTCTGTTGTGTTTGAAGCAGTATAGTATTAAAGACTTTGATTTAGCAAACTTGATTGCCAAGAGCAAAGTGGGAAAAGTTAACTTGTTAACTTCATATCAGTATTACTAACCAGAGGAGCAGCACGTGACCCGTCGATGCTCGGTCGAGGAGCGGTGGAGTAGGTGTAGGTGAACAGCCTGTCAATCTTACGCAGCGGCACACCTCCTCCACGATCGCTCACCTGCAGTCAACATCATATCAACACTGTACTTATCCAATTATTTCATTTTCAAGAATCCAGTTGATTGCCATGAGCCATGCATACAAATCAAAAACCAGATTTTTATTCCCAAACATGTTGCTTTAATGTTTTATACTTCAGCTTACAACTTGGCAGGAGTTTAAAGAGAATAAAGAGTAAATCAGTCATAAATTCAGCAGATCAGACCAAGCTGAATCAGTGCAGCTCTACCTTGACAGTCAGATCTTCAGTTCCCAGAGCGACCTGTGCATGGATGGCAGGATACTCCATGGAATCACCATACAACTCCATGGTGGCTCGCATGGCATTCTACACAAACATAAAGCACACAAGAGTTTTTCCATAATGTTGAACAAAGGAAAAAGACACCGTGTGAAAGAGTAAAATGACTGCAGCATGCACACCAGCTGTTCAAACAACTTCAGAACATGTTTTAAGGGAAGAGATGGAAAAGCAAATCCTACCTTAAAAAGTTCAAACACCATATGATACAAATGAGAGGGGACATAGACCATCGAGATGTGCTTTTCTGCCTCTTTAACTGCTGGGACAAACAGATAATGAAAGATCAGACTGATCAGATATGTTTGAATCAAACAACTAATCTGTATTTATTAGTTCAACATTAAATTTAGAGAGTGTACATGTCACCAAATATTTTTGCTGACAAAACTCCAAATAAATTACCGTTGAATTCATCCAGTATCAGCTCAGGTGAGTTCATGTAATACCTGTCACAAAGGTTTCTTGCATTTTCGTAGGCATCTACAGGTAAGAGAGAGTTTGTTTTCAGGAGAGAGCATGTGAATACTTGACCGACAGCATATCTGATGAGTCACAGCAAGTTGCTCATAAAACTGTTCATCCAGAAGACATCCTTACCTCTGATCACGTCACTGACACGACAGTGTGGATCAATACTGCCAATCTGTTTGGGATGTGCCGGATTCACCTTCACCTTCCCACCAAAGAGGAGAGCTTGAATAAAACAGACAGGGATCTGTTATTTTTTTATTAAAGTTTGATTTAGACCCACTATTTATATATATATATATATATATATATACATATATATATATATTTATTTATTTATTTATTTTTTAACCCACTGAATGAACTGAATCCAAAAGATCAGCTGTGTAGTTTCTGTAGGATATATTTTTCACAAGCAAAATAATATTTTTGGTTCTGACTACAGTGTAAATCTTGTTTTATCTTGTCTTATGCTTGAATGAACAACTCACTCATTCATAGAGAGGGTGTAGACACATTATTACAAGTTAATCTCAAAAATGAAAGCCAGACAATGACTTCAGGTGTGGTGATGTGTTCCTGGTTGGCTGAGACAATATGACTGATTAAAAAAAGTTGTATTGTATTAAGAGGAAGTAAATGTACTCACTGTGCTGGTTGAGCAACATCCTTATGGATATCCTGCTCATGTAGAAACGATCCAAAAAATACTGAAGGTTTTGGCTGACGACCGGGTCTGTGCCGTAAGCCTCTTTGTACTCCACAACTCCCTGAGCCATAGTTGGAATGACATCATTGTGCCGATTTCTGATTTTTATCACCGCGTCTGTGAAGCTACAACAATGACATATCATGAGGGCTAGATTTGATAAGCTTTTTTGACTTAAATAGAAGAAATAAAACAATGTTCTGTATGATTCATTTAACTTACTCATATGTGACTTTCTCATCATTTGCATTTCTGTCCCTGAACTCAAGAATCTCCTCAAGACTTTGCATATACCTGCACATGAAGAAAACAACACATTACTGTCTACTGTATATTCAGGCTGGTCTGCAAAAAAAGAAGAGAACAAAACCTGCATACCAGCTCTGGACCAGACGGACTGATGGAGTCCTGAGCAGGTTGTCCGGCAACAAATTGATCTCTTTCATGATGTTTGCCAACCGCACAGGTAACTCCTGTCTGAGGAAGGCGAATGACGTTTTCTCACATGCATTTTCTGAACCTGGAGGGAATAATATAAGAAATCTGTTGATCTTAGATAGATAGATAGATAGATAGATAGATAGATAGATAGATAGATAGATAGATAATTAAACACAAAAGGAAATTAAAATGTTTTAGTCACAGACAGTACTCCAAAGATGATCTAAATATGAAGCTGTACTGCAACAGATGTGATGGATAATGTAATAAACTAAAATAAAAATCCAGGTGAGCAAACTGTCTTTACTCACTGTCAGAGTAGTGACTTTAGTTGAAAGTAACCCTTTTAACTAAAAACATGTCTACCAAGGTTTTACAGGGGATTAAAGCTGTGTCCCCAATTGTAATTGTGTTTTTGGGTCAGTGGTTATGGTTGGAGTAAGGGTTAGGCAAATAACAGTTATGGTTAGCACAAGACTCCAGAAAGTCAGGAGATAAATTTAAGTCTATCTAATGTCCCTGTCTAAGTGTGTGTGTGTGTGTGTGTGTGTGTGTGTGTGTGTGTGTGTGTGTGTGTGTGTGACTTCTTACCAAAATCCAGAAATTGCTTCATTGAAAGAGGGGAGGGTGAGAATTTAGAGTAATAGTCTATGTCCTTTCCTATGGACACGCTGCTCCTCAGTAACCTTAAAATCCTCATTGTAGCTGGTCCTCCTCTGCTGGCTGCTGGTGACGGTGACGGTAATTATTAAATGTGATTGAACGTCCTAATCTGTGTTGACATTAGCTCTAATGCTAACTTCAGCAGCTCGCAGAGACGCTGCAAGAATTAACATCCTGATATCAGGTGGTTTGGAGAAATGTGTACATCCATAGTCGTAGTAGTTCTGTAAAATATGTCTGTTGGATGGTCTTATTTCAACTGCTCAACCCATATAGGCACAAATGTCAACATGTCGAGAAGCCTGTCCGGTAACTCTTGCAGCTAGTCCTCCAAAGAATCACGATGACATCAAGATACAACCCGTCAGCGATATTTATTTTGCCTAGGATGGCAAAGACAACAATCGCTAACCAATCAGGGGAGAAGAGTTGGTCATGTCTAAGCCGTCCTAGGTAAAAAATGACTGTTAGTATCATTCCACTTTGTTTATTTTCGTTATAACAATAATGTTAATCTGTGAACAATGATAGGTTATATGACATAAAACAAGTACAGTTTAAAAAAAGAAAGCATAATGGCGTTTCAAATGTTTTAAGGCTATTATGGTTAAATTGTGTATTTATTTTCATGTAATTTTTGATTCAAGAAAAACATATAGTCTGTAAGAGAAGCTATGTACAATAAATAACATTCATGAGTAATAATCTACTCGTTAAGATCGTAAATAACTATTACAACTTCCCAGTATTAGTATGTTATTAAATATATATTATTTTATATTCTGTGATTGTGATCATTTGTTTTACAGTTTGCTTTCTTTAGCCTAGTCTGGTTACATTCCGTTTAAAACTGTTGTTACTTGATATCGTTATCAGTGTATCAAACAATTTTAAACTATATAAAATACTAATATCAAGCAGTCCGTTATTTATCAATGTCCTTTTGACGTTTAACAGCCGTTGGAGAATGCTTCTCTCAGTAACCAGGTACTCTTTGATGAGGGTGTCCTGCGCCATTTCTCCCTGGAGTCTGTTTCTCAGGCAACGAGCTGAACCAATGAAATTTAAGTTTGGGTTTGGAAGGGAGACGTGGTTGGTGATTGGACCTGCCAATCATATTAATAGAGGCGGGACTTTTGTGCGAGTGTGGCTGACAGACAAAACTCAGGGCACAAACAATCTATAGGTCCTCACTGCCGTCATTTCCTTTAGTGAGCTACACAGACGCCTGACCAAAGAAGTATCGAGGCTCCCGGCCACGTTTCTACGAAGGATGTGTTAGTTTTCTGTTACCGTCACGTTCAAGGTAACGTTAACTAAACCTGTGACTGACTTTATTATCCGTAACCGTGTCGAGCGCCACCGGAGGACAAAAGTTTGTTCCGATAGTTTCAGTTGAACCGGCTGGCATTTGTGACCCGCCAAAAGCTACAACACAGCTAGGAAGTGACCATTTTGTAGGTTAGCTGTTAACGTTAGTCGGTAACAGCTCAATCTGGGAAACGAAAATGAGTGGCGGATTTAACTTTGGGCAAGCCCCCTCGGGCTTTACCTTCGGAGCTCAAAAGACCACCGCCGCAGCTCCTGCACCCGGCTTTAATCTGACGGGCTCCACACCTGCACCCTCCGGAGGGGGCTTCACTTTCGGGACAGCGATCGCGGCCAATACCAATCCTACCGGCGGATTTAGCTTTGGCACCCCAGCAAAGAGCACTGCAGCCGGTGGAGGCCTGTCCTTTGGAACCCCCGCCACCACATTTGGGCTAGGTTCAGCTCCTCAAACCACCGCAGCAGCACCAGCAGCGCTGACATTAGGCTCCACAGCAGCACCAGCGGCAGGGTCAGGGTTCACCCTGGGCCAGAGTTTGGCAGGGCCAACCACCGGGGCCGCTCCTGCAGGAGGGGGCTTCAGCTTTGGCAATGCCACTCAAGCTCAGATGCAACCACCAGCAGCAGCAGCAGTCCCAGCAGCGACAGCAGCAGCAGCTGCTGCTGCAGCAGCAGCGGCAGCAACAACAGCAGCAGCAGCAGCTTCATCAGGTTTCTCATTTGGAGCGTTCAGTTTTGGATCCGCCAAGGTCCAGCCGACTTCAGCTGCAGCCACTGCTGCTCCCACAGGTGGAGGTTTCTCCTTTGGCAACACAGCACCCTCCAACCTCACCCTGGGTATCCAGCCCCAGCCCCAGGCCCAAGCCCAGGCCCAGGCAGCTCCCACCGCTGCAGCTGCAACAGGACAGGGTGGAGGATTTACTTTTGGGATTAAGCCCTCATTAACCCCAGCGCCCCCTGCATCAACCCAGGCAGCCCCACCTTCAGGTCCCTCACTCTTTGCTGCTCCTATCTCTGCAGCTCCTGCTGCTCCTGCTGCTGCCACAGCACCAGCCACAGGCTTTACATTGGGTGCTGCTGCAACTTCAACAGCAACCCCAGTTGCAGCTGCAGCTGCCGCTGCTGCTGCCGCTGCTGCTGCTGCAACAAGCACAGCAGCCACTGGAGGTCTGGCTTTTATGCTCAAACCTCTGGGGGCAGCCACCACCATTGCCACATCTATTCCAGCCTCAACGGCAGCTGCCACAACAGGCGCTGCTACCAGCTTTTCATTGGGGCTCAAACCTGCATCCGGCACAACTACCACAACACTTTCTGCAGCCTCGACGATCACTACAACCACTGCTCCTCCAGTAATGACCTATGCCCAGCTAGAGGGTCTCATTAACAAGTGGAGTCTTGAGCTTGAGGATCAAGAGAGACATTTCCTACAGCAAGCGACTCAGGTGAACGCCTGGGACCGTATGCTGGTGGAGAATGGAGAGAAGATAACAGCGCTGCATAAAGAGATGGAGAAGGTGAAGCTGGACCAGAGGAGGTTAAACCAGGAGCTGGATTTCATCCTGTCCCAACAGAAAGAACTGGAGGACTTGCTCTGCCCACTTGAGGAGTCTGTGAAGGAGCAGAGTGGAACCATCTACATGCAGAACGCCGATGAGGAGCGTGAAAGAACGTACAAGCTCGCTGAGAATGTGGACGCCCAGCTTAAGAGGATGTCACAGGACCTGAAGGAGATCATTGAGCACCTGAACACATCCAGCGGTCCAGCAGACACCAGTGACCCAGTAAGATGAGACAAATATTAGTAAAACCTGCTTTGCAAAGTTTGTTCCTTCAGCATTTATTTTCACGATTTAAATTTTAACACCTGTGTTTCTTCTTTTTCTTTTCAGCTTCAGCAGATCTGCAAAATCCTCAATGCCCACATGGATTCACTTCAGTGGGTTGATCAGAATTCAGTCCTTCTGCAGAGACGAGTGGAGGAAGTGTCCAAACTGTGTGATAACCAGCGCAAGGAGCAGGAGAAAACCTTTCGTTTAACATTTGACTAATCTGCGATAAACATGCTGACATGTATATTCACTGAATGCTAATTTTGACATTTTTTTGTCAGTAGTCATTAACAGGGATGTCTTTTTAGGGGTCAATATTATATGAATGTACAACCAAAGCATTCATCACAATTCCTGTTAAAACCTGCTTTTCCCCTCAGCTGTTTCAGGTTGTTTGGGCTGCATAAAAATGAATATTTTTCAATGCAATTGTTTTTATATACAGTTGTGAAACTGATAACCTGTTCTCTTGTGAATGCTTGTTCTAAATAGTATGATTAAATAAATCTTTGGATTAAGGCTGTGTTTTATGGATTCATAAAGCAACAAATGAACCACCACAACTTATTTCAGTGGCATTGTTTTACTCAAAGGCAGTCACTTATTTTATATTCAAGCTTAATATTCAATTATCTGTCTGTTATAAAGGAGATACATGCAGATAGAAACCATTTTTACTTTAAATAGAGCTGAAACAGCTAATTATTTGACAGTAAATACATTTTGATAATTAATCTTGTCTTTTTATTCTTCTAGCAACATTTTCTTGTTCCAGTTTCAGTTGTGACGTTCTTCTACATTTCTTGGTTTTATGACAGTAAACAGAATATCTTTTGGTTTTGATTGTACTGACTGAAAATGTTTCAGTATTTTGACATTTTCTAGATCAAACAATCAAAAAATAGCTAAAATAATGAATAGTTGGTAAAATAATTCATTGCAGCCCTACTTTTATTCAGGATTTACTAATGGCAATGAAATTCAACAACACTCAGTTTTTAGGCAGTTTTTAATTACATTTATCATTTAACAAGACACTCACTATTCAATCTGTAAAAAGTCACAATTCAGGTGCTTTTTTCTTTACAATGTTCCCTTTTGATTCCTCACATGGAACAAAAAGAGTTATCCTCAGTTCAGTGATGACCTACAGTACAGTGGATGCTACCTGGATGCCACAATAGTGAAAGGCATAGTAAAAATAGAGTGGAGTCAACAGTGTGTCCACAGTCAGAGATGCCTCTCTGACAGGTCTCATTCATTCTCAGCACAGGGACATTTTCAGTCAGCTGTGGTCATTTGTACACTTTTCATGATAATGTACCCAAATGTCAAACACTAAACATCAATATTTATACTGATTTACATTCATAGTAGTCTTAGCTAGCTGTTTTGCATAGACTTCAGGCTCTCCTATAAGTTTTCCATCAGACAGTACACCTCCATCAAATCAGTAGCAAACTTTACCCTTTCTTGTTCTGCTGCAGGGCAGACAAGACTGAAAAAAACTCTTTGGTTGCATGAAACTGGTTTTATCAAAAAAATAAATATACAGTGTGCAGAAGTATTCAAATATATACAAAACGTACAAAAAGACATTTAATAATCTATACAGTGTAAAACTTTAAAGACATGATTGTGATGACATTTAAAATGCTATTTAAAAAGACGTGTTATCCCTCAATCATCTCAACTGAAAAATGATTCATGAATAACTTTCATTGTCAAGCCAAGTTGTCATCCACTGCTTCTTTTCAAAAGTATCCAGTCTGACTTTTCCGTCCGTGTACAGAGGGCATTCCTTTCTTATTCGCACAGCATGGTACCGAGGGACATTGTCATCTTGCTTGGAGCGTTTGAAGAATCCACACTGGGAAAGGGGGATTTTTAAAACAATGTGTTATTAAAAATTCTTACATATCTGCACACTGTGAACAACAGAGTAATGGAGATGTGCAGAAAAAGTTGAGCATGCTTTGCAGTTTTTAATAGATCAAATAGCCAAGCAGTAGAAGCGATGTCAGCAAAAGCACCTGCAGAGCACATAATTATAAGCAATATTAATATCAAGCCTGTTGGTATGAAAATGCTTTGATTTTTTGGGACAAAATTCAGAGACACATATTGTACAAACACCAGAAACTTTATGAAATGGTACACATTTCTCCTCTTACACAGGAGAAGGCACATATACAGTTGGGCTTGTAAGTTTCTGTGTGATGTTGATTTTTCCAGATATCCAGTTTCTTTATCTCATTAGTACAATATGTGTCTGATTGAATTTATCAGTACAAAGTTTTCAGGTATAGCTGTTTTAGTGAGTTAATTAGCCACTGCACATGCTGACAGCGAGTCTTTACCCCTGTTCAGAGAGTATAAATCAGGCCTCAGCAGAGAGTTTGTCTTTGTCAGAGGGCTGAACATGGATCTCTGCCTTGTGATATGCAGCATCGTATTGGTCTTTTGTTGCTCTCTTGAAGAAACCACACTGAGGGGGAGCAAGGGTGATGAATTGTTAAGAGTGACAGACTAAATTCCGTAAAAATTGTTTGTCACTGTGATTTCTTTCAGCAAACAACATAAAACATTATATTGGACAAATGCTACCTGACAAAAAAATGATTGTTAAAGCCTATCCTGAACCAAAGTTGGGCCTATTGTTAAAATCAACCCCAGTTTAAGATTACGAGTATCTCTAAATTACTCTAAATTACTTTTCACAAAATAGTGAGCATCATCTGAAACTCTAAATTTTAATATTTTACACAGTTGAATACAACATGGTCACTTGATAGTAGGTTTACATGGAAGCAAAGGAAGGTTGGAGTAGTTTTATTGTTACAAGCGACTGAATATTTAATGCTGAAATGTAAGAGTTAGACGAGAAGATCAACACCCTCTTATCTTCTCATCTAATTCCTGACAAAAAAGGAACACATTCTAAAATTAACATTCCTCTCTTTATTTCAAATTTTGCAAAAGAATTTAGTCCAATAGGTCAGAGGTCTGATCGATTAGGTTCTGTAGTGTAAAGTTCAAGTTTGAAATTATTAGCATTCATTAATGATTACATTGATTAGGTATCCAGTTGCTCATTACATTAAAATGATTTTCCAGCCTTTCTTTGCTTACAGTTAAAGTGTTCTGCATTAAAATGAATTGTTTTTTGGACAATAGACAGTAGCAATATGTAGCAATGAATAAAACATTTGTTCTGTTATGCTACTTTTTAGATTTTTCTGAAGGTCTACATATTTTCCTCTACCGTATTTTGTATAATAGAGAATATAATGTAACTTCAAAAGCACAACTGCAAATAATAGAAAGAAATGTCTTTAATAGGCTTGGGTGGTATCACGGTATTACGGTATATCTCGATACTTAGAAATCCCGAAAGTATGATTTACAGTATCGTCAAAAATAGACACGAGGAGTACTTGAAGGCAGCATGTAATCCCACCTCTGACCACTGTGTGGGTTTCAATTTCAGAGTGGCGCTGTCCGCATTTCCGCTCATTGACCCCGCAGGAAGTGAAGTGACTCAAAATTTCAAACTTCTCTGAAAACTTTAGCTACAAACACGAGTCATTCGTGTCTTGTTATATTTGTGGTGACTGAAACTCACTTGCGTTTCTTTGTTTGAGTTGATATTCATCTTGTGGCCTTTAGTAACTTTGTCCTTGATATTTATTTGGCTGTTTCTCTGCTATGGTACCAAATTAACAGGTAAGACAGGTGTTCATTGTTTTCTCTCTAAAGTTTTACCTTGTACATCTACCTAAGGGGACATATTAGTACCGTACTTTATACGCAGTTGGTTTGTGGGTCTGGTCTGGTTTAGGTGGTAACATATAGTCAGCATTTACGCTCAGCATTTACGTTTTGTTTTTTTTTAAATGCAAATACCGTCATATTACAGTGTAACCAGTAAAATGCCAGGAAGATATGAAAAATAGATACCACCCAAGCCTAGTTTTCAAATGTATTATTTTATCTTATCAACAACATCTTCACTAGAGATGCATCAATACCGATACTGATATTGGATATTGGTTCGATATTGATTCAAAGAGCTGGATCAGGTATCGTGCCAATAGGCCAATCTGGTATCTGATATCATTATTTTCATATATAGGCTACTAATTCAGTATATTTGTCTGTGTATGTATTTATTACATTTCGTTTTACAAAGTTAGGAAAGCAAGTCTGATTTTGCCTTACACCTAAATGAATGGTCTCAGTCTCTTCCACACAGTCAGACATACAGCTCATTGATTAAACACTGGTCTCAGATTGGTACTTAGTATCAACCAGTACTCAAATCCCAGGTCACTATCAGTATAGAGACTGAAAAAGCTGGATCTTTGCTTCTCTAATATTCACAATAATATGAAAAAGAGAAAAGCAGCAAATCCTTTAAAAAAGCAACAACAACACTATCCTGTAACCAGCAAATTAAAACTTTTTCATGTTACTTTTTTACAACTTCAAAGTGTCCTGAGAGGGATGAATGAATTTCATGTTTTATCTCCCATTTTCTTACACTGGCATCTTCTCTTTCATTGTGTCTTACCAAACAGGGGCAACCTGAAGATGTAACATTACTGCACTCACCCTCCAGAGCAGATACACCAACAACACCAAAATCAAGATGCCTGCGAGAACAGCCACCAGTATGATCCACCACGGAACTCCTCCATGCTGTGCAACTGCTTTTTCTGGGGACACCATCAGTACCACCTGCAATCAACATGAAATGTGAGTTTGGATTTAAACAGTTAATAATTTGGTGTGGTCATTGTGATATTTACATTAGTGTCAGGAGTTCCCAGGATCATGTTTTTAGCCGGAGTATGAAGCACGAGCCAAGCCTTCACAATTATATCCATGGACGAAAGAGAGGCATAATCCTGTGTGAAGACAAAAACAGCCGCTCAGATAAGACTCAATGTGTCAAGAGGTGGGATTTCAGCAACATGATGAGACACTGATGAAACACAGAATGTTTTACCTCAAGAAAGGTTGAGGTCCACAGACGAGATCTCAGTTTCACTGTTGTATCATCCAGTCCCTGCAGGGGGCACTTGAGCACCACACATTTGAGCCCGTTCTCACACGACTAAGAGGGAAAGAGATCTGTAAACCACTATAATTCTATAAAAACATGAATACATCCAAACCAAAACTCACCAAAATGTTCTTTTTGCCTGACAATGGAGATTTTTTTGCACCAGTTTTTATTTCTCCAATTTCCCGTTTTGTCCTGGATGCAGAGGACTCCTGAAAGCACATTTTTTCTCATTAATTCAAAGTGGGATTAACCATCACAGGTTTTTGTGGTAGCTGACAATCCTGATTTTGCATGCAAAATTTAAAAACACTACCTGGATGAGTTGGAGGGGGTTGATCTCAGAATCAGGAGAGCAAGGGACTTCCTCTGTTCTTCCTGTAACAGTGACCTTCACCAGGTACAGAAGCCATTTCCCATTTTTGTTCGACTTGGGCCAGTGAATGTGTAGTGACGCGTCGACAGATGACGTCAAAGTCTTCCACGGGTTGTTTATCTGATATATAAAAAACAATACGCTTTGACTGACCTATTTCATATGAAAAAAATATATGACACAGAAATTCAAAAGCCTGATTTTTTTTTTTTTTTTAGAAACCTACTTTGAATGTATAGTTGATCAAACTTCCAATCTCTTCTTCTCTATTCATGGCGCTTTCTCCTTTAACATCACCTCCAAACAACACTGAATGAGGGCTGGCTTCCCTGAAGAAGACAAGTAAACATTTTGATTTCACTGTTGGAGGTGCTGTACAGTTTCTGTAACCAATAAGTTGTTTGACACAAGATGGCCCTCAACAACACACTTACCCGATGACCGACAACGGCAAGTCAATGATCACTTTGGCTTTTACTTTCACGGGGGCATTATTTTCTTGTACACTGGTTCTGAAGGACAAAAACACAGCAGTGCAATGCATTGACCTGTATTAATACTTACCAACTGAAACACAGGAAATAAGCACGATTTGTAAACAGTTACACATGGCAGTTTTATCTGCAGAAAACAGACACAGAGATGAACATGAAGCAGCTACACTTACGTTTGGAGGTGCAGGTCAATTTCAATCTCTGTGGTGTCCAAAGTCATGCCCACTGTGCTCAGGATGATGAAAAATGTAGTCTTTTGGGGAAAAAAGAAAAGCATCTCTCTTATTTGACGTACAACAACTAAGTGCCAGGATGAGCATGTGATGAGTGAGTCCCATACCTCTGAGTCTCTCTTAAAAGGGTTCCCCAACTCACAGTCTGCCTGAGAGCCGTTCTGATTGGCAACACAGATGATCTGCTTTTCCTTCTGGAAAACAACATGTTGAACAAAAACATACATCTGGTTGGTGTGTGAACTATTAATCAACATATCAGTCAATATATGATAGCAAGCATGTTTATTGACCAAAATCGTACAATCTCATGCCAACAGAAAGTCAAAATCTCCAAAATCTGTCACTTGCCAAGCACAACTGAATAAGATAATCTAAGAACTAAAGACAACATACCTGACATGCAATCACAGCATGCTAACATCCAGTACAGATAAGATGCTAACATGCTGTACTTTGTTCTCTTGATACCAGTATCCTGACATGAAAACTGAGCAAATGTTAACATTGTAACATTACTATGCTAACATACTACATTACATGCTAAATATGGCTGAATATCAAACCTCAGTAATTTTTTCATCGACTTGTCAAATATTATTTGATCAGTTTCTAATATAAATCTAAGTTTTGACAATCTCAAATTGTTTCAATTAGACAAAGCTCTTGTATGGCTGCTTGTGTTCACACATTTGAGAAGTTTGGCGTCCTATCTGAAAGAAACAATTTTGAATTTCTCATTCTGGTTTACTGAAACACAGGCATCTTATCTTCACTTGTATCTAAACATGTTTTAACAGCTGAGCCTAAGTACAGATGAGTTTGTCAAATCACAGCTACATTTAATGGATGTCAAGCTGGAAAAAGACAACTTAGAAAGAGGAAAACTCAGCCAAGTCTGCCAATGTAGGACTGAGCCTGACAAGCTGAAGTTGAGATCTTCTCACATCAGGCCAATCTTTACTTTTTGCTCCACTATGATGACACATAGTGGACACATATTCATTACACCCACATGGGGTCACTGTTGTGGCTGGTTTACCATGGTTTGCTGTGAGCGGACTCCAGAATATGACAGCGAGTCTGGGAATGAGCCCACCAGCTTTGCTTCATAGGCGTCATCACCATTCCTGTTGCTCACTGTCACCTGCAGAGCCAAGTTCTTTCTCTCGTAATTCAGATGAAACACAGGGATTTTGTTCTTCTCTCTGCAGATACACAAACATGACCCATCACTTATGGCTTATGGTTCGTTGTTTTCATGTAATAATATTGGCTTTTCAAGATATTTTATCCAACAATTATTACTTGTCACGTCAAGCAGACACAGACACTGCAGACACATGCTGTACACAGTCATTTGATTCAATTTTACAATTAAATAATGTTGTTTAATGCAGATGTAATTGTACCTTAATGCAATTATAAAAGAGCATTAGAGTTGAAATGTTAGAACTCACTTGCTTAATTCTAAGTATTTGCCTTGGTTGTTTGGTTTGTATAATAATTTGTAATCCATCTTCAGGTTACTCCGACAAACATGATCTTTTCCACATCCCTCTTTTACAAAGTTGACCTGCAACAATGACACATAACAACAAACTCATATACAAACCGTGAGCCACTGTGAACATCATGTCATTAAATATGTTTCTATGTTTAATAAATGAAAAATTCCAGCCTGATCGTTTACCTCTATGACCTCTTTGCTTGGTTGAGAGGAGTCCAAGATGGGCGTAAGCGGGGGGAGGCCATTCTTTGCTTTGCTCTGACGTTTAGGATCCCTGATTCCTGCAGACACCTCGATAGGAATACTTCGCATCTTGTCCCTAATATTGTCCTGTGCAAATCAGAAACAGTCATGGTAGTGTAAAGCATAATAACTATTTTACAATAGGAATGTCTCTCTATGTGTAGGTAGAGATTATCAGTATTTTATTGAAATAAATAACATCATATTTAGCTTTTGTTGGCTAAATTACTATATTTTCCCCAAAAAGTTATTTATTAAAATGTCTTGATTGGCTTCTGTCATAGGAGGAGAGAGGCTCAAACACACAATGGTCAAAATATTGTGCAGGATTTACTGCCACAACAAGCATGTTACTGTAGTAAACATGTGAATTTTATCATTTGTGATGTGATGTGAAACATGTAGAGAGAAACTGCAATTGGTGAGTTGTAGTGACAAGAAATAAAAAAGATTTCTACAACTCCAACAATGTATTGATATGTGATATGCAAGCACACAACCTCTTAGTAACAGGCGCTGGCTAACCCAAGTTGCTTTGTGAGTAGATTATCTTGTTAATGTGATGCAACTGTGATCAGTATCTTTAACCTTGAGTTTGGCTTTTATGTTGATGCACACTTCCTGGTTTTGGCCACGGAGGTCCACAGTGCCATTAAACTGGTGGTCTGTTTCCGTGCGGGATTTGTTCAAGAACATCACTCTGGAGGGCAGTCCTTGTTTCCTGCGATCTCCGTCCGCCTCAACAGAATAGCTGATAGCTGAAATGTAGAGGAAAAGTACACATAAGAAAGAATGACAGGACAGTCTTGCATATGGGAAATACTTGTTTTTCACATACTTATTTTTGGGTTGTAAGATGCATGGTTTGCTCTGTAGGCGAAGCATGCGTCCACGGTTAAGCTGTGGATAGGAAATATTTTTAATTTTTTAAAATCAATTATAACAGAGAGAGTTTTTACTATTAAGTTAAATATTTGAATATTAGAACACCTACCAAATGCTGTTACCACAGGTTTTGATTGTGAGGTCAATTTCCTGTGGAGATATTTTGACATTTCTCTGGATGCTAATGACCGGCCGTGCCCTGTAAGAAAAGTTATTAAATGAAGCTGTTGCAGCACTCAAAAGTGTTTGAATTTACTTGTTATGAGTCAGGAAACATTTACCTGTAGATCAGAGCTGTGTCTGACAAGGACCCTACAGCCAGATCCGGATAAGAGTTGAGGTCCAGGTCCATGTTTCCGACCAGAGAATACCCAAACATGTGGATGTTGTGCTCTTTTCCTGAAAGGATCTAATTAAGAAAGAATTATAATTTTAGAGAAATATAATTTTTTAAAGAATCAGGAGCCAAAGTACAATTGTAAGCATCTGAAAACTAGTATACTAACGTTTTTTTATTGATAATAGGTAGAAAGTTTTAGGTTTTTGTTTGTTTGTTTTTTTTTTCAAATCAATTATTTATTCTTAATTACTCAAAAGAGGAAATAAATTTGGTCAGTTGTGCATGCGGTTGTGAAAACATTACAAATAGAGCAGAAAACAGTGTGTACTCCCTCTCTACCTGCGGTCTTAACTGGCCATTCTACATGATTAAAAACACCATTCTCCAATTTTTCACTTAACCCACTCTAACAATCAATGTCATGACCACCAGTTTCTTGTAAAATTTCTTAAACATAGCTCCACAAAACCAACCTGTGCAGGGCTGCTGTTGATTCCTTTTGCAGACCCGTGATAAATATAGACTTTTCCTGCCCCGTCATCAGCGTAGGGAGCTCCAATAGCGATGTCTGTACGAGAAAGCAAACAGTTCTTGTAACAGCTCCTGATAGAGAAACCATAGAACAAGGTACAAACCAACAGCTGAATTACCTTCATATGAGTCTTGATTGATGTCTCCAATGCTCTCCACTGCCAGTCCAAACATTGAGTCTTTGGTTCCATTGAGACGGACAGGAGTTACCCTTTCCCACCTCCCCGCCTTGTTGATATAAACATAAACCGCCCCTCCAACATCTCCGTCCTTCATGTAGAACTGAGGGGCTCCTACAACAATATCTTGCCATCTAGATCAAACAAAGGAAGTAATATTTATCAGGATCAAACAGTATATAACCTAATAGATTAGTTCACTGAAAGCTAAACATTGTCATTTTAGAAACATAGAAATTAAAGCAAAGTGATAGTCAGGTCCTTTTTCTTTTCTATTTTTTTTTCTCTGGTAGTGCAGAATAAAGGCAGTGAGAAACGTACCCATCCCCATTCAGGTCAACTACAGCCACGTCATATCCAAAAGACGATGCCAGTCCCGGCCCCTGAAGAATGTGCTCCACGGAGAGTTTGGAGGAAGCCTCGCCTGCCTTCTTCAACAGGATCACAGCTCCACTGTGATTGGCTCTGGGAGCTCCAGCCACCACCGTCAGGCCACGGCTCCTTGTGATGCTGTGTCCCGAATCAAGGGAGAATCCTGAAGTGTGACAGATGACATGATTGTCTTACATAAATCTAAAGGTTTTTTGGGGGGGGGGTTTTACAGCTTTTTCACCCAAATCTGGAAGGGCTGATCATTGTTGTGTGATCATTGCTAACTTCCACTGAGGAGGATGTAGACATCCAAGTATCTCCTTTGATAGAAACAGAGTCCACAGCCACTTTATTTTTACCTGCCAGTAAAGAATTTCAGTGACTAAGCTTGACACCTGCAGAGACTCACATCTCCACACATGTACCCTGACCAACCTGTAGGAGTCGCTAGTGCAGCAACGATGTGATCTCTCTCAGTTGTTCCCACACTTTTTATTTCATGCCTTTCTCCAAAGGATGAAAAAAATGCACACCCTTTCCAATTTATATTTATTGCATTTTTTTGCCATCTAGTAGCAATACTTTTTGTACCAAAAGAATCCAAGTTGAATTTTACTAAATTAATATGATCAAGAACATTTGTTACTGTTGTGAACATAAAAAATGCAAGTTAAACTCCCAAAAAGACACAAAGCTCTTATCCTATACTGACAGTGAACCCGAGACAAACATAAGCTTTGTCATATTTTGACGGATTTGCTTGATTAGCATCACTGCCAATCTTGTACTTTCACATGTCATTTTGCTTTCTAAATCATTCTTGAAAAGCTGAGTCTTATTGTTCCCAAATCAATCAGATCGAAAGACCTTTTTCACAGCAGATGTTTTGACTTCGACAGGAAAAGCACGAGAGGATCTAATAACGATAATGACTGATTGTGAGCAATTATTGCAATGCAGCAATTCATGATATTAGTTACACCTGTGTTTGACAAGTCTGCTGTGAAAAAGTATATTCCACTTTAGTTTCACTACACTTTTTTTCATGGTCATGCGTGCCACCCAGTATGGGAACCAATGGTTTGCTGGAACACATGATGTGGTTTCTGCTGCTCGAATCTAAACATAGATCTCTGTGGTGGATGGAAATGCTTTTAACAGGTGTCTGTTAAAACAAAAGATGAAAAGGCAAAAAGAAAGACTAACTAAAAGTAATGCCATGTTTACTAGTTACCGTGAACACAAATAACAACAACAGATCTTTTTTTTAAAGAAATAATGAACACTAATCTCAAGGTAAGCATGAAAATATATCCAAACAGTAAATCACAACTCACAACAATAATGTCCTACAGAGGAAGTAATCACAACATATTATTGAACTAACAGGATACAGGCAAACACATAAAAATAGCAACATAGCGTATATGCATCTTGTGGATAGACTCTTACCGAGGTAGCTGTTGGCAGGTACGGGCACAAGCTCAGGGTTCAAGATGTTTTCATCTCCAACTTCATAAGGGCCGTCATCATACACTCCCATCTCCAGCAAAGTGGTGTTCTTTTGTTCCACTCGCACAACACCTGTGTTATAAGTGTTTATTTTAAGATGAAAAAACTAACGAAATAAAAACCACAGACCAAATGGAGTACAAATGATCGCATTGCTTGTTTAAAAGAATTGCTCTCACAGTATTTATATCACTTATGGTTAATTAGTTACTGTTGGTTAGACAAACCTTTCCAGTTGTAAGCTCCTGGTGCTCCAAACACCACATAATGGTAGTCCTTTGTGAAGGTGGCAGCCACACCCTGCTGGCAGGATCCAAACCTCTCGTGGCTCCTGGCTCTACCCTCGCAGAATTTCCAGTTCCCGCCATCTTCATCTGAGGCCGAGTCGATGGTCAAGTCCTGACTCAGGACATAGCAGCGCCCTGTGATGTCATGGGACTCCTGGGCCGTGTTCACAAACAAACGCCTCTGATAGCGGTGAGCACATGTCTGAAATCACAGAACATATCACAGAATGTTGAAGTTCATATGATGGTGATAGATAAGGTAACACCAAGACTAATGGCCACTGGGAATTGGCTCAGTTTGACTTACCACAATCTTTCCCCCGGGACCCTGACTCTGGACTGTCACCCCCATCCACTGATTCTCTTTGTTCTCAACGTTTATGTCCTCTTTCAAAATTAAGCAAGAAAATGACATAAACAGGGATATTATTCCTTGACCTTTAGGAACAAATACATTGTATCACAACAGTCCATTTGCTACATGCAACATTATAAAGCTTTATAAAGCTAATTAAGTCAAACGTTGTACTTATATTTTTTATCTGGTAAAAAAAAATCTGTTACAGAATAATGACATGGCAAAAAAATTGACTGATACACTGATATAATTTCTCACCTTCAATATCAAATTCAATGCGCTCACAATCTTTGGACTTGGTGATTTCACATTTATAAAGGCCTCCTGTGATGTTGGCGGCCTGATTTCCCAAAGCTCGGGCTCTGGGGGCACCTATCAGCAGTCTGAACAATAAAGGAGGGAAAAAAACAATATAATCAAACTAGCAACAGCAAGAATGCTGTCGAGATAACTGACAAAAACATTTTCTTGCTATACTGATACTGTAGCCAGCGTTGGCAAAACAATTGTTTCCACATTTTCTTTTCTTCATGGAATTGTCAAAGTGAAAAAACAAAGTAATATGCCACTTTCCAAAACCGTTACAAATCAATGTTGAAAAATAATGAATTGTGTTTTATGATGTGATTGTTACTTTTTTAGGTCTTTTTGGGTTTAGGCGCAAAACACCTGGTTAAAGTCAAGGAAAGATTATAGTTTGGGTTTACACGATTTAAACTTGGCTTTAGGCTTTGTTGTCATGGCAACAGTAAACACCATGTTAGTTTTTGGGGGCGGTTGTTGTGCCAAACACATTCATGTCATGGTTGGAAACAGGAGGCAAACTGGTATACACTTGAAATGAACAGTGGTTTCCTGCAGCTCAGTCCGCTCTTCAGCTTCTGCTACTCAAACATAACAAGGTCGTTTCGGTGACTGAATTTATGACCTACAGTGGCATTTTTTTTTGGAAGGACAGGCTCGCTGATTTATCCATTGCTTTTAATACTACATTTCAACCATTTAGCTACTACTTCTAACTAACATTATCAAAGTAATTTTATAGTATGGCTCTTTAAGTAATACTATTGAATATTATTAACATGCCAAACAAAGCTGTTCAGCATGTAAAAAGCTTAATGTGTTAAATTGGTCAACACTCATCTGATGAAAGAGGTTTCTCAGCTTTTCTTTTTCACTTCAACTTAAGACACATGTGAACTTGACATTTAAGAAAGCCACAGATGTTTCGTAAGTCATGATTTTATGTGAACTTGCGTCTCAATGACAATGTGAATTTGGACCTCTGGTTTCTGACTCATTAGGACTCAAAAAAGAAAGTAAACAAGTGATAATGTAAGTCATTATTTATTGCTTTTGTCATTTCTTTTCTGTGTAAAGTCAGTGTTCATGTGATATTGAACAGACTGGAGCTGTCTGCAGCGTACAAGGTAAATCTGAGGGGCTAAAAAAGAAGAGGAAACATTCTGTTGTTTTCCATTCTTTGTACTTTTCTCTAATCTTGCGTTTTGGAGAAATACTAGTCAGTTTTAGTAGTTTGATCTCTTTGAACTTTTGAACCAATTATTCAAATGGCATGGTCGGATATTTTCTTTGATTATTTAGCTACTGTAATTCAGATATCTGAAACCGGAACCAGAGTTTGCAAGTAGACAGTTTTATTTTAAGGGTTTTATTTTAAGAAGTTTCAGAACCGTGGCAGAGCATTAGCAGAGGAAAGCATGAACAACAGCATCATGCCTGTATCAAGGACAATTTAATTTGTTTACTGCAGGTATAGTTGTGTTTGCAAGACTGTTAACATACTTGTTTGTGTTGATCACATGCAATACTATTTAGCATTTACCCTGCAACTAAATTTACAGATTTTTACCTTGCTCTACTTTTAAATTCAGGCACTATAATTCACGTCTGAAACAGAGGTGTCTGTCACCTTTTACACAATGTCAGTGTTTGCAACCTATCTTACATAACTTGTTTCCTTCAGAGACTAAACCAAAACATCCTGTCAGTGCCACCACTTGACTGCCAGACCACATTTTGTGATGTGAGTAGATAGGGTAAGTAGTTCATAACTCATTTCATAGTTTTCATAGTCACAAAACTGGGTGATGTTTAAATCCTGATGGATTGGGGTATTATGCCTCATGGACGAGTGAAATCACTACAACATGTGTCTCAGCAAAGAGACTGACCAATTTGCCCCAGAAGCCAATCGAGTAGTATTGTAACCTGTAAGTGCTCTGCAGCCGAAACACCTTAAAGTTACAAAAACAAGAACACAAGTGCTGCGCAACTTTCTAACTTTATCTGATTTGACCCAGGACTTGGAGGCAAAAACATTCAAGAGCTGGTCTCCAGACAGATAAAAACTAAAGGACAGTAACAGCCCTATATAGCTGCAAACAACTTAAACAGCACTGAAATGAAAGCATTCAGACACCTTGCAACTAACCTGCAATTTGCTTATGAAGACTAGAGGCTTGATTTAAGACTTTGTAATCGTAGGTTTAACCATACATTTATTGAAATCAGGATTTTAATGACTGTGACTCCAGACTAATAGCTACGCCAATCACTTATGATTGAATTGTGCCAAATACATTTTTGCCACCAAGAAAATGCCTAACAAAGTGCCAGACTAAGTTATGTGTGTAATAATGGAGTGATAAGAAGATGTCAATTTATTATTTTTATCATGGTAAAGTGCCAAAACTACAAAAATAAGATCCATTGTTTTAGAATAGAGACATAAGGAAGCTACAGTATAATGTGGGAATGGCCCAACACTGCTTACAGTGTAGGAATTTTCTCAAGAGAGGAAATCCTCTCCACCCTTTTCTTCTCCTCATGCTCCTGCTGTTGCCTCTGTAATTCACCCATTGATCTGTGCAGCCCCGTGCCTCTTCATTTGTTAAACAAGGACTCTCCTGAGGAGGTCTGATGTAAGATTGATGACCAAACTGCAAACCTTCAGCTCAAACAAAGGCCAGTGAAATGCAAATACAAATACAAACATGAGCCTTTACAGGGATGCTACAATTTGACATACAGTAGTTTAGCCTAACACATCATATCAGCTGATTCTGAATGCTAAGCTGAAAAACTAAAAATATATTTCCTGTGTAATACGAAGGTGACAATGACGATGACAGTGCAGTGGAGAGACATTCAGTTTGTTTCTTTTTTGATAAACATTGTAATATAATGCAATCTGACACAATTGTGTTGCAATCTACTGTATTATATTCAATTTCATTAAAAACAAATAAGTAGCACTTACACAATGAAAATGCAATGAGAGAAAGAATGCAGTAGTACATTTATGAGACTACAAATTAAATATTTGTCTCAGAAGTCATTCAAAGGACTTTACTCTGCTACCTTAATGAATTTTTCAGTACTAATAGCTCCTCCCTGCTGTTTAGATTTACAATCAATGCAGCACCATATATCCAAAAGGCCACATGCAGGAAAACACCACATTTGTGAAGAGATTAAGAAAGAAATGCCTCCTACTTAACAGCAGGACTACTCAGGAAAGTGCCAGTTGTAGAATTTAGCAAGTAACTGAGGGGTAACATTGACATTTACACACCAGTCTAGCAGACACATGAACTGGCTTTTCAGTTAAGAAAAAGAATGCAGTATTTTGTGTTGTTTTCTGCAGCAGAAATGGATACAATGTTTGCTTGAGAGGCTAATATAGATCAAATCAGTCCACTTTTAGATGTGACTGATGAAATAAGTCATAACCAAACTGAGTAAATCAGCAATCCATGTCTACTTCCCAGGACAGTCACCTGGTACAGCCAATTACACACCACAGAGCCAACGTGAAACCACATCCCATCATGCAACATGTCTTTCACTGCAGTGTAAATGGGAATGCATAGTGACTGGTGTTGGTTTACACAGTGATCTCACTGGTCTTTGTTAACAGATGTGCTGCAGTGCCCGCACAGCTGTGCACTTAAAGCCACATGGACTACTGCAGCTGTTCTAACTGTTTCAGTTTGCGCGCGCACACACACACACACACACATCAGACCATAGTCACTTTTGGGAACATTAACTTAAATTAATTTCCTGGAGACTTACACCAATGACCACCACTACTTGCCTAACCCTAACCTTAACCACTGACCCAAAGATCAGCTTTCTCATGGCTTTTGTCCCCAAATGGACAAGCTGACCCCAGATACCTGGTACTTAGTCTGAAATTTGTCCCCAAAAGTAGTCTATGAAAGACCACACACAGCCAGATGCGTACACTCTGATTGATGCTGACCTGTGATTGATTAGTTGCACATCACAGAAGAAGGCATGAATATTCTGATCAGTACAGATGAACTTTAAGTAGAGGGTATAGTTTTAAAAAATATTTACACAGTCTAAAATTACCTTGTTTTAATTGTGTTTTATTAACTGTTCTAAGCTACACACTGTCTTCTCAAACAAGCCAAACTTCATCTATCAGGTTACATGAGCACAGATGGTCTTGCATGTCCAGTCGAATGGCCTTTTTCTCTGGTTTCACTGAGAGAATGTTTTACCCGCATCATCAACCCGACACATTATTCATGGAAAAGGCATCCAGTTGCCTCAATTCTAATATGGCACATTATGTCCAGTGGTGAAACATGGATCTTGTTTCCTCCACTCAACAGAAGACCTAAAATGCTTTCAATGAAACCAATAGAGGAACAACATGGATAGAGTTGCATTAAGCAATATTAATATCACAGTACTTGAATCACCAGAAGATATTAGTTTTTAATTACAGTAAAGTGGAGAGATTTGGTTTTTATCTCTGAGATGCAGAAGGGACGAAAGGCTGGTTGGGGTTTGACAGAAGAGAAATGTAATCGATCCATTTACAGATGTTTAGAGAGGCTAACATTCATCTCTTCACATATAATTTATTATGATCAGATTAATGAAGTTGATGCCAGTGGAGATTTACAGCTGCCGGTGATCATCATCATCATCAAACACGTGTCTGTACGAGAACAAAAGAGACAGATGCAGCATGCGTAACACATTGCTGACTTGTGGTTTCATGAGCTCAGTGTGTCTGACAGGCCAGTGTGCCCCACAGCTTTAAGTAAAGGGCTGTTTTGTTGCATACGTTGGTGCCCGACTGAGCTCTCACTTGACCCGTCTGGCTGATTAGCTCAGGGTCACATGAGGATTTAGAACAGAGATCATGGCTGCACTGAGGGGGCTGCTGTTTATTTCATACTTTCTTTAACCACAATAATAAGCAGTGCAGAGCGTTTCAGTACAGCAACTCAGTTTCAATATACTTTCAACCCAGATGTGACAGACAAACAAGGTGAACTATCTATTTTCCATTAATTGGTTAGAGCTCCAATCAGACAATTGGGTAATTAATTGATTAGTCAGAAAATTATGAATAGATTTTGATAACTGATCAATAAGTCACTTTTTAAAGTGAGTTTAAGTAAAAAATGTCAATCATTCTTTAATTTATCTTTCTAAAATATGAAGATTTGCGATTTGTAAACTGAATATTTTCAGATTTGAACTGCATCAGCTTGGGCTTTAGGGACTTGTGATGGACATTTTTTACTATTTGTTTATATCTTTATCGGAAAAAAACTGAAATGAATTAAGAAAATAATTATCAGATTAGTCAATAATAAAAGTAATCATTTGTTGCAGCTGTAATTGTTAGGTCTGTAATATCTGGTGCTTTCAATCACTGATCAATTTTTACACGCCAACTTTAACACAGTTTGAGTCTGTTCACAAGAAGTGACGAGTTAGCAGAATTTTGTTCATGTTTGCCAAAACTAGGTCTCATGTAAGCGAGGCAGGTCTTCACTCTCCTTTGACTTTTATTGGCTGAAAACCAACTATCAGGCCAGTGTTACATTTCGAGCCTCTGTTTGCCCAACATTCAGTTTCATGATTTTTCACTCTTTCTACACTTGTCAGGTCTGACAGATGAAAAGTTAAAATGACACATTTTAAGATGCAGAAATATTTGTGCTGTAAAATAACTATATTTGAAAGACAGCTTCCAGTCTTGAGTGGGTAGTACAAACCTTACAAGGAGTCAAAACACCAGTTAGATAAAATTCCACAATTTAAGGCTAATCTGTGATCTCTGGCAGATCTCTCTTCAAGCCTTGTTATCAGGGTTCTCATCATTGCTCTCCTTCTCTCAACATGCTGCTGCAGGGAATATAGTAGTGCTTACATGCTTCTGCACCGCAGGCTTTGACATGCCACCCCTCACCCTCACTTTACCGCCCCATCCGCGTTACACTTTGTGTGACAGGATGAGCATGCTCACTACTGACGTCTTTTCTGCTCCCTCAGAGCCACCCAGAGGAAATGGTTTACAGTTTGCACTGAACCATCACCACGCATTCTTACAAATCCTGCATGAAGGAAACATTTTACAGCTTCACCTCTCTGACCTGGCTCCTTGTGTCTACATGTGACTGTCTGCATAAAATGTGTTATCAGTAAATTTGCCATTTCTTCCTCACACACCTTCTCCATACTGTTCACAAACTAAACTTAACAGGTCAAACTGTAGAGTGGAAATGCATAGGTTTAGTCATTAAAATAACTCTAACAGTAAATTATTAAGGATCAAAGTGCAGGTGAACAGCTAAATATAAAACCCTTCTTTGAGGAAAATAGGAAATAGTTTAAAAATCAATGATTCGTCCTCTCAGTACTCCAGATGCATTTGCATGATGGTTGTAACCATTGTTTATTCACTTGTTGTCCTCAAGCTGCTTTCCATTTCACATTCAAGGCATCACATGGAGATGGTCAATCTCTTTTTTAAAAGGCTTTTTAAACACGTACTTTTTTATAAGAGGCCATGATTCCTGAAATCCGACTTTCCTGAAATTCCACAGGCAGAATCCTGTTTAAATTAATATGTGGCCCCTTAAAACTACAACTAAGTCAATCAAGAAAACTTTGAATAGAGAGAAGTCATGATATTTCTCAAGTAGGCTATTGAAATCTGGTGCTTCTCATAGCGCGTCTGCACTTTTACAAAACAATCTCAGGGGGGATGAACAGCAGACATCACTCACATTCTTTTATCCGGGTTCAGCTGCCGGTGCATGGCAAGAGAAAACCCGAACAGGCTGCCTGGCTCTCCGTCCCTCCTGATGACATGACTGGTGTCCAGGTTGAAGGCGAGCACCAGAGTGAGGTCCAGAAAATATAAAAGTGCAACATAAACAGCCGAGTGTGCTCCCTGCAGCAGCATTGCAGCACGGTGCAGATGTTGTCCTGTAGTCAGAAGTTTGGAGCCGCCGTGCCCGCTGTTCCTCTGCCCTCAACCGATGAAGCTTAGAATGAAAGCTGCGGC
Source organism: Scomber japonicus (assembly GCF_027409825.1). Lineage (NCBI taxonomy): Eukaryota > Metazoa > Chordata > Actinopteri > Scombriformes > Scombridae > Scomber > Scomber japonicus. Next base: position 16,058,055 of record NC_070588.1, read on the forward strand.
AGGTTCTTTCTGCTGCTCCCCGCTCCTGCTCCCACTGCGCCCCCTCCGGTCGCCACGTGCAGCAAACGCTGTAGCCTCCTGTTGTTGTAAAGAAGCATTCAGTATATTTATGACTAGCCTTTGTACTTTTTACTACTTTATTTACTCATTTAGTAGTTGCCATAAAAATCTTAGTAGGAAAAACTACAAGGAATTGCAAAATATAAAGAAACAAACAGTAGCCTAACCATAACAAAATGATTTAACACAATAAATGTACATTCCAGGAGTCAGTAGATCAAATTCCCATTAAACTCAGATAAATAACTAAAAGTAATCCTGAAATCTATATTTGATGTTGACATAATTTGTGTGAAATGGACAATCTGTATTATATATGTTTCTCAGTTGATGATAATTCAAAATATGGGCCCAATGACATACCCCTCTAGCTTATTGGTTAAGACACATGCCATATAACTGTATCACCCAGAGTTCGAATAAGGCGTGTTGCAAGTCACACACATTTCATGTCATAGGCTATTGCTAAAATAATTGACATGGATTTCAAATCTATCATCATTACAATATAATTGATTTGCATCTTCCTCCACGTTCCCCCTTGCTGAAGATACAAAAAAAAAAAACATGTCATCACAACTTATAAACTTTGGTATGCAGATTTAAAAGACAACCGCAGAATATCTACCAAAACCCTTAATTCAGGTGACATTTTACTTCTACATTTAAATAGCTAAAAACAATAGTCAAAAGCTGATAATTCGAGGAGGACCGACCCTTGGTGGTTGTTTTTTTTATTTAGTTGAATTCATATTGTCTCCTTTGATTAACATAAGAAAGTGTTGTGATCTGTCTTCTCCGACGCAGAAGTATAAATCAGCCTTTATGGGTAATACATATTTAAATAGCAAGCAGACAAGCACAGCAACTGTGATATGCTAATGAGGTTTACTTTGCTATTCTTGTTGGATGGAAGAAGATAAACAGCAAGTGTGTCAGTCAGCTGGACAAATAAACCTGAATTCAGCCAGACAAGGAGGCAAGCTGCTGTAAGCCACTAACAGCCTGGTACAGGTTGGATGTTCAGTCATATTAGGACTTATTGAAGTGTTGTCTGACTAAAAGAAAATGATTTGAACAGGGATTATTCATCCAAGAAAAAAATATATGAATTATTAATCATGTAACACCTGCTGAGTGACCATGCTGATGAATAAATAATCAAAATATCCCAAAAGTGATTTCATGTCAGAATGTCATTTTTTCTAGTTTTGCTGATATTAAGCTGATCCTCTCCATCCAAGACATTTATGATCCTTCAGGTTTAATTCATTCTTACAACATCCTGACTTCAGAATCATGTTCATGGTTCTTGAATAGCTGTCATTTCTTCCCACCAGCAGCAGTTATATGAACCAGTGTGTGTTATCCTCTAAAAAAAAAAAAAAAACCTGCAGGCAATACAAAACAGCTCCATTGTATCACTCGCTCACTTTTATATCTGCTGAAGTTTGATGCTGGTGTAAAGTCTGAACCAGCCTTGGCCACAAACACACAGCAGAGCACGACACAAAGTGGCCATTGTCAAAGTTAGAAAGCCCCGTGCCTGTGTGTTTGTGTGTGTGTGTGTGTGTGCTGCTATAACTGTGTGTGTCAGTGGGCGAGTGCTGGGGGTTGCTTTGGGGTCTTCACCACATTCCTAATTGCAGCAAATGACTCAGGAGGCTTCAGTATGAGATATGTGAATGGCATCTCTGTTGCTGTGGGTTTGGTAACAGATGCATCAGACTTAAACACATCACAAGCCTTTTTACTGAGAGTGTCAGATCTCCCACGTCCAGTGAAAACCTGCTTAAATGTTGAGGGCTGGGAAACATCAGTGTCCCTCCTACTAGCCTCTCAATAATGACAAACATAGATTCTGATAAAAATGAAAACTTGTCTGCTCATTTAGAATCTCAGTGTGAGACAACACTTTCAACTTCACTTTTTTTCACACCCCCTTTTGGTTGTAACTTTGCTGTGAGTGCTTAACCCATCAAACATTTAACTGGTACTGTGCCGTTTCCTAGAGCCAGTCTCATTTTTTCTTAGACCTTTGTGTCATGATTTAAACTACTCTGTAACTGAATAACATGATGTGAAGCTTGAGTGACCTGAGTCTCAGAAAGCTAACATATATATATATATATATATCAAAACAGATTGAAAAGCTGGTATAGATGTGTATCATATACTGTATATTATGGCCATTTTTGGCCTCAGCTAATTTGCAATGCATCTTTGTTTTTTTATAGGAACTGATGAGATGTAGACAAAAAAGTAAATAAAGATGAGTTTATCAGTACATGTCTGCAAACTGTAAATCAGTGCAGAAGCTATGATGAACTATTAGAGTGATATATACTATCTATTCTAAAAATAAATCTGTTGTTTCAATGGCTTGTTTAAGATGATCTGGTCTGTGTGTGTCCCTGTGAGCGAAAAGGGGTGTAACTGTCTTTATCTGGGTTCACCCGGCCCCACAAACAGCACTTTCATGTCCACTATTGCCCCGGGCGGGTGTGTAACACGAGCTGTCGGAGGAGGTGAACCTGCCCAGCCTCGGTATTGTCTCAGGTCAGTGGGAAGGGAGAAACCAGAGAGATGGTGCCTGTCGAACAGGTGGATCCATGCAGGTGACGAGGCCTTTCTTCACAGATTAGCTGCACTTTCGTAGGAACAAAATGAACACTGACTTTGAGAAAGGTCTGTGAGCACCCTCCACCCCACCCCACCCCACCCCACCCCACCACCTCAACCTCAGTCAATCTGCCGGTGAAGATATTACGTTTCATTTGGGAATGTATTGAAGCCCTTTTCTAATGCTACCAACATCTACAGGTTTGCTTATTTACATATCTTAGCTAGTTAAAGGTCAAATATTGCTCACTGTATCTACCTCCACAAGTAAATACAACTTGCAAGTATTCAACATGATTTGAAAAACTACACCTTTTAATACGTAATTGTCTCTTAATGTGGCAGTCTCTCTTGCATTATCACCTTGTTGAAAGTTGAATTTGGCCATATTGGTCATCACTGCAAGTCTGTTCATATGACATACAACATTGTTTTATAGCTGGACAAAGACATGTAATAATAGCTGCTATAATCTATCTATAAGCTTTTCATTTCAAATCTTCTCATTTTACGTGTGAACACAGCAAGAGAAACATAGCATACTTGTTGTAAATGGCTGTTTGTCAGTGGAGTTCACTGATTTGCTACCATCATGTTGAACTATTTAAAGTCCCCCTACCCTCAAAAATGTGTTTTGCTTCTTGTTCCATCAGTCGGATAATTTGAGCTTCACTGTGCAGAATTATGTTTGTGCAGATTCTGACACTGGAAGGCTGTTTTCATTTCATCTGCTGATGGAGGAAAGTTTCTCTGTGCTCATGAAAAATCTGAGTATAAGGGGTATACCTACAATTACAGGTGCCTGAGCAATGGAGCAAATACACCCCTGCTATTTATTTAGGGGGATCAAATTTATGGTTTTGCTACCGCATATTTGTGTGTGTAAATTATGCTTGTGATGCGTGCATTAATAGTTTGTGATGTGAGAAAACCTATAGGAAACATGTAAATCATGTGATATGTTGTCTGTTTTTGATAAGACCATAAATACGTTGTCACAATAGTAGAATACTAAAAATTTGAATTTAACTTTGTTGGTAAAATGACACATCTGAACCACTCCAGGGCCAAATGAGCACCTCTTTGTTTGGAAACAATACATACTGTATATGCTAAATGTCTATAAAGAAACAGCCTTTCACCATGACCAATTTCATCAGGTGGGGGACAATGATATAGTCTGATGCAGTTTGTTGTAAGATTCCTTGTTACATTTTTGTTTGAATATGGCTTACTATAATTTAATAGGTTATGCTGTTAACTATATTCCATGTGCCTGTGGTTAGGTGGTGTAGAAATGCAGGAAATTTGTTTCAAATTACATTTTTTTTCTGGGGAAGGACTCAAGGACCCCCCCAACAATTATGTATCATTCAAACTTTGTTTACCCATTAAAATATAATCTGGCGCCCATGCCCTATGATCATGATCTGAGACATCAAAACTAGTTTGGTATATTCAGTCCTGGTCCAGTATTAAATTTACATAAGTGTGATGTAGAAACTTGAAACCTCCAGTGCAGACACACTGAGAATGGAGTATGCAATGAAGTAGGAGACATCTTGGATCCTATAGTTGAACTTCTGAGAAGAAAAATATTTGCACATTCATACATTGTGGGAGTTTTATTTGTACTTGATCTTTTTTTCTGGAAAAACCATGTAAGACTATTTAAAACACGTCTGGAGGGGAGTCTTAGAAGTCTCAGAAGCTCTGAAACTTTAATCCTTGTTGAGATGGGCACCTCCTTAAGTCTCACAATAATTAAGTCAGCAACAAGGACTGATGGAGGAAGCCATGCCTAAAATGTATCAAACAGGAAGCGTACCCAAAATGCACAGTTGGCATAGGCAATTTCCTGTTGTGCTAATGCATAAAACTGCAATGATGACTAAAATGCAATGCAAACAGATGCTGCGAGATGCGATACCAGTGTTTAAAGGTCGGATTTCACTTATTAGCCACCATCATACTCAAAATATGAAGTTGTAGAAGTTCTGAAACCATTCCTGGGACAGAAGGAACAGCTCCTTAAGTTTCACACTAATTAAGTCAACATAAGAGGGAGGAAGCCAAGCCTAGGAGTTATCAGAGAGGAAACATGCCCAAAATGCACAGTTGGCATAGGCACTTTGCCAGCTGGTGGGCCAAGGAATTAAGCCATATTTAAAATCACAAGGCAATGTTAAAACAGATGGATGCTGCTGCTCTATATAAAGATTGTTAATAGACTGAAGGCCCAATTATTTTTAATGACATTTATAGAGCACCAAAGACACATACAATTATAACATATTGTGCTTCTGTTGTCTTAATTTAGTCACTTATAAAATCCACTTCTTCACAAAAATCTGCACTGATGTTTTCTCAAATATCCGTGCAAAAACATTACCTGTGAGCAACATAGAGAGATAAAAGCTAATTTTTGCTTTTACTTCTGGGCAATACTCAAATCAGGACAACTCAATTTATTCTTGAAAGAGACACTGAGAATAGTTCCACTGTCAGTCTGAAGAATAAAATGTTAATTTTACTAGTGACCTGACATGGAAATAGGGAGGAGAGACCCCTTGCTGTGTTGCTGTTGAGGTCTTTAGATGCTGACTGACTGTAGAAGTTGTGTCTGCATCAGCGGCTGTGTGAAGCACGGCGTTAAATCACACTGTGTGAACGTGGGAGCAGCTGATCCTGGCCCTGTTGTGATAGTGGCACGGTCCTTTGTAGGGAGACCATCCACAGTAAATCTGCTCCTCTTCCCTCACACAAAGGCCTGCCTCCATTTATGGCTGCTGGGTGGGGGTGTGTGCCGCTGAATCAACAATGAAAGGAGCGGGACCTCGCAGACCTCGCTGAATTCTTTCTCAGGCAGGCCGTGCAGATGACACAGGGAATTCTAGGGATTTCTTTGTTACCCCTGCAAAGTGCAAAATCATTTTTGCTTTGGTATGAAGGAATTCCCTCGAGGGCGTATCAACATTATGTCATGTATGTACTGGGCAGGGATTTTATGAGTTGGGACTTTCTTATTTCATGAAAACCATATATTTCAAAAGAGAGATAGAGATATTTTTATGAACACAAAGGAACTAGGGGGTATGTGCAGCATATTCTAGTTAAATATGTTTCAATGTCACAAGCAAGAGGTTGTAGAGATTTCTCTGGTTTTCATATTCAACATCAGCATCCAAGTTTAAGATTATAGGATAATCTAATATATACTTAATAGTGGACAGTAAGTGAATCAAACATAATAGTGATCTGAAACGCAGAAGGTCCTGAGATGGAGCATCAAACAACAACCATAGCATCTGTTACACACTCTAAACTGAACACTTCCTTCCAATTGTTATTGTCTCCCAGCACTTGTCATTAAAGCCTTTGTTGTTAAAAATAACTTTCCTTCAGGGGAAAAGGTACCGCGTCTAATTCTTAGGAAACACATGCTCAATCATGAACACCCTGATGAACATTTCCAACTCCCACGCGTGTCCGGAGTGCTGCAGAACATGCTCAACCCCTCCAATAGAGAGGTCAAGAAACACTTGGTAAGATCATTTCCATGTTTACCAGAAGCACATTAGGTGGATGTATATGCAGACACTGGAGAGGTTTTACATGCTGACAGTGTGTTTTTAGGCTAATGCTTGAAGCCATTTTGAAACAATGGAATGATGAATAAACCACCTACTTTTACTTTGTTTTGTTCGAAAGCATTTCATGGAGGTATTTAAACTTTTAAGCCAAAGCTGAAAGAAAAAAGTTGTGGTAATGTGATTTGACTAAAAGGGTGAGTTGCCACGGTGATGAATGCTCCAGTAATCCCAGCAGGAGATCAGCTAAGAAAGTCCAAATCACTCTGAGCTAGAAACCTGCCTCTATTTAGCACAGGAGTATACCACTCCTGTTGACCCTGAGTGCAGCACATAATGAAAACCAATTACACCTTTTCATTTAGAGCAGAAACACTGGGATGGGGGTGATAGTTTAGTGCTCTCACAAAATTAAAATAAATCTAAAAAAAACAGATACTACATACTCAGGAAAATATATCGAATCTACTAATCAAGACCAGCAATCTCACAGGACAAGTGAACAAGACTTTCAAACACAAACTCCAAACAAAAAGCAGTGAATCTTTGTATGTTGTGTAACTTTATCCCTGTTGTAGGTGTGCACTCTGCCCACATCTTGTTGCAATGTTGGACTTCCTGCAAGTATTGTTAAAACATCATCATCATTATCATTGTTCTGCACACAATAGATTATGCAGAACACATAAAGTAAGTAGGTTAATGTTCAGTTTCTTTAAACACGTGTTTCATTTCTTTTATTTTGACTCATGACCACAATCCCATATGGAGCACAAATATAAATACAGTAATAACAAAACAATGGCACAAGGCATGGTTAAAATACAGCACATGTTACTTAAACAAAGGAAGGACATTCTTCAAGAAAGATACCTAATTAACAAATAACCTTTGGCTAATTAATTTAAGCGTAGATAGTCGGTTTAAGCAACTACCTTTACCTATATTTCATTATGCTAACAAAGTATGATACTTTGATACGATTGTAGCTGGCTCTTTATATCTTCCAGGGAAATTCTGATATTGTTCACCCAAAAAATAGCCAGCCTGTATCTAATAGATACTTTTCCAATTTAAGCTCTTGTTTAAATTCTACACAAAGATCACACGTTGTTATATATCTGAGTTTACTTTTCCACTTCTGCATGAACTGATCTTTCAGCCTCAGTTCAGCAGATAGTTACAATCGTTAAACTGGTGTGTAAGACAGAGGTAAGACGAACCACAGTCTTCAAGTATTTATTTGACCTGCAAGAGTCATGGTGACGCATACACCTGAATTATGCAGGTTGAGCAAATAGTTGTACATTATCTGATTGAGTTTAGCTTCTTCACCTTCTATCAGCCTCCCCCAGAAGTAATAACTCTCTTTTGACCTGTGACACAGAGTGGTATTTTCCCATCCCCCCATAGATCATATCATTGCAGACTTTTAGGGTGTATTCATGAAGTTTGAGGTGTAGATAGCTTGGGTTTCTTGTCACATAATAAATTATAAATATAAACGTTATGGTGTTGTATTCTATATCGTATTGTCATTTTGTAAATGGCAGTACAATCATTGCCATTGTAAAACAGACAGTGTGTGATGATGATGTGACTCACATCCTCTTATTGAGCCCTGACTTCTGATAATGTTTCTTAAACCTCAACTCATGATGTGTTAATGGTGTGTCATCGTAGAGACCTCAGCTTTTGTTTGCCCTTTGAGCTTCTGCAGCACAGAAAGCAAGATAGCAGACGCTCAATAACTCCTCCAAATGTCGGGGTTGTTAACTTTCCCAATGACTTCCTGTTTTGTGCACTTTGATTCCTCAAGACACAATGTCAATATCAGCCAGCGTTGCCATTTCATGAACGCATGTTTTCCCTTCCCCAACCTCTCTAATAGGCTGCGATCGTATACAGGCTATAATCATAATCCAGTGTTGACTGAAATAGGCTGCAGTGTAATTATATGGACTATACATACTGTATATAGCACAAATGTCTCCAATACAAGGTGTCAGATACACTTTGTTTGCTTCCTTGCAAACTTTTAAACTTTTCTTTTTCTTCACATATATATTCGGAACATTAGTAATAAACACAAAAGTAATATATAAGTGACAAGATGTTATGAACATTTTTACATAATCTTTAATCTTGCATGCTACCTTTTGCTAACATTGAAGAAATATTAAATAATGCATGGACAATAAGCATTAGGCTAAATTATTAATAGCAGAGGAAAAAGACGAGGGCAAGTGCTTTGATTGTGAAGCTATAGTGTTGTTTTTTCCTTTTTATCAAACCGAGAAGAAACAAAGATGATACCAACTGGAAAAAAGATGATATTTAAGGTCTAATGGGTGGAAATCACAGGTCAGGAGAAGCTTCTGTTATAGTAGGAACTTGGAATGTATACTGAAAGCGCCTGCGTTGGTGTCCTGTCTTTTGGCATCATTTTCGTGTCATTGAACGCTGGGAAGCTCCACTGTACCAGCTGCTCTGTAGCAGAGGAGAAAACACTGACATTATAATCAATTAACTGGACTAGAACATTAGTTGCAATCATTTATTTCAAAGGCTGAAAGAACTACGTCGACTAATCATTATCTCACAGTCTGCGTTGTCTCGAACACTCTGCCACATCCTGATATTGAATGCGAATGCCAAGATAGTTAAATCCCATCTGACTACTATGTCAAAGACTATGACTTGCATTCTTCAGAGGAACCTTCTTCTTCTTTGAATTGACTTTGAAGCTGTGTCTATTTTCCTGGTGAAAGAACTAAATATTTTACTCTTGAGCTCTATGAACTGCCATCAGAAAACAGTTATATTACATGAATTACATAAATTTGGGTTTAGGGTTAAAAGGCCCCTTTCATAGAATACTCAGATGTGCAAAAAGTTAGAAATAAGAACTTATTTCTGTAAACTCTTCTGAAAACTATATGTAGTTTTAAAAAAGCATACTTACACTTATTCAAGCCATCAAACCTCATGAACCAAACCTTTGATGAAAAGCATCCTGAATAGAGAAGATAATGACTTACATGACTTCCATTGTTAGCTTAGAGAATAATTAATTACAGTAGCAGGTCTTTTTCAGCTTCTCCGTGACTCACTCTGGAGAATTCTCGCTCAAGGCTCTGCATGCCTCAAAACTGAAGTCTGCGCTCCGCTAATGAGCAGTGACATGCAGCCCCAATGGCCTGTGGTGGGAGAGGAGCTCTCGCCTTTCAGGAAAACAATGGGGCAGATAGAAAACCTCCCTGGACTGGAGCTGGAGGTCCTACCACAGAGAAGCCAGATAATTATCATAACCTCTCCCACATTTGTGACAAGTAAAGGAAAGTAACAACATGTGCAATATAAAATGGATCAAAGTGAGCAGTGATTTATTGAAATACAGCTGCAACTGTACAAAAGCTTTCCCAAACTAGGAAACTGTTTTTACAAAGATTAGTTTACCCATCACAAAGAGTTTTACTCAACCAGTAAAAACAATATATAATGTCCTCTGTGGCTCTGGAGGGGCTAATCTAAGAAATTAAAGAAGTGAGAACATCCAGGTGTTTTGGTTTGAGCTTGCTGAAGCCAAATTTACAAATAAAAAAAAGTGTTATTACAAACTTGGACTGTTGATAACACATCTGGTCTAATAAAACAGTCTAACAGTGTCTAAGAAAAGACACTTGTACTGTAGAAGCTTGCAGGACCAATAAGGGTTAGGGTCTCTTTCAAGTCCCTATACGTTATGGAAGCGCTTTATGGAAGTACAAAATCACTGGAGTTCCCCAGGATTTAAAAAAGGGTTAGGGTTAGGATTAGGGTTAGGGTTAGCCTAACCCTTTTTTTAGCAGGATTTAATCATCTGCTCATTTTGTGATGAATGTAAATTTTGTTAAATTAGATTACTTGTTTGTACATAATCTGCCTTTACCAATCCCTTTAATGACCTCTATAATCATTTTATCCCCCTGTAAAATGTAACAAGTGCTGCTGTTTACAAAAGGGTGTGGAGTTTCCAACAGGCGAGGCAGAGCTTTTGCACGTAGGTCCACTGGACCATAGGCGTGGACACAATATCAACAACACATGGACAAGACAATCTAGTACAACAGCCTTGCAAAAACAATCCCACTAGTTTTGTGAAAGTTATAATATTAAAATGTTCTTGAGATTGTATGAAACAAGGTGTTAATTCATTTAAAGATTAAAGACAACAAACCCATTCATTCAAGACCTCAAACTTTCCAGAGCTGAGTGTATTTTTGACAGAGGCTCAGCAAAATATTTAACATTTATAAAGTCTGTATGCTTGTATTGGCTTGCAATAGATTGTACATGTGTTTGTGTTACTTTGTCCAGTTGGATTGATGCTCTAGACAAATCAAAAAGCATCTGGAGATTTTGGAAGTTAGTCTGAACATACGCAGTGGTGCTAAACTGGGTCACTTTGTGCCCGCAGCGTTAATAAAAGGAAATATGCTGCCATCTTGTGGCAATAAATACAAGCGCCTTAAAACTCTATCACATCACTTACTGCAGTCCTTTTAAGCTGCACTCAGTAGATTCATCACTGTAGGCTCAATGTAAAGTTTCACTGGTAAACTATGGCTCCGTGATTCTCCTAACATACAGCTGTGAGTGTCTCAGGAGGTTCACCAGTCTATATGATTGTGCTCCAAGTACAAACAAAAGGAAATGCGAAAATAAAAACACTGCGAAACAGATTTATAACACGAGGGGGCGCTGCAGATTTCGTCTTCCATCAATGAACACCACCTGCAGCATCATCCTCAGTGTTTTGCATTAACACCTAGATCCTATCTGGAATTGACCCCTCCTGTGAGTCTCTGTCTTTCTAACTCAGTTTAGCTACTTTAACTTAGTCTTCTGAGACGTTTAAATCCACATTTAGATTTCATTCAGGCCCCTGTTTCCAATAAAGCTACAATAATAAACTTTAAAACGCATGGAAATATGCTGTTGACAAGCGTAAAAATCTAAATTGGGGGATAACCGCAATGCCATTGAAAACAAATTTGTTGCAAGGATGTTAATGTGCCCTTTCTGATGTGTCACCTACATATTATCCATATGAAGTCACGTTTTCTCTATCTACACGGTTGATTGCGCAAAGAGATGATTACTCGCTCCTGGGTTGAGACCGAACCACACAGGTTGGTCACGGCACCTTTCTCTGATTCTTGATGCTTTGATGTGAAACTCTGCAGACAACCGGGACCGACAGACCTGAACACATAATGGAGGGTGGACGCGGTGGGGAGTAGTCAGTCGTGCAGCCCTTATTCATTGGTTGCCTCAGACACAGTAGCTCTCCCTCTCACTCTCTCATAAATGCGCTCCCACCACCGACCGAAGCAGATAATCACAGGCCACTGTGAGAGGGACACACCTTCCGCTGATTTCGACACAGTTTACACGGGGATGCGTTTTGATTCACGAAAAGGTGTCATCAGCCCAAGATCCGAAACGTGTTTTCAGCTCGCATTTTCGCAATTTTGCAAATTTTGCGCCTAGATCTCAAGACTACTCTGCTCCAACAACAAGATGACTGGGGTTTTTGAGAACTTAAATACTGATATGCATTCGAACCAGATTACCTCAAGCAATTACCACAGCTTGCACAAATCGCAGGAGTCCCCGACTCTGCCGGTGTCCACGGCCACGGACAGCAGCTATTACAACAGCCAGCAGCCTGGCCATTGCACTGGGTCTCCGTTTGGCCAACTCAGCTCTTACCAGTACCACGGAAACGCCACGAGCACCGTTCCATACAACGCAAAGTCATACGACCTTGGTTTCAACTCGTCTTACGGTGCATACAGCTCCTACGGCTCCAACCCCTCTCCTACTCCAGCCGAGACAGGTAAGAAGAGTCTTGACTTGTTTTTGAGCACATTTAAGCGAATTTAATGTTTTTTGTTTAAGGCCAGAACTTCAAAACATGCTCATTGCATAGATGTTTGAGTAGCAAGTTGATTCCTGCAGCACATACTTTAGAAGATCATTATTATCTGGTCAGAAATTATTACGCACGTCTTTCTTGCACAGAGGCGCATACGTGATTATTAATTTAATATCTTTTTAACTCATTTTAAGGTAATTTTGACAATTTTAGCATGATTTGTTCCTCTGCATTATATTATTGAAATCGAATTAAATACAATTAGGATAGCTGGACACAAACGGACGCCCATGCAAAATATGTACAAGTACTGAGCTACTGGAAAATTGCAATAATCATTCATGCATAACGCCAATTGCATTTGACTGTTTCTCCAGAGAAAGAAGAGAGCGAGCCAGAAATCCGGTTGGTTAATGGAAAACCAAAGAAGGTCAGGAAACCTCGAACCATTTATTCCAGCTTTCAACTGGCTGCACTTCAGCGGCGGTTTCAAAAGACGCAGTATTTGGCTCTACCAGAACGGGCCGAGTTGGCAGCTTCACTGGGCCTTACGCAAACACAGGTGGGTACATCTGTGACATACGACCCTATACGCTGTAAAATATCCACTTCATGTTAAAAAATGGAAATAAATTGAAACGGTTATGTATGGATTTGCGCCGGAACATGTTTGTTAATCAATGTTATGCTTGTACCTGTCACTGTCTCAGGTCAAAATCTGGTTCCAAAACCGCCGCTCCAAGTTCAAGAAGCTGTGGAAAAGTGGAGAAATCCCCCCGGATCAACATGTTGCGACCAGTGAATCACCCCCCTGCACCTCTCCACCAACTACTGCCTGGGACTTTCCACAGACTCAAAGAATGAACAATGTCAACTCCAGTTTACCTCAGAGTAGCAGCCCTCCCAACACGACTGCGCCTTCATCATTTTTGGCAAACTACTCCTGGTACTCAACCACGAACTCTACGACGCATCTGCAGCCTCCTCTGCTCCAGCACCACCACAACTCCGCCATAAGTGCTGGGAGGATATTCTGAAAAAAGCAAACAAACATCGGGTTAAAATCGGACAATACTGGTTAAAAAAAAGAAAGAAAAATGCCAATACCTTCATTTTACAGACCTCGTGTGTGCGCCATGTGAACTTTACACGCAAGCATCTAGAAGAAGTTAATGGAGCCAGACAGGTTCATGGACCTTGCCAGTTGTCGCGCTGGCAAAAAAATGTTAGACACAGATTTCTACAGTTATTTTTGTATTTATTTATTTAGATTATGTCGAGGGATGAATGAACCACTATTACCCAAAGCAATCACAGCCTGGGCGCAAAGCCTACTTTTACGCGGACGTCACTTTTTTTGCCATTCCTGCAAAAGAGACAAAAACCTTCACAGCAGGACAACCTGTCACAGATGTAGCACAAGTTAACTGTATCGTGCCTTTTTTCAATATGACCTCATTTTGTTGTGCGATTTAAAAAAACTAAACAAAAACAGCTTACCTTTTATCCATGCCTCGTGTCATTAGCTGTTTTGAATATATTGAGAGGCAAGTGTCTGAATCCACGTTTGTAAATATTTTACCACAGCTTTTTAATATAGCTCATGTTGTTTTTGACTTTTTTTTAGGCTATTGGTGCAAATCCATTAACCACCGTAAGCTACTGATTGTCCTACCCTCTGATTTACTTGTATCACAATTTATTGTATTTTTGTCTTATTTATTTTAGCAGTGTTTCATATATGGCCAGCCGTTATTTAAATAAAAATGTTTTCTGTGCAAATGTATCCCTCTTCTTTTTCTTTCCTAACAGACATTTATGGATGACTGGAATAATTTGTATATTGTGCTGCTATTAATTTAGTAGCCTATAGCTATATCTGTATGCTATGTTTAGTCTGTTATCATATTTCAATTTAGAGCCATTTAAATTCTTGTAAAGCATAACATTTGTGCTTGGTGATGTTCCCACATCAAATGGTTTCCCATGGGAAACTGTCATGGAAAAAAACCCAAACAAAAACAACAACAAAAAAGCAATACAACCTCTTCCTTAATCACTTTATGGCTCTAGGCTGCCACAAATATGTAACGCTGATGCAATAAAATTACTTTATCAGCTTTTCAGTTGTGAAAGGCAGAAATTTGTTGTAAAATAGCAGACAATAATTATTTGTGGCTTATTGCAAAAACATGTAGGTGGATAAGCTTACGATAATTACCAGACTATCTCGGGTTATAACTTATTATAGTCTATTTATTCTTGCCCGGGTGTGTCAGCAGATGATCAGCCGAGCCGGAGCTCAGGCAGGCAGGCAGGCAGAGGCAGAGAGAGGCCCGGGGCGCAGGCGGAGCTGAGGGGGGAGGCAGCACAACAACACGCCTTGGCATGCGAGCAGAGGAAGATGAGGGCGGGTATGAATGAGCACAGGCTCCTCAGACTGTGTGGAGTCACAGAGTCGCTTTCCAGACGTTTTATGAACTCAAGCTGAGAAGAACAGAAACGTAGGAGAGGAACTAGGACCAAGACAGCCCGGAGCTACAACATCATGGAAACATTTCTCACGTCTCATAAGTAAAGTCTCTGATCTCTGAAGACAAGCAGATTGACCTACATATTTACAGTGTGTGTCTCATGTTAACAGGGGCGGACTTTATCATTAGGCAAGGTAGGCGTCTGCCTGGGGCCCCCAACTAAAAGGGCCACAAACAGTTATAGATTTACTAAGATGCAGATATTTAAAAAAAAAAAAAAAAAAAAAAAGTTGAGTTATGTTCCTATTCTAACTCATTGTACCATGAAACAACTTACACAAGACCCCAAAGCACAAACATGCAGCTGTAGATCATTTACTTACTGTGTACTTCTGCTTCAGAGGATAAAATTGTACATTTTCCAGACAGACAAATGTTATTGGTTAAGTTGCAGATTCAGACTTTACTCACAAAATATAATAATTAAGATATGATGCATTATTATTCATTAAAATATCCAACATTGTATAAAATAGTTAGAATTAAAGCTCCACTTGGAACAGAAATTTAACTACACTGTGCTGCTAATCACTCTTCACTTAAATTAAAAATTAGAATACAATACATTTACTACTGTGCAGTACTAATAGTTTTACTATTAATCTAGTAGGTAATAGCTTTAAGACAAAACAAGTTTTGGGTGCTTCTACCACTGCCAATGCCAACACTCCCAGTTAGAGACAGGATGTGCATGTGTCCCCCAAATCACTAAATCCGCCCCTGTTCATGAGGGCCTATAGGCTAGATGGAAAACACAGGCACACGTCCAAAAACACAATTTATCCCTGCCAAGTAAAGAAAAAAAATGTATTTTTTATTATAGCTATTTTATTAGAGCCTGTTGTAGAGTGAAGAGCTTATTATTAATAATACATGGAGCCATCACTGTCTATCCCACACGCTTCCCTTTAAACGACTACGGGCCATAAAGTGGGATCGGGTTTTTTTGGTACATAATTAGGACTGTAGCTTGTCATCAGCGGTTATACAGTATATCTACATGATACACACACACCACCATCACCCCCCCCCCCCCCCCCCTTCCTCAAGCTGTCTGGATCAAATACCAAGCATGCAGCCGGTTTGTGCTATGAGCCAACACAACATTGCATATATCTATATATATGTCTATAGAGGCCTGAGTGGACCTTTTGTACAATTAATTACTCTTCTGTTATTAAGTGTAACATGCATCATGACATGCAGCATGATCACTGCAGGCACTGAAATAGAGAAATATTCTCAGGTTTTCTCCACTTCTCAATTACTTCAAGATTCCAATAAATTTTATTATGTTATAATATTTATTGATTTCCACCTAGAAAAAAATAAATACATTTTAAAAAGAGTTTCTGGACGTTTTGTTTTGTTGTGGTTGTAATTTCATTCATGGATTTGAGCTGCCGTTTGGTACTTTTGCATTTGTCGAAGCAAGTTGTAAATGCCATACCCCCATATCCTAATTTATACCCTGATCTGTAATTTTATCCACATTTGCTCTGGTTTGAGCATTCTGGCTTTCAAATGTGAAAGCCTGCAATTACTATATAATTCTTCGCAATTTTAGATGTCCTAATATGGGGTGTAATTTTTACACAAGACAATTTCCCGTTATTTCAAGCATCAACATTGTCAAAGTTGTATGTACATAATAAATGGGAATATCAATGCATAGTTTTTAGCCTAACATCTTGACTCGACGATAATTATATCCGTGTGGAGCCTACGCAGAATTAGCCTGAATTGCATGGTGACTGCTGCTTTAAATTTTAAAAAATTACTCATAATTTCCCCCCAAAGATTACCAAGATCTCGAGTGCACAATGTCATCAGCGTAATGAGGAGTAAACATTTATGCTAATAATCTACATTTTTTTCCCCATCAGCTATAAAGAGGGGAAATAAAGCAGACATTTTCAGTCATATTCTGAACTCTGCTGCTATATGGCGGACAACACCGACACATGGGACACATTTAGTGGGATTTAAGCGCTCATCTTTGTGCTGCAGGATGCTGCTGCTGCTCTTCTGGCTCCATGCTGATTTCTGAAAGCCCTAAGACACAGTTTTCCACTTCAACTTCAAGCTGGAAGGTGTGTATTATCCGTTTATTTCTTCGATTTTTCAATGAAAGTATAGTGTGGTGACTGAATGCATTGGAAACGATTAAAAGCAGACTTGACTCTCATTATATGCGTAATTTCTCTGCCTCTCCTCGCACATATTATTTAGTTTTGTCTCCATAAAACCTTGCGACTTGTTAAAGATTATTTGATGATTTAAACTAATCTAAAGCCTGGTTTCTTAAAAGTGAAATATACCCTATTTCCAACCCTTAAATTCGGTTATACTAGCGTTGTAACCAAGCAGCTTCTTTTTGTGTGGAAGTCCTGTAGCTGTGGAGGAAATGTGAGGAAGGGGAGACGCAGAAGTTGTCCTTTAATTCAGTCGCTGCCGCTCTCATTACTCTTACATTGTGCTTTGCTAATTTTGAAGCCTCTTCATTGCATTGACAACTCCGTGATGTCGCCTACACCTGCAAGCAATTTGCCAGCCTTATACATAGGCTAAGTCTGCAAAGGGAACACTGACAAAATGGCAGCTCACCTATTTCACTATTCTCTCTCTCTCTCTCTCTCTCTCTCTCTCTCTCTCTCTCTCTCTCTCTCTCTCTCTCTCTCTCTCTCTCTCCCTATTGAAGAAGCAAATTTCTTTCAGAGCACATATCTCTTTTGTCAACGTCGAAAGATCCTCCGTGCGAAAAAAAATTGCTCATAATTACCTCAGAGATAAGAAACTGCATTAGAATAAATAAGGGGCGAAATTACTGTAATTATGCTGGGTTTGATGGGCTCAGCTCGTATAATCAAGGGGAGAATACAACGAAATAACACTGACCCTCTTGGATGTGCAGCTGCGCCTTTCTGGGGCTGGGGGGACAGATTTATGTTCACTGCAGCAGCAACAGTACAATTCACACTCTTTGCTATTCTCAGTGAAGGCTTGTTCAGAAAAGACCGTATATATGTTTTTTGAGTTTTGCATTATAATAATAATGGGAGAAAAAAGGGTGAAGCAGAACAGACAATATAGCTACATGAAGTATAGGCCAGAGCTTTCTTTTTGTCTAGTTGATGGTGAGCTCATGCAGCATCTGCCTTCAGTACTATAACAATAACAACAACAACAACAACAACAACAACAACAATAATAATAAAAAATGCAGATATGACACATGTATTCATTAGTGTGTATATTATGATGGTCTGATTTGGCCTTTTAAACATGAAACTAATGAGAAATGAATGAAGTGCTCGGCTGTGATGTGACGGTCATTTCTCTGGACTCCTGTTGACTCAGTCAGGTTTAAAGGGATGCTGTGCAGACCGCACACATTGCATCAAATTTGTCTCTATAATTGCAAAATATAACATCTGGATATTCATGTGGCATCTGGAGGAGAGCGAGAGAGCAAGTCGCGCATTTACAATTTCTTTTTTCCCCCATATAAACATAAACATATTATTTCAGAAAATAAATATTGATTGTATAGTTTTCGTGATTTTTTTTTCTTCCTAATTTAATTTTAATTTAATTTCACCGTGTATAACCAGTTCAGGGTTAATGGTATTTGAATGGATAAGTTAGTTTCTGTTTGGTAATTCCTGAAATGGTTTCTGTATCTTAAAACAGATATTGCAAGCTCCAAACACATTTTCAAAATACATGAACTGGTAAAATGATGAACTATTTTCCATCAAAATAAGAAGAAGGCTTGCTACAAGATTTCCTAACAGGGGAACTGAATGAAGTGTGAACCCCAAACAAGGCCTTTCAACCTTTCACTTTCGCTGATCTCCTCTGTGTCCCGCTTGCTCATCCAGTCTTTTTGCAGCACCTGCCTCAATTATTCACTTAACGCACAAAGTTGATCTTTCCCATTCATGGCAGAAAAACGGGGATTGACGAACAGAAAGAAGATTATATATAAGAAAAGCTCAAAGGAAATAAGCGGCGTTGTTGAATGAATCCAGATCCCCTGCAGCGAGGCGGTTAAATCACAAATATAGAAATGTTGCAGCTTGTATCGGGAAAAAGATTCATGTTGTTTCTGTCATTTTAAGCGTAGTGGGCCTCTGATCTTTTTTTAATCCATTTTAATCCAAACTAAAATGCAGTTGAACTATGTGTAAAGATATGTTGGTGTAGATGCATGCGTGAGTCAGATTTCTAATCCTAAAGTCGATGCAGACAACATCTGCAACCAGTGAGCAGCAGCACAGAACCATGTGGGCTAAATGTTAAACATGACCATACATCTAAACGGCGAGCCTTTTGCAGCGCACACAAATGCACTCACAGGGTGTCTGCTATAATAACCAACATGATACTGCTTTGTGTCAGCCCGCATTAAACCTGCACCATGCTGAAGCCGAGCGGACGGTGGAAAGGGGGAGTTTGAATCAGACACTTTTCTTGACATAATTTAAATCATTATTTTACTGCTTTTGAAAATTTGCACAATATGTACATAAACTCCAGAAACTGATAAATAAATTAAAGTGATCAATACAAAACTAAATATTTTCTATGTTGACTAAACACATCTCGACGAATACAGAAAGCCTAAAACCCTGTTTCACAGCGTATCCAGTACAGCACAAAACAAATCAGAAAATTATGTACAAAATACAGTGACAAATGAGCTGCTCGCCCTCTGGATCATCATTTTTTTCTAAAGCAGCAAATCGTCAGGCCTTTTACATTGTTCACATAACACCGGGGCACGGCATAGAAAAGCTTTGCTTGCGTTAGTGCAGCATTAACAACACAGGGTTGTTATTTCAAACACACTTACAAAATGAACACAGACTGACCTCAACAGAAAAACTAGTCTGAATAATTTAACTTAAATAACAAACATATAAACAACATAGTAGCGATTTGAGACTTTGCACAATATGCTCTGGATGTGGCCTGGTGGTAACTGATGGAATTTATTACTCAATCGTTTTGTTATTATTATTATTGTTATTGTTATTGTTGTTATTATTATTATTATTAATATTATATTATTATTATTGTTATTATTATTATTATTATTACCTGGTTAAAGAAACACTCTCATGGCCTAATTGACCTTTAACTGTTGATGAATGCAAATTTATTTTAGGTCATCATCACCTTGGGCCCGAAATCTGTTGTAAACAAACACGTGTTTTCTCATAAACATATAGCCTACAGCTCAACAACAGAATTGCTCTCACAAATATGATTAGAAAAAAGAAATAGAAACTGACAGAAATGTGATAAACAGCAGCCAAAAAAAGGATCCATTTGTCTTCGATTTCCGCTGACTGTCACGGACTTCTTGCCCTTGGGCGCATTGTGTGCCATTTCTGTCTCTCAGCTCCCCTTCTTCTTCTTCTGCTTCTTCTTCTTCTTCTTCCTCGTCTTCTTCTTTACTGCTTGCCGCCATCCGGTATGAGGAGGCCACTGTGTCAGCTGACGGCATGCGGGAGCAAACTCAGGGGTTGGTGTTGTGCATGTTCAGTGCTGGGCTGCGCTGAGCGGCTGCAGGGCCTTTCACCATCCTGATACACGAGCCATGGCAGAGTCGATGGCTGAGGTCTCTGTTCACATGAGCTGCGACTGTTGCATAGACTCTTGGTGTGTGGTTGGATACCATGAGGTGTAGCTGGGAATGTAAGATCCGGTCGTCCCCACTGAAGTCTTCACGGTGGTCGGTGTGCTCCAAACAGGTGCCACCGAGGGAGAACCGCTAGAAAGTCCACGGCCAGTGTCTAAGGCGCTGGCGTCGATTGTGCCACCGCCTTGCTTCATCAGTTTCTTGAATTTGGATCGCTTATTTTGAAACCAAATCTTCACCTTTTGGGACGACAAAGAATAAAATCTGGATTAGAAAATAAAATTAAAACAGTAGACTAAATGGCTAGTTTAAAAAATAATTACGCACGGTTTACGCACGCGTTAAATTTCATCACAGATATCAAGAGCGAGGAAAATATCATATGTTGCCATTGATTGTGATATTACTATTTTAGCACGTCATTGATAGTAAAACATCAATGACATGATCATAATCCGAGTTTAACAGAATTCATCCATGGTTTCATTTAAAAAAACAAACAACAACAACAAACTGAAAATTGAGCATCATAATATTGATTAGAGATTTGTATTAGAAATAATCTGTAAATAATAATTATAATAATAAGGGAGGCTTTAGAAGAAGAATTGACATTAAAAGAGGTAAAAAATGCTGCTGTAGAGTGAAGCTATTTGTGCGTCATTTGGATGGACTTGCCTGTGTCTGAGTGAGACCCAGGGATGCTGCCAGTTCAGCTCTCTCTGGTAACGCCAAATATTGAGTTTGCTGAAATCTCCTGTTCAGAGCTTGAAGTTGTAAACTCGAATAGATAGTCCTTGGTTTTCTAATCTTTTTCCCTTTCCCGTTGAACCGAACTTCTCCGCCTTCGACCACTGTGTTTTTCTCTGCTTCTGGTGCTGCGAGACAGAAAAGAGCAAAAGGAGAAGATGAAGTAGTAAAGAAAAAAAAGAAGAGGAGGCAGTTGTAGCCAACAGTGCGGCGCAGCAATGAATACTCCAGCGCAAGTTTTACAGGCTGTACTTTAGGTATAATTACCCTTAATTGCATACATTGTTTATAGCGTTACGCAATAAATAATTACCAAGCCTAATTCCAACATCTGGCTCCTCGTTTCGATGCAGCGAGGACTGTATACATTAGAAAACCGTGCCATCAAAGAAAGTTAATATTTCAGATCCAAAGGCGCTGTTGGACACTTACCTGCTTCCTCTAACCGAGTCTGTGTGAGTGCCGAGCTGTTTTGGTAGGTCTGTACTGTACTGAGATATGGACTGGTGGAATGACTGCCGACGGAGTTTACGTATGGATAACCCAAAGATCTGGGAAACGATGAGGCTGGACTGTAGCTGTCGTGCTGGGTATGACCTGCAGAATGTAAACAGTGCATGGGATAATGTCCGTGAGACATGGAGGAAGGCGACATTTGTTGACTCGGGGGTCCAAACTCCATGAAAACGGTTTTTCCTGAGGCAGGGCTATTAAGACTTTCTGGAATTGTAGTCATTGTCATCTCTTCTGGCGGTCCCCCTTGTCTCGCTTTTGTTGTTTTCCTTCTATGATCTCAGTGAAGGATGGGTCCCAATTTAAGCCGAACTGACTTTTTCTCCTTCCATTCATAAGAAAATGTAGTTTGTGCCTGTGAAAAGTCCTAGGTATGATGCTGTGGACCAAGAGAAACTCGCTCAAAGGTTTGAATCTCGGACTCATGAATATTCATCAAAGACTGTCGCTGATTGGTCCACTCTCTCCAAGAGGGAAGCCGATTGGCGACGCTGGGGCTGGGTCCGAAGAACCTGATAATGTCAAGGAAAACTACAAAACCTCAGATTTACTCGTGACATGTCAAGATTCACTATTATTATAATAATATATATTATTATTATTATTAGTATTATTTATAATTGATCACATAACAACATAAATAACACCCACATATCCAATATTCAAAATACGGGATATCATCCTGTGATATGATCTTTTTCTGATCCACTTTTGTCTCAACAATACAGCAACATTTGTGATGTTTCATCAGATATTGCCATTCATATTTTTTAAAGCGCCCAGCAATACAGCAAAACCAGGTCTGTCATATTCATATATGAATTAATATCCGTCTAAACGACATTTAATAACGTTAAATAATATTCCCAGCCTCGTTAAAGCTGCTCTGTCTGACCGGTTCAAATAAAAAGCTTCTTTGATTAAAGCTCCTAAATGTTCTGTCTGTCTGGAGGAAGGTTTATTAGCATAACACTGGCGTTCAATTTTCATAAGTAGGGCTGTAATTAGTCATGTGTTTAACACTTACAGTGGCTGGAGGGCTCAGTTACACCTGGCAGCAGCAGCAGCAGCGCGGGACGGTAAAACAGTTGTGCTCTAATGTGTGAAGTTAGCAGGTTCATTGGTTCAGGTAGGCCTAAGGATGAAGATAGAAAAGCATATAAAGTGCAGGAAATGTCGTAAAACAAGGATTTTTCATTAGCTTCGCGTCCAGTTTAGACTCACCAATGTGTAATTAAATCAAAGTCTTTCAAAGCATCTGGTAAATTAGTGTTAATTTAGTGTTTATTTTCTTGCCCGGGTGTATTTCCCCAACCCCCCTTCTTTTTCATTTTTTTCAATACAGCAATTCATGCAAGTCTTATTTCTTTTATCACATTTTAAATACTTTGCAAATGACTTTACGCGCCTTCTATCGCAATCAATTAATGGTCACAGTTGTGTTAAACACTGGCACCTTTGATTATGAATATAAGTGAGGATGGGGGCGCGGCCAGCCTCCCACTGCCTAACAGGAATAATTATCCCTGGACATTTGATTTAATTGAATTGACGACCGGCTAAACTGGAGACATTTGTCTTGAGCTGCGGGTTTAAACCTCCACAAAAACACTCTCTCGCACACACACACACACACACACACAGACACACACACACACACACAGACACACACACACACACACAAAGCTCACGCAGGATTACTGCTGCATCTGTAGGTAGACTTTAACCAGGATCCTGAAAAAAAGGATCCTAATTGCAATCAGCAGCTAAAAGCAATGGACTTACTCAAGAGGTCATGTGATGGAAAAGAAGCAAATAAATCCGCGCCATCCGGGGTCAGAGAGCCACCGCGGGATGCACTTGGTGTAAGAAGAAGAAGAAGAAGAAGTAGTAATAGTCGAAGAAGAAGAAAGTATCCAGCTCTTCATTTTATTAGGATTCATTTGCAGGCTGCAGCTCTTGTTCTGGTGTCTGTGCAGAGCTGAAACACAGCCTGGCTGCTCCATCATCCGCAGTCCCTCCATCTCCACCTGAATAACAAATTAAAGCCAGTTAAATTCCGTCACTGTGATTAGCAGTGTAATTACATAATTGAAGTCAAAACAGAACTAGCAAGTTGCAAAAAAAAAAAAAAAAAAAAATGTTATAAAAAAATTGCAGTGGCTGACATCACGGCGCGTGTGCCACAGTGTGCCAGGAGGCTGCGGACACCTGAATTTAAAGATTTCTGTCAAATATTAGGCTATAACGAAAGCTGCTGCCTTGTCCCCCTGAAAAATGGGCCAATTTGAAGTGATTTCTCCGGAATTACTTTCGAAAAATGCTTCAAGATTTGCTCTATCAACAACGACAATGATAATGGTAGTACAACCAATAATTATCATCTTCCAGAACAGAGGACAGATTTTTATGGGTACTTGGTGGGTGCGACTGATAACTGTCATTATTTTCCCACGATTATAGTATCTGCAAACTGAAACGCGGCGGTGAGCAAAACCATTAACAGAGCAGAGGCAGAATCTGCAGAAAAATGTAAAATAACACCACGAGCACTGCTGCTAATAATATCAATAATGATAATAATATAATAATAACAATCTAAATAGTGTTGTTGTTTTATTTTTTGTGAAGTAAAATGTAAATTAGGGCTGAAGTGGCTTTATACCTCTGACATGGGAAAACTATAGCCTATTCATTCAAATTACGCCTTTTGCAGAATCAATCATTTTCAAAGTTGATCAACCTCAAGGATTAAATATTTATTTGAGTGATTTTCCTCCAGCCACCCTCGGTGTCATTAAGATGAGTCAGGCGTGTGATAATATTACCACTTTAATTTATAATTTGACTCCTGCACATGCTGGCAGGAGGGCATGCACAGGCCACAGTGGTCCTTCCTGCAGCCCGGCAGCAGGGCTCTAACTAACTAGCCGCACTAAAAATAAAGTCCTCCATGCATGGCTGGAGCGCGGAGGCAGGACTCATTAGGAGTGAGTAGCTCTGTGGCTGAGGGTGTTTTAACACCTGCTGCTCTTCACCTGAGGGTTATAGCGCATGGGTGGAGAGACTGGAAGAGAGGGGTTGGTGGGGTGGGGTGGGGTTAGAGGGGAGGTGGCGGAGGGGTGCTGAAGATGTCACAGACTTCATTTCAGGCCGGTGATGGAAAGCCCTCCTCAACTGCCATGCCAACCCACATTTTAACAGCCACCAAATATTATCCTGACCGCGGCGCGTTGGTAAACTGCAGCCGTGCTGTGTGAAGGCTCAGCGCCCCTTTGAGCTCTTAACACTGATTATTATTTGTCATGGAGGTGGCAGCTAAGTGTGAGAGTTTTTTTTTTAAAAGTCCATTCCATTTTCCATTTTCCAGGAAATGTCCATTTCCTCACCTTTTATGTTCATCACAAGAAATACATTGTTCCCATACTGTACAATGTTGTTTTACATTAATATAGAAGCTCATCATTTCTGAAACTGCCCCATGATGGACATCATTACCACATCACCTCAAACCACAAACGCAAATGTAATTCTGTGAGTGACTCCAAGCAGAAATGTCACACTGTACGGAGGTTTATTTCAACAAGTGAATCAAACAAGCGAAAATTGCCTTTTGTTGTGCTTCCTCTCTGTCTTTGCTGCTCGCTGCCATCCTGCAATTTGCAGCGTCAATGAACGCAAACTAGATGCACCACAATTAACTCGATTCAGTGTCTGTTTTCATGTTCAGTGTGGCATCAAAATGCGAATTGATTTGGTTTACTGAGTTATATGCAAACAAAAAAAACGAGTTATAATATCTAATAAACAGAATTGTTATATTGGGGTAACTGATTGCAATATTCTAATGATCAGGAGGGGATAATGGGGGAAAAACAAAATTTATGTTAAGTTTTTGTTATTTTTTAGAGGACCGAATTCTATTTTTGGTCTTCCTGTCACAGTTTATTATTAAAATAAATACATACATTGTGTATTTTTGAGGGACAATAACATTTTAAATTAGATTTTATTACCTGCAAGTGAGGTATTGGATTTCTCAAATAAAATTGTAGTGTGAATTAATGGTTTTGTAAGCATTTAGAACCTAAATGCTTATTTTTATTATTATATTATTAAAGTTTATCCAGATAATTTTACCTCTAAATTTAAAAAGAACAACATTTATCTTCTTATCATTTGATTAAATATCCAATAAGATGAAAAATATGTTATTCCTTTTAATTAAAAGAGCTGTCAGTCAGTTTGGGAGTGAAAGCAGCTTCACATTTTAGTCTTTGGTTCATGTTTGAATTGCACATTATGCTTTCAACCAAAACTGGAAAAGTAGAATAGTTTTCTTAATTAACAGACAAAATATGACCAGTGTTTTTAATTCAATTATGAAACCGTTAAATCATGTGTATTTTTGCATTTGTGTGCAGGGAAAATAATAATAGTTTTCTTTGTGTTTAGGCAGTGAAGACTCTCTCTGAAAGCTGCTACATCACATCAGCAGAGGATGAACTGATCCTGTAACTCCGGACTGGACTTGTTGCTCCACTCTGTCACTGAGTGCTGAAGCCTGGTGATCACAGAAATAAAGAGCCAGCGGATGTGGCATTAAATTGAACACAATATTGTTTTGTTTTTGTTTGTTTTTTTCTCTGTAGTTCTTCCTTCATGATTCTGCATTGTGTTACTTATCACAGAAGGAAGAAGAAAAAAAAAAAAAAAAGAAAAAAAAAAAAGGTGCCTGAGTAACTCCTTCATCCACATATGCCACCTCTGACTGGACAAACATATTCTCTGGAAGAAAAGAAGAAATCTATAATTAATACATGTGTAATACGACTTAAAGCTGGTCATTGCAGAGCTGAAAAGTCATATTTCACCCCCCCCCCCCTTTTTTTTTGTGTTCAGAGCAGCTCTCTCCTCAGAGAGCCGGGGTCACGGTGTGGAAAAGCCCCCAGCGAACTGGTAGAAATGCTGTGCCCATTACAGCAGCAGCAGGGGTCAGGCCATGGCAGCAAGCATCCAACCTGCCTGAAATTGGCTGCAAAATGACCAATTACCTGAGTGAAGGCTGGAGAGAAAGGACTTTGAAAAATATGGCTTTTACTTAATTATGAAACTAGTTTCACATCAACGCTTCATACTTGCTACAGGTTACAGTATCCCCACCTGTTAAGTGAGGATCTCAGCATCAGATGGTCAACTAATAAGAAAATCAATTTAGCAGATAATCAATAAATTAAAAAAATAATAAAGTCTTAGTTGTGCAGTGATGCAAGTGAGATGGATTACAGGAGTAAAAACCATAGAATGCAGCTATAAGCCAGGGAATTATTTCACACACACTAAAACAACGATTGATTAAACATCTTTACATGTAGGTCTTATTGAATTAATTTCCCTGCAAATGGAAAACATGCAAATTTGCCAATTAAGTCATTTGCCCATGGAGAGCTGGGCTGCTTGACGTTCAGCTGCGCCTTTAGTCTGAAACCCCTTTTTAGTTTTTGTTAAGAGTTAAGTCTCCAACAAAGACAGGAAGGAGGTCAGCACTCAGCCAACACCTGAATGCGCCTCTCTTTTTTGTGCTCCCCTTGATCCCCACCGTCTGTGCCTGTCATTAGTCTTAATGATGGAAAATTGTCATGTTGATACAAGTCTTGCTCTCCCCCTCTCTTCTTTGTATAAGTAGAAGGTGGAAGCTCCATTTGTAACAAAGTTCTTTGTGACTAAAAGCCGTGGACATTGCATTTGTGCAGGGGGAGAAAAAAGGCTGTAGATGCTCTTTCCATAGCTGGGATAATTATTCCTACTGTGACCTTAATGATTCGCTCTGTTCATCCTGCATCTCATCCACGCGCCAGACCCTCAGCAGAGCCCTGTGTCAGGGAATATGAAAAACCCATATAATGAAACCATTTTGGCTGATGGAAGAAAGGGCTACTGAAGCTGCACTTGCTACAAAGACGGCTCAATTATATGAGTAATTGTGATAATTTTCCCTCCATTCACTGCTTTCTCTGAAAGGTAAAAAACACAGATGCTGAAAGGGAAATTGCTTGGACAATATATAATCTGTGAAATGGTCACAACAGAAAAAAAAGATGACTGTAAGAAAGTGTAGGACTATAAATAGGTATATTAATGCAGGGCACATAAATACACCCTCAGAAGCTCACAGACATAAACAAACAGCTCTACTCTGTGCAAGATCCAGTGAATAGAAAAAAACATGCAACAAATGACCATTGGGGGAAAAAAACATGATAAAAGTAGATATGCAGCTGCCACAAAATTAAACCTCCTTGACAAATTTCAGCTCCTGAAAATGCACCCCCATAGTTGGCTATCATTTGTTGTTGTTCTCTGACAGGAAAAGGATAATTACCTCTCTCGGAGGCAGGAGGACTGACATGCCCTTTAGACTTTGCCATGAATGCAGAGGCTTGATAGAAAGCTTGAGGAATAATTTTGTTCTTTGCCTTTCCTTTATGTTGAAGAGCATGTTTTGTTCAGAAGAACTTGGAGATGGCAGTATTGTAGAGTGCATTAAACCAGGGGTGTTCATACTGTAAATATGACATCCCCGTGTCTATCAGCTTCTCCATTCGGGGGAAAAACTCTGAAATGCATTAAAATTTCAATTTCATCTCACTGGGAGACAGGCGAGATAGTGAGATATGCATTACTTTTTCCTCTCGCAGCGTGTGGTGGATTAAACATTTCTTCTTCCCCCTGAAAAAATAAAAACATCTTTCTGTCAGGCAGGGGCAAAGCCCCATAAATTCAACTTTTGTGAGGACAAAAATGCATTGTATTCCAGGGAAATGTCCAACATATGCACATGTGCATAAAAGCATATACCAGGTGAACTCTTCAACTTGTCTAAAAGGGGTCTCAGTGCTTTATCTCTGTGTGTTCTGGAGAAAACATCATGAAAATGTTCAGCACTGCTCTATAGATAGGTGGATGGATACATCTTCATTATTTTCCTATTAAGTTTCATTACTTTCACAACCTCTTCCCCAAAAGGTACCAGGTTTTTTATTACACATGTAAGGCCGCTGACCCCTCAGGCACTGCAATCTGGAATAAATCTTTACAGACAAGCAGAGCAACATTACAGCCTTGCCGCTCAAATACATGTATCAGACTCAAATGATGAGTCTCTGTCACACACCATGTAATCAGTTTCACCCCCAAACCCCCCAATAACTTCCGTCCCATTGAGCAGCCTTGTGTGTTACGAGGCCAAGACAGCCAGAGACCCCCTGGACCTACCTGATTGTGCCTCCTGTAACACGGAGAGGCAGCTTGGTCCCACCACCAGCCTATACTCAACATCGCTTTTGTGTAGCACACAAACACACAGATACCCACAAACCACCAATCTCAATTCAATGCACCCCACTGTGCACTTCCTGACAGCCTCCAGAAATGTTTTCAAGTTGTCAAGTTCTCTACAGTAATAGTCCCGGAGCGGCGGATACAACAAAACAATAATCATAATATCAGAAGTTTAGGTTATGTAGAGGCTGTAAGAATAAAGCAGTTTCTTTCATTTGCTGCTTTGAATTTGTTTTATATTAAAAGCTTAAAACATTTGTTTGGTGGCTTTAACACTGAAACTCATTCCTCAAACATTTTCTTCGTAGTTGCAGCATCCATGGTAGGAGAGTACTAATTCATTTTTTACAAACTTGTTTATTTAGCTTGCCAGCAGTAAGGGACTGTATGAAAGTTATTAGGATGAAAGCTATCTTGAAACCGATCAGCCTTTGGTGTAATGATGATTTAGCCTCTAGGGGCAACAACCAATATTTTGGAGGTTTTGGGGTTTGGGGGTGTAGCAAGAAGATGTGTTGATAACAGTTAACGGATATCCAGGCCAAGACGTTCTCTTCCGTGCACCAGTCATTGTTTACAGTCCAATCAGGGTCCAGACAACATTTAGATAGCAGCACAGATAACAGATAAAAAATTTGCCCACATATTCTGCTTAATCATATGTAGATAGAGTTAGAGATTGGTTAATAGAGATTAGAGGTAAGGGGTCAGAAAAGAGGAGGATTATCTGTACTTTTTAGGAGAGGTGGGAAGAGTCATTTAACGTGTTCTGATCCTAGATTCTATTCTACTTGATGTATAAAACATCATCTGTTATGACTTTTTGTAATATCAGTTCACAGTAGCTGGATAGTTTAGTTACGAAGATGTACCATTTTACTGTATTTACTTTGACAGATAGATAATTGGCTTCCATTGTGCTATTTGGTAGCTTCATGAAAGCTCTTGGTCAATTCAGATATTGAGGTTTAAATAGGAGTAAATTATTTTAAATTACTTATTCAGTTTTAGTTACTAATGGTGAAACATATTGTTACCAACTCAATAATCTTCATTCATTTTGAGATATCATGGGGAGGATGTTAGAATTTTTTTCCAAGTCAAGAAAAGATTAATTACACCAGGAAGGGTTGTACAATTTTCAAAAAGTGAAATACAAGATTCAGCTTAACTCACCTCACCAATAATTTGTGTACAGTCCCTAAAGACTGTGTTCCTGTACATAAAACAAAAATGATGCATAAAAATAATATGTTTCTGTCATTTTGTCAAAACAATATTGTTATTTAACCTTCATGTTCCTCTGTTGAGGGTCTATGGATGGAGGATGTTGGATCAGAGCAGTAAAAACACAATTAACACCATTTTATAATTTTATGACTCCCCCTAAAGTGCAGCTGTTGCACATTTTTGTAGATTATATTACATGTACTAGCAGGTAGTATTTGGGTTAAATCTGACCCTAAATTTATTTAAAAATTCAAAACTCACCAGTCGAAAATGATTCACATTCAGTACCATGATGGCTGTTATGTTCTCCTGTTTTATGTAATATGGGACTATAACATAGTGTGATTATGAATGTCACATACAGGTGACGTATTTATGATTGATGTTATTTGTGGTTTAGAGACAATTAATTAGGGGACACTGTGAAGGGTCAGAATATGAACAGTATGGGTTTAAAGCCCTCTGAGGTGGATTTGTGATTTTTGGCTACATACATAATACTGGGTTAGGGTTAGAAATTCTTCCACCTTTGGCCTGACTAAAACTATTAGATTTTTTTCCCCAGCAGTGATCGTGTGAAAACTCTTGATCATATTCATGTGATTCACAGATGTCGACATAATTATTGCTGTCCTGAACTGGCACAGAGGTGGTCTGATTTGGTTTTTCATAGCCAGCAGCCTGATATAAAGTGTATGATATATCCCAAATGTATATGGATGGGCTGACAATAAAGAGAGTCTGAATCTAAACCAGTCTGACCTACAGCTGTACCTCACTGATATTACTAGCCAGGGACAGAAAGACGCTTCTTCCAATTACACTGCAGCACCGCTGCCTGAAGCTCAGCCATCTATGGAGAAAGCTAAGACAAGGCTGTCAGAGATTTTAATAAATGTAGGGACTCTGCATGGGAAAAGTGTTGCTGTCTCAATAGAGTGACACAGACAGACCAAGGCTGTCAATGGAGCCCCTAATGACAGAGTAAGATAATGACAGACCCCAGTTAGAATCAGCAGGAAGAGGAAGATCAATCTGCAGCCAGAGAGGGAGGGATAGAAGGAGGGGGACAAAACTGTGGGCTCTTTCTTTTCTATTTTCTCAGTTTTATCTCATCTCATACATACATCTCTCTGCTGCAGCTGGCTCACATCGTGGCGGGGCAGCTCTGCATTAAGCGCACAGTGGATCAATAGCCATTACAACTCCCTCACAGCCTGACACATCACAGGGCCACAGTTGACATTTCACTCAGGACCGCATTGATCCCCGGTGCACAATATTCCAGCCTCCAGTTAGTTGCCGAGCCTGGGGTCTGGCTGGAATTGAAAAGAGAGGGAGGGGGGTGTAAAACGCCAAAGGGGTGGCTAACCAGCTGCCTGCGCTACAAGTAAACAGCACACCCCTTGATGCATTCCTCATTTTCAATCTACTGGTTTTCCTGCCACTACTGGCAATCTGAGAGGCTGTATCAGAGGATCAAAGCTTGACCTATGTGAATTATTTATACATGCACCAGATCTCTCTGTGTGTGTGTGTGTGTGTGTGTGTGTGTGTGTGTGTCTGTGTGTGTGTCTGTGTGTGTCTGTGTGTCTGTTTACCAGGTATTCCTCATGTTGTGGGGAAGTAAATCTTTTTACACAGTCATGTTGTGGAGACTTGACAAAAAGAAAGTCCCCTTAACGTAAATCAATAACTTTAGGGTAAAAACTCAGTTTAAACTTAAGATAAGTTTAGGGTTATGTTAGGGTTAGGGTTAGGTAAGTAGTTGTTATGGTTGAGGTTAGAATAATGTGTGTGTGTGTGTGTGTGTGTGTGTGTGTGTGTGTGTGTGTGTGTGTGTGTGTGTTAGATGGAAATAGCCACACTGACATCATTGTTGATAGCATCTACAGCTTTTTTAGGAAAAAGGCAGACTGGTTTAAAAAAAGAAAGAGAGAGAGAGAAAAAAAATGTAAAATAAATATTTGGTGCAATTGAAAAGCGGGAGTTTCCAAGAAACCTCTCTCAAAATAAACACAGAAAAACAGCAGACAACACAAAATTAGCCACAATCTCAGTTAATTCATTTTTAATTGCCTGCTGAGACATAAGATGCTATCTCTGTAGTCAGTTTGACTTTGCAGCATAATCACTCAGTGCTGAATTCATACAGTAGCTACAAGATGTCTTGATTTCTATGGTGCTGATACTTACATGAAAGATGTAAATTATAAATTTAAACAATAAAATATTTACAACATACCACATGTTCATACTTTGTATTACAAGCATTTCTTCAAGCACACATTCTGATGCTTTGTAAGTAATACAAACTCATGTATAACCTTTCTCAGCGTGATTTGTGTTGTTTTTCATCACAGAAAACACCATCGCATCAGTCACCTTTTTGAAATAAAACATCATCCCCATCCGTGGGGAAACGTTCATTTGCTTGTGCACAATAGTTTGTGTGTTCGCCATGTGAGTTCTCGAAGCATTTTAGTCAAGTGAGGGAAAAAAATCTTCTCATAACTGCTCTGCTGGTGAACATTGCTCCTGGGTTTGATTTCTAAATTGCACTTGATAATTGAAAGAGAGGGGGGATTCCCAGATAAAATGGCAACAAGAGATTAAATACCTGTCAGGTGTACTGTGACCACATTGTTCTCTATAAATACTGATGCAGAAGGAAAAAAGAAAGAAGCTGTGATTTTCTTTTTCTGACAACTTTAACTGAATGATTTCAATCTTGAAATGAAGAACAGTGGTTGTTTTGTCCTTGTGATCTCTGCGGCCTTGCGCCTGCTCAGAAAATGTTCATCTATATTCAAACCATGCACTTTGAACACATTATACATCCGATATTGAAATCCTTTCACATGTGAAATCTCTGCAGCACTTCCCAACACACCTAAAACGAAATGAAAATGTTAAATTACACGGATTAATGTTATGGATATTCATAATGACAATTCAGGTGGGAAGGCATGCATCAGATTACAGGTTTAATGCCATAATTGCATTCTTGCTGTGGGCAGAAATTTGATTGAATCAATTGTTACTTGCTTGAAGTTTAAGAGCCCACACACAGAATGAGAATGTAAAAAGTGATTAAATGAAGATTAAACCAAACACAGACATTATACACACACACACACACACACACACACACACAAAGAAAAAAAACCCCATATACTAACACACCTTAACAATCTCTGGACCCGGTAACACAACAGAAAAAGACCTGCAGCCTCCTCTGGATCAGATCCTCATCTTTAATTTCTATGTGGTCGGCCCAGTCGGATACAATGCCTGTCGTCACATAGTCTAGGGTCATTATGTGCTGGGAGAAGGAAGAAAAAAAGAAAGTGTACATGAAGATGAGAGCAGGTCTGCAGTCACAATGC
Source organism: Scomber japonicus (assembly GCF_027409825.1). Lineage (NCBI taxonomy): Eukaryota > Metazoa > Chordata > Actinopteri > Scombriformes > Scombridae > Scomber > Scomber japonicus. The sequence continues at coordinate 16,091,657 of NC_070588.1, forward strand.
TTCCATTTAACATAGCAGTGGTTGAGAGAAGGGGGAGGAAGGGGACTGGGATTGTAGAGCAGTGTCTTGCCCTATCTGTCCAATTGCATGACCCAGGAAGACAGCCCGGCAGAGAGACACCGGAGCCCCGCAGGCTGACAAGAAGACTCTCCCCATCAACACTCATATAATGCTGCTCAGACACAGACTTGCAAGTAAGACTTTACTATGACAGCTGCTGGCGTGTGTCCAAGTTGCAAAAAATATAAACCTGATGTTTATGTTGTGCATATTGTTTGAATTGTCAACTGTCACACAGAATCAAATACAAATAAAACGTCTGTTGCAGGGAAAATAGAGTACAAACTGTATTTTTAGTGATAATCTGTCATTTGGGTATTATTTATGTATTTAAGAAGCCAGTTTCAATGTAAGTGAAAACTTTCAGCAGACTGCATTTCATTTTTTTAATCTTTTTTTTTTTTTTTTGCAAAGTCTTAAGGCAGTGCTTCATTCTGATTTGCGTCTTCTTTGAGATGCACCTCTTTTGTCCTGCTACAACGTCACTTGTTCGACTGGTCAATTACTATGTTTTTCTCCCTCACAGCCTCACAAAGTCAAATGGATGTTTTCACAGCTTCGTCTTATGACGACGTCTGTGTGAATTATTCAGCCTTGCTTTTATCAAATAACAATAACTTGAAATATCCTAATGCAAAAATTCAGGGAGAAACTCAAACTCACACTGCAGCCTCTCTGTTCTATTCTGGAAAAAAAGGGAGTCATCAAAGGCAACAATTCTGCCGATTCAAACATCATTCACCTCTGTTATTCTTGGTAGTAATGTGATGGAAGCACACAATGCTTTCATATACAGTAGCTAGTTAGATAGTGAATGTGTGTTTTGTATTAGGAGCTTAAGGGTTGAATTTCACATTGAAGATCACTGTTGAGAGTCAGCCTTTGGACAGTGAAGGCAGCACTCTACCCTGGCTTTGCTCAGAGGAAACACCTGCAGGGTGCAACACATACTGGTCTCCACTGTCTATTTTGCACTGATGAAGTATTTCCAAGTAAAGAAGACTGTGATCTTGTTCTGAACATTTGTACCTCTGGATATTGTTTAAATGCACCACTAGGGAAAAACTGACAGAAAGGCATGCAGTGAGCAGCAGCAGCAGCGGTCGTGGATGAAGAGTTCTTCAGAGGGCAACCAGCTAAAGCCTGGGAGGAGCTTCACTGTGCAGCAGCTCAGCTTCTCTGGGCCTTGTGAGAAAGTTTTCTCCCTCCATGCAGCCTGGTTAAATTAGCCCCAGAGCCAGAGTGTGGACAGCAGCTGGAGTGCAAGAGTCAGCTCTGGCAGTGGTGATAATCAGCAGGGAGGATGTGGAGAGAGAAACCCTCAGGGAGGAGGGGGTTGGTGGAGAGAGAGGGAGGGGGGTGGCTGTGATCTTACAGGCCCAATCAAGTGGAGCAGAGGCCTCATGCAGTGTAACAGCACACCATTGCGCCGCAGCACTCAACATCCTGGACACAGAGCAGGTCTCCTCCCTAACCGGCTGCTTAACCCTTTCAGAGTGTGTGTGTGCGGCTCCCCTGGCCCTCATTCGCTCATCATCGTGCTAATCAGCCTCAGAGACAGCAGCTGCAGGGAGCCCCACTCCTAACCTGGGCTGGAGAGGCTGTTATCCTCAGTGAGAGGAGTGCAAATACAGAGCTTAGTGTTCTCAACAGGGACCACAGAGCACGCACATGTCTAACACAGGCTACTTCTTCTGTTGTGTCATATTCAGCGTCAGCAGATAATGTGGTTCTTCAGCAGAACAGTAGTGGTGGAGGAAGTCCTTAGATACTTTAATTAAAAGCAGCAATACCACAACTTAACAATACTTTGTTGTAAATAAAAGTTGCAGGGAAAATAGAGAAGTATCATTTTAAAAAAGAAAGAATGTGTAACAATAACTTATTACACAGAAAGTTTTTTTCTATTAGCTGACCTTTGGCCCATCAACATGGGATTATAAAACGCTGCTGTACATCAAAAATCTTCAGGTGACCCATATACAAAACAAGACACAAACATGAACAGTAATATTATCTATTTATTATTTTAACTTGTGTGCAAAATTTCAAAGAAAATATGAACTAAAAGTAAAGATTTGTAGTGCACTGTAAATCAGAAAGAAGGAAATAAATGCTACAAGCCTAAAGCTTATATTGATAGATGATTTTTCCAGGGTCTTCTTGGCTTTCTTCAGCCAAATTTAATATTTTGTAGCCAGGTTGGTCTTTGTGCTTCATCCACACTATATATTTGTTGTGCATTTGGATTATAATCACTGATAACATTTTACTGTAAAATAAGATAATATTTTATTGATCCCTGGCAGGAAATTAGGTGTTAGGGCAGCACAATAATAAACAGATTATATACAAAAAGGATAGAGCAACCAGAAATAAAAATACAAAAATTGAGAAAACTACCCATAAATCCAAATTAAATTAGATTAAATCTGTTAATTACATTACAGAGAACTAAACCAATATTGTAATTAGTCAGGTCTAACTACTTTATACACCGTTGAATAGTTTGACCTGCAAATACATATTATTTTTTGGTATTTGATGATCATACAGTTTGTTTTGTATGTAAAACAGTATATGAAGTAAACAGTAAGCAGCTGTCAAAAGTAAAAAGTACAATATTTCCCGGTGACATGTGGTGCAGTAGAAGCAGAAAGTGGAATAGAATAGAAATACAAAAGTATCTCCAAATGTTATACTTACTTTTCATGACTGTGTCAGACACTGTGGTCTTGCTGTATCCATTTGAGTGGCCACATGTCGACAGTGGGAGTTTAAATAAAGCCCTGATGAATGTTAAGAGGAAAACAATAATATACTGTGTTCCCTTAAAGTTCCTACAGAGCTTATAGTTGTGGCACATCCTCACTAAATCAGACTGCAGGTCAAACCAGCTCAGAGGTTGCACGCGACCAGCGGTTCATCAGCGGATGCGAGACACATGGACATGATGGAGGGTGTGGAGGAACGTCCGGACAGGTAGGGTCAGATCCAGGTCTGATTACACAGCTGTTGATACTCCACAAGCACCCAGAGACAAACCAGCACCCCTATCCCACTCTTGAATCTATCAATCCACTGTCCTGCCGATAAAGCGGCCCTTAGCCTCTGATACTGTACACCACAACACCTTGCGGTCCAGAAAACAACAAAGTTTAGTCACAAAAATAACTATGATTTGAGGCTGACTTTGTGTGGAACAGTTTGTTTTCGTGTCACTGGGCAAAGGCAACAAATATGCTCAGAGTTCACACAAATGCTCAGTCAACATCTTTCTACAGTGTTTGGTCCAAGAAACATTTCTACCGAAGAATTGAGTGATACTGGCAGAGCCAACGCGATCTCCGAGGCCCAGCTTGACATGACATGAAGCAATGATTTTATGTTGTCTGTCAAACATACTGGGAAAAAAAATCGATGCAACTTGACAGCATTACATAAAGAGCCTTTTGTGTCTTGATATTTCTTTTCTGCCTGTGTACTTTTGTCTGGGGTGCACAGAGTAGTTCTCGAGGCCCAGGGGGAGCAGATCTGGCGAGAACAATGTGGGAATCCAAGGAGGAAACTGCACATGTTATCTTTTCTCTACAGTCTCTGCTGTGACTCCAAAAAGAGGCTGCATCTTTACAGACCATTTCATACGGCAACATCATCCATCACAGCAGACAGGTTAGACTGCACCGTCTACCCCATTTCTTTTCCATAAAATCTCCCATTTGACCCTTGAATTCTTCTGAGATGAAATGTTCAAAATCAACAGTATCATGGATGTGAAAACCTTCAAAATAGAGAAATAATGTGCTTGAATTAACTGTTATTTTCTCTGTAGGTTCAAATTAATTTAACATGACATTTTTCTTGGCCACTTTTGAATACTCATCTGACTCTATCTTTGTATTTTTCACTGCTGCCAGATACATTTTGAGGCTTTTTAATGAGCGTTTTGCAAATGAACAGTGATACATTGTATAAATTGACATTTAAGTGCACAATTGCATTAAACACTCATTCAATATAACCAAACTAAGTGCATCCATGTGATCTGCACATCATTAACCAGAGCATCAGTTCACATTCACAGTTTTGTGGGACTATGGAAAAATGTTTTTTATGAAAACTGATTAACCACTTACTGCAGCAGTGTCCATATTATCTGATTAAAACCTGGACTGAGTGCTGCTGCTTTCTTGCAGAGGTGACAAAGCTACACAAGCCCAGGTGCAGCTATAGGAAGGCTGAGTATGGTGCGTCTGTGTGGGCCTGCGATTCTCCAGGTTTCACCCTGCAGAGCCTCAGCCGCAGCTGAATGCAGCAGCCTCCCACTCTCCCTCTCGTCTAGAAGAGGATCAGCGGCAGCTTAGAGCTGCCCAGGCTGGGAGGTGAACAAGTGGGGCTTTGAGGAGCCCTCTGCCAGTCAGACGGAGAGCTCCAGGCCTCCAGCCCTCAGGGGTTAACCTCTCAGACTGCCAAGCAAAATACTGAAAGAGGCTCGCAATTACAGAGACAGTCAAAGGCCACACGCAATTTCCAGAGCTATTTACACAGTTAGAAGGCCCCCTCCAGGACTGCTGAGAATAGGCAGAATTAAGATGGTAGAGAAAGGTAAGGTGGGCTTTTAAATACCCTTTGCCCTCCCATGGCTGCAATTCATTGACAAAGCAAAAAATGGCTAAATCAAAAGTATAGTCTGCAACATGTGAGTTGTGACACATAGATAAAATAAACAGAAATGCACATAAACATTCACAAATACATTTCTAAATTTAGGGAACTGACACATTAACAGAAGCACCTGTTACTGTTTAACAGTCCTGAAATAAACACAACTGAACCTTTGATATGCTTATAATACTCACAGAGGTGTTGGATCAATTCTGTGGGATGATGTAGATAAAACCCTCTATAACAGTATGTTATATTGATATATTTAATTATCTGTAAAAATCAAGTGAGAATTTGTTAATGCATAAAACAACCAGACAGGATTTCCTGTTTTTAGCTAATCCAGCAATGTACTTCATCACATTGATGCAAAAACACATAAAAACTTAAATATCCTTCTCATTGATTGTCTAATTTTTAAAAAATGTAGGAAGAAATAGATATCATGGTAAAACAACATATCTCTGACAGTAGACATTTATATCTTCTCATAGTATTGTCACATCATCATTTCTAAAATCAGTGTCTGTGTTGTTTTTATGATTTGTTGCATTTTTTGGAGGCCTCCTGTACATTCCACATTATATCCAGGAGCATGCTCAGTCCTGGTGTGCAGCAGTGTATGATGAAGTTGTGCAGTGAGTCTGTATAAAAACCAGTTGTACCTCCTGGCGGGCTGGTGCAGTGGTGCTCTCGGGGGAGTGTGGGGGTGCAGGGGGCCCCAGCAGCCTCTAACCCGCACAGCTGTTCTCCAGGTCTAGAGCCTCTCCAGAGCCCAGCAGTTCCTTCTGCTTTGGGGACCGCCGGCCCGGGGGGCACGGTGCACTAATAATAACAACATCCAACATGCAGGCCCGGGGTCAGACACAAACCGTGACCCTCCCCATCACAGCACCAGAACCTGGACAGGAGCCAGGACACAGAGCCTCTGCTGCAGCCTGGGAGAGCCGGGTGAGGAGGGGTGAGATGGAGGGGAGGGTTTGTGGGTGGCTGGAGTTTTTAGGTCTCCTGTCACTTCCTGCTTAGTGCCGCACCGCCACCATTTTGGGTTTACAGGGTGTATTATTATGCAGGAGGGTGGGACAGTTGATTATATTTGGGGGCTTGTAGGTGGCTTGATGGCTTTGATGATTTGAAAACATGGAGGCTATATGATAAATGATGAAGGTCATACCTGAATTTGCCGATGGTAAACTGTTCGCTGGGGGGAAATAGCAACAAGACGAAAGCAAATTGCTTCTAAGCACCTGTGTGTTGTTGTGGTTCAGCCATAAAGGCAGCACTGAACTGCAAGAATGTATCTTAAATGACAGAGTAAAGAGGCAGAGTGATATCTGTTCATGCATTTAACTGGAGCTTCTGGGCAATCCTGGACTTTATTGGATTCATTTATTTATTTATTTACCTACCAGGGACAGTGCACATTTATCAACTTTTCAGTTTCCACATCAATGTAAATGGGCCAGAGTTAGCTAATGAGCAAATTTTCATATATAGTCCCTGGACAGGTCATTGCAAGGTAGAAAACTAATGTCATCAATACAATGCTTCAACATGTACTACAATACAATACATTTTATACCATACATAAATACATTATGGAAGCACCTGAGATATATAAAACAACAAGAGTATGTAAAGGTTGTGCCGGAGATGAGGTAGTATAGTTACTCATGATTGCAAATTTGGTGCAAGCCCATATAAGACCTTAAAAATGGGGAAAACAAACTGCAAAATGTTCAAAACAATCTATATTAATAAATTGTACATTTGAACTTTAAGGCAATGGAGATAGCTTATATGACAGTGTCATATGTACGCAGTGTGTAGGTATGGTTTTATAAAATTAATCAGGTTGAATTTGATAGTATAGGCCACCTTTTGAACATGCTTTTTGAAAGGACAGATTCAAATCTATGATGATGTCAATGTATTTAAAATCTGACACCAACTTGAGCTTTTCTCCTATAACAAAAACATCAGGCTGCAAGTCTTTGTTGGTTTCCATGAGAAAGGTGTAAACATGAATTTCTTAACCAATCAGGAGATGGACCATGGCTGCAGTTAGTGATGCAGCTTGTTTTTATCATGTCTATAAATAACTGTGTCATCAGCGTACATTTGAATGTTGCCAGATGAGCATGGTCATTAATACACAAGCTGAACAAAATAGGACCCAGTACTGATCCTTGAGGAACACCAATGCTACAAATAAGGTATGTTGATTGATTATTGCCAATATGTGAACTTTGTTTCCTGTTTATTAGGTATGGGTTCATTCATTTAATGGCATCTATGGAAAATTAAAAAAGGACCATTTTGGCGGTAGTACCTCATGGTTCACAGTATCAAAAGCCTTCTTTAAAGTCAGAAAAACTGCACCTATTTTAACCCCTTCATCTAATTTTGACTTGACTGTTTCTGTTGAGTAGTTTGTGTATAATCTGAATTGCATTGGGTGCAGAGGGGTATTGATCTTGTACAGCTGAGCAGGTGGCTGCTTTGCTATCCATTCCTTGGCCACCTTGGACACAACAGGTAGAATACTTATTGGTCTGTAGTTTCCCACAGTTGTTTGTTCACCAGGCTTTAAAATTTGTGTCACAACAGCTGACTTCCAGGTGCTTGGACAAAATCTTTGATTATTTAGCATTCATGTTAACAATAAATTAACTTTAGTCAAATATTATAACTTTCATCAAAGAAAACCGGAAAAAAGGTGCCTTTCCATGTATGAAAACTGAAATAACAAATTCTTGCTCTGAGTTTGTTATGTTCATGTGTTCAGAACAAACATAGAGCTCCACCCCATTCAGGTCTTACAGGTCGGCCAGCGGTGCACTTGTGGTTTCTCACACACTCCACACGAGGGGGAATACTTGGCCCTAATTAGCACAGAGCATCTGGCAAATGTCAGTGTGTGTCTGTGTGCAGCATTCCTATTTACTTAGTAAGCTTGGGTTCAGCTGGAAAAAACATCGTGAGAGCTTCACAGAGCTTCAGACCAGGGTCCTGGGAGTGTTTTGTTTTTGTATTGTGAGTGACATATGTGTAATGCAATAGCACACCTCTCACTGTCCTCTGATCCTGCATACAGTTCAGGTTTACAGAGTATTTCTCATTCTGTTGTAGGTCACATGCATCCCACCAATATGTGCATTACTGTGTAAGTGCAGTAACAATACTCTTCATATGGATTTGTTTAATTCTTCTGGATGGCGCTCGCTACTGATTTTGATTTTGTGGTGTGAGTGGAACTGAGAGCAAAATCCCTCCTCCTTGGAGATCTTGATATCACTGTTGTCTGCATCTATTACTCCAGTGGTTCTGTTTAAAAAGGATAATGTTCTCTGTCTGTTGCCCTCCAGCCTCTTTATATTTGAATCACTTCTCTGTGATTCTTGTAAAAACTGAGAACATTACACAAGATGAAAATCAGAGTTTAAAATTGGACACAACCAGACTGGACTTAAGTTCATATAAACATAAGTAAAGAAACAACCTGTTTTCACATGTTTAGCTTCTACTGGTGTTATTCCACACAGCCACCCTTCCTCTTTTCCCTTGAGGTTTTTCATATAAACTAATCCTTTCAGATTTAAACCATAACAGTGCATCAACTGTGCTCTATTTATATATAAAGTTGAACATATTCCAACATGTAAACACTCAGGTGAAATCCAGGCTGCTGTGGAAACAACAAAGATGTACAGTACTTCTCAGATAAGAGGAGTTCGTAGCAGTTCAGCACACTCACTGTGAAGCTGCAGCAGTAGCAGCAGCCGACAAGTACAGTTCAGTCCGGTCGGCCTGATCGCAGCCGCCATCTGAAACCTGACAAGATTACACAGAGGCTTCCTGTCTCCTCAGCCCGATACCATCTCAGACTGACCTCTCACTCCCCTCCCATACGGCTCTGTCCCAGCCTCAGATAGCACCAATTACTGCCTAATGGGACAGTTTTAATTAGAAAACTACATCTAGCAAAGCACATGTTCATCCAACTCCACAGCATGGCTCATTTAAGAGATTAATACTCAGGCGGGCCCTGCAATACAACAAAAGTCAGTCTTGAGAAATAACAGCTAGTCAAGGAGGCCATTCATGTGCAGATCAAATAAAAAAGCAAATTGTTGGTGTTTTCTGTTGATTCTTTACAGAAATAACTTGACAATTAAATCCTCCATGTTGTGCAGAACATTGACACTTGAATATTTCCTAGTCCTCCACTTAATAATTACTCACAACTATTTTTTTTACATTTAAAGCTCACATTAGAAATCAATGATCTGCAGCTTTTCATCAAACAGTCCAACTCCCTGGTAGATATTATGTCATATTTTAGTACTGCACAGTGAGTATATGAAAAACAAATCACACAGCAGGTTCCAGTCATTGATAATTACACGCACCACTAAAAAGCATTTTTTTTGTATTTGCTCTAGTCAATTAAAAAAAGCACAACAGAAAACATGAGAGGAGGTTAGAAAAAGATGTACATTTTCCAATAAGCTACATCGAACACAGTGTAATCTTCATCATGTAATGAAGGAAAGGCTTATTTCTACTAGCATGCGTCATTTGTGACAAAAAAAATAACAAGTCTTGTCATGCAACTGTTCACTAACTGTCAATCACCATAACAAAATCCAGCACTGTATGTAGACGAAATGATCTATTTTCATGTCATCTGAATAGAAATCCAGCTTAATACACGCTCGATTTGAGATGCACCATGATCCCAAATCGTTTAGCCGAGAGATGTAATCACAACCGCAAGCTCTGGTTGTACACAGATGGAAATCAATTACCATGAATATTGTTTTAAAAAAAACCAACACTGACACTCCCAGGACTTATTCATTTCATGCACATCTGTCATTTGCTCGAAATCATAATGAACACTCATGTCTGTTTATTGCAGGAGATTAAATTTCCTGTGTGGAAACAAAACCTTGCTGCTATTTTTATATTTGCTGATACTGAAGGTGAAACAAATACCGCATCCCCTGCTAGAGCAACTTCAATACGTTTATGAGGTGAACCAGCACACTGGACTCAAGGGATTTCTACTACTAAACTATCAACACCACTACTTTCATCACATCCTTCACTTGAGCAAATTACCATATCAGCAGCATGATCTGAAAGCAGTCCAAGAACCGCAATCTCCTGCTTTCTGACACACAATTAAAAGATGTCAAACTTGGTTTCTTTTACACTGTTTTGGTTCTAGCTGTCAGCACATCAAACATTATCTTAAAGAGGAGTCATTTAGCAAAGAAAAGGGACCGTCCAGGTTCACTGACGGTGGAGAGAGGGGGCTATGTTGCCTCAGGGTATGTGGGTATCCAAGTAGCACAAAAGAAATGGGAACACGATAAGAAAGACACTGGTGGGGAGTGAGGTTGTGGGGTGGTGGGGGACTCAAACTTTCCTGGACTGCTCTCTCCTGGGAACCTGGCGGCTAAGACGCTGCAGCTCCTCCACACAGGTATCATATTCAGTACAGCTGGGCTCCAGTCCAAAACTCCAACTGTCTGCCTCAGAGGAGAGATGTGGAGGCGCCATAAGGTAACAGTAGCAGAAATGCCAACAGGTGAAACCAAATAGTGAAGTCAAGCTTGATACTATTGTTGTCATTACACAGAATAATGGCATTAAGCCTTTTTGCCTGTCTAATGGAAGTTAAATGCAATTACTGGCATGACTAAACATGCTCAAACACGACAAAGAAAGAGAGGGAATGCACACATTTAAGGGGACACATGATGCTTTTTTGTGGCATTGTTATTTATGTACGGTTATGTTGGATATCTCTGCTAAACATGGTCACAGTTCCAAAACTGGAGGTTAACGTGTAGAAATGCTCCCTGCATGCCAGAACTCAGGGCTTCAACCTGCTCTGAACGCTTTGTTTGCAATGTTATATTCAATCTTATGGACATGCTGACACCAACTCATCACACATGCATTTAAACAGCTGTCTGGTTGCTAAGATTTGTCCGTGTTTTGTTTGTGTTGTCCACTTCCGCTCGCACATGTATGGATATATTAGAGAAGTTGACATTGTGAGTAAAAATCGAGGAAAAGTAGTGAAATCCTATCACTGTAGTTTGTTTCACAGTTGGTTAGTGTGACCTCTGAAGCTGGCAGAAGTCTCCCAAAGAGCGGTTTCAGAAAGCTGACTAATCAGAAAAGAGTGGGTTCATCGGGAGGGGATGCAAAGAGACAGGAGCTAAAACAGCCTGTTTCAGACAGAGGCTTATCTGAGGGGCTTTGTAAAGGGCCAGTGCCAGTTAAATTAAAGTTTTTTTAACTGTATATCATGCAAAGATATTCCAGTAGAGCACTAGATTCAAAATATAGACTTATGGAAATACTTATAGAAATATGCATAATATGTCCTCTTTAATGGATGTTCCTCCCCCTTCTTCTGGTGAAATATGAAAAGTGAGAGAGGGGAGATTGAAACCCATGAGAGTTTCAGCCATAAATCAACCACCCACATCTCCACTCTGACACAACATAATAGACAGTCTGTGTCCCCCTTTCAAAAGCGCAGTGACTGAGGGCCCACTGCTGGATCCACTGTAATAGCCTCGACTCCGGAAGAAAGTGCACTGCCTTCTGTAGATTTCAATTCACTGCACCTGAATGGCTGATCGACTGCAGAGGGAGAATAAGTAGACGTGTTGAATGTTGCACTTCTCAGCCTGGATGTAGCTTTGTTATTTTATACATATGAACCTTGAATAGCTTTTTTAATGCTTCTTGTGCCATCTGAAATACTAGAGAAACCATTTTAACACAGAATCATACTTCATGATCAGGGCACCTTGATGTAATTGCTTTCTAATCTGTGCCTGGAATAAAAATAAGTCATAAATCATTTTTGTCTACTTTTTACCAAAATAGTTATTTTAAAAATATTCATGAAATTTGGCTTCAAGGTGTGGAATGAGCTCAATCTGGCATCAGAAACAATGATCATAACATATATATATATATATATAAAATCACCACTTGTGCTAAATACGCCATGCTGAACCAAGGGGCTCAGATTATAAAGAAAGTCAAGCAGTAACAAGGTGTTTCAGGCACAGTGTAACAATTAGTTAAATCTAAAGGATGTCAGAAATGATTCAATGCAGTGTGACACTGAAATTAAACAAACTTTTTAGTGTTTTGATGTCCACAGACAGCTGTGATGGGACATGAGGGTGTAGAACAGGCTGGTTGTGAATAATTAAGCTCCTATAAACCCAGCTGTGTGGTCTGAAGGAGCAAAAGAGCTTTCACAGTCTATAATGAAAACTACACAGAGGCCTGCAAATCATCCAACTTCTCCCACAAAGACTGCAAAGACTGGAGTAGGTGTATCAACATGCCAAATAAAAGCCTGACCATGGCTCTATTAAACAGTCATGTACTGCTAGTGGAATTAATGAGCACATAAACTCGTGGTGCCTACTAAACAATAATGCCACTTCCCACCAGCAGGTCAGTCAGCTGAGCGTGTACAGTGCGATGCGAAATGTGCACTCGCAGCAGAGAAAACTGCAGTGAGATGAGGCCCCTTGTGGCCACGAGTGGAGTCAATCAATCTGAATTAGAGATGTGAAGAGTCCCAAGGTTTTGTCTTGTTTCAAGTGGAGAGGGGGGGAAAAATTGAAAATTGACCTGGCAGCCTTCATTTAGTGACAATGTGCTAAAGTATCATAAAGTATGATGGGTATTCATCACAGTGATCAGCACAAGCGGGGGCATTACAGTGGCACAAAGGTTTTCAATTGAAAACCATAATACTCATTAGTGTAACACTCAACATCAGCGGCAATCAGAAGTTGCATTAGCCACGAGAGGGTGCCCGAACAAAATTACATCTCTAAATCTGCTTAAATATATATACAACACATACTGGAAAATGCATTAATCAGGACAGCTGGGATCTATGGTACAGTATTGTGCACTAAGAAACATTTTAAACTCGATATTATCTATATATTGTCTCTTTTATATGACAGGCTGCATTTAGTGGTGAAATAGTTAAGTTTCTACAGCCCTGATTAGATTGATCATTAAAATTCATGTTTTTTGCAATTTCACATCATTAATGAACATACTTTTATGAGTGAGCATATAAGAATACCGACAAACACTCAAGAAAATTCAAAAGTAGGACTAAATATTCCCAGGCAGTAATAAAACAATAACTAAAAGATGATGAATTGCTCAGTTTTATTTTCTTTACAATAACAAACGCACAATTTGAGCAATATACAAAAACATTTTTTATTTTCCATATGAAGTGCTTCAAAACAGACACCGGGAATTGTTTGACAAAAAATCTTGAAAAAATGTCTACAATGAAGAAGAAGCATCTGTAGGATATTGGACCTCCTATCACCTGTAAATTATGACGTATCACTGAATCTCACACACTGTGATTCAACATGTAGGACAAACAGGAAGTCTCGCCCTCCTGCTGCACTACTCTCCTCCTCTACTGTATCAACATCAGCTGGGAAACAGACAGGCCTTTTTCCACTGCAACCTACCGCTGCTCTGCTCAACTCAGCTACTATAAACACTCTTCAATTAAAACTGTGATTTTGTTACATCAGGAGAGTTTCTTCTTGGTTACAGTCTGTAGTTTATGTGGGCTTTGTACAGACCGGGCAGACCACCTGTGTGTTGAGAGGGTGGGCTTCCAGGCTAAGCAGCGTCTTAGAGTCTAATCAGGCCTGAGCTCCAAGCCTCTCAATGATTCTCCTGTAGTCTTCAACCACAACCTGATAACTCTTCTCCAGCTCCTCGTGCTGCATCTGTGTGTCCATCTGACCCATGTGGGAAACCAGCTCCTCCGGCCGCAGGCACTTCCTCATCTTCGTCAGCTCCCTCTGATTCTTCTGCACAACAGAAACAGCACAAATGCACATCAGCGAGGTTGTTTGATCAGTTTGGTCACTCCCTCCAAAAAAGGTACATAAACAGGCATAACCTGTGACGAGGAATCTGTGATATTTGTTTTTTACCACTAAAATGTCTTTTATGACCATTCTGTTTTCAGATTTTTATGTCTTCACCACCTGCATCTGAACTTATAACATTTGATCTAACAGAAACTTCAGTTTCTAATGAATGACATGAACTCTACTATGAATAGCACATGTTAATACTGCATTTAAGGCAGCAACTAAACCATTTTCATAACTGATTATTTTTTTGATCATAATAAGCACAAGGTGGTATCTCGTACAGTCCCAAACCCCCAAATATTTAATTAACTATTTAAGACCAAGAAAAGCACAAAATTATCAAATTTACAACCATGAACCATCAAATCTAAGTCTTTTTGAGCAAAACTGCACCCCAAAAAAGATTATTCGATTATCAAGACACTTGCTGATTAATTGTCTTTCAACAACTACCCGACTCATCTTTGCACCTCTAATGACATTTAAAGTCTGGGCATTTTTCTTGGGACAACTGGTCTTATAAACATCATAGCTCCAAGAACCCCCTCCCCCCAAGGAAGAGAGGTTGCTCATCGTCATTAATAGACTTTGGTGTTTTTACTTGTTTTGTGCTTTTCGTGGACATGGACATGGTATTATAATGTCTAGTTAAGTAATGTGGTTTTTACCAGATCATTCACTTTTCTGTTTAAAAGATGGAATATATGACAATTATGTGATGGTTAGTGGTTATGTATGTCTGCCAAGAAGTCCTTATTATTAAACCATTCTGATTATATATAATTTATGTTTTATAGACATGTAATGAGCTGTTAACTAGAACAGATTTTGGGTTTTCAGGTTGTGATCCTTCTCTCATGACTTGCAATATCTTTTTTTTTTTTTTTTTAATCTTAAGAGAAACACATTACCCTTTATTAATGACATTTTTAACAGCAGACCTAATTATTGGAATTCAAGTTGATCATTAATGAAAAGGTTCTTCACAAAATGCATGTTGGATCAACCAGCAGAGTCTAAAAAGTTTTCTCTCAAACAGGATGAATCTTTAACTGTTTGATAGTTTAATAGACAAGGAAGCATGAATAACTGTAATACTGCTGCAATAACTATTAAAACACACCTCTAAATGTAATAAAGTTGGTTCTCTGAAGGTGGTTGTGGACAGTAGCCCAAAAACACCCTTTAAATGTGATGAATTGATTTTGGTACGGGTGCTTTTTAGCTCTGCAAGTCAAGTTGTCCATTAAGGGGTTAAACAGACAAAGCATGTTATTTAAGATGAAAACAGATCCCAGGCTCATTGTATAAACTATTAATAAATTATCATTAACAGTTATTAAAGCTGTTAGTTAAAATTTATAAACCTTTCACAGAGTTTGCCTTTTTTAGACAGTGGAGCAAACATTAACAGTCAAGCATAGCTGCAACCACTACACAGAAAATTAATCAGCAAGTATTTTGATTGATTTAAAGTTAAGAGGGAAAAAAGAAAAGAAATCTGGTTCCAGTTTCTTGAATGTGTATATTTAATATTATTTATTTAATATTTTCCTTTGATAATGACCTGATTATATTTGGGCTGTGGACTCTTGGTTGAGACCTCAACATATTTTAGACTCCATCATGGCCTTTAGAAAAAGTGATCGACATTTTTCACCATTTTCTGATATTGAAAATAATTGTTAGCTGCAGTCCTATAGTGAAGTCAAAGTGCTGAAAAACTGCACACACATGCATGCAGACCTGGTCTCTGGGGAACTAGGGGTAAGAGAACCCCGGGTTGAGCAGAAATGTATAATCCCCCTCGCATTCACAGTGCAGCGGCCTCTAACATTCAACTAACTACATGCTAAATCTCCTCAGGGAAGGAAAAATGGTCTGCATCTGGCCACCAGATCCCTCCTTGCCACTCTCCCAAGGAATTCCTATTCCCCATTTCACCACATAGGTCTTTTCCACGTCAGATTCTGCCTTTTTTGAGACGTGCGGTTACCCCGCTGACAGCAAATTCTCTAATGGTTGGTATGCAAAGAAGCAGTGAGCAGCCCAAATATAAAATGTCACAAGCAAACAGGATGTAGGGCTTTATGCTGGTGCATAGGGATCTATGTAGCGTTTCCCACAGTCACGTCTGGTGAAACAGAATCATAGGAGTTACACTAAAACTCTCAGAAACTCAAAAGAAAACTTGCCAAGAAAAATGTGACTCAAATATCTCCCAAAAAACAAAAAGAGTTGATCAAATTGCAGCTTCCCAGATGAAGTCTGAAGAGTGCTGCAACAGCACAGCTACAGAACACTGAATGGTAGCAGCTTCTTGACAAAGTGCTTCACACATACTTTCATGAAAATTATTCCTCCCAAAGAAATGCAAATCCTGACTAATGATGTGCCTGAATAGCAAAAAGCTTAGTAATGTCACAAACGACTGGCGCGCCCTATTGTGGCTGTAACAATAAGGGAGTGGGGTAATCAATTTTCACAGAGCTGAAGATCAATTTTTCTGCTGTTTTAAAAGGTAACATAATAAACAGAGACAATACAGAGCTGTAAACCAGTGCATGCTATAATCAGGCCATTTAACTTCCTACACTGAACTGCTGTAATGTTATAATGCTAACAAAGGTGGAAGACTGCTCACTGGATTCTTGTTTGACAGCAATAGAGACAAGTTGACATTCAGATGTGTTCAGAATACATGAGGAAATCACTTACGCAAAATGCCAATCTACCTGCTCTGTTTAACCGACTCCACACTGAAATGCAGAGTTCACCTTTGAAGCTGTGATGATTAAAACCTCACCCTGTATGGTCCAAACAGCCTCTTCTTCACCTCCAAACGGTACTCTCTGGCTTTTTCTTCATCACTCATGTCTGTTGCTCTCAGACGCAGGATTTCGTATACTCGCCTTGCGTGTTTCTATAGAGGAAGGACCCAAAACAAAACAAAGCACACAAACAAATAAAAAACATTGATTAAAATATTTGTAATTTCGCATATTGTCAAACTTATGAATCACCTGTTTGATTCAACAAGAACCTGAAACAGCTCCCAGAACAATGACTACATGATGTCAGAAGCTCAGGGCTTACTGATAAATCAGCCCGCTATTTATCTATTTTCAACAAAGTTTTCTCAAGAAAAGCCACCACACAGGTCATTACACCATGATACTCAGCCATGTGGATCAATAGAAGTATTTAAGGTAAAGCTGCAAATTTGGTTGAAATAATTTAAGCATGTGCAAGTTGGAATAGTGTATACATCTTCATTTACACATTTTTACACATCAATTACAAATTTCTGTCAAAACCGAGTTACATAAACTTATTTTGAGTCCCATTGATGTCTATAGTCATGGGTATAAGTGACTGAAATCAACAGTGGAGGCATTTACCTGCCACCTACTTCTGAAAAAAATGTAATATTCTTCCAGGTCTGTATTTTGTAACTGTTATCATCAACTAATGTTATGCTTCAGAGGACTGTAAAGCTTCAAGCTATGGTCTTAATGTTGGAACTGTTTACATATGTGCAGCATATGAGCTAAAACAATTACTCGATTATGGTCACTTATTGAGCAAAAATGTCAAACATTCTTTGGCTCCAGTGTGAGGACTTGCTGCTTTTCTGTTTTAAATCATAGTAAATTGAATCCTTTTGGGTTTTAAACTGTAGAATGAAAAAAACAACATATTTTAGGATGTAACCTCGAGGTGTTCTACAACCATTTGACAGAGCATGCAATTCATCTAAAAAACAATCAACAGATTACTTGATAATGAAAATGATTGTTAGTTTGAGCCTCATGCAGCACCTTGTTAATTTTTAGCTTGTCTTGTGCCTCTTTGATCATGTCAGCTGAAAAGCCGAGGGGTAGTTTGTCTGCAGCAAAGGATTGCAGGCCTTGACAAAGTTTGACCAGCACATAATCTCTCAGCTTCACGTAGTTCTCAGAGGGGTCTTCAGCTGCAAAAAAAACCAACATCATAATACAATTAGTTAGCACTGCCGATTTTCAAATGATTCACAATCTTTGAAAATATCTCATGCACACCAATCAAATGACAGAAGTTGACAAAGTTCAAATCTTTTTAAGTAGCTTTTTAGTTTACGGTAGTTTTTAGAAAGAATCCTCCTTTTGAAAGGGAAAACTGGGATGCCTCTTTAGTATTCATCCTCTGTCTCCTTGCAAAGCAACAATTTGATCCAACAAGTTTTAACATAGCCTCAGCAAATCCTGGCCTACATGCCAGCCCTCCACATTAACTCAAAAACTGCAGTGACAAAACATTTAAATTGTTTGTGAAACAAGGAAGTCTGATTAAATGTTTTTTCATGTCTTCAAAACACTAAATGCCATATTTACGCTCACCTGTGATGTCTTGCACTTTGGGCAAAATGCAATAAAATCTGTGCACTGCCTCCAAAAGCTGAGCGCCGTGACCCTCGCCTTGGAACGGGGGCAGGATCAGCATTTGGCTGTTTAATTAAAGAATGGACATACATGCAAACACAGAACCAGTGAGGGAGCAGGTTTGTTTAAAATGAGTCTTGTGACATAACAAATTTATGTGGCATCTGAGTCGAAACAGAAATTCTTTGATTGAAAGCAGGAAAAAATACACCGTTATACTGATCCATCAATGCAACAAATCAAAAGCTTATCTATAAAGTTGTTTTCAGATACAAATCACCCTGGTTTCGTAATGAACAAAATCTGGTTGAATGGTTGGCTATATAAGCCAGTAATTTGGGTTCTTTGCAAAGAGGATAAAGAAATGTATAATTTTCCACTCCTTTTTCATACAAAAGAATGGGAAGGCACGTGCTGCCCCCGCAATTACCTTACACGTGGTCGGGTTTTGTCTGGGTACACATAGTAATTATAAACTGTCATGTAGCCAACAGTTGCGTAGAGAGTCTCCCCATCTTTATTGTACTTTTCAAATCTGCAGATAAAACACAAAAGGCAAACTGGTCAATTACAGGCACACTCCCAAGCAGTGTCCATTTTAGCTTCTCTGTTCTCGTGCCCACCCTTCACCCCCACCGACGTCAGCATGTTAGAGCGGCCAGGCCCGATTAGTACACCTGCTACAACCTGAATACATTATGCACTTAATTGGAGTACTGCAACTTAGAGGAAGAGAAGGGCTTGGAGGAGGGACTGAGCTCCTCAAAATCACTTCAGTCCATTTTCCCCATTGTCAGTATTAATAGGTGCCAGGGTAAAGAAAACACTGGCAGAGGCTCTTTTTACTGTTAAGACATTGTTCAGTGTTTCAAAAGACAACAGTATTCAATTCAGCTCTTGCCCCTGAAAAATTTGAAAAGGTCTTTTGGCACAAAGAAAGCTCTTGCCTGATCAACAATTCTCCTACAGGGGGAAATATAATCAAACTGGCCTGGTAATTGGTCACAAGCGCCTCAAAGGGGGGCTTTGTTTTTCAATGACACAATAAAGGCTTTAGGGTAGGGGGTGGGCATGAAGGGGGGATGATGTCAATTAAGGAGGGCACGCACACAAGAAAGAAGTCCCAACGATCGTCGTCTGTGTCGATGAAACTCGCCGTCTCTATGAACCACATGAGGAAGGTCTGCAGGCGTTCGTGGTACTCTTGGAATCCCGGGCAGGTCACGTCAGCCTGCGGCAGACACAACACGTACAAAACATCTGATGAGGTTTACAGTTAAATCTCATCATTGCCATGGTGACGTAAGAGTGACAACTAGAAATGATTTAAATAACTGATACTGATACGGTGAGCGATGTGCGTACCTTATGAATCTGGTATGTGAGCTCTCCTGCCTCCTCGCTGTGGACCATGTACGTGTGAAGCAGGGTGCCGAAGGGCTTGAAATTGGCCTCCTTCTCCAGCAGTGAGATGAAGTCGTCAGTGTTGCAGGTGAACCCAGCAGGGATAATTTCCCGGATCTTTCCTTCAATATCATCAGGCTGGAAAATGCCACATGAATTTAGTAAAGCAGCAAATAAATCGAGATGATAAAAGACGACCTAGAACATGTTTTTTGAGACCAGTGAGGTATTTTCTGATAAACTGAAGCTTTAAAATACACTTTTTTTCATGTTGAGCAACACTTTTCTGCTTAGATTTGATGAGACTGCAAAAGAGAAAAGTACAAAATAATCTGCAAATCAAACGTGCAAGCATACATGTTTTTGTGCCAATAAAAGAAAACCATTAGGCAATTAAAACTGTCAGCTGAGCAGAGACCACAGCAGCAGCCCCCTCCTTGCTCCGGTGAAAAGACCACTTAAATCAGTACATTTACTACTTATGTTAAACCATGAATATGTGATGAAGTTGCCACAATAACGCATTTCTGCTTCTCACTGGGAAATAAAATCTTATGAATTGATCTCAACTTAACAAACCTTTGGGCATCCATAATAGAGGCCTCTCCTCTAATCCTGCCAAGTGAACCCAATCAAATGAATTTGCCCCCGCATTTTCAAAGAGCCTCCGAGACAAAGGGGCCCTACCCTTGGACTTTTTACTCAGTGCAACGTGTGGTTAGTTCAGCTGTAATGTTTGCATTGTATCCATTTCCACAAGGATTGACATGAGAACACTTTACTAAGCAGCCCTTTCACACCATTTACATGTGTGATGGGCATTATTTCGGCACAGAGACCCTTGCTGCTCAGCATTGAAAACTGGGAAATGAAGAAGGTCTGAGCAAAATGCACTACAAAAGGCTAATACAACATGCTGCTAATTCCCCCCCTTTCAGACATCAGCTAATATCTAACTGGAAGTAATGCACCTGCAGCTGAATGCCTCTTAACTATTGTAATTGTCCAGCCACATTTCTAAGGAACAAGGACCGTACTTAAAAGGCCATGGACAAACAAGTCTCTTTGTCCAGAGCACTCTCCTACATACTAGACACTAAATTGCACAGCCTTAGAGAATAGATGCCTCAGTTTGGCATGAATATAACTTAACAATATTCTTTTAGAAGATTTTGTTAATGTCTTTGATTTCTAACAATGAGCACAAAGGGAGTACAAACTATCTAATTTGTTGTGTTGGTATTATTTCATCTGCTCTAAAGGCCATTCCACACTGAAAATCTGCAGCCATTTTATAAAGTACTGCTTAAAGTTAAATTATATTTACACACCTATATGGGTTTTAAATGTAATAAATAATTACACAGAACAGACATTCAGCTTTTTCTTTTTTGGTGCACAAAAGGTCTGGCAACAAATTGGTGCTGCCTGTGAAATGCACCCGTACAGAGTTTTTGGCAGATTTAAAAAAGGGGAAAAGGTGATTTTTGATGGGAATCTTGTATCAACGTGGCAGCTGCATAAACTCCATCTCTGCCTCCCCTCGTCTGTCACTCTCTTCTCTCACCAGCTGCACCCGCACCCCGACTGTCCGCGCACACTCGGAGACAAACACTCTTCAGATGCAGCCTGAACTCTGCTGCTCCGCTCACACTCTCTACCTCTACACCAGCTGCACTCAAACCCTTAACAAGGTGAACACTCAGGGGTCAACGCTGCACGCTGAAGTAGTGGCAGGCTGACGCTGGCGCACACACGCACACGCACACGCACACACACACACACACACACACACACACACACACACACACACACACACACACAGAGTTCAGTTTGAATATCAGCTGTGGCTTTAAAACTACGTTCCCAAAATGTGCCAATGGCTCTTTTTTTAAATGCTCAACTGGTTGCCATGGTATTTTTGTGTCGCCAGAGGAGAAAAAAAAGTGATGTGGTGCTCATCAGCCTCATCAGAGGGAACAATCACTGCTGTATGGAGTTATTTAAAGAAACTGGTGAGTTTAGAGGTTATGCCACTGGTCCCACTGCCACCAGTTGAGGCCACATTGTCCAGTAGTGGAGCCCCCCGCTGCTTCCAGACAAGACAGATGTCCCAGTGTTGAATCATCTGACCTCAATAGGGGCCTCGCTGATTCTTGTATTTGTTCTAAATGTTTGCTGCATTGACAGCTCGAGGAAAATATTCAGAGCTCCCAGCAGCCTTTTGTGAAGTCTCACCATTTCTTTTCCCATTTTTGCCCAAATACGAGCTGTTGATATGTTAATTATTATTGTCTGACAGAAAAGTTGTACATTTTAAGCACAAAAAGTTAATCATTACATTAAAACTGAACTTAATGAAGATCAGTTTACAGATATTCAACTTCCAAGATTGTGATTGTCGATTACTTGAACAATTCACTCCTGTAAACATCTACACACACACACAGACACACAGACACACAGACACACAGACACACACACACACACACAAGATCCCCAACAGGGTGACATTACTCCTCCTGCTGATTCAATCACAGAATCCTCTAAAAATCAATGCCTCATGTTAGACCCCACGCACAAAACCTTTTAAAACCCTTCTCTTCCGACAGGGAGGAGTAGGATTAGTGTACTGGCACAAGGGGGCCAAGGAGGAATGAGATTATTCTAACAAAACAGGAGATCCCTTACTGGAATAATGTCACCACCCAGTGAGCCCATTATATGAGTTACTTCAGTTAGTGAAGAAACAACATCAAGTCACCAGAAACTGCCCATAAAAAAAGGTAACATAGCTCCATCTACTCCCCTTAAAGAATAATTGATCGCACAGTCCTTCTCACGTCATTATGGAGACATCCGCTCACTATTTGTCTATCAGTGTCTGCACTAAGCCAAAGATCATGTGTGGGAGAAGAAACTCACATCTGTAACACTACTCTACAATCATGAATGTTTGTGCAGTTCCCCAACAGAGTGATACTTCTTCTGTTCTCCTTCTACAATTAAACTTTAATTTATATATCAATAATTTAAACTAATCAGCTCGGTAGTTTTGCGCTAGGACCTTTGCTCTTTGGCTCAAGTAGCTCGTGAAAAGTAAAGAGTTCCACATTTAGTAGTCTAATGCAAACTTTTAATGTTTAATCTAATTTAGGTCAACTGGATCGGACTACGGCTGCAATTTAGGATTATTTTCATTATTGATGAAACTGTTGATTACTTTCTTGATTCATTGATGAAACGTTTCATCTATAACATAGTATAGTGAAAATAGTGAAAATTGCTTAATATAAATGTCCGATGTGACGTTTTCATGTTTTGTAGAACCAGCAGTCCAAAACTCAAAGATATGCAGTTAAACATCATGTATGACAACATAGAAGAGCACTAAAACTATTATTCAATCCGAAAATGTTCAATTCAGCAGGAGGTATGCTTAACAAAAAAAAAAAAAAAAAATCACACTTTGATATTTGTGCAAGTTAAAGTATATTTGTTTGTACTGGAAACATCTGAAAGTGATTTAAAATAAATCAGCCCATTATAATGACAACAATAGGAGGAAAATGGCATCATGATAAAAACTAGTAAACTACTATCAAGACAAACTGACAGTGAACCAACCACAACATTAATAGTCACACCAATGAATAAAAGAATAAAGAAATATAAATCTTACCTCCACACAGTCAAATGTTTCAGTGACTTTTGAGGAATATTTCACTTTGAAGAGCGTGCTCAGGTTTCCAGCTGTGTAGAAGAGCTGTATCTGCAGACCTTTGTATCCAAAAGCCACCTCACTGCAGGAGGAAGTGGAATCATTAGTCACGCATATTTTACATTTAGAAAAGTGACTTGCAAAGAGAAAACTATAAAATGTTAACTGTTTTGCGGAGCTTAAATCAATATCAGGAGGACAATAACAAAGCACCTGATTATTATCATCATATTCTCATCTAATGAAATGTGTCAAATATACACCTGGAGTTGATGCTACATGTTTACTGCAGGTCTGGCCACTTATTTCACCGTGTTGTATTGTTTCTTCCACCACCAGATCACTAACAGTTTATGCTAAAATAGATTTCATCATTATGCAACTATGTGATTGAGCTTTACTAGCAATTATGCTTGCTGAAATAATTAATGCTCCAATTACTGTGTTCCCTTTGAGCTGATTGCACCAAGTGCAAAAATAACCAATCCTAGTTTTGACTCATTTGGAAATGCAATTTAGAGTGTAGCGACATGCTTCTGTAAGCCTACACACAGACACAGGTGTCACTGCCAAGACTGTAATCTCACCTTTTTTAATCATATTAGGACAATACTGTGACTCATTGTGACGCTTAAATAGTATGCAACAAAAATGTTATTTTCACCTTTGCATATCTGAGACTACAGACTTCTCGACAGACTTTATGAAACCTTAAGAAACTTCAAGAAATCCTTAAATACTGGTAATAACATGAAGTATTGAGTTGGACATGGTGCTGACAAAATACAAAAACTGTTAAATCATGATGTAATTGAAACATACAGTGCACACGTTCTCATTCAAGGGAACAGGAAGGTGTCCAAAATTTTACTGCATGTGAAAACATAAAGTAGTCTGCATCGTTGGCAGCTTTGCTCTGAGGATTACAGATATGATGTAGTGTCTTCAGTAAATACTCAATGGAGTCAGCAGGCTGCAGGGCAGAAAGAGTTTGTAGCCAAAAAGTTAATTAATCAAAACCTCGGCTTCACCAAACCAGCCCAGATTCGGTCTGGTGAGGCTAAATAAGCATTTGTGTGAGATGGGCATTATTTCAAGTTAAGTGCACAAAAGATATAAGTACATCTGTTCCATTATATGCACATAGTTTTTTTGATTGATTTAGAGCAATGCAGTGGACGTTAACTTGCAGGACAAATGCAAATGTGTTAGCATTTATTTATTCATTGGAAGTTCAGTGAGACAGGAAACATGGGTACAGAGAGAGGGAGGGAGAGGGAGAGGGAGAGGGAGAGAGAGAGAGAGAGAGAGAGAGAGAGAGAGAGAGAGAGAGAGAGAGAGAGAGAGAGAGAGAGAGAGAGAGAGAGAGAGAGAGGTGTGACATGCATCAAACATCCACGGCCAGAATCAAACTGCTGCCATTGAAGTATGCTGTATGCATGTTAACCTTTGAGTTATTGGGGTGCAGTGACTGTGCACATCTTTCCAGAGTCTTGTTGGCACAATGAGGTTGCCAAACTTTACAAAGACTTGTATTAAAACCTGTGCTCACCACTACTATCCGGTAACCCCACACTATAACCCCAGACACTGCACAGTCGTGCTTCAGATTAATCAGTAATGCATCTCTTTGTAACGTAATACAGTAATGTGATTACAAATTCACCATCTTACCAGAAGTTTGGTCAGTATTACAGGACATGTTAGCTTGCTGCATGGCCTGGAAGTTTAGCTGCTATCAAAAGATGAGAAAACTACCTCCCTATATCTTAAAAGTCTAATTTGCATCTTGTGTTTTCTCAGGACAGGATTTCTCTATGGTAGAGGTCGTCTTAGGCTAGCGGCTTGTTAAACCACAATTTTGTGTTGTTTTCTATTTCTACACATGCTAAACACAGAAGATTTGACGAGTGGCTGTGGAGGCTTTGGAGTTGTTTATATTCAACATTGTAAATACATCAGCTTTATAGGAGTTGGTAGGTGTATTTTATGATGCTGAACACAGTCAGGCTAGCTGGTTCCAGTCTATGCTGCTAAGCTAAAATCATCTTGACTTCACCTCTGAACTAAATGCACAGCCAGACTGACTCATCTCGCTCTTGGAAATAAAACAAGTAAGCTTATTTCCCTGATATGTTGAGCTATTCCTTTAAATGCTATATTTTTTAAACCAGGAATTATATCCTGCTTAAAAGGTGACATTCATCATAATATATGGTCTGGTTAAAAGTCCAAAAGTTGTTCTTGACTGAGATTCATAACTATGATAATTTAATGAATTTATTGTCTAGCATTATTATCTTTCGATCTTCAGAGACATCGGCAGATGATGAATCTTACGTCAGCCAGACTATCACCACAATGTGGATACAGCAAGTATGACTTGGGCTTCAGTACCTATAATTGTGCACCTTTCAGGTAAATGCAGGGATTAAAGAAAGAAAAAAAAAGTCTTCTGACTGACTTTTTTTTTTTTCCGGCCAAGTCATAAGCTGTTCACTATCGCGATTGCTTCCTATGCTTTAAGGTAAAACAAGGTGGAAGTGTTCTCCTGCTGATCAAGATTATATTTCACAACCTAACCATTGCTGCTCTTTTCTAAATTAAAGTTTACAGCCAATAATAAGGCATACTGCTGTCTGTATGGGGTCAGAGGTATAAATGTTCAGAAATCATTTGTGTTTTACTTTAGCACCTTATGGGCTTCAGAAAATAGTAACATTATAAAAACTCAAACGGTCCATCAGACTGTTGCGCTGACACAGAAAGGATATAATTTTTTTTTCATCTTTAATGCTCTCTTGTCTTGATGACAACATTCAGTCTCATAATATAGGGTCATTTTTTTGTTTCTGTTTGCCATGAAAAAGAAAAACAGCTTTTATTCAATTTAGTCTTTTGTATTTTAAAATTTTTTTTGGGTGAATTGAATTAAATTACTCTTCTTGGTTTTTTACTCTGGTAGATATTATTGCACTTGGAGCACACACTGAGGGCTCAGCTCCACCCGAGGTGAAACATACAGCTCTTTAATACAAAGATCATCATCATCATAGCCATAAAAAAGACTTTGCTTTCTTACAGTGAACCAACCAAAACCAGCATTCCATGTAGCACACCAGCGTTTCAGATTCAGAGGTTTGAGACTGAGCTGCAGGGTTGGGTGGAGGTGTGTGGGGAAGTTTATTTGTGCTGGTGAATGTAACCGCTTTGAAACAATCAGAACATAATGTTTCATTGATCTGATTCACCTTCCTTACTGCCAGCACTCCCTCTCTTCATTCACTCTCTACCTCGCTCGACCACAGCTAACAACAGCGTCCTGTAGCCGCTTACTGACCGAGCAACTCTGTAACCCCCTTCAGTGTCCAGACCTTTTATACAGAACAGTGAGGCGGAATAAAGTAGTAGCATTCCTGCCATGAACAGGCCCTCCTGAGAGCAGAGGAGAGCAGCACGATAACAGAGGCTAACATTAGCTGTTCGTCTCCTCTGTCTCAGCAGGGGTGAAGCTGATCCCTCTGTAGAGCAAACAGCAGTGGAGAGTTTTGACAACTTCACTCAATAAATTAGATGCAGTGATGGTCTGCTTGCTTCCAACACCATTTTTCAATTTATTGATAGTTGGAAATTGACTTGCGGGCCACCCATGTCTGCTCTGTGTATTTGTTGTGATAATAATGTAGGGTATCACATTATAGGCTACATTATTATTATTCTAATACCTTTGTAATTCCCATCGGATCTGCATTGATCTCATATATAGCCTTTTGGCAGTCCAACTGACGTAAATCTGTTGTGGGGACGGAGAAATTTAATCCCTTGGTAAATGAGGAAGCATGATTATTGAACTGGCTCATTGTTGCAAAATAACAGCAGAAAGCAGCTTGTCGGTTCCTGTGTTTTCATGCAGCAGATCAAGAAACCAGCAACTACGTTTTTGGGCTTGGTTGACAAATTTGTGTGTGACTACTTTATTGGTTCTGTGGTGGACTGCTTTTTGAATATGATGATGAACAAATGATATGACTATACCAGCAAAATCAGTGTTGTGCAGTAAGCATGTTCCATTCATCTGTAGAACTAGATTCTGTTTAGAATCAGTTGAGACAGATTTTACTGGACAGCTGACATAAAAACATGTATCTCAAATATATGTAAAGTAACCATTTTTGATCACAGGTCGCTTTCCTGCTCACATCTGATTTCATCTTTCTATCTTTCAATACAGTATCTGCACATTTCTACACAGGTTTTCGACTTCAGCAGAAGTGGCTGTGTGGCTTCGAAAACAAATCTGCTGTTCTTTGTTTTCAGTGGTGAAGTTGGCAGCGTTCATGCTGCCTCTAAATATTGTTTTGGATTGAACAGCAGCATTTACATTTGTTTTGGAAATATGGGTTTGTGGCAAACTATGGGTTACTAGAGAATGTTAGTCAAACCAAGTTATGATTTTTCTGGCTGCAATGATAGCACAGCACACCCCAATGGTAAGACAGTAATCACCATTTAATTCCTATCATTTGTTTTTCTAAACAACTTCATATACTTAATGATTATTGTGACTAGGTGAGAGACAGCTTTAGGAGTGAATTACCAGTAATTCTCTGGCATCAAGTGCATCAAATGATGAGACTGGTACAATGTATTTAACTGGACTAAGCTGACTTTATTGTTACGTCTTCATCCTTGATGCATTTAAGTTGTAAGTGTGAACAGTCAATGGACAGAAAATTGATCAGCAACTATTAATATGATAATGGATTAATCATTTTGTATCTTTTTCTAAAAAGGAAAAAATGTTCAAGCTGCAGCTACTAAAATGTATTATTTCTGGTTTCTTTAGTCTTCTACAGTGGGACAAAAGAAAACATTTTTGTTTGCATTCTGTGCTTCATGAAATACCGATCAACATTTTTCACCATTCTATAAACTTAATAAAATAACAGACAGATTCATTGATAATGAAAATAATCATTATTTGCAGTCTTAGCCATTAGTGCTCCCATGTGGCTGCTCAAAGACCATTAGTTAGCCGGGTTCTACCTGGTAGCTCACACATAAATATTTTATCAATACTTTTCACTGTGAAAAATGTGCAATAGTTTGTGTGTCATTATAATAAGAAATTCAAAGTAATAATGGAAAAAAAAACTCACTCGTCTCCAAATATCTGGTGGCTGTACTCGGGGTGGAATGTGGTGCCGTCATCTTCAACATCCTCTGGGAAGCGTACTGAGTGCAGAAAAAGATCCATGTAAGTGAGAAATTTGAAGTTACTTCTACACAACATTGTCACTGTATTTGTACAGATCATCATCTTCATTTCTAAACACTTAAAATAAAACATACTCAGCTTCAAGGATAAAGCTTCATTGGTGTCGCACTTGTATTCAGCCAGTTTCTTCTCCATGGTATTTATCGCTGAAGAAGAAAACCACAAAAACAAACTATAAACTGTGCTCAGAATAATTTTCTTTACAATGAAAGTAATTATTCATTTGAAAACAGGAAGAGGACATAAAACCACATTTAGATTCTGATATTGACAAAAACACAGTGCTGAGGACAAATGTTTATGCAGTGCAGCCAAGAAGGCCTCTGCTATGGGAAAGTTATGACAGCATAGATTCAAGCTTCGCTAGATTACAAGATGTTACTAACTCCGAATAAATCATAATCTGTTTATTAGTTAAGTGTACAATAGAATAACAAACAACAATAACAATGAAATTATAAAATAAACAAAGTCGTACTAAAACTAAAAAAATTTGTATTTAAAATATTTTTAATGAATGGAATAATAGTGTCGAAATGGGATGTAAACCTTGAAATAAAATATTGACTGTACAAAGGAAATATCGTCTGTGCTACGGACAAAGAAACGGTGATAAGTGGACAAAACAAAGTGTGACACGTACAATATATAATTTAATTGTGTAACAGCGGGAGTTGAATTCAAAGTATAATGTTAAGTCCAGTTTGATGAAATATATGAATGTGATTAGTGCTGTGATTAAAAGAGAGATGTGATATGTTAAGTCCAGTTTGATAACAGAAGAGTTCAGTTCCTTCTCAAATAGCAGAATATTTTGGTAACTTTGTGCTTCTTACTGTTGACTATCATCAGAAAAATGTTGGAGCTGGGTAGCGGTACTCAATACCTTTAAAGTATCGACCAAAATGAATCAATACCATGTAGTCAAACAATACCTGCAATCGATCCTTTTTACACCCAGAGCTAGAAAATAGGACTATTTGTAAGGACTTTCTCACAGCCAATAAATGCAAGCATTCTTCGACTTAATGCAACGTGATTGGCCCATACACATACAGGATTTATAAGTGTGTGTGATATATGCTGTGACCCACATGCTAGTTTTGAGCATTATGTATTCAATAAATATTAGTTAGACTTAGTAGTAGTTAGTAAGTTAGACTTTCTATTTACATTATGGGTATCAAATAAAGTACTTTTTTTTTGACACCCAGCCCTAGTCATACATGCAGTTTTGATCATTTTAACCTCTGTGAACTGTTTCTGAGCACCCTGAAAATCACTCTCTGTATAAAATGTATCATTATTATTACTATTATTATTAGTTGTATTGGCTGCATCTGTGCACATCATGGAGCATGAAGTGCTGAGGTCATGAATGCAGTTATTTTAGGAGGAGGTCAGCTGGTGGTACCTCCACAGCCTCAGGATGAGCTTTGTTAATGTGTTCCTTTAAAATGAAGTAACGTTATTTCATTTTTACAGGTGGAAACGTTCATCAAACTGTACTCAAACGTGAGATAACGGAGTAACACAGTGTTCAAATGAAAAAAGAGCAGCATTAATTACCAGCATTCATCAACATATCCAATCCTAACATGTGCACACAAAGCTGAAAAACAGTGCATGTTGTGACAGCCTGATAGCATGCTGCTGCTGTTAGCAGGCCACTGACTCCGTTAGCTTAGCTCGCTGTGTTTACAGCGGAGCAACAAAGACAGACTGCACTTCCGACGGCTCTAAAGCAGGACTGTGGTGCATTCACAGGTGAGTATCTACTGAGACGAAGACGATAAAACGACAGCATGAAAGCGTTCAGCCACTTACCCGCCATTTCTGCACACTGTGCTGTGTGGAGCTGTGTTGTCCCAAAAGACCCGCGGAATCATGAGCACTTCCGGGTCTGTCTGTTTCCGTGGAAACAGGATGTAGTTTTTTTTGTTTTGTTTTTTTTTTACAGCTGTGACGTAGTTTAAAATACTTAGTCATATTTTAATAATATATCTTATTATATTTCGATAACCTGTTTTATTATGTCTTAATATTATATCATATATTTTATTATTTAGTAAAAAAGTATACTGATGGATTTTCTCATTAAACCTGAAGCAGTGAATTGACTTGTATGGACAATAACCTGATGCATCTGATGTTTTAATAATATATCTTATTGTTAAAATAAACTGTTTTAATAATATGACCTGTTCATTTACAACACATTAACTCTGTATGGTGAATAAAAGCTGCCTCTTTGAAAACGAGAATTGCTGAAGGAGGGTGTGTTAAACACTCAAAATCACTAATTTACACAATGAAATGGGTTATTTTATTTTTATGTATTTTTTTATGACTTATTTAATTATTGGTTAACTAATCGATCAATTATTATTTCAGTTGACTAATTGAGGAATGCTACTTGTTTGATTAGATTCTTGGTTATCCTGTTAACTCAAGGTTTGAAAGCAATGACATGTTTAATTTTCAACAATTAAATCCTGCTCAGTGCATATGTTGGTTACAATTCTTTCATAACCATATTTAAGGTATCCTCGTCATTTTTATTTGTAATGTGATAATGCAAAACAGAATGGGCTGACATATCGGATTTGTTTGTATCATTAAGGTGCAGTTATATTTGTCACCTAAAATTGAAGTTGTATTCATTTGAATCCCAATAGTCATTTGTGATTCACAATACAATTAATTCACAAATTGTGAATTTATTGTATTGTGTTAAGAGATGCAGTGATTATTGACTAATTGATTAGTCAATTAACATACAATTAATCGCAGACTACTTTGATAATCAATCAATCATTTCAGTCACGTTTTAAGAAAAAATGACACGTTTCTCTATTTCCAGTTTCTTAAATATTTTCTGGTTTCTTTAGTCTACTGTGATAATTAACTGAATATCTTTGGGTTGCGGCTTGTTGATCAAGACATAAAATACATTTTAGGTTACACTTTGGGCTTTTGGAAACAGTGATTTATTCTGGTATTTCATAGCCCAAAAAACAAATCAGTACGTCAAGAAAATAATCAACAGAAAATAATCATTGGTTGAAGCCCTGATTGTGTTTGTTTGATGCAGCAGAGTGGAGCCAAAGTCAGCATCATCCAGTGACAGTCTGTTTTTGCTGAGTCAAGACAGTGATTTGTTGTGTTTAACTGAGACAGTGAAAAGCTTATATTTACATTTTCTTTCCGCATATCAATAAAAATCATCAAGTCAAATTAAATTATTTGAAGGGGAACCCACATGACCATTTGGTAATTACATACACAAGGTCTTTGTGGGATAAAAACACATTTTGAATAAAATTCCACCTCATTTGGACAAGTTAGTGACAATAAAAAGGAACTTGCCATACAAAAAAGTGGTTAGGTTTAGAGTAGAGTGATATCGCAATGAAATAAACAGAAATTGACTCTCTGGGGGGAAAGTGCAATTCTGAACATCCCTCTGAGCCCGGGTAATGCTGTGCTATCATCCCGGCCTCAGCTATTCTGTCCTCCAGGTGCACCAATGAATGACCGACCCAGTCATGTTTAAGCCACTGTAATTTTACCTCTGC
Source organism: Scomber japonicus (assembly GCF_027409825.1). Taxonomy (NCBI): domain Eukaryota; kingdom Metazoa; phylum Chordata; class Actinopteri; order Scombriformes; family Scombridae; genus Scomber; species Scomber japonicus. The sequence continues at coordinate 16,123,765 of NC_070588.1, forward strand.
CACACTGTCAGCACTAGATTATCCCTTTCCTGAACAATACCATACCTTTTACAATCCTTAGGTAACAAATTGTGTCTGCATGGAGGCAATACATGCTGCTTGATCTCTGAACTTCAAACTACAGTTGTTGAGACTTTTTTTCTTTCCGGAAATGCAGGAAAAGAGAGCATCACACAACAGAGGGAAGAAATACAGTGCTGTGGTGTTAAACAGTTTTATTACAGTCCAAACATGTGGTTGAAAATGTCTACAAAATTCAAAAGTGTGAGTTTAAACTGGCTACAGCTGTGGCTTTGTTACACGCAGGTAAGAGGCAGACTTGCTCACATGATTACAACAATTTCGCTATTAATTGTATGGTTGATGGTTTGATTCCCAGCAGCTCCTTGAGCAACACACTGAACCCCAGATTGCTCATCATTTGTGCATGAAAAACGTAAATCAAGTGGTACAAAAGAGTCTTCCAAATGAATGTGAATGAATATAGAGGCTGAAATATCACATTTACTGTTGCATCATTTCACAAGTGAAACTACAATTTGTGAGGTGGTGAGATGCAGGAGAAGTTGCAGAGTGAAATTGCTTTGGTGTTTTTAGAGACCAAGCAGTGCGAGACAGGAGTGTAAGCTAGAAATATGGTTTCATTTACCCAAAAGAAAGCAGAAACTTTTACAAAACCAAGAACTTAATAACTAGGCCTATAAAAAGGGTTAACAAAAGATACTCAATATAACAACAAAGAAACTGAGACGTTAACACAACTGACCCAACTTTATGACATATATGTACACTGACTTTGCCAAACCAAATGACACACAAGGGGTAAACAAAATGCTGACTACAACTAAATACAAGGCAAAGTAACTAAACCCACTAAAACCAAATCACATTCACTCAGCTGTAGAAACAACACTTGTGAGATGCACTTAATTGGTTTGTACAGTTTGTAAGATTTTGTTCCTTGAGTGCACTACATCTCACAGGAAATATTGTACTTTTTACTCCATCACATTTAAATCTGACAGGAAGATTACGATTTTACCTTCAAAAATTTGCCCATGAGACATAATTAAATGCTGGGAGTTCTGGTATGTTTAGTTCAGCTAAAACACAACATTAAAGTGTTGACCCATCAGTGCAATAAAAATTTAACATGACTATTAATCACATTTAAATATAATTTAACATTGTGGATAATTGAGTGAATTTTATTGCTACATTGTTTACTTTTACTGAAAGATCCTCACCAGGTGTGTTTTCAAACATACATGAATACTGGTCTTTGAATAATAATTTGTGTCCGATATGATATGAAGTTCAATTACCTGATTAGAAATTGTTAAAATTACAGCTACTCCTCCTTTACTGAATAATTCAGAAACCATCATGAACATGTATACTTTTAATTGAGACTCCTACGTCAATGTAATGTCCATTCTCAGTATACTACAAACTTCAATCCAAAAACATACATTTTCATCTCCTTATTTTATCGATCAATGATGACTCAACTAATTTTCCTGGATTGTATCACAATATACTGTATATTAACGTTGTAATTTAAAATGATATATACCATGCTAGAAAAGTTTCATGATTACACCCAAAGGCTTCAGTGAAACTGCTCACAGCCTCCAGGTGTGAATGTGTGAGTGTGAACAAGGTGTTCTTGAGAGAGAGAGAGCATTGTTTTCAGGATAAATAAAGTTGTAGACACCACTATGAACTTCAGGTTTTCACATCACACTTGTTTAAGTTGCATACTGAACCACAACTGGCTGTTTTGTGGTGCTGGTGGGTAAGCAATATTTTCCTGTGCAGTTATTTCTGTGCATTCCTTTACTTTTTTTTACGTCGTGCCAACTTCACTCATGTTCTTAAGTAGTTGAATACTTGAGAAAACCAGTTCTTAATATCCAGCTTGTACATTTCTCAAATGAGACCATTTCATCATTGTGTATTTATTTGCAAAAAAAAAATGGATCACCTAATTTAATGTGAGGTCCGAAGTAGTTGTGATGTCACAAATCCTGCTCGTTGGTACATAATTTAAACTCAGATTTAAGGTGAGCACAGAGAAACTTTCCCCTTTCAGATGAATGTGAAAACATCATTCTTGTATCAAACTCTACACATACATTATTCTGCACAGTGAAGCTCAAACATCTCAATGAAAACACATCTAGGCTACTTTAAGTAAAATGTTGAATGATTTCTTCCAGTTTTTCAAACATTACCAGCCTGACTTCTGCTATGTCTGCAGCACAAACAGCTCACAACAGACACAAAAGTACAACGGAAATGATAAAAGACTAAATGACATTCAGATTAAAGAATGCAGCGGAAACAAAATAATGTTGAAGAAGATGAGCTAACTGTGATGTGATGTGGGGTGAGGTGTTTTGTGGTGTTGGTGGGTAAGCAATATTTTCCTGTGCAGTTATTTCTGTGCATTATGTTTCCTTTACTTTTTTTTTTTTTACATCGTGCCAACTTCACTCGTGCTCTTAAGTAGTTGAATACTTGAGAAAACCAGTTCTTAATATCCAGCTTGTAGGTTTCTCAAATGAGACCATTTCATCATCATGTATTTATTTGCAAAAAAAAATGGATCACCTAATTTAATGTGAGGTCAAAGATAGGGGTTCATTGTGGGTAAGGCTGCAACAATTATTCTTATTATAGCTTCATTAGACATTTTTCTAGAGGAAAGAAGAAAAGAATATACAAATCCTTCGGTTTTTGGACTGAATCTTTGATTTTTTGCTGAAATATTGGATCACTTGAACTTTTATTGAAATTAAATCATGTGAGAAGTTTAGAGAGAAAAATAACTATTTGGTGGAGTTGATAACAACTTCTAGACATCTGAAATGTGACCTGACTACACACTGATGTTTGTAAGACGTAAAAAGACAAAAATGTTGGACACATAAAAGTTGAGCACTGGTTTCATTTTTAATAATGTGTTTTATTTTAAAAGCTTGTTATATATTACATTGTGTAAATCTTCATCTAAGTAGACTAACTAAATAAATGTGTTTTAATAGATAGCAGGCTACAATATCTCCCTCTGAAATGTAGTGGGGAGGAAGCTATAAAGTAGCATCAAATGAAAAAACTCAATTAGGCCTACACATAAAAATCTGTCGCTGCACAATTGGAATAAATGAGTTTCTCTCTGCAGGTCTGCACAGTGCAGCACAGTGAACCGTGTCCTCGTTTGACCGCTGTAGTGTCCGCTGATCACTTTCTCCTCATCTCTCTGAGCGCCTCCTCACTCCACTGTCACACCGCCCCGCAGACAGAAAAGGACAATATGTGTCTGGATATATTTGAGTGTCCTGTCATGCCCGCTGCTGTCATCCCTATGCCCAGCGCCTGCGCTACTTCACTGCAGCTGACGTCACACCCAGCATGGCGGTCAAGGTGACTCCGTCAATATTTCTTATCAGATATTAACTTTTAAAAGCCGGTAACGGGGCCGTGGCTTTACCGCTGTATGGTGCAGGGCAGGGCAGCTCGGTGTTTCGAAACATCTGTCTGAAACGCAGCGGAATAGCCCTTTACTTTTTTTTTTGTCCTGCATCTTTCCACAGGCGCATCTCTGCCGGCCTCGCAGAGAGACGTCTGTCATTTCTTTCCTCTTGTTGCGCTTTTTTTCTATCAGAGAGATTTCTGCTTGAGGCGGTTTGCAGTGTGATGGGATCGCAGCAGCTCGGCTGTGTTTCACATGCAGGGTGTTGTTGCTGTTTCTGTCGCTGTGATCGATCCTGTTGAGCCGGCTGCCCCCAAAATATCAAAGCTAAACAGTGACAGGCTGAACTTCAGCTCTACTTATCCTCTGATTGAACATATCTATAGGCTGCATCTTGGCATTATGACTCTCTGCATTCATAACTTTGTTTTTAGCAAACTCCAACTTGTGTTTTATAGGTGCAAGCGACAAAAAGAGCCGAAACCAATGACTTGAAGGCAATCTTTCTGAAGGTAAGACTGTTATTTATAGAAACCTTCACTTCTGTGCTTTACATACATGGCAACACACAGAAACTGTCTATAACAAGTCCATTTAATGTCTGTGTGTAGTGTTCTGGTGTCCACTGGGGTACATAGTTGAGTAAAGGTCACACAAATGCTTTGACTAATTTTGGATCTGCTTCAACAGAGAATTTCCCCTTGCCTTGACTTCATATATATGTCTGTTTGTCAATGTGTGTGTGTGTGTGTGTGTGTGTGTGTGTGTGTGTGTGTGTGTGTGTGTGTGTGTATTTTGTTCTCCAGCATGTCATTGAATTTGTTCTAATCTCTACCACCCTTCAAAGCATTAAATCCCTGGCTATAGTGGTGTATGTTTGTTTACCCACCACAGGTCTTGTTTGGGGTGTAAACTTGAGTTGCTTTATAGTTCCTCTACATCTCTCTGCTATAAGAGGACTGTGTCATTTGTGATGCATATTCAGGTGGAAGAGTTAGGCTAATTACTGGAAGCTCATTCTGACTGCCTGTATAATTTAATTAAGAACTACTTGAGGCCTACTGTGAGGGTGAATGGATACACAATCATGTGATGGAGAAATGTGGCAATAAATTGCTTGGAATTAATATTTTCACTTAAAACATTAATTCAGCAGAGTGCATTAAATTGTAGCCCTGAAAACACTTGGCATGAATGTCCCCTCCCACACTCTTCCTCTGTTCATCACATGCTCTCCCTACCCAGCTTGGCTCAGCCCTGCGAGTCTGGCCTTTCTGTTGCCAGTTCATGCAGTGCTTGTGCTTCCAGAGCTATCTCTGTTCCAACTTGAAATCCAACCCAGGCTCTAAAAATGACCTTACAGTATGTCTTAAAGCCCAACTGAGATCTCTAGTTAAGCATAGCTCTGCATTTGCTGTGCATGTCGTGCTTCATTCAAGTGAAGAGAAACACTGTCACACAACACTTGCACAGTGGTGTTTATTGCTTAAGATATTGCAGCTATGTACTATTCATTTTGTTTTTTTAAATTAGGTAAAGGTTGTACATATATATAGATGTACATATATATCATGTGGGAATGTGAGTGTGTTACCCTGTTAGAGATTTGTGTGTATCATTTACACCAAGGCAGTCCTTTGATATCTTTGATATCTAATTTTAGGCCTTTGCAAATCAATGCACAGGACTGCTTTGTGGTAATAAAGGATTTTTGTATCAGTGTGACAATTAATACTCAATTGAAGTTCCTGACACTGTATCACAATATGTATAAATATTATATATGCCATGATAGAAGGTTTGATCTGTATCACTAAGTTGACAGTGGTGACCTAAAGGTTAAGAGTTATGGAAGGTCGTCGGCTCTGCCTTCAGACTGGCAGATAAATCTAGATGTGAAAAGTGAAAGAGCAGCACTTACCGAAAAGGCTTCAGTGATCCTGCTCATTGAGCAGATCACACTTGTTTTACTGGACAGCCTCCAGCTGTGAGTGTGTAACTGTGAACAGGACGTTCTTGAAAAAGAGAGCACTGCTCTCAGTGATACTACTACTACTGATAAATATAGGTACAATAGTTAAACACTTCACCTGACTAAACCTAAACAAAACTCTTTAAATTATGGTCATCACACAGTTTAGTTTGCATGTTGAGTATCTTATATGTGGCTTTTTTAAAGTGTATTTTAGTGTCTCTTTAATTTGATAATGAGACATATATGGTTATAAGCAGTCCAAGGAGACATGTATCTCTGCCCTACATGAGGTCAAAGAATGCTTTTTAATACTTTTTGTCATGGTGGAAAAGCATTGCATTAATTTAAGATACTGTGAAGGACCAGTAAAGAGAGGATCATTTGTGCCACTATAGAAAACTCCACAAACACCTTATAATCACAAAGTGAAGAGATGCCAGTTCACAGACCCACAGTAATAACAGACTTGTTGATTTATCACACATTGTTTATCATTGTAAGTAGTACTCCACATCATTTTCTTTCCATGCACATAAATCATTTCTGCCTTACAGATTCTTACTCTAAAACCAGACATGTAGTGAAACATGTCCTCCGTGTACTCAATACTCTTTGTCTCCTCTGCAGTATGCCAGCGTGGTGGAGGATGGAGAGCATTACATGACCCCCAAAGACTTTGTGCAGAGATACCTGGGTCTGCACACACAGCCTCAACATAATCCCAAAACTGTTGGGCTGATAGCTGGAGTGGCTGACACCACTAAAGATGGGTGAGTGCCTACAGTAATGTGAAGATGTTCCTGTGGATGTCCTTTGTTATATTGAGGCATGTTAATATATGTATGAAGGTTATAGCTTTTTCTCTCTATTTCCCCAACTATTGTTTTAATTTTAGGGCACAACACATTCTTATAGCCAATTTAAGCTAATACATTTTTTTTCCGGTTCGAAATCACCTTTTGGTGTTTTTGTTTTCTGTATACTGTTCGTCCTATTTTTTTTTTTTACTTTTTTTGGTGAACAATATGACTTTTCCATTGTGTTTACATTTCACCAGTAGTGGCGACATTTCTGCTGCCATATAAATATATTTGGTATGTATTGCTTTTCATAGTTGGTTGTCGTGAAAGCTATACAAGAGCCAGGGGAAATGGAAACGTAGAGATTACATGATGTCAGCACATTACTGTGATTTTAAGTAACCTTTTTTCGGCCATTGAATGAGTATGGTGTTGTGTTAATTGCATGTACTTACATTACTGCATTATACAATCTGTTGATACTGTGTGCTAATATCACAAAAGCAAATTCTTGTATATTTATTACACCAGTGAAATGTGGGCTTGGCTAATATTTGACTTCTTATTCCCCCTCTCAATTCTATCAATTTAGAAGCAGCTAAATTCAGCCTTTATGTGTATTTATGACAAACCTTGTATTCCTGTTTCACCTGGGTCTTAAGGTACTTTCAAGTCAACAAGTCACCTGGATATCACACGATCATAGCAGCACTTAATCTTTAAGGCCACTTTCACGCCTAAGTCTACTGTGTATGATCATGCCCACATGTTGTTCTCTATTTAAGAATTTTGGATTAAAAAATGTACAGATTCATATCACCCCAAAACAAACCAACAATCATGTGTAGTAGGTGCCAAATACTATTAATGATTAATAGTGTTTGCTGAGTAAATGGCCACCTTTATCAGCCATTCAATATATCTTATCTATTAGTTTATACCTTTATATCTAGTCAGTCAGTTTTACACTTAGGCTACAACTGATTTAAAATACAATAAAGTAAGCCAGAATATATCTAAGTACCTGATCATAGCTGCACTTATATTCATAATTACACTGTAATTGAGCAACAGTTTGGCTGCCAATATGTTTCATGAACAGCTGAACAACTGTTGGGAAAAAAACTTTCACTTCAAGGTCCTTAGATGTCTTTTTTTCTGAACGCATTAAGGAGTTCTTGTATGTATATAATATATAATATAATAATGTTAATAATGATAATAATGATAATAATAATAATAATAATAATAATAATAATAATAATAATAATAATAATAATAATAATAATCATCATAATAATAATCATAATAATAATCATAATAATAACAATAATCATAATAATAATGATAATACATGTACTGTATTCAATCCATAAAATTAATAATAATATATTATAAAATATAATAGAATGGACTTTGAAGCTCAACATTTAAGCCAACATGGATGAAAAATAACGGAAATGTGAACAGCTGCAATTTCCATGACAACTTCGTCTTATCTGATGAAGACCATGTGAGGTGATTGGAAGCTCGAGAACTACTGCTAAATGGACCTTGAGGGGTGATTGTTTTATCAACTGCTCTTTGTAAAGTCAAGACTAAACTTTGAAGCTCAGCTGAAAAATAGGATTTTTTTTTATTACTGCATTTGTTCATTGTCCTTTAGCACTCTTATCAATATCAGTGTCAGTGGGTGTTTCTCTGGTCAGTCCAGCTGGTGGGATAGATTGTAATGTAGTTTATTTTTGCAATTTTGTCCAACATACTTATATCCTTTGTTCAGCTAGAACTCTTTCTTTCTTGTCCAAACAGACTGATCTCTTTCCAGGAGTTTCTGGCCTTTGAATCAGTTCTATGTGCACCAGATGCCCTGTTCATAGTTGCCTTTCAGTTGTTTGACAAGACCGGCACAGGGGACATCTCATTCGGTATGTACATGGTTTATGGTGGATTACAGTCTGGGGGTGCACTTCATGTTGGCATCATGTTACATTCACTATAGCTTAAACCAAGGGTATAGCTTTGGTTTTAACTTTGGTAGGGACATTTTTTTTGACAAACAGCCAAAATAATTGTGGGTGTACTTACTCTCTATCACTCTTTTCTCTTTAATAGGCACATGTGTGTTCACACATACACATAAAGAGCCTGACTGCATAATGTTGACTGAATATGCATTTGCTGACTTGCCTGAAACTAGACTTGGATCACAATTTTTCCCCCTGATTTTTACATTTTATTTTATTGATATACTACTCAACTATAAATCTGAGACCAACATTAATATTTAACAATAACATATCATAGACTCATTCATTCATTTTCCATACTGCTAATCATCTAGAGGGTTGCGGGAGGGCTGGGGCCAATCCCAGCTGTCATTGGGCGAGAGGCAGGGTACATCCTGGACATGTCGCCAATCCATCACAGGACTAACATAGAGTAGACAGACAACCATTCACACACGCATTCACACCTACGGGCAATTTAGAGTGACCTATTAACCTAGACTGCATGTTTTTTGGTCTCTGGGAAGAAGCCAGAGTACCTGGAGAGAACCCACACAGGCACAAGGAGAACATGCAAACTCCACACAGAAGAGCCCCAACCGGCTTGCTGTGAAGTGACAGTGCTAACCACTGCACCACTGTGCCGCCCCATATCACAGACTGTCACAGTAAATTTATGGAAACTTGTAGGTAATGCTACTCTATAATGGGATGCTGTAAGGTTTTTAATCCTCAACTGAGATTCTCTCCTTCTTTCAGTTTGTAGATTTGGGTGACATAACTGAAGAGTTTCATGTCAGAGATGCAGTGATGCCTTCAACCTTAAATCAGCTCAGACATTTCTATTTGTATTGTTTTCATTCAGCTACTGAACATATGGCTAGATCTTTCACTGTAATGTTAGAGCTCACCTGATTGCTCTATGCTATGCTCAGGCTGCTGCTGACAGGATTGTCATGATGAAACGATCCCTGATGGTCACAAACATATCAGTTGGACAAGCTGTGGCTAATATAGCTTACAAAAAATGTTCATGTATTAATGACGCATATGCAATAATTCACTCAGGAAAAAGGAGAGAAGGTATTAAATACTAAATATTTCTGCCACTAATTTTAAAGATGAATGTTTGGATTTATTACAGAACATTCTTATTAACTAAGCTCAGCTGTTACTGACATTTTGGCTCCTCTTTGAAAAAGAACCAGATGTCTTAATTTGCATTTGGGAGAGATTTTAACCATAACTAATAAAGTACAAGTATTTACAAATTATAAAATCACATCTAACATCTGATATTAAATATAAAATCAAATGATCTCAGTTTTGTACAGTGAAGTTGTTTTCAATTCTGTGATCTTTGGATTTTCCACCTCACCGACTCCACTGCTGCTGCTAGTTGACAATGCATACAGCTTGAAATTGAGGGTTGCAAGATCATCAGGTCGAGTATTTCCCATATCCTACTCTTTCACTCTTTAGCATAATAGTGCACTTTTTTTTGCAGAAAACACACAAACCTGGCAACTCTGCAGAGATACTGTTAATGTTATGTGGTGTTAAACCGGTTAGATTATTTGATATCAGTAAAAATATTGACAGGGACAATCCAGCAGCACCTTGATATTCATAGTGATCATGTCCCTACTGTCCATACCTAAGTCTACACCCATGGTTTAAACAACACAATATTACAATAAATATATTTGATTAAAAATGCTGACATGATGTGGGTAATTTTGTTGTGGTTTTCATGGATGAGTAATGGAAAACTCAGATGATTGTATAGCCCTAAAACAATTACCGTTACTGAGAGGGGGGACTCAGGGTGTGTATAAGTTTGAGTGCAAATTATGGGTCTTGGGTGCTATTCTTCCTCAAGCATGTGTAGTCAATGAATTTACAAGTAGCCATGATTCTCTTTTCTGGGCTTCTGGAGCCTATAGAGTATTATACATGCCAGCAGCTTGTATTCTTAAGGTCTCATCTCAGGCCAGGAAAGCAAGCAAACTGTCCAAGCTTATAACCATCTCCATCTGACAAGAGGAGGAATGAATGTAGCATGTCATAAACCAAGAGATGCAGAGATTTACAAAGGAGCTGCTGCTATGCTCTTTCTGTGCAATGCGTCTCCATAAAGGCAACTGAAATTGAGAGCAGTGGTTACACAAAAAATGTCCTAGATGGACTGAAAACCCTCCAAATGTAAAAAGGAGTGGGACTGTCAAACAGCCTATTCAGCCTTGCAGTCCAAATGGACTCTTTCCTCTACTTTAACAAGGATAGAGTGAGGATGAGATGCAGAGGTTACAATTGCGTCTTGCATGTTTTTCCTTCTGTCTCTTCATGTCGCTGACTCACATCTCACTCTTCCAGAGAATGTACGTGACATCTTCAGCCAGACGACAGTTCATCACCACATTCCCTTCAACTGGGACTGTGAGTTCATCAGACTACACTTCGGCTATGAAAGAAACAGGCGCCTCAGCTATTCAGAGTTCACCCAGTTTTTGCAGGTATACATTTTATTTTTGAGTTTTATTTTGGATCTGATGAGCTGCATGATAATGATGATTTACAATTAAAGGAATAGTTCACCATTTTGGGAAACATATACCAAGTGAGAAGACCAATATCACTCTCAGGCTGTGCTGCATCAACTGTTGAGATCCTAAAGGTTCTGTTCTCTATAACTTTTAACACAGGCTGAACTTTTTTTTGGTTGTCTATGTGAATGAAAGTGAGTTTTTCTTAGTCTAAATGGACAAATAGCGCTGCACTATTGTGCCAAAATCTATAGATCTCTCAGTAAAGATGTGCAACTGCCTGGGATGCTGTCAGTGAAGACTGAGAGACACAAAATCAATATGAGTGAGTAACATTCAGGGATTCTTGCATGATAAAACATTTTTTGTGTATGTCTGCATAGTACATGTAGATAGATATAAAGCATTAAAGTTAATTTGGCTTTAATTAGTCACAATAATCACCTTATGTAAACAATCAACGTACAAAGCACATAGTAAAAAAACGGACTGTTTTTTTTTTGCACCGTAGACTGTCAGTGCTCCTAATATTATTTCACAGATGAAAAACAGTCTTCAATGTTAAAGTACATATGAACACCATTGCAATCAACACAGCAGAATCCACTAGCTGAGCCTCCTGTGAATGCCACAGTTTGAGAATATTTTTCAGCTCAGATCAGACTGCAGCTATTTGTAAAATTGGTTAATGTTTTTGAGACTCAACAAGGAGAGATGGATGGCATTTTCTTCCTATTGTCTCACACAGTCTTTGAAGATTCTGCCTTACTGTTCGTCTGTTTTTTAAAAGATAATAAAAGAATAATTAAACAATTAAAAACTAATCTGACCTCACATGCCCTGATAACACCCTACAGCTTCTTGTTGACATCCTCATTTATACTGTGTATATAAAATTATAGAGGCCAAATACATTAAAAACCAAAACCAAAATCTCATGACACAATAAATAATCAAATAACACTGCTATTCTATTTTAATATGTTGAACTCAACACATGTATTACAATTCACTGTGATATATTTAGCTAGCGTTTGCATGTATGGTTTTTTTTAAAGCATTGACAGTGTGGACTGAGAGGAGGAAGAGGAGATGCAGATGATAGAGGAAGATGATACAGATTGATGAAGGTGTTGGATTTAAGAAAACATGGAAGCTGCTGCTCTGGACTGCAGGAAATGTTAACAATTGCTCCCCACATGAGTGCACATCTGTGTAGCATCTTTATGCTAAGCCTGGCTGTAGGTTCATACAGAAAGATATGAGAGTGGTATTAATCTTCTTTTATGCTCTCCTGGGAAGAAAGCAAAGTGTATTTCCCAAAATGATGAATGATTGTTTTAATGGTGCATACTACAGCTTGTATTAAAAACATACCTGGAGCTGAAACAAGATCGGACATGAAAACAAATCCCAACCCCTAACCCTAACCCCCAGTATCAAGACAGGGTATTATGGAGCCTGTACATCACAATAGCACAGTACAGTTTAAATTTATTTTAATTTATTTTAACTTAACTTATCAGCTCCTAATTAAAGGCACAGAACCTAAAGAAAACACTTGTATAAAGGGGCTTCAGAATATATTGACAGGACAAACAGTACAAGTATTTTTTTCCTCAGCACCTAAGAAAGTATGTGTGCGTTAGTAAAAGTGAAACCCTTCATAATGATCACCTTCATCCTGTGGTGAAGGTGAAAGTTGAAGTGTAGATTTACTGAGACTTCTGTGCTGTTAAATCAGCAGCAGCAGTACGGTCAGAGAAAAACCTGGTTTGGAGTCAAGACCTGTGGTGTTAGACAGAAGCTGGGTGGTCCGAGAGTCAGAGCGGCTGGGCTCCGGCTCCAGTGCAGTGTGGGATCCCTCAGAGCACTTTGTGGTTTATCACACTTGACTGGGGCTTCCCACCGCTACACCAAAGACCCCTGTTTGCGCAGGTTTTCGTCTACATTTATCATTATTATTGTTTGCTTTTCTATCATGTCCAAGAACATTGAGTATTAGTTAAAGAACAAAGTACAAGTCTATTGTTTGTCATTCAAACCGCTTTGGCTCTGCCACCTTGTGGTTGTTGCAGTATTTGGCTAGATTTGAAACTTCAGCAAGTAGTTTAGCAATTCTAAACTTTGTTAAGTGTAATGTTTTGTGAGGGATCATATCATCTTGAGTTTTTAACAATATAATCAGCAAACATTGTGAGAATTAATCTTCACCAACAAATCCACTGATTAGGTTATCAGAAGCAGAGTGCAAAGAGGAAGTAACAGCTGAGTGTTGCAGTAACATTGCTCTCTGATCCTCTGGTTATATGCGATGAGCTTTGACAGCAGACATTGACCCGGGGTCAGACTCCCCCTGCATCCCTTACTGATTGCATGGTTGTCATATTGAATCATTTTTCTGCGGACACACCTGCTGGTCGTCTCACTTAAACTGCTCTGCTCGGCACCGGGATCAGACTTCTCAGGACATGGTTTCCATTAGTCTCCAGAGAGACAGTGGTGATTACAAAATCCAGCGTCTGACACCGTCATATCTGATGACTTTCACATCTGTCCAACACTGATATTATTTTACTTTGTTCCTCCAAATTTCCATTTCATAGCTGACTTGATCATCACAGGGACCCACCCTTTGTTACTTTTGTCAGCTAACAATATGACCTCTCTCTCTCTGTGTGTTGCTGCAGGAGCTGCAGTTGGAGCATGCCCGCCAGGCTTTTGCACAAAAAGACAAAAGTAAGAGTGGCACCATCACTGCCTTGGACTTCAGTGACATCATGGCCACCATTAGACACCACATGCTGACTCCATTTGTGGAGGAAAACCTGGTTTCAGTGAGTTGCGGAAAAAGTTTTACACCAGTTGTTAAAAACTTGAAACAATCCAGTGAGTGTTAGCTTGGACACCAATGTTAGCAGTAGTATTTTTGCACTGCAGTCATTTAGTAGGTTGAAGAAGATTTAAGAAAACATAATATAATCTAGCCACAGTCCTCCTACACAGGTGGAATAACACACTATGGATCTTTCTCTAGGCTGCAGGAGGCACCACCTCCCACATGGTGAGCTTCTCCTACTTCAATGGCTTCAACGCCCTCCTCAACAACATGGAGCTGGTCCGCAAGGTTTACAGCACCCTCGCTGGCACACACAAAGCGACGTTTGTTACCAAAGGTACTCCTGAGCACGATCCACCTGACATCACTGAAATCAGAATGAGATATGAAATGTAGCTGTGCAATCATATTTCAACTTTCTTGACAGAGTGGTGTGAGTGGCCACACAGGGAACATTTACTGTAGCACTAAAATATGAAGGTAAATGAGAATATTTAACCTGGTAATCAGATCATCACCCTACATGTAGATCTGTGTAATTGATCAGTCACCTCTGCTCCTAAGTGTGTTTCCCACTGAAATGTAAACTGTAGCTCCTCTACTGCCCCTCCATTATTTTCTTCCTTTATACAATATCTTGGGCGAATAGTATTTGCAAATTATTCTTGCTATTTCTATTACCACACGTATCAGACGGGTGAGTTTTAAGTATAAAGCAAACACTCACATGCCAGTCACAGAAAAGTGGTGTCATTGCAGTGTTGTAGATCACAGAAACAGGCTTGCAACTGAAGGTTGCAGTCCTTGGACCTGGCAGGAAGGTCTTTGTGGGGGAAGTGAATAAATAAGTCTTTTCCCTCCTTCCACAGCTACCATTAGGTTTTCCTTTGAGAAAGACCACCCGATGGTAATGGAGCTTCTCAGCAGGAAACCATAAAGAACTGAATATAAAGCACACATAAGAGAGTGACACAAGGTGCTGCTGAGAGGCAGCATGAATGAAAAAGTAATGTAATGATTTTGAATGTTTTTCTGTAATCTCCTAAAATATCCTGTTTACCAGCAAGCATCTACTATAAAACTAGAGCAAGAACGATATTTGCAAATACTAATACTGGCCTCCTGTAGAATATACCTGACATGGCTAACCCCTCAGCTATATTATATGGTGATCCCTGTTTAACTTTAATGTATCGAGGCTCCCAGCAATCCTGTTGGATGATTGAGTTTCCTCTTCTTTTTGTTTCATTTTAGAGGAGTTTGTTCATGCTGCTAATAGGTTTGGTCAAATCACTCCAATGGAGATTGACATCCTGTACCAACTCGCTGGTCTCCACTCTCACTCTGGGTAAGCTCTGTTTTACATCACGCTTCACTGTGTGTTTTGTCTATGCGATCACCCAGGTAGGTTGTGCTGCTGTTCCCCAAATCCACTTAGTGTACTCAAAACATTTGTACAAAACCGTGTCATTTTTGATTCCACCATGAGCGGAATAAATATGTTACAGCTCTGTTTATTGGTCGTAAAGATGAAGTTATTGCTCATTCAGTTTAACAACAGTGGTTCCACTGGCTGATTTACAAGACAAACATAAAACATGGATACAGGCTTTATGATGCGTCAGGCCAGTGGGGAATATTTGAGTCTCTAACATTTTGTAAGAAAACACTTTCATTTACTTGTTGGGCCACAGGCATCCATCCAGCTTTGTTTGTCTGTTGTTTATATGAGCTTAAATTAAAGTTGCAGTAACTTCAAGTTATGTGCCAGTAAAAAGTCTGTGGAAAATCTTACATCACTGGCTGCTGCTTGCAATAGATGCAGGGCTGTGCTTTTTTCCTGGCCTAACTCCCTTCCTCCCCTGCTGCTGTGTATTAAGGCGACTGAACCACGCAGACATCGAGAGGATAGCCCCGCTGGAAGAAGGAAACATGCCGTACCACCTAGCTGAGGCCCAGAAACAGGTATCCTGATTGACTCCTCTAATACACCTCACATCCTTTCTTCCTTTTATCAAAGCCTCTTCCTCTTCTCACTCTGCTTCCTTCTCAGAAAGGAGCCCCCCAAAAAAGGGAGAATGTTCAGCGACTGAATTAGCAGAGTGCCCATGTTTTTCTCCCCTTGTGAAGTGCATTACTTAAACTCCCAGATAAAAGTACACCAATTATAGTTATAGAAGAGGAATGGATTGTTGCGTTGCACCTCTCCATGAAAGGCTCTCCCCATTTTATTCAGTATAGTTGCACATACACATCAGCTGCAATCACACATCTGAGAAGCTAATAAGAGGCTTTTATCAGTGTGGGGCTTGAGGAGTTTGAGATTCCTTTAGCAAAGTCTGCTAATGGCAGGAGGGGAGTGGGAGTCAAGGTGGATGTGGGAGAACAGAATAGTTCCTGCCTCCACCGGATAACACATCTCTGAATCAGGCTGTGGTCAGAACTTTCAGGCCACTCGTGCTCCTGGGACTTCTGCTCAGAGGTCTGGAATTTGATTCCTTTGGGGGGGATGCTGCAATTCTCAGGCCTGCCCTTAGTGGAAGTAGGCTAATTGTTTAAACCCTTTGATCAAGACCTTGATCTTGTTAGCATGCAACCCTCAGTGGAAGTATCTGGGAAGAGGAAAAGAGTGATCTGCTCTACTCCTTTCTCGTCTGGTCTGGGAGAAGTTACTCACCGCCTCGAACCTGCACATACACACACATACTTTAACAGCGTCTCACTCGGACTGTGTAATATTCATGTAGATACTTATCTTTACATGGAAAAGGCTTGTGGGGCTAATCTGTTCCCCTTCACCACAGTGAAAACAAAGGGGCTCCGCTTTCAACATCAAACACCAATGCAGAGATCAAGTAGATAAGAGAGAAATGATACTTTGTTGTACGAATAAAAGAAGACCTTTAGCTTGTAGCCTCCCACATGTAGCATCTGTGGAAAACTCAGCTACAGGTTCACATAGTCATTTACTGTAGAGCTGGTCTGCCTGTGACATTTAATACCGCCTGATGATGAATCAGACCTTATACCATGACATGTCCACATACCATCGCCTTATTCCGCCGCTGAGTACTCCACAGCATTTTTCTTTCCACAATGTATCTGGTTCACTATAGTTTAATAGCCAGCCGATTCATGGTTAGCGTTCTGATCCCCCATCTTTCTCCAGATTCATTTGACCACCGGTGTCTTTTTCTCCCATATAGCACCATCACGAAGCGTCTCGGCCCGTCTATCTCCAGGCTGCAGAGTCTGCCTACAGGTTTGCTCTGGGCGCAATCGCTGGAGGTGAGTGACATGTCTGCTGCTGAGCCCCCGACCTGCTGAGGGGTAACCTTAGCCGGCCAGACTGGCGTACTGAGGCCCCAGGGCTGGCCATTGTGTTGCATGGAGAGGGGTTGTGATATGAGGCTCCAGCATTGTGCTGCCGTGCCACTGGTGGCTCCAGGCTGTCGTTAGAGCCAGAGCTTTGGAATGACACAAATCTTCCGGAACCGCACTCTCTGGAATCTCCGTCTAATTACACTGGAAGGAACTGATACAAGGAACCTCCGACATAACGACCTGACTTGTGTGTGTGTGTGTGTGTGCGTGTGCGTGTGCGTGTGTGTGTGTGTGTGTGTGTGTGTGTGTGTGTGTGTGTGTGTGTGCTCTCTCCTCAAGTCTTAACAATTGTCATTCACCTCTGGCCATTTCAGGCAGGGTTAGAAAGATATAAATCACCAAGTATGGTGAGACTGCCATGTCTTTGTGGCGTTAATGAGCTGTTTCTGACTGTTGCTGACCGAGCTTTTTGCTTGTTTGAGAGAAGAGTCACTGCAGCCGACTTTGATGTCAGACAAGACATGGCAAGCATAGCTTAGAGCAGTATTTGGTTAAACTTTGTGCAGTATCCCCCCACCCACCCAAAATATGTCCTACATAACTGTTTTCACACGTTTATCAAACTTCTTATTCTGAGCATAGTAACATTTTTGTTTTGTTTACACAGCTCTGTTTATTTCTTAGGGGTCATTACACAGCCCCCTCCAAACATATCTACTGAATTACTATTTATTATATAGCTCAGCTGTAAAAAGGTAATAATGAGGGAATGAGTGTGACATGGTGGCCTATATGCATCAAGATATTAAAATCCAATGATAGAAAATCAATCAACTATTTTGATAATCTATTTATAATGTCAATTATTTATATTTATATTATGAATAATTGCCGGGGGCTGGTTTTAGCTTATAAAACAAGAATTTTCTGTTTTTTTGCCATATATGACAGTAAATTGAATACCTTTGAGTTTTGGAATGATGGTCGGGTTAAACAAGGGATTAGATTCACCTTGGGCTCTGGAAAAACATAATTTATCATTTTAACTTGTTTTCTGACATTGTTTAAACAAAACAATTAATTAATGACATAGTGATGGGTTTCAGCCCCAGTGTATTTGAAAGTTTCAAATGTGTGTCTGTGAAAACTATACAAACTAATATATTTGTATTTATTGCATGTAATAATTTGGTCAGATGCTCAAAATTCTGGAAAATATTTTAGAAATACAGCACAAAGATTTCAATCAGTGACGAATGTGTTTTTGTTTTGTAGCCACTGGCGCCACAGCTGTGTACCCCATTGACCTGGTGAAGACACGCATGCAGAACCAGCGCTCCACAGGCTCCTTCGTAGGAGAGCTGATGTACAAGAACAGCTTCGACTGCGCGAAGAAAGTGCTCCGTTACGAGGGCTTCTTCGGATTTTACAGAGGTAATCCATCGCAGATTTTATAGGATGTGAAGAAAAAGGTCTTAAATCAGTGTGCGGGCAAACATGTGCAAAACAAATTGTCTGATGGGAACGCATCAGGATGTGTCAGTGTGCTAATGTCAGCAGCATGGTTTGCTAATTGATACCAGAAACCTTTGCCCTCCTTGTTCAACAGTGAATAAAGCAACACCCAGGGGTCGAATTTTCATTATCTCAATACCAGGGAGAGCTCCCAGAGGAGACTGACCAGCAGAATTCATGTAGTAGCAGTGTCTGATCTAGCTCTACCCGGGTGGTGATAATGGTGCTGAAGGGCTGATATACAACACTTCAACCCTCAGGCTGTTCATATGAAGGAAGTCAAGACTGCCATCTACTGCTACCTCCACCACTGCAGCTCTTTGTTGCTCTGATCTGCCTTACTGTGCCCCCCCCCCCTCCTCTCTTGCACATGATAAGAGGGTGATTGACTCAGAGACAGACACGCTCGGCTGTTTTCTGGCCGCATACCAGCAGCAGTCACTCAGCAGCTCCTTCAGAAGTTTATCTGGCTTGATGAAGGACAGACGGTGAAACAGTATGGCGGTTATCGCCACCGTAGCACCCAGCCTCCCCCCTCCCGATCTTGTCTGTGACCACACAGCTCTCTCTCTGTTCCCCACCAACAGTGGGATCAGGCCTCTACAGTGCTGATCCCATATGCACCAGCAGTGTCATATTTTAGACTTTTGTTCATTTTGAATGGGACCCTTTGTGTTTTTGGTGTATCAGATGTATCAGCCACATCTGTAAATATTTATGGGTTTGTTTTACGTGCACAAGAACCCTGCAGCTTACATTGTTCTAGCTGTCAGTGGATGTATTCATTCAACAAAGATAAAAATGTGCATTCATTTCAAGCCAGACTTTATCTCTCTCTCTGTCAGGTATTCTAATGGTATCTATGAATAATATTTTGCAGGTCTCCTCCCGCAGCTCATCGGCGTTGCCCCGGAGAAAGCTATCAAACTCACGGCAAGTCATTCCACTGTGTGGCTTAGAGTGTTCAAAAAGTTGCTGTGAGTGATTCACTGCGAATGAAAACCATGCATAGTGCGTAGAGACAACGCACTCTTCACAATCAAGATGTGACTGCAACCACAAGTTAACATTAATGCCCTGCTATCAAGATTGGGATTGTGTCTCATCTGCCTTTTTTTCTTGATGTCTTCTTCCCTTTTTTTTTCAGATGAATGATTTTGTCAGAGACAAGTTCACCTCCGATGATGATACCATCCCACTGTTTGCAGAGATTCTTGCTGGTGGATGTGTAAGCATTACCTTAGTGATCATAATGCAGTGTGTAGATGAGCTTAAAAAACAAAGGAAGGATCAGCTAGAAGATATCCATGATAGAAAGTAATTAATGTGGGAAAAGACTTGAAACAATTTTGTACATTTGGTTGTTAATATTTTCCCATTTAAATACTCATGAGATCCAGTTTGGCTTCTCATGAGGTGGTTAATTAAATTGCTTTAATGGTCACTAATAAGATGGATGAATGTAGCTAATTAGTAAATACAACAGAAATCAAATTACATGAAAGCATTTTAAAATAGTAAAGCATGCTCCTGCCGTCACACACTGTTGTTTGAATGTTTGATTATTTTGATATAAAAATACTCATCTACCTGAAGGTGTAGACTGCTATTTCAGAACAGGCAAAAACCAAAGACTATGTACAGTATATAAACAATGTAATATAATAAATTAAGAAGTGTTTCTAATATTTTGTCCAGGCCATTAACATATATGGAGGTGGAAAAAGATAATAACACATTTCAATTTAATTCACTCTAGTTCAGCATTACCAATTACTACAGCCTTAATAATGCACATAAAGTAGAATTATCACTTTGGATTTCATCACAAACTGAAAATTGCTTCGTTAAAGTATAAATCATGGCAGAGCTCTTGTGTTGGATTGCAATAAAGTACATGGTGAGTGTATGTTGCGGAGGAACCTAACTAATTTACTGTTTTGGACAAGGATGCATTTTACTAGCATTAAGACTGAATTGTTCATTGTGGATCTATAATTTGGTGAAATTCTAAAATTGATATTCTGATTAATTGGGGTAATTTAGTTCTATTCAAGTTCCATCCGGTTCAGTTTATCAGCATATGCTTCTCATTTTAAATTTCCTTCAGTAGATCTTGAGTTATTTCGTGTTTGTGGGAGATCATAATTTCTCAACTTCTTCTGTCATCTCGCCAACCACCATTTCATATGGGTCGCCTGAATATAAAACCTTGGTTCGTAAATCCTCTCAAATGAGCATCGTGAGAAATGTGTTTTTTGTATTTTTTGTGTTTTTAAAAAAAATCTGGGTTCATTTTCTACAACTTTTAATTCCTTCACTCTGCCTCGCCACTGGTTTTGTTGTGGTGAAGTGAAACAGGCAGGCCATGCAGCAGAGCCCGCAGGTTTCTCGCAGAAGAGCGGGGTCTGCGGGTTCATGACCCCTGTCAGAATGTAATTGGAGGAGGAGGCCCTGGAGGGTCCTGGATGAAGCTGGGTCTAGCTCATTGTGATTGAGTTTGACAGTGTGGTACATACCTGCAGGCTCGGTCAGCTGCAGGCCCACGGACACAGTGCAGGTCCCGCCAAGAAGATGTTTCCAACTGTTAACTGTGGGATGTGTAAAGGATGCATCCCATCTATGTCCTTCCTTCAGTGAGAATTATTCATTGTGAGTGCTTTATATGAAGTGGACCACATCCTCATGTTGTTTTATGAAAGCCTGTTTAATTATCGCCCCCATCAGAGAGAACTGAAGAAGATAAAAGAGGCGGGACGAGTGCATTCATCTTCAGAGAGGCGGATATTTCCCCCATCACTTTGAAATTGACTAAATGTTCCTGAGCTTTTTTTAGACCTTTGCTCGGATGTTTACAGATAAGACCCCTGCCCTGAATGTCACCAGCAGCCATCCTGGGGCCTGATTAGATTTGGGGAGGGTGATAAATGCGCCTGAGTCAGAGGGTGCTGTGCCTCGGGGGCATTGCTTTCCTGGACCCCGAGCCATCCGGGTGATTCAGAGCTCTCCCCTGGGAATGAGGGTGAATTGGGGAAGTGTGCGGGGCGAGGGCCAGGCTGGGCCGCTCACCCTGCCACAGGAGGTGCCTCAGGGGAAGCGAGGGGGCAGAGGGCTGGTGCCAGGGTCACCGTCTCCCAGCCATGAGCCAGGGCTTCTCCTCACCCTACGCCTGTTCTGACCTGACCCCAGTTGTTCCTCTATCAATGCCTGCTTTTTCCTCCGCCTGCCAAGGCCATTCTCTGACAATGTGAGATCAGATCAGGGATAAAGAGTATCTTTTGTGCTGAAGTTTACTGAGATAATTTGAAAAGTCCTGCAAGGGAGAAATGCTTGCACATCATTACCTTAAACCAAAGTCTCCGCCTTAGATATGTGACCTCACTTAATTTAAAAAAAATGCACTTAGACACCCAGCTCTCTGCCTCTAACTGCAAACAGCAACATGTCTACTGCTAATCAGCTGTTGTTGTTTTTTTTTTTTGTCATCTTGAATCCTACAGGCTGGAGGTTCCCAGGTGATTTTCACCAATCCTCTGGAGATCGTTAAGATCCGTCTGCAGGTGGCCGGAGAGATCACCACAGGCCCCAGGGTCAGTGCCCTGAATGTTGTGAGAGACCTGGGCTTCTTTGGCCTCTACAAGGTAGGTCATCACCTCTATAGCACCATGACGTCTGCAGCATCCACCTTTTGATAACCGTCACACAAGGGCAGGGAAAAACGCTCTAATGTTGCTGAGATACAATTGTATCAGTTTATTTATTGTTCACTTTGGTGTATATCACGGAACAGTGGAAGAAGTTTGGTGGGAAAAGTTTTCAGATCAATCAAATAATCCACCAAATGTTTTCTCAATTAATTGTGTGCTCTAAAATGTTCTTTTCTTTTTTGAACACAGTTTCTTAAAACCTAAGGTGACTTTTGTCCAAAACTCAAAGGTTGAATTTACTATCACAAAATGGAAAGAGCAGCTGTTAATACTCACAATTAAGAAGCTGGAACAAGAGAATTTTAGCACATTTGCTTGAAAAATTACTGAAACAATTACAAATAGTTACAGATTATTTTTTGACAACAGATTTACTGATTAATTGACAAATCATTTGAGGCTCTACTTTTAAGTAATTACAAAAAGACCACAATGTAACAGTCTTCATTTACATGTAAATTATATATAAAAGTATTAGCATGATGTACTCAAGTGTTAAAAGTCTAAGTGGCCTATGCAGAATGGCCCCAAAAGTTTTATAATTTTGGTGGTTCACTTGTAAAAGCATTTAAAAAAGTATGGTACTGGAGTAAATGTACTTTCTTTAAACACTGTAATGATTCACGGACGAAATAATACTGTATTTCTACAAACATTTGGATGTACGCAGGCATAACGCAGTTCAGAATCTGAAATCTGAAGATCACAGAGCACTTTTGCTGACTGTTTGCAATTTTCCAAAACAGTGTAGAACATGCGAAAGGAACTGTGGCCAACAACCAACAGCAAATTAGTGAGGGATTATGCTTTGCTACTGCTGCTTTCCAGATCCTTGTGGGTTTACTTACAGCTCCAGTCATGTGTTCATAGTCCATATTTTAATGAGTAGCAGATAGTGTGTGGCTTATTAAAAAAAAGGAAGAAAAAAAAAGACTTCCTCTTTGCAGAAGTAGCCAGCACACCGGCGTCCATGGCGTTGCTCTGTATGTGTGTGTGATGGATTTCTCTCTAGAGGCCCAGCGCTGCAGCTCTGCCTGGGGCTCTTTGGCTCCATCATCAACACTAAAACCTCCCGTTGGTTAAACAAGACAGCTCCCAGGCCACTAAATCGTCAAGATAAACCCCCTCAACCACTGCCTTTAGCGGCCCAGTTGTGATGTCCACATGTTTAAAATGATCTTTTCATGTTCTTCTTTTTAGGGAGCAAAAGCGTGCTTCTTGCGTGACATCCCCTTCTCCGCCATCTACTTCCCCGTTTATGCCCACACCAAGGCGAAGATGGCAGATGATGAAGGAAGGCTGGGGGCACTGCAGCTGCTCACTGCTGGAGCGATTGCAGGTAACAAACATCTGGAAATGCTGGGGGTCTCAAGACGTTCAAAAAGCAACATGTGTTTTTCTTGCAGGATGCATCAGACTTTCTACTCCAAGAAATGCATTTTGGTTTCCTCCCACGTTCATGCTCTCTCCACCCAATGAATCTCACAATAGCCCGGGCTGTATATGCAGTCCTTTTGTCATATCGTGCTATAAAGCGATACCCATTTCAAGCCCTGCATGACGCTGCAGCAGGGATGTCAGAATGTAACAACATCTGTGCATAGTGAAAGCGCTTCATTATATCTGTTGTGAAACGTCTCCTAAGGTGTACCGGCGGCATCATTGGTGACCCCTGCTGATGTCATCAAGACCAGGCTCCAGGTGGCGGCCCGAGCAGGCCAAACGACATACAGTGGAGTCATCGACTGCTTCAGGAAGATCCTTAGGGAGGAAGGTTTCAGGGCATTTTGGAAGGGCGCAGGAGGTAAATGCGCACACACACACACACACACACACACTCACACTCCCATAAGTGGTTTCATGACTGGGAAATGAGGCTCACTGTGGTGGCTGTAATTGTCTGGAATCCACTGGAGAAATATTAAATCCCATGTTGTAATTTTCAAACTATCTTCCATTAGCTCGCGTCTTCAGATCGTCGCCACAGTTCGGTGTAACTCTGGTTACCTATGAGCTGCTGCAGAGATGGTTCTACGTTGACTTTGGAGGACAGTAAGTACTTTAACCCTGTTTGCACAAGTCTGTGCTGCTTATTAATTTCATGAAGTGCGTCTCACCCTAATCTGACTTTCTCCTCAGTCGTCCTGTTGGCTCCGAGCCCACTCACAAACCTGTGATCAAGGACCTTCCCTCTGTGACTGCAGACCATGTGGGCGGCTACCGTTTGGCTGCTGCAACCTTTGCTGGCGTGGAGAGCAAGTTTGGTCTGCACCTCCCTAAGTTCATACCACTTGGAGAGGTGAAAATCAAACCAGCGGAATCAACAAAGGAGCCACAAGCCTCATAAACCATCACTTATTATGACTGTGAGGGCTGCATGCTCCTCCGGTCATTATCTTTCCTCCAAATGGCTTTATTGAACTACGTTTCAATTACATGCATTTGAGTGGTTGTCTTATTTTGAATGCTGCATGAGTATAGCTTTTTTTTGCGTTTCCTTTGCATAGCTTGCACATCTTAATTGTACATATTGTACTTCTCTATAGGAGGGACATTATGGCATTACAAAGGATTGTCACTGCGTTTTTACGGTGAGCGATAGCTTTGGTTTGCATGTGTCAGTTATATTTCAGAGACACGAGGATGTACAGATGTTTTCAAAGTGTTTGTTTTGAAATCATGAGACCAGGGTCTTGGGAAATAATTTAAATGTATTTATTGTATTTTATTGAAATAAATCATTTCAAACTGTTTGTTTCTAACGTGTGAAAAGTACATTCTCAAATTTGACACCAAGCTTTGAGATTCTTGAGGAAACAAACATTCCCTATTCAGATCATATCAACATACATTTACAGATCTGGAAATCACTGAGTAGTTACAGCATAAAACGATCATCTTCTTAGGCATGGAGGATATTCCTACTATTTCAAATCTAACCAGCTGCACTGATTGAGTGGAAACTGGTCATTATAGAACAATATAGAAGTACAAAGACATCTGGATTTAGGACATTTCAGTATCTTACAAACAAAGGGAGATTTAGGTCATCAAGTCTGAGGGAACAGAGATTGGCAACATGGGCTACAGTTATGAGATGTTTACATTCCTGGGTATGTAAAGACGTGCTTTACTACATCTTGTGTGGAAGTGGAGCGTGGCTGTGAATGTCGTTCATTGATTGAAGATGAATACGTGGAGATGAATGTTTATTTGGCTTGAAGAACTTCACTGAAAAATTAAGGCTCATGTTAACATGCCCAAAATAAAGAGATAGGATTTTACAATCAAGTTTAAAATTAAAGTTTTAAGGCAACTGGTTAGAGAAAGGACGACCGTTTTGTGTTTGTGAATATGGCTTCATGTTAGTGTCTGAAGTTGATAGCCCTGTCGCTTTGTGTTTTTCCAAGGAAGACTGTTGACGGTCCAGCTAACTGAGAAGGCAAATAAGAAGGTGTGAGAAATCAAGTGTTTGCAGAGAAAGATGTCCATACTGCTTTCTGATCAAACATCTTTTCCTTCCATCAGAACAGGGCTGATATTAACAAGCACACCACTGGTCCCTAAAGCATCACATCCGAAGCAACTAGATCAGGCAGCCAGGCGCTGAGCTGCCAGCTCCTCTGCATCATCCCTGTTCTCGTTGATCTCTGCCAGCGTGCGAACAAAACGGGTCCACTCGTCGTTTCGTGGAACCGCAATTTGCTGGGGGGAGGGGGTTGGGGGGGGGGGGGGTGAAACACAGGCATGACTTGAATTTCAAACAGCCTTCAGCAAAGGTAGCGATCACAGGTATTTTCACAGCAACCATAAATCACCTGCTCTACTCTATGCGCTTATGGTTAATGCCTAAATAACATACTGCATCCATAAGGGAACACTGGAGGATTTTCACACAGTTAACTTCGACAGATGCTTTGACAAAACCTCATTAAAAAGGTGAACTGCCCACAGTATTTCGTGCAATTAATCGCTGATTGCTGAAGTAGAAATTTCAGCAGGTAAAGGGCTGACCATATCTCCAATAACACAAATAAGTGCTTAAAATTCAAAGAAACATTAGAATTTAAAACTTAAACTATGATCAGAAATGTAGTGATAAAAAGCGGAGTCATGCTTGCTCACCTCTCCAACTTCATACACAAGAACTCGTCCATCAGAGTCTCCCACAGCAATTTCTCTGCCAGACTGAGCCCATCTGACCCTGTTGAGGGCTGGGTTACCATCCACTGTGATGCTAGCGGTAGGGACCTGAAACCATAACGCAGTAAAATACCAAAGGAGTGGAAATGCAGCTCTCTTACAGGATACACAAATTGATCACAGAAAGCAGCTTCTTTAAATAGGTGTACAGTCAGTGTGAATGTTAGTGTACCTCAGTGTCATTGTTGAGGTTCCAGAGGTCGAGGTGGCCCACACCGTCCACACAAGCAAACAGAGCAGGGTGAGTCGGAGACCACATGACATCATACACGTAATCCGAGTTGTCCTCAAATGAGTAGAGTGGCTTGTTGTTCTGCGGAAGTGTAAAGAAAAGCAGTATTTATATGACTTGATTTAAAATGAGTATTTGCTGTAGGAGTGTCTATCTCTCACTTTCTCTATACAAAGACACAGCATCATCATGTTTTTTAAAGCCTATTTAAAGGATAAAAAATCTGATGATGTTTCTGATGATGATCTGTTTCTTTTCTCCTTTTAAACTAATTTTTAGCCACACTAATCACTGGTGAGACTTTAGTGGTACTGGACAGTTGACAGGTCTACAGTAAAGATATCCTGACAACTACTGACTCGACTGACAACATCTGTTCTCTTTTTGTTACTATACTTCCACTGCAGCTTAACAGGGAACCACTGTCTGATGAAACACAAAGAGGGAATTTGATGCTTAAAAAAGACTGTAAATGTGGCAGATATCCACTAGATCTTTATCAGCTGATGATTAAATAGCAGCAAGGAGTGTGGCTTATATAGGTGATAACAATATTTGCTGAAGATTCTTGTGTTTGATCTGTTCATTGGCTGATCCAATTCCCCTCCATTCCAATTCCCCTAATTATCCCCTCATTTCTCTCTAAGGTGCACAAAAAAGATGGATCAGCTGTCAGTGGTCTTTAAATTGTTCTGTGACTAATTGGTCTGACGTTTTTTTATTTGAACAGATAATGTGATGTTCTGTCTAAACAATGAGGGCGCACAATTACCACAGCTATGCTACACTTTCCCCCCCCCCCAACACCTTCTGGATAGTTTTTACCTTTATGTCACCACAAGGGCAAAAACAAACCAGAGTGGATACATTTAGCACAGAGAGAAATAAAACTTCTTCCTCCACACAGACAGGCCATTTTGATAAAATCAAATCATATTGAAGTTCTCTTGAACCTTTTCTCAAATCTTAAATGTGTCGTACAACTCCCTCATACCTTGGTACTCCACAGCTTGACAGTCCAGTCGAAAGAGGAGGTAACGAACAGGTGGGAGAAGTCCAACGGCCCTGCAGCTGTGTGACAGTTGATCCCTGTGATGGGCCCGTGGTGGCCCTCAAACATCTCACTAATGCCCGCTTTGCTGTGAAGCACATAAATGAAATGGGTGAAGATGTTAAGTGATGATGATGTTTGAACATACATTTATGTACACCGCATGAAGGAAACAATTAGTTATGGACTGAGTGGAATCCCAAAGGGTTAACTTTAGTTTTTACTGTTTCTGAATCATTTAGCTGTTACATTAAGCATGAAAGAAAGCATCGAGCACAGATGGACGTATTAACATTAATCATTTACTTATATCATGTGATTACCAGCAGGGTGGCAAAAGTGCTTGCAACCCCTCAACCACATGTTGCAGAGCTGTTACCCAACTGAGGCTCTAATAATTAACGCAGAGAGGTAAATACTCAGCATGAGTGATGCTTATGCATTATTAACTGCGATGAGAGTATCATACCATTGTAAATGAGGTGGAAAATTATTCCCTCAATTACAGAGGTGATTCTGCTGTGCAAAACCTAGCAGCTACCCCCTCTCTGCGGTCTCTGGGCATACTGCAGGACATTAAGTCACAGGCGAACATGCTACTCACTGCAAGCTCTGATTTAAGCCACATTTCTATGCTGCCCTGACGGAGGACCATCCACCATGAGTGGAGCCCTGGTCTGTTAAATGAGAACATTGTGGGATGAACTGCAGTTTAAATCCTCACTGGGACAACTGACTCTAAACAAACTCTCTCACCCAAAGAAACATAGTCAAAAGAGAAAAAAAAAGGACTGGGAAAAAATGATTTGTTTCCCCTGCATGTGTGCCCTGTTTATGTTGAACGACCTTTACAAACACAACTGACAAGCGGAAAAGAAAAACAGGATGACTGGGCAGGAGTGAAACCACAAACGGCAGGAGATCAAGTGTTGGATTTGTGTTGCACTGGGAAGTGAGTGGGCTATATTTATTTGACACACAGTTCTAGGTGGGCCTAACAAGCCGCTTCAGTTTCCTGGCGGGGTCCCGGATGGACACTGGGGACCGTGGTTTAGTTATGTACGCACCTTCCATGACGACACGACATGTAGACAGAGCCGTCCTCGCTGCCCACCACAAAATTGTTGACATCTCCGAGAGGGAAGGACATGGAGGTGACAGCTACAGCTTTGGACTGCTTGAACACCAGCTCCATGCTGTCCTGTGGAGGGAGGGAACATGGAACAACATCCATAACAAGCTCCCTGCTCAGTCTTTATGTTAACACACACACTGCCAAACACAACCCATAAAAATCACCTGACAGTTTATTAATGAACAATCTAAATCCAACTAGCACTTTATAAAAAACTGAAGTTTGACATGGAGGTCTTGGCAGCACAGATGAAATGACATAGCTGGCAAAGTTAATTTCCTTGAAAGTGAAAAATGAGTTGTAGAAAAATACAGGTAAAGCTGGGGGAAATACCAAACTGGAACGCTAAAAGGAAGGAATTTGGCCAAAATGTCTGACATTTAGCACGAAAGGAGAAACAGGAAGTTAGTGGAATGTGAACACTGAAGAGACAGAAAGAATACAAAATGTAAAAGTTAATCTCAACTCTTTAAAGGAGGTGTATTTTTGACATGAAATTAACATTTTATGGCGAAGCCTTTATTTCTAAATAATTTGGGCAATTTAGAAATATTCCACTGAACCCTAACCCTAATCCCAAACACATTCACTGTATATGTTACCTGTGGCTGAGAGAGCATGTCCAGGCTCCAAGAACACATCTTGCCGTCAGTGGAGATGCTGATCAGGTTGTTGGCATTCTGGGTGCCGACCACATTCACACAATACACTGGGTGCTGCAAACACAACAAGGGTTGTTTTATCTCCTGCTGAAATAAAATACATTGCAAGCTCACTGTGACAGGTGTTTACTGTACCGTATGTGCTGCTGCAGACAGTGGAGTCCTCTGCACTGGGGTCCTCTTATTGCTCCTGTTGTCCCACAGCACAATCTGCCCCGAGTATGTGCCGCCCACCACAACATTCGGGTGGAACTTGGCAAACGCAGCAGACATAACAGCAGACTGTCGAGAGAGAAAGGAAAAAGTGGAGAAATGTATGAAAACGTGACGAGACAGCCCGGCGACAGGTCAACTGTCATGTAGCGTCATGTCACACAAAATCGAAAAAAGGCCGATCATGAATGAGCATCCTCAAGATCAAGACTCATTGCCAGTTTTTAGTTTCAGGTCTTTTGAAACTACAGAAAAATATATCACTTGTGTATCTTTTCTGAAATTGGTTTCCCCATTTAGAACAATAAACTTTGCACAGATCAGAACAAACAATGAATACAATTTTCTTTTTTTTTACAAAAATGAATATAAACACAAACTTATAGACAACTTGGGTTTATTTTCCACAGAGGTAGCTGCCCTCCAGGTAAAATTGCCAAATCAGTGTCTGGCTAAATGGTTGCAAAGTTTTATATCAGTGACACTTGAAATCTTCAAAGCTGCCAATAATCAGTACACAAAAAATATTAACTTGCAGCAGCTTTTTTTCCTGCTTCATCTCAAAGTTATATAACCCTTTTGCGTGTTCCCTCATTCCTAAAAGACAACCCAAACATCTTTTTTCACTCAAGCCTCAGTATCAACAAATCAAACCTCGAGACTGGACAATAGGATTATTATTTATTTTTAGATTATGACTTTACTCATGAAATGTATTATTTTTATTTTTAGGAGGTCCACACGCACTCAGTGCTTCACCAATCACAATCATACCTCCATGTTTTTTCTTAACTGTCGTTTCTTTGACAAAAATTGCAACGCATGGATGATAGAAATCTCATTTTGTGCCGACTTTGAGGCACAGAGAAAATTGTGTTCACACTTCTGTTCAGTTTTATTCATCTGAGCAATACGCCTGCATCGACATCCGCTCTGGAGGCAACAACATGTGGTTCTACTCAACTTGTCTTGCTCTAGGAGCCTCGGGGCAGGCAGTATAATAAGGCTGGGCAGAGCAGAGGAGCTATGTTGCTCTCCCTGCTTGCTTGTCAGAACACAGGGCCCTTGTTTTGATGCATATCATAAGCACCCCTGCCCCACACATTTAATCCTGCTGCAGTGCTCGGATTCCATTCAACTCCTGCACCACAGGTCTTCTCCGGCGCCTCACAAACATGTGTTTGTGGATAGATGTGGTAGAGGTGGATGCCAGCACGGTGAACTCACAGTATGGATACAGGCAGGAGGGTGAGGGGTGTGTGGGTAGAGGGAGAAGGAGGAGGAGAGAGAATGAACAAACAGGGGTTGGTTGGCAGGGTTCCACGCTTGTCTTGGAGGAAGCCACCCATTAGGATGAGGTGAGGGAGAGTGACAATGAAGGAGGGGAAGATTAAAGAGTGGTTTGGGTACCTGACAGTGGAAGACGTACTCCGGTGTCGTCTTCTTGTACTTCATGTTCCACACTAAGGCCACGCCATCTGGCTCGTGAGGAGCGTCCTCGTTGTTGTTGTATGAAGCAACCAGGAGCTCAGGATACTGGTGACAGAAAAATCAGCCCAAATGAATGTCGGGGGGGAGGCAGACGTGCCCCCCAGGCTTGGCTCCACATAAGCATACCAGGCTTGCTTTGTGTGGTGCTGCTGAGTGGCTTAAAGAATGAGTTACCGTTGTTATGTGCGTTTTAAATGCCTTACCGCCTAAGAACTTTGGTAAATTAACATTTTTATTTCTTTTCATAATTTTAACCTAAACTAAACCCTTAAAGTGATTACAGGAACCCAGTAGTAGACTGAAACAGAGCCTCTTTTAATAGTGAAACCCTCAATGAGTGTATAAAACAGAGGCAGAGGCTACAGAAACACTATCCAGATGTAAACAAACCATTAAGCTCTCCTGTTTCTAATACTTGATCTGTAATTTACAGTTTGTGAATACACAATCTCAGATCACAAGGGTATAAATTTCACTCTGAGCAAGTAAATCCTGTGAACAAAGAGCTGGTGTTCAATCACTGTCAAAAGTCATTGCAGAATCATGCATGAAATGACCTTTGACACCAGAGGAAACAAATCATTACGGCCTCTGAGTAAGTGACAATTTGTGTGGGACATAACTTACTTTTCCTGTGGGACTTGTGGCTAAAAGTAAATGCTGTCAAACTCAAGCTATGTAATCATAAAGCATTATAGCTGTGCAAAGCTAAGTTGTTTCAACAGTCAATTAGCGATGCTTTTGCCCACATCTGTTTTAACATTGACATTTTGATAATTGCAAAGCATGTCTGTGAAATTTGTTGGTTCAATTTCGAAGCAGAAAACAACAATGACCTGGGGGGACCAGTCCAGGCAGGTGACGACACGATGCTTGGACCAGCGCTCGTCCATGAACTGCCTGTTGAGAGAGAGCTTTGCCCCGGCCTGGATTTCACTGGGGGGGAAAAAAAAGCACCGCAAATCAATAAAAGCATTTCTTCAACAGACCAATTACGAGCTTTAAAAAAAACACTTCTTGTCTACTTATTACCCCTCCTTCTCCTCCAAGTCACGACCACTGTAGTCAAAGAAGACGTCCACATGCTCAGATAGAGCCCGCTCAATAATTCGAGTGCTGTGGTCGAAGAAATTCACAAACTCCTCTGAGTGCAGGATCTGGAGTTTTTCTTCCTCTGTCAACTCGTGTGGGGGGGCTGTACATACAAACACACACGCACCCTGAGATGTAGTGAAGATCCCCACTGTGCATTGTTTTTATGATATAGAAAAAGAAACCTCTTTGTATTCTGCAAAAAACTATTATAATATGTAATTGTAACACCTCTAAAAGAACTGAAGTGGCTCAATTTCTGTAGAGTATGTCAATTATGCATCATCACTAGTAGTGGAGTACCTTCCTCTTCCTCTGCCTGGTCCAGTTTCTCAGTCTGAGTCTCAATAACAGGTTGAGGCGCAGAAATTTCTTCCTCCTCTTCTTCTTCTGTTGATCAAAAAGTGAACTTTGTTAAACACAATGAATAATGAAGTACAAACCACACCTATGAATTACCATTCTATATATTAAAAGTTGTAAATCTTTTTTTTTTTTTATGAGGTCAAATTCAAAGTAAAAACTTTCACAGAACAAATGATCATGCCTCTATACAGAGGTTTCATACATTTTGGCACAACATCTTCCACCTTAATTATTTTCTTCTTTCAATAAAAGCTCCACCCAGTGATTATGGAGGACAGCAAGAGACTGATTTTGTATCTCTGCCTTGCATTTGTTTGGTTTGTCAGCACAATGTTGCCTTTCAAAAAGAACCTGCTCCTCTATAGCTGGGAAGTTTGTCATTTGTGTTGAAGGGACACAGCACAGCGGGTGTCTTGTTGTCATAGGGACCCCCGTCTTTCCCAACTGTTAATGAGACTGCAGCCATTCAAAAGGGAGTCTAGCTGTCAGTGTAGCAGTTTCCTCTCTGTCCCAGTAGCAGGTTGCCCCCTTCTAGGCCACGGGGCAGTAGGGCAGAGGGGTGTGGAGCAGCTGCCTAGGCCCATCCCATTGGTTCGGCCAGATGACGGCATGGTGCAAAAGCAGATGGTGATGCTGGGATTGTCTTGTGCTCTTCAGAGGTGGCATGGGGATGGCACAGAGGTTTTCCGCCTGGCTGCTTCGAGACAAGCTTCTCCCTGAACGGCAAGCCTGTGCAATTACCGTCCTAGCAGGAGGTCCTGCAACTCCTATTCAACCTCAGAGAATGTACAACAAAATACAGGCCAGACCAGCTGGCAAACTGCACACCGGTTCTACCTCAAAGAAGATGAATGCGCTTTTTCAAAACACATCTCTTAGAGACGGTATATAGCCTATGCTTTCAATGTAAAAAATAATAGCGAAACAAGGACAAAACAGATTCATGAGGAGAGGAGAAATACTTGCCTGGTTCATGCAGGCGTTTATCTTGGTATGAGCCTTATAGTTAATCTAAAATGACAGCGCTGCATGCCAGAATTTCCTTCCTACTGAGATAATCTAAATGATAATGTCATCTGTCACTTTGTCCATAAAGTGATTTATCCCCTTTTTCTCAGATGGAGGTTTGGGGAAGAAGGGTATTGGGTGCACTGATGAGTTTACAGAACTGGGTTGATGACACAAGCCATTTCAATGTACGGCCATACTCTGCAACCAACAGGAGAAGGTTAAAATCTTTCCTTTCAAGGGCCTCAATCAGGCTTAAAGGAAAACAGTAATCACTGTCTTTCAGCTAGTCCCGGCCGTGCTCATCAGCCCTTTCCCTGGTGAGGCAGCCGGAGCAATCAACCTGCCAGGCATTAGGAGCGGATAGACAATCTGAAAATAAAGGGTATAATGCACCTGCCAGCCAAAATGGCCATTTGGAGAAAAGCTAGTGATCCTGGTGACCCCGCTGGGGATGTGTAGGGGGGAAGAAGCACATGGGTGCATAGGAGGGGGGGTGGATGGTGGAGGAAGGAGGGGTGGGGTGGGGGGGTTGCATTTAACAGAATTCACCCGGATCATCGATGTCCCATCCACTAACACCTCCTCTCAAAGCAGGCCCAATTATGGCTTTTGTACCACTTAAGAAATAAAAGCTTTTTTGGGGGAGAGCCGGACAGGTGGGGGAAGGGGGGACTAATCACAGGTCTTATTCAATAGACAATATATTAATGCAAACACGGCATGAGGCCAGTGATGTGCAAGTGTAAAACTAAATGACCTTTGCTCTTTGCTGCAGATGTCTTTCCCTTTCTATACAGCCAAACAGCACCAGGGTCAGACTTCAGCACGTGCAAACCACTTTGCACAAACTACAGCCTTCATCTCTCCTGTATGAAGGCCAATAATGAGACGGCAGGAGACAAAACTCTACCAATACATAAACCCACACACATGCAGTATCATTTCTTGCTTCCTGAAATAAAGTACTTCTAGCTGCAGTTTCTAAAATACATTTTTAAAAGTGTGATTAATTTTATCCAAGTGCAATGTCAACAAATTTGTGCGAAGTGCAGCAATTTTAGAATTGCAGCAAGGTAAATAAAAACACATCAGCAGTCACTGTTCAAGATTTTGTCATGTGTAAAATATGAGTCTCCTCCAACAGCGGTTACAGTTGTCTCTTGTGACACTGAAGTCTAAAGATCACACGGGCCAACAGAAAGCAGAAATCCAAAACCTAATATCTATAAAAATACCTGTCACATATAACATGAAAACTCATAGTCTGTTAAATAAGACTTAGAACAAAGACCACATTATAAAGGTGCAAATACTAAAATCATACAACTGTGCGCTAGTGGAAAAAATAAGAATGTTCCAAAATTTCTGTTCAAATATGATTAACTACTGTATGGTGGAGGGACACAGTAGATATTTAACAGTACTAATCATCAAGTGCATAAAAGCTGACCACAATTACAAGTGGCACTTCAAACAAGAAGGCCATTAAGGGCTTTTGTGATTAAAAGTTTTGACCTGCCTCTGAATTCAGAGTGATTAAAACAATCACATTCAATTAAATATTAGATTTACTAAACTGCTCTATATACTCATATTCCTGACAAGCCTTTTTAAAAACTGCACCAGACCAACCACTCCACATCCACCAAACCCCCCCACCCCCAACCTCCAACAATATCTTACTCCATAATTACAGCCTCTTGTTGAGGAGTGCATGCTGATGCTGCATATTACCTACTAGTGGGAGCACTGTAGCGGCGGAACAGAAATTGAACAATCTGTGCACTTTATTTTAGTGAATTTCTTCAACCTACAGATGGAATAGCACTGATTGAAAAAAATCAAAAGCATTTTTTTATATTCTCAAACTTGGCAAATAAATATCAAATTTGTAGACATCTGAAAGGACGCAGATGATGAGATTTCAGGGCACACCAGACTAACACTAACCGTGTAGCT
Organism: Scomber japonicus; assembly: GCF_027409825.1. Classification (NCBI taxonomy): domain Eukaryota; kingdom Metazoa; phylum Chordata; class Actinopteri; order Scombriformes; family Scombridae; genus Scomber; species Scomber japonicus. Next base: position 16,159,373 of record NC_070588.1, read on the forward strand.
CATATTGTGTTGTGAAATGATGTGATACTGTCCTCACTGCCAACAAACATAAAATCACATAAGATAAAGATTCTCATTGACTGTTGAGGGGGTTTTCTTTGGGTCAATAGAGCAGGTGATGCTATTAATAAAAAAAAAACTTCTCTGAGATGTCTCACAGAGACTGTGGGAACCCTCGTTTTGTGGCAGCCAGGGCACGGCAGCCGCTCCCTCTGATGCCACCGCCCGCTGACCTTGAGAGTGCTGCGCCGTTGCCTCCTTTTGACAACATGATAAATCGCTCAATCAGAGAACAGGCCTGACGCCACCCCGCACATCAAAAATGCGCAGAGGGGAGCGAGCAGGAAAGGGGATGCCGTCTCATCGAGTGCCAGAAGTGATGGTGTGAAAATGCACAATGTCACTGAGTGTGTTTTGTTATGTGCCTGTTCGGTGAAGGGAGAAGACAGGGAAGCGAGGGAGTTGATGAAATGATTACATAGTGGCAGAGAGGGGAAGGGGGCCTCGTGTTGAACAGCTGGCAGAAACCATCGTTGTTTAACACAGTTTTACAATACCCAGTAGAGTCCAGAATAAAGAGGGACAAGGAACAGAGGGATGCTCTTCATCCTTCACTAGTTCTGCTCAGACTGTTTCCACAAAATCACACAATTTTTTTTTATCTTACTCTGCATGCCACCTCAGAATTTTCTACACATCACCTGATCGGACAACAATCAACAGTCTGTGTACTGTCCCAACCAGGCGTTCAGGCATACTTAAAAAGATGTGTTAGCTGATGCAAATAAATTGAGCAAACTGCTAAAAGGACTTGTTCCAGTAGTTGAAGTATTTTAGGATCTGTGGCTAGTTCTGATATCTCTTCAGGAAAGAAAAGAGATCCTAATCAGGGTTTCAGTCAAGCACATTATCCACCATCTGTCATTACATAAATCAATGACGAACAAGCAGCACACTTACAAATATTGCATATCTTATGAAACATGTGTTCAACATGTGGATGCTAGCCCAAATATTCTCTTTGGCCGACCGCATGAAAGCTTCAGAGCAGCAATTACATACATATCGACATGCTTCAGAGGCAGTAAGCAGTCGTATGTGCAGCGCTTCATATCTTCCCTCCCAATCTCATTTCTCCTTCCTGTCACTGGTTTTCTCATCCTGCTCGTTAATTATACTAAAGCATCGTTGGTTGTAGAGCTGCATGTGGGGCTCAGAGGAGCAGGTCATGTCTGAATTTAATCTGTGCCCTGACTTCTTACGTTTCCTGGGCCTCATTTTTCCTTTACTTTCATCTCAGCACTTCGTAAAATCAAATCACTTCCACTTGTTGTTCACTTCCGGTACCCACTTGTACGCTCAAACAGAGCACAATATTCCTGTTATGGCCATTTGCCAGGAAGTGGTGCACTCTTCTTGCAGCAAAATAAACAATCATTAGCAAAGAAGTTATACCTTTTAATAAACGATTACATTATTTGTAAAACTCTCTATGCATCCACACATTCAAGATTAAGTAGCCTATGTGTTGTCAGCATTTTTAAAAGTGAACTTGTACAACATTATGTGAGTATCACCTTCTTTTTGTTGGGTCATGACAGGTGTCTGGGTCTCTTTAGTGTAGGACACAGTTTCACGTGGAGGGATGTCCACCACAGTGACTTTGGCCATTCCCAGTTTTGGAGTTCCCCTCCTAAAAAACAAAACAACTCAAACTTTGCAAAGTCTAAAATCGCTGTAGTAAATAATTTAAAACAATTTAAAAACATTTTAACAAGACAAAATATATAACAATACTCCTACTACTGTAACCATTCTCACATCATTTTGTAACAAAATTTCATCTCCTAACAAAAATAATCTTGTGCTGATCAAAGTAAGTAAATAAATGAGTGTTTCATGAGATGACAAAGACTTTAGATTAGTTTATCAACCAGTGCAAACTAAAAGATTTTCTCTGACCACTCTTGCATGCACGACTTGACTGTCTTACTGGACTGCATTAACTGAGAAATGACTTTCAGAGACAATTGATCATGCCGTAGATTGAGAGAAAGGAAAATGACCAGGAAAGGAGAGAAGAGAGTGTCCAGTACCCCAGCTCAGAATCAGAGTGAAGTTGAAGAGTGGACGGGTCAGAGTCCCAGTGCAGAGTCCTGGTTAGTGTCACAGCAACAACGCAGCATTAGTGAGAGAGACGGGCAAGCACAAATGAGGAGAGGAGACAAAGTTAGCATTATGGCACACAACATGCTGATTGGATCTTTGGTCGGTTAAATCTTCATGTTAACAAACTGCTAAAACTGGATTTTTAATTTTTTTTTTTTTTCTTCAGACCAAGCTTGAGTCTGTCTGCACAAACCCAGAGATGTAAGATTTATCTGCTTAAAATGCATGGACACACAAATCCTCTGAGTGGGATGACACAGGGTGTAATGTGCAGCCTGCGGGGCTGATACAGCCTGAACTGTGTCACACCAAAGGCTCAGAGTGTTGTGTAGACGGAGAGGGAGGGAGAGCGAGAACCCTCAGGGAGAAAACATGACCTCCATGTGTGTAGGAAATGGCCATGCTGGTGAGGGAAATGAGTCAACACGTAGGGGGAACAGCTCCCTGGGCCTGATGGGACACTGGGGGAGCTTGAATTTCAGCGCAGGGAAGGGGCTCTAATTAGGGGTTAAGAAGTCCCCCAGGCATCACAGCAGCCTGCTGTTTTATTGTTAATTTAGGATTGTCCTAATTCAACGGCACACAAATTAAATAAACATGCACTCCGTTGGCACAAACACGTCATCATTCACTGTAATGGTATGAGACTTTGCAAAGGTTTTAGCTCAGTTGCTCTTAATATAATCATCAAGAATTTTTAGTGCTACAAAGCTCACGAAGCAAAAGCAATTACAACGACAATGGAAACATTTTCTTGCTGGCATAAACACAACTGTTACAGCAAAGAGCACAAAACTTAAAAAAGCAGATATAGATGTGAATAAAGCATGTTTTTTGGCTTAGGAGAAGAATTTTTTATTATTTTTTACAAAAAAATACCATGGAAAAAGTACTGGAGGCAGGGAAAAATCTGTGATTCAAACAGTTGCTGAAGTGTGTGTGTGTGTGTGTGTGTGTGTACCTGGGTCCCACGGCTCCATCAGAGTCCTGGCTCCCTGCCTCACTTGGCGTGCCCGCCGATTTGGCAGTGGGAGACATCGGAGGAGGGACTACATAGTGAGACAATAATCATCTGTTACAATGTAAAGATGTGAAGCAGTTCACAACAATGAGTACAAATGCATCGGTGCCACAGCGGCCCGCTTTTTCAATTCAAATGTCGCCGGATCTCGGGACGCAGTTTTCTTCACACCTAAAATATCAGATCATATTGTAATGTGTCTTAAGCTGGAAACTGGTACCAAGGTGAGCTGAACATACAAATCAGTCAGTGAATAACAAAGAGAGGCAAGTTCAGCTTGCCTAAACTGACTGTGTTTTTTTTTTAACTTGTGGTGTTTTAATTAAATGAATGTTGGAAAAAAAATGTGACACTGAGCAGAACAGAAAGAAAATTACATAAACAGGACCCCCCCCATTTCCGTTTCAAGGTAGCTTGAGCGAGTCTTTTATGGATCTCTTCTGCCACCTACTGTTAGAAAAGTGACAGTGCTCAAAAAATCCAGCTCCAGGTGGAAACCAACACAAGTATGACAGATAGTAGTATTATTTTTCTAAATACTTGTTTCTTTTATCAGTTCTGCCACTAGTCCTATTTTATCTATAAATAGAAGCTTTTGTGTTGAAACTATTTACTTGGATAAGTTTTTGACAAACAAATCTCTGTTGCTTAGGGAACAAAAAATTGTGTAACATGTCCGAGTATCCATGTGCACATCCACAGTGCTTCAGTGGAATAGGTGGTGACTACAAAAATCAATGAAATTGCAACACAAGGAGTACCTGCACACCTGCATACATCAAAACTCTCTTTAATTTTCTTATATTTTAACCAACTAAAGGGCTTCCTGAGAAAAATACCCACAAGAGGGAAAAAGGGGATATACCGTACGTAGCTAAATGACCAGTGAAATGATAATTATTTACATCATATACCCACAAGAAGAGCTGTCGGTATATCCTGTTAAACCATGAGAGGAGGTGTTGAGGAAGTTACAGCTGAAAAAGCTTCTTATTATTGATCACCCCCTCAAGGCAGTTTTTCAACTTTTTCAAAGCATACTGAAGTCAAATATTATGCTACATTATGGTACTAAAGGACTATGTGTTTGTTATGTCAGCATAATGGATTTTAATTTATAACAATAGAATCATTAGAATGAGAAGGACTATGAGATTAAACCACTGTCATTCATTTGAAAGTAATTTCCCTCTTTATACATTTACTGTATAAGCCATAACAAGGAAAATATGATTGCCCAAATACGATGATAGCAGAGTGTGTGACATATACTGGCAAATGAGCTACTGTAACGGTTTTGTTTATGTTCAGGTCTATAAGAGGAAATATGAAAAACAGGCTTCTTGAAGACATGTTTTTTTCTAAGGTTATAGAATTTAAAAGAAGAAATCACAGCTGTTAAATACGTACAATCCAACAACATATCATATAAAAACATACCAACAGGAACTTCTGGGGTTATGCCCATACTCTGTAGCAAGGCCTCAGCTTCACGTCTCTTTTTCTCCAGGTCAGAGTCATCCTGGTGAAGTGCTGCATCTTTCAAAGTGTCCGCCTGTTAAGTCATTAAAATGTAATATGTCATATATTCATGTAGTCTCTAAATAGCCACATCACATTGATCTTCAACAATACAGTGTAGGGACAGGATACATGTCTACATCATTACATACCAATGATGACAAGTACATGTGAAAATTGTTTAAAGGTCAGTGCCTCAGATTATTGCATTTGTTTCAGTCAACGCGCTGCCAGTGAGGCTGTTCACAGTTAACAACAGTGAATAAGAATCCAACTTAAAGTGCATAATAAATTAGTTTAAGTAAGAGTAACAGTTTGTTATAAGTGTGTTTAGAGGAGGTAAAAAAATGAATGCATGTATACAAAAGGACAGCTTTGCACACATGTCCATCCTTTGTCCACCAGCCTGTGCTGGAGATGGATATTGTCTCTATTTTCAGACACCATTGCAGGGTGAAAAGCGTGTTTAAAGCTCTTATTTACTGTACATTATAGTTGTTGGTGTCTGCACACAAAGTCACAGTAGTTTGAGATGTCAAGATGAGGCGGAGCTTACTTTCCTTTTATATTCAGAGCTTATTTTCTTATCTTGAGAAGAAACTGTATGCCGCCTATTGTTGTGGTTCATTATGAAAAACAATATATAGACACTAAAAATGGACTGTGACAGATGATACACACAGACTCATTTTAGTTGTATTGTTTTGTTGTTTTGCTTTGATTGTGTGAGATAATGGCCAAGTTGAGCCTTTTCATTACACTCTAGTTACTGTCAATCAACTGACAAAAAACTATGCTGGAAAAAGATTTTCCTTTGCTAACTTGACATCTTAGATCATCGATGTAAAATATATTTTCCACTCTAAACACACACATACATATGCGTAAACTGTACAAATCTGAAGTACTTGATGACAGAATTATGATATAGAGTGTCAAATAACAAGAAAACCCACCAATTTTAACACATTTAACATCTCAATCTGTGCATAATCTGGATCATTAAGAGAGATCTTTCAATCTCATATATCTCACATAGCTAATTATGTAATAAAATATCAGCTTTAGTATTTGACTTGACACATATATTATGGGCCTGTCCAAAACTGCAGGGGCACATGGGAGGATGTTAAAAAGGAAACAGAACTCATTTTGGATACTTTGACCCAAAGGTATTTATCTTAAGCATTGCCTCAGGAAATCAAATGCTGAAAAAGAAAATGTATTTATTAAGGATCTTACTTTTAAGAGCTAAAAATCCTCTGGCACCAGCCACAACTCCCAAAATATAAATCAATGGCAAAAAAAGATTAATGAGATGTTAAATGAAAAGGACGCATCTAAAAAAACTGCTGTAAAATGACATGTTTATATATATATGGTCAAAAAATGATTATACACGCACATCTAAACTTAATTTAACAGGTGCTGGGTGAAAATAACTGCAGCTGTAATAAGAAGAAAGACACCCGCACACTGTATTATGCGCTCTCGTGATTTAATTACATATCAACACAACGTTGGATATATGGTCACCATGGATATTAGCTATCAAAATGGCTATTTTCCCATATCTTTCTTCTTCTTCTTTCTTTTTACTGTTATAATGTTGTTGTTTTTTTCTTGAGTGCTTGTTGTTCTTATTTTACAGCTATTGTCCATGAAGTTTATGTAATAATATATAAGAGAATGTGCAAATATGTATGTACAAAATAATGGAATATTAGAATTGTATGTATTGCAACTCATTCACAAGAGTTTAATCAATACAAACAAGTTACAAATGACTTGCTGCTGTATTAAAGATCAGTTTGTGCTCAGGTGGTTGCTGATATGTGTTCAGAGGAACACCTGTTTCATAAGAACCTTAAATCTCTGGAAAGTCCTCAGAACATGTTGTGCATGTACATCAAAATAACCAGGTTTTCCTTAAACTGTTCTCAACTAAATCTGACTCAGATGCAAATAGTGGCAGTCGATGATTTCTTGGTGATTTCTCAAGAAGATTTAAGTGTACGGAGATAATTTGCATTTGAATTGAAAATGTGCTTGCCTTTGTTCACACTGAGCCATTAATAATTTTGAAGGTTTTTTTTTAAACCGTATTAATTCATTCATTTTTGCTTTCAATATCAGTGAATATGCAAAACATTTACAAAATATTAAATGTACCTCTTTCTTCTTGCGCTCCTCCTCCTTCCTTTTCTTCTCCTCTCTGATTTGTGCCAAGCGTTGCTTCTTCCTTTCAAGCTCTGCTTTCAGCTCACTTTTGTCAGACATGATGCCACAGCTGTATACAAAAACAAACATATTTTTTTGTTTTTCCTTCATGTTCCATCAAGAGTGCATAAAAAAAAATTTAATTTTTGAAAAATAAGTCTCTAGTTTCCAAGACAGTGTCTACATGTTTCCTGTCAGACTATACTGTGTACTGATGAATAAAGGCAATAGTGCTTTAAAACAATCTTTAAACGAAACCCAAGCATCTCCTGACAGCTGATGCTCTCAGATTCAGTACCACATTGCACTGCACTGGAGAGCAATGACCATAGTGTGTGTTTTCTGTCATCCTGCAGCTGCATGAGTTATAGTATCTTAAGTCCCCCTCCACTCAAAAGTATATTTTTTCTTGTCTGAGCTTCACTGTACAGACTGATGTATGTGCAGAGTTTGAGACTAGAAGTCTGTTTTCATATTCACTTCTGAAAGTGGAAATGTATGACATTACAAATAGTTTTGAAGCCAATTCTGGTCCAATATTAAACTAACACAAGTGTGATGTGGAGACTTAAAGCCTCCAGTGCAAAAACACTGAGAAAGGACTTTACAGTGAAATAGGAGACATCTCACGTTCAGCAATTCACTTTTTAAAATAAAATATATATACATATTTTTTAGATTGTTTTTTAATGAGAACAAAGGATTATATTATATTTTAAAGATTTTAACTGATAATTTAACTTATTTAATGGAAACATTTTAAACAGACAAAGTGCTATTCAAAATAGAGTATTTTACATACATCTTTAAACATATCTGTAAATATCTAGAGAGAAATTAAATGTGATTGAGCTCACACCACAGTCATCTAACATGTCATTGTCAGCTAGCAAATAAAGAGCCCCACCCTGCTGCTCCTACCAGGTTAGCTTAGCACAGGGTTATATATCCTTAAGATATACGTCTCCGCTGTATAGAGACTTGTTGTACACCCGTTCGTGCTATAAGCCTGCTTCATATTTCATATTTCATTCCACTTATTACACCGCAGTGTCACAGTAAACCCTGTAGCATCAGCTCGGCCCCGGCTCCTTATTATGACTGGCTAAATTAAATAGCTAACAGTTAGCTTAGCCATCCCTGTCATACAAAAAAGTCCTTACAAACACCACACGAAACGTTAATTAATCGTGTTACCTGACGTGAAATATTTTCACATTATTGAGTTTGTGATCCGCACAATTCAACTATTATTTGAATTTAATGCTGTTACTTAACATTAGCTGTGTTAGCGTTATTAGATAGCTTAACAGTAGCCTTTAGCCGGACCCTGTCATGCGCTTTAATCTTCACTGAAACAGAGACAAATCTTATACAATGTCACAACTGTGTGTTACTACAACTAATACGGTAAAGGGTGAGTAGTTAACAGACCTTAAAGCAGGTTTTGGACCTGATAGGAAATGCCCGTAATGCAACACACAGCCAAAACAAACCCTCCAAACCAACTACAGGAGCTGCGAGGGGTCAAAACAGCTCTGTGGCCTTGACGTGTCTGTGCTACTGTCATCTGAGGCCAAGCATGACATGTTTTAGTTGGTAAAATCTTAATAGACAAGCAGTGTAGTCTTTGGGTAAGTGTTTAAATAAAGTGGTTCATTTTTAAAAAATAACATCACCTTTGATAGGCATTAAAACTGGAGTCCTAATAATTAAAAGGCAGGTTCATAAGTTTCCATGTCCATCAGGTGCCCATATACACAGTGAAGCATTTTATTTTCTTGCTCTAGTTATTCCTCCTGTTTATACTGGTTGTTAAAAGACCCCCTTCAAATGCGCTTTCAATGTGAGTGATGTGGGTCAAACTCAACAGTGTGTCCACTGTCCACACATTCATTTAGTGTAAAAATGCATTTTAAAGTTTATCTGAAGCTTACATGAGACTTCAGCAGTCTCATTTAGTCATATCAAGTGGATATCTGACACATTTACAGTCTTTTGTTGTATCAAATTCCTTTTTTGTGTTTCCTCTGATGGCGTTTCCCTGTTGAGCTGAGGTGGAAGTATAGTAACAAAAAAGGGGCTTTAACGCTAAAATGACTAACATTGACAGATATCTACTATCTTTGAGTAATATGAGATATATTTTTTAATAATTTTGTTTCACAGAGGCAGGCTTGTGGATTTCGGCCCCCATCACTTACATTGTGAGTACATTTTGAAGAGATCTTCTAATGATAACAAAACAAAAACACAAGAAAAACTAAACAAACAAAAAAACTCTTTCAATGTTCACTCAGGCATCTGACTGTTGTTCTAAGACATACTATAGTGAAATAGTTAAATACAGTAATTGTTTCACAAGACTCACAACACTGCAAAATGCTTCCTCAAAGCATTCTTCATTACATCTTAAAAGAGTACATTTGTCCCCCAAATTGGCTCCACATCGGGTACAGAGGATTTTTTTTTAAATAAATGTATTTATTAGTTTTTTGTTTGCAAATTACAGCAAATCAAACAGCAAGTCACTATTACATGCAACAAAGCAAACTTTTCTCCCTGTTCTCCCTCCCATCCCCTCTTCCACTCACTAAATAAGTATAGAAAAAACTTGTTGAAACAATAAAAATAAAATAGAAATAGAGCAATTTTTTTTTTTAAATAAATAAAATAAAATAATGCTGAATAACAATAGAATCCTAGATATGGTATACAGTATATACATGCCCGCATGGACACAGATACACATACATATACACACATATATATGCACACACTCACTTTAATTAAATAAACAAATACTGAAAACAGTTATAACACTGATGCATTTCAAGGGTGTTTCTCAGGACATTATATCACACCACATGACATTCTACTCCCTTTGAGCCTCCTCTTGCTGAAGCAAGTTACCAACATTAGCATCATGTCTTAAAAAAACGTATAAAAGGTATCCAGATGTCATCAAAAACATGTTGCTTCAGTCTAATAATGTATGTTATCTTTTCCATTGTCATGTTTGATGCCATCTCTTTAATCCACCTTCCAATTCTTGGTCCATCAACATTTTTCCTATTAAGGGAAATGATACGTTTAGCTTGTAATATACATATGTCTACAAATCTAGATTCTCTACTTTGTTATTGTGGGATAGTTGGATATTGGACAGAAGAAAAAGCTTGGGGTCCAGTGGTAACTTAGCTAATATCTGATCAATCATATTAATATCTTGCCAGAAGGATTTCACTTTCACACATTCCCATATGCTGTGGTACATTGTTCCTTTTGCTTCATTGCACTGAATACATGTATCAGGGTTGTTATCATTAAACTTGTGCAATTTGACTGGGATTATGTATGTACGCATCACTTATACTGAATAAGTTTCAGTTTGCTGTTAATTGTTTGTTTCTGAGCTTTCATACATGCCCCTTTCCAGTCTTGTGGTGATATTTCATCACCTATATCTTCCATCCATAGTCTCAATTTACGTTTTGAAGAATCATCGAACCCGGATGTGAGCAAATCATACAGGAATGAAATTATAGATCAGGGATGATATTATAGAGTACTACATTTTTGTATATATTCAAAGATGCATTTATTGTAAAATGTAAAAAAAAACAAAAAAAAAAAAACTGGATATCAGTAGCATACATATACATTTTACACATATAATCTACATATAATCTTTAGAAAAAGCCAGGATTATTTGCACAGTGCATGTCAATAAAATTAATACCCATATCATCATCGCAATCCTGTTAGAGAATCCCACCACTATTTACACTTGCTTACAACAATTAATGTTGCAGAAGACAAAAAACAAGCTCAAAATGCAAATATTTAGAAAAACCTCACGTTGCAAAAAGATATGTATGGAAAGATCAGCACGATTAGACTTCCTTTTTTAAACCTTCTCTGACCAGTGCGGTCATACATACATTCATCACTTACACAGTTATTTTGTAATCAATTCCTTATCATCTAACTTGTTACCCCTCTTCCTGACTTCCCCACAGGCTTCAGAATCAGCCTCAGACATTTGAGACAGAGCTGGTCCGACACCGGTGTTGTCCTCACCTCCCCCACTGGTATGTCGAGTATGCAAGATTTGGTCACTGGGACGTTTCCAAGATGTTCGGGTGGCAATCCAGAGGATCAGAGCTCCGAAAATCACCAAGAGGAGTCCCAAAACATTTACAAAAATTGCCTCAGGTGGTGAGTCCTTATACTTTGGTTGTTGCCTAGTGTTTAAGTACAAAAAAGAAAGTTATACTCACTGTCATTAGATTAATGTTTTATATGCAGTCTGTAGATTTCTATAAACTGTTCTAAGTCTGCATTTCTTTTTTAAAATACTTACAGACTAAAGATGAGTTTCTCAGTGATGCCCATGAGTGCCACAGCTATAACACTACCAAAGAGTAAAAGACCACTGTAGACATGGAGGGGCATGAATGCTGCTCTCCAGGATGCAGGTGTAATTGGTATCAAGTACATGCCAACTCCTAAGACAAGCTGGTCATTGAAGGAGAGAAAATAACATTCACTTGTCAAATAAAGTACCCATCAAGTACTGTTCATTATGGTTAAATGTTTTAGAAAAGAGAAGTGTATGCTGGAGCACCAGTATATAAACTCTATAAAAGACACAACGTGGGAAAAATAGTGGATTGAACACACTGTAACAATAAAGCAAATGGTGTGCAATGTTAAAACACTGTATGAGACCTGAAATCAGTGGTGGTAAAAGTAAATTTACTAAAGTACTGTACTTAATTTTGAGGTACTTGCACTTTGAGTATTTCCATTTTTTTCTCCTTTCACTTTATATTTCCACTCCTACATTTTAGAGGGAAATATTGTACTTTCTACTCCACTAAATTAATTTGACCTTATTTAGATTAGATTAGATTTTCAGATGAAGATTTGATAAAATGGATAATACAACAAGTTTCTAAAATACAACGCATTGTGAAAGATGAAACCAGTGTTTTCCAACCTTTTTGGCTTTTGACGTGATTTGTGTATCAAAACTTTTTCTACTTTGCTCTCCTATTAATCATCTCATAGCTCTTCAGATTTATCTGGTGACCTTTTGGAGGGGCCAGAGCCCTAGGTTGGGAACCACTGGACTATACTAACTAACTGTATATAAAGAAGTTGAAACTGGCTCCACCCTCCATCAGCTACAACAATAACATGCATGATGCTTCAGTATTAATAATCTAATATTATATATAATAACATATCAGTCAGAGAGACCAAACCACCACTTTTACTGAAAAACTTTAACTACATTGTGATGCTAATACTTCTGGGTTTTTTTTATAAAGTAGGATTTTTCATCCATGACTTATTTGTAATGGAGTATTTTTACACTGCTGTATTGGTTATTTTACTTAAGTAAAGGATCTGAATACTTCTTAAGCCACTACCTTAAATTGACAGTTTATTACCAGTAGCAATATCAGTACATCATTGCAAATTTAGGAGTTAATTTACCTGTAGACCATACAGTATTACAGCTGTCAGGCCCAGCCAGCTGTGCAGGCTGTACATGTTAGGGATCTTGGCAGTATTATGGAAGTCAAAAACCGCCACCATAGATACAACAGCAAAAATAAATGCCAGTAAGTTCAGGCCTGCATGGATCAACTTCATCATTAGTTTGCTGCACTGCCAGGTCCAGGGGAGTCTGTAGACAATGATTGCTGAGAAAGAAAGAAAGAAACACACAGAGCGTGAGAGCGTGAGAGGGAGAGAGAGAGAATAATTCACTGTCATTCAACCATTTATTGACGTAAGGTAACATGACGCACAGTCTTAAAACTTTGAAAACAAACTAATTAAATGTGTTTTTCTTCCTGTTCTTTCAGTTGGATGTTTGAGCTTTACCGTGCAGAATGATGTATGTGCAGATTTTGACAAGAGAAAAACAGCTTTGAGGTTCTCTGTGCTCATCAAAAATCAGCTTTTAATGGGCGGACCTGTTAGCATGATTTGTGACATCACAACTATGTCGGAGCCAATCATGGTCCAGGATGTAACTTACACAAGTATGATATGGAAACTTGAAGCCTCCAGCGCACATACACAGAGAAAAATATTTGAGAAATATCTGCATATTCATAGTTTATGAAATTTTTTAGTGAAGGAAAGGGAGGAGATGTAGTTTTTAAGGATTTTGACTTAAGATAACTGAACCTTTTTGTGTGGATGAACCATATCTGGCATAATTATCATTCAAAGTGGAGTCTTTATACATCTTAGATTCTCTACATTGTCTGGAGAGAATCTCTTGCTTGATAGGCTATGGTAGGTGTGGTGGATGACAAATCTAACCTTTAATACTTGCACTACTATTGTCATTATAAAGAATATACTTTTAAAGTTGCCAAATCATGTAAGATCTACATATTGTGAGTTTAATTACTGAAAGAAAATAGCTTAAGTAACCTATGAGTGAGCATAACAGCTATACCAACTCATAACCACTCACATGTCATCAAGGTTAAGCAATGAAGAAGTATGCAAATACAGCAGAACACACGGCTATTAGTGGCCACAAATCTACAATACCCAAGCTGCAAGTTGGCATTTTTAACAGGCTGTTTCGGTTACTGTGCTTCTTACTCACACTTCCCAGCAGTAACCTCACCTCACACCCTTAGATCCTTGGAAGCCTCGTGTGACTTGGCCTTGAGCAAGAATTTCCTTAAGTTGTTTACATTTCTTCCAAACAACTTCCCAAACACATTCCCACCATATTTCATTAAAAAAGCAGACTCCTCTCACCTATTCCTTGCAGGAAAATAAACCCGGTGACAATCAACACCGGATGCCAGTTAAACTCGGCGGATCCTCCATCCCAGCCTAAACCCCCTCTAAAGTCGAGGACCCATCTGAGCACAAATATTATGGCGACAAACCCGAAGGCCGCGGCGGCAGACAGAGCTACCAGGAACTGCTTGAAATCCTCCATCTGCATCAGAGCCCGCAGCTTGACTGAAGCAGCTGTTTCGCACAACTACATCAACTTCAAGTGGCGGCTGTGGAGGACGGACCACGGTCACATGACCCTGTGCCGTGCAAATGCTTGGAGGAAAAGTCGTTTTGTAACTTTCATTGTGATGAGTTTTTTTAAGGAGCGTATTTTCTCTTGATTTGCTGCGTCATCCTGTGTATCAAAATCGCTACAGCTGAGTGTTGTTTTGCTATCTGTAAAGTCTTTCACAGTTTGAGCTATAGGTGTGCAGGATCAGGTAGCTCAGGTATTTTTTAAAATCTTAGTATTATATTGGTAGTTCAACAGCCAAAAAACATTGCTATTTAAAGGGCCTGTTTCACCAACTTTCACCAAAAGATCATATGCTCTCCTGTGACTTTAAACACTTTTCACTTATTAAAGCAGACACTATGATCTACTTGCACGAAGACACAAGAATCCCTATTTTTCAGGAACCTGCAGGTAATATGAGGTGAAACATGATGCTGTCATCATTTGTAACCTGTATGTAAGCACTGTTGTTGAAGCAGAGGGAAATTACTTAAAAGAAACTGGCTCATCCCAGCTGTGTGGGTGTGCTCTCATCAGATTTGATTGACAGTTGCCTGGCAACATAACACAGAACAACCACACAGCTGTCAGCAAGTTAGGATTTCTTATATCAGTAACTTGTTACATAATTGATCTAAATTTGGTTGAAAATTGCAATTTTATGTAGGACTTCATCCCTTGAGAGTAAGATGCTGATTGATAAAATGTGTTTTCATGACATTTAACGTACTACAGCAAGAGCATACAACTGCAGCTTGGAACAAAAGTATAGTCATGTAACATACTACAGGGATGGATATTACTACTAGGGCTGGGCAATATATTGATATTATGTTGGATATTGTGGAATGAGACTGGATATCGTCCTATGTGTTGAATATTATGATAATGTGATATGCCTAGTGGTGTCTTTCCCAGGTTTTAAAGGCTGAATTGCAGTTAATTGTGATTTTCTGAACTTACCAGACTGTTCTATTAGATGCCTTTACCCATTTAATCATTTTATCCACATTACTCAAGATTACTTATTAAAAAATCTCATTGTGCAAATATTTTGTGAAAGCTCCAATGGTCATCTCTACAATATTGATATCAAGGTATTTGGTCAAAACATTGTAATATTTGAGGTTGTCCACATTGCCCAGCCCTAATAACTAGTACTTATCTTAATATCTGGATGGTCGTAATAGAAAGACAGAAGGAGGCAGACATAAAACATAACTGGGAAAAATGTAACACTTTAATTTTACAGATACAGTATAAAAATCCTATAAGTTCACAGGTGGCAGAAAGAACATGGTCAACAGTTTGCAATACAGTGCAGAGATTTTATATGATTTAAATAAGAGCTTAGTTCTGTAGAAACTTGATTATCAAGTGTAATTTATGCAAAAAAGAAACAACTATACAGAAGTGAAAAACAGCATTATAAGTTTTAACAGAACAGCTATATCAAAAATAAACTTTGAGACAATGATTACAACATTTTAAAAAGTTAAATGCTCTACAACAGCTTTGATTCACTATTGCACCACTATTTTGTGGCAGCCTTCAGTTTGTACACATGGCAGCAGAAGTTGGTGTTCTTTTGTTCAATATGAACAATTGTGTCTTTGTCAAAGAAAAGCTCATGTCGATAAGTCTGAAACAAAAGATGAGAGTAAACATGAATCCATAAACACATGCGCTTCAGTCTTATATCGGTCCTGTCATGTCACGTTACTCACCTCATCCCACGGTTCAACCAGATCAACTGTCCGCAGTAATTGCCCACTTTGGTTGTCATGGAGTTGGATCTGAGCTCGTCCTTCTCCCTCTTCACCGTTAGTTACCACCACTGCCAAAAGGTCCAGCTCATCCTCATATTCCACCATACGGAAAGTCTGCAAAATGACTGTGTGGTTATTTCTGTGAATCTTTGTCACCATTAAGGCCTGTATTTTGAGCATTATCAGCTTCACTTTAATAAGAACTTTCAATAAGCAGCTAAGTAGTGGTTGAAACTTGCAGCACAAATGTTCAAGTATGGTAGGGGTGTCGTTAGTACTCTCACATCGGTGTTGGTAATGTTAAAAGGAACAACAGAGTGCACTTCTGTCAGAATAAGATTGACTGAAGGAAATACATGTTGAAAATAATGTCATATTTCCAAAGGCTGAGCATTCCTTCAGTGATCATATACGATTTGAAAACCAACAGTAATGGCTGACATTCCCAAGAATAAATAACTTTAACTAAGAGGTTAAGCTGCTTTACAAATAACTTTATTTGTAAAGCACCTTTCATACTGGAAATGCAGCTCAAAGTGCTTTACTTGATTTTGAGTAACGCTACTACTATACTACTATTGAATATTATTTTGTATATGACTCATCTCAGGTATGGTATGATGTTGAGCGTAGGATGTAGGTTGAACTTGATAGGCAAGTCTTTAAATCATTGATTATGTTTCTGACCTTTAATAATGAGCTTTATAATGTTTTGTGTCAGGCTTACTAATACAGTGTAGATTCCAAGCACACTACGTACTTTAATTTGCTAGACCTCTTCTGTGTTCTTACACATTAAATACATATATTTTAGAGTAATACAGTACAATTTTCTTTGCAGAGATACTTGAACAATGATTACAGCATAATGGTTTTGGTACCTCTTGATCTGGGTCATCATCCAGTTGCTGAAATCTTCTCTTCACTGCACGGCCTGATGAGGTGACAGTGACTTGTGAGGTAGGCTGCAGCAGACAGAAAAACAGAAATGGGAAATGTGAGACTGTGGAAACCCAGGCACAGTACGGTGGGTTATCCTGGTCAGTCTATTAAGAAAATAAGCATTGTATTTCACTTACATTGTTGTTTCGATGGGTTGTCATGGAGAAATCTTCAGCTACCTTTGATGGCAAACAGCTGTTCAGTTCACCGAGGATTTTTAAGACACTTGGAGAAAAAACACACAAATATTTCTTTAATAAAATAATGCAAAAGGAAAATGTGTATATATATATATATATATATATATATATATATATATATATATATATATATATACACCGAACATGACCATGTGGATTTTAGGGACAAAGGTTAAGGCAAAACCCTTTAGGGATGTCTTAGGTATGTTTGTCTCCTCACCAGGGAAATGTTTACTTCCAAAGCCTTCCTCAGTGTTCATCTTATCATGTAGAAGCTGAATGTAATACTCACTTTATGATGGTCGGTCCAACGTGAATGATTCTTCCTGAGTCGTCAGGGTGGAAGAAAATCTCATCACTCTCTAGAGAGCAGCAGTTCATATTCTGTATTCCATTTGATGCCTAATTTAGTAAAAAAAACAAAAACAACTGTATTTATTGTATGGAAAACTGTAAACAGTACCATGAGCACACAACTCTTTCTACAGGCAACTAGTGTCAGCTTCATCTTCAAGGTGTGTGATATGGTGTTTAATACATGGACACATTTTATGTGGAGTACCAGTTTAATAAGATTAATTATATCATAGATTAAGTTTTTTTTTTTAAATCTTTTTTTAAATGTTTTAAATGTCACAGGTACACCACACTGATGAAAGCAAACAGAACTCTAGTTTCTTGTGTTTTTGGAACTGCAGCTGCTTACACTCTTAGTTACTGATGATTTATCTCACATCAGAAATAAATGTAAGCAGTGTTGTAAAAATAAATAAATAAATAAAATAATAATAATAATAATAATAATATGGAATAATCTCTAAAAAAATACACAGACCTTGTGTTGTAGGGGGACTATTTTGTGTTGCTTTAAATGGGGTTAACGGGTTTGGTTCTGTCCTGCTCTGTCCAGCAGCTGAAGACAAAGGCTGTCAAAAACATCTGTGGTCCTTCTTACCAAGACACTTTCAAAAGGCTCTTTCAGACCAACTTGCTAGCAGTTAAGCCTACCATACAGCAGATTGTGCTAATGTATCTCAAGACAGTCTATGTTTTATACTCAAATTCCCACTGTTATTTTAATCAAATTTCATAATTTATGGTTAAAAAAAAATCTTAAAATATACCATAGTGCTGTCCTTAAGTGAACAGATGTGGTGAGTCCCTTTGTGACATTTTTGTGGTGGTGTGTGGATGTAGTGCCATGGGTAGCCCCCAATCTGGACTCCATTATTAGAGCAGGACACCTCGAAGAGCACTGGAGGGCAATCTGCATCATAAGATTAAAAAAAAACCCATCATGTTTACTTCGCAGGGGAAAACATTCCTGCTCGCCATGACCTAGGTCTAATTAAAGTCTTTCACAAAAACATACTGCCATTCAGGACTTCAAAAAGTGACGTACCTGTGATCTCGATATTTACTGGGATACCAAATGGAACATCTCCCACTGTTTTGCCTCCACAACTCTGCTTACCAAGTGTTATCTTCTCTGCCATGTACTGAAAACAAAGAAAAAATGCTCATGAGATAAACAGATATTAGCAACCAAAAGTATCATAAAACACTGGATGAGTAAATATTCACAAATGTACTATGTATTAACAAAATAGTCAGCTTGCTCTATATTGTGTAGGATACAAAAAATGCCCACCCTTTGCAGAATGTGCTCAAAGCTGAAGAGCTTCACTGACTTGGTGCTGTAGGACACAGCAAGGACCCCTTGAGACAGAACAACATCAGTAACGCTATTTCCAAACACCTGAAAGATTAAGAGGAAAATCTTCATAGTAACATATCACTCCCACATGAAAAATTTAAAAAATGTTACAAACTACAACAAATCTGTACCTTTTTGTTGATCTCCATAATGCCCACAATTTGCAAGGGGAAAACATGAAAGATGGCAAGGTGCATCACTGTATTCTGAGTGACACCCGCCTGGGAAAAAAAAAAAAAGATGTAAGATTCTGTCTTCTCTTCACCACATTAAAGATCCCTTGCCTAAGACTAGTCATAAAACGGTTACTGAATTACTCCATCAGTACACAAACATTCACACTAAATCTAACAAAAAAATTGGATAACAATTTTGATAATGATTACATTTTACACTTATACACTGCCTTGCAATACTTCAATAAAGGCACAAAACCCATTAAAATAGATTCAGCTCACCTGCCGGGCTAATGGTGTTTCTTTGTTTTGAACAGATTTAACGTAAAAAATTTCTTGGGAAACATCCCAGCCAAGATACCTACGAAGAATTGTAACACACAGTAAGGTTAAAAGGTATGTAGAATAACTACAACTGAAAATAAATGTATTAATTTCCACTCAAAGAACTTGGAGCTTTAAAAGAAATACCTGAATTTATGTTTTGAAGAGAGGAAAACTCTCTCCAGCTCTTCTCCTGTTTTGGCTGACAGGCGATAAAGCCAGTTATTGGCTGTCAAAACCAACAGGCTGGGTTTATGATCAGAAGGAGAGGCTAATGTTTTGTCCTGTCAATAATTAAAGATTAAACAGATTAATCAATAATCTGAAACTCATTTGTCAAAAAATCAGTTCATTTCATGTTTAGTTCAAAAACATGTATTCATTTAAAACAAAAAAAAGGTGTTTGTTTAGTTTCACTTACGAGTGGGCTCTGACACAGCAAGGCATCTTCAAATTTCTCCACTTTAGATCGTTTAGGCAGTTTGTATAGAAGTTGAGGCTCTGAATGAAAACTGAAACATGAACATAGTGTTTATCAGAGTGTAAAACTTTTATTGTCACCCGTGCTAATAAACATAGTATTATAGAAATCAGCAGCATACAAAATAAACAATTGAGTATAATAAATCCAATCTCACTGCTAATTTTAATTTGGCATTCATTTTTAAAGTTTTATTTTAATATGTAAAGCAGATGCATCTCAAAAAGGTTCTACAACAACTCTGATTTTGATATGGAGACTAAAATATGACATGTACACCAATTTGAAAGATGTTGCTGTTTATCTTTAGCTCTAATCAGAGACACTCATAGCATAGGCCATGTAGTCAGTTGGGCACCAAATGAGTGTGACATCTTTGTGTGTGTGTGTGTGTTTTGTTTTTTTTTAGTTGACAGGTGTGTTTGTATGCAGCTCTTGGAAATATGCACTTTTTCTCCATGAAGTTTTTCCTCCCGTGGGTTTTCATCTGGTTTGTTTTCACCTCACAGTCAACAAACACCCCTGAGTGTGCCTTGATCCTTCTTGCTTCTTTGTCTGGAGGACTTTGTCTGGCTTCAATGTACTATTGTGTACTGTATGTACTAAAGACTGAAAATTACTGCTGTGTTGCATTACTAAAGATCAATATTCAGACTCACCAGCTGTAACAGCTCTGGTAATTTTCAAAGTAGATTTTACCATCCTCATACATTATTGTGGACTTTGAGGTCTTGCTCCACACTTTAATATAATTCCTTTTGTCCTGCAATAAAAAAAGAAGTTCATAGTTAAACTTGTTATCTTAAGTAAATATTTCATGCTGTAGGCCTATAATGTTTCCATTACCTGGAGGATGATGTCTCTAAGGACCTTCATATTGTGCCTGATGAGAGACCCAGCATTGATACCTCTGCTCCTCCAGCTCAACACCTCAGCGGCGTTAAAGCTCCTTTTTTTCCGGTACGGCGCCATCAATAGGCGACACTTATCTCTACAAGAAGACTGGTAGCATGTCAAGAAGAGCCACCAACTCCTTGAGGTGAACACAACACAGCACCACAGATACTAGCCTACAGGTAAGATTTGCTTTTCCAGTCCGATAATTTTACAACCTTTCACTGCGCTGCATGTTCAGCTCCAGCTAAAAGTTCCCAGTTATCCAAAGTGTTGCTGAGCAGGTGAGCCTTGATATTTTGTCCGCCAAATTCAAAAGTCGTACCGAGTCCACTTTGGAGGGGTCTTTTTGATATGAGGAGTGGTCCAGAGATGGGGGGAATAAGTGTAGTCAGCAGTTTAAAGATCTGTTTTTCAATTATGTCGCATTTGAACAGTGTGGCTACTACCTTTAGCTGTCCTCTCCTGCGCCATTTTTGTAGTTTTCTATGGTCTTCTTCGCGTCCCTTTTTCTTCTTCTTCGTTGGTGGTTAGCAAACAGTAAGATGGTGCGAGAGCGCCACCAGCTGGCGGGGTAACGTCCAGTTGAAGTAGAGAGGTCAGCTCAAGAGACAAACGAGATACAAACCAACAACCAAGTAGTAACAGAAAACCAGACTGGAGTTGGTTTTTGTTTTTGACTTTGGTTAATTTTGTTAGATTTGCTGAGAAAAGTCAGAGATGTTGACAACAGTTGTGTGGCCAAGATAGTCACTCACTCACATACACACACACACACACACACACGCACACACACAAAGGTCCGTCACTACAAGTGCAGTGGATGGTTCCTCTGTGAAGGTACATGTGACTGCTGCTTCATAAGTAGCCTCAGCATCTTCATCTCTTGCGGTCAGGGTGGCAACTGAGTCCACTGCTGCTGGGTCTTGATGACTCATAATAGCAGTTGAGGTCTCACTAGAAAAAACATGACAACAAAGGAATGAGTGAATGGATCCTTCAGTTAGTATCTAACATCACATTACATCTAGAAACTGTATGGACTCAACCACGTGATCACTCACTGAGAGCTGGTGTTATCGTCAGCACCCCCTTGGTTCATGTTTACGAAGAGGTGACTCAGAGCTTCTCGTGGGAATATTCTCTTTTGAGTATTAACACACATCATCTGCTTCAGCAGGTGAACAAATGTTGTCCTTTCCTTGATCTCTTCCATCTCTGGGTACAGCTGCATTTGGAAGTCAGTGGTTGTTCAGATTATTCAGATTCCTTACCCCCAGAGTATTGCTGTTAATTCAGTGTATATTTGTACTTGTACAGTAAAGTGAGGACCATTTACCATCAGGAGTTCATCCAGGCTGCTGAACCTGGAGTTCCCTCTGTGGTTTCGTGGTGGGATGCTAGTCACATCTTTGTGCTCCTCAGCTGTCTACTTCAACAGAGAATATACAGCATGTGAAGTACTTTTTTTCCCCTACCAAATCAGGGGAACAACGTTCATGCTGTTTTATGCGCAGCAGGACAAGTTTTCATACCTTAAGCCTCCATACTGGCTTTGTGGAGTCTTGCCTCTGACTGAAACAGAGAAGCGTGTGGATGCCATCATCCAGGATCTGGTCCTCTGGCTAATCCAGTGTCTCCACCATAGTTTTCATCTGGAGAAAGAATATATAAAATCACATCAGCCAACAAGATACAGCATATTTCTGTTTGTGTTCGGACACAGAGCTGCACAAATATGGTGCTTTAGATTACATACCAAGTAATAGTGGCAGCCCTGAAGGAATGGCAAGCTGGCAAGGTACATGGTGACCAGAACTACACCCACAGACCACATATCTGAAGCCTCTGTGATGGGAAGCCCCAGAATCACTGCAGGAGACCTGAGGGAGGAAGAGGAGAAGCACATTTCAGATTTTACAAACAATTCCTGCAAAGTTTTACATGTTGTGGTTTTCCAACACATTGAGAAAATCATACAATAATGCAAAATATGCAAAGTCACATAAGTGTGGTAGTTCAGTCACATTAAATATATCAATTAAAGTCAAATTCATCATGGATCTGTAAATCTGTAACTCACCTGTATGCAAAATGCTGCGTGGTGATGCCAGACTTCACATCAGCTGTTTTGATGGCTGAACTGCAGTCAATGAGTTTCACTCTGAATGGCGTTACTTTGTGGTTAACCACCATGATACTGTATGCTGTGGTGTGTTCATATGAATCACACCAACAGAGTGCAGAGACCATCTGCAGGGACAGAAGAAGAAATAAAGATGCCACAGTTGAAAATCGGCAAGGTTCTGAATGTTGTTTTCCATATGCTGGTGTGCTATCATTGATGCATTTCCATCACTGCTCTTTGATAGAATGATCAGAGCCTCATAGCTTACAGCTAATGTTACATATTACTGTAAATGAAATGTGCTGCTCAAAGATGCAGATGATCCACCTCTCTGTCAGTCTCCCGGGAATCATCTCTCCTCTTCCTGAGAATTTTGACAGCCACAGTGTCTTTAGTGCCTTTTTGTCTTGGCAGTGAGCGACTCAGCTGAAGACACAGTCAAATATGAAGTGCTGAAGCAGGTACTCACTCTATCTGCTGGTCAGCATGTTGGTAGGTTCTAGCACTGATTTAACGTGTACTTCAAATCATGGAGAGAAAAGTTAAGTTAGAATGTCACAAACATACAACTGTACTATCTGCAGAAGATGATTTGCAGACCATTTAAGTGACGAGCCTTCCCAAAGAATAACTGATTAGTCAAGAGTATCAAACTGAGTACAAACAATATTATATGTATTTTATAAATGCTAAAAAACATATTTGAGAGAGAGAAAGTAAGTTTGGAAGTGTATTTGAAATTAATTTCTTTCCTTATGCACTTTTACAGAATAAATGCATAAACTTCGGAGCCTCTCTGTAGCCCGACTGGCTGAAGTTTTCAACAGATTGTCGAAAAGACTAAAGAGCACCGGAGGAAGACCAGCAGCTCCACTGGGTTCAAGGATTCTGACCAATCATGACGACATCTTTAAGCACAACATGTGGTTAGTGTTGTAGTCGACTCATAGTATCTCAACACACTTTACACTTCTGAAATTTAGGCTGACAGTGAATACCCTTTTGGTTAACTTAAAAACTCACCTGAGAAATATACCTATGTTTTAGTTTAGCATTTTCTTTTATTCTTTTATTTAATACATTAAACTTTTTTGTATCGTATTAAATTACTGGGTGTGGGAGCAAATGAGATCATTCAACACTTTTGTGAGTCATAGTTGACCCGATGCATCAACAGTTGCTTTTGTAATAATTAATGTTTTAGGGATCATGTCCAGTGGACAGAGGAGGACAAGGAAAATGCATGGCAGAAAGCACAAGAAAATTCCAGTGTACAAATTCCTTTAAAGGAACAAGGTAAGAATGTGTTCCCTCAAAACTATTTTTACAAGATAGATTTGATTGGAGTTACAGGGCAAATATAGCTTTTCATGAAAATACTCTTATATCTCTGCCACACAGGTAAATTTGACACAGAAGCTTGCCAATATTGGGACACGTTTTATGAGACGCACCAGGATAAATTCTTCAAAGATCGCAAGTGGCTGTTTTTAGAGTTCCCAGAACTGCTTCCTTCAGATGCACAAAGCAGAGCCACAAACAGGTGTCAAGATGATGAGCGGGCAGAATATCCACTGAGTGGGTCCGACAGGGATGCCAGACAGCAACACAGCTGCCACACACACCGTCACAGGAAAACAGACGCTACCGATTGTCAAGAGTCCTGTCAGATGTCTTTCCCAGGACAGCATGCATCTTTCAGGATCTTGGAGGTTTTCTAAACTTAAAATTATTGATTTTACGGCTCTGACTGTTATCTTATGGAGCCCCTAAGAGGACATTAGCTGGAGATGTGCAGTTAGATGACCCCCCCCCCCCCCCCCCCCCCCCCCCATGTCCGCTTAGGGGCTCCGTAATGTGTGTATCACAGTTATGATGTAGTTATGATGTAGTAAAAGTAGTAGGCTGTAAGTAAGTTACAATGTAACTACACATACAAATGTGCTTGTTGCTCCATGTGTCATTATTTCTCTTCACAGGTTGGATGTGGGGTTGGTAACAGTGTATTTCCCATTGTTGACTCCATCAAGTGAGTATAAATCTTGAGAAATTAATGTATCTTGTATTTTAGCTATATAGACCCAGTATTAACCAAGAGAACAAAACATGTTATTTATTTAGTTAAACATGCATATTGTGCACACATCATCTAACTGCACATCTCCAGCTAATTGTTGGCGTTGTAATGACAGGAGCATGAGTATTATAACCATGCAAATATTCCTTGTAATATTAAAATATACACCAACAGAACAATACTACAAGACTACTTTTATATAGCTATGTCAGTTGTTGTTACTTATGACTCAATACATTTTTTCATCAGTATGGAAAACCTCAGAAACATGAAAAAAAGATATGTTGTTACATTGGTGGTTAAAAACTTAAATTGTTGGAGAAACTTTAATCCATTTCTGTTCTTTCCATTTTACCTGTATCTGAATTTGAAATACAAGCTGCAACAAATTACATTTTTATAAAATATAACTTCTTTTACAATCGTCATATAGATTGAATTATCTCTCTAACAATGGGAATTAGTTTGTAAATGTCATGTCTGTAATGTCTGATGCTGGTCAGAGCGCTAGTTGGTAATAGTTGATTTGGAGCTCCTTTGAGTGATAGATTGGTAGATTTTTCTATAAAGTTAATTAATTACTATACTATTGGAACAGCTGTCAATATCAGTTTCTGGATAACAAAGGAAAGACAGAGGTAGGGGAAGAGAAGAGGACACATTTTGTTGGTATTGGAGAACACTCCACATTGTCACCATCAGATATAATTAATCTGATGTTGGTGGGGACAGGTGAAGACATGTTCTCCCTGCATTCAAATTATTGATGAAACTGACAAAATGGCACTTTTACATTTTCACTTCCTGTATCTCCAAATGTTAGTGCCATCCTGTCTCAAAGAAAACCTAGGTTTGTAGATTTATAAGGGAAAGAAAAGAAAAGAATGAAAAAAGTTACATTTGAGTTCAATGGAAGGGAAAATATGCACAGTTGATATTCCACTTTGTCTCCTTAGTATATAATAGAAAGGTGAGGCTCATGCTCAAAACAATTTGCTGCACAGGTTATTGCTCCGTGTAGAGTTTCAGTGCCATAGAGCTGTTTGTTTTTACCTGTATATGTGATGATGTTGATGATGTTGATGATGATGATGATTGATAAAGGTTGATGAGTTGGCTGCTCTCTTTCACAGAGAAACTGGTGCATTTTTATACTGTTGTGACTTCTCCCCGCGTGCTATTCAGCTGGTAAAGGTAAGTATTTCTAGTACTGTTTGGTATGAGTTTGAACTGTATATAGTTTATCAGGGTTATTTTTTTTTAATTTATCTCAGGCTTGACAAATAGCTCATCTTATTGAATGATCACTCATCTTCACCTTTCTGAATACGTTTGCAGTTGTATCCTGAATAATGAGATCTATTTCTTTAAACCTTCTGTTGATGAAAACACAAAGCTGACAGAAATCTAATGAGTCATATACCATTAGGGTGAAAGCATAATGTGAAAATATCAAAACAAAAGAGAAGATTGCTTTGGATGTGTCTTATTATAACTAAAGGATTCAAGTCGAAACTGTTCACAGGCACAAGAAGTCAAAACATGCATAGAAACTACATTACATGGAAGACCAGATAAGGACTCTTTCGTCTCAGCACAATAAATAAATAAATTTTTAATTATGCACAGGCAGATTGTGCCATTTAACACAGCCTTCTTATTGATAGAGTCCAATATTGTTTTACATGTAATCTTGACCCAAGATTAACAACTTGGACACTATACAGTATGTATTTACTTTATCAATCTGCAGAGAGGAGGGAGAGAAGAAATTAGAATATCTTCCATACATTTGTCTTGTACAACTTGGGATTACATTATACCAGATAACTTTTAGATATGATCTTCTGCTATAAAATAATGATTGGATTATTAGCAGTGATAATAATATTCTACATTTACATTTTAATCTGACTTAACGTAAGTGCAGAATTAATTCACAAACCACCACTTACAGGAGAGCAAAGGTCAAAGTCACAGTTCCTATGCAATAGTTGACACACACATCCTACATTATATGGAGAAGTGATGGAAAGGCGGAAAAGATAAAGGCCTGTGAAATTTAGATATAATATTCAGTTGTAAAGAAGACACAATAAAACATTTTGGACATCACCTACTTTCCTTTCCTCACAGGATCATCCAGACTACGATGGCTCTGTATGCCATGCCTTTGTCCATGACATTTGCAAAGAGATGGCCTCCTTTCCCTTTCCTCCTCAGAGCCTGGATGTTATTATGGCTGTCTTTGTACTGTCCTCCATTCATCCGGAGCGGTAGGTGAAGGTTACAGGACAAAGATAGGAGAGCCTGATGTCATTTATCATCTGCCAGATGCCCCCCCCCTCCCCTAAACCAGTTTAACCTTCCCAACTCAACTGCACTTTCCCCAGGCTTTGTTTGAATGTCATTACAAACCCAAATCTCAATTTAAACTCAGACTCTGTTTTACCATTAAATGCAATATGCTACAATTTTTGTTCTACATTAAACAAGAATTTAAGAAGACCTATGGAAGCCTATATGGCACTATATTAAAATGATAATGTAAACTTGAAAGTGAAAACATAGCGCCACAATAGAATTATAATTTTCCACACATGTATATGGGTTAAGATAAAATGAAAATGAAAATGCAGTAATCCTATTTGCATTTTTATTTTCACATACTTGTATGGGTGTGCAGTGTAAACAATTTGTACTGTAATGTGATTTTCCAATTGTGCGAGCAATACTTAAGTCACAATTACAATTAAAATGCATTTTTAAACAAACAACAATTTGAAAATGAAAATGGCATTTGACATTTAATTTTCAAAGACTAACTGCTGGACAGTTGACAGTATTTAAATACAAAAAGTGAAACAGCGACCCCAGTCTGTTACATTTACACTTACATGTTGTTAATGTTGTTGTGTTTTTGTTGTTGTCGTTTGCCCTTTAGAGCCACCGTACTTTTGGTGTCAAAATGAAAACACCATCTGTCAGTAATCTCATTAAGATGGGTCCTCAGTTTGCATGTCACTTCCTCGTTCAGTGACTTGGTTCATTAAAGGGATAGTTTGCTTTTCTTGAAGTGGGGCTGTATGAGGTACTTAACAGCAGTACAACAGCACTTTCTGACCCAAACAGCTGATCAGTGGTGTAATACAGTGTGTGACAGGATTACAGATGCTCAACGGTAGGTGGTTGAAATACATTTTGCTGCTGATCCCGTCTACAGCAGTGCATTGCTTAGCTTCCATGCTGGTATTCATGCCTGCTTCAACAAATAAACCCCATCTACCACAGATCATACATTGATTAATGAAAATGTAAACTGGATTATTGCATTTTTACTCAAATAACTATCATAAGTGGAACATTACAATTCTATTGCGGAATTACATTTTCATTTTCAAGCTTACATTATTATTTTTATACAATCCCCTATAGGCTTTCATAAAGAATAGCATATATATTTAATGTTTAGGCTAAAGTAATACCAAATGCACTTACATGGGCATCTATGTACTATCTATCTACTATCATGTAAGAGGATCATGTTCGTCTTTTAATACTTTGCTTGTTTAGCTTATGTTTTGAGGCCTCAATGAATATATTCCCACACAACCCTCAGTGTATCTTGTCCTGGGTTCTTCAGTAGTTGCAGTCCTGTTATATAAGATTATTTTTCCATTAATTTACATTTTATCCGCAGAATGCAAGGAGTCGTAAACCAGCTATCTACATACCTGAAACATGGAGGGATATTCCTTTTCCGTGATTATGGGAGATATGACTTCTCACAACTCCGGTTTAAAAAGGGTGAGCTTCCAGATATGATTCTATCTGCCTTTACCTAATTCCTTATATATTCTGTGTACCATGTATTGTGTGTGCTCATGTGGTTTTTGACAAACATTTTCATTCTTTAATGTTTTTAATGTAATTGTTTAATCTTTTACAATCAGGACGATGTTTATCAGAGAATTTCTACACACGTGGAGATGGAACCTGTGTTTATTTTTTCACAAAAGGTATTTCTGCATTATGACATCAGCATACCACATTAGAAGATTCTTGCTGTTTTTGACCTCTGCAGTGCCACCTTGTTTCCTGACTTTTGGGCAAACAGACATTGCAGAATTTTACTCTTGATAATTTGTAGATAGCTCTGTAACAGCATTTAGACTTTAATGTTGGCACATAAAATCCACAATATAAAATAATAGAACTGAACAGTGATGTATAAAGAACAGCTTTATTTTTAAGCAAATTTAAATAAATAAACAATTGCGAGTTTTTTGTGTCAAGTGTAGAGGGGACTTGGGCTCACTCAGAGCATTTTTATACATGTATTATTGTATTAATGTTTGTTTTGGGGTTTTTATTTTTACAGAGGAGGTTCATGATTTATTTTCCAACGCTGGACTTGAAGAAATTCAAAATCTGGAGGACAGACGACTACAAGTTAACAGAGGAAAGAGAGTTACAATGCACCGGGTATGGATGCAGAGCAAGTACAGGAAACCTTAACACACCACCACAGGATCATTTGGTTAGCTATTTGTCTTTTTATAAATACATTTTATGCTGTCTGTTTTCTTTAAAAAAAAAAGTTATTTTATGTTCTGCTTCTATCAATTCATTCAATCCTTATAAAAGTTTTGTCTGTGTATCTGTACACCAACAATACCACATGCAATACACTTTTTGTATAAAACATGTTTTCAAACAGAACTCCATTGTCATGTTTTTCTTTTGATATTTCATTGACTTAGAATTGGGACGAAATTGTCTTTTTTTTTTTTTTATCTCGCTACATATTATGGAGGCCCATACTTAGTTATACTAAGTCAAACTTTGAACCTATAAGTCAAAATTATGAGAAAGTAAGTCATCTAATCATTTTCATTTATTAGTTAAAACTTTTACTTACTATTTCAAAACAGTGTCTTACTATCTCATAATTCAGACTCTGACGTGGCTTTAAAATAATGGTTAAAGCAAAAATTATTACCATGGGTATTTTTCTCTTCATCATGCATAAAATTTGGATAGATAATCTGTGTCAGATCTTTTTGATTTAGCAAATCAATTTTTGGAGTTAGTATGTCACAATTTGACTTCATAAGTCAAAGTTATTACCATCACAATCACATCATGGCTAAACCTGGTGTATTTTTCTTTCTTTTGGCAGAAATTTACTTGCATACTTCCGGACATTGTCCCACTGATTATTTTCATTACTTTCAAGAAAGAGTCTTGAACATTATCAATCAAACTTTATTTAGATAATACCTTTCATACCAATCAAAGTGTTTTCATCAACAACTGGTCTAATTTTTCATTGTCTTAAAAAAAGAGAGAAAATGTTACTATAACAATATTTTCAAGTGATTTGTAGGCTTTCCTTTTACAACTCTGCTGACAGAGTTGATGTGTGTTGTGTTGAGAGCCTGCAAGCTGATGTTAAATGTGTGTTACTCTACATGTGTGTGTGTGTCTGTTATCTCTGACGCGGTGCAGAATGTGATGTTTCCCCTCGCGATAAGAATTTTTGCACACGCTGTGACGTTTCATAGTCAAGGCAACCACTTGAAGACGGAGAGGCTGCTCTGAAGTCAGGACCCACTGCTGAGGTGTGCTGAGGTTTGTGTCCCACAAACATATTATAATTAGACATTTTCACTCTGTGGCAGTCAACTGTGCCCATGTTAATACAACAAGTGGCTCGCAAGTCGTTTAATTTCATCGTCAGCGTGAAAGAGTAACCGTATGCGCAGCAGTACCTATACATGAAAAGTAGCTTGATGAGTGTCCAAAGTAGTGGAAGTTTGGAGGGGACGCCATCTTTGGTCCAAGCTCTCCACGTCCCCAATACGGACTGTGTTTTCAGCAACATACCACGGCAGTGTTGAAGGCCCAGGAAGGTATCGTGAAACGATTTAAGAAGCATATATCTTTTCTTCTTGTTCAATTACGTTGTTTTGGGAGGAGAACGAAAGAGAACGGTGTTAAAATGACCCGAGCAAAGCTTTAGTGACGAGCCCCGCTGCTAGTTAACGTTGCAGTCAGCTCCAAAGTCCATTCAGCCTGTTTGGCTAGCTAGTAGCACTGAAGACACAGGACTGTCTTTCTGTGCCCAGGCCAGTGCAGTAACCTAAAGACAATTTAACAGCTACGTGCATAATGGCGATAAACCTTTAGGAGAGCAGAAATGTTACTGTGGTAGTCGGTGCATCCTTTTACAAGCATGCAGCCGTAACAGGAGATAACACCACTCAAGTTAATGGTAGATATGTGAAATGGAGCAGTAATTGCAACGAGAGAAATGAAACTATTTCTAGGGATGGTTAACGCTAATTATATATGACTGGCTTGGTGGCGAGCAATGCATTAAGCGAGCATCGTTTGTGTGTTGACTGTAGTGTTTCCCCCTTAACCAGCCGATGTTCACAATATCTGTGCATGTGTAACTCACGTTAATCATCCCGTTAACCGAGAGGAATGGTCTTACATTGGCTTTAAACACAACATCATTTATCTAACCTTAAATTATTTAGACTGTCTTCAGGTAGCACTTTTGCTATAGCCGCTACTGCATTTGCTGGCAGGCAGCCTTATGTGACCTTTTAGCACAATCAACCTAGATTAAGGACCTAAGTGCAAGTGTAGATGCAAAATGGGTGTTAAGTGTGTGTGCTTCAGGCTGTGCAGCACTCTAATCCACACTATCAAAAGCACTGATGCTTGCTTACTTATTGTGTATATTTAGTGACCTTATGTGGTGTTGCTGTTGTTAAACGTGCATCCTTGCACCTTCAGGAGTTTCCTGAGGATATTGAAACAATGGAGACTTTAAACTGAGACTGAGTCACTGGTAGCTTCTCCTTATGTTGGTATTAATAGTGTTAACATGCATTGATTGACATTAATCAGTAGTGGTTGCTTGTCAGTGTGACACTTGCTAATATTGAAAATTGAAACTGCTTTTTTTTACGTCACGTTTGAGTCTGGTTGGGAGTAGTCCATTTTAGCTTATGTAGGAGATTTTTTAAGACTTTCCAAATGTCTGCCATAAACAGGTGGTCACCCTGCTGAGCAGCATGGAGTTAAAATGACATCGACAGCCAGAGTTGTAGGGGTTCAACCGCTTGATCCTGCAGGGGCCTGAATATAGATAATGGTTATGCTAGGAGGCCTTCATGTTTGAGACAAAGGGGAAACCTTTAAACCACACACATGATTTGTATTTATGATATGAAACTGCCATGAAGCTTGTGGTGAAATTTGAGATATGGCAATGGCTCCATCACAGGAAGACCAAAATGATTGCATTAAACAGCAGCAGTAGAAAGGGTTTTAAAACTACAGCCTCTTGGGAAGATGATGTTTTGTTTTTAATAGGCACAATCATAGGATTTCAACAGCGTTGGTTGAACCCTGAACACACCAGTCATTTATTCACTACATTAGTTATACTTGTCAGACCAACTGTAGCAAGGTGAGAGGTGAAAATGATCATTTATATGAATAGTTTGGAAGAGAGAAGTGTTATATTGGTGATTAACCCCCTACACAGACAGGAGTGGTTAATTATTCTTTTTATTTACATTGATGTTACTAAGTGAACATTTCCACAAATAATTTTAAAAATATTTTGGATTTTATGAGTTGTATCTCCACCAGGAAACGTTGCCAAGGTATTAAAATGTATGTATGTATGTATCTCCTGGTGCACGTTGGCCGTTTAAGGGTCAAGTAAGTAGTGATGTAAGAACATAGCTCTCAAAATTGTTGAAGATATTACAAGTAGCAAACACAGGTAATATCTTTATACAGCTGTCCATTTACTTGTATAAGTTAAATGACTTTAATTATAGACTGACCATTTGATTAGATGTCACTAGTGCTCTTACATGTTTTAGGAAGAGGAAATTGACCTGTTGACTCATTTCTACCAATATTTAAAGACTTTTTTTTAAACTCGTGTCTGTAAGCATGTCGGGGTAATTATTGTTCATGAGATCTTTTTCAGGGGAAAGCATGGCGGTAAAGGTTATTGTACATGATCAAACTCACTGCTCATATTGTAAGTGACAGAAATGTGATCCAGTAAACTTCAACATTGTTGTCTTAAATCTGCAGATAACTAATGCAGACAATGAGTTTATCTGTAGTCAGTTTTACGCATCCAATAAATTAATCTGTCAGACGAGTTCTTCCACTGCTGCGGCCAACATTTACTTTGCTTGTGTGTTTTTAGACTTGTCACTTGATTGCATTTCGGTGCACAAAGTTCATCTGATGTACACAGTCTCATCTGTAATGACTGAAGTTTTTCTTTATTCAAATCGAGGATCTAATGATAGAGGCGGATGTGTGCTGTGCAGAGTGCTTAGTGCTTTTTGTTCTGTTTTTTTATATATATTATTTTTGGGGCTTTTAATTGACCCCCTTCCTTGTGTTGATCTGAGGAAGTGTGTGTGATATATTGCAACTGGTACAGGGCCTGAAATTTATTTTTTTAAATAGGGGGGGGGATTCCCTCCTTAAATGCTTCATATAGGGGGGGATTTTACTTTGTTGGGGGGGGGACTATAGGTCGCACCATGTCCTATTCTTACCGCAGATTGTATTTTGGCACTTTCCTTCAATTTAAGGTATTCTTTGAACTATATTATAGTAATTAGTTATTTAGTATACACTTTAGTAGTTTTATTATCTGAACTACAGTCACCTGCAACTTCATTAGGAACACATGTGTAATATAATTCAATCCAATACAACAGCTCTGCTATGAATTCAGCTTTTTTTTGGAGTTTATACATTTTCAGTTTTTGTTGACACTGTCAAAAAAGTGATAATTCTACTTTGTTTATTACTGAGGTTGCACTTAGTGGTGGTGTACATCCTCATGTATGTTAATGGAGTGGACAAAATATTAGGAACACCTTTTCAGTATAATTCACCCTAATATATATAGTTAACTTATTCTCTGAACTATATTTTATAGTAATTACAAGTTTATATAGTATTATAGCTACAGTTAGTTATATTCAGCTTCAGTAGCATCATGTTTTTGTTGAATGGCTCACTCTTTCGCTTCAGGTCTGTTGAATGAGAAACATCTGAGTGAATTGACGTTTTGTAACATCAGTTGATAAAACGCACAGCACCGCAACTTTTGACACATTGCGCCGCTAATATCACCTGTTTAGTTGGAGCCGTTCATATCTGAGCAGGTTAGCCTGAAACTTGTTACTATGGTAACGTCACAGTTACCTGTCTGAGGATTAACGTTGTTAATGGTGACATCACATGGCGCTGTTTGCATTAGTTTTTCGGGCTCCACAGTTTTTTTCTGAGCAGGTTCTGCCTCAGATGATGTAGATTTATGTTTTAACCAGCAGTCTGTGTTTGTTTCCTTAAACTTAATATCACTGTTAGCTTGAGAGCTACAGATGTGTTCATGGTCGAAGTCAGACAGTTGGACACAGTGGTTCCGGCCAGTCGTCCTGCAGAAAGCACCGCCGCAGACGTTGGTTTAACATTAATATACATCGCTGTAAATGTTTGTGGGAATTTCCTGCATTATAAGTGTTGGATTTGCGGGAATCAATTAAATTATGCGCAATACCCGCAACCCTGCACTGAAATTCAGGCCCTGGGGTACAGTCACAAGTTGGTAGTGTTTAATGTGTTGTTTTTGTGTCTCTTTCCAGTTACATCCCATTTCTCAAGTTGCTTCATGTCGCACACAGTATGGGCACGTCACCACTATGGACCTCATTCTGCCCAGTTTTAAGATGGCCGATGATTTTTGTTACATATAAAGTTCAGTGTGTGTGGTTTCATTCAGCATTTGCATATAACAACAAGGACGTTGGCACAAGTATCATTTGTTTTTATACACATTGGTTATATTTATTCACCAGTAGCTTTTAAATAATAACATATTTCTCACCAATAGTTCAGACAACCACACTCTTTTTTTTCTCTAATATTTACAGCAGATACAGTTTTCAATTTTTTTTTTTCTATTATTTGGCATTTCTGTGTCGGTTCTCTGCAGCGTGGCTGATGCACCAATATCCCCCTGCCTCACGTTCTGCTGAAGTCACGTTTATCTCGGGAGAGTTAGATGGTATCGTCGATGGTATCTCCAGTCAGCGGGGTGTATTTTGCCTTTTTGCATTTCCTCTTAACACACCTGATACATATATTTATACACTCACACACACACACACACACATTTGGAGACAGTCTCACACCATATGCTGCTGTCAGAGTTGATAGGTGTGTGGATTTAAATGGCTGTTACTCCAGATTTAGTGTGTTTTTTTTATCATCATAGTCAGGATTATTGTGATTTTACATAAAGTATGAGGAAATGTTATCATTGTGAAACATTTGTTTTCCTTTTTTAAATTGATTTGAAAAACCTCTACTGACTGACTGTCTGAACGGATACGCTGCCAAGGCTGCATACTAGCCCTTTGTAGATTCAAAATGGTCGTCTCATTAAAGCGCAGGTTTAGTAAGCAGACCCCTCTTGAGTCTGCGGCAGCACTGAAGGCCAGGGAGCTCACGTAACAGTCCTACAGGAACATGGTATTCATCCTTGCCTAGCAGTCAAAACATTGCTCTTGGACTCTCATGATAATAGCGTTTGGCACAGAAATCCCTGGTTACTTTTTAACTTCTCCTCCGTGTTGAGTGGTAACAAATCATTTTGGTAACTTTAGCAGTGTTAAGCTGCTACTGTTACATTTGATAGCGGTAACAGAAGCAAACAAAAACCATAGATACATAAAATGAAAGAAATATCACACATTTGTTTTTTAGGCCGAGACTAAATGTATCAGACCTCTGCTGTCTTCCTCATTGCTACTGTATCATCTGCACCTGAATGGGTATTCAAAGGCTTCAATTAAACGGATCCTTGAATAACAGAGTAATACGTGCGTTGTTTCTAATCTCTCCAGGCACCATGGAGGAGCTGCACAGTCTGGACCCCCGGAGACAGGAGCTGCTAGAGGCACGCTTTATGGGCGGGGTCAGCGGCAGCACTGGGGGCAGCACAGGCAGCACAAGTGGGGGAACCAAAGTGAGTGTTTTAGGGTTGTTTTTTTTTTTGCTGTGTGATATCAATGTCTGTATAGAATGATCTGTTGAAATTTTAAGTTTAGTCTCCAGTTTTATGTGAATATACTTGCTTTCTTTTTCCAGGGTTTGACCAATAATGAATGTTCAAATCACAGCTTTGGAAGCCTCGGATCCTCAAGTGACAAGGAGTCAGAGGTACAAATTCACATCTTGGCTCCTATTTGAAAAGCCTGCTGGCACTGACTATACTCACACAGACTAAAATAATCATACTTGTAGCCATTTTAAACAGAGGGTATCTCAATTGAGCTGCTTACATAGGTTACCTACAGAGTTATTCTGTTTGGATTCTTGGAGCAGAGCCAAATTAATGAGTGACAACGCACTGCCAGATTAGTTTTCCTCCCCCAGAAAGTAGGCCACCAGGTTAAGAGGCTTGGCTACCATATGTGGTGTTAAATACCTTAAAATGTCTAATATTGATACATACTGGGTTTGAGGTATAAACACAGTGGTTCTGCACTTCAGTAACATGAATAAAACTTGAACTATGTAATATAAGCTTGCTTCCATAATGGCTTTATTCATATTCAGATGATCAGAGAAAGCTGTTTTTATGGTGGCTTTTTGTTCATTTGTTTTGTTTTTGGTTCACGTTTGAAAATTGCAGTCAGTGTTAAATTGTCATTTGTGCCAGAGAGTTCTGAGGGCATCCATTTTAATATAAATTAAAAAAGAAAATTAACAGCATCATCCAGAAAATGTATGTGACAAATCTGTGATAGATTACAAAAATCAGTCACGCAATTTGTTTGTCACTGATACCCTCGATGTCCTCATTAAGAAGTGTACAAGACCAACAAAGGCTTCTTCGCTCATTTCACAGAAACCACTGCATTTGCACCATGTAGGGTACCAACCAGCTTCAAACTGAATTTCTGTATTCAGATTTCATGCTCTTTTTCTTTTACACTGTGGCTTTACAGTTCAGTCTCTTGTTTTGTTTTTCAGTCATGCTTTTGCTCTTCTGAATGTCCTCTAAAGCTGGAGTAAAATTTTTTCCCCCGTTTCATAGAAATTCTAATTTGAATATTTTATTCTGTTGAATTTACATTTACACATTGAAATTATATGTTGTCATACTCAAACCATCGTCTGTTTATAAATACCCGGACTGTACAGAGTTGCATTTTTGTGGTCGTTAAATGTTATTTCTTCTGATTATGATCGATTTGGTGGTGTTTTGATTATTTTATGGTAATCCTTCAGGAGTTCCCAGACCTTTTGATCAAGAGTCAAGTTGTAATGAAGTACTCGTGTAGTAAAAGGTTTTAAACAATTATGTAAACAGAGTCTCGTGACTAAAACTCTGTTCTTTCTCACTTACTAGGGGTCAGATGTGAAAAGAGGCAGTTCTCCTGCTTATTCGGTGGGTATATGATGAAACCTAAAGATGCTATTGTTGGCACTTGCTTTGATTATATAGAAATAATTACATAGAAATAACTACAGTAGACAATTAAGATGCTATTTCTAAAAGAAGATAACTGACATGAAAATGCAATAAAATCAATTATTAATATTATTTGATCTCATATAGATCAGGGGTATTTATCATTGTTATCCATAATGTCTTAATGCACTCTGGGGACAAGATAGATTAAGTCAATTAAAGTCAAAATAGTTTTGTTGTGCAGTGATTGTTTTATAAAATGGTGAATACATTTTCTCTTTCAGACCCCAGAGAAAAAACAGTCTGAAACAAGCAGAAGCAGAAAAAGGAAACCTGACATCCAATCAGAGAGCAGCCAAGGTGAGTCTCTTTTTGGTAAGAGACAAATTATCACCAGCTGAGTTATTTCAGTATTTCTTTAAAATGCTTTATTGAACACTCTTCTCCTTCTTTACCTTCACAGGAAAATCAATTGTGCGAGGACCCAAAATAAGCGATTATTTTGATGTAAGTTTTTCATTTGGCGTCAGATGTTTCATTTATTGAAAGGAAGTGCAGAGTGAATCATGTGCTATATTTGTTCAACAGCAAGACACATAATACATTTCCTGTCTCTAAAATAGCAGCATTGTGAAATAAAAGGAACCATTCGTGGGTCAGGTGTCACCAAGAGTTAGGCAAAGATGTCACTTCTACTCTCTTTTCCTTTTTTAGTTTCAGGGAGGAAACGGGTCCAGTCCTGTGAGAGGTCTCCCACCAGTGATTCGTTCGCCCCAGAACTCGCATTCCCATTCCGCTCAGGGCATTGCTGTGAGTTGTGCTCAAAATCTCTGTTGCTGCTCCATTTGGCATTGCCTTATATTAACAGAAGTGACGTCTCCTCTGTTGCAGGTTAGACAAAATAGCTCATCTCCTACTTGTCTGTCTTTTGGGGACCACATGACTCATCCAAAGCAACTAGCAGTCAAATTTGTTCAGGTGAGGAGAATGACAGCGGATACTCTGGCCAGTATTGGCTCTTTTAATATTTTTCAGATTGCTGTGCAATTTACACTTTCTTTTGTTGCTTTCCACTCTAGACTGACCTTACTGTGTTAAAATTGGCTGCCCTCGAAAGTACAAAGAATCTAGACCTTGAGAAGAAGGAGGGGAGAATAGATGATTTGCTGAGGGTAAGGAGAAAGTCAAACCCTATTTACTACCTCACAGAAAGGCCTGACTAGGCTGTGTGTGGCTGTGTTGCAAATCAAAAAGAAATGTCATACACGGCAATAAAACTTTTAAATAGTTGGTGGTTTTGGGGTATAAAAAATGTGTTTTTAAATATTGATTTTACTTTTTTCTTCTTCTTCTTCATAGGCAAACTGTGATCTCAGGAGACAGATAGATGAACAACAAAAATTACTTGAAAAGTACAAGGAACGCTTGAATAAATGCATCACAATGAGCAAGAAGTTGCTCATAGAAAAGGTAAATTTACTGTTTTTCTAATTTTGTAAAACACTGAATATTTACAGTATGTGTCTGTGCAAACATTACTAACCTGTGTTTTGTGTTATTCCTCAGAGCACCCAGGAGAAGCAGGCTTGTCGTGAGAAGAGCATGCAGGATAGACTACGTTTAGGTCATTTCACTACAGTGAGACATGGAGCCTCGTTCACAGAACAGTGGACAGATGGCTATGCCTTCCAAAACCTTGTCAAGTGAGAAGCTTTTACAGTAATGATATTGTCTATGTCTCATTAACTATTTTGTTTTATTTTATTCATAGCTGCTTTTTTTCATTTTTAACCTTTTATTCATCCTAAGTGAACGCTGTCTCACATTCACACCTAGCTGCTCAGTACAACAACACTCTGATTGGTTTGCCACTGAGCAGTTCATGGGTTAAGGGTTCTGCTAAAAGACCTCTTCTGTAACCATAATACCCTATTAATTACAATTATTAACTCAAAACAAGGGAGCAAGTCTACTCAAAAAATGTGTAGTATGCAAATGTATAGGGCAACTATTGCACTCACATTGTGCACATTGATAATTAGTTAATTTTTTCTGTTTGACTTTTTTTTTACACAGAAAAACACTGAATATTTACATGGTAGGCTACAAAATATCATATCTAACCCTAACCCTTAGTTTATTAGTGTATTTAACGGGGCCATGCACTACACAACAATTGGGCCAGAGTTAGCTAGTCATGTTTTGCTGATGTGCTGGTCTCCCTTGCATTGTTCTTGTAGAATGATGCACAAGATCATGAATTAATTTGTACATCAGATGCATATCTGCAAAACAATAAAAATGTCAAAGGGCAATACATTACTTTTGAATGATAGTACAATGGTGGTAGCTCCTTGGTATTTACATGACACATCCTGTGTAAACAAGACTATAGTCTCGGTAAGTATGATGAATAGCAGCACATTTCCCACTTTACCTTTTGATTGTGTCAGTTTTGGTGCTGAATGAGTCCAGCTGGATCAGACAGACACTGGCACTACTTCCTCAACCATAAAGTGTGATCACCATGAGTAACATTACTGCCAGGGACCAAGCAAGAGTTGCAAGTTAGGATTACTTTTGTCTTTCTAGTGTAAAAATGTGTTGCTTTTACATGAGAGTTAAATTATAGCAAAGGCACTTAAGCCTAACGCGTACAGATAAAACATGAGACTTCATGTGTAGGCTGTTACAAGAATCAGTGTTGGACAGCTGCTCTGTACATGCGCTGGAGTGTAATTGGATGCAGTAACCCCACCCACGCCAGTACTCTATGCATCGGCCAAAAGTGGTACCTCGGATTCAGTTTGGGAAGAAAAAAAAAGTTTCTTTTTCATTCTTTGTTATGGTGTTTTGATAAGATGTTCAAGTTGAATATTTTGAGTCTCGATTACAAATGGAAGAAGGGCAATGGTATCAATTTCTCTTTTTTCCCTCGGCAGACAGCAGGAATGGATAAACCAACAGAGAGAGGACATTGAGAGGCAGCGAAAACTGCTAGCCAAGAGGAAACCTCCATCCTCCAGCAACTCCCAAACACCAACCACAAACTCAGAGCCAAAGCAACGCAAAACCAAGGCAGTGAATGGAGCAGAAAGTGATCCCTTTCTAAAACCCAGCCTACCTCAGCTGTAAGTCCAGGCCTTGAGTACATCAAAAGATATCAGAACAATCGTTCTTCAGAAATACAGAGAACCATTCGTGAAGCAAGTTTAACAGTCTGCAGCAGTGTGGTTTGGTAGACTGAAGAGTAACAACAGTAAATGTACAAAAGCAAATGCTTCTCTCTCTTCTCTCATCCTGGAAAGGCTGACACTAGCAGAGTACCATGAACAGGAAGAGATCTTCAAACTGCGACTTGGACATCTCAAGAAGGTTTGTCAAATGCTGATCCTGATGCTGTTATAACTCTTATTCTTCCAGTATGGGGGTTTGTTTGTCTGCATGTACGGTACAGGCTTAAGATTTAGTGTATTAACGAATGTCATCCAGTGCCCACAATATAAGAAGGATAAACATTTTAGAAGATGTAATATAATTACAGTTAGTAGAGTTAGTGAATTATGAAATGTAGCAAATCTTTGTCTTCTACAGGAGGATAATTAAAAATATTCAGCCCAATTTTCTTTTTCCTGAGCCAAACCACTGTTCCTTTTTTGCCTGTAGTTTGTGGACGTACTCATTGTTTTGCCAATGAATAAACATCACGGGCATCTCCTGACAGACTCTGTACCAAGTCAGCTGTTAATATTTAATACAGAACCAGTCAGCTGTGTACCAGTGGGTTCTGATGAGATCCTCTCCTTGTAGACAGTGCATTGAAGTTCCTTCTGTGCATTTGTGTGCTTGAATCATTTATAGGAAGAAGCTGAGATCCAGGCGGAGCTGGAGCGTCTGGAGAGAGTGCGCAACCTTCACATTCGGGAGCTGAAGAGAATAAATAACGAAGACAGCTCACAGTGAGTCTGAATCAATTTCTTTGACAGTTACTGCATTGACATTGGAACTTGATGTACACATGAAGCCGGTATTCTCAGCCACGGTAGTGACGTTAAGTAGCACTTAGCCTGTCAAATAGAAGCTTTCTTGTCTTTTTCCTATTTCATCTGTCTTGTATTGGATAGAAAGCTGGGTGAAGAATTTGTCATGGTCATTTGCATATGTGTAATTTTCAATGTTTTCTTTTCCCATCTGAAGATTTAAAGATCACCCAACGCTGAATGAACGATACCTGCTCTTACACCTTCTAGGGAGAGGGGGCTTTAGTGAAGTTTACAAGGTAAGTCATGACCTTGAAATAAAATGATAGTTAACAAGTATTTTCATCAAAGGTTAAGCCTATTTTTCTGTGTGATCTACAGGCCTTTGACTTGATTGAGCAACGATATGCTGCTGTAAAAATCCATCAACTAAACAAGAACTGGAGAGAAGAGAAAAAGGAGAACTATCACAAGTACGTTGACCCACGCTGAAATTCGAATTAGCATTTTAACGTGACAAACTTAGACAAGCTGCCCTGATTAGCTTCCAGTGTATTGTTCTTCCATAAGACACCAGTATCTGGCAGATCCTGATTTGGTTACTAATAGAAGTATAATTACCTTCCACTCTACAGGCATGCATGTCGAGAGTACAGAATACACAAGGAGCTGGACCATCCCAGAATCGTGAAACTTTACGACTACTTCTCGCTGGACACAGACACGTTAGTCACTGCACGCACTCTTGTTGATGCATTTACAGCAATTTTTATTTGGTTGCTATTGGTGGTAATTCTTTTTATCAATTTGACAGGTTTTGCACCGTTATGGAGTACTGCGACGGCAACGACTTGGATTTTTACTTGAAGCAGCATAAGCTAATGTCTGAGAAGGAGGCACGGTCCATAGTCATGCAGATTGTGAATGCACTAAAATACCTGAATGAAATCAAACCCCCTATCATCCATTATGACCTTAAGCCAGGTAAACACCATTCTCAATATCGGATAACTCATCACATCAAGAAAATGTCAGTTATTTTAAATTGAATCAGATTATATCAATGAATATCGGTTACCTTGTGAGCTAAACAAGTGGTCTCAAGTGATCTTATGCTATTTTTTTCCACTGCTGACTTATCGTACTTTGATTTCAAGGCAATATCTTGCTGGTGGACGGCACAGCCTGTGGTGAAATCAAAATCACAGATTTTGGTTTGTCCAAAATCATGGATGATGACAACTATGGCGTAGATGGGATGGACCTCACATCACAGGGTGCAGGGACCTACTGGTGAGAAGAAATGCCCCCCCCCCCCCCCCCCCAAATCATCACACATAAGGTTGTGCAAATGTATATAAGGCAGCTGATACAGACACTAAACTTCTTCTAAACAATCTGACCAGGTATTTGCCTCCTGAATGTTTTGTGGTTGGGAAAGAGCCGCCAAAGATCTCCAATAAGGTGGACGTGTGGTCTGTGGGTGTCATCTTTTTCCAGTGTCTCTATGGAAGGAAGGTAAGGACATGCAGATTCAGATTTCTCCCTTTTTTTTAATGTCATTTTTGACTGATCATAAAGCACTGTTCTCCCTCTTTGCAGCCTTTTGGCCACAATCAGTCTCAACAGGACATCCTGCAGGAGAACACCATACTCAAAGCTACAGACATTCAGTTCCCAGTAAAGCCTGTTTCCAGTAATGAAGCCAAGGTTGGTTGAGCTTG
This sequence comes from Scomber japonicus, assembly GCF_027409825.1. Lineage (NCBI taxonomy): Eukaryota > Metazoa > Chordata > Actinopteri > Scombriformes > Scombridae > Scomber > Scomber japonicus. The sequence goes on from NC_070588.1 coordinate 16,202,326, forward strand.
TGTTCAAAAGGGATGCAGCCATTTCAAAATATTCCTCTTGTATTATCAAGTAAAAACATTTTTAAACACATGAACACTGCCAACTGACCTGCACATTTTGGATTGTTCCCTCTCCCTCTTCAGGCCTTCATAAGGCGGTGCCTGGCATACAGGAAGGAAGACCGGATCGATGTTCACCAGCTGAAAAGTGACCCCTACTTGCTCCCTCACATGCGGAGGTCAAGCTCCTCTGGAAATCTGCAGATGAATGCCGCTGGCTCAGGACCAGCCTCCTCCAGTATCATCTCATACTGACGGGCTTGTACTGTGATAGAAATGTAAACTGATCAAGTGGCTGCCATGTCTGCAGAGCTCCTCGAAAGGCTCGGACAAGTAGGAGAGGGAACAGCCAGCAACAGGAGGAGCAGGACACTGGTGGGGAGATCTCACCTGGCCTCCTGACCTGTGCCAGGCTTCTACTTGTTTACCAGGGCTTCGTAAAAATGGAGGACAGTGAAGGGATGTTTTTAAAGGACATGAGTAAATCGACCTCTTAGAGGGCTCGACAAAAGCACTGAAACTGACAACGTATCTTGATGAAAATGTGACTGGACGCTTGGTTCAGATGTTGCAGTGGGATAAAGCCTTAAAGGGCCGAAGGGAGACTTGGCAGCGGCTGTTTAGATTAAATAACATGGTCCTGCCAGGGTGCAAATGATCGAGCTGCTAGAAATTAATTTACTGTGAGGGAGAGGACTGTCATCGTTAAGTAGAACTACAAAGATCTCATTATTGATTTTCACAAATGTTAGGCTTTAATTTGAGTTACTTAGCCATGAGAATGTAATGTGTAGCATACAAATGGCATCTAGTGACATGTAGGGTGGGGCAGCATACTTACATTTAATGCACAAAGTAACCAAATGTAGAAAAATAACGATGTATAAAATCCTATGCAGGAATATTAATTAACAAATAAATTGGAAACTGTATATGCTGTACAGGGTGAATTTTCAAATTTTGAACTGCCGCAGTAACATGTACAAAGAGTTAAAATTTGCCCTTGTGAAAGTGGTTTCCTGGAGCAGTTTCATTTTGCTTCTTTGTTGCTCTTACTTTTTCAAGGGCTGTATGTTACACTTCGGGTACAAATTGTACAGTTCTGCTAAGAGTGAATAATAATAATAATAAATGCCAGGAACCTTTTTTTCTCCCAGTGAATGATATTGTTAAATATATCATGTCTTTCATTGCAATGTTGTCCATTTTTGTCACAGAGTTATACACAAACAGTATTGGCCTCTGTTTTGTTAGATTACACTGACACCCTGTGGCTTTGCTGGGTACTGCACTTTAAAATGGTTGACTGAGGATGCTCAAAACATGAAATGAACCACTAAATACAGAGCTGAGGTAGGAAATACATCAGTTTAATCAAGATGTCTCATACATACATATAAACTTTGTACAAAACCAAAACCATTTAATTAATGGCTACAGAGCTGCAGCAAGCAAACCTGCTTTTTTTTTTAAAGGAACATTCCCAGCAGTATACTGCCCAGACTTCCCCTGAAGACATTCAGTAGTTACGAGAGAGACTTCACATTTATAAGTCACCTAGTTGGTTTTTCTTAGTAAACTTTTAGAAGCCCACATAGTTTAAATTAATATACAGTATATACCCATTACTATGGCTATGTTATGAGCTATTTAACATTGTTCTGCACCAGTTTGTAATTGAGTAATTCTGGGTTCCAGTATGTCAATGTTTCAACTGAGTGTCACTAATTGACTGGCTATATTGTGTTCAGTCTTGAGAGCAAACAGACAACCGTAAATGTTTTGCTAAGATGAGTCTGCCGACATTGTGATGTTTATTGATTCAGAGGTGGTGACTGGTAATGACACAATAGTTTTAGTCAGTGAACTGTTCATTTGGATACTGGAGTAGGGAGACATGGTGGTCTGTGAAACCACAGGAGATGCATTAGCAGTAACCGACGGAAGAACAAACCCAGACGGAGGCAGAGTAACACCGGGGGCCACCGCGGGCAGCTGAAGAGGTGGAAAACCTGTGGAGCACAACACAAACTGTTTCCAACTGCTGGATAGAAAGCTCTGATGGCATTACCCAGGAGAGGTGGATTTGACCAGACAAACAATTTTACATAGGCTTTCCCCCCCTTGTTTTTAACCATAAAACAATTTGACTTCACGGTGAATGGATTCAAAAACTGACAGTTTTTGAATCCATTTTGAATCAGTTTTTGAAATGCTGAATTGTGAAAATGAAAAAATGTCTCAGCAAAAATGTACATTTATTTCTACAAAACTTTTAGATTTATATTATTTATAACTCAAGCACAATCAAGAGAAGCAAAGCTTTTAAACAACAAAAATACCTGATTGTTGTAATCCACCAACTCCAGGTGGCAATACGAGGCCCACATCTGGCAAGGTCATATTTAGGTTTGGTAGATTAGGAAAGGGTGGGAGACCTCCAGGTAAAGGAATTAAGCCTGTGCAAGAAATGCAATAGAAGTTAGACAATGTCACATCATGCAAGATTGGCTTCGGCACGCGACTTGTAAAGCTATAGGCCCTAAAATAATGTACCAACCTGGTGGTGTGGCGGCCACATTGACTGACAGTGGGACACTATGTGAGGAGGTGATGTGGTTGGACAGGGGGACAGAAGGAACCCCTGAAACAGGATTTTACAGAATGTTATCATGACCTTTTTTTTTCTTTGAAAGTACAATTTTGATGTCTTAACTGAAAATTTCCACCAAGAAAATACATTTTGTTGCTGGCTCAACCTCAAACAGGATATTTTTGACAGAGATAGTAGTGTAGTGTACCTGTATGCACACTATTAAGGACAGTGGGCGGGTTCGAGCTGACTGACAAGCCAGTCGATGCAGAAGAAGACACAGCGACTGGAACAGTTGGAACAACGGCAGAAAGATGGACCTGGTAACCAAAATAACTTCATATCAGTAAATGTGCACAAGCACTGGGATTCGTATGACATCCAAATAATGTTCTGTCTACTGGATGCTGTTAATTATGTGTTCAAATATTTCATTACCTCTGTGAAGCCATCTTTAGGTGGAGGAGCTGGTTCACTGTGAGTCTGTGCAGGGAAACTGATCTTCTTGCCCTCTACAAATGGCATCGTAGGTATCCTGTGCAGGTAGCCGTAGCCAATCCCACAGCCTAGACTGAAGAGACAAGAACAGTGAGGGGAAATCCACTGTCCTCAACATGTCCAAACTGCCTCAAAATGACAAGTAATCACTTGTCCAGCTCTGGGAAATCATCTGACAGAATAGCATTGATAGTATGCTACAATTTAAAAATCTGCACCATTTCCAGTTGGGCTGTTCTTCTTGAAAATGTAAGGGCCATAGGTTTGTTAGCAGTTGTTCTCACCACTGTTCAAGTTACTACTGTGCCTTAAGATATGCCCAGAATTTGGTAGGCTTAGATCTATGATTGTCTGGTCTCACAAGACTAAAGAGATCCAAACTGTAAACATAAAAACAAATGAAAACACATCTATAAACTAACCCATATCATTATTATTATTATTTGCATTAGCATTTTTATTTAAAAAATCATCTTTACTATTATTATTGTTATGTTTATGTTTTATCATTTAGAGTTGATGCTCAGCAGTGGTGAGTTAGTCATGCAGAAAAGGTTCAATAACTGATTTGCACCCACATGGTTTTATGGTGTTGTATGAGCCAGTGAAATGGTGAACTATTATACTATACAATTATCCTACCAATATTCTCATAGAAACATGAACATTTTAAAGGCTGGTGTTGTTTAGTTTTCAACTGCCTATGGAAGAAAAGTTTTATTCCTTGACAACTGTCATACCTGCCCTCTCCACCCCAGTCGCAGTTTGGTGTGATGAGCACCTCACGGCAGTTGTCTGTGTCCGTGTTGTAAACATACAGCTTCAGCTCCTTCCCTTCATAGGTTTCAACGAGGGAGAACAGATCATCACTCTGTTCAAAGAGGAGAGACACACGTCAGATCAGCCCGTTGCTACCTCTAAGTCAACATCACTACTAATACAAAGCAGGTACCTCATTCATGGTGGTGTCAGCTCCTATAATGTAGTCAGCATGCGCTCTTAGACCAGCCAGGGCTGCAGGAGAGTTTGTCTCTACTTCCTGGACTCAAAAAAAACCCAACATCATATTAGGTCAAAGCATTTGTTTGTTTTTTTTACATTTGTGCCTCTTTTAATATTTCAGTATCTGCTTAGCACACTCACCAGGACATGCCAAACATTTTCATTTGCTCCTTCAAAGCTGCAGAAGCGAATGCTGACTCCCAGCAGCCCCTGGCCGCCCCACATGGTGCTGGGTGTAACGGTGGTCTCCCTCACAGCCAGCGTCTTGCTGCTGTATAACAGCAACTTGATGGGCTTCTCCACATTCATCTTCAGCAATTCTTTCAGGGTGTCATTGTCTTTGTTCTGTCCGAGATCAACACATTTACATCTTCTGTCATAACACTTATGGCTGTATAGAGACTTGAACGCAGGTCCAACAGTTTCAATTTAGCTATAAGAGTAAACTTACCAGTCTAGTGTCACAAATGGAAATGATGAAATCAAAGAAAGGCTCCAGTCCCGCCTGATAACCTGGAGAATTCTCCTGAACCTGCAAAATACAAACAGGAATATAAAGTTTCACAAACAGGTGAAATAGTTCATTTGAGAAGTACCTTGAAGACAAGATATTTCTGGTGTTGAATAATCGTCTCCCCTTTTTACATTATGGACCAAACTATTCAGAAATCTTGAGACAGACAAGGATTAAACCTCAAAAATGTGAAATTCTTAAAAACTGACTAAACAGTAGAGCAGCAACAGCAGTGATGAGAAGAGTAGTAGAAACATCTTGACTTGTCATATTAGGAAAAGCACAGGTCTTACTAATAACATTAACCATGTGACAGTGAGCCGGCATGCTCAGGGTCACAACTAAAATACAGCCATCATCATATTATCATGTACACCTGCGCTTTTCCAACTGTGATGTGTACAAATTGTGCAAAATAAGCTTGTGTATGAATTGTTTTAAACATGAAACAGCTTTCAGGACAGCATTCTCATTCTCTCACTTCATCTTCTCATAATTCTGTTCATTATTCACTAATATTTGTTTTGTTTTTTTCATGAGAAATATTGTACACTGTGGCTTTATACTGTAATCCACTGAAAGTTATTCCAATGAAGCAATCTGAAAAGGATTCAAAGAAGGTTGAATCGAGGACAAGTGAACTTAAAAAGACATTTCGTCTCTCATGCAAAGGACTTCCTCATTTCTAACTGGCTGGTCAGTAATCTCAAGTATTTAACCTCTGTGGTTATTAAGATCACTGATAATACTTTGTTAGCGCTCCTTCATTCCTCTGTCAAACTATCTATCTGCCCTGTCCATTGTCCTGGAAAGAGTCCTTTATAGTTCAGGTGTAGGTACACTGCTGAGTCTTGATCTGACAAGTTGGTTATTGTCAATATTAACAAATATCAAATCTCTGCCATTATTAGAAATCAGTATGCTTCACACAGACAGGCGAGGATTGCATCTCACAAATGTGGAACTGTTGATTTCAAAATCTTAAAAACAGCTGAAAACACACAGTAGGAAAAGCAAAAGTGTTACTAATAACATTAAAAATGTGACAGTGAGCCAGCATGTATACTACAAATGTGTGTTCATAGATTAATGAATAGTAGTTGTTCTTGGTAAAAACTAAATGAAGAGAGGGAAATGGAGTATGTAAGATGACCGTAAGTAGCATTTCCTCTTCCTTTTAAAAACCACAACAGGTTTTGGGAATGCATGCACACGCCCCAGCACACGCCCCAGCGTCTGACTTCTTACAAGGCTGCCACACCGGTTATTCTGGCAGCTTCCAGGTTAGCTCACAGAAGTGTTAAACGAAAGCACTGACAGGTGTGGCGTGTCCTTGAGTGCACATGCATGAAACATATTAATTATTAATACTTATCACTGACAAGTCATGAATTTCTCATACAGTTTAAACAGGCATGACAAATTAGATAAAATAGTAATGGGTTAATATGTGAAATTCTTTACAACCAGAAAGATAAAATCTATTGGGCGTCGATCACTGAAAACATGAACTGGAGAAAACCCTGGCTTTTACATCCTGTTAATTCCTTATTGCAAAATACATGGCAATTACAAGTTCTTTGTACTTTTACTAATCACGGGGGAAAAGTCATCCTTTTCTTTTCTTTCACTGTGATGTGGTTCACATCTTTCAGCAAGAACTTGCTCACCATATTTTCAGCTTCATTGATGGGCCTTTTACTCTATATTAGTCAATGACGTGACGCCTACATTTTCAGTTAGAAAAAGGTTTAATATGTAGTACCTTTCCTTTATATGTACTCATTTTAACTTTTCAAAAACCACAAGTTATTAGTAATTTTTCTGTTATTTAAAGTGACAGAATAAGTGATGCGACTGTCTGGCCATGACTGCTGTTATGAAAACTCAACATAACATATAAACAAACTGACGATGATGATTTTATGAAATATCATGTGCAACCATCAAGAAACAACCACTCTGGGACTTTTATGATGAAAATCATTCAAAAGGCAGGATGCTGCATCATGCACTAGTTTGCCAAGGACTCATGGACGCAACAAGCAGGATTGTAACCATTTCATTACCTGGAGGGATTGCAATTTTTGTATGCATGTTGATCTACACTATATAGAGTATAGAGAACTAACTAACTATTACAGCTTCCACTCTTCTGGAAGGCTTTCCACAAGATTATGGAGCGTGGCTGTGGGAATAATCTCAACCCCATCTTTGTGATGAACTAGACGGGGTCTGGCACTTCGTTGCTGAGTTGCTGTTGTTCTTAAACACTTCCACTTTTCAATAATACCATTTACAGTTAACAGTGAAATATCTAGCAGGGAACAAATTTCACAAACTGAATTATTGTGAAGGTGGCATCCTACAGTACCACGCTTGAATTCATTGAACTCTTCAGAGCAACTCATTCTTTCACAAATGTGTGTAAATGCAGACTACATGGCTAGATGCTTGATTTTATACACATGAGGCAATGGGTCTGAATGGAACACCTGAATTCAATGATTAAGAGGTGTATCTCAATACTTTTGTCGATAAAATATATCAATAGTCAAGTAGTAGTAAAATAAACTATACACCACAGATTTATGGCATGACTTTGCATTTCTGTCTCAGCTACCAATGAAGAAAACAGTAGGGAAAGATTTAATATATAAAATCAAGTCAGCTTGATAATGACTAGATAACAAATATTTCTGATCTAAATGATTCAATAATCCAAATTGATTTATTCTATTGTCAAGTTAAATGAAAAGTTTGTTCATGACAAAGCCATGAATGTGTGCTGCACTTGTTATAAAAAATGTTTATGAAATGTTTGTTTATAAGAATTCTGTGAAATTGTAATAAAACCACTGGTTTAATTCTATGTTGTAATATGTCATTTTTTTTTAAATTTCTTTCAATAGATTTTTAATGATATGAGGTCTTTATGTCATTTGGTGCGACCATTCATCATGTGGTGCAACCAATAATACCAATAACTGTATTAAATTCAGAGTAAAATCACTTTTCTGTGGCAGTAATATTAATCATTGATACAGTATGCTTAACTGAATTGTATTTTTAAATTTCTTAAATCATTTTTAAGCAATTTACAAGAAAAATAAGTCTTACATATATTTAAGAAGGCAACTGTGACATTATAGAACATAAATATGAGATTATTAGTTACAAAAACTCTAAAGACATGCAAATAATTTGTTTCTAAACACTTTATATTACTCAAAAAAAAAATTTAAGCATGTTAAGGAAATTCATTTATTTTAAGACAGATCATGGTCGCACCACATGACTTTTTTAAGGTCAGTTCTAATTCATCGAGATAAAAAAACACATAAGACGTAAAGGTGTCCTTAAGTGCTTTGAAAGGCGCCTTTAAATAAAATGCATTATTATTATTAAAACACCTAATGTACTATTTTAATATGAATTTATGTGTACTCAACATTCTTAATGTTTGAACTACTGCATTAGATATTCCCATTTTTATTATTTTCAAATTGACCTGTTGAAAATCGTCATTGACCCATAGCTATACTTGTATTTTCTCCAACACAAGAACAGTTCCTTTCAGTAGGCTACATTGTCAATTTTAATATTTTTAATGCTAAATTTTATATCTACAAACACAAATTTTTCTAAATCCACACCTAGTTGTCTGCCTTTCACTTCACACTCAGATCTTACTTATGTAAACATTTATTATTATTTATTCACTTATTTATTTGTCTTATTTCTCTAGGGTGGGGTCTGTGGGATTTATGTGCATTTTAAGCTGTTCTGTGTCTGTTTGTTTTGGTTTTGACTTGTTGTATTTGTGTGTGTTGTGTATCAATATTTGACAGATAAAGTAGTAGAGGGAAAGAATGAGATTAAAACATAATTAGCCTACTAAAGGACAGTCCATGCAGGTCAATATGTCACATCTGCATAACATCACACTCATCCAGGTAGCTTCACAGATAGCAGCTGGCGGCTAACTAACCTGACATAGTCAATTCATTCAGAGGCTGTTTGGGTGGCAATACACATTTATTAATATGAAGCCTTATCTAATATGTACTGAATGGCTACATAAATACCAGTGTTTAGCTGTATAACAAGAGACACTGTTAGCCTCTGCAGCTAACAGGAGGTGTCTTTCTTTTTTACACACACAAACATCGACATGAAAGCTACTCTTACTCTGAGGACGTGGTAGCCTTCAGTCCCTCCACCTGGTATCTCGATGCTCTGAGACCCTCCCATGTTTCCACTGGATGTGTGTGAGGGTGGGCTGTAGCTGTTGCTGGTTAGCAGCCGGGTCTCCACCTGCTCATGTCCGCACTGTGCAGTGTTTTTTTCCCTGCGGTTCCTGCTTCTCAGCACTTCCTGTGGTTGTTACAGACCCGCTGCCTGACAGATGTGTGCTCACAGCATAATCCTCCACTGCAGTGCACCCCTGCTTCATATCACACAGCGAGTCATCCAGGTATATTGATTAAACCAGAGGAGGGAGGGGCGGGGTGGGGGAAATTATTGTAGGCCTATGATGGATATAAAAATGCTTGTGTGAACTTCTGAGAGGTTAAAATGAGCAGTCATAGAAACAATGTTTGTGTGTCTGTTCATGCAGAAGCATATCCTGTCAGGTCTGTCAGGATGTAACCACGCATAGATTAGTCACAACTCCTCCCACAGGTTAAAAAGAAAGAGATAAAGGAGTATTCAACCCACTCTTTCAGGGTTCACTCCAGTGTAGCATCTTGTTTTTTGTATAAAGCATTAAAGAAAGTGTGACAATATTGTTTTTTTCTCATTTAAATCAACTGCAAGATTATAACCACAAAGACAGCTGTTTTTAAGACTTTTGCATAGATTGGATTACAAAATGCTGCAGAGCCCCTAAAGTCCCAGGTTCAGTTTGTTTTGGTAGCTTCATTAGCTGCATATTTGTTAGAGGATTAGAAAAATAAAGTACAGTTTCACCTAAGATGAATACTACAGTATCACTCATAATCATAAATCTGGAGGGGCTCAATACTACAAAATCCCCTCCAGGTGTTTTAAGATGTATGTAAAGCACCCTGCTTTAAATTATATTTGTGTTTGTTATGGCTTTTTTTTTTTAACAAATACTTTTAAACTATCTTGTCAAAAACATTAAAATGGCATATCCTCCGTCTATTTCATTAAAAACTCCAAAATCAATGAACATGCAAATATTTTTCATCTCAAAAGTTTTACTTGTAGACACAAGATGTCTCCTGTTTCACTGTAAAGTCTGTTCTTCTCAGTGTTTGTGTACTGGTGGCATCAGGTTTCCTCATCAAACTTGTGTTAGTTCAATATTAGATCAGAATTGGCTCAAATACTGTTGGAGCTTAATTATTTTTAGTTTATTTTGTCCTCACATGGTCCATATTCCTAAATTAATCGATTAGTTGATTTGTAAATCACATTGCCACAGACTCACAGACTCACAGAAAACATGATGCCAGGGAGTGTTAATCCAGCACAGGAGTACTTGTTAGTATTTGGCTCTCTCTGGGTGTGTACAGTGAAGTTTACATATCATCTGCTGTGGAGGGAACAAGACAAGTCAAGTGTCAATCGAGACAGGTCTTGAGTCCATGAGAGCAGGTAGTGTCTTCATAAGTAAACAAAGTTAAAAAAGACAAGTGTTTGAAGTCTCTGAATGCTGACCGTTAAAATTGCTATTCAATATAATCCAGTAATATTCTTTCAAAGTGGTTTTAACTGTTTTTACACAGCTGAGAACCCAGAGGTCCAGTAACTCCATATTCAAGGCCTGTCTAGTACTGTCTCATTTATAATCCTACGCCCATGTGCATTTCCTCATGTACTATTTTACTGTACAATTTTAGGGAACTGGTACTTGAAAACACACACTTTCACTTCACATACATTTCAGTGAGAAATATTCTACTTCTTACTACTTAATCTGATAACACCTAATTTGCAGATAAATATGATGATGTTATTATTGAAATTAGTCAACAGTTCAGTTTGACCAAACACTATCTGCACCAGTTAAGATAAATTAATCACTTTAAACTAAAAAAAATGCTTTCTTATCCCTTCTTGCAAACACAAAGTCACACGCAGAAAATAAAGCTCAAGGGCACAGCGTTACTGTGTGTCCGAAATTGTACATCAGCCTCCTTCTTGCAGTTTTATTTCTCAGTGTATTGTCACTCAGCTGCTGCGATTACGTTTTGTGTGGAAGGAGAGTTTATTAGATAATGTGTAGAATAAAAACAACATACCTTGTATTCATTTAAAGTGAGCAAAGAGCCTTGTAATCTGTAAATATCTGTCACTATTTATTACCATTAACACCGCTGAGCAATAGCAGTGAAAACATCAGCTTTTTTTTTATTATTCAGACCCAGTTGCTTTTGATTTGGTTGTATGATAATATCAGAGCAGAGACGAGTGAATACAATTGTCTCTGTATCAAATGGTGATAATAAGGGATATCATTGTATCATTGATATAAAGAACAGGGGGCCCAAAGAGTAGATTAATGTATATGTAATTGAATATCTCTGTAGTGCAGCAGGTCTTATCAAATAATTTGAAATAAACTTGCTCAGGATTGTGATTCTCCTCATCAATCATCAGTTATCCCGTGAGTGTCTCTCTCCGCTGGAGCTCACACTGATTTTGTCTCTGTGCTGTGTTAGATGAAGCTTAAACTGTTCTCTCTCTCTCAGAAGAGGAGATTCAGTGTTGGTGCAATATACTCCAACTAGACAGGTTTTACTCTTGACATTGTGGATTGAAACAATTCACATAAATGCAAAATAATTATATCACAGTTATTATTTCACAGTTTGTCTCCAGCTTCAAATGTGTAGACATTTTCAGTTAAAAACATTTCTGATCATCACCAAATTGATATGAAATTATATATTTTTTTTTAATAAGGAAACAGGGATATAACAACAACAAGGTGTTTAATGGAATAAATAGCAATTTAACACCAATCAGCAGAGAGAATACATGATTTTATAATAGGTTCCATCTTTCAACTGGGAAACTGGGGCTGGGATTTGGGCTGAAAGCTGGGAAAAACAGCAGTCCAGGGAAGAAAAGCAGGGCTAACAAGACAAGATGAGGAGCTGGAGTCTGGGGCTGGAAACAGAAGACAGGGTTAAGCCAGAGAAAAAACAGGCAACAACAGAAAAACTCATAATGCATGAAAAATGGCTCAAAGCACAGACTGACTGGTGTAGCTCATGAAACTGCAATCTGGCATGTAGAGGCGTCATTACAGCGATGAGATGCAGCTGATGTAGCTCTGCTCTGACTCCAGCACACCTGTCTCCACTCACACAATCACACAAACACAGAGAGAGAGAGAGAGAGAGAGAGAGAGAGAGAGAGAGAGAGAGAGAGAGAGAGAGAGAGAGAGAGAGCGAGCGAGAGAGGAGAGAGAGAGAGAGAGAGAGAGAGAGAGAGAGAGAGAGAGAGAGAGAGAGAGAGAGAGAGAGAGAGAGAGAGAGAGAGGACGTAGCAGATGATGTCCAAGGGAGAGACTATTTGATGCTGCAAATTAATCAGTCTGAAAAACATGAAAACATAATGTATAAGATGAATAACATGCTTTGGGAATAGAATAATATACAGCCTCAAAATGCATCACATAATTTCATCAACATCTCTGAGACAGTGATGCAACACATCAACATTGTTCAGCTTTACAGACTGTATGTTGAACCTGTTGTTTTATGAGAATCTAGCTCCCTTTTCCTACCATTGAGATGATTTTAACCTTTGAGGAAAACCAAAAGATCAATTGTATATGAGATGAGGAAATTCAAGTGTGATTTCATGACATGATGGTTCTCAAAGTGGGGTCCTGGGACCGCCAGGGGTCCTTGAGGGGGTTCCAAGGGTTCCACATCAAATTTTGACCGGAAATATTATATATTTAAAAAATCCTCTGTGTATGTTTTCAAAATGGTATTTAGGTTTTAGGTTTTTTTATTTAGGCAGTGATTGACATAATGTTTTGATATATTTAAGATAATTTGGGTCTTTGTAATTAAGTCATACTAATTCTATATACAATAAGCGAGAGAGTCTCTACTGCTTGAGTTAACATTACACTACACTTATTTAAGACTTAAATCATTCACTGTTCCTTAGTGATACAGATCATCACATCCATTATTTACCACCAGTGAGAAGTGTACATCACATGGTGACACTTGCTCTTCAAGGAGCAGATAAATAAACTCTGTATTTCAGCAGAAGCTTGCTGACGCCTTAAAACTCTGCGATCACTGCTCTGAATAGCTCTCTCTCAGATTTATATTTCTTCAGCCTTCCAAGGAATTTACAACTAAAGCTGCAAGAAAAAAGCACTATACTTTGCTCAGGCGTTCATTCCACAGACATCTTGGCAAGGAAAGACGTAGGCAAGGAAGACATTAACGAAGTGGCCAGAAACTAAAATGTCCATAACGTGATAAACATCTAGCTGCATGTGCTTAGTGTGGCTGCCCCCTCACACACACTGGATTTCTACACAGTAAGCAATGCCACAGCTACAAATATCTTGAGCTGTTCCTGTCAGGGTTAGTTGCTTAATGTGGTACGTCTCTGAGAGGTCATCTTTTGCGGGATGAAAGGGTTGTCTAATAAATACATGCTCTGTGCTGATATAATGCACTCTGTTGTACTGGGAGGTAGAGATAAAATGCAAAGTGAATTAGAAGACAGCATAGCAGAGCCAAACACCAGTACAAGTAGTTATCACGTCATTATGGCTGTTGTTTATCATTTTAAATTCACAAAAAAAACATCTGGCACACGTTTCTTGTCCTGCCCCACATCATTCCCATTCAGGACAAAAAAAATGACTTAGTGTTTATCATCTGCATACTCATGCAGACAACAGAACAGCACTAGACTACTGTCATGTGTAGTGAGGCTGTTTAGTTCATTTAGCATGCGTTCATTTAGCATGCATGATAACAATCGCCATAGAGAGACTTGGTTAGCTGCGGTGTAATTGCTCCTGGGCTAATGCTTATTCCTTTAGAAAATGTCCAACAGAGACATTTACTAGCAGCCTTTCAACTTTAACAAGTGCCACATTAGGCTTACACTCCCCAGCCATGGAGACAGGCAAGTTACAGTCCCTGGACTATTAATCCCCTGCTTAAAATGTACTTTCTGCCAAAATTAATCAAGTCGTGGACACAGTCAATAGGAGGAGGCTATTTAGATAAGTGTAACCCATTATAATTACTTTAGGAGTCAGAGGCCTGAAGGTCTCACAATTGATTTGGATATCAGTGTTTTTTAATGTCAAGCACGCTTGCTGTTTGGCTTGAAGTTGAGAACAAAATGCATTGATTGCAGTAGTTAAAAAAAAAGCAAAACACTTTTATAGCACAAGAACATGTAATTATTAGCCTTTAAATTAAAGCATAACAACAAAAATGCAGCCCGTGTTGAATTGTGGATTGTAAGAGTTAAAAGGTTACACAGAGAAATTGTTTCAGGTTTAATATTGGACATGACTGCGTGTGTGTATGAATGGTGTATGGAGAAGAGGGGGAAGGGCTGGCTGGCAAGCAGCCCGCAGTCAATATCATCATCATCATTTCATTAGACTTGCCTTACACAATGGGAATGTCAGTATCTATCAGGAAGCTAATGTGGCAGTGATTCCCAGGGGCGGGAGATATATTTGGCACATCAGAAAACCACTGACAAGAATTATATATATATATATACATATAAGAGGGAAGAGTAACACAGCTGAGAAGGGATAGATGGGTGAGCGACCTATTGTTTCACAAAATTCACAGACAGAAAAAAAAGTGGGAATAGAATGAGCACAAGAGGAAAAGGCATTGCAATGAGACCAATAAATCTAATGATCTTTCTTTTGCAGTAATTGTAATGAGTGTTGAATCCTTTGTGCCTGTGTGCCAGGTGTGAAATGGAGGATGAACAGACTAGTGCAAAGGCAGACATTAAGCGTTTCACAGTCTGGTGTCCAGAGTCAGCCTGCCCACCCCACAGAGACAGAAGCCACTGCAAAAACAGAACCTCTCCTTATTATTTTACTGGCCCGATCTTATCTTGATCAAAGTTTAATTATGCTTGTACTGAGATTTAATACAGACAAGCCAACATATTGTTGATTGAAGTGATGAAGCACTTGAAATACTACTAAATATTGGTTTTATTGTCAGGCACCAAGATTATGCTATAACCTTTTCCATACATTATATAGATTTAGCACACTGAATAGATTTATATTTGAATAAATTCACTGGTCTGGTGATTATGTTACTTATTTTGGGTGGTCATTCGTGTCTTTACTAGCCTGCTTTCATTTGCATGTAATCATTCCTAGACTCTCCAACACATGCTTCCAAATTAGCCATGTCATTACATATTGGCACATTTAACCTTCAACAATACTGCTGTCTTTATAAGAACAAACAAAAAGCCATTCTACCTTTAGATGTGGCAAAAAGTCAAGGGTTACAATTTCTATTACTCCATTATGAGCGGTTATCCCTTTAATCCACTGTAACTTTACAAAGCAGCCAGTAACACCGGGCCTGTAATGATCGCTGCACTCAACCATGAAACAAAGAGGCAGCGTCTGGTGGAGGATGGGAGAGAAGCTACTGAAACAGCTCCTCTGCTGTGTTGAAATAAATTGCTGCCAGGCTGAGCCTTGAATTAGGCTCCATGGGGAAAAAAAGAAAAGCATTTTACGATAAAAATCTTAAAAGTGTGAATGATGGGAAGAGTGGAGTAATTGGCAGGGGGTGGAGGCTCATGAAATCTCAGCTGTGAGATAATCAGGGCAAGTCCCTCCAGGGTGATTAATCTGATCAATGGTTGGTGACAGCCAGGTGGATCGCAAAAATAAAAGAGGAAAAAGTCTCTTACTGCAGGATTTTATACACACAATCTTGGGCCAAGATTGACATTTTTACCACATTGTGAATTTTGTCTAAAGGTTGGATGCATTTAACAACACAGAGACTCTGTCGGCAGCTCGCCACCCTCAAACACTCAACCTCTCTCTGTTGCTTAATCCTAAAAACCACCCAAGCCTTCATTTCCTACTCTAAAAATACTTAAAATTGTTTATTGGCTTGATACTTCATGCTTTTTACTGATTTTATGTGAATTGTTAATAAACATAATGTAGAACTTGTGACATGTTTCAGAAGCCTGATTCATACAAATGACACTTCACATCTGGGCTACAGACACCACAGCTGTTAAATATGAAGTTTGAGCTCACTGTAATCATTCCTCCTGCTTTTAATGGCCATTAAAATATCTCTCCTAACATACTTGCAATATAAGTTTCATTCTTCCAAAGTTACAGACTTTTCAATACCAGATTCCATCTTTGTGTTTCCCGGTTGAGCTGAGGTGGAAGAATTGTGACAAAAAAAGGAATTTGGTAGTAAAAAGACTTTAACTTTGAAATATATTGACTTAATTTGACTAGTCGGGACGGCATTGGTTTAAACTTCATATTAGCTTCAGATAAACTTTGAAATACATTTTTGCACAGAGGGAGGACCATGAATTTTGTTCACTTACATTGAAAGCACTTTAGGATCTTGATGTCTAGAATAAACCAGAAACAAGATTACAGCAAGCAAAACCTGTTTCAGTATTCATATGGGCAGCTGAATAATGTTTTAAGACAGTGTTGAAAAACTGTATCTTTTAATACAATGGATTTTCATATTTTTTAAGTATGTTATTGGTGTTGAGAGTACTTTTGTACATGTGCTACCTCTCCCAAAAAATCCCAGCAGTCCTTTTGCATTTATGTTATTGTGAGTGTAAGATAACAACTCTGTGTATAACATGTAAGATTTCCTTATATGGTGAAACAACAGCGGAGCTATTTGGTATAATTAAGTACTGTTGGGTTTGAACAAGATCAGAAGAGAAAAAAGGGAAACAAAAAGATATTGAAATTAATATTACTTTTAAACATACAACAGCATATGTCAACAAAGTCTTCTCCAAGATGATTTCACATCAGTGTTGTTCGCAATGCATATTTATTTGTAAAGTTCAAAGGTCCTTTTGACAAACTGCAAAAACTTGTTCCCACAGATGTTCTACAGCTCATGTCTTTATTCGTGCTGTGGATACAACAGTAATACTCTGCAAATGATGAGTTAAAGTGCCTACATGAAACTTGACAAGGGACATTTCATCCCACTAATTCAGGAATGTACAATTGTTCCGTAAACCTTATCACAGTAGCAAACAGTGTGCATTTAATTGTTCAAGCAAAACTCTTAATGATAAATAATCCCAGTTTCTAACATTGTTTTTTTTAAACATAAGTGTGCCTTTAGTGAGCATGTTAAGACAAACAAAAATTGCATATTATAGTTTTACTCCACTTAACACATAATAATACAGACAATCATATGTCCCTAGAGTAAAAGCCGCCCCATGATCATGGTTTAGCATTGTGCTTTTTATCGTTAACAAAGCGCCGGCAGTAGCAGCCACTCTGTCGGCCTCTTGACAACATTCAATCAGTGGATCACATGACGTTGCACAGATACACAACATAGATTGCACTAAAGTTAAGGGGTGGTTAAGTTAAATATTTGTATATATAAATATCTGAATCCATCCATAAGGGAGAATAAGGGCCATGTACATGTTCATAAATGTAACTCAACCCTTCTTTGGTTCACAAATACACTAAAAGACTTCAATGTTATTCAAAACATTGTGATATCATAAAGCAGAAAGTCCAAATATGAAGGAGGATACATTACAAATGGATCAGAATAGGACAATTATAATCTCTTAATAGAAATAAAGTGGTTCATCTATTACAGACTGTACGGTATGATTGCTTTACATATAGGGTTTTCTCACTGTAAAACTAGGACACATTTGGCACAAAGGCAATGTAACAATACTATACACAATCTACACAAAAATCTCTAAAAACACAGCAATCAAGTACAGTACTTGTTACAATGACTGTGTTATATATTCCCACCTATGCAATATCAAAGGGAAATAACAGCTAGGGTACAATGTGGCGGTGCATCTGGCTTAATAATTACGTAGACAACATGGAGCACCAACAGTCAGTACATTATATATATTACATTAATACCATTTATGTCAATGTTTCAAGGTTCCTTATGTTGTGCTCTGTTGTGAAAAAATATTTTGATCTCATTCTGTTTTTCATACTGATCTGCATATAGTACAACAGTATAATGACATTTTAATAGCTGCTATAGAAAGAATCATGATGTGCTCAGATATTCTTGCAATTTCATATTTACATGAAAAACAACCAGTGTTAAACTCATCGCACTGACAAGAGTCTGTTAATAATATAGGTTTGTTTCCACTTAACATGTTTTAGTAAGAATACCAGTCTGCTTATATAATTCTCTCAAGTTTTGACTGAAGTCCTTTTTACTCAGATAACAAGGTGTGCAAACATCTTAAACATATGACAGCACTGCTAAAGACAGAAGAGACAGAGAAGCACACACCACTGATTATTTGTTGTGCATTGCCAGAGAAGATCTGTAAGCAAAAATCTCTTTATGAGACAAAAAGGGACATGAAGCCAAGCTCAAGGCTTACCAGATTTGGAAAAGACAAATAGAAAAAAAAAAGTTTTCACAATGCAGGTGTGGCTCTTACAAGTCATTCCCCAGTCGCTCGATCTCCTCGATCAAGAAGTCGATGTCTGACCTGGTAGCAGCAGGGTTGGAGATGACCATGCGGAAGAAGTTGACCTTGTCTCCTTGTGGCTGGTAACCCACCATTGTAGTCCCAGACTCCATCATCATGGCCTTGATCTTTGGGGCAACCTGTTGTGGAAAACACACATTATCATTATCGTTACATTATCTCGATACAATGAGAATCAATTTAAACAGGCAGGGCAACTAGAAACCTTAAAAAGCAGATTGATGAGTCAGTACCTTGTGCAACCTCTCACGCCTCTCCTCACCATCAGGCAAGCTGCGCAGGCTCGCAGGAAGGTACCAGAAACACACATTGGTGTGCTGCGGCTGATAAGAGAAAATGGGAACAACATTTGAAAGGAGCACTAATAAAAACTGCCTTCTGTAATTTCAGCATTTCTTGTCAACATGTCAAGAGAGTAAAATGATCCAACTAATCCTAAAACCAAGTTAAGATATTAAATATGTTGTAGTCATTAATCACTCAAGAAAAACAGTCAAGCAGAAAAGCTCAGATAAAAAGCTTTCCCATGTTGCAGCGGCTGATCGTCTGGAGTATTCACTGAATGTTGAGACAGATAACTCATTGCAGTGGGTGTTCATGTGAAAGATATTTGCTCTCTGTGGGAATAATGATCTCACCTCTCCGTTAAACACCATCTCAAAGCCCTCTCTGTCCTTTATTTTATTGTAGAGGTACGATGAAAGATCCAGGCACTTGTCGATATGCTGTTCAAATCCTACTGTTCCCTTTGAGGCAGATTTTAAAAAATTGTATGTTACTGTACCATCACAGATTAGCTAAAGTTGACAGGTGCAATGAATAAGAAGTGCACACCTTTGCCTTCCACATGAGCCAGAACTTGAAGATATCAACGTGTCGCCCACACTGAATGGCCTTATCTCCGGTGTCGTATGTGACGTCGTACTGCTTGTCTGGCTGGAAGAGGTAACCAGCGCACATGGAGTTGCAGCCTTGTAATAATCCCTGCAATGAGAGAAGTGGGAAGATTACCAAAAATGGTTCCTTCTGTTTGTGTGCATGCATGTGCAGGAGGTCCATTGTGTGCAGCAGGAAAATGAAAAACACTCTCACCCTCTCTCTGACCAGAATGGCAGAGCACTGCAGCGGCACTCCCATCATCTTATGAGGGTTCCAGGTGACTGAGTTGGCCCTGCATACATATAGAAACAGTAAACAGCTCTGTGAATGTGTGTGTGTGTGTGTGTGTTTGTGTGTGTGTGTGTGTGTGTGTGTGTCAAGTCTAGAAACAGAAGCGGCAAGATTATCTCAGTTTTATTGAAATATGTCTGGGTGTTTTGAAAGGTACAATTTGAAATATCTGTGGTAATTTGCTAAGATTCTAAAGGGGCAGCACAGTGATTTAGTATTGCACTTTAGTGTGGATGGGGGACTGATGGACTAGGGCTTAGGGCGTCAAAGATCCAAGTCTATGCCAAAATGACCTTGATGACATCAGTTTCTCAGACTTTCTCAGATTTTCTCCAGAGCCTCAGTAGAAATTATTACAGTATTTTCACAGGTTAAATAGCACTTTTTGTGATTAGTTGAACTCCAAGTGTAACACTGCCTCTTAAAAAACTGTCAATACTACAATCATTGCCTTCATTATGTTTCTTTCTTTCTCTCTCCCTCTCTCTTTTTTTTTTACCTCTCAACTCCATTCAGCTTATGCCTGTGTTTCCTTGACATCAGCAAACCTCCGCCCCATGCACCCTGAAAGGATACAACAGCTCCATTTCAGTGAGGACACCACTGTTGATCAGAAAAAACTGTTCTGATCAAACTGAACTGTGTACTGAAGATTATCAATAATGTCTTACGTCCACATGAAGCCATATGTTGTACTTTTCACAGATGTCTGCAATTTCATTGATGGGATCAAAGGCTCCGTAGACGGTGGTACCAGCGGTGGCATTCACGAACATGGGGACATGCCCCTGCATACCACAATCATTAAGAAAAAAAAGACATTGGCTACAATTATGGGTTGAATCCAACTTATGTTACTTTTCTCCCTATCATTGTTGACATCAAAGAGATGGGCTATGTCTCAAATAATGCACTCCTCCTGTCTGCAGCTATTGTCAGGGAAAAATTGCTCACCAATTTCTTCTAGTCTGCACATCACTTTTCCTTTGAAGAATTACTTTCAGGAGAGGTACTTTAGACTAGAACAGCATCACATGTGAGCAGACAGAAGCATTAACCTTATTGAAATAACCTTGCTGCTCTGGCACACATAAGTGTTTCCGTAGCTACAGGTAAAATCCACAGCACGCATATTTCTCATTGCACAACAGAAGCTAAAATTAGAGAGGATGATTCATTCACCTTTTTCTTGGCTTCTATTACTTTGGCTTCCAAATCAGCAGGAATGACTCTCCCTCTGGAAAACAAAATCACATAGTAAATCACAGAGTCATCTGATTTCCTGCAAGACTGTCTGCATGCAGGCAGAGAATAAAGCAAACCTCTCATCTGTGTTCAACAGGATCAGGTTCTCTGTTCCAAAGCCCAGAGCTGCACTGGCTTTCTTGATGGAATAGTGGCTCTGCAAGAACATATGTTGACTATCAGTACAATTCAGCATGTGTCCTAATTGCCACACTAAGTGATGAAAACACTCAAAATTGCAGTGTTGCAGAAGGTTACAATAACCAGCAACAGAGAGGCCGTGTCAGACTAACATGCTCTGAGGTGAAGAGGACCAGTCTGGGTGCAGCTGCCATGCCTTTGGTCTTGACTTCAGGGAAGAACTTGTATCTGGCAATCATCACACTGTACATGTTGGAGATTGCTCCTCCTGCGGAAACCAGATGAGCTCAGTCAGCAGTGAAGACCATAGCTAAGAAACAGCACGTGTATTTGATGACATAATAACCATGCTCAGATCTTATTCAACCACGTTCTCAGGAGCTCCCACTCCTGTTCGGTCACCGATCAAACTCTTACCTGGAGAAAATATGCCATCACCCTCTCCATCGGGCCAGCCAATTATCTCTCTCATCTTTGTCAGTGTCAGCGTCTCCATGAGTACAAAGACAGGGGCGATCTCATAGGTGAACCTGGAACAAACAGAAAACAGATGTTTTCTGGATTATTTTCTCTCTGCAGTTTAATTCAAGTGAAATTCCCTTTCAGCTAAAGACTGCAGCAGAGACTGTTGGAATCAATATGAAATACACTGATATTTTACAACATGCATTTGTACAATGCAATTGTGCAACATGGTGCTGCTTTCTCAATAAGAGTGGGACAGATACAGTCTTCTGTGCATGGTAACACCTCAACAACAACTTCTTGCTGTTTTAAATCTCTTTCTGCTTGAATGAAATGACAGGAAATACCATGCAGTCTTTAACTCATTATTAATATAACATCAGGAGCCTGTTTTTGTATCTATGAGAGAAAATTAGCCAAATGAAAATGATTAAAATATGAACAATGTACCTTTCATGTAAACATCGCAGAAATAAGAACGATCGGCTATTACACTCAAAACAAAGATGTTTCAGGTGCTTTGAATGATCTGATTCCAGGCATGTTTTATGTTGTATCGTCTTTAGACTATATACTTTTCTCTGTATCACCAAAGCAAATTAAAAACCTTCTATACTTCAGAGAGAAATGCAGTGGATTTGAGATTACTGCACAGGCAGGCTCATCCATCTTCTCCTGACCAATATTCTTCTAATTACATAAGTATCTGTCTATTCATGCAAAGAAAGTCAATGAATCAGTGGAACATTAGAGAATGTTGCATTGTGCCCCACAGCATCTTCAGTATATACAGAAATATGAAGATGGGGAAAAAATAAACAAGTCAGATGCCACTTCGCAGATGCCGCACATTAATTTTCACCGCATTCATTCATGCAGACGACACTCACTCTTTCTGATTATGTAAGACCTGGATGTGATTGTCAGTCTATTAGTGTCAGTCAATATCTGCCAGGGGTAATTAGGGTTGATGGGGTAATTAATAAAGGTAAATTACAAGTATGTATGAAACCTCCACCCTCTGGTTTCCACAGTGTTGTCACCAACAACACACAAGCTAACCACATTACTTCTTATGATAGGCTGCAGACTAATGGCTGAATTAGCAAGACGCAACAAGAAAGACATGGTGACTTTCAATAAAGGGTTTAAGATTTGTAGTACTACACTCCTAATTTAATCTTCACAAGGTCATACAGTGTTGTGCAGGAGGAACTTCATCAGAGAAATGCATAGAAAAAAATGGAACCACTAAACATTTTTGTTCCACTTTCTATTAAGGCACCATTTATATTTTGTAACGTTAGAAGTTGTAAATGCTGTATTAACTTTTTTTTTTAATCCTATTTTACCACAACAGATTTGGGTTGGAAGGTTGTAAATAAACAGCATTGCTGGTATTTATCCTTTCCACTTGGTAATAACACAAGTATAAATGTTGGTTATCCATTAGTAAATGCTTAATAACTTAAATTAAAAATTAAATTAAATTAAATTCTGGTCCATGTGGCCATACAGTCCAATCAGTCAAAGGGATTTTTACACAAACTTGGAAAGCAAAAATATGACTTATTAATGTATTATAACTGGTCCATAAGGCATTAGTAAATGGTTTACAGACTAATCAATAAAGCCATTAGTTACAACTCATTACATCTTATAGGGGCCTGAATTAGAAAGTAAAACCACACTAAAACATTCTTCTATCCATCTGCATGTACATATATATAAGTTTAACAGAAATGTTATAATATGTATTATCATCTATTCTACACAAAGTTATTTAATCGTCTACATGTTATATTTAATGTCCAAACTGAACAGGTCGTAATTATCAAAAAGTTACCTGAAGCTATATGAAACCCAATTACTGTTCAGCATTTCACCTTCATTGAATAGTTTAGATGAGGAAACATGATGGACAGAAGTGTGCATGACATGCATCCATCATCATACTGTAAGATACCAGTTTATTAAATACACTCGTACAATGAAATGTGATCAAATACAAGAGCTGTGCAATATATGTTTTGTTCAACCCCATTGAGATATACTGGGGGACAAAATAAAGAAACTTCAGCTTGAAAAGTAGTTGAATCGACATCTCTGACACAGTGTGAAAAAAAAAACAAATTTACTGCAGTTGTTGTGGTGCTTGATCGTAATAGATTGTGGAGATGTACAGTAAGTCAGTTAAAGTCGTTGCTGAGTCCCACTGATGGTATTGTGTACAGATGGTGTGAGGGCAGAGGCTTTTTTCCTCCTCCTGGCATTGTTATGTCACAGGAATGAGCATTACATGAAACAAAGACACCATGTAAACTGTGAATGTGAATCAATATGCAATTTAGTTTGCCTGCAGGGCTGAATTATGTGACCACAGCCTGAGTACAGGCCAACATTGACAATACTGCGGGGGAGTGTACCGTACAAATGACTTGTTTTCTGCTTTTTTTTTTCTTGGTTGATTGACAGTCTGCGAGAAGATGCAGGGTGTTCTTCAGCGACAGTAATTACTGTACATCACCATAAGTACTCCTCTAAATCTCCTCACAAACAATAAGTACAAAAACTTTAAAAGAGTAGAAAGAAAGTATGTATGCTTTTATCTCAATTATTGTCTGAAAAGATAATTTATGTAATTAACAAATCAGTGACCCGGTATCACAGCACTCACATGTTAGTGTTGGCTGTAGATGTGAGCCACTCTCCTGCCAACCCAACGATATCTAATCCAGTGGACAGCTGGTTGAAGAACCTGGGGTGACCTGCCATTGATAAAGAGACAACAGTGCAACATAATCCCCAGAAAACAATTCATCATTTGAGAATCCGAGAAAGAAAAGGGGGCTTATCTGTAATCATTACACTGGTGTGTAAGCTAATGAGAGTTATTGATTGCAGTGAGCTCTGCTGCTCCTTCGGCCCTCTTTGTTCTCACCTGTCCTCACTCCATATTTCAGGGTGTCCCTGCAGTCCACCAGGATCTGCTCCAGAGACTCTGGCTGGTCAGAGAGCTCCAGGTTGAAACCCTCCATGCCCTCCAGCAGTTGGTGGGGGTGGTGGAAGTCCAGGACCTTGGTGGACCGGTCAAAGGTCTTCCGGATGTAGTTAGTGAGGATTTCCACAACCTCCAGCAGGAACTGCATAGTCTGCTCCTCTCCATTTTTGGCAGGCAACAGATCTACAAAATGAAATCCATCCATTAAGTCACTTTGTGTGTGTGTGTGTGTGTGTGTGTGTGTGTGTGTGTGTGTGTGTGTGTGTGTGTGTGTGTGTAGGTGCATGTTATCTATCATAGGCTACTTTTGGGGACAAAATTCAGGTTAGGCACATATGGTTAGGGTTAGGGTTAGAGTCAATCATGTAATGTCCCTAAAAGTGATTACATGGTTGAAAACTCTCGCTCCCATACAGAGAAATAGGACAGCTCATTTCCACTATTTTGTTTTGTTGAGTTTCTTGGATTTCTCAGCAGGTTTATAATTACTTTTACTGTAACTACTACATTGAGTTCTCATGCCCACCAAATGCAATAAAGATAGTGTGACCAGAACATGTTCAATTATCACAATTGCATTCCCTGGCAAAAGCAAGCTTATTCAACCACAACATATTGACTTGTTTTTATGTTTATAGGATTTCTTTGTTACAGTTTGTTACAAATTTGTACAAATTCTTCAAAGCTTTTGTATTTTATGCATCATGTTGACATTAAAACAATAAATAGACTATGTAACTCATCTGCTCCATTCATGCCTGGCTCACCTCTGGCGAACAGATTGGAGAAGTCGGTTTCTGTGCGTCTGAAATGCGCATCTCTGCCACTGTTGTCACAGGACAGCAGGTTCTTGGCTGTGCGCTCCTTGAGGGAACTCACAATCCTGCTCCTCTCCTCCAGACTGTTGTTCTTCTGCAAAAATCCTAAACGATTACAAGAAGAAGAAGCGTCCGCGGCGTGATTACACTCCCTATACATGTTGAGATATGCAGCTATTCTACTCTGCCAGGCCTACTAATTATTATTATTCTCCTCTCATATTTCAGAGTCCTCTCTCTCTCTCTCTCTCTCTCTCTCTCTCTCTCTCTCTCTCTCTCTCTCTTTGGACTTTCAGAGTTGTTTCCCCTTTTTTTTAATGGTCCAATCCTGCATGGGGAATCCTATTTATGGGCGGAGGGCTGTGTGGGAGGTTGATCCCGGGTGACATCAGCACCAAACTCCAGCCAAGCAAAAACAAATCGCTGTCATGTAGCGGCTGTAAATTCTTATGAAAGCTCCTCCGAAAGAGTGCACTTCAGTGGGCAAGCAGCCGATAACATTACAGCCCCAAAGGCGCATTTGAGCAGGCCGCGGTGATAAATGTGAATTTATCAGTGAAGCCTGCTGGGGAGAATATTGTTCACAGGTAAATCTAACTGAAAGATCATCCGAGTACTGTGCAACAAGCTGCTTTTAAGACCTCAAACGCTTCTTTTTATTCTAACAAATACATTTTTATCTTTGCATTTTCTTTCATTGCGATTTGCAGCTTAATAGCTCTGCGTAATTTCATGGCCTTAATGAAACCAGCGAAACATGTCGGTCAAAAATACCAGAAAATTGTACTGCTCGCTGGAGCGTGACATCCACTATTATGGTAGATGTCAGTCCGTCCTTGGAGCATGAGACTAAAATAGACTCTTTACTAAGGATCGGGAAATCCATCCTGCATAATTTCCTCTTTAATTTAATCAGCTCCAACTCAAATTGGTAGTTTTGGCAGTGGTTGGTGCCTCTTGCATTTTTTTCCCTCCCATTTTGGTTAAATAACCAAGATCAAGTGTAAAGGTGATTTAATTAAGTAAATAATACAGGTTAATCAAAATGGTTTATTCCTTTGTTTGGATTTTAAAATCTCACTGATCCCGTGTTATTTCCCACTGAGCCGCGGGAAAAATGATGTAAGGCCATGTTCGACACAGCATCTTTCCCTGACAACTCCTCTTTTCATAATTGTATTAAAAGGTGAACTTACCACATATCTTCATTCCCAATTTTCTTGTACACCCATGAGCAACTCCACACCATGCATCATAGCCTGAAATTATATTAAAAAAAAAAAAACAATTAGAGGGCCTTGCAGACGCCTTAAAAATCCAATTTCAGTGCAGTGTGCGTTTTTATCTTGAACAATTGAAAGTGAAAATAAATGGAGACACTTATGAGGTCGAGAGATGTGCTGAAACTAAAATAGCCAGCATTGGGGATGTCTTGGGATTTTTTGAACATTTAGCAGCACTCCCCGGGCTCCGGATCTGGATTAGTCTATTTCCACTGTATGCCACCGTTTGTGACCTATAGGCAAGGACTTAAAATTAATTAGCCGTCTTGGATCCACGCCAACCTAAAGATCTAATTGAGTGAAAAGATGCTGGTTAAAATGCGAGCATCACTAGACATGAGCCGGCTGGCCAGTGACAGATAGAGAATTACTGCGTTATCAAGGGCTTCCAGCCAGAGAGGGGATGGGGCACCTTGGATGGGAAGTGTAAACGAAATCCTCAAAAGCAGCAATTTAGGGGAGGGAGTGAAATAGGAGGAGGTGGAGGGGGAGGAGGAGGAAGATGTGAAGGGAGGGGAGCAGTCCCAAATCCACATCCAACCCTTGCTTTGGATCATTAGATAAATCATTGCCCTGCTCAGCTCAGTGGAGGCACTTTAACTCCTCACAATGATTTTTTTTTTCTGGTCAGAGGAAATGAGATGGACAACAAAAGAAAAGAAAAAGGGGAAGATGAGCTGACAAACAGGATTCAGATCTGCCTTTGCAGAGGTGCAGCAATAATACATTTCTGCATCGGCCCATTGTGATATAATCACTGTTTTTCACCAGAAACAGTCATTCACAGCACAGAGCCTCTTCAACAGTAAAGAAAATATTCTAATTTTAGTGGACGATTTATGTCTGCACTGTATAGAAATATAAGGGCATGTTATTTGCAAAACAGGATCACATCTACACATGTAATATTTTTCTTTTAGACCTTTCATTCAAAATCAGGCTGATTTTACCTACCAACAATGAAAGGACTGTGGTAGCTTTATGTGCCTCTTATTAAGGGCTACAATGCTGAAGTGTGCCATTAGGAGCAATTTAATATGGCTGAATTAACAGAAGCCACTTCAGGGGCAATTTTCATTTGTCCATGCAGCCACTTTATTCTACCACAGCACATTTAGCCAAAAGAAAAGAAAAATAACAAACAATAATAATAATAGATGCACAAAAACACCACCACCACAACCAATAATAATAATAATAATAATAATAATAATAATAATAATAATAATAATAATAATAATAATTTAGGTAATAAATATGCCTTTTTGCAAACACTGCCCGGGCAGGTCTGGCAGGCTGATAGGCTTCAGTGTGATGTTAGAGGACATCATTTTGTGACAGCAGAACTCGGCTGTCACGCAGATGCCGGGAGGTCCGTGTGGTGAATGAAATGCAGCGGTGATTTGTGGCGAAGGAAGCTTTTCTCAAATGGCAGCGGATTTTTTTTGTGTGTGTGTGCCCCCCACACCTCCTATCCCCCCCACCCTCCCCTTCTCCTTTCCCCTCCTCCTCCTCCTCCCCTACTTCGATGGAAATGATTAATGGCGTTGCCCACAAAGTAAATAGCACACGTGAAATAGCATTTTATCTGTGATGGACCTACTTGAGCCCGGTGGTCGTAAATTTGTCGAGTTGGGATCCGGTTCTCCGCCAGAGGAGGAGGGTGCAGACGCCGCCATCACTCCAGAGACCCTGAGCCAAAGTCCTCACCTCAAAAAAGCCTGGTCACTTTTTTCCTCCCTCTCTCTCTCTCTCTCTCTCTCCCACACACACTCTCTCTCCTCTCTCTCTCTCTCTTTATTCTTCCCAACAAAATCTCTCTTTCTTCTATATCCAAGATGACAAGTGCGGCTCACTGGCAGAAAAAAAAGACAGAATCCACAGGAATGTACAGCATGTGTGTTTTGAAATATGAGCCTCTTGCTCTTTAACACTGAAAGAGATGCTTAACTTGTCGACACAGACCTGTAGGCGACAAGGACACAGACTGTCTTACAAGTTCAGAGTCAATTAGTCGGCGTAGGGTCGAGTAAATAAATAACTAAATTAACAGATATTGGCTGACAAGTTGCATCAGTGCGCCTAATTTAACCGTTTAATAGCCAGTGACAGGAGCATATTATTTCAGCTTCATATCTAGTTGCTGCTCAGGACAGATAATGGTCCACAGCTGCTAGAGAGGCTCGTGATTATCCTTATCCTCATAATAAACAGCACAATCTGTAATGCTCTTGGATAAGGTGGAGAAAAATAATCACACACACACACATACACACACACACACACACACACACACACACACACACACACACACACACACACATATATATATAAGAGCCTCAAAATTGGCACTCATGTTGCAAAAAAAACCCCAAAACCCCACACACAAAAATGCAATTAAGAAACTGCAGATTATGTTTTGTTTTTTTAACCTTATAAAATTAATGATGTGGCCTAAATGGTCATCAGCAGCCAGGATGTGGCTTCAGAAACTTGATAAATACATCAGCTCAAGGTGATTAGTGCAATGATGACCGTGATGCAGGTTAAAATACGACGTGCAGCCCTCTCTACAAAACAGCATCAACTGGCTATTAAAGGCTAAATGAGACCCCCCCCCCCCTCCTCAGTGCTATTCTGCACAATATAA
This sequence comes from Scomber japonicus, assembly GCF_027409825.1. Taxonomy (NCBI): domain Eukaryota; kingdom Metazoa; phylum Chordata; class Actinopteri; order Scombriformes; family Scombridae; genus Scomber; species Scomber japonicus. The sequence goes on from NC_070588.1 coordinate 16,231,509, forward strand.
ACAGACACATGCGATTAAAATACAAACTACAGGCCAATAATATCTACTCGTGCCCTTTTAATTTCACGGTGAGTATAAACCTTATAAAACACCTGTTAGAGCATCCTCAATGACAATAAAGAAGAGTTCTTTTTTCTTTTTTCTTTTTTTTAAGTTTAGGCTATAGTTTAGATGAAATGAATAAAGCTACTTACCGTGATTCTGTGGCTCCAGGTGAACAGGTGCAGTCCAAAAAAATAAAAAGTGAATTCACCACCAAATTAAGTCCTGAAGGAGAGACTGCTGTGCTCCTTGACATATACCCACACAGAACAAGAAGAAAAAGACAAAGCCGGCACGAGCTTCAGTTCTCCGCTAGATCCCACACAAGGTCACCTTGCTTTTGTTGAAGTGAGAGTGATTTGCTGACATTTAAAGCGAGCCTTGTCTGTTTATTGTCATTGCACACGAACGAGCCACGGCTAAGCTTCTCCGCCGGTGCTGCATATCTGTGGAGGAGACGCGCCAGTCAGCCTGTCTGCGACCCTGTTTCGGCCCTAAAGTGTGACTTTTGTGTGTGTGTGTGTGTGTGTGTGTGTGTGTGTGTGTGTGTGTGTGTGTGTGTGTGTGTGTGTGTGTGTGTGTGTGTGTGGAAGTGTTGATTGTCTTCGGGATCTATATAGCTCTGGTTTGAATCCCGGTCACGAACATGGACTTGGAAGTTTGATGCTGTGAGCAACACATTACGTGAGGAGGGAAGAGGACAGAGGAAGGGGAGGAGGGGGAGAGAGCGCTGGTTTTTGTTCTTGTGGAAAAAAACAAGAGGACAACGAAGAGAAGAAGAAAGCGCCACAGTCATTATACTCCTGTAGTTGTTTTTGTTTATTTATTTCACCCACCCCTCCAATCACATGAATAATTTTTTGTCATCTCGCCATTAGATAAATATCAATAAATCAATTAATAAATACGCTACAGGTGATCGGGACGCTGCTTGTCACTAAATGTACTATATTCACCTGCCATGAATATCAGATGTTTCTACTTTCTGTGCAGACGGAGTGAATAGAGATGAATGGTGAAGATGTAACCTGTACGACATCATGACACACTGGAAGGATGAGAACATGAAATCCACAAGGTGGCAGTGAGAAACCAAGAATGACTCCTGGAGGAGCAGGAGCACAAATAATGGGGCCACTCCAGGAATACACTTCATGAAGCTAATTATAAACAAGCCCATTAATCTGGAACACGTCACCGTCATACGTGGACGCTGGGACACGAGTGGACACACACACACACACACACACACACACACACACACACACACACACACACACACACACACACACACACTTTTGGGGACATTACACACAACAAAATCTGAAAGGTGTCCCCAAAAACGTATAATATAACAGACCACACACACACACACACACACACACACACACGCCCGCACACACACACACACACACACACACACTTTTGGGGACATTACACACAACAAAATCTGAAAGGTGTCCCCAAAAACGTATAATATAACAGACCACACACACACACACACACACACACACACACACACACACACACACACACACACACACACACACACACACACACACTCACACAAACGCAAGATAGCCAATCACATGCTAAGATAACCCACTCTCACTACTACAGGAGATGTGCTATCCTCACTCCTTTGGTGTTGGATCAACATAAATCTGATAAAAAATAAATAAATATATAAAAAGTCACGTGTGGTTGACATCAAACACAAACTGTGCCTCACATGTAATGACAGTATATACAGTATACTGCATATGTAACACTGTAGGTCTGTGTTGTTTTCAGCACTGGACAGCTCCACAATGTCAGGGCTGGATTAACCCACTAGGGGCAAAATAGAGCTGTAGGCTCTCACTGACCCCATGGTTCCTCTGTGTATTTAGGCCCCCAGAGCACATATGTCCCTATTCATTCCCTCTAATAATGATAATAATAATGATGATAATAATAATAATAATGATAATAATACCTTTATTTATTTCTCTCTCCTCTCAACCCCAACCGGTCGAGGCAGATGGCCGCCCACTCTGAGTGTGGTTCTGCCTGAGGTTACTTCCTTTTAAAAGGGAGTTTTTTCTTGCCACTGTTGCCAAGTGCTTGCTCATGTGGGAATGTTGGGTCTCTTTAAAAAAGAGTTCGGTTTAGAACCTGCTCTATGTGTAAAGTGCCTTGAGATGACTTTGTTGTGATTTGGTGCTATACAAATAAAGATTGATTGATTTATTGATTGATTGATTGATTGATGAAGCAAATTACAAAGTGATTTATATAAATGAAAAAAACCCAAACAATGAATACAATTATAAAATACAATGAAAAGATAATAAAACCAATAGTAAAATCATTTTTTTAAAAGTCTAAAATAATGAGTTCTTATAAGTCAATACAAGAAGACTACAGTGTGTGTTTGTCTCCTCTGGCAGGTCATTCCATAACTGAGGGGCCCGAACAGAAAAGGCCCCGTCACATAGTTTTCCTACAGCCCTTTGTGGTGGTCTGTGGTTGTGGGTTCCCCTATTTTTGTTCTTTTTGGCTGGGTCATCTGTATTTGTTAGTAGTTGTTGGTTTCTGTTGTTTGAACTGAATTGATTTTGCTGGCACTCCTGACTGTTTAATTATGTTGGGCATTCTTTGTAAAGAGCTGATTTAGAGGTTCATAACAGAAATGACTGACCAGAGGATCTCAGGTTGCATTCATGCTCATAGGAGGTCAATAGGTCAGCCTCTGTATCCAAGCGCTGCCTGTATGAGCCTTAAAAGTGATCATTAAAGTTTTATAATCCACACTAAAACAGCCTGGAAGCCTATGAAGTGATTTTAAAAGCAAGTTTAGAGGTTTTGTATCTAGTATGTATATAATATATATGATCCCACTTCATGTATTGCATTGTTTATATCCATCCATTATTTATTTATGTAACTTGTTATGAACAGTACTATGCAAATGTTTTAGGTACAAAAAAGTGAAGTGTGGGTGCTTTCAAAAATTATGCCATGAATGAAAAGAAATGTCATTCCATCTGTTGCAGCACTGCTTGTACTTGTTGTTGCTAAAGATAGTTCGTTACAACTCTGGATGTTTGTCTGGAGTAGTCTGCAGAATACATTTGGAGCCAATCAGACGCCTCTCTGATGGATTTGTGTGATGGATAAGAATGTGAAGTACTTAAAACTTTAGCACATGGTGTATATATATGAGTATACGTACAACCATTCATATACACATTTTATTTAGATCCTTTTGTTTTTACATATTTATACCACCCAGTATTCTGTACATAATGTCTGCAACTGTTACACTTCTTTTGCTTTATTTTGCTCTTCTGGTTAGATGTCTAACTGCAATTTGTTGTCTCAGCACTCTCTGCAAATGCAGTAAAGATGAATCTCATCTAATCTTTAAAAAAAATGCTGTGTACAATGTTGATAATCTGATTTTATTCAGGAATACGCACCATATGAGCACAATATCAACTGCCCTTTGTTACAATCCCGACATACATACCATACATTCCTCCTCGTCACACATATTTTTTTATATCCATCCACTGCCATGAGGCCTTTGTTACATTAGAAGGCTGCCGGCAGAAATTACACACAAGTAGGTTTTCTATTTTTAGTCTCTCAGCTGCAAAGAAGGGATTAAAGAAATTCAACAAAAGATGCAAAAACCAAAGGCAGAGGGGTGGGGTCGGTTTTTTACCGGCAGCTGTATTACACTGTCCACAAGATGGGGTATCATCCAAATGTAGAAAGTATGACAGAGAGGGGAGGGGCGTCAGATAGACAGAGATGATTTCTGTGTTTCTGTGTTTGTGACAGTGATTATTCTCACTGCAATCTGCAGGCAGAGTCTAGTTGTCTGGATTCTCAGTGACTCAGAGAGTTTGAAATAGAGAGTCACCTTGAGAAAACAAACATCGGCTGGTCCAGTTGTTTTCTCTCTGTGAGCCCGCAGCTGTCACTGAATTTCCCTCGGCTGTCACACGGTGTCTCACTGGTGTCACTGGTGTCTGCTTCATCTTGTAAACTTTTCATGCTTTCTGCCTGTCTTTGACTCAAGAGGTGCTCCGGCTCTACAGATGATGAGTCTGCTCAGGGAAGAGATGTGCTGATGATGTTCAACTGTGATGAAGACTAAAACAACAACTATGTGAACAGCCCTACTTGATCCTAACCCTAACCCTAACCCTAATCCTAACCCTTAAAGCAGGTGAAGCTGTGATATCACTACCAATCATCTGTGACCACTTCAGAGCTAAAGACATCATTTTAGAAAAGCTGAGGCCATGAGTTCAAGTCTCCCCTAGTGCACCATTTCTTAACAATTTGTCATATTTCATTCAATGAACTATTTAAAAGATGATACTTTACTATACTGAGTACAGTTATCAATGAAAGACAGAAGGTCAAATGATAATTGAGAGAATTGCTAATTGTTTGTAAAATTGTTGTGCCCCCTTAAGTAAAGTTGTGCATTACACTGAGTAGCAAGTAGTGATTCTTCACTAGCCTACTTCATCAATCGTTTTTGAGAATCCTGATGTTTCTGGTTTCTCATTAATGAACATATTAGGAAATCCCTGGAAAAACATCAGTAGCTACTTGGTCATTTAGTAGGATAATGCTTTACTCGAGGAGAACATAAAAATAATAAGTGATTACAAGATAACCAGTATGGTGGAAAGTATTCTGTATATTTACTGAACTGTAGATAAGTTTAGCTTTGAGATATTTATACATTTTATGCTAGTCTATATTTCTACCTCACTAGTCAAAGACAAATAGTGTATTTTTACTCCACTGCATTTATCTGACAGATATAGTTTTAAGCTATTTTACAAAGTAGGATTTTACATGAAAACTGTACCATCAGTTTAAAGTGACACATTCTTTTAAACTACCCAAGAGTATGTAAATTAATTAAAGTCCTCTTCCACTCAAAATGTGTTTATGAAGTGAACTGCTTCTTCAGTTACTTCAATTGGATGTTTGAGCTTCATTGTGCAGAATATTGTGTGTGTGTTTGACACAAATAGGATGTTTTTTTTAAATTTCTTTTTCAATTTCTACCTTAAATCTAGTTTTATGATGGGGATTTTCAGTTCAGGAGAAGGAGTAGATGCCACTTTATGGAGAGAATTGGACATTTTGTGGGAAAAACAGACACAAATCATTATTCAATCAGTTTTTATAGTATTCATATTTGTCCTGAAACATGTATGAAGGGGATCTTTAAAATGAGCTTAAACTCAACCTAATGCAACATTAAAATTCTGCATACACATTAATGCATTGGTAACAATCTTCCAGCATATTAATGTATAAATTCAGCAGCAAAATTAGTATTTTCCAATTATAATACTGTTACTTCTATTGTCCTTAAATACAGTATCTCAATACCTCCAACACTGCATGCTCATGAAGTGATGACAGGCTAGTGGTAACTTCTCAATATGATGCACCATTTTACTTGAGTGATCCAAAAAATAATAAACGATATTTAAGTAATTACTAATTAATAAGTAGTTTTGCTGTGTTTAGCAGCTGAGTTAATCAGGGATGACTCATGAAGAAAGGGGGTCAGTTTGTCAAAGCACAGAGACACAAACTAATCATAACATAATTGTTCAATTAACATCTCCCAGTTTGCTCTCAAGTAACTCCTCATTATCTACCTCATGGTCCTAAACGTAGAGTTATTACATTCATTCATTCATTCATCAATTATCAGGAAATTAATCAGTATTTTGTGTACCTTGTTGTGACGTGTCATGGTTTAATTATATTTTATGAAAATCTTATTTCCCAGCATGAAGACCCAGATGCTGTTTCTCCCACATTGGCAGTAATTAAAATCAGATGTTACTGATATATTGAATCATCTTAAAAATACTGGCATCTGCATATAAAACAGTACAAAAATACATGAATCGTTACCGATCATGTGTACGTTTTTAATGGAGGTATGTTAATTCCTCCAAGTTGCTGAAATTCCCAGATTTACACAACATATACTGAACACATTAGTTCAGTGTCCTCAATAATACAGCTGTCAACACTGTAGTATTATTATTCCATACTAACATGGAAGCAATGACACAGATAATGTACACAGGAACATAGTTGAATCTAATATCATACTTGAATACTTTTTCGCTTATTTTTTAAAGATGTTCCTCCTTCATTTGAGGTCTACAAAAGCAGAAAAATGTTAAAGCTGAAAGAAGGTCAAGGACAGAATGTAAACAACATGGGATCTTCAGCAGCTCTGGGAATAAAAACACATCTGCAGAGAGACGCTGGTTCAAACACTTGCACTGCCATGTAAATGCTTATCTGCATCTAAACATATTTATGTATTCAATAAAGAGATGGAAATCAGTTATGAAGAAAATCACACATAGTAATTAGATTTTAATCACTGTGTACTGATGTATAAAATATGGAGCCCAGTGTGAGGCTGACTCTGTTGACCCTTCACCAATTCAGTAAATCTCAGTCCAAGAGGCGCCATTTTAATCAAAACTGGCATGAAATTTCTCTCTTTATCGCAAAACACTTTTATATGTCTCGATTTAAGAAGTCAAAGTTAGAATCCAATTTCATGATTTTTCATGGTTTAAATACCCAATATCCTTTTTCCTTAAAAGCCAATTAAAATATGCAGAAGTACAATCCTTTAATTTTCTCATAAAAATGTAAATGACTCAAAATGGCTAGTTACAATCAGAGGAATTATTTAACAATGGAATATAAATGATCATGTCTACATGAAATTAGAAAGCAATGACATCTCTGTGTTGGCTAAAATAACCCAAATACACTCAACTTAACATCAATGTATGCACTTGCTGTTGTACTTTGCAAAATGAGAAGAGACGCAATATGAGGTCATGTTGATTACACAACAGTACAAGGTTTATTGTCTTTGACTGAGTGAGTCTGTTGTGATGTCCTATAACCTCTGGGTGTCATCTAAGGGGTCTCTTGTGAGACATGAAAAGCCCCCATCACAGCCACAGACACCTCAGCTCCTCTCTGAATGCCCTTTATAGAGTATCTGTGTTGCTGTTACGGGTGCCAGAAAGCAGCAAACTACTTATTCCTGTGCAGAAACTGTAAGTGCAGAGTAGAGGAGGACATTATGAATCACTCTGTTGATTTGAATCACTTGGTTCAGTTCAAAGATTCACTGATTATGTAGTTAGTTCATTTTTCTCAAAGTGAAGGAGGGGGATCAGTTGCACTTCAGCAGGTACATCAGTAAGTGAATGCTTGACCGATCACACTGTTGCTGATTCTGACTGTCTTCAGTTCAGTATGTTGCCCGTACATGGTCAGCCCAGTGCAGCACCAGGCCACAGGCTGCTCTGTGTATAGATGGATATAATGAGGCATGACCATTGGTTCATATTTGTATATTTGTGTTTGAGGTCCAGAGTATACAGAATTTTATCAACAGGAAAATGAGTACTAATGTGCAGATTGATGTATTTAATGTGATGTTGTAGTTTGTGGTCAGTGGAATGAAAAGTGACATTACCCAGACCTCTAATTATACTAATAATTATACTTATAGGCCTATAATTCAGCTACTGATCATTCTCTGTACATTTCATACCCACAAATCTAAACAGTCTGGCTCTAAACCTGCTTTCATCAGTTTATTGTTAAACTCAAACAGTAGGCCACCTTAATTCAAAAATGGACAAACAGAAAAGCTAACTGTCAATATTTTAAAGGAAATATATGTTCATAAAATTAACTTCAAGTAATTGACTTAATGGACTCCTCTGGCTTGTGCAAAGATTGTTTTAATGTTGTAACAACATTTTAATGTTAACTCTTTTATTGTTTTTGACTGTGTATAAAAATGGATGTTGTGAGGTGTTACATCACAAGTTGGTTTGCATTGGAGCGGATTTGAAGCCCCGAGTTGCAAATTACAGTCAGCACTACTGTTTGGAGCCAGGACCATCCAAAATAAGGAGTGCAGGGTGTTTTTGTTTTAAACTGAGTGGTGCACACTACTATAGGTCTTTAAATCCTCTTAAAGGAGTAATTTCCAAAATGACCACTTATTACATGGACATCATTTAGTGATTGAGAACAAAATGAATTGTTGACAAATAATTATTGACTGCCTATTTCTAAAGAGATTTTTGAATGGGAGTCAATAGCAACCAGGGACTTTTTGAAACCAGCATCTAGCAGCCGTTGGTGGCATTGCCCTTCAATGGACTTCTACACTGGCTTCACTGCCACTCACTACGCCCACTGGAACAGATTTATCACATGATAATCGTTTCTATGGCGGTTGTGGTCTTTCAAAAAGCTTTTTAAAATTATTTTCAATGAACAAACATGGAAGAAGCAAAGGACACAACAACAAAATTACACAGTTCACAACCAGTAGCCTACAGCTAAATAAGTCACAAAAGGAAATAAAATAGATTTTTTTAATTAAAAGGAGGGGGAGGTGGGACTGCCAAAGGCTTATAACACTGAAAGTGTTGTAACATGTGCCTATAGAAGTTCAATCACCAGCTCCAGCATCTGGGCAAGGAAAGGGCCACAAATACTAAAGAATATTTTAGGGAATTTGTTCTTGTGAGCCTCAGTTTTTCTGTATCTGTATGATCGAAACTATTTAATTTATTCACTTTTTAAAACAAACAGGTGGAGAGTTTCTTAGCTATGATCAACCTGAGCATGTAGATTCTTTCAGTAAGCTCTTAGCCAGGAAGTAACGTTGGTCAGGGACAATGGGGATTCAATGCAGTCCGAACAAATATTTTTTTGTACATGAACCCGTAGTCATTGGCAGTCACCAATAAAAATGATGTTTTCTGAATCAGTTACACACCAATACAATACAAATACTTCTAACATGGAGCAGGTTAACAAGCCCTAACCCTAACCCTGCTCTGGACTAATTAAGATGTTACAGGTACCAGCAAGAACTAACTCTCGAATCGCGAATCCACAAGTGACGTGTTAGCAAGCTTGAGGCTGAGCTACTACTGATATGTGAGTATTATATAAACACCAGGAGGCAATGTAATAAAACTATAAGTCTGTCCATCATGTTTTAAAGGGTCCATTTCTGCAACGTTGTTTTATCACTGACCATTTAAACATGAAATAATTCATGTTTGGCTCTATTTGTGCTCACTATCTTTGATTTTTAGGATACAGGAATTCGTTCAGATCAAATATCAACTTAACTCTGTGGGGAAAAGGTGATATGAGCACACACACACACACACACACACACACACACACACATCAGGAACACATTCCAAAGATTTTATGATTTCATACATATATTCTTTGTCATAAATTCACTTCTTTTTATTGTTTTAACTTGTTGCCTCTCTTTTGTAATTATATTATGTGGCTATGTGCGTGTTTCTGTTTCACTGCTTCACAACAAACTGTCCTTTGGGAACCAATAATGTTTGATTGAATTTATGTTTATTTATACTTCCAGACTTGCAGTTGTCATTTTATTACTGCCTGTGCTTTTTATCCCATGCCTCTCTTCGTGTCTGTTATGAAACGTCTATGAAAAACCTAAATATTTGCCATGTAGCTAATTCTTCAGTTCCCACATGGAGAAAACTGACTTCAATTAAATATATTTCCTCAATCAGCTACTTACTATGAGCAATGTGGTCTTACTAAGTGAACACATTCATTTTTTGTCACAGTTTTTTGGTTATTTCACGTGAGATATTTTTTATATTTTGCTCTGTAGTCTTCTTACCGGTTTGACTATTAAATTCTTAATGATAATACATTCAATTGAACTTTAACTTTGATTGTTGCACATTTAGTGATCTACATTAACAGTTACAGAGAAATACTTAAGATATATGTTCAACTCATAAATATGAAATGACCAGATTTTCTCCCCTAAGCTGCAGAAGTCAGGCAGTACCTAAGTATCATCTGCCTCCGTGCAGCAGAGATGTTGACATCAGGGATTTGATTCATGCCACTGCTTGTCACTCATTTTAGTTTGAACAGCCACTGCAGAGCCAAAGCTACACAGTGAAGCAGGATCATGTCTGATGAAAGAGTCTGACTGAACCTGATCCCCAAAGCTCACATGACCGCAGTCCAACATGTAAGTCTTCATTTTAAGGTCCAAATCTCTATTTTCAATGTGATTTCTAAACATGGTGGTTACATTTGATTATGTCTGTGTAACAATAATCTATCTTCTTTCAGCACCCACTGTCACTATTAAGGTTATAGTTAAATAAGTTTTTAGTGTCTATTACTGTATTTGGCCTCTTAATGTCTCTTATTAAACATCTGCAACAGGTGAATAAACAGTAATGAATGACTAATAGTAGCTGCAATTATATTAAATCATATATGATTACATACATAGACAAATTTAATTTAAGCTCATGAAGGCGTATTTAGCTATGAGGTTCATTCTTGACCTCTGAAATAGTAGTTGGACAAAAAAGGTTTCTTAACTCAATGTCCACTTCCTGCACTAGATTGCTTTAATTAAATAAAATTGTGAATATGATATCAATAAATATAACCAAACAAATATTTTGCTTTCATATAAAAAATGGAGACAAATCAGAATGTGATAATATCCAATAATATGATTATGACTGTTTTGTACTATATCGTCAGTCATTCATATTTATTTAACCAGTTAATAACACATACAGTAAAATCTCCTCAAAAATGCTCACAACTCCTTTATACTGTATTATAAACTATATATTAACTGTTTCTGTGTTGCTAATACGTGTTAAGTAAGGGGGTAAAATTAAATGAATCATATACTGAATAAACTCATTAAGAATCAGCATTTAATCTACAATCATTGTTATGTTAATAATGCTAATTATCCTTTTATCTCTATCAGATAGCAGAATTTAGATAATTTGGAGACACATACTGTAATGACAGGCATATAAAAGTTCCTAAATCTTTCCTTCAGATTTGGAAAATAAACGTAAGCCACAACATATGATATCCTTTCCATGAACAGTTAAGCGTTATGGCCTCCTACAGTGCTGAAGAATAGTGACTCCATCTTGGACAATGAAGCCAAATCAGAGCTGAACAATGCCTTTGTGAGGAGCCAGTCTGGGTGCATTCAACATATCCGTCCATAGGCATCATTTTATAATAGGATCATAAAATGTGGATAAAGACTTTATAGTTCAAGTGGAGTGGTCATATCTCAATTACAGGTTTCCCTTCATGTGTTCCTTTCTGTAATGATTACACTGCATGTTAATATTCATCCAGAGTCTTCGTTCTTGGGATTTGGTAAAACTGGATAAAACTGTCACAGTTTCACTTTCACATCTTATACTCGCAGCACTGGTTGTATATTCAACATATAGTACAGTAAAATATGTCAAAACTGATCCAAACTGAATAAATATTATATAAAACTACACAAGACTATTCTAAATGTTTGTTCTAAATATCCAATCAGTAATGTCTGACCATATAACAAGTACATTTACACACTGTATAATCTGTAGATTCAATTGTTCACACAGGGAAATGTGCTTTTAAAGCCTGCATGTGTTTCATGTGATCATTAAAAAAAGGATTAACATATGGTTGACTATAATACATATTAAAGTAAACCTTTAATAACACCAGCAAACATAATAACATGTATTGGATTGTTGTCTAATCTTTTTTTCAAAAATATGTGTGTTTATATTCATGTTAGATTAATTAACAGGGACAATACTGATAGACTGTCACATTGTCAAGTGTTAGTGAGAAGTAATAATAAAAGTAAATAATAAGAGGACATCTAGCTGAGGCTTTTGCAGCTCCTGTTCTGGGTTATGCCTTTAAATTCAAGTTAAAGTATGTTATAAAGTGATGCCACGTTCACTTTTGGTGGAAAAGCAACACTTCTGTTAACAATTTGATGTTGAATAACATCTTAAAGTGGCTTAGTTGCTCCTATGAATCACCAGAATGCATCAGAATAATGAAATAAACTAAACTTTTTTGCTGGTTATTGTGGATAAAACCCTGCCAGCACACACCATATTTACTTGACTATGTCTGCTCTGTTGGTTCGTCTTTCATTTGACAACTTAAAGAACAGAAAAAACTCTTTCTGAATCTTAAAGCATTGGCATCTGTTTTTAATCAGTTACATTTCTCTAAATAATATTAGTCTGTTCTGATGAACCACTGAGGCAATTTACAAAAGGGGGCGCTGTTGAGGCAGAAAACTGACAGTTCAAAAATCTCAATTAATGGCAGTGGTTGCTCTCTTCTTTCTGAGCTTTTCAGTGATCTCACATGAGACTGGTGGGCCAACAGTGTGACTGCTGGCAGACAGTGATGTTACTCTCTGCATTACTCTCATTCAGACCAGCTGCAGCTCTCAAGAGTTCATCACTTCTTTGTGATAATTAGTTTCATACAGGCTGTTGCCTCAAGGTTTGAAAATCAAAGTATTTTTCCCCCCAGGAGGTCAACACTTTTAATCGTGGGAAATTGCAGGTGGAGGAAGTCAAGATGAATCACTACTGCAGATCTGCAGGTCAGACACACAGACACAGGGTGCTGAAGTGTTTTTGAGCAAAGCGACGCTTCACAGTGAACTGCTGCGTTAGAGCAGTGATCAATAGTACATGACATTAAATGCAGGTGTTAGTATGTTGTAAGAATACTATCTGCCCTACAAATGCAATCATGTTCCCACTGTTGATAAGAAAAAAAAGAAAAAAAGCCAATTAGTTTGCTCCTACTGGACTGTTGTCAACTGTCCATTAAGGCCCACAGACACTAACTGTTTAAACTCACAGTACATCCTGTGTGTCACATTTATAACACACAACCAGTGATAAGCAAGCAGCTAAAAGGTAGTGTTTCTCTGTTAATGGGTCTCATCTCAGCCTACGGTGTCACTGAAAAGTCCTCAGAGGTAAATGTAACATGCAGAAACTGAAGCACAAAACAAATAGCCCACGTCCCTCAGAGTGCATTAACAAATGAGAGCATTTCTGCAGCTTATTGTGATGGCACAATTAACATTAAAGATGAGGTAAAGGTGAATATGTGAGATATCCTGCAAACAACTTGATGTACTATTACTGTTATTCATGCTAAATTTTTGGATTTTTACCTAAGAAAACTCTCACCTGATAATTTATTGACGGTAATAACTCCATAGTAAAAATATAGTGTTTGTTTTAATAAATGATGTTTCACAGTACTCTCACCTGTGCGCACCTTTGAAGCGCTCAGGTCTACATGGAGACAAATCTCTTATACTTTCGGTCAGTTTTTACTCATTTGGCGGCAAAATTTCAGGACTCGCACAGTCATTTTTCACAGTTGAGCATTGTTTTGTAAATTTTAAAACACTGTCTATACATTTTAAATTATTCCTGTGATTTTGGAACAGTCCTGGCAAACTCCACTTCAACACCTCTTAAATGTTGCTTGGCTTTTTGTTATAGGTTATAGAAAACAGCAAGAGCAGTGGTAGAGTATCAGAGCAATAAATTAGATTTACTTTTTTTTTTTCCATTTCCAGCACAGCCAAAGTAATATTAAACAATATTCAACTTTGGACAAATTTCATTTGCTGCTGGAGACAACATATTATCACTATCTGAACTGCAAAGTAAAACATTAAGTACTCAAATCTCTCATTTTTAAATTTAACTCAACAAAGAGTTTTGAAATTAATAACGGGGTTTTACTGTTGTACAACTTTGACAACAGTTCACAAGGCGTTCACACACACACACACTTAATCTCTCTACACATAAAACCTGCTGCTCTCATCACCCATATAACTGAGGGAGATTTAAACAAATTAATCTGAGATGAGGAAAATGTTATATTCTTTATTCTCACACAGTATTTGGGTCATATTAACAATAGCAGATCTTCTCAAGAGCATGCTTAAAAACACCCCATATGGAGCAAAAAACGGACACTTTCATTCAACAAAAGCTATTAAATATAATTTACAGGGGAGTGAAATCTTCCACCGAAGACAATGATCAAAACACAAGTTGAAAACTTGTCTTCCTTGATATGATATAGACAGTGAATTCAAACTCATGAGCTACAACTTCTCCATGGTCCCAAATTAACTTATGAAACTTTATATATACACAGAAATGTGCTACACAGACCAGCAATGTTAGAAACTATTGTCAGCATGTAAGAAGTTAACCAACAAAATAAAGAAAATACCCTATAGAAATGCAGCTCACTGTGTACTTTAATGTAGGACGGACTGTATTGCACTAGTGATTTCTACTGTTTGAAATGACTAAAGTGTGTTACAACATATTCCTCGTGTCCTCCCTTTTGACATAATCAAGTGTCTTGTCGTGGCACTTGCTTTTTTTGTTCTGGTGAGTTTTGACATGTTTTGCCAAGTGGTCACTCCTCATGAACCTCTTGCAGCAGTCCGGGCATACAAAGCGCTTCTCCCCCGTGTGAGTCCTCAGGTGTCTCTGCAACTCGTCCGACCTGGTGAAACTCTTGCCACAGAACAGCCAGTTGCACACAAACGGCCGCTCTCCAGAGTGCCACCTCAGGTGCGCTTTGAGGTGAGAAGTTTTGCCGTAAACTTTCCCGCAACCCGGTATGTGACAAATATGTTGTTTCTTTTTGCCAGGCTCGTCGCTGGACGTGGAGGACTGGCAGTTCGGACACCTGCATCTCCTGCACCGCCGCGCAGTTGCGAGAGGAGACTTGGTGTGCAGCAGAGCCGCGATTTGCGTCTGATACTGCGCAAAGTCCGTATGTCCCAGAACCAAGCCTCTCTGCAGCTGGAAGCGATGCGGGCCGAGAGAGGAAGAGTGGCTTACGTGGTTCCCCTGCTGGAGGCTCCACCACGGAATATCCTCTCCAGGGTTTGGGGACAACTGTCTCTGCTGCTGGTGCACAAGGCCGGAGGGTCCCGTGACAAAACTTGGCATTGCGGGCGGAATGGGAGTTGGGGCTGCGTAACTGACAGCGGGGACATAGGTGGGAGGGCAGGTGGACTGCAGAGACTGCATGGAGCAAGGTAACATCTTCACAGGGGAGAAGTCATAGGGGTACGAGGGGTCCGCCGGAGGGGTGAGGGGCAGTTCGTGGTGCGAGCTGAAGGAGCTCTGGATGTGCGCAGACAGCTGGGGCTTGGAGGATAGTCCGAAAGTGGAGTTGCTGGCCAGGCTGCTCTGATGGTTGCCCTCGTTAGTCCACGGGTGAAATAAACGCGAAGGGGAGCTCAGAGTAGGGTCGTAAGGGACCTGGATGAAATCTGTGGGGTTTGATCCGTGGTGATGCCCGATCCGGTTACAAGTGGCCGCCAGGAGAGCCAGCGGAGAGTGCTTACAGTTCTCTGGAGAAGAGTTTGGAGTGCGATCCTGGAAAACCGGCACAAACATTTTCTATATTACAATCATTAACTCGCCCAGCTAAAAGCATGCCTTACTTTTTAAAAAATTATACAGCCAAATGACAGTTTGTCTAGTTTGAATTCCTTATGCACTAAATGGATCCTGCAGAAGCCTCAATCGTGATGATAAAAAGTTGCCATCATTAACGCACGAAACAATTAGCGTTAGTAATTAAATTAGATGACACTGGGCCATCGCAGTAGCACGATTTAAATCTTTATTGTATGTATTAAACTCGTAATCCGATCGTAAATCAACTCGGATGAGCAAGTTTACAAGTTATTCAAGTGGTGAAAGTGAACAGAAACTTGCGCACAAACCTGGAGAAAAGCCTGGAGTGTTTCATTCCGCAGTACAGCCACTGCTG
Source organism: Scomber japonicus (assembly GCF_027409825.1). Taxonomy (NCBI): domain Eukaryota; kingdom Metazoa; phylum Chordata; class Actinopteri; order Scombriformes; family Scombridae; genus Scomber; species Scomber japonicus. The sequence continues at coordinate 16,247,361 of NC_070588.1, forward strand.
CCATGGTAAACGTCCTCCTCCCTCTCGATGAAAACAAATAAAAATAAAAAAAAGCAATAATTTATATAAATGTGTGCATTCGCAGTTTAAAAAAATATCTTGTCGAGCAGGTCTTCACTCCTCAATGCTTCCTCTCTCCGAGATATCCTTGGACTATCTGAAGAGTGAGGGATCACTTCTTAGAATTTGATAAGGACTTTGGTGGGCCGCCAGCCAGTCAGAAATAAGATTTATTACTTTGAAGTTTGCCGCTGCCCAATCATCAAAGAATAGCGGCTCTTTGAGAGAGGAAAGCAAATCCTTTGAATCCACAAAGCTCCTATGGTGTGTTTGTTGGTCTGGATAAAGGAGCTGATTATTAGGGGGGATGGGAAGGGAGGAGATAAAGGCGGGACAATTAATGAAGTAATCACTATGTGGGAAATGTATATACACAAATAATTGGATTTTCTTGATCAAAGACCCCCATGCCGCCTGGAGACCCCGGTATTGGATGCTGTAGTCATCTGATCCTCTTTTTGTAATTAAGGATTTGTAGCAGAACCCTGTGTGACAATGTGACATTGTTATCTCTAGAGATCTCCAAGAGCCCTGCCTGACTGTTTGATGGAGGAAAGAGACCAAATCAAGTGACTCAACACAAAGTTCTCATCTCTTAAGAATCTGCGTCTCTTTTACATTTCTAATTTGAATTAAATTTTCTTTGTTGTGCCTTTGAACTACAACACGGCATTAAACACTTAATTATGTCCTCTCTGAATAATTTAAATTTACCCCTCACTCATTTCAGTCATTTGTTTTATCAGAAGCAAGTTCCATATTTCTTTTTTTTTTCCTTTGTCGAGCATCAGATTTACAGTCTGAAGAGCCTTATGAAAATCCCCAGCAGCTAATTAAAATTATTATAACATGTTACTTAACATGATACATGAGGGAAACCTCTGTTTTAAATCAGGTGACAAAAGCAGCACTTGAAATGGTGATGTCTTAATTATGTTTCCTTATAAAACTGTCAATCAGGAGAGGATGCTCACAGGATCTCATGCATGACAGCGTCCAAATAAAACAGGGGTATTAAAATGTGAGGAAACGTTAACACAAACACATATTGTATCATATTTTGTCCTTTTTGGTCTCAGAACATCAAATGCAGGCAAAGTATTCAGCTTTCATGAGATAGTATCCAAACTTTTTGTGGCAGAGCAGCTGACTTCAGCTGCAGAAATGGAAGTTGTAGTTTTCTATATCAACTCTCTGATCTTTATCATGCTTCCCTGCAGAAACAATCACTGTCCTCTCAACTAGTTTGGAGCGGCAGATTTTGAATTAGATCTGTTCCTTTGAAGGGATTAATGTTCCCAGTCCTCTCCCACGGCTTTACACACAGTCATGAGGGAAAGGGGGAGTCCTGCTGGGCTGTACTGGAGCCATGTTAAACTACAAAAACTGGCTACAGGAGTGGTGTAGTCACACTGCTGACTGATAAAACACTGGTGGAGATTAACCTTGTTTACATCGAGTTAAGGCAGTGGTTGGTGATGAAGCTTTTAATGGAGAGTTAAATATGAATATATGCAGAAAGGGAGGAAACAGGATGGTCACTGCTTTGAGCCGTATCTTAAAGTGTGAGCATACTAGTGCAGTAACTCCTCTATGAATTATACATAGACGTGCCTGTTGGAAAATCATCTCACAATCATCTATAAATGATTCAAATGTTTGTGTGAAAAAAGATTTTTTTTCATGATGGATAAATATTGGTATAATTTTTAATGAGATGCCTTTTAGAGGGTTAGGGTTAGTTATACCTAATGTCTTTATTAATAGTCAATAAACTATATACTAATGCCTTATTATCTCTTATTAACAACTAACAAGTACAACTTTGTAACTTTGCCAGTGTTTGACACTATGTCTTTTTAAAGCATCATAACATGAAATGTTGTGCTAACTTCATTGTCAATTATTCATTAACATACTTCAGACTTATTCGAAAGTGAAAGCTGAGTATTTATTGCTGTTTTGGCAACATTTACTACCAAATGATAGGTCTTGTTACCAAATAGAAAGGATACAAACCAACCAAATGTATTTTTCAAAACATGTCAACCCAAAAATGACCTCTTACTGATAGAAAACATCCATAAATGAAATAAAGACATTACTGACTACTTATAAAGCATTCATAAAGGGTGCCATCCAAAAAGTAGTAACACAATATCTGACCCAGACTTTTTTGTACTTTATTGGTGCACATGTATTCACTTTGTGCATTTTGGTATTAAATGATTTTGACACAAACTCAGAACAGGTGAAAAGAGAATTATAATAGGGCCGAGTGCTGTAAGAGTGAGAGAGTTAACCAGCTGTAACAGACTGAATTACTGTCCAGTTCACTATAGAGTAAACATACATTTTTTACAGTCTTCTCCAAAAGTTTATATTTTGTGTTTGTGCAGCAAAACGCTGTCAGTTAGTTTTTGCTTCAAGGTTTAAATGTCAGATAAATGTCAAATGTTGTAATCTGCTCTCTCATGTCAAATCAGACAACTGTTGAAGTAAAAGGAGGATCCACCCTAAAACAGAAATAAGATGTTTATAAGATCCTGAACAGCAGCAGTGATTTATGAACATTAAAATAGCAGATATTAATTCAGATTTAGGGTGGATTTTCACTTAAATAAGCTTTACATGTGAGCTGTTACAACATGCAAAGCGCATTTCAGCCATATATAATAACTGCATTAATTTTGCGAACCATCAGTGATACCAAATTATTGATATCTTCCTTAGAGATACTTGGTTCAGCCCTAAAGTTCTTACATTTTAATGCATCTCAATGGGACTCCAGCTGAGGGATGGATTTGGCCAAGCAGCACTTTGATATAGTTTGTAAGAAATTCATGACTGTGTGCTTGACACAATGTCCAGTCCCTCAGGTAATTTACTTTCTCCAAACCTTTACCGTCTTATGGCCATGCCTCAAGTTTTACAGGGTCACCTCAGCAGTGGTATGGCTAAAGGAAAATTTTCTAGCTGCATTTGATGGGAAATTAACTTGTAGGAACCCCCACTGCAATAGTTTTCTGCCTGTGCACTCGTAGGTTTGAACAGGGAGTCAGTCTGCACCATCCGTGTATTTCATATTTTACCAAAGCATTAAGCAGAGAGTCGATCATACGGCTGAAAAACTCGTGCAGACAGGTATGAAGCTGAGTTTAAAGATTAGAAGACTACCTAAAAGGAAGATACAGTCATGTGATGGTGACAGGAAAACTCTCACAGCTTTTGTATTTAAGGGAAAAGAAACCAAAGCTGTCATTTTTCTAATCTTCTAACACAAGAGTCAAAGAAAGCAATGGTTAGTATCTAGTTTATAGTGTCTAAATGGACAGAGCTTAAAACAAATCAACATTTAAAGCTCTAACAGGTGGCGGTCACTCTAATAAAGGTGACTTATGGCAAATGATCTAATACCTAAGTAAAGCTTAATTTTTTAACGTTACCAATAGTTTTAACAAAAAAGGTGCGAATGACAGCTGAACAACATAGGAATCCTTACTGTGAGTTCTCCAAAACAAGACACGTATTAATTTCTTGTGTTTTTTAGATTGTTGCAATTGAAACAATGATATAACACAAATTGAGATGCAATGATAAGAAGATTAGTTGGTTGACAGAAAATGAACCTGCATCTGTGTTGATAATCCTTTTATTATCTCTTTTTATGATCCTTTATTGAGCAAAAATGTCCAAAATGTGCTGGTTTCAGCTTCTAAATATGAGGATTTGATGCTTTTCTTTATCTTGCATGACCGTAAACTGAGTATCTTTGAGTTTTGGACGATTGGTCAGACCACATAAGACACCTGAAGATGTCACTTTTGGCTGTGAGCAGTTATTGCGTGATCACCACATTTGACCAAGTCTTTCATGATTTTCTTATATTTTATAGCCATAACAGTTGAAATAATCTGCATATTAATTGATAATGTTGAAGCCATAACTGAGATAAAAACAATCATGCATTTTTGGTGGATAAATGATATTTTCCCACCATCATTTTTGCAGTGGTTGTGAACAAAAAAATCAAAACTCAGTAGTTTAGACGCATTTATTTGACTCATACAAAACAGCAGTTTGCTATAAATAAATAAAAATATACAATAGATATCATATATGTTGTTGAGATGCAGTTTGTTTTGGTTGAAGACAGGCCGAGTTCAAAGTTGAAGAAGGCAATCTGCAGAGGAGAGAGGGAAAGACTACATTGACATGCCCATTATGAAACACACTCATAATACTTTTCACTATCAGTTCTCATAATTGAATGTGAATGATGAGCAACTTATTGTTTCAACTCTGAATGAATGAGAGGCAGTCGAGCCGCATGTGATCTTGGCATTTTGAGCGAACTGACAGTGCGCACTGGATATGACAGAGTCAGGGGGCGATGCCACAACACGAACCCTTTTTAACTTTCCATATTCTCTGGACAGTTGGAGAGAAAACAGGTTCCACATCTGTCTCATACGAGAGATATCAGAGACTTGGGGTGGGAGTGGGGGTGGAGGTTCATGTGTGAGAGTGAGAGTGAGTGTGTGGGAGAGAGGGAGAGGCAGAGGGGGGAGTGGGAGAGGCGCTCGAGGCTACTGGGTACTTGAGCCGCTATAATGGTGTCTCGTATGAGAAAACATCTGTGAATTTCCTCAGTGATCTACAACAAAGTATAACTCAGAGCAGTCACTCAGCAGACCTTTGAAGTTTCTGTCTGACAGAAAGCTGCCATTGTTCGCAGCCCCCAACACACAGAAACTCCAACTTTGGTCTCACTAATTTTCCCTGCAATGCGATACAACTCTTTTTTTCTCTCTTCCAAGCCTATGAAGCAGGGGATCGCTGCATATTCAAGAGCAAAGAGCAAAGCCTTGGCAATGTGCGGGTTGGCCTGGGGTCACATAAGGCGGGACAGGTCATTCTACCTTCTCTCAGCCCACCCTGGATGTGATAATCCAGCCTTAAAGAGGGAAAATCTCCCCCTCCATGATGATGTACATGGTTACAGCCTGCAGTGCTCTCCCATACAATAAAAAGACATCATCTTACATTCTCATCCTCTGATGCTATGGACAAAAAGATTGTCAAATATTTGTATTTTGTTAGCTTTTAAAATGACAAAATCTTTCAGCTTTAAACTCTTTTTCACTTCAGTGACTACTTTCTAGGTATCACTGCTCCAGATAGAATAAGCAAAAGACACAATACATGCTTTCTGCAGCTCTTGGCTCAACTAACTGTATCGCAGCTTGCAATGACATAATTGTGGGAGACCTATCAACACATTTTCATCCACATATGCTTCAACGTTATGCAATTAATTGTTAGTTCTCAGCTCCTTCAAAACATGACGACAATAGGAAAACAGGAGACTCCAAATCTTAGCAAAATGATGACTTCTTACCTAAAACATATCTGCGATGGAATTAGTCTGTTCAGGTTTGTCATTTTCTTTACACATTAAAACAAAGTTCCACATTGTAGTCTAAATAATCTATGTAAGTGATTTGGTATATTCAAATTAAAATGCTCACAAGTCTTTTCAGAATGTCAATGAAAATGTTAAGAAAGTGGTGGCAAATTTTCAACTGCTCTCCTCTGTTGACAAGGGAACATGTGAAGAATTAAAGTGTAGTTATACTCTGCAATATGACAGCGAGGGTCTACAACTACATAACTAAGATAAATGCCGGAGCTGTTGGGCAGATTTTAAAACAAGTTTGGCCGGACACTATGATATTTTGACCTCAAAAGGTTCCCGTTCCTCCTGGCAGTGGCAAAAAGACAAGCTTTCCGTTATGCATCCCAAACTGAAACAAGGCCGTGGTAATTCTCATACTGTTACCCGTCCAGCGTTTATTCAACGGCAGCTGGTCCCACCATCTGGGAAAGCAGTGCCCGGGCAAAACAAAACAGGTTACACCTTTGGCCATGCCAAGTCTGCTAGTGCCCCCTCAGTCTACAAACTGAGAGAGGCTAATCACAATTTCACGCTCTGATTTGTCAAATCCCATTCCAGCACCGGAGGCACCAAGAAAAACTTTTAAGTCAATAAATTTCATGGCGTACAGGATAACATATTGTTTCTATTGTTGTATGTAAGCCTTTTTCTAGTGCTATCCTTCTTTATACAGGGAAGCAAATGAATGGTTCTCTCTCTTTTGCAAATGAAAAAAAACAAAAAACATGCGATCACCGCCCAGATTAGCGAGAACAAACTCTTAACTCCTCATGCATGCATTTTATATTCATGCAAATGTTAACAACAAAACAGTGCAGAGGACACCCTCAACAAACTGCAGGTGTGAGGAAGCTGAAACAAAAGCCACAGTAACCCTAATGGCATCCCTTGTCATTAAGAGACCTTTGATGTATGTACTCAACAGCCTCTTTTATCTCCTTCTTCCTCTATGCCTCTTACTCTCTCTGTCTCTCCACCCGGCTCGACCAGTTTCTTTATTAATGCCGTCTTTAGGGAATGTTCTTCTGCTCAGAGCCCTCAACACACATCTGACATCTGGTTGACGCTTGCGTATTCTTTGGCACCAATCATTAGCCAGCAAAGAGCATCACAATGCTAAGTTTGTAGCTATTCTAGGCATGTTTGTCCCTTGTCCGATCTGCATTCACATTAAGTTTGTGGGAACAAAAACTATCCTTACCTACCGTTAATCTACACTGTGGTATGCAATCATAATATAGTCTGATATATTATAGCGTGCTGAAAATCAGACATCTGGATATCAAAAGCACGTAAACTGCATTAAAACAGTATTTGAAAAGGCTGCACATGAAATACTGGTATTCAAACTCTCCCTTTGAACTCAAAGGATATAGAAACAGGACAATGTTGGCCTAATCGTGTTCTCTCTTTGAAGTGAGACATCACTATTAGGTGAAAAGGTAAGTATGCTTCTTTAGAAAATAAAAAGCTTTTCATCATTTGTTAAGGCTGCAGCTCGAGCGATTTCCATAAAGGTGGTTTAAAACTTTGGATAACAGTGTTTGGGTCTGCCTCGGATACTGCTGTAATGAAAGTGTAGCATATGAAGCAAATAGCTAAAATGGCAAGAACAACACCAGCAGTAACGCTAGCCACATTAAAGGAGTCCTCTCTTGCGCGCCAGATGTTGTCAGATTTAATGAGGAAAAACAAGAGGGAGCTGGATTTACGAAGACGTATTAAAGAAAACACAGGTGTCGGGTCTTTTGTCGCTCGGCGTCCTACCTGCAAGACAACAAGTTGTCCAAGCAAAGACAGAAGCCTCAGTTCATCAGGTCAGAGCATCTTACACCAGAGTGACGACAGTATTTCATAACATTTGCCTTTTGCAACACATAATCAGCTAACCAAGGCAATTACGCACACACCTCCGCTCACCTCCTCTCATATGCTAAAGCAGGCAATCAGCCAGGGAGTTAATTTGGCAGAGAAAAACAGGGAAAGAAACACCCACTCTGGCACCATTTGTCACCACAGTCCAACCTTGTTATTCAAACTAGTGAGCCTATTTGAAATTCCTCTCCATGGTAAAACAGGGCCAAAATAATCAAGGGAGCATGATCACACTTAATTGATTCAGTGTACTTTTAAGATGCACTACAGGGTGCTGGGGTGACCTATTTCAGACTGCTCTTCAGAGGAACCAACTATCCCAGCAAGGGAGTAATGCACAACGAGGATTTTAATTATTGCAGGATCTGTGGCTACGACCGGAGGTAAAATGCTTCTGAACTAACTGTGACACCACATTATAACACTGCCAGTGGTCTGGGGTATTACTCTTTGATTTTTTTGTAGAGTTAAATATGACAATAAAATGAAAAGACTCTGACTTTATAATGGATGCAGTTTAATTACACAAGTTAATTTCATAAAAAAAACAGCTGATTTCTACTTTCTCATTTTTTAAGAAAAACAGCCACAGATTTTAAAGAAAAGAGAAAAAAAAGAAACCAAAACCACAAACATCTGCAAGAGTCACTGAAATAAAAATGGTATAAATAAAGATCGTTTTAAAATGTCTTCACATGAGGGATACTTATGTGTGTTACATCCTTTCAGGAGATGTGTAACAATTCAAATAATTTGGATTTCTACCACTTCAAGCATTGTGGCTGTTCAAAATAACAACAGCATGGTTATGGTTGGAAAATGACAGAGTGAAAACCACAGTGTTGTCACATGATAAACCACCTATCATCTTAAATTTCACTTGCACCATGTTTTAGTTACATAAAACTTAAAGCAGAGGCTTCCAAAGAAATGCCTTTTCATTTCTTTTACATGATAAAAAAGAAGAAATGGATAAGCAGTGATGTTGGGCGATAGGTCCGCCCTCAGTGTCTCAACCTGAGTTTGACCTCCAACAAAACTGAGCTCTGGGAGTTGATGATCACTTTGGACTTCTTTAAACCCACCAGGACTCCCGTGAACCTGAACCTGAACCGAAGTGAAGCTGGTCTCGCTATCTAGGCAGAGCTCTAATGTTTTCCCCGCTGAATATAAGGAGGATGAGATCCTCAGTCCTACCACCCTACTCTTCCTATTAAGATCAAAATCTCCTCTCAGGCCCTCGGGTGTCAACAAAGGGAGATGCAGTAAATGATATGCAAATTGAAAAGAAAAAAAAAAAGCTCTACAAATCAACTCGCCAGCCCTGCATTTCCGACACTTCACATCTTAAAAGAAAATTCTTGTATTTAGGGTGAAATTCAAAGTGAGGTCTAGCTCTGCTTCTGTGAGGCTATGTGTGGTGATTCCAGCACTCAGACAGCACAAAGCCTCTCTGACTACTGGCAGCTCGCTGTGGGAGAAGTCATACGGAGAGTTTGGAGTTTCAGAAGGATTTGTCTTTGGATTCATCTTAGACAACAGACATAACGCTTAGAAATAGGTAGATGTTTCAATGTCAGGTTAACGCCACTGAGTTTAAAAACACACTGCCTGCAAGAGAAGGGGCTACTTTGTTTTAGAGTAAAAGTAGTGTAATAATAATAGGTCAGTCAATGAACAGGAAATAATCATTGACAGTTTTAACAAGCAAGTAGTTTGCTAGCTTTTTTAGTCATTTATCGAGATAAAAACACCAAATATTTGCGGGATGAAGTTTAAAAATACAGGGTTGTGCTTGCTTTTATTTGGTTTATATCATTTTTAATATTATGCAATTTATGACTGAACAGAAACAGTTTGAAGGCATCACTATAATTTCAGGTATTTGTCATTTTAAACATTTCAGGGAGTTAGTCAATGCACTAATAAATAGATACATGGATCATGAGAGTGATCGTTAATCACAGCTCCAGCGTAGAGCTTCCACACCTGATATGATATTAAACCTCTGACTGGATGCTCCGTATTCATGTGTTTCGTTGTGACTTTGCAAAATGTTTCTTTATCTTTTTATTAATGAGACCTCCCCTCCCAGTGCATCACATGATGCTGTATTCTTTGTGTTATGTGTATTCATTTATTTATTGATGTAACATCTGTACCTTTTAACAGCAGTTTGTAAGCAGGCTACTAATTTATTATTCTTATGGAGTGCAAGATTTCAAAATCTGGAGAAGCATCGAGAAAAATGACAGACACCATAAAATATAACATTATATATAAATAAAACAATGTAACATTTTGCCAAATATGGAGGCACAATTGCATTAAATCAAATACAAGAATAGATAAAGCTTTAATTGTGTGCACCTGGAAGAAGCCCAGAGCCTCTCTTCTGACAAAATAAAACATCTATTATGAAGCATCATGTCTATAAAACTTGATCTGAAATGAGAAACCGTCGTGATTCATGACTGAAAATGGCACAGTGCTTATAGAAAACTGTTGGATTAACAGCTGAGGGCATCGCCTGTACAAGTTGCCTATTCTGTGCCACTGATACTGGCTGTACGTACCACTGCACATCCAACACTGAGCATGTTCTTTGGAGTGTCTGTCTACATGTCTGGTGCATCTGTCTTACCGGTTGACATGGTTGTAAGGCTCAGCTCTGACTGACGAGAGGCCCACTAGAAAGAGTGGGAGGGGGGTGCCGCCGCGTACTCTTCCTCAGGGATTGACTCCGCAGTTGACAGTAATTTGTAGTACTCATCTTCTCCATCCAGCACTTTGATTTGACTGTGATGTGAAAGAGGACAAGAAAGTGGTGAGAGGCTGGAGGAGAGTTTCTGGGATACAGAACAGTATTACAGAGTTTTCTTGATGTGAGAAACTAGACATTTTAGAATAAAAACATTTGCAGATACACCAGCAAGGCGTTCAGGCGTTTTTCTTAAGCATACTGATCTGAACCAGGGTGTCATTTATAGTACAAATACAAGTCAGACCTTCAACAATTAAAATTAGCATGCTGACAAAGCCTTAATATGTAACCCCCCCTCTAATGACGCAGAGCAACTGCTCATAAAAAGCCTGTTATTTTCGGCTCTCCATTTACATTATAAGAAAACAACTCCATTTCTGGATTCTCCTATTCCACAAAGGGCCTGCTCTGTTTAGAGTTGCTGTAAGTAGGAAAGCAGTTATTTACCCAAGTTTTCTCGGCTTCCTCTTGCTCCCCTGGTAATCTAGAGTTCTCTGAGGAAAGGGCCAAGAGCACACAGTCAAAAGATGAGCAGAGAGTCATTAATTTTTAATTCAAAGTGATTTTGTGTTGAATGCGAGCAGATGCTGATAATATCAGAAGTCACAGCATAATTTTTTCTGATCAAAGGGCTCAAGTGAGTCTGATGAAGCATGCATCTTGCTCAGCTTTGATAAACCACATCAATTATTCACCGTGAAGGCAGACATCCTGACATGAAAGCAACAGATAAAGAGCATAAGCACATGTTCAAGACAAGAGGCAGAGAAGCGTGGGGGTGGGGCTCCAGGGTCTGGCACAGGTAGGTTTAATTGTATTATCATGTGGAACCAAAGTCAGACAAAGGCCTTTATCGGCACTTTGAACTCACATTTAGCTGGTTGTAGTACAGGCTGTCTTCAGGGCTGTTGAGCAGTTTGGGCTGTTGGCCCCGCCGGCGAGGAGTTCTCTGCTGCAGCTTCATCACTGGACCTGCAACAGAGGAAAATGGAGGCAGTGATCCAACCAAGCAAAAACAACAAGAAGCACCACCATGATGTAGACAGTGATGACAGCAGCAGTGAACAGATTATGCCCCTGACTTCTGCACCCTTATGTACCACAGTGGCAGAAACACGTTTTAAATGTGCTTAGGTAACATTACGCAATTCCATATGTGAACTCACTCAATAACAGCTTAACATTACATAAACCCACACATATAAACCACATCTAATTATATCTCTTAGAGCAGGTGCACAGCAGCACACAGTTAAATTCACCAGATAGTTACAATGGTAGCATGCAGAGATCACTTTGCGGTTGGTGGGTAATCAAGTATTTTCACTACCTGTAATCAAAACAGCAAATAGAGTGACTCCTGTATGAATGAATTTACACACAAGCTCACAATCAGATCTTTGACTTCACACTAAAAACAATGCTAGAGGCAAGGGTAGAAAAAAACACCTTTTTCAAAAATGTTGGGAGGAGATCACTAATGCCATAATGAAAACCTTTGGAGTAGAAGTTGATTATTTTAGTAACAATATACGGCCTGGGAAACATTCAGGATAAGCTCATGCAAGTTTAGCAAAAATATACTGTAAACGCAGACACTGACAGCTATCTATTATTCATAGAATATGTAACATCCTGTAAAAACAGACGGGTTCCCATAAAATGTAAATCCATTATATATGTAACTGAAACTAAAAGGAAGAGTTCAACACTTATCTTGCCAAAGGTTTGGTTAGGAGATTGATAGCATTCTTATGTCTGTCCATTAAATATGATGCCAGAGCAAGGAAATGGTTAGCTTAGCATAAAGATGAGAAACACTGACAAACAGCTAACCTGGGGCTGTCCAAAGTTGTCTTATACGTATAAAACTCACTAATGATCACATCATATCTTCTTTGTTTAACCTGAGCTAATTATGAATATGATTTGCCTTTAGGTGACACGCTGATGATGTAACTGCATTGTAGCTGGTTGAAAAGAGGTCATTATTCAGACAAAATATCACCCAGTTTTCAACGAGATATCCACGTTGAAATCCTAGTTTGCACTCACTGTGAAATATCAAACTAGAGTCAGTTCAATTAAATCACAAACTTTATTATCCTGGTAGCATATTGGTTGGTTGGGACGCATAACAAATAACCACAGCATCTGCAGTTTGATTCCAACTGTGGACCTTTGTTGCATATCACAATTGTCTCTCTACCCGTTTCCTGTCTCTAAACACATTCAACTGTTAATGAGGTTACATGACATCTACATCTACAACCTTTTTCTGCCACTCTAATACAAAATAGTGGCTTAAATGAAATCTTTGGTGATCTGGGTGAAGTGAAGGCCATTAGCTGACCCATACAGAGTACATTTCTACCATTCAAACTTCAACAAGGACCTGATAAAAGTTGTACAGTGACTCAGCAGATCTATGGGGGCTATAGATGTTGATTTTCACCTTTGTGCTTCCTACTGCGGCCAATGATACAAATGTCAGATGTGGTGAATCTATTAAACAGATGAAGAAGTCGTTTGCACATTCAAATTGGCACAGACTGAATGACTTTGTCTCTGCTTTCTTCTACGGCTGCTTCTCTTTCAGCAGATGGCCGAATCTTTGACAGCATAGTAATTTTTTTCCTGATTGTTCAAAACTGAACTGAACAATGAATTATTCATTGCACCACAGAAAATGATATGTTATTGACGACTTACTAAAGATAATGAGCTATGTGATAATCTGATTATTCAAACGTAAGACAATTATGAAGTCTCTGTTCAATCCTCTACTACAGCACACTCTGGGTTTCAAAATTCATAAGATACAAAAGTGTGTTTTAAAGCCGAGAGACTTTTACAAGGAAGCATCTATATTTAATATCAGATAACGTTTCATCTTCTTTGCCGACGTTTCGGGTGAGACAGGACATTTCTTCATCATGTCTTGCTACCTCGGCTTCTCTACCTTGACTAAAGCTGCATTTGCTTTTTCCATCTTAACACTACTTTGTACTCACTTTGAACAGACCTCATCACATCTCAATCCTATACATCAAAGAGCACACATGCACGCACACACACCCCTCAACCCCACATCTTTCCTCGGCTTTCTTGATGTTGTAGCACAGGTTTACTAAAGTCACAGTTTGTAAATGCCCAGAAAGTCAGTTCCTGTCGGTCAACTTTTACCGTGAATCTTATCTGTCTCTGCCTCAGAGGTGCTAACCGTCCACTGTGCGATTCCTTGTTATCCTTGACTATTTAAGGATATTTGGATAGATCTTATGTACTGCAAAAACACAGCTGTGTGTAAACAACTAGCTTGGTTTGACTGCGTGAGAAGCACTTATGTATGAATATTATGGGCTAAACTGTAGGATATAAAGAGTTACTGTATCTGCAGTAACAGATAGAAATAAACTAGCACAAATAGATATTTACAGGTACACCTTAAATTCCACTAACACAATGTACATATGTAGGACATTGTTCTGCTAATGATGCTGAAATGGGTTTGATAAGCAAATTTCTTATTCCCCTGAAATTGCATCAAAGCACTCAATCACAAATTAGGAATCCTGATGGCCTTGAACACAATTGAATCATTTTGTAGAAACAGACCACGTCGTCTGTTTATGTTTTGTTTGTCTTAAATAAAGCAACATATAAAAAAGTGACGTACTGGCTCTCAACTGCAATGAGCATGATTCCCTCCAATTCCTTATGCTGTAGATCCTCCACCGCAGCTAAAAGATTAGATCTGTTGATGATGAAGATTTTATTCAATTGCATTTGAAAGGTTCCAATTTTCAAATTGGATGTGCTGCACTGTAAACCCTAATTTATATAATGAACTGTGTCTTAACAGGCTATAGCAACTGAAAGTTACTACTAACTGATGACAACTATTGCCTTTAAATTTACTCAGCTGTAGCTAATGTTAATTGTGTGAACAGTATCAAAGAAATATAGGCTACTGCCCAGATAATATGCTGGTGTGTGTCCACTTTCAGTTTCAGACAGGTGAATCAGATTGTCCCATCAGTCTGACATCATGTAAACATGAGGTAGCTAGCAGCTACAGTGCAGAGCTGTTGGTATTAAGCTTTGTTTATGCCTCAGCAGATGAAGCTTAGCCAGGAGGAGTACAAACAAAATATTCTGTGAAGAACCATAAAATCAGCGAGTGTCACCAGAACAACTTCATAGCCCAAACATGGCTGTACACTCCTGTTACACAGCTTCTCAGTGCTGAGGAGGAAATGTTGTGTTTATGGCTAATAAACATAAAAAAGAGATGGAGATGGTAGCTATCTCGTTCTATGAATGTAAGGTTGTATGACAGTCCCTGTGGTCTCTTAATGAAGGGTCATACAGATGTTTGTTCTTGCTCAGATCGTCTACCTGTGAACTTGTACCATATACCATCTTGAAATGAGCAGCTCTATGCAGGCAGTGGGCGCCTTGTTTTAAAGTTGGGTGGTGCACGACCATGCATCAACTTACAGAGCCTACGCACTTATCATAAATAAAGCGCAATGGTGGAGCATTAACTTTAAGGCGTTAGGGGTCGGCTGTCTGATAATTTACCATCAACTTATTATTATTACCATAACTGAACAACTATGCAGCTGTTATGAGTAAATATAAATGGACTATTTCATGTCATGATTATGTTCAATTATTGATCGATGTCAAGTATACCACTAATATAATATATTATACTAATAGTTTGGTCCAGAGTGAAATATCTCAACAACTATTGGTTGGTTTGCCATTCATGTTCTCCAGAGGATGAATCTGAACTTTTTATTTAGTGATCAATACCAAAAACATTTGAATGCTAACATGGTAAATATTACACCTTCTAAACATCAACATGTTATCATTGTGAGGATATCAGCATGCCAATGTGACTGTAAACTCTTGTTTTTATATAGAAAAGCAGACAAGTTTTCTTCTCTCTGACTCACTGGTTTTTAAAAAAAGAAGCCCAGTAGGTCCTCAACATCAGTCAGCAGCTTTATTTCATCTGATTCTGTTCATGAAGAAAACAACATGGCAGGCACAATCATTTGTGCTTAAATCTATGAACACCACAAATACAGTACACAAATCTTGTGGTTTAGTCTATAAAAAGTAATTGCCATTTATTTAAATTGCAATATTGGTTAGGGAAATCATGATTAGATATTTTCCTAAACGTGTTCAGCCTTGAACGGTTAGTTGGCTCTTCCTCCTGCTGGATCGACCGCTGCAGATCAGGACTCCAAAACACGGCACACCGGGGTTCAACATCACCATTTATCCATCCTGACCTGCAGCGATTAGAGCGTGTAGCAGATCAGAGGATGGGTCAGGCTTCCCATCTATGTGCCTCTGTTTGGGAAATCACTGCCATTTGATCCAGGCCAGCCCCTGAGGAATGCTGCTCCCGCAGATATATTACAGGCAGGGAAGCTGCCAAACTGGCTTCTGGCATGGGAGCCTTGCTTGGACACGGCAGGCAGAGCTGGGAAGGGGTCAGACAGTGGCTCACACCGGGGGTTTGCTAAATGATCGTGGGTAACGTCTGCTGTTTGGGGTGGGAAGGAATAATGGTCGACTGGGAATACAGCAGGCAGTGCGGTTCATACAATATTGATTTCTCCCTATCAAAAGAAAGCCAAGCAGAGTTTGCTCTTCTTGGTGAGAGACTTACATATTGTACATGTTTGCTTCTTGAGATAAAAAAAAGAAGCTTGAATTCTTTTTAAGATAGGTATTTCTTTCATTTTCAAAGAGCAGCAGATGACTCGTATTACATCTCTAAATACCACTTTGAAATCCCTTGAAAATCTGAATGCGCCTCAGAAACAACATAAAAGAGCTGCTAAAAGCGATTTTTAGTGGAATAAATTAGAGATGTATCGATTTACTTCCTAAATCACGTACTGCAATCACCTGACTTCTCCCAGACCACAGTGAACCACTTGGGCTTTGTTTATTCAGATGGAGGGAGCTGAGGCACCAAAAGGCATGGATTATAAGGAAAAATCATCAGCAGGGGCCTTTGATGTCTAAATGAGGCATGTGCAACCCAGACCCCTCTCTTTACCTCACAACCGCCTCTTCGCACACACACGCACACATACACATATAAAACCAGACACATGCATACAAACGTGCGCGTACACACACACACACACAAATACAGACATTATTCTTTGGTTGCAAAGACCCCAAACAGATATCTGAAGTTGAAGAGGATTTCCAGAACTTTTCAGGACTCCTGAGATTTATTACCATCCTCATCATTTCAGACATCATAGTTAAATAGTAACTCATGTGCTCTCCATTATAAGACAAAGATAATGCTGGAAAAAAAGAGTAGTTCCTGCATCTGTTTTCAATAATGCAAGCAGAGGATGTTTTTACTTACAAGCAATTTTTCACACTGAAATCAATCATTTCCCCTGACAGCAGATTTGGAACTTTGACTCCTAAAGAAATGTTTGCGTGGAGGAAAAAAAATATCTGAACTCTGTGGAAGTCAATCATCTGTCAGAGACATAATACGCGTTATGTATAACTGTGATCCAGCAGGATGAGCAAAAAGTAAGTAGAGAGGAGGGATCCATGAATGACAAGAAAACCAGGCCAAAAATAGATTAAATATGCTAATGAAGGGCATTAAGCTTTTCCCTCCTGATTGGTAGGATGCTGGTACTTCTATTGAATAAAATATGGTTCATTTAAATACATTAAACTGCATTTTGTCAACAACAATAACAAACTAATAAGGTTTGCTGCTTGGGAAAAACTTTGTTAAACTACATCAAATGACTCAATCCACATGTGCACATTACAGAGAACTTGGAGCATCATATTGCACCTTGATTTTATGTGTCTGGAGAGATTATTCTGTTGGAATTGTGATGATGAGTAGTTTGGAAGTACATCCTGTTAACTACTCCCACTGACATTAAGAGGATTACGTAGGTAGCGTCAGACAGAGGCAACTCCTTCCGTTAAGTTGAGTCTTTCCTATCCCTTCCAAATCTCTGCTGCCGCTACGCCGAGCCTGTAATTTGCCTAAAACTGAAGGCATCCGGTTGAGACAGCAATATGTGGAGACAGACAGATAAATCAAAAGGCTGAGAGACAGCGAGAGGGAGGGAGAGTATTTGTCTAGAGAACATGGAGAGGGTGGATCATTTGTCTGGCAGATGCATGTTGATATGGTGATGCTGCTGCTGCTGCTGCTGTGGTGGCGGTAGTGGTGGTGGTGGTGGTGGTGGTGATGATGATGGTGGTGGAGGTTTGTGGAGCAGCACCTGGTAGTTGCAAACCTTGTGGGAGGACATGTGGGAAGACATTTAAGAGCTGAGGGAGGGATCGAGCGGAGAGGAAAGTGTGATGTACTGGTGAGTGTGGGTTTGACCTCAGTGTGGGTAAAAACTGCGTCCACATTTCCAATGAGCTCTCCCAGCTGTAGCTATAAAGCGTAAGGGGAGAGAAAGACCCAGGGTGACAAACAAAATCAATTCTTATTGACTGTACCATGTTAGGCACTGAGGGGATGTAACTAGAACCAATAAGTCAACATTAACTTCAACTATTCTCCGTAACCTTTTCATTTTTCTCTTTCTTCTTCCTCGCCTCATCCCTTCAAACGACCAGGTTAACTCTCTTCCAAGGCGCAGAGGTAATTGGTCTCTGTGTTGTGGCTCCACTTTATCACTGTCTCTCTCTTGACATGTATGTTTACCACAACTATAATCTTCAAAAAGCCTGTTAACATAAGTAGCTCAGCTTTCATAAACCACAAAGTCAGCTCTGACTGATCCTCGGCACCATCCTGTTTACCACGCTGAGGAGCATAAGCAGCACTCTGATCATATCTGCTGCATGCGAGCAAAGTCTTTCTTTCTGCAACACGCCTCTGTGACTCATTTCCAAACATGTTGTATTAATATTCATGCTTGGGAGACAGGTGACGAGAGGTGACATCGTCTTCAGTGTGTAGCTTACATGACTATACTGTGTATATGTAACTTTTTCCCTGACAAAACATGGGAAATCAAAGGTTGCCGCTGCCGACATTTGAGAGTGCCTGGAGTACAAAGTGCTTTAATGTTCTGTTCCCACCATAAAATGCAGCACTGCGGGTATTTGGCTAAAGAGTGAGAATAGTCGCCTGGCCTGGTGTCAGATATACAGTGAAACAGACATCTCCCCATATCATCTCTCTAACTGGTCTGCTTTGTTTCATACATGAAAGAGAAACTGAGCTAAGCGAGTCATTTGTAACACTAAGCTTAGTTAAATCACTTAGAAAAGACCCAACGTCCGTCAAACACATTAAGAGGTTCCAGGTCACGCCCCAGTGTTTTGGCATTAATGGGAGCAGGGTGTAGAGAGTGTGCGAGTGTGCATGTGTCTGGAGGGGTGGGGTAATTTGATTTCCATGGCTAATTTTCTGTTTTTCTCCACTGGTGTCCTGAAACACTCCAGGGCGAGCTCCAGCCCGAGAGAACCGATGCGATCACCAGAGGCGACAGCAGGATGAGACACAGGAAGAAGCCCGGTCTCCAAACATCTGGCAGGGCAAGGCTTCCATGACTCGCTCAACCTCAGGATGAAAAAAAAAAAGGCCCTCAGATCTGCAGGGATCAAAGTGTGCCCTGGGTGCCTGAGCCACCGTGGCCTCCCTCAACATATTCAAATGGGGTTTCCTGAAAGCAGTCGGAGCCACAAGCAGAACATAAACGAGGCAGGAAAAGAGGAGACGATGAATACCTGAAAATTTGTGTGCGCTCTATACAAAATAACTAAAACGTTAGCGAAGCCCACGGTGAAAGCAGGAGAGGATTTTTTTTTTTTGTCAGGTATTTAAATAGAATACAACTGAACTGTCAGCTATAAAATGTTATTCATGTGCCAAAGGCTGATTTATTCAGCATGGTGACCTTTCAGTTTACCTCATAATAAGAAGTGTTTGACTTGCTGCAATAAATGACGCCAATGAGACTGAATTAGAAAAGTTTCAGGTTGCATTAGTGGTTTCCAACCTATAAGATCCCTGCAAAAATCTCCTCCATACCCAGTAATTAAAGTCCTTAAAGTCTCATTTTCTTGAAAAAAAAAGTTGATTTCTATTGGAAACAGATTGAAATTCTTTCTAATTCTCAACAGAAATGACTTGATGGGATAGAGATTTTTAACACTGACAATCAGTGGGTTACAAGGCCCTATTTCATCAGCTGTTGTTTTTTTTTTGTCTAACAGTGAATACTTTCACTCCTTCAGGCCTGAAATGTGCAATGAAACAAGCTGGGTAGCAGAATTGCTCATAATCAATAGCAATGACCTGTACAGAGGTGTGGTAAGAACACATTGCTTCATTTTAAGGAGTCACAAACCAAAAAGGTTGAGAAGCAGTGCATTAGGTGATACTAAACAAAGTACTACAGATCATTGCTCATAAGCTATATTTTAATATAATTGAACACTGAATAATCAAACTAATTTAAAAGTGAAAACATGTGTCCTATGTGCAAAAGAATGTGTTTGGCACATCAAATGAAACAGCCTACATACTTTTAGGGTTTCAGGCTGCAAAGAAACAATAAAAACCAGGAAATAATTCAGCTGTGAACGCAAAGCTCTGTGTTAGAATATGTGACGCAGGACAAAACACACATTTGGGCAAAATGCCCTTGTACTGCAATGTTTCCCTCCATAATCACTCTGACATTATAAATCAAACACTGCCTCCCTTCAGCAGCAGTGATGCCTGGGAGCGGGGGTCACCTGTATGCAGCATTACCGAATTAGCCGCTATCTAACCCAGACCTGCTGTGGCGTGCTGACACTAATCCTGGGCCCGCTGGAGAGCCCTGTCTGTGTTACATTATCATGTCTAATCCCCATAATCTCTCAGCCACGCCGCTAAATGCTATTCCACCTCCATCTCTTACCTCATACCTCTCTTATAACATTAATGAAGGGCCAGGCCCCCATTACCCAGACTACCCTAGCGGTGGGCTGGGTGACGGCCGTAATCGGTGGCCCCCTGCACAGCCACCCACTCAGCCTTCCAGGCAGCCGGAATTAATGTAATTCATCGCCTGGGGCAAAAAGCAAACCAAACATATGTTCAACAAATCAGGGTTTGTGTATTTTCTTGTCACCGTTACTGTGCAGGTCTATTAAGAGTCATTGATGAGATCCTTAGTGAAGGGCTCGCCATGCGGGAGAACGAAAGCTTTGAAGTGCTCATGCCATTTCAAAAGCCCCCCCACTTGCCATGAGACGTTTATGATGAGCTGACCTGGGTTATTAAAATACCGCAGAAATGATCACCCATAATGCTTCTCTCTTTTCGCTGTCAACAAAGAATGGCAGCAGAGGATTGGCTGGGATGAAAGGTTGAAAGGGGTCCCGTATTAAAAATGGCACTTTATCCATTAAAGCAGGATTTTTGCTGTCTCTTTGTGTAATTACCTGCACCCGCCAGCTCTGTGCTCGGGCTTACCTTGTTTACACTGCATGTCTCGCAGCCTAGCTGTCTCCCTGCAAGGCTTCGTTACACTGTCTTCTGCTCTCCCTTTGTCTCTCTTGATGTCTTTCACTTGTCTGTCTCGGCTGTCGGGGCCAACCTTGAAAGAGGAGGCGTAAACACACCCAGAAGAGCAATGTCAATGAAAGCACAAGATAAATAGACACAAGTTTAAGCAAGCCCTGTAATGTGTGTGTGTGTGTTTTTTTTTTTAATTTAGTCATGTAGACGCTGTATTCATTTATTTACAATTTACAATTTGGCATGCATATAACTCAAACCCATTAATGTGCTTTGCAATGTTAATCAAATGCTAATGCAATTGCATATCCCCCTTTACTAGCCCTACCTCCTAGCAAACAGCACCACACTGACTTAATTGTGAGGGTAAAAAACAGCACATACAGGCTTCCTCTCATATTTAATTTTATCTTTGAATAAAAGAGCTATAGGAAAGTATTAATCTGCTTAACATTTCTAAGTACATCCTCCAAAGGATTTTGCTTTTTTAATCTTACATATGCTCAGCAGAGTTACTGGCAAAAACTGTACATTTTCCTCATTTCATCCTTTCAACATCAAATGGTGAGCAGCAAAAATTGGATCAGACTTCAAAGACTGTGATGTGCTCCAAGTCACGGAGTGGCTCTTCTATTTCACATATTGAATCCGAGCAGGATATCAAAGTGCTACCAAAGAACCTCAGGTCTTTACTAAAAAAGGGGTCTAACATCTGTAGAAAGAGGAGCGCAAAGACAAATCACCTCAGGGAAGAACGAGCATTTATTCTCAGCCGTGAATTTCCAGCCTTTTGATACTCTCGTTCCCGTACCACCCTGTCTTCTCCGCTGAGATGGAGGTTGGAGCAAGAGAACTCTTTTGTCTCAAGGACTCAAAAAATTCCTAAGATTAATCTGGGTTAAAGCTGCTTTGTAGAGGAGCAGCATTTAACATACACAGCTAAAGTGAGGAGTAAGAAAATGCTAATTTGGTTGATATTTTGACACTCACTTTTTCTTCATGTATGCAATCTGTATGTGCCTCTTTGCTCTCAGGGCTGTTTGACCTGTGAAAGTGAGAAAACATTTATAAGTGGAATGAACATAAAATGTCATAAAACAACATACTATACATTAATAGCAGAAGCTGATTGCATTAGTCTTCTTGTTTAAAGGCAAAAACAGCTCTGCTTTATGATTATGCAATTTGTATAGATTGTGTGTGTGAGAGAGAGAGAGAGAGAGAGAGAGAGAGAGAGAGAGAGAGAGAGAGAGAGAGAGAGAGAGAGAGAGAGAGAGAGAGAGAGAGAGAGAGAGAGAGAGAGAGAGAGAGAGAGAGAGAGAGAGAGAGAGAGAGAGAGAGAGAGAGAGAGAGAGAGAGAGAGAGAGAGATCAGTCATTGTTGCATTATTTAAAAAAGACAAACACCAAAAGAGACAACATCTGCAAACACAATGCTGCATGCCAGTCGCAGTCATGTTTTGAGTTTAGAAAAACAGAATCCAGTTTGGACTCGGTGATGCAACTGAAGGCTGTGCTGTTTGGATGCAAACACACCAAATTCATGCGTGGCAGAGAGGAGGGATATCAAAAGGGAAAAGAACAGCATGTAGGTGAGAACATAGATCTTACAGGAGGAAAATGGGCCAGATCATGTCAAAATAAATCTATATGGAGAGATTCCAGCACTGATTAAACAGAATTGTTAAGTGGAGGTTTGAAGTTTTTCTCACCAAGGAATATGATTGTAAACACGGAGAGAAAAATCCCAGATGAGGCTCTGCTTGGTTTGAGTATACAACAAGCATAACATTTTTAGATGTGTAAATCTAGTATTTTGGAGTCTGAGTCTGGAGAGAGATGCACAACGTTGACCAAAAGTCACCCTACATCTGAACGTGATAATGAATTGGTTTAAGATGTTAATTGAAAAAAAACAACAAGATTTTACACGCACACATGGCATTTGTCGTAAACATTTTGGATTCTGTTTTAGCTCTGCATGACAAAACCTCATAACAACCAAAATCCCTGAGGAATACTTTAACATTTTCTTTTGCATATAATCCCAAACGTAACATTTGGGAATTTATATTTCCAGATAAGCAGGTATCATCATGATGTTGGGGTGCAGAGAGAAGCTAAACACAGAGCTAAAACATGCCATGGACACCATGTGTGCTGCTGTTTAGTCAGTGGCTGCCCTCCTGCTTAGCACATACTTTCTTAATGACTGGCCTGCCCATATGCTGAATAAACACAAAGTCCTCAGCTCATACATCTGGAGACCAGTACAGCGCCCAACCCCATTTGTGGTCAGACAAGTGTGCTATCTTGCTGGAAAGATATTTATTACGTTTATAAAACTGAAAGAGGAGGTGTACAGGGAGGAGCTTTTTCTTCTGGTTCAAACAACAGTGCATTTACAGGGGGGAAAAGGAGCCAGTCCGACAGGGCTAAGGGTGACTGACAGGTATGTGAGTCCTCATGCTCAATAAGGCGTTTCACTTAAGTCATATTTGAAGCCTATTGTCTACGCCACAAGAAGAGATGATTAAGAAAAAACAAAAATTGAACGGCTGAAAAAAATGTATTCTTCCAATGAGAACAGACCCTCAAGGACAAGGGATGTCAAGGCTCACCCCATATGCTCCTCCTTGGTGGTCTTTCCTCCAGCCTCAGGGTGACATCTGTGCCTCTGGGGTCCATGGTCCCGACGCACCCGATGGCCCCTGTAAACTGCAAAGGATATGAATGTCAGCTATGTATTTAAACAGTCAGTAAACCATTTTACCTCTGCCATGCATATAAAAACATACATGTTATCCAGTGAAACAGATATCAAATGTAACTGTCCCAATTAACACAGTTTACAACAATTTATTGAAGCATTAAACCAGCCTTCTACTCAATACACAGCATTTGCCGGTAGGAAGTAAAATATGTTTAGCTTCCTCTTATGGAGCGTAGTGGAGCAAAAGGAAAACAATGTGTGATTATTGAGACATACTGGGCTCAGATGGATAGTAAACAGAGCCTGCTGACTTACTCCGTCAAAGGGCTTTGTGTTTTTCTTGTAAAATTATATGCACAGGAAAAGAAAGCACAAGTACATTGTTGAGCCATGGTTCTATTTTGCATGGTCTAATCTGATCGATGGTGAGCATGTCCCCCAGGCCCCGCTGAGATCTGAGAAGCCACCAGGCTCATACATTTGAAAGGCATCTGTTTATTTTCAGAATGCAAATGCAGCCCACCTCAAAGGCTATAAGCTGCAGAGAACACACAATGTGAATGTGCTGGAGTGCTCCGCCGGGGGGCTGAGGCCCCACTTATGTCAGGTTCAGGTTCTCCCCCCCTGAACCCCAGCGGCCACACACAAACACACTTTTTTTGAAAGAGAAAGACAGCGGCATCAGAGAGGCTTTCCTCACACAAGAACCCTGTTTATCCATTCTGCAGCGTTATTTACAAGGGTTTTAATGGAGGACATTTACACAAGGTGTGCAGGCGACTGAGATGCTCCATGTGCCAGATGAGGGCAGCCCTTAGGAGAGCCAGGGGAAACAATGCCAGATCTCCTCCCCTTGCCCTCCTCTCTCCTGCCCCTTTTGGCACCCTCCCTTGTCCTCCAGTGAGAGGCTCCAAAGGGTGGAGGGGGTGGGGGTGGGGGGGCCCAGGAAGGTTAATGTGCCCACTTTGATCTTCGTCAAGGCACACTGAGTAAGAATTAATTTACATTTCAGATGAAAAGGTTGACAGTATAAAAAGGCATCTTGTTTCTGGTATGTGAGAGCTGTGTAATAGGCCAGGAATTTGAGAGAGGAAGTCGTGAGGAAACAGAAGGGATAAGCCCCTCTCTTGCCTTTACTGGGAAAGAGATGAAAGGAAAAAAGGATCTCAGTATGCACTGTTCTTCTGAAACATGGGGACCAAATGCT
Source organism: Scomber japonicus (assembly GCF_027409825.1). Classification (NCBI taxonomy): domain Eukaryota; kingdom Metazoa; phylum Chordata; class Actinopteri; order Scombriformes; family Scombridae; genus Scomber; species Scomber japonicus. The sequence goes on from NC_070588.1 coordinate 16,271,998, forward strand.
GCCCAAACTTTCAAAAGCTTTTCTCTATGCATTATTAATTAATTATTACTGTTTCGTAGGCCACTCATTGAGATCAAAAAGGTGTTTCACAAAGATGTAAGGTTTTCAGGCCTTCATCCCTTTTCCTTTTCAAAGTGTATGATAAAGTGGCGTGAATTTCCACCGGACACAGAGCGATGTGAGAAATTCCAGAGGTCTGTACTTGAGTGTATGAAGAACTTCAGAGGAAAGTATAAGCATTTCTTTACCTGACTGTATGCAGACAGCAGCCTCTTCCCGCTCCTTTTTTATTTGCTTGAGGTTCTGCCGAGCGAAATAGCCCCTCCAGGCTGGAGAAAGAGAAAGAGACAGTGTGTGAGTGTGTGTGTGTGTGTGGGTAAGAGATTGCTGACCTACCTCTGTGAAACAAAATAGATGGCACATACTACACAAGATCCCACTTCAAAACACTACTAAACCAGGTGGCAGAGGGATGGATCCCTTTGAACTCTGTGAAGTCTTATTGTCTACTCTGAAGCACTGCTCTTAACCCTTGTAGGTCAAGCTGTGGTTATCAAACTCATCTCTTTTATGAAGATTTGTCTGTGCATAATAGACCAGGGGTCATTAAGAAACCGGAGGTCACATTAATAACGTATTCACACCTGTTTCATCATCAGGTAATAAAAGAATACATCAGAAATGTTCAGTTCGAATAATTTCCGTCCTCTGTTTACTGATTAATTAATATTAGTACCTGACTGGATGATGATAGCACCGTGTTTTCTCCTCTCCTTGTCTTTTCGGTAACGCCGGGCCCCAAGCCAGCCTTTCGTGTAAGCTTGCATCACCACCACCCGCGCTATCACCTCCCTCAGCAGCAGGTTCAGCTGCTCCACATGGTAATACCGCAGAAAAACCTGACAGGACGTTTAGAGCAGGTTAGCATATCGCAGTATTTCAGTCAAGATGGGCAGCCTGGGATGGGATGTAATAATCACATTACCTTTGTCTTTCCCAGCACCCAGCCCTCTAGTTTGGCTCGCTCCAGTATGGCAACAGCATTTTCTTTACTGGTCTCAGGCATCTGGTGAGCCCGAAACGCAAGGTAGTAATATCTGCAAGAGGAGCCCAAGGGAGAAACAATTAATAATTTGATTTAATTTAGCTGTAGGAGTTCAACTGCGTAGTTGAGTTTTTGCTGATAAGATGTCAGGTCACGAAATAACCTAATCATCAAAGATAACATTTGAAAAAAAAAAAGAAAAGTTAACAGTTTAAGGAATACATGATTAGATTTTCAGCGTTTGTTCTTTTTTCTTTTTAAATTCATTTTTGCAGTTTGCTACAGGAAAGTAAACTATCAGACACAAAAACACAACCACCAAAAAAGAGAGAATTGCACCAAATTGTGTAAAGAGCAAGGCATCAGTATGAATGATAGATTACTGCACATTTCTAGTATAATACATTTTTGTTACAAAATGTTAAAGGTATAATTAGCTTCATTTACTTCCTTTAAATTAGATGATTGATACTATTCCCGTCTATATGATAAATATGAAGCTGAGGAAAGGAAACAGTTAGCTTAGCATACCATAAAGACTGGAAACAGAAAGGAAACCGTTAGCTTAGCATACCATAAAGACTGGAAACAGAAAGGAAACAGTTAGCTTAGCATACCATAAAGACTGGAAACAGAAAGGAAACAGTTAGCTTAGCATACCATAAAGACTGGAAACAGGGTGAACAGCTAGCCTGGATATGTCCAAAGGTAACAATATCTGTCTACCAGCACCTCTAAAAGTCAATAATCAACATGTTACATCTCATTTCTTTAATCAATATATAAGTTCATGTATAAAATGTTTCATATTTGTCTGAGAGCTGTATTGATATTCTTATCTAGGCAAGAAAGCAAAAAGGCCTATTTCCCCAAAATGTCGCACTACTCCTTGAAGACTTTCTCTACTACTACTCTTATCTACGTTACTGTGGTGGAAACTGTGAAATCTGCAAGTACTCGGATTAGATTTCTCAGGTTTGGTAGCCCCAGCGGATCACGTAACGAATTACAAGCACGTAGCTCGTCTTCAACAGCCGTCAAGATTTTAAAGTAATTTAACCCAATCCTGTTCAAGAGGAGAGACCAGAGATCTTTATACCGTTCTCCACACAACTACCAGAAACATCATCAGAGGCCCCACAGTTGGAAAACCGCCTGCTTACACTGTGCAGAAAAATGAGCCCGATGTCAACATGAGTCTTCAACAGAGGCCCATTGTTGGAGCTCTTTTGAGTGGATGATCGTCTCTAATTTCAGTGGCCACAGTAGATGCCCATCAGCCTGGTCCTATCAGTGTGCATCAGCCCTGCTGCTGCACGTTTGTCTGGGGCCATCCACTGATCCTCTTGTTGTAGTTTACAAAATACCAGCATAGGACAAAGTGGCTCTAACTGTTTGCTCAGGGACATCAAGGCTTCTAAACTACTAGTTCATCTCTTGTGTTCTGGTGCTGGTCAAAAAGAAGAACAACAAGAAGAAAAACTTCTTTGAACTCCCCTCCCCTCCCCGCCTCAGTCTACAGGCTTTCATTCTAATTCCTGTTGATACCTGTTATTTCTTTGATGGTAAATACAAAGCACTGCTTGGCAACATCAGACGAGCCTTTGATATGAGAGCACAAATTTAAATCAGTTTTCACTAAAGGTGCAGTTTAGCCATTCGGATCTGTCTGTACGACTTCTGCCTGGCTCAGGTAGGATGATATGGATTCAATAGCAGGGTTTAAATGTAGTCTGAAGTGGTAATACTCTCTCAATCTCACGCACAAACACACCTCATGCACAGGTGCTACAGAGAGAGCAGTTAAATCATCAGGTAATTGACGATCTTATAATAATCATTCTTTAACACCAGGGCAAAAACTAGGACAAAGATAAACCATTAGGTCAAAATGAGGCAAACATTTTTAAAGCTTCCCTAAAGCAGTGAGACTAACCAACCATCTCTAAGGTTTTTCCTACAGGACACAAGCCTGAGTTAATTAAACTTCATATCATGTTAAAGCCTCCACATTAGAGGTGGCTAGAACATTTTTCAAAGGAAAACTGATCAAACAAAAGTTTCCTTCCGTTTTCCCAAAGACACGTCTCTGTACACACACATATGAGGGCTGAAGATGTTTAGGTATGTACTTTAAATTTAGGGTTGGACATTTGAATAGAAGTGTGCAGCACTGATTAACAGTGATTAAATCCTGTCCCACATTTTTAAAAACAAAAACAACACAACTTATGTAAAGCCCTCCTAATGATGAAATTTTGTTTTAATTGTGTTCTAATGCAATACCAATGGGACAGGGAAACTACATTTGAGCTTTTCCAGGTCACTGAGTTTAAGAACAAACTCTTCATGAATAGTAAAAAAGAAATCCATTAAAATGCATCACCCCTTATAATCACAGTTCCTCCCTGTTTGAATTTTATCCATATTTTCCACACTGGAGTATCCACCCAGTTAAAAGAGCTGTAGGATTTAGTCTTGCACTATCACTAATGACTACCAATTAGTCAGCCTCTTGCTCTGCTCAACTTGTACCCCTATCTAATTAAAGAACCCATGTTTTGTGTGATGCGGAGCATGGCTCACTTGTTATGCACTATCTCTGGGGTAGTGTCAGTGCTCAGCATGTGTGCATGCTGCAGAGTAGAGGTGCTGCTTGTCTCGACACCATTATTACCTGTTGACAAAGTCTTCAAACAGGATGCGGTGGGAGTAGCCTTGCCGGCGGATGTTCACTGTCTCCAGTATCCCCGTGTAGCGCAGCTGTACCATCACCCTCTCCTTGCAGAATCGCAGCGCCTGCCTGTCATCATTAGGTTTGATGCAGCGCACAAAGTGTGGCTGTCCCACCACCATCTTGGACAGTAAGTCCATCAGAGAGTACTGCAGACACATAATGAGACAGAAAACAGTGGGCAGAGGCAACACAAGAAAACCACAGAGGAGTTATCACATGAATTCATATTATTGAAGTCCGGTAGTGTCAGTTCAGTTAAGATGATTTGGTCTTCAAAGGGCATCCAACTATTTCCAGACATAGACGTTTGATAACAGAGTACAGGCTGAATAGTAATTGACAGTATTAATCAGTCCCAACAGAGTATGGCAGAGAGTTTTATTTTCATATAACAAAAACAAATAGTTAAATATTTAAAAAAATGTTTGCCATTTTACCAAAAATGCCATTTTTTGTGATATTTTTGCAATAATTTGTGGTAATATTTGAAATATACAATTGCTTAAATCTGCATTCATTGATTTTTTGGCACTTGGCAGCAGAACAACCTGTGCACATCTATATTTTAAAACCTTTATGGCAAATATTTGCCTATTCACACATCGAGCAGAGCCAGAGCAACATTATCGTTCATTTGGATTCGTGTCGCTGGCCACTTAACTCCTTTTTGTTGCACTGACTAACTCCTGATGGCAAATATCTGGTTCATCAACTACTAAATGCTCCACTGGGTTCACTAAATGGTCACTAACTTTGTCTGCCTGCCATTTGGTGCTGGGGAGGTAATATACAGCAAGTTTATCAGAGCTTTTTTTTCTGAAAACAACTAGCTGCTAAGATTGAAAAGAACATTATAAGAGTAGAGAAACTGGAAGACCAAAACAATGAGCAGAAGATACTGAAATACTGCCTAAAGCTACATTGCAGACTCAATCTTACTGCGTTTGTTGCTTAAAGTAACCCCTTTCAAATTACACACAGTAATTTAACCATATAAAACACATCTCAATTTATACAGTTGACTGAATTGAGTTAAGCTCAACTGTCGGTAATGTAGACAAGGAAGAAGAATGAATGGAATATAAAACACAATATCTCTGGTTTTACTGCCTCGATTAATAAATACAAACTGTCCATCCTGAGTCTCACAATGTTACAATCAGTGGAGTACTGATTAAACATAAAGATTAGTGCAGCTTTAAATAATTTCCTGATAATGATGAAATCACTTTGGTAGAAACCTTTTATTTCATTGAGCTTTTAATTGAGGCAGGCCTTTATTTCCTAAATGAAATTTCAGCACTTCCTTTGTGTGTTTCACGTTAAAAGCCCTCCAGTGGATAAGCAAGAATAATCCCATCACTATCCTGGAATGCTTTAATTGTGAAAAGTCTGCAGGAGATGTTGCATTTATGCAAATAAAGCTTGAGAATTAAACACTGAGAAAGTGCAGAAAAGCAGAACTGAATCAAAAATAATCAGTGAGGAAAAAGAATGTTTCTCTCAAAAAGAGAAAATTCAGAGCAACATTGAAGTGAGTGTGGTGCTGATGTACGAATGAAATCACTTATGTAGAAATGTAGATTATGCTGAATTTACCATGTGAGCTATTACTGTAAGTCTGTTACACTGGTTACAACAGTCAAGCATCCAGTTGGTGCATTTCACATTTCTGCAGGGAATGACTAAGAAGGTAACACTTCAATTTGCTCTACTGTTTTTTGAAGGTGAACAATTATGAACGACAATCAAAACAGTTTTCAGCATGGAAATATTTGCTGAAGACCATGAGGTGCTCTGTCAACTGCAGATTCATTTTTCCTAGATTGAGTCATGTGTTTGAGGCATGTTAGTGTTATCAACTTCCAAAAAACTAGTCATTTTGTTGACATTTGCAGTTCTTTTTCTCCTTTTGCAGTTCTTTCTGAAAAACTTCCTGATTAAAATGATACACTCTGTTGGCTGTGAGACTGTTGAGCAGAGTGAAAAGGGGAAGAAACCTACACGGAAATAGGAGGCCACGGTCTGTCTCCTCATGTTGGTGGTTTCTTCAGGGTGACGCATCATCTCCATGGTGTCCACCTGAACACAAACATTGACAATGAACGCCGTGCATTGATAAACAAGGCCAGAAGCAGATTCAAATTAGGTGCGGTTCATTTGCAACCTGAAGTCCTCGGCGGGCTGTGTAAAGATAAAGACGTTATTACAGCAGGTCCCTTTCCTCTAAATGGGCCAGTTGGGAATACACAGCTGTACTAACTGAGCCGTCTGTATAACGTGGCCCCATAAACACTTAAAGCTAACAATCTAGAGAATAACTCTGCACTGCTGTGGGGCACAGGAAAATTGCAGAGCATTCTGAGTAATGAGACTAGCCGTCACCAAGCAGACAGTCATCCCGACGACGGATTAACGAGGACACAATACAAGCTTTCTAATGGCTTTCGCAGTTCATGGCTTCATCAAAATTAATGATGCAATAGATATTTTATGGTAAGTCTACGTAGCAAAGTGCATATCTTAATACTTTATTTCATCCTGGAACAGAGAAAGAAAGGTACGTTCTCTGAGACACATGAAGGGAGGAATCGAACGCCTTGAGAGTTTTCTGTTCTGATCACACAGAAGTACAAACAGTCATCTCCGAATCCACTATTTTAACAACCATCACATTACTTTAATCTGATCCTACTGGTAACTTTTTGTAAGTGTCGGCTTCTGTCAACTTTTCCCCACTTTGATTGAGAAGATGATGGCATACATATTACATCAATCCCACTGAGTGGTCCTTTCTTGTTCAAGAATAACTGAGCAGGGGAAGTTCAACAAAGTGAAACAGTTTTTTTTTCACTGTTATTTTTCCCCCCTAATGTTAGCCTGCGTTCCTATAATCTAAAAAGATACATCACAGTGCATTTGTTTACATTAATATGTCAGAATTGTGGCTGTGTGAGAAACAGTTCAAAAGAAATGATTTGCATTTTCCAAAGCCAGACTTGTGATTGATGTTACAAGCTGCATATGATTCAGAGTTTGAGAAACATAGTTAAAGTTTCAATTTTGAATTACAATGATGTTCATTTGGTTTCAGTGAATCATGTGGATTCAAAGACTGCTTGCAGTTTGCAACTGGTATGTGATCAAAAAATATATTCAACACTTTTGTTATCTTCAACAGAAGCCTTACCTTCAATAGGTATTTGGGAGACTTTGAGTACGGCACATGTCGGCATGGAACATGGAAATAAAGGAAGAGAGAAGTGGATAGACAAGCAGTAAAGAAGCTGAAATTCACTTACATTACAGGTTAACGTGACCTCTAAAACCACGAGAAAAAATGGGAGGAATTTGGTGTTTTTAAATATAAAGGACAAAGATAGTTTCAGTTTTTGAGAAATGATATCATACAAACATGATTTAACCTTAAATAATGTGGATAGACACAGTGAAAAGAAACTGTCCAAAAGTGGGAAAGTTTGAATCTCCTGCTATGAAGAAACATTTAGGCATTTTTGATACTGTTAACAGTGTTGTGTTAGTGCCGCCATAAAAAGACAAACAAGCTCTACATGAAGAACCTCAGTATGAACATGATTAATAGACAACACTGGATTCAAATAGTTTCTTCCTTTGAGAGCTGCTACATGAAAGATCATTGTGGAATATTAAGCTCATTAAACTATCATGGCTTCAGCATGTTGATGCAGTTATTTAAGCTGATTCTGTGAATTTGTGGGAACCTACAAAAGGAAACTTAAATCTTTACAATACTTTAGTTCCCATTAACAACAGAAAACAACAATAGTTTAACAGCAAGTCTGAAAAGCTACTTTTATGCCGTCGACACCAAATGCCAGATGGCGATGCTGCATCACCACAAGCAAGAGAGCAAATATAACAGGGTAGTCAATTAATGTGGCTATGCTTCACAGCACAGGTTTTTTACTGGCTTTCTTATGGTGCGATGCCTGTGAGCAACAAATAAAAAGCATTATGCTCTCAGATGTGATGATTTGTGCTACAGGAGCCTCACCTTGGTTCGTCCTGAACTGAGCTGCGGAGGCAGAGATCTGGAGGCAGCAGTAACCCTGGCTCTGGATGTTGCCAGATTTCCTGTTCAAAACAAAACCCATAAGACATTCATAATGAGAAAATGCAATTTTAGTGAAATCTGTGGTCATGAGAGCTTTTTTTAAATCTTGGAAAATCTTTGAACTGCAGTATGAAATAAAGGGACGGAAATATTATTGAGTGTGAATAATCAAACAAACACTTTGGATGTTTTATTCTTTTCAACAAGTGAGATAAAAAGGAAGACAAAGTGAACAACTACACTGCTATGTCCATGGTAGTGTTCATACTGCAGGACAATATAAAAGACAGTTCAGTAGGAGCATAAAACTGAGCTGAATCCCATGGACTCAGAAGTGCAGCTGCATGCACAGCAGTCCAACAGCCCCACACACAGCGGAAAGGATATGAACATAGCATATGCAAGACAGTCTGAACATTTCAAAGTTTCTGCACAAGATGTCCAAATGTTTTCTCTGGCTATATCTTCAGAGGCTAAACTGTGATTAATAGCAGTGAAAGAAGCCTTTGAAGCAGGATTGGTGACATCAAAGTCCTAATCCATGGGTGGCAGGATTTTTATAATGAGTGGGAAGTATCTTAACACATTTCAAAGGGTTTACTCCATGAATAAACAATAGCTGCACAGATGTGCCACACACACCTTTAGAAAAATACGTCTGCAGACACAGGAGGCTGCATTACTCAAGCAGCCGTGTACGGTGAGGAGGAAAACCTTTGTAAGTTTTTTAAGATAAAGCTGAAGTGACAGGCCAACAATTGTTCTAGATTTTCTACCGCACACGGGCGAACTTCTAAAATGCAAATATGGAGTGTGCTACTGCAATACAATTTCAAGACTCGCGTCAGTTGTTAAGGACACACCGCCAGACAAGGGGCTTGTTTTTCTCAGAGGAGTCGGTACTATCAAATGTGTATTAGAAACATCAATCAAACACTGGTGAGATCAACATCAATTTATGATGGATTAATTAACAGTGAGACCATTGCTAACTATAGACAAAGAATGTCCTACATGTGCCAAAGGTTTTGTAGTGAGCCAAAGGAATGCCTCATGGGACAAACACACACATATATATATGTGCATAAACACACACGCACACACTGTTGTAGTCAAAACAACCCAAAACATATGATGTGAGTGCACTTCAAAAGGACTCAAACACTCTTTTAAGCTAGTGATGGTGCTGCTTTTAACATTTGACAGTTATCTGCTAATTTTTATTTATTTATCTGCTCATAAATTCTGCTATTAATACATTTTTCATTTGGCAGACAAAAAATCTCAAGATGGCACGCTGAAAAATGCACTTTTGTATCTGTTTATTGTAAATTTGGACCTGGAAGTAGAAGCAGGAATATAATCACAGGGAAATATGAGAATTGCTCATTATAAACACATGTTTGTGAGAAGGCCTTGTGTTTAGGATCAACGGGACAGATTTTACAACCTCAAACGCCCCTTCGGCACAATCTACACACAAAAAAAAGTATGATCTTTGAGAACAGGAGCTGTTAAACTGTGTCGGGTATATTACCAGCACACAGGCAGGGAGGGCCCCGCTCCAATTAGCCCAGAGTAAAGCTGGATGGATTAATTGGAGTGGGTCTTGTGCAAATGAAGTGCGCTCTCTCCTCTCCCCATTAGTGCTGCTGGGCCAGATCATCTGAGCACATTTGTCATGATGAATTAGCGGCTGCGAGTGGAACGGGCTCGTGGAGTGTCACTGTGCTTTCACGCCTCTCACTTCCATGACACCATCAAGGGGAGATGAAGGGGCTGCGCTGCGATGAGAGAAACTGTGACAGTTGTACCTAAGCCTTGCAAATGGACACTCACTGCTTTCTTCATGTATTCCTTGGCGGGTCGTATTAATTCATTCTTCTGGCGGGTTTCATATCCCCTCCTGACTAGATGATTAGAGCATGGGTTAATAGTCAGTATCCTCAAAGATTTCCGCCTCCTGAGACATGAAACCAAGGGAACACCTGTGATGTCCAGCCTGAAAGAAGACCTTCTAATTTAGATACAGTGGGGGAACTTGTCTAATGATGTGGATAATAATTATTCAAACACAGAGAGAGGCAAGAAAAGGGAAGATTTGTTCTTTGACAGTAGACTCAGTTGAAGAAAAAAGGCCATATATGTTTTAAATTACAGCTAGGAGCAGTTCTTATTTTTGTCAGTGAACTCAAACTGTCATACAATGGAATTAAAAAGTAGAAGAAGAGCTTTCACGTAGAAGTGTAATAATTCGAGGGCTAATGCTAAGAGGAGAGCAGGTGAGGGGAATATTTCCCATCAGGTCATTCAGTCTTGAGAAACAGGCGGTGGAGGAGCGTCCCACTGATCATTTCTGCTTCACGCATGTTGCTCTTGGCATGGACTTCCAGGACAAACACAGAGAGTGTGGGGGGAAAAGGGGGGGGAGGAGGGGGTGGGGATAGGGGAGGTGGGGGGCAGAAAGAGAAAAAAAAAAAAGCCTTCCTTGGCATCTGTGCGTTCACTTTGAAAATTAAGCCCAGCAAGAATCCTGTAGGGGGAAAAAAAAGCTCAAGCTGGCAGTTGTATTGGGGTTCTATTGACAAGAATAGTCAATGTGCTTGGGATTAAAAAGCAATCCTGCGTTCAATATGACACCTCCCTACACGCTTTTATGAGTGCCAGTGTGCGCCTTGTACTTCAGAAGCTGTGGATCGAGCTGTCTACGCGGGGGACAATCAAAGTTGTAAGAGAGAGCAGCCTTTCCGAGCTGAGTGAGCAGAGGCTTGCTGGATATCTCCGTCGCTCTCCCGCTCTCTTTTTCAAAACATGTGATCTAGAAACTCAACTCAGCAACCAAGCAAATGAGATTAAAGCACCCATAACCCCCTGCCACCCTCCCCACCCTCTATAACCACCACCGTTTATGCCTAGAGATGGCTCCGGGGGCTGTTGATTTAAATGCCATCCACTACTGTCAGAGCAGATCAATCATAAAAAGCATGGTGTAATTGGCTTTTAGTGACACAACACAGTGTTGCATTTATCAAAGGATGTTGTACCATGTGACTTAGGAGAGCCGGCTCCTCACTATTGATGTGCAAGGCCGTCAAATTCCTCCTGCTGACTCAAAACATTCTCCAATACCGCAATGAGGGGAGAAACTGAGCAGAAGTATGAATTCAATTCAATGGGCTTTACTGGCATTAAAGTTTCGAGTACAATGTTGCCATAGCATCAAAACACAATTCATACCAATATTTGAACAGTACAAAAATAACAATACTATGAATGTGTGTGTTTGGGCAGCAATAAAACTATAAAGCCCTGTCTCTTTCTCCTAGGAGTATTTTTCTAATGTTGATAAATGTTTAAAAGCTGACATTTTAGAGCTGAACTTGTTAAAGTAAATGCTCCTTATTATATTGAATGTTTTATATTAAGTAGTAGTAGCAGGAAGTAGGAAGTGCATCTCTGTCTCAACCTCACCTGTCGAACAGTGACCACATCTGTCTTCTTTTAGTTGCCATGTGTGTCAACCTTTTTGATTGCCAGTTCATGACCAGAACTGGCAATCCTGAGCCTGTACTTGGTTATAATCTGTCTCTTCTTTCTATCTCTGACTTTCAAGAGATATTCTTCCAATTCATAATCTCTTTTTAGGGCCAGATAACATTTAAATCTACTTTGGCTTTCAGTTTCTTCTTTCTAACGTCCAGATAGGTTTCTTTACATTGTGTCCTGACTTGGTTTATGCTGATTGGTGTTTACAAAGCAGTGCTGGTGTGAGACAGGTCAGAGTATGTCTCAGCACCAGCTGATATAAGGGACATTCTGGGATTTTGGGTTTTGAGGGCTTTGGTATTGAGGGTGTCTAAGGAGCTGGATTTAAGGTGATTACAAAAAGTGAGCACACTCTAGTTCTCTAATTTTGCTTGTTGATGTTTTTCTGTGTATGTGTAAAAGATATTGTTGAATGTTTGCCTGAATGAGCTAAGCTACAATGACGGACTGGACCCCCGACTTCACTACCAGACAGCACAATAAGCTGGATGACACTATCATAATATTTTGGACAAGATTTCAATTGGAATTTGGAAGTTATAAACAAACTCTTCTTCATTGCAAGCTTAGTGCATTCACTACCTTATTAAAAGTCCCTTATGCTATTATTGTTACAAGGTATGACTCATATCATGTTCAAGGATATGATTTTTTTTATGGTAAATAGGTATTTGTTCTCCTCAAATCATGACATTAGTTTTCTTCTTATTTGCTGCCAAGGCCCAGTTCTGACTTTTCTACTATATCCAGCTGTTACTGTAGTCCTAATTCAGTAAGAGACAGTAGACCAAAGTCATTAGCATAAAACAGAGACTTCGCCTCCCTGTCTAAGAGGAGCTTCACACTGATCCAACTGCACAGCAAGTTCATTTAAAAAACACATTAAATAAAGTCAGACTTAAATTGCAACTCTTGTCTGGCTGAAGAATTCAGGTTGTTTGTCTCCAGGTTTAACAGCGCATCCATTTCCAAATATATCGATTTAGCTAGATCATACCCCCCTATGCCTCCTATACCACAATGTATAAGTCTATAATAAAGCCCTTCATGACGAATAGTGTTGAAAGCTTTCTTGAAATAAAAAAAAACAACAAATGAATGTCTTAGCATTTTTTCTTTGGTGTACATTCTTGTTAATTAAAGTGTGAAGGGTATATACATGGTCGGTGGTGTGGTGTTTTGGGAGGAAGCCAGTTTGATTTTTACTCAGGATGAAGTGTTCATCAAGGAAAACTAGTATTCTTTTATTTAAACTACTACAGAATAATTTACCTAGACAACTGCTGACACAGATGCACGGTAGTTACTAGGGTCTGATTTGTCCCCACTCTTATGAATTACTTGGTGAGTGTCTCTGTAGGTAGCGGGAGAGTGTTGAAGTCTAGTGAAAAGACTGTGGTATCTGCCCACTGGGATGAAAAAAGGGCTTCTACTGGGAGAGAACAAAGAGCCAAATGTGTCATATCGCTGGATGAAGCCTGTCATTTCTGCACAGGAGGATCTCCTGACATGAAAAGAGACAGAAGGAGATGCCAAGTATGGGAAAGTAGCAACTGTGGCTTCATGTGAAGATGTAAAACCAATATGTAAATTGTGCTACATAGATGACGGACTTGAACTTGTAATCTCAAATATCTCAGAGGAAAATATTGTGGAAACTAGATTTGCAAGTATGAACTTGTTTTGGTATTTCACAGTGTTGCAATCGTGACTGCAAACATGAACAAGACTCTCCTGAAGATGGAAATATGTGCCAGAAAATTGTCTGGGTAGTAAATCCACAAATTCATCAAAAGTCACCAATTCATAACAATCAGTTTTTCACCTTAATGAGACTCATTCAAGTTGTGGTTTTCTGATTTTTTATAGATTAAGGGTTTTTTTGGGTTTTTTTTTTAATGTAACATTTCTGCTCCTCTGTACATGCTGTACATAACATATACAGCTCACATACATCTTGGCAGTGCTTAGGTTTAATCACATGAATAATTCAAATAATCAGCTGGCTTGCTTCCTAATAAAACACCAATTGCAGTGCAGGTATAACCTCCCTCCCCATACACACATATATCATATGAAGTGTTTAAATCCTGGCAAAGATAAACGGTGCATATTAATAAGACAGAAAGATTAAGGAAATGTATTTGTTTGCGCTCCAGTATCTGTAAATTTCACATCAGGAGCACATCCTCCATTTGCACTGTGCTATGACAAAGAGCTGGAAGTCTTGAGGTGCAGTGTGTGTGTGTGTGTGTGTGCAGATGTGCTGTGCTACAAGCCCGGCCAGGCAGCCCTGAGGGAACACACACACACACGCACACGCACACGCACACGCACACACACACACACACACACACACACACACACACACACTCACAGACACACAGTGACCGCAGGCTGCCCAGGCCCTGGTAGGCCCGACGGAGCCCAGCCAATTCAAACACTGTGATCCCCCTGATCTGGGAAAGGCCCTAGCTCTGAGGAATTTGTCCATGCAAATACATCCCATTTCCTCTGACAAAACACCACCACATGTCCAAGCCTCAAGGACCCACATTCTGCAGGGTTTAAGTGGCCTCTCTATTCACCGCCTGGGAGCCTTTTACTTTCTGGGGCAATGCTAGTTTCCTGCTGCTCTCCAAACATGAACCGCATCGATAGTCAGACAATCACACTCTCAATCTGGCATGTGAACGGAATAAAAGTCTCCGGAAATATTACATACATTTGGACGGTGTTTTATAATTACATTTTTTTTTTAAGTGATCAAGTACAAGCGACTCATTTCACTTGGAAGAATTTGTTCTGTTATTGCTGTTTGATATGTGTACTGATGCAGAGACATTTATATTTAGTACATATATGTCTCTCTCTCTCTCTCTGTATGTATGTGTGAGTGTGAGTGTGTGTGTGTGTGTGTGTGTGGTTTGATATCTAAGATCCATTATTTCACTTTCATCACAGCCAGACTGCAGGTCTACGAGGGTGTCCCCTAGTGGTGACACTACGAGGAGTCGACCCAAAGAGTGTGAAACCACCCTGGTATAACAGATTTCCATCAGATCCCTCCAGATAATGGTAATTTCACAGATAACAGTGAATCTATAATGTGGAGTAAAATGCAAATTAAATCCCCCCACAAATTTTACCCTGAAGAATAGATTTATAATTTTCTTATGCTATACTGTATCTCCCTTAAAACGGCGCTGCATCTTTTCCAGGACGATAAGACGGAGCAGAGTGTTTCATAGCTTTTATCTAACGAGATGATCTGCAGTTTCACAAACTGCAATGAGAAAATTGGACCTCCAACTCCAAAGCAATAACAGAGTTTACTATGAGCGTTTTGCAGACACATTTCCTTTAAATGAACATGGAAAAATAAGTGTACACTAAAACTACCATTCAAACTGTTTACTTTGGCAATAAATGATAATACTGACTTCATCCACTACTTTGAATGCTGGGCAAAAGTGCAGTGACACAAAAGGAAATAAAGAAGCTTTTAGACCTAATTGACATTATGTCAGGAGCAGTAAACATTACAGCACATCTTCGTTTGTATTCAGTTCCTCACTGCACTTGTCTGTACTGAACCTAAGTGTTTACTGAATTTATTTTTATAGAGTGTACTCCTCTGAAGCCATTAATTGCATAAAGGAAGTGGCTGAAGGCTCTCTTGCGCACAACCTGCAATTGAAGTTTACAGACACATCACACAGATTCCTACTGGAGTCTCAGCTAAGGTGCCTTTTGTGAATTGAAGCTCCTTTAATGCCACTGGGAGTGAAAGCAGGCATTTACAGCTCCCTAAAAAGGAAGTGAATCACATAATGTGGCTTAGCTGAAATAAAGTCGGGAGTGGGAATCTGATAATTCAACACATCTATTAGCATTTCAGCTAAGTCAAGTGACCAGGAGGCCTCAGCTACGGCTAATGACGAGCACATTACTACCTTCATTTAACCAACAGAAAAGAGGTGGGAAGAGTTGCTTTTGTGTTCTCTAAATATGGTTTCTTTATCCCCTGGGTATTTAGAAACCTTATCATAAAAATATCCCACTGCACCCACAATCTGTAGATAGCATTCAGCAGTGGGAAACCAAGAGGGACAGCTTAGTGAAAATAAAAACAGAGCGCCGTGCAGAGAGCTGAGCCTCTCAAGAGATAATGGAGACTGCAGATTTATCCGAGCACGGCACACAGAGGCTTGAAATGAAGAGGGACCAGGAGTTGCCTGGGAGCCGCGTCTTTAAGAAACCCACTTACCTGAACATTTATGGAAGCAGTAGACACCAGCACAATTCAGAGTAATACAGTCAGAAACCTGCTATTGTTAACAATAGTTTGTCTCAAAGAAAAGTTTCCATTTTCATTTGCATTTTGGTTAGCGGTAGAATAATGTTCCTGTTAAGTGTCAGTGGCTGAGCTGTTCTACATTTGTACAGTATGTATATTTGTCACTGAGGTCTGTATTATGGCATACCTGTTTTAGTTAAGGGGCTGGAAAACAGCTGCTGCAAAAGTTTGTTCTCTGATGTTCTCAGCACCACAACGATGTCTGCAGGAAGAGTGTCTCTGTTTTTCTCCAAAAATCCGTTAACATTGTACATTACCTGTCGAGTAATATAGACAGAAGAAATTCACACAAAAAATATTACATTCACAAATTTAAAGGACCAGTGTGTAAAACTTAGTGGCCTCTAGCAGTGAGGTTGCAGACTGCCACAAACTGAATATCTCTCCACTCCCCTCCCCTCCCAAACATATTAGAGAACCAACAGTGGAGGCAAACTTCACGAAAAAAAGGCCCTCTCAAGAGCCAGTGTTTGATCTGTCCGTTCTGGGCTTCTGTAGAAACATGGTGGTGCAACATGGTGGGCTCCATGGAAGAACACCTACTCCTTATGTAGTTATAAAGGATTCTAAGGCCACGAAAACACAATGATTCTTATTTTCAGGTTATTGCACACTAATTAAAACATACGAATGAACATTATATTCCATTTCTGCCAAGTCTGTTCCAGTAGATGCCACTAAATTCTACACACTGCACCTTTAAGGAGACAACCTCATTTACTATTAACTCTTGTATGTGCCTGAAATTAATATAATCATATTAGGAAGAATGTTTTTCTAATATCGATGTATATCATGATGTGATAAATGGTCAAAGTCACATACATTATATCATTAATATTTGACACATTTAATCTTTCTGGTTTTTAATTACTATATTTTCATTTATTCATACAACAGAACTTTATGAAAGGATAACACAATATAATCATATAGTTGTGGAAAATCAATAAATGATAATTCATTATTACCCAAGGGTAAATTCAAATCATAGTTTAATTTAGAGGCTTAAAACCATCAATCTGAAAAATACCATGCATCTCATTTCATACCTTTCCTGCATAATGCTGAATTCCAAAACAAAGCTCCACACGTTTCGGTATCCAGAAATACTTGCAGCGCAAATTGTCCTCAAACTTATCTGTAAAAACAAGAAATGACAAAGAAAGTACAAATTAAACACAGAAAAAAGGCTTTATGCAGAACAGTGAAGTAAAAACTGTTAAAACTGTGGGAAAAGCTGTAGCTACATTCAAAAGAGGACAACAACCTCTGATCTCATTTTCCGTGACTTGTGTTTGTTTAATGACTAAGCGTGTAGGAGGTGTGGCTGCAGTCTTACCCACTAAGGTCTGCTCAGTGGCCTGAGGGAAGCGGCTCTCCTCATCCAGCAGGGACAGGAGACCCATGGGCTTCTGGAGGAACATGTCCAGGATGGGCCTGTTGTCTTCGTACTCCACCAGGCTGGCATCCACTCCCTCACTCTGGTATTCCATCTAATTAGAGTCAGAGAATATAGAACAATCTAGTTAGAGATTTCCCTAAATGACCCAATTAAACAATCTGGGATAAATATGATTTTGTGCATGTGTGAGGGGAAAAATAAGTTTCTAATCAACAAAACCAAACAGCTGCAGCAGGGTGTGTGTGTGTCTACGGCTGAAGTTTACAGCATAATAGAGTATTTTACTGAATGCATAAAACAGCTCTGAACTAACAAATAGAGCCACTTACTCATTCATAATTTATTTCAATTAGCAAATAACCCAGAGTCATATTATATTATTGCATCTATTTAATTTCAGATCAAAAAGTTGTTTTAAATATATATTTTACTAATAAAGTGGAACCAATGGATCTAAACCATCCTAATGTTTAAGTCATTAACTCAGAATAATCAGTCTCTATGTACAGTGAGACTGAAGACATCCACACCAAATAAAAAAAGACTCTTTTCCACTGAACATCAGCCCTACAGCTTTACAGCCCTTGTAGAGGAGAAACTCTCCTTAAAGTCTTATTATTAATGATCATTACTGTAATCAATGTGTAAAAGCTAAATGTAGATTCCAATAACAGTTGTGGTCCTGGAGAGTGCTGCAAACTGTAAATGAATGAGCAGAGACTAATCCCTGAATAAATTCTCATTTGTATTTTGTTTAGAGTAGATGTGCTGCTGTATGCATAGCAGTTTGAGTTTGTATGCAATGAAATGTGCCGTATAAATACCATTGTCACCTGTTGCTGTGTAATTGCTTTTAGAAGGACTGTTGCAAAGTTAAAACAGACTAAAGACATCATGGTTAAAACGCTGTTTGATTAATGTCTATTCATTTGCATCAAGGAAAATAAAGACTTCTCGCACTTCAGCGTAAACAACTTCATTAAATCAATTAAGAGTCATTTGGTGGTGCACAACAACTCCGTACACATCACAACCCCGGCAACAAACAAAATGCTCATGTTGAGAGCATCTCTGCCTTGATGGATGCGTGAACACACAAATAATACTTCATAATTGTATTCAAAGGCTTGATGCTGAGGAGTGCTGTTGGGTGGATGCTTTCATTCCAAGTATATTACATTGACATCTTTAGCAAAACGCATGATAACAAACATACTACAACATTCATAATATGTGTGCCAAACTCACCTGTTCAAGGGCAAATATATGCTGGTTGAAGTAAAACTGGATCTGTTCGTTTGCGATGTTGATGCACAATTGTTCAAAAGAGTTCTTCTTAAAGTTTTCAAATCCAAAGATGTCCAGGATTCCCACATTCATGCCGCTCTCTGCAGCACTTCAAAGGAGGAAAAGGGGACAAACAAACTTATTCTTCTGTGTAATGGAACAAGCAAATCCCAGAAGCTGTATTAATTGATAAAAATTTAATGATAACGCAAGTTAAACCCAAATACAGAGTGTGGTCTGGACGGCCTAGTCTGGTGAGAAAACATAAACATCAGCTTTCACAAAGTCAGAGCCTGGTAAATGATTTTATTTCACTCTATATTGATTTAACCATGGGCCATTTTCAATATGTGCACAAACAATACATATTTCTACCATACAGAATGAAGACTTCACATTCTGTATTTTATATTCAGTGCTGGGATTTGCTGCGTTTCATGATCAGTCCACTGTATGTAGAGGTCACCTTTAGCCAGTGCTATCTGGTTATTAATGGCATTAAAGAAACCAAAAAGATGACTGGAATGCAGAAAGGATTCTGGCTTTTGTACATCTCTGAGAGATGACTCCTTGACAGTCGACGCTCATATTTATGAAGGAATTCTTTTGGATCAATGAACAGCCTCTTTGCAGTCTCTCTGAAGTCTTTTTAATCATCTGAACATTATTTTCTCTGCACGCAACTCCGTATCAAAAATTTATTAAAACTTTTTTTTGCTTGTCTTGTGATCGCCCATTGATATTCTCCTCTACATGTTTGCATTTACCTCTACAGACTTCCATAAAGGTCACCAGGGCTCTGCACAATCTCTACTTGATCACGTGAGACAATCAGAGATGAGAAGAGTAACCGTGGACGTCTGCACAGATGTTCATCACCAGCACACACTCACCAGATATTCATGTCAGGCTGCAGCAGGGAGTTGATGCGGTTGACAATCCAGCTGAACAGGCGTCCATACAACGCCTTGGACATGGCATCTCGGACATCAACAGCTTTGTCCACGGTGTTGGTGCGGATGATGGTCTCACCCCTAGTGACCACACACTGGGAGGTCAGCGCCTCCTGGAGCTCCTCAGGGCCGATGCTGAGGAGAGACGCAGCTGAGAGGAAAGATGAGATAGTTTGATAATCAACAGCTCATCTGCTATTATCATTAGCATAACAATAAGCCCCAACAATATTTTAATGCGGCTGTCTTTGCTTCTTTACATTTTTTATGCAAATGACAGGATGTTCTGTGCTTTTGGATATATTATGGTTTCATTTTCTTCAAGGAAATGTTGGTTTTTCCCTTTTTTTCTCTCTATCTAACAAGATATGAATGTTGGATTCACTTTTTCTCATGTACATAAAGTCTCATAAGACACTTAAAATACAGTTGCCATAGTGAAACAACAATAACAGATGATTCCACTACATAAGAGATGACTTCAACACATTTCTCTTTCCTTCTCCCAAATTTAACAGATAAAATCTGCCACAGAAAAGAGTCCCTTCTTAAAACACAACTTAGGTCTTTTCAAAATCATCCTCCCAGAGAATATCTATGGAAAAGGAGCCCATTTTACGACAGAGTGCAGTCCTTAAATCATCACACAGGGAGGAATACCACATAAAAAATGACTCCTTTTTTAAATCTCATCTAAATCACTTAATGCAATTTTGTCTCTTTAGGGAGACTGTTACAGTATGTTTCTGTGGCTTAAATAAGAATATCGCTGAGTAGAACAACACACAGTGCCAAATATATCTCACCGTTCTCTAAGGCCTCTGAATTAGGCACTTCACTCTTATCGGTCTGGTGTTGAGATGTGATAGCAGTAAATTCAATATTGCCAGTGTTCAATATAGCTGAGAGAATTCGGTAAACAGAGTTGACCTCCTAAAATGAAAAGAAGAAACAGATACAAAGAATATAGCACTTGATAGATATGTAAACAAATGATGCACATTTAGGTGAATGTTAAAGTACCTCTTCAGTAAAGCCGATGTTTCGGAAGCATTCCTGAATTGCGTCAAACTGGTCCTTGTACAGTTTGCTGGAGACGATGTCTTGCATCACTTTGCAGTGCTGGCTGTCAATGTACCTGCAGATGCATATTATTTATTGCCTCTGTCAGTTTCCATGATAGGAAGTGAAAAATGGCAGGATTTCTACTGTATGAACATGTCAGAGCCCAACTGTAGCACTAACCTGGGAGGTGTTCCATCTGGTAAACTGTAAGTCTTCAGCTTATCTTGATGGTAGAGCCCGGCATATATATAATAAAATATGTGGAAGTTTTTCTCTCTCCTGAAAGAAAATAAAGTTGTCAAAAGTATGACAAAAGCAACTCCAATGAGACTGAGTGTGAGAGGCGCATACATAGCCTGTTTGATGACCCTTGACTTCTCCAGCAGGTACTCCGATATCTTGGCCCCAATGACGGCTCCGGTAGGTGTGAACTTCATCTCCAGGTACTTTCCAAAGCGGCTGGAGTTGTCATTGATAGCTGTGCAGGCATTTCCAAACGCCTCAACAAGGGGGTTCACTTGCAAGATCTTCTCACGCAGTGACCGATTGTTTGCCTGAAAGCAACAACATGTTTCTTATTTTCTTTCTTATTCAATATTTCTCAGTGTTAAGAAGATGTCCCAGTTGCAATGCCCCCATTTATGCACTCAAAGATCGACATGTACTTCCTCTACGTTGACTTGATGCAGACTTTCTTACATGCTGCTAAAATGGCAATGATAGCAGAATTGTAGCTAAATCAACAGAAAAAAAGGAAAATAAACCAAGAAGATGTAAGATAACGTTTTCCTTTCAATTAAAAACACATGCAGGGAACTAGCATACTGTATGTATGTATACGTATGTATATTATGTCTGTATGTGTACTATATTTCCTGTGATGACATGGTGGAGATTTCTGAGTATTTGGATTTAGTCCAATAGAGTTGTTGGAGGGGGACTAGGACTGGGCCAGTGATCTCACAGCTACTCTACCTTTCCCAGGAAAGTAAGATGTTGAACAATCAAATGAGCACTCTCTGTTTTCCCAGCTCCGCTCTCCCCACTGATGATGATACACTGAAACAAAAGGAAAGCATCAATAAAGGATTTTGTCTTCATTTTGCAATATTTTTTTATAATCACAAGGTGTTCTGTAGAATACCTGGTCTTTGCAGAAAGTCACCATGCCTTGGTAAGCCGCATCAGCAGCGGCAAAGATGTGTGGAGGGTTGTCAGCTCGCTTCACACCGTGGTACAGCTTAGAAAACTGAGCGGAGGCACACAAAGAAAAATACCTTGATTTATTTAAGGAGCAGGTCAGTTTAAACTAATGTTCACCAGACTTTATGCTTCCACACACCTAGATTAGTTATCTGCTACAGCAAGAGAACATCAGGAAGCCATTGCAGTTTACAGATGATAAAAAATGGGGTCCACTTGAGTAATTAAAAATTAAGAGAAAAATTGGATGAAATTGCTGACTATGCTCCAGAAACACACTATTTCTCTTATCAACATTGATAAGATATCTTTGATCATGAATCTTCATTGGCTGTGTGTGCGGTCACTACCAAGTAACAAGAAGGTAACATACAGTGTGGTATGTATACCCACTGAGGGAGGACCAGTGCTAGCACTTATGAGCAATCATTTATGATATCCATATGATTGGAAGAACCACTGGGAACGTTGTATGAATTATCCATAACTAACCTGGGGAGAGTAGATGCTGAGATTTTGGAAAGGATTGAGAGCTATGAGGATGTCACCAACGTAAGTGTACACCTGCAGCTCATCAAACCTCTTCTGGAGATGGCTGATTATTTTCTCCTGTAGAAAATTTTAAAAAACAAAAACACATTATATGAAGAATATTGTACCTTGGGCCAATCAATGCACGATGAGATAAACACATTAAATCTTACCTCATCCAAGAACTCCAGGTTTACCAGATCATCATCGGGACAGCTCTCTATTATGAGGGTTTTACGAGTATTGATCCTTTCGTGCCTGTATGAAGCCAGGACATGATAATGCATCAGAAAGCAGTAAAGCGACCACCAAATGAGACAACAGTTTGACTGGTGATATGTAAAACCCAGTCCTTTTTAAGGTTTATGTGAAGCCCTTCCCAGGGGACACATCTCCCATTATCAGAGGCTGTGATTGCACTTCATCTGTGTTTTGACCTATCAATTTCCAATGAGCCCCAGTGGGCAGAGGTCAGCATAGAGCCAGCTGGTTCCATGGGACTGTGAGAAACCTCATGGGACACCAGAGTGTGTGAATGAGAGCAAGAGAGAGCTCGGTCTGTGTGGGCCTATAGAGCATGTATGTGAATATGTTTAATAGACTACAAACATGTATTGTCTGTGTGGCCAAAGCATGATAGCTTATTCTCCTGTCATAGAGTTTCATCATAATCCAAAATCTACTAACAAGACTGACAGCCTACAGCCCACAGATGTATATTAGAACTGGATACTGGGCTCAATATGCAGCCCATTCATTTGAATGAGGGTTTTCTTGCTTCTGGGTTTGTTCCTGGATTGTGCAGCACACTGCACATTTACATTAGTGGTTTTATCCTCAACAACGCCTGCACTAAAGCCATACATTTTATAATGGTGTGATGTAATGCACATAAAATAGTTATTCAAGGCTAAAGGAAAATTATACACATAAAAACATTTAAAAATGTACTATACCAATATCAAAGTTGCCTGTTCACAATTACAATGATGCTGATATTTAGCCAGTAGAATTTTTACCATACTTAGTTTAGTACATTGGCATGCTAATATATTCGCTAATTAGCTGATGTGAATGTCATTAGTTTCATTGGTATTGTGTCATAAACCAAACTATTGGCCAAATCAAAAATTGTGATCTGATGATGGCACTAGATGAAAAGTTAAAAGATGACAGGTTATTAAAATTCAGTTTGAAGGGGACATGTACAAACACAGTATGTACAAAATATAACTGCAAAACATCCAAATAGGTGTTGAGATATGTCAGTCTGGAGTAAAGTGGTGGACTGACATCCATGTATCATAAAAAAACACATCAATGAGCCACATCATTGGACTCGGTGACATGAGCATGGGCACTGAAGTTTATTTTGAGTCAGTCCCACATCCTGCTGCTGTAAATATTCACTAACTGACAAAAATTAATGCGCAGCTGAAAATAGTCCCCAACAAATGCATAATTTTAAGTTTAGCTAAAAACTGCAGTACTCAGCAGTTTAAAGAAATTATTTAGCCTTTTCTAAAAGTAAAATCACATATCTTTGAGCCTTTTTAAAAGATTTACATCTTCAGTAAGAAAGTACAACACACTGACGAAGTCAGAAAACAATTAAAGACAGATTAACTTGGATTTTCTGGTTATTTCTCAATCCTGAAAACTGCAATAACAATAAAATATCCTCCATTATAAGAGCTATCTATATTCTATTATAATAAATAATCAATCATATCATATCATGAATTAAAATATTTCAGCTTCAGGTTAAGAATTGTGCCATCCTCTGCCTTTTCATTCATTTTACATTCTGAATAAAGTGTAAGTGCAGCAGCACAGAAATAAAGTCACATGCTCCATATGTGGTCCCTATAACGTGAATACTTGTCATCCCGTCCCTTTAGAGAGGGACTTGAGACCGTTAGCCTCTCCTGCTCTCCTGCTTTGAAGTAAATAACACTATTCCACCTACGGCAGCTACTTTTAAGTTCTCTATGTCTTTATTCTTATCTGGAGTCATTGTGTGCTGATCTGTGGCATGAGAGACTAAACCAGGCAAGCCCAGTTCTCGCCCTACAAGCTCCTAATCCCATTATCCACTTTCACTGTGGACAGGAATTCGGGATCAGGCTCAGGCACCGACTCTGCACACTCTCGGGAGTAAACAGAGCTGGCACAACATCAAGACTCTCAGTCAAGGGCAGGTTCAGCGAACTCCTTTATAATGAAGATTAAGCATTGCCAAAGTCAGTATTTCTCCAGTAAATAACCGAAGAGTTTCTGCTCTGTCATTCGCTGCACTCACTGAGAGTGTCTGGGTGAAGTATTCACCACGACACATTTTAGGATGAAATCTCTACAAATTATACCAACATACATATTTATCAGTTTGTACAAAACATTAGAAACTTGTGCAGTTGCTGTTATTATAATCTTTAAAGAAAAACTCTTTCATTAATCTGATTAGCTTATTTGAAACAAATGGAAAGCAGAGTGTACAGCTAAAAAGTCTCCAGAAGTAAATCAATCTTGAATAGAATATTTACTCCATCATTAGTTTAATCACACGGGTGGAGAACTGCTTTGTACTGAGGATTCCCCATCAGATGATTGTCAAATCCACTGACCTAAATGGTATTAATCTAAGGTTAGTCAGCACAATCACTCCTTCTGAATTAGTCACAGTCTCCTTACTTCTCTTTAATCACATACTGTAATGTCCATTACTGGGGCTCATCATCATTTCAGTGGAGTGTAAGAAGATGAGAGTCTGCCCCCTGCTGGACATAAATAATATCACCAATGAGTCAGTGCTTGTCTGCTATCTGACAGCACACAAATCAAGCAACCAGCTTCGTCATCTCAGCATATCAGTTTTCTTCTGCAAGGACAAAATTACAAAGAATAAACATTTTAAGACACTTACTTGGTTTTAGTCGTGGCACCCTGTTCTTGTTGCTCCTGAATGAGAGTGGATAACTGCTGTTGGAGTGCTACATCTTTTCCATGGGCCTGCTTGATGAAAGGATGCTCCAGGAGGTGGGTCACAGATGGACGCGCCTCAAAATCCTTTATCAGACACCTCACAAGCACAAAAGCATCACAAAGTTACCTCATCTCCTTGCTAGTAATCGGTAAAGAAAATTGATGAAAGACAGACAAAACCTCACTACCACTTTATCATTTACCGATTCTTAAATCAGCTAATGATAAACTGCGCAGTCACCTGAACATTGTAGAAATCTGATTTGTCAGGATCAGCTCAGACAGACTTTCACACCAGTGGAGAGCTTCTTTAATGTCTGGGTCACTAATCTGTCGTTCTATGTCAGAGTACCACATGGTCACTATCACCATGGCCCCGAGTCCAAACAAGCCCTGCCATGGCCTGGCAGTACGTCCTATCTGTGATGTCCAGTGTTTGCCAATAGGTGATTTCACTTTGTGATACTGGCTGGCGGCTGCACTACAGCACCAGTTTGCTGCTGATTTAGATGCTCACAACATATTGTCACCAGACACACACCAGTGCAAAACAACACATGGAAAAACACATTTTTCTTTCATCTCTGACAGTTCTGATATATTGAGAGACAAAAAAATATTAAATTAAAAGACTTGAACTCCAGAATGCATTCATCAACAATCCACGTTTTTACTGTTCATTCACTTGTTTAGCTAAAGACTTAAAACGTCTGAATGCGTGTGTAAGCACTACACCACTAACAATTGCAGGCAGAGGCAAGATAGGAGAAAAACACCAATCTAATTCCTACCACCTAATCTACACTCAAATTCAGTTTCTTTTATCAGTTTGTTCAGCTCTGAAAGTTAATTCCATGAATTCATTAGCATCAGGACATTAAGTAGAGGTTGCTGCTATTAGCAGGGCTGTGCTGCCGGGGAGCTGAAC
Source organism: Scomber japonicus (assembly GCF_027409825.1). Lineage (NCBI taxonomy): Eukaryota > Metazoa > Chordata > Actinopteri > Scombriformes > Scombridae > Scomber > Scomber japonicus. The sequence goes on from NC_070588.1 coordinate 16,298,136, forward strand.
GGCAGGCCACTTTGTCACAGAAGTCAGCTCTTTGGCTGCACAAGTGCAGACGCTGGTGATGGATTTATTATCCCCAAAAACACCCCCCCACCCCATCTCCCCCACCCCATCTCCCCCACCCCATCTCCCCCTCCACACACACACACACACACACACACACACACACACACACACACACACACACACACACACACACACACACACACACACACACACACACACACACACACACACACACACACACACACACACACACGACAGGGCTGCAAAGGCTTCACAAACAGCCTGCAAAGCTTGATAACATTGTCCAGCCTCCCCACGTGGAACTCTGGTGGGCTTTGTTTGGAGAGATTAATGCTGATATGATACCACACAATCCATTAACCCTGATTACAGAGCTGCAATCCAAAAAGCATCAATGAAAACAGTTGCAATGGCAAAATATACTGTAAAAACTAACATCAGTTCAATGTGCGTTGGCTGGTTTAAGGCGTAATACTCTTCGATTCTGTCTTGACCAATCAATAACTCAAGTGACACAAAATAAGTCAAGAGGTCCTAAAGGTAGATGGTCAATTTGTTATTTCAATTACTCCTTTTCAGTTATTGCATTTTAGCGCAGACCTGCACTGATGTCAACATAAATGTTAGCCAGAAACCATGCCTATACAAATAGTTCTCCAAACAAATTGAATTTTATTTTCTCATTATGGTTCACGCTCGCACACCTCTGCGCTGCAGATATTAAGGTTGTATATTCTGAGCAACCATTACAAGCTACTGTTGGCATTATTAGCTTTGCACAGTGGAGGGAATGATAAGTTATCTGGGCATCAGATAGCACTGATAACTCAGGTGCTTCAGTGTAATCCTGTGCAGCAGATTTACACAAATGAAAGTCAATGAACAGAAAGACAAGAGGGTTGATTGAATCTGCCTATAAAATATCAATTTCAATTCCCTTCATGTTAATATGCAGATTGCTGTTCACTGACAGTGGACTATAGCTAAGGTTTGGTGGTTGCTGCTCAGTCTGATTAAAACAACTTTGAACCCATGTAGGTTTTATAATTTCATAAGGCACCAATGTTACATAAAATATTTATGACTGAAAAATGTTGTTTTCACGAGGAGCTGCTGATTATAATACAAAGATTGTAATGTGAATGTTTCATTCATCCAGCAAGCGCAGGAATGTCAAACACAACACCAGATTTAAAAACTGTATATGGTGAAGTACAGAGATATTTACCTGCCAGTGATAGGCAGAATCAACATTGAGTGAACTCGTTTGTTAAGTGCTTGAATATAAGGGACGTTTATTTTTATGTAATAGTCCTGCACTGTAGGTTTAAAGGCTGCATTAGTAAAGTAATGAAAGCAGGAATTCAGCATTATTCACAGATTTAAATGTAACGTACACTTTCATCAAATTAAAGTTAGTACATATACACACACATGTATTTGTATCTATCTGGTAAAGTTTATAGCTAAAATTTCTACACTACTGTCTCTACTGTCATCTTTAATGATAAAGTTGTTTGGTTGAAGCTAAAATATCCTACTCTTGACATTTTTTGGCAATTGTTTCTTCATTTTCTTCAGTTTTTGCATGAATATATTCACAAATAGATGCACAAGTCATAACTTGAATGTAGAACACAGACATTAATTGAAAGACTGTGTTGCATCTTGCTGTAATTAAAAATGCACATCACTTCTCCTGCATCATCCCTAAACCATCCGATCCACCCCTTATCTTCCCCAAGACACCTCAAAATATAACTATTTATTCATCAAACCAACTCTTAGTAAACTAAATCAGGGGGGTCCTTACCAAATGTGTCTGATTATATGATGTGTATGTAAAAAACTTCTATCAGTCAATATATTGTTAATGACTCCAAAATATCAGTGACTGCCTCAACAATGAAGGAAGGCTCAGACTCTTCTCAGGACATTAAGGTTTGATGTTGGCTGTCAACACTTTTAAAAAATAACCACTTTTCCAAAAAGTCTTCGGACAGAAAGAGGACAAAGGTTGATTTATTGAGGTGGAAGACACTTACTGTCCAATGAAATGGCTGAAACTTCTGCACCATTGATCTGGATTTCGTAATGTAGGCGAAGGATTTCTGAAACAAAATCACAACATACAGAAAAATAAGCATAATATCTGAAAAACAGTGACTTCATCAAATAAATCAAATGACATGATCCTCGCTGGAAACTACACTTTGAGAATCATCTCTATAGTTAGCTGACAAATGATGGCTGGCAGGCAGAGTGTGAGGTTTTTGGTCCCAGGACGAGCTGGTCTGTGTCCAGGTCTGTGGCAGCCATAGAAAAAAGTGACAAATGATAACTGCTCCTCCACTGTCTGGCAGCAAGCATCTGCCATTGGGAGCCAAAAGTTATGGGAGCTAGTTATACCTCTGTCAGCAGCATTTACGGAGGCCATCTATAATGAGGCTAACACTTTTCAAGTGTGCACGATGACAGCAGGCAGGTCTGTATGAGGAGCCAAGGCTGGACGGGCCCTGAGTACAGTCATCTTCACCAGGAGCTGCCAGTCTGACAGCTGGAGGCTGAGCCTTCTGTCACTGTCAGCCAAACACTGACAGACCTGGTCGAGACATTTATTAACTAGTAATTAGCTCTCGTGTGTTGTTTTACAAAGCCATCAGAATGACAAATAGAATATGAATTCCCTAGAGTGAAAGACAAAAGGTGCATTAATTTGAATTAACAATGAACTGTTTCATTTTGTTAATCACAAAAAACAAATGTAGATGAAGTTACACATTAAACGACAACATGCTTAACATCTTTTTTTTCTCTTTTTTCGGAAGGATAGGGAGGATGTTGGGGTACAAAATCTGTCATTTTCTGCAGCACTAAGTTAGTCGAGTCTTTGATAAGGATTCAGACAGGCAATCCTTTGCAAAGTGCAGATCAAAGCCAGTAACTGACTGCTTCAATGCAACCTCTAATATGAGCCTGAAGACATGTTCTCGCCTTGATGTTGTACCATACTGCTTATACATTACAAAGTCAATATAGCAGCACACTACTGATAACACTGTCAAGTGCGCTCATTGTGCCTAGCAAATTCAGGCAGTTTTTTTCCTTTCAGTATTTGTGAGAGTGCTGGCTCATATTGTAAACACAAATGGCTTATTCAAATCTAGGTCCAGACAGAGCTTGTACTGTCAAACGTTCTTCAGAGTGGATTGAAGTAAAATCAGAGAAGTGTCAACAGCACTTGACGGCTGTAACTAAGCCACAAGGAAAGACAAAATTCAGGCCAATGCAATATTTGAATATGATACTTGGTGTGCAGAATTGCTAATTCCTGTTTCCCATAGTAAGTATTGTTTATTCTTCATTCAAGCTATTATTTGGTTCAACACTTAAACTTAGACTGCTACACTCAATTCAACAAAATCATGTCAATTCAACACAAATTATATTTTAACACATGAAACAAATGCCGTGGAGAACTGGAATCATTATAATCATCATTATTAAGACATAAACCCCTGAAATGATCAGTTTGTTTGTCTGCTCTCCACAAATGAAGTCCACTAAACCAGACAACATTGAGGTGATAGAACTGCAAAAACTACAAGCAGCAGTGTTGAATTGTTCCACTTCAGCAAAGTTATAAATATACTGTGAATGTATCATGAAGCAACCCCGTCCTAATGAAATCTGGGGAGAATAAGAGGTGAGCAGTGATGTGCTTAAAGAACAAAAAAGGATTCATAATAACTGGAACAAGATTCATGTATTTCTTTGCTTGAGAGTCACGCTGTAGAGAGCGTTGGTGTCTTAAAGCAGTAACACAGTGGTCTTTAAACAAGCTTAACAGAGAATGAGTATGAAGGCCCAATATAAAGACTTACTCAGCGAACGGACCACCCGCTTAAAATTTCAGCTCATCCATCACAGCAGCCGGAGCACCAGCACTTCTTTGAGCATACATGCATGAACAAGGAGAACCGTCGCTACATTTATCAAGTCTTTGGTGGCTGCATCACAAAATGCTGCAGTGCTGGACGCCACACAGAGCAGGAAAATAACGGCATCAAAAGACGGAGATGCCTTTACTGATGATTGGAAAGTTGCCCAACCAGCCAGTGATCACCTATCAGGGGTCAAGACTGCATTCATGTCTGATAATGGGAAATCTGTGACACTATGCTATAAGCTTTCTATCTCAATAGACTTTTAACTATAAATATATATATTAAGGAAGGACATTGTGGTCATCTGAATTTTCCCTTGAAGAAATAATAATATGTAATATTGAGCAATCTGTTGAAACATTGGCAGCATGCACACAGTCTCTAAGTCAGCATTATTTCTGGTATTCTTCTGTGACTGACTGAAAAAGCTGACAGGCTAGCGATTGCAAAATGTTTCAGTTTTGTTAAATGTCTTTTTTTTTCTACAGAGTTTCTTGAAAGTACATGTAAAGCATTTTCACATTAAAGGCGTCAGTATGTTGCATCTGACAATTTCTGAAACAGAAACACTTCACGCATCAATTGACCAGGTGAACAGATTTTAACCTCTCTCTCTCTCAGCTCTTTTTTTCTCAATTTTTCATACAATTACTTCTGTCACTTTTTGTGTGCATACCTGACTGCAACACTATAAATGCCTTCGAGGTAAGATTTTCTGAAAGTGTGTGCCATTATCCCCATATTTAAATGATTATCATGTCTTCCCCCCTGTTGAAGATGGCTGTTTTACCCTTAGCTTTCGAAGGTGGCCGCTCAGAACAGCAATGAACACTTTTGCCTTTAGAGAAAAGTGTGAACTATTTTGTTTGAATTTTAATCTGCAAGAACCCTTACTTTACTACTACATAATTCAGTCGTGCATTGATGAAAGAATCCTTGACATTCACTCTAAACTTGATTTTTCACCTTTTGAAAGATTTCCTTCTATGTGTCAGAAGAGGTGTTGAGATCTCTCACCCCTGGCTGTTGTTCTCCACCGACTGCCTTTTTCCACGAGAGCTGTCTCTCACCAGCACACTGGTCTGGATTTCTCTCCCTCATGATTTGATTAGCCTTTGTTGCCTTTGACAAGCCATCATTTACTTCTATCTTCTGTCCCGCTGGTTCTGGTCTTGGCTCAGACAGATACACGCACTGTTAAATACGTGGCTAATATCTACAGGGATTTGGCCGAATGAACACAACCTTGGACGTCTTTGGCGATTGCTTCTAACCTTTTTACAACACGTTTTACACACGCTTTGGTTCGATGTTACATGGACACTGTGCTCGCCAGAGAGAACACTGGCTCAAGCAATTAACCTTCCAGCATATTAAATATCAAAGACCCTCTTTGACTTGAGTATCTGTAATTAATTTTGCAGTTGATGATTTTACAACTTTGCCCTCTGACATGCTCCATTACCTTCATTCATGGTCATCATGATGAGCACATATCTGTCATACACACTGTAACACACTCAATTACTTTTAATCATAACATAAAGCAGAAACTAGTGGAATAATTCACATAAGCGTTGGGTTTTTGCATTAAAAAAAAACAATTAAACTTATAAAAGGAATGGGTGTACATCACAACTCCTCAGGTATCTGATATTTCTGAGGCACAAACAGACCGAGCACCAAGGTGACCCTAATTCATGGAGCTCATCAGCGTCCCCTCTGACAGATATCAGAGCTCCTCTTATCGTTTATAGCCTGCTGGGACTAGAATCATTTCCACCTGTGCATGTTTCCTGTAGTGCAACCAAAATGGCTATCTGCTGCTAGCCCCTGTAGTCAAAGTGGTGATAGCACTGAGTGTTTATTTGGTCCTCACCAGGGGCCATTCAATTTTCAGCTTGACAAGAGAGACTATCCAATGTGGCGTTCTTAGAAAAAGAAAGAACGCAAGCAAGAAAGAAAGAAAGAAAGAAAGAAAGAAAGAAAGGAAAGAAGAGGTTGCAAATAAAAAACAGCATCGAAGGCATGAGAGATAGTTCCACCACGAAAGGCTGACTACACCCTGCTACAGCACCTACGTAAATGTATAACATGAACTTCAACTTGGGTGTATTTTTATTTTATATTACTATCAGATGTGTTCCAGAGAGGACAAACGATAGAGTGGATTATACACACACAAGATTAACTATGTGACAATGAATCCTTTCGCCTGGAAACACATTACTGTGTGCAATTGTAAAATATCAAAATGATGAAAATGCTTCTTGCATGTTTTAGTGCTTCTATGGGTTTCATAAAACATGAACTACCCAAGGACAATACTTCAGAAATGGCCTGTGAAGTATTAAATAGTGGGGGAAAGAAATCAGCAAGTTTACAATCCTCAAAACCTGTAAAGATGAATCGCTCTGATTTCATCATAAATCACTCTCAGTGCCACTTAAAGACTCAAAGGTGAAACACATTTCCCTATTTAGAAAGTCATTCACACAGGAATCATAATTTACAACACCTTTCCCTGTGATTTTGTCTGCCATGTTGCAGCGATGCGAAAATATATTCAAGATAAATGAGATGTTAACAGGATAATTTCATGGTTCAACAAATTCACCGTGACTTACACAGCAACCGCTTATAAAAGGTCCCAATTCCAACCAAAAAGGGCAAAATATCTATTTTGATTAGAAGAGAGACTGAGAAATGCCAGTTAATGATATATGTCAAATTCTATTAACATCTTAGACTGTACTTAAATCTGCACTAATAAAATGGGATTGGACAGTGACAAGGGAAATGCATGTGCCCGTTCTTATTAGGACGGCTGTTTGATCAGGAAACTTGCTGCTTTTGACTTTGACAGAAACCGCTCATCCAGATCCAGGTTGCTTGTTTAATATTCTCCCAAACAAACAAACCCTAAACTACATTTCCATTCAAAACATGATGTATAATAAGGTCTGGGGGAAAAAAACCCTTAGTCTGAATTGGTAGGATGCATTTTAACAAGGTGTCCTGCTCTTTGCTGTCCCTGCTCTTGTAATTATTTTACAATCTGGTTGAATTTGGTGCTGATGAAATGCTGCGTTAGTGCTCCCATAATTCCTGCCACACAAGGGATGCTTGTTCCTCCTCTGGCTTGGCAGAGAGGAGATAACATTGTGATGGGGAGGAGGTGACAGCCTCATCTCAATGTGAATGGAGCTAATCACCAATGCAAATTGCAATCAGAAGGGCATATCTCTACCTAACTGGGAGATAATTGTGCGATTGTGCTGATAACAAAAGGTCAACCGCGTGCAGCCACTAAGCTCTCAAATGATCATCAGACACAAACTGTCTCCAGCAGTGAATATTTTTACAGATTGAGACACTACATTAATTTTAAGGCCAAACATGTCTACATTTTTTACGACAGATTTTCCAACACAGATTATTTAACAGATGTTGCCTTTTAGAGAGGAATCATGAACATGCAGTGTTGGCAAGAAATACAAATAAAACCACAATAGATTTATTGTCTCTCCATTTTCTACATTTCAAATTAGAGTAAAATTGTTAAATTTTTCAGAAAAGCCCTTGTTATTTTCTACCTCTACAGTCAAATTCAGTTTGTCATTGTCCCCCGTGCACTGTGGAAAGCAGTGTTTGAGTGTCCTTGTGTGTGTGTGTTTGCTGCCTCCAGCTGTGTAGTTGGAGCGCCCTCTAGTGGACTCACCGTGGGATCTTGAAAAGTGCTTTCACTGGATGCATCTCAGCCAGCGGGGGATCTCCGTCTGCCAGCTCGATGGCTGTGATGCCGAGCGACCACACATCACAGCGGGCGTCGTACGAGTAGTCATACTGCTGCTCACAGGCTATGACCTGGGGACATAACACAATACTGACCATCTGAACTCATTAAGACTTTCCTAGTCCTAAAATCTATTTTTTTAATTAAAATAATTGCAGACATATGCCAGTTAAATGGGGTAATTAATTGTTTTCTCTTTTATAGTTCTGAAATAAAGCACCTTGTTTTTATCAAATTAATATTATCTGAAAGATAACCCTGAGAAACAGCTTTAAAAAATTAAGTTAAAAAAAGGATCATAAAGCTTCTCACTTGTTACTACTTACTTACTAACTGAAATCAGGCAGAGTTACAACTCTATTCACTATAAACACTGGAAGGTAGGTCAGTTCAATTGGCATTGGTATGAGCCTATTTTGCCACAGTCAATAATTATAATTGACACTACATTACACAGCTGAGTTTATTCTAATTGCCCCTGAGGTCCTTTTCTACCAGCTCAATCACCACACCTCATTTTTGCCAAAGAGTAGGCTGGGGGCAACAGACTCCCAGCTATTAACCTTGAGGCGACCTCAAGAGCTGCGCCCGTGGAGGAGAATACACAATGACACAGAGGACAGTCACACAGGAATAACTGAGTCTCCCTCTCCCTCTCTCTCTCTCTCTCTCTCTCTCTCACACTTTGTAATACACATATCAGACTTTGCTCATTTAAATTCTTAGGCACTGAAACACGTGCTATTTTACTGCTGCATTATTAGAGAAGAACATGTGTGTGGTAACTGAAGCGTGGACTCTGACCTCAGGTGCCATCCAAAATGGGGTCCCGACTGATGTGTTTCTGCGCAATCGTGCACTGGTCAGTTGAGCTGAAACACCTAAAAAAAAGAAAAAAGAAAAATGAGAAATATTTCAATCACTTAATCTTAATAATTAAGATTTAGATATAAGTATATTTAACCATGTGAATTTGCTAGGAATAAAAATGAAATGTAAAGCCTAAATGTTTGAGTTAATCAATAAATCCTGGCATTTAATTTAGTGTGGCAACCTGCCAAGCAGTAATAATAATGGGCTATAATCATTTCAAATTATGTAGGACAGATTTTTATCAGCACGAGTCCACTTCATCTCCATAAACATGCCTGGGGGTGACTCAAAGTCATTTGCCATAACAGATTTCTTTTAATATGCAAAGGATCAAATAATGCAATTTAGATGAGCAATAATAGCCTTGGGTTAAGGTTACGCTCCATGAAATAAAAAGATGTTATGGTGAGTAAGGGACTAAAGTGTGGAGCATGTTGTGCTTATATTCCCTGGACAAACAATATTGCAGGTATGTGCTGCAGACAGTTTGCATAGATCAGTGATATACTGATTTATCTACACTTCAGAGAAAAGATAAAGCAACATTTCTCAGACCTGGATGCATTTGCCTCTTTTTGCAATCCCTGAATTGGCTAAATTGTCTCTTAAAGCTCATTACCAAAGTCAACCAGTTTGACTCCTCCCTCAGTCGTCAGGAGGATGTTGTTGCCTTTGACATCACGATGAATAATCTGATTGTTGTGCAGATGCTGAAGACCCTTTTAAGTCAAACACAAGGTACTCAGCATGAATCACATTATTAGTCATTTGTCATTAAATGAGAATACACTGCATTAGAAGTTGAACAGTAGAAACTATATAAAATAACACCCACAGCTGGTCAGGAGGAGAGGCATTCATTACTGCCTGCCACACTACTCATGCTGAAAATAAATCCTCAGCACACACTCTGCATGTTTGCATCCCACCTCCTCCCTACCATTAGCAGCTTTGCAGCGGGCCGACTTACCAAGAGGGCACTGTATAAGATGTATGAGATAACGGGCTCCTGCAGACGCTGGCCTCGCATGAGCAGGCCTTTGATGAGTTCTGTGACAGAGCCGCCGTTGCACAGCTGGGAGGGAGACAGAGAAACTCCAGTGACTCGTCCATCACTCACCACTCTAGATTATGATTCATGTGGAGAGCTAGCCCACACACACAAGCAAGAGGAAGCAATATAGCATCACATGGCAGCTGATAGCATCAACATTCATCTAGGTGGGTTGTGTGACAAACAGAAGATTTTCAAGAGTCTTAAAAATCTGAGACACAAAAATGAAATATTTGGAATGGCAAGAGTAAAAGGACCAGTGTGTAGAATTTAGTGGAATCTTGCAGGACAATGCCACTTGGCATAAATGGAAAATAGTATTTATGAGTATGTTTTAAGTGTATAATCACCTAAAAATAACAATTGTTGTGTTTTCATTACCTTATAATGAGCCCTTTATATCTACATTGCGAGCTGGTCCTCTTAAACCGAGCCTGTCATGTTTCTACAGTCGCCCAAAATGAACAAACCAAACACTGGCTCTAGAGAGTTTGGCAGCCACCATAGATTCTTCGACACACTTGGAGGGGTATTTAGTTGGTGACAATCTGCAAACGCACCACTTGATGCTCCTAAATTCTACCCACTGGTCCTTTAAAAGTATCCTGTGGGGTAGTCTTGTAAACAAACACATTCACCAAGTGTAATCTTGAGGCCTCACATACATGTTCAATGCATAAAACAACTGGAAATCATAATTTTTGAGTACTTTGAAACCTGCGTTTGTTAGCTTGCAGTCTCCTTCTCTCCTGCCTTTTGCTTGCATGAAACAGAAGGACACTCTAGCTCCTCTTTCAATTGGTTAATCTTTAAGGTAAATGCCACTTTACTTCACCACTGGGCGATTTGACATGCAGCAACTGAAGAGATGTTTCCAGGGGAAGAAAGATATCCATCAACCATTAGCTAACTCTCTGCAGCTTTGTATTATTTTTCTTTTATTTATTTACTTTATTCACTACACATCACGTGTAGTCAGCAGGAATATATATCAATGTGTATAGAACACCACAAAATAGGGACCCACTCAACAAAAAAATATTCCATAGCGCCACTAATGGTCAAAAACACCACAGAGTACCTTTAAGTGAAACACAACTATTAGCACTGCCACACAGTTGGAGAACTATAAATACTTTAGTTAAGACTATAGTGCAGCATGTAAGGATCAGTGTTGGGCAATAATGCGCTAATTACAGTAATAATTACTTTTTCTGTACCTTACTGAGTAGTAGGAAATATTACAACTTGAAATTCAGTAAAATTCAGCTTATTTGCGGTTTTACTGAGAACAAAGTAACCAGTGATCTAACCAGTTTTCTGTTGGGTTACTTGTAAGGAAAGAAGATGCAAATGGAAAAAACAGTAAACTCCGATCTCGTATCCAAGGAACTCACCTCTAGTACCAGCCAGAGTTGTCCACCTGATAAGTTGTCTGACTTGTAGAACATACCATAGAACTTCACCACATTAGGGTGGTTGGACAGGGACCTCAAGATGTTGTATTCTGCCTCTATCTCTTCATCCACATCCTTTCAACAACACCAGAAAACAAGAAAAGTTGGAACATAGAAGCCAGTGATTAAACAAACAATTACATTTATGCTGGTTGGTTTAATTTTGAAACACAGCAGAAAACCAGAGTTATATTTAGAAATCTAAAGATTAGGCTATAAACTCAGAGACAAAGGAAGGGGTGGACCCAGGGTGCTAAAGTATTTCTGGAAGCACTTTTCTATCAAAGTAAATCTCTGAGGGAGGGAAGAGAAACAGTGAGAGAGGCAGAATTTCTCTTCCCGGATGTCTGAGTGATAGTTTCAGCAGGCTAATCAGGGAGAGGGATGAGAGAGGAGGCCGCTTCATCTTCATGGCCATCAGGAGAGCATCATGGTTGATAGGACTGCTGGGATGGGGATTGTTTCATTGACACGATCACAGGAATGCCTCAGACCAAGTTTCGCTAACACAATACAATGCCAATGCAGGAGACTACAGCGTCCTTATCACGCAGACAAATGAATGGATTTAAAGAGAGGATACAGCACAATGCAGGAGCTACACTTTCTGGTAGAGCCGACTTAACATGACAGGAAATAAATGAAAAGGGGAGACGTTGATCACTAGAACAAGTAAAACTGCATCAAGATGAAGAGGAGGAAACTTACTCTGTTTGAATGGCTCGTATACTGAGACAAGTCAGACAAATATACAGAAAAACAAGGTAGTTTTAGTTGGTTTTTTTATCACTAGCAATAAAAACGTACAGTGGGGAGCCACATACAGTGATATCAGATTAGTGTTCATATTATGTAAAAAACAGCATCAATGCTCACTCTTATAACTGTCCACCATGTAAATTAACTACAGTTTAAGCAGATGTATTCATTTTATTTTATATAACCTGTATTTATGCAGGTCAGGCTGGCTGAGCACACATGCTGAGTCATAAAGACAATAAACAAGATACAGGCTCAATTAAAACATTTACAGGTCAGTAAGAACATTTATTGAGAAGTCTTAAAGATACAGAGAGGTGTTAAGTGTTTTGATTTTTAGGTAACTTTTAATTTGACTCTGCACTAACAAAAACATTCCCAAAAACTGTCCCCAAGTATCACATGCTTCTAGGTTGCTTTTAAATTGTGAGGTTTACAAAATTTTATACGTGCAGTACACGCTACATCTGCAGGTAAATAATGAGGCACAATAAAAGATGCTCAGGTATACTGTACATTTATGCACTTTGCATAATCAGTGGTTCCGAACACAGGGCTTGGGACCCCCAATGGATCATAATATAAATCTGAGGGGTCACAAACAAATATTGCTAAACAGAATTTCTCTTTGCTGTTTGTCTAATTACCAAATCATTTTACTTCTACTGCCCTCTAAAAATTACTCTAATGAAACAGGAGAGAAAATCATTGTCGTTGGTCATTTTAAGGAGTAATAAGCCAAAAACTTTGGGAACCACAGCATTAAATGGAAGATTTAATGAGGGAATGAGTTTCTGGATGCTTCGATGGACTACATGAAGTACAGACTAATACTTCAAATTAATATATTATATAATGAACTGATTCTGCATCAACCATGGAGTCAGCTTCTCTCTTCTCAAACAGCTTAAGGTGATAAAAACAAAGACCCCATTGGTTTATATAATAGACAGCTTACTGTACAGAGGCCACAGCAGTTTCACAGTAAACACACTTTAATGTGACTTACGTTGATCGAGTCCAGCACTTTCACTGCTGCCTCACTCCCGTCCTTCTTGTTGGTCACTCGATAGACTTTGCCATACGTTCCTTTACCGATGGTTTCCACTATATCCCAGTTACCTGATGGATCTCCCAGGTTCTCTATGCCAATCATGCTGGACTTGTAGGGATACAGTCCATACAGTGACCTGCTGGATGATAAACACGATGCTAGATAAATATTTGTGTGAATGAAATGTTTTTAAATCAAAGATGAAGCTAAAATCAAATCATTGCTTAAAAAATACTTTTGTGGTGAGAATAAGGGAAATGTTCATCCCTTTCTAACACTCATTTCTTTTTGTAGAAAAAAAGTGTTAACAGTCGAGCATCACAACAGACCAGGTAGAGTTTTAAACTGTTAAAGGAAGACAGAAAAACACATTTCTCCCAGGTGACATCACAGAGAAGCAGGTAATTACAATGTATAAACTGTGTACAGGCTAATGTTTATGTATTGCACGGAGCAGTACATTTAGTCCCAGTGGCCTTCTCATTCAGTGAAGTGAAACAACGATATCTACCAGGGGAGACACTTAACACGTTTAAAGCAGGAAGTCAAAGCAAAAACAAGGAAGACGGCTGAAGGAGGGGGAGTGACAGTGCTCTACTTACATGGCAAGTGTTATTTTCTTCTGACTCATCAGTGCTGAGAAAAATTACAACTAAAGAGTCTCTAGTGATCATAATATAACAGCACCAGTAGCAACAGCAATTGCTTCCTCAAGAGGACAGGCAACAAGTGGCATTTCACAGAGACACTGGCTTAGCCCTCTCCACAGGGACCCGTCACTGTCACTGCCCGCTAAGAAGTGCAATCTCCTCAAGATCAATTGGATTGGACAGAGATTAACTTGACAAGTGCTGTCCTGAATGGGCAGTGAACCAACACCAAACCCCCTCTTCTGAACACAAACAGTTTTGAAAAATGATTATTTTGTTGGGTCTTCAACCTATGTCACAGCGACGCGAAAAGCCCGACACAAATCATCCTTCAAGTGATGTTTCTGTGATCAAATACAACATGTATGACCAACGATGCAAAGCACAAAGTGTCAAAACAGCTGAGACGGTAACTAAACTAACATGATGGATTAGTAGATGATATTGCCATGTTGGGACACATGCATCCCATTTTTGGAAAGTGACACATATTCCAGATAAACATGATGGAGAGGAATGTTTGTGCACAATCACAGGACTGCTCCACTTGTCATAAACGTGTTATGCATCACGGAGGCTGTGTGACCCTGAGGGAGGGAAGAGGAGGAAGTCGTTTTGGAGGAGATCAGCAGATGGATGAGAAAAATGTGAATGATGTTTAACCCTCAAGATCTGTGGCAACTCACACATGAGGACAGATTTATGAATTGTTGTGCATGCAGGCTGAGCAATGGCATCCGAGTAGATATTAGAAAGATATACTGCTACACAGCACATAGATCCAACTGATATCCTTCACTGTGACCTTCAATGTGAGGCATGTGATAGCAGCCTTTTGCACATGTGCATTTTCATATATCACATATTTAAAATAATAATTGCTAAAAACTAGATGACTATGAAATTGGCGAGTCCGGTTTGGTTTTCAGTCTAATAATCCATCAATGATTATTCTGAAGTTAATCGCCCATTTTAGACAGTCTGTGAATAATGCATCACACTTGCCTTATTAATCAACAAGATGCAAACCTGTTTACTTGCAATTCATTACTGCCACTTTGTGTCACATGTGTCTAACCTGCTCTGCATCAACACTGTGCTTTAAAAACACACAACCAGTCACCTGCTACAAAGGCACCGTCATCAACTTTTCGAACAGATAGCTCATATTCCTCTGCAGCACCTGCACTACATCAACCTTTTCCTGCGCCTAATGAAAACAAAGGTTTAAGTCTGTTAGTGCAGACCATTTTGTTTAAATGTACAATAACCTTCAGTTTCTAATGGTTATTCCTGTGCAACAAAAGTAAAACTACAACCAGACTTTACCAGCTCAAATAACCTCCCTGATCTGGAAAACATTTCCTCCACAGTAACAATCGGCCAGCACATCAACATGCTCATTCACTCATTTCCATTTATTCCCTATTCAACATATTTCTCAGTCAACAACACTCAGATCATAAAGCCATAAGTCATACATACCCACTTCTGTGAAAGTGTCTGTCTCTCCCTCGCACCAAAAAACGCCCCAGACTAATTCATGATAATCTAAAGGGATTAATAATTCACAGGTAATCTGCAACCTGATCTGCATCGGAGTTAAATATTCAGGTGGCAGATGCATCCACTCATAATGGAGGCTGATATGAAGCATCTCAGGTTGCACGCAGGTAACCAGGAAGTGGATGATAGTTGCCAGGTCATGTGACTCCTGCCTGTCTACCTTCTATAAATAATGTCACTGTTACACTTTCAGAAGTTGCTGCTTCAACAGGCGACTTCTGATGTCTTTGTAGTTATTATAGAATCTAGGATTTCAGAAGGTCTGTCCATAAAGTGAAAAAATGTTACAAAGTATGTTAGAAATTCCTTTGTTTAAGTCTTATTTTGAGAGATTATAATTGAGTCTGGGTCTGGCTTCATTAAAGATACTGTTTTTATTAACAGAATTTACATGCTGAGTGACAACAGCTAACAGTGAGACATTATTCCACTTGAAAAAACACAACACTAGATGTTCTTGTTGCTACGAGTCTAAAACCCCAGGGATCTAATAAAGTGAAAAGATAGTTACTCCAGCAGGAAAGAGCTTTGTTACTATCAGCAGAACTTGCACCACAGTCTTTTTCCAACATCTAAATTAACTGAATTGTTTTTCAACTTGTGATAATACTGAGGAAACTAATGACAAAAAGAGCCAAATTGAATTTTATTGAACCAGCATTATCAAGAATGTGTACAGCATGTGTCTTGTTGTGCATTTTTCTGGTTCATTTTGGTTGGGCAAATTTTAAAAAAGGCACAAAATCAAAATTCAAACAGCTCTGTTGATGACAGAACAGTGGTTCACAATATGAATAGGTCACAAGATGGAAAGAAAAACAATTACTGCACATTACACAAAATGAGGTTAAATGTTTTACACTTTTATCTAATCGTCATTACTTTTTCATTAATGGACATTTTTCCTTCTCCAGACCTCTGAACAGGGTTAAAACAGTCAGAAAATCAGCCTGTAAAGAGACTTGCCTTGTTTTAAAGAGTCACAAACCAAACAAGTTGGGACTCTTGAGAAAGATTGACTGATGTGTGCTAACTTGAGTCTATTCATTTCACTTAAGCCCCCTCCCCCCACACCCAGTCGAGGAAGCTTGTGGGATTTTCATGTCACAGACTTCCCTTCAACCTGCGGTCTTTTTTGTCTTACTGCTGCAAAGCAAAGACAACATGCTGTTCTTTTAAATGGACAGGAGATACACCGTTGCTGCTTAAGAACAGGACACCACTGCTCCCAGATGGTAACGCTCAGGTTACCCTTTGTTTACGGCATTGTGTCAGGATATCTGAAAGCAGAACATTGCATCTGGTGCTCAAAACAAAATGCTGCTCTGTGACACTGGGTAGTGGTGGTGGTGGTGGGTGCAATCAATATCAAACAACACATTAAAGTCAGAGATATATGTGTACAAACTAGGTTATGTTTTGCTTATTATTGTGATTAAAAATATGCCCTCACTTCTGTTTCTTTGCTCAACAAACACATGTGTTTATGGTGCATCTACATAATTCCCAGGTTCAGTAATGGTTGGAGGTGGTAACAGCTTTAGATGCTGTGACCAGCTGCAACACAGGGACTGGCTTTGTCACCAGAAACAGTGCAAAGTAAAAGTGAGTAATCTAATTTTCTGCTTCCATCAAACTCACACAATCCTACCCTCTCTGGTTAAACCTTACGGGAACTCCAGTTGGTAAACCCTTTGGTAAGTCGGTAGAGAAAAAAACCCTCTGAACTATAATCCCTTTTAAGGGGATATGAAGAGGCTTTGCAGCCACGAGCCACACCGAAAGCACTGTGCCCTTGTTGTCAGCCTGGACAACCAAAGTCTCACACCACCAGAAGCAAACACATTTTCTTAAAGTTTAAGCTCTTTGAATGTAGCAGTGCACCTGCATGATTAATAATCTAATTTCAGAGAGACAACTTTGGTCACACAAATCATCAAACTAATTAAGAAAAGCCAACATCATCACCAAAGTAATCAATTCCAAAACCCAAATCACAGTCAGATGATAATCTCTTACATCTAATCACAAATATCACAGCTGTTTCAGCAGCTACAGATGTGATGCAACGCAATACTGCAGAGTAACGCTCCTGTTTGTGTAAGTGCAACAACACTAAATGACTGATGCAAAGTTAAGCTGATTCACGTTGCACGTGTGTTTACAAGCATTCATCCTTATTTTAATTAGATGACCCTGGTATGCAGTATCCACAAGATCATTTCTAATTAGCTTACTTAACCACCACTGAAACACACTGAAGATGTACAGGACAGTAGCAGTAAGAAAAACATGAAAAAAAGATGTGAAATTTCTGGGAGTGTCTGTGATAGTGTAAATTGCAGTTTGATGTTACACACTTTACAGCATTGCAGCATCACTGGAGCGAATTGTATTTTAGATGATGAAATTACTAGTGATTGAATTATCTGGCTTTGATGTCTAACTAATTCTGTGGTAGACACAGAACACAGCAATTGTAGTTGGGTACAAAAACAATCATTTGCCTTCTATGCCCGTTGGGGTTTACTGAAGTGTAAAATCATACTCCAGGTTTATCTATATATGCATATATCTTAACTATATTTACAGTAATAAGGCATATTCCAGTCCTATTCTACATTATATATACTGACCTCTGCATTTCTTTCACTAATTCTTTAATTTTGAAGAAAGGACCACTGCAAACTCTGTTGCAATAAGAATGTATTAAAATTCACAAACATGTACAATGTTGTGATGCTCTGGTTATGTATTTATGTACTGTGGCATATTTGATGTTCACATTTTGTGTGTGACACCTCAAGGCCAAAATTAGGACTATATATGTTGTGTTAAGGGGTTTGCAAAATTAAAATTGTATTATTTTCATCTATAAGAAAAATATATAAAATAACTAACAATAAGGTGATTTATTGATTAGTCGATCAACAAGACAATTATTTGCTAACCATTTTGAAAATTGATTAAACATTTTGCATAGTTTTTAAGAAAAAACATATTATTTGATTCCAGCTCCTCAGTATATTTTATGTTTTCTTAAGTCTCTTCAGTTTGTGGATAAAATGAGACATTCAAGGATGTCTCTTTAGGAGACTACGATGAACATTTTTCAGATCCTGACATTTTATAACACAAAACTACTAAACAATTAATTTAGAAAATAATCAACAGATTAATTAAAATAATCATTAGTTTCGGACCCAAAAATGTTGTCTTTCTCCAAAGCTGGCAACAACCCCCCCTCAACCAATAAACAGATAAAGTCTGTCACTGTTAATGATCATCTGAACATAATTTGTGTTATTATGTACTCTAACATTCTTTCTCCTTTCAGTATCTGTAATTGTGTAAATGTGGAATTGCTGAAGCAGTTTTAAATGTAGGCTGTCAATGAACCCCATTGAATACATTCTGACAGAGGCCTGTTTATTATCTTCATGCCCACAGAGGAAACAGGACTCCTACCTTGAATTTGCTGCCTCCGTATTTCCATCTCCAACATCTGCAAAACAGGAGAAACTGTCTCAGACAACAGCTGATCACTGCAC
Organism: Scomber japonicus; assembly: GCF_027409825.1. Classification (NCBI taxonomy): domain Eukaryota; kingdom Metazoa; phylum Chordata; class Actinopteri; order Scombriformes; family Scombridae; genus Scomber; species Scomber japonicus. The sequence continues at coordinate 16,316,867 of NC_070588.1, forward strand.
AGTCTTTCATTCATCTCCTGCCAGCAGGATTAACACATTCAACGCTGCAGTCACTTTTAAACTTCATATTTTGGCTTAAAATAAGAGCAAATCTTAACATGCAGCTTACCGTCCATAGCAACATACCCGAACTGATTTGCCTGTGAAGGACTTTAATTATTAACAGCAAGCTGATATACACCTGAGCATGCTGTCCTGCACACAGGAAGCTCTAAACTAACCAATACCTTATACAGGCTTCACCTGTCTATGCACGGTCTGTGAAGCTGCAGTACCCACCTGGACATGGAATAAAGTAGGAAATGTCCACAGATGCTCGCCGAAGCACCGCCTGAAGCAGCAACATCTCACTACATGAAAGTTGACGCACAGAGTCGGAGGTTTTTGTAGGCTACTTCTCTCTTTCGCTTAATTGGGATAAAACAGAGGCTTTGTGCCGCTATTGGTCATTACTGGAGGGCCCCTCTTGTTTATGAAAGTTCGACCCAATTATTCAGCGAAGACATAATTACATGGCAGACATTTCTCAGAGTCCAACAAAGGCCACTGGACTAGTTGGATTAACTTGAACAATATGCAAAGAATTCACTAATACTGCATAGTACTTGAGCGTAATGTAATTTTTCTTTGAGTTTTATCAGTAGGCTACAGCTGATATCTCCTGCAGTACTATATGCTGCTATAAATGGTAAAAATAAAAATATGGCAGCCAACACTGACTGTCATATACATTAATGTTTCAATGACATCAGTGGTGGGTATTGATGCATCATTTTGTAGTACAATCTACATTCTGATATAGTCATGTTTTGTTCAAAACGTTCACTGGAGGTTGTGATCTGAGCTTCTCACTCTTCAGATTTGAGCTCCAGTGAACTGAGACCCCTGGTGGACACAGTTTGAGATGGATGATGTGTGCATCTTAATGGATAGGTTCACTTTTTCTTATTATAGGTCTCAAAAGAATAGTGAAGTTCCCATATGAACACTGAGACAGGTTTTGCCTACTGTAATCATTCCTCCTGAGATTCCTTCATAATTCACTTACAATATAGGTGATGGAGATACAAATCCAGCCCTACTTCAGTGCACAAGGGTTTTTAAAAGCTTTTGAAGAAAATGTATAGGCTTCAGATGTCCAAATTAGTCAAATCATGTTAATATCTTTCAAAGTTAGTCATTTTAGCTCCAAATTTCCTCTTTTTGTTACGATCCTTCCATTGCAAAACAGGATTTTTTTTCTTTACTTAAAAGGCTAATTGTGTAAGACTTACACTTTATTTGAAAAATTCAAGATAGCTGAAGCATCACATTATCTTCTGATAAACTTTTAAATACATTTTTTCTCATGGATTTTGTCCCCTGGTCGCATTGTAAGAGCTTTATGAGAGGATCTTCTGATGGTCAGTATGAACAAGATGAATGATTACAGCCAGAAAAACCTGCTTAAAATGTTCATTTGGGAACCGGACTACTGTTTTAAGACATACTGGGAAACATTTGTGAATCTAGTCTTTAGTATCTACATTTCAATTCAGGATACCAACACTGAGTGTCAGATCTGGGCAGAACTCTTTGCCAGAACTGATACGGGATCAATGTTCTCATATGATGTACATGCGAGTACACAAAGAATTGGTTGAAAAAAGATAAATAGATTGTGGGTGGTGGTGAAACAGGTGGAGGAATATTTTGTAAGTATTCGCAATAATGACAAAACTGGCAACAGGAAACAAAACAAAGACACAAATCAGTGTGTTTATATTTTATTCACATATGTTACATTTTGCATTAAATGTCCAAGTCATACTTTCTGGTCAAACTCAGAAAGTTTGAGTCAGCACCTACAGTAATGTACTGTATTCTCTCTTCATTCATACAGGAGAACACACAAGAGCTTTCAGTTACAATTTACACCCATTACTCATTGGCTATTTGGTTGCGGTCATTTACAAAGTGGGTACAGCAAAATAAAGAAGAAGAAGAAGAGAGGAGAAAACTTGGTAAACAGAAAAGCAGCATGCATGAATTCAAGAAGAAGTTTTTCAAGTGTTAACTTGTTCCTTAAAAGATTCTTCGATGCAGCACGAAGTGGCCCAGCATTTCAAAACCAGACATCAGGGATATCAGCGCTATGCTGTTTATCACTCACACAAAAATGAATGTTAGTCTTGCAGGCACGACTGGATAAATTTCCTCTCTTCTGGAAAAAAAAGATGATAATCAGAAAATCAAGTAGCTAAGACACTTAAATAATGGTGGCTTAAAGGATGTCATGCACAGTGTATAACGGATACTCAAGTCTGATAATCATGTAAAGTCGGAATGCAACTACAAATCACAGCTAGATGACGCATGAGTAAGGGATAGTCATCACAATAAATGCTCTGTACTGCAGTTATGACTCCACAGTCAAAAAGGGATGAAGGGAAAGACCTTTTTTTCCTGACAGCACAGAAAGATGAAGAGTATTGGCATTTTTCATCAAAAGCAACTTACATTTCACTGAGTTTCTTTGAGTTTCATATCTTGAATGTTTTCAACAGAACCAGTGAAGGATTTCTGCTCTCATGCGGTGTTCACATCTGCCAGTGTAGCAGCAGGACACCATTTCTGTGCAATGACATTTCTTCAAATGTATGCTACTTAAATTCCTGTAATTAATTCATATATTTTTTAAACATTTTTTGTGGAGCAATGACATTGAATCTTCATTGACTCTGACCAGTTGTAGCTTTAGCTTCCTTACAGTTGATATTTGGAGTTTCTTCTTCAAAACCAACCAGAAACATAAAGCGCAGATAGGGCAGGACTTTGAGAACTGTAGCGAGCGCAATGAGGTGACCGCATACCTCCTTAAACATTAAAGTGAGTTTGAGTCAACATTCCCAGCCATCTACCATAAACTCAAAGCACAACCTTAGAAAAAAAAATATTCACAAAAAAGTTAAAATTACTTACTTGAACAATGAGCAGCAGCATTTATTTAAATATCTAAAACGAATTTTTAAACAGCAAAAACAAAAATAATTCCTGAGGATGGATTGCAACTAGACCCATAAAAAGAGCCTTTGCTTGTTTGCAAAAAAACTCTAGTGTGTTGATGGGTGGACTTGTCCTGCCTACCTTCACGTGTCAGCAGACAATGAGTGCACATTGCAATAACATCGCTACACTCATCAGGAGCTTGAAACTCATGCCAGCACAGCAGAGCACATCTCGATAAATAATAGGGATATGCATTAACATCATCATAAATGGTTCAAAAAGTAATCAAACTTTGCAGGGACATTCAGCACTTGATATATTTTTTTTCTAACCCAAATAAATATGCCAGGCTTCAAAAGCCCACTCAAAATCAATTAAATTTCTGGGCAAAGTTGTGCTTTTTACTTTGATCTTACCAAATTCTGTTTTTTTTTTCCCTGTTGAAAACCACACAAGAAATCACTTAAACACACACACGTGTTAATCTTTAGGCATGATTGTACACCAAACTTCACATAAACCAAGGCTGTGGCAGCAACACCCTCGCTGGATGTTTGTGTTCGTCACACAAAAGTTCCCAAATATTTTTGATCGAGGCAGACACATAAGCCAGGAAAAAAAAAAAACACATCTTCTCCGTCACGGGTTGCAGTTTTCTGTGGACTTTGGAGGATCTTAGAGTCCATTATAGTGAGGCCCCCAACGCTTATTGATGTGATCAAAGGTGTGTGAAACCCACTGTTGCTCCAACACTCGATACCTCTCTTCACATAAGAAGAGAGGCTTGCCACGGCTGAAGAGAAGCAGGAAGAGGGAAAAAAAAGAGTGAGATCTGTGCTTTTCACACTGCGGCAACAATCATTTAAAAGAGGAGCTGTGTCCCAAATTCTTACTAGATGCTAATTTCTAGGTAGGTTTTGAGTAAGTAGTGTGTTTGTACTAAAAAACTAAAAAGTACAAAATAGTCTACAAAATGCAGGACTTCTGAGAGTGCTGTTGATATGCACTATTGTTGTTCAGCAAAATGCAATAAAGAATTGGTCGGAAAAATTTAAACAGATTGTGGAATGTGGTGAAACAGGTGCAGGAAGATTTTGTAAGTATTCAATACTGGAAAAACTTTATCTGTATGAAGTTTAGTAGGCAGTGGCGTGATGTCAGCACACATATTGCGTCATTTTCCATCAGTACAAAACAGAAAAGTGTATTGATTTCTTGTACACTAACAGCCAAGATAGTACACAATGACAAGTGTATAGTATAATAAGTATGTATATGGGTTAGGATCAGGACACAGCAGATGTTTTAACTTGACTGTATAAAAACTATCACATAATATTATGTGGCTGTATGGGATGTGTCATACCGTAAATCACGATCCTCCTCTCCATGGGCATCAAGGTAAACAGAGCCCCACAGGCAGAAACGATGACCACGGATGATGATGATGACTGAGGCATTTATCAGTAGAAAGATGCCTGTAGCTGCGCCACAATGTTGGGAGTGCTACAAGTGACAAGCAACATGTAAGCTTTGCAGAAATGGACCATGGCTATTTCAATTCATCCTTCAGGAAGTGTGGGCTAAAGCAGTCATTAAGTCAACAGTTACAAGCAGTTGTTGGCCCTCGTGCTGAATTCTTTGAACTGATAACAATATGGTTTTACTTTTGAGACGCAGAGAGACTTACCAAAACACATTCACAGATACCCTGCTGTTTGCAGCACACCCCTTTGAGACAGACGAAGGCGCCACAAACAAGGCAGAGTGCAGGGTCTTTTGGCACCTTTTTGCAGGCAGTGCAGGCCTTCCTGTGATAGTACTGGAAGATGATATTGTAGTTGTCAGGTAGCTGGAGAAGGCGGGGGGCTGCCCACTGAGGATCCTGGACAAGCAAGGTCTTCAGAGGAGAAGAAAGAAATATTTTACATACATTCAGGTGACAGTTTATTGTAAGTGCAGCCATCAACAACATCTTGTCCTGAAGTCCTCTACAGACCAGTGAAAATCTTTGTTAGTATAACCAGATTAGAAGAACTGTGATCATTAAGAATACATTCCTAAAACTTTAAAATGTACAAGAAAGTGTGCTTCATTGGGGTTTTTTGGGGTTTTTTAATAAGCTGACTTGTTTGCTTCCAATGAATAAATCTATCCAGGTCTCTAGACAACACCGTTTTTATGCTGTCCTTCAGCTCTGGGAGGTAATAGTAAATAATGTCCTAAGATATTGATTACAAGATGATGTGTAACATCCAAGATTGCTGCAGGGCTGAATGACAAGGGCATAAGACTCATGGCTAGTTGTGCAGTCATTCTCCTCGCAGACAGTCAGGCATCAAGCTGTGGGCCTTGTCAGGCAAGGTTGAGACTAAATTCAGAGAGTCACTTTACTAACGTGAATAATATGAAGGGCAAGCTAGAAATATGTAGTCTGACCATATCTGATGTGTCATTGCTCATTTCACTTTTTCTTTTTAAAACTCTAAAGCTGATTCAAACTCTGCTTCTCATAAAACAATATGCTGATATTCTCTGAATTCAGACCCGGTTTAAGAAGCAGAAATAATTTAATCATTCTCAATGGAAATTTATGTACACTTTAATATAAAATCTTCAGTTTAAGATTAGGAACAATTACTCCCCAATAGGCTTCAGATTTGACAACAATTGAGATAACATTTTTCACTATTCAATCTGCTGATTGAGGATTAAGTGATTTTACTGGTATAGATCTGCTGTCTTTAACATGAATAATAGCTAATAGAGTTTCACATATTGTTAAGACAACATTATGACACTTGATAAGGAAACTAATACATGACAAAAAGTTTTAAATATGTGCTTATTCTGGATATATAGCATTGTCACATTATATACTGCATGTATATTCTATAGACTGAAACTCACACATACCAATGATTGTTCAGCCTGCATCTGAGAGAGCTCTTTGACCTCAGTACACCACTGTGTCACCAAGTCAAAGGCGCTGACCGCCCACTCCAGACATGAGGCACTGTGCACGTTGTTGGAAGCCTGAGGGGCCGAGGGTAAGAGCCCCAAACACACAGCCAAGGACGAGAACTCCTCCTCCTCCTGAGAACAAGACAACTAGTGAGTCTCTCTCTTTGTTTGACTCTCACCTGTGATTCAGATGATCTCAACTAGTCAACCAATGTGCAGAAACACCTCGCTTCTTTTTAATTGAGAAATCAATCTTGCTGGACAAGATTTTGTTGTCCTCATTGTGAAAAAGATGTGCAGATCTATGGAGCAGTGTTGCTGCAAGGATACAAGGGTAAGGTAAGTTTAAGCAGGCAGGATGCCATCGCTGAGAAAACATACCAGGCAGCCAGTCAGGTTGTCTCCATAGAGGTGATGCTGCAGGAGGCAGGAGAGACGAAGGAAGGGCAAGCAGAACTGCTGGAGGTTGAACTCGATAGACTGCGGGGACCACACACTGGAGCTCAGCTGGACAGGGAAACAACAGTAACACTTGATCAATAACCAGCCAATAGCTTGCTGATAGTACCGTGATATATATCTCCGCTGGAGATTAGCAGAGATATTAGACCACTGGCCAATTCATTGTTTAAGGGAAAATGAAAAGAAAAAAAATCAGGTTAGAAACAGTAGCAGGCTGCCTGGAGTTATCTTCTAAAGTGATTAACGGTCATTTTAGCATCTCACCATTGATGTTCCTTCAGTGTTCGCCTTGTAGACACTTGTGTCCTTAGAGAATTCACTGATCACGTGACTGAGCAGTGCTTCAAAAGACTTCTCCGCATTTGCAGAATTCTGTGATAGAAAATAAAAATGTTGACAGAATGTAAACATATCAATTCAGAGCCATCTATTTTTAGACAGCTTTAAAATCTCTTCCCATATTATTGCAGCACATCTCTGATGTTTCCATATTCAAGCACACCAAGTGCTCATTGACGCCTATTTCCTCTTAAAAAGGTGTCTATGCCAACAAAATCTTAAAAAAAAAAAAAAAAAAAAAAAAAAAAACCCACCAATAACCAGAGCTTTGACACCTAGTTAAGAAAGTGGTTCCTTTGTCTCAGAAAAGCAGTAAAGATCGGTTTAAGTTAACTTGCAGATATTCTCCAAGTGTCCCTGAAACAACATTGTTCTCAAAAATAATCTTTATCTTTTCATACTGGACTGTATGTCACCTGTTTTAATGTTTAAATGATGTCGGATTGGTTATCTACACAGAACATGTATGATAATGTGTCAGGCTTTAGACACAGAGCATCCAGTGACACCAAAAACACAAATAAACTCTAATGTGGTTCCGGTGACCACAGTATCCATTTCAATCAATTTGTGAAAGTCACTCTTGGAGATTAATAGGCACATGGGTTTTGCTTAAGAAAAAACTGAATGTTCAGATGAGCTTCAAAAATAAAAGATATTTGTTTATTCACTCTGCTCCTTTTCAACAGCTGCATAAAGAAAATGAAAATACTGAAACTATTATGATTAACAAGATTGCATAAAGACGCTTTCCTGTCAGCTGCCGCACCAGGCTGCAGCATCAGTCCTTTAAAGGAGATTCAACATTAATAAATACACACTGCACACAATACAGAATGGCCAGAATAATAAAATTAAATAATATAAATGAACAGAAATTAAAGAATTGGCTCCTACAGCGGCCAGGCGTCACCACAATTTATAAAGTATATATATATATATATATATATATATATATATATATATATATATATATATATATATATATATATATATATATATATATATATATATATATATATATATCACAGATGAGAATGTTTGACCTGTGCTTCTTCCTCATCCTTCTCCATGTATAAAATGTGCTGCTCTATAGGAATTTTATGACTTATGCAGAGCAAACAGAGAACAATAATTCTTTTCACACAACGTAACATCTGATAAGTGGTCGAGACATTACTGAATGTGTGTTCTGATTAAAATTCAACTGGTTTGGCTAGTATTTTATATAAAAGGAAACACTGCAAGCATTTATCAAGCTGAAGGTGGTAGAATATATAACAGCAGTCTTATCTTGTCTGCTGTCCTTTGTCATAGATTTATAGGGGAGGAATTTCAAGTCCGTGAATTTCCCTCCTTGAGGCTCTGATCTTTGTTCAGACTGCATATTTTTTTACTTCAATTTAATTACAACAGCATTCCACCAAATATGGATGCCGTCCTCGTTGCGCATTTAAAATCCATCTAAATGGCAGCTTGTGAATGCCTGCACTACTGTTCATGACAAAGGAGGAAGATACAAATCCACACCTCTATTATGGATGGAAACACCCTTAAGGGGAGGGTTTCAGCTATTTGTCTTTTGACATTCAAGCCAGTCACTCACTAATTCAGATTTAATAGACTGAAGATGAATAGTCAATTAATGCAACACTCTCAAGCAATCTCACTTTTCCAGATAATGAAGATCAATACTGTCTTCTGTGGAAACCACATAAATGAAAATGGAAAGGGTTTAATTCATCTCAAAACTAAGTCTTCCACAATGATTTCTTGTAGTTACGAGCAGGTTCATGGGAACAATCAAAAGACTCAACTTCATCAACAAGCAGCAGATACAAGGAGACTTAAGACTTTAAAAGTGCACTGAGAGCAGAAAACACAATGTTCGGACTATTTTAGCAGCACTTTAAATACTGTATGCAGTCATAAATGAAGGGCACAACAAATGGAAATGGTAAATTGACTGTACTTATGTGGTGCCTTTCCCCCTTAACGGTAAAAGCCTCTACAATGTTTGCCTCTCATTCACACACTCACACACACACACACACACACACACACACGGCATAGAAGCTGCCATGCAAGACGCTGGTCCAACCATCAGGAGCAACTTGGGATTCAATGTCTAGCTCAAGGACTCTTCCACACATAGACAGGAAGAGCCAGGGACTGAACCATCAAATCTGTGGTTAGTGGACGACCCTCTCTACCCCCTGAGCCTCTGACCTGCGCTTTACAATAGAAAATATAAAAAGGTAGGCAACTTTAGTTTTCTGTCTGCTGTAATGTGATTTCACTTTTACCCTTTTGAGCGCTCCAGATGTGCTCCAGGCCTGCCTTTCCTCTGGACTGAACTTGGTTGAGAGTGCAGCCAGAGCCTGGGTGAACTGCAGGTTGTACAGCATCTTCACCACACAAGTAAAATGCTCTACAGAGGGGGAGAGAGAGAGAGAGGGAGAGGGAGAGGGAGTGACACTCATTATACAAACCAAGCCAGGTGGAAACCTACACACAAGTGGAGGAGCACAATTTACACAGATAAATTACTCAAAGACTGATTGTGTGTATTGCTTCAATACATGAGGCTGTTAGTGTGAATTTTTAAAAAAAGTTCCGTTTACATAAAAAAAGCTAATTTACAGAGGATTGCAGGTATTCGCTGGGGCATTGAATTTGTTTTCTCAGTTTTGCATAGAGAGCGGAGCTGAACTCAGCTGTGAGCTCAGTGTGCAGGATAATTAGCAGAGCGTTTCAGGTGGAAAATGTAGCCTGAAGATATTTAAGTTTGGTGCTGAAAAGAACAACAAAGGATTGCATTTGTTTTCTTCCACAACAAAAGGACTGCTGACACCTCCACTGTCCTAGTCACTGTGACAAGTGTCACAGCACACAATTACAGGTAAAATAAAAATAAAAAAGGAGGGGGATCCCTTATAGCAATCAAATGTAAAACACTCAGATCATGTCCTATCCACTGTTTTTCATTCAGCAGCAGAACCCACGACACCAGCAGTAGAACTTAAACCTAGCTTGGATCTGTTTCACACAGTTTTATCCATGTTAACATAGACATGTCTGTGATCATTTACAGCTTTTGACAACATAAGGGCTCAGAAGGTCCAGATAAGTGTCATTGTAATAAATGTCAAAAGTGAAATGGGTCGACACAGTCAGGGGATTTGGGGATCCTCCCAACAAATTTTGATGTTGTCGGACTAAAAGATATGCATTTTCACATCGTTTTAGACCATTGCCTATACAATAGTTATAGATTTATTTCACAGTGCAATCATTAGCAGGCATGAAGTAAGCACTATGTGCTGAAATAATCCTAACAGAGCAGGACTAGAATTGATTTATATTTTAATATAACTAAACATTGTTTCTGGAGCTGCTTACAACAACAAAGTCACTATATACCCTCAATAATCTCACTGGAAACAAATTTTACTTGTCAGTAAAATAAACAATATTCCCTGACATTAAAAGTTTAGAAAGAATGATGAATACAGGCATCAGTCAGTATCCCTCTGCTGCTGATGTGAGTCACTGCTGCAGGTACCGCTGGTTTGTCTCAGTCAGGAGCAAAGTTAACAAGAATTTGAATAGTTTTAATATACGTGGCAAACTAAGTTGATCATTTACAGCAGCTACATACAGACAGCTTTTGTTTTAGCTTGTTTATAACAGTTGACTGTTAGTCTAACGGGCACACTGTGGTCATCTAAATGTAAATGTTTTGGCTTTATACTTGCAAAACTTTTATTGCAAGTACAGTAATAAGTATAGAAGCCGTCAATTATTATACATCACTGGCTCATTGTCTTCACCCCGGCCTCTCTCCACTTCTGAGGCCATTTATGATACAAGTTCCCATTCTCTCCCCGGCTAGATCCAGTCAGCTCCTCGAAGCAGAAGCAAGTGCGTGTAGTTTGCATTTGTCGTGATTATTATGTACAATATGAAATTTCAGTGGTGGTGTTCATCATTTAGCAGCTGTTGAAAGCATATAGGGGAGAAACTGTTCACCCTTTCAATTTCTCTTAAAAAAAAAAAGAAAATCTATTTAAAAACAGAGGTTTTGTGACCCCATTTATTAAGCTTTGTACATAATTAAGCCAATTATAGCGTAATTTGTGTTCATCTCTCACTCTGTTATACAGAGAAACAAACATAATAAAATCAATTCTCTCCGTCTAACAATTAGTCCACTAATGATGCTTTGTTTTTGCTTTTTCAAATTACACAAACATGACACAGCCTTGTCTTTATAAATATGACAAACAATCCCCAATACAATGTCAGAAAAATGATTAATGAAAGCACTCAACATATTTAATTCTTATCTTAATTGTTACAACACAATCAAAAACTGCACTTTTCTATAAACCCACTATTTCAATGTTTCAAAACTCCCAATTGTCCTTGCTAGCGGAGAAGCAATGAATAAAAAGATCTGCTGCTACGACATGTCGATCGTTAAACATTAAGCATGTCAGGCCCGGTCTTTAGGTGGTCCTCCACTTTTGTGCAGTAAATGGTTACGGTGGAGGAGATGCAGCGACAAGCTAGAGAAATAGAGCACATGAAGGAGGTATATACCCCCCTCTATATCTATAAAAATTATCATCCTTTTCATTTACAAACACCAAATGTGTTGTTGTTTTTAAACGGTGGGAAGCAGTAATTCACTTCCCTACCTAGTCTGCCAGATATTAAAAGAAGGAAGAAGTTTGCAAAGACCATTGTGAGTAGGCAGAATCAAAACTCTTCAAGCCAAATGGACATCAGTCAGCATGTTTCATGTGTACTCAATCCACAAGCTTCATCTTGGTGTGCACTTTAATAATATGACGCCGTTGCCGTGCAAATGAGTGCAAACTTCTGCTTACACAGAGGACATCAGATTAATAGGCGGTCCTTCAATGTAGTCCCTCCCACCTTCGAACATGGTCTGAGTGATAAGATCTCATTGCGTCCTCACTCAATGTGTCTTAGGTACATTCACACCTGTCCACTTGTGATCGGACCTAACCCTAACCCTAAACCCTTGATTTTGTAGTACCATGATGGAGAAACAAGTAACGTACCTTTTCGCAGAGGCTGTGGCATCGTCAGCACAAAGATAATCAGGAGGGACGGGACATCTCGAAACAGCATGGATACTTCAGGTCTCTCTTCTTCAAAGCCACTGAAAAACACATGATGGAAGTGATTTTTTTAACCATTTATTATTAAGTATGTTTGACACAAAATAAAAATAGGCTACATTAGGAGTAAAAAGAAAAGAAAAGTAAATCAAGTAAACCCCAAGTTACTTAAATAATAAATTAAATAACACAGTGACTTAAAGGGGCCCTTTAATGAAAAACTTACTTTTTCAGGGCTTGTGTTGTATATTTGTGTCTCTGATGTGCCTACTAACACACAAACTGTGAGATAAGATAACCCAGTCAGTTTGGTGTGGGCTTGATTGCTCTTTACTCTTTCATTCAGATTTGATGTCCCCTCTTGTGTAACTTGGGAACTCATTGAAACTGTATCACCCCCTATTCATACCTCTATCTGAGTCTCCATCATTTAAATTTCCTGAAGTCCACTATGTTTTTCCTTCAAGCACTAGCCAGGACCTGAGCTAAGCTAAGTGTGAAAAAGTCGCACATAACGAAGTGCTGGACCAGGGGACAGAGCCAGTATTTGGTTTGTCTGTTCTGGGCTGTCGAAACATGTCAGTGCAACATGGCGGGCCCATAAAGAGCTCATCCTAAGGTAATGAAAACACAAACAATTAAAAACATATTATGAATATTACACTATATGCCAATACATTCTACACACTGAACCTTTAATCCCTGCAACATGCTCATGCAAATGGTTACCATGCTAGTTCTACTTAAAAAGGTGCGAGAGCAAAGGGCTCCCAGTGTATACAGTCTATAAATTTACTAAACAAATACATGACATCAAAAGACACATTCATTGTATTCCCGGAGCCTTCCTTAATGCATCCCTAGTTATAGTTTTGTATTGTGTGCTATCTCCATTTTAATGTCTTCTGTTCTGTCGACAATTCAGCGAGGTTCCAATCTCTCGACTTGTGAAAGGCCTCGGGGGGTTTTGAATGAGGCGAACTGCACTTAAAGAATAATACTTTCCATTACCAAAGCACTCACCAGTTAAATCCACTGTGCATTGGAGGGAAGCCTTAAAGGACAGAGCTTTCAACCCTGCTGAGACCACAGCATACAATCTACAGCGACACAAATTTTAATACGTTCCTCTTCAATTAATCTAATAAAAAAGAGGGCAAGAGCAATGTTTTGCATTTATGTAAAAGCATCTCTCTCTGTCCTATTTAACTAGCCTAGCTCAGGTTGACCGCCCAAGGGTGTCAATGACAGTACTGCCTCCCGAAACCCTGACAAAGTATTTTTAAACACCAAATGGCTCCTCTGAGAATACTGTATGGCTGCGAGCACTTTAATACTAACAGGTGTAAAAGCTGTCTTCCAACACTAACAGGGAGGAAAGGTTGTTAAAGCTTATTTCGTATTTGTTAAGTGATGCAAGTTTGTTTTTTCACACCATGTTTTTAGATACATGCACATGAAAGCCATGTTCTGACGTAGAGTAGACGTAGACAAAGAAGTTCGTTATAGAAACTACATCTTTTGTATTTTCTTTAAATCCGGGTTTCTTTTCAAGCTCAGCAGAAAGCTTGGACCTGAGATGCGGTGCTGGTATGGTGGTGCGGTTGTTCTCAGTGCAGTGAATCTGACAGGGTCGTTTTGCTCTCTGTGGAGTGCCCGGTAATTTGCCAGATGTAGCAATTATTGGTATCTATGGAAACCACGCATGGTCTCTTTTCTGTTTTTAGCTCCTCTTTGTGTGGAAGAGAAGCTGTTGGGGGGGGGGGGGGCAGGAGGAAATGGTGGTGTTTAGAGAGAGAACAAAGTGGTGCTTTGATTGCATGTTTATGTGAGGGAGGGGTAGCATAAGGGGGGGGGAAGTAGAGACGGGAGGTATGAGGTAGAGTGGATGAACAGATTTATAGATGTGAAGGTAGAAAAGAGAAAAAGTCACTCACTCTGCCTCTCGGTTTTGTGTAACCTGAGTCAGCTTAGTCCAGGGGTTGTAGGCTGAATCGATGCTGTACAGACGCATGTGCATGGCCAACACATGAAACAGCTGATCTGAAAGAGGAAAAAAAAAAAAAAAAAACACACACACACACATCAGCGTTTTTTTCCAACAAGCTCTGACAGGAACAAAACCAGGGAGTGTCTGTTTATCTCAGTGTCCGTTGTTACACCCCACCAGCAACCAGAGCACATCAAACAATGAAAGCAGTTGACTTGAACGGACTGCAGGCGAGTGGTTTGGCTCAGATAAAACCAGGCCAGGACAGATGGATACATGGTAGCGCTTGATAGCCCCAAGCAACTCTTTGGTTGGGTCACACCTGTTCGCTGTGAAACTAATGGAACATGAAGAGAGACCCCCTGTGCACACACACATACACTCTGGCTTTTAATAGCAGGACACATCACAGCCTTTGTTGTGTTTTGTGTGAAACAAACCTGCTGCAAGTACCAAAATGTGTGAGATCACAGCCTCAATATGGGTTAAAGGCGGGAAGCTGACCTTTTCATTTTAGATGTTAAGTCCCTCGTATCATTCGAGACACAAATTAACCTACTTGTCCTAACTATTCCTAATTAAAGTCCTCTTAAAGGCAGAAATTAAAAATTGCATAACTGCAAAAGATTTAAAGCACAAATGAACCCAGTTTGAAACCAATCAGTTACATTCAGTCTCACCTTTAGGTGAATGTGACAACCTGCATAACCGAAGCCTCCGGGCAACACTTATAGACAACTGATGAGCAACACTAATCCTGTTTGATTTTGTTTTACAGGGATTTATGATGCTGTAATGCAGCAAAGTGCTTTGGATAATCAGCTCTGATATTCGACTTGTGTGAACTATCAATACTTAGAGCAACACTGCCCTCCACAGGTAAATTTAGACACAGCCTAAAGAAAGGAAAGTGTCTGTGTCAGTCCTTGAGTGCATCTCATTTATCCTCACTACAGATTGTTTCTTCTTTCTCCACTACTGTTCAACTCTCAGGAATTAACCTGGAGGAGGCCAGGGCAGGAAGGAGAAAAGCAAATGATAAAAGTAGGATATTTTTCTTCATTAAAAAGGAGAATCCGATCCATAACCCGATCAGAGTTCTTATATCAACAAAAATGTGAAATTACATGTTTTATTTCATGTGTGACTTTAGTCAAAGTAGTTTCTGACAGGTTACAGTCTGTGCTGACAACATTGTTTCAAACTTTAATTAGCAGAGAGGAAAAGAGGAGAAGAAGCATATCCAAGGTAATGGGAAGTGTCATGTGCGCCACAGAGGTTTAACAGTCCTTCGCTATGATATGAGGCAACACAACAGGGCTGTGTTGTGCAGTACAACTCCAGTAAATTTCTAAAAGATCCGTACGGAGGTAGCTACGGTTCAGTTTAGTATGTTGACCAGTTTCTTCTGCTTTCCATGTCACGAGTCGGGAACATGAGCAGCTCTCTTTTGTGACTATAAAGTTTAAAACACTGTGTATCCTTCAGCATTGCTAGATCACCAACAACAACATCATCAGCTGATATGCATGTTCTTCCACAAGCATTTCCCAGCAAACCCTCCAGATAGTGTTTTAAGAACAGTCTTACCATCAATATCCACGTTCCTCGCTCAAATACATAACTAAAAGGGTACATTTCACAGAAAAAACATTTCTAATAACAGTTATTTCTTTAAGAACTACACGTTTCTTCCCAGGCTAGACACTGATAAAATGACATTCATGTAAAATCATTCATCAGCCAAAAAACTGGGGCTCTGCACATATGAGGTCAACATTATTTGCCTTTAAATATTCGGCACAGTGGCAGCAACAGAGACCCCGAGACTAATGCAAACATTTGCAGATAAATAAACTGAGGGCATGCTATCTTAAGGTTTGGCCTCTCTGGAGTTGATGTAGCTCATTTCAAGGGAAATCCAGCCAGCCTGCCTCTGTGGTCCATGGTATCCTAATCATTTGAATAGAAGAAGCGCCTTCTGGGATACAGGCTTAGGAACCCCCTGGGCCCTCACAGTTAGAACATGTCTGCCGCTTTCCTTCAAATCCATTTCCCTAAGAAGAACGAACACTAATGTACTGCAACTGAGTAAATTTGGCCGTCAGCGCAGCTACATGGTTAATGTAGCTCAAACATGGCAAACCTCCAGTGTGAAATCTCTTTTCGGCCACTCAAGGATGACAGGCCATTTCACAGCGGCAGCCAACAGCCACAACTTTGACAGAATAATTAAACAAACAGAAAATGGGGAGTAGTCCTTTGTATAAACTTGACTCTGATCAGAATTCACCTTTATACGCACTCTACATTGCAACATCCAATCCTTCACAGCGCATATTTCAACAGTTGATTCAATTTGAAGCTTGTGATCACTAATCGATACAATGAATGTTGCTGGTGGTTAATAATTGATGCAAAGATCACAGTCTCATCCTCCTCCAGACACATGCCCTTGTCAGCTGTGACACAATCAACTAAACCAGCACATGACCCATTTGCCTGCTTCATTTACCCCGAGTGCTCCCAACAGCTCACCTGGGACAGCATCTATCCTTGACTGCCATCACTAATACACTCTTTGTTTTTTTCCTCTCCTTTTAGTGGTTCAGCAGTGACATGGACGACTGGATTTGTTTGATCTCAGCTCAAGACACTTTATTACAGAGGCTGGTGTGAAATAATGTGCAACCACCTGCAATAATACACGCCACTGCAATCACCATCTTAAAAAGCAAAATATATCTGACATAGAACCACATTAAACCAGCACAATGTATTCAGGAATGTGTGAAAACACAGCAGGTCACTGAAAACCCAGAGAAAGGTTACTCTCTTCTGTTATACTGCAGACATGACATATAGTATCCAGACATTATTAGGTCAGTTATCTACTCAATGTCATTATATTGCAACTTCACTGTATTACAATAAATATTGAATGCTGTTTGTTCTAATGTTGTGTTTTCTACTAGCAGTTTTGACTTGTGTCTGAAAACTCACTGTTTATTAATTATCTTACAGACCCATTAGTTTCGGGCCACAGACATTTCACCTAACATAAAAACTGACTTTACAAATTGCAAAGTAGTCAGTATGTGCATGTGACAGAAGATGAGGATGATTGGGAGCGACTACTCACTGAGACAGGAGCGTTTGGCAGCTGCACTGGCCCCACCGCAACACAAGTTTCCTCCCCGGTGCACAAGTTCCAACTCCAGGTTGGTCCTGAGGAGACAGAGACATGAATATTAGTAGGTAGTAGACATAAAAACAGTTGTAGCACACACATATTCCAGCTCTGCCATAACTGTCAAACATCACCTTAACAAAAAAAGGTATCAAAAATGATAATTTCCAAAAGATTTCCACACTTGTCTTCCAAGAGGCGAACCAAATGTATTTATATTTCATTTCATGTTTCATAATGTGCTTTACAAAAAGATGCATGACCAAACACCTACTCACCCAAAGACAGTACAGAGCCCACATTC
Source organism: Scomber japonicus (assembly GCF_027409825.1). Classification (NCBI taxonomy): domain Eukaryota; kingdom Metazoa; phylum Chordata; class Actinopteri; order Scombriformes; family Scombridae; genus Scomber; species Scomber japonicus. Next base: position 16,334,257 of record NC_070588.1, read on the forward strand.
ACTACAGACATAAACGACAGACATAGACGTGTGAGGAGGAGTTTATCGTGGTTAGACTTATTGCTTTGTTTGACTTTTGAATATTGTAAAATGCACCCCCCTGTATATTTTGCTTATATCCTATCAAATTTCCTGCCTGGTCTATAGACAGTCAGACAACAGTTGTGACGACCCAACAGATATTAGATAGCATACTAGCATACACACTATCACATTATCCTGGACCCTGTATTTTGTTCATTTTTGGGCTCCATTTGTCATATGTTGCCATCTCTACTCTATTATTGATACTGTGATGATGACGAGGTATACATAATTTTTTGGCCGGTTATTGCTCTCTACGACGTAAGAGATGTAGCTCTCGTGTACCACTGTGCACTGAATGGAAGACCCACCTACCGTATTCACTCACACAGAGTCCTGCTGAGTCACACCATCACTCACATCACCGTCACAGCAATTTCAAACTTTGGCTTTAGTATGAAGGGTTGTACTATCAAGAGACATTGGCTCTTTATTCAAAACCTGGGCTGGAAGTAGTTATTCAAAGCCTCTCCGAGATGAATCAGCCTCATTGTACCACAGTTGCTTTTTTCGCACCTTGTTCTCTCCGAGTATAAGCAAGTATGAAGGATTTTTTTTAGTTGTTTTACTGCAGGCTACATAGGTGTGACATTCTTGTCTGGTATAAATGCCTGTGTATCATCATATTCAGCTTTTGGTTACGTAGCCTCCTCTTTTACCAGTTTGATTAGGAAGATGAAAGATGCTGCCTAGTCAAGCCATTTGCCATTTAATGCGCCTGTTTTGCAGCTGCAATTCCGTATCAAATAAATGGCACCCTTCCAGGACTGATTTTGCACAAGCTGGACCATTAGCATAAAAGCTGTTCCAACCACAGTTCATTCATAATCCCCAATGTGCATTTCCCATGCATATCCAAACACATTTCACTTCTGAATTTTTATCCCCCCCCCAAATACCAAAACAGAGAAAAAATAAACTAAAATCTTTAACAAAGTAAATAGATGTTGAAAATAGATAGGTATTACTAAAATTAGACTGATCTGGTCTGTTTTCATCCCGCCGCTGGCCATTTCTTTCTATGGGCCAGAGAGGTGGGGGCAAATCCTTGGGTTTCCTGGGAGAAAAAGCAATTTCACATAGATAATGCAGCCACGGTGAAGCTCCATCTGGCTTTTACTGATAAGAGCACCCTGTGACAGAGGAATTTTCCACTCCTCAGGCAATTTGCGCTGTTCATTGAACTTCAGAGAGCCAACAGGCACCCAGAAACACTCGGGGGATCGTTCTGTTCAGGGTGGAGGGCTGAGGGAACCACAATATTGGGTGGGCAAAAGGTCTGGATGGTTATGCTCCACAAAAGGGCAGACATTTTGGAATGGGAGTAGTGAGAAGTTAGAGACCCCAAGGTGAACTGACAGCAAGTCATTTCTTTGACCTGTGACCAGCTTGTTGAGAGGATACAAATACTTGATCAAGGACATTTCTTTTTCAGGATTATGTTGCTGGTCTGTTCGCCAAAGGGTGGGTAGTGGGCGCCATGTAATTAAGATTCCTGGTCAAAATCAGATTGGGACATCACAGTTGCGTAATATTCGTCTCTGACCACTAGCGCAAACCTAGATGCCGCAACACCTTGTAATGTCAAGTGACTGCAGGACATGTGATAATGAGCCAACAGTAGAACTGTGACTTAGCAAATAAGCTTAAGAAAGAGCACCTGAAGACCAGTGGTCCTAAAATTCAGCCAAAGACAGTGAAGTGAATCCATACTAAGTCAGGACCTATTAAGTGAAGACAGAGCGACAGTCAATACCATTTTACTGCTGCCTAAAGTGACAATGCTGCTAATGCTGTTTTAAAAGGACACTTTTCCTGCAACACTTTCAGGACCAATACAGCAGTATAATGAGAAGTATGAAGAAAACAAATCAAATACACTTTCACAGCTCCCTGAGCAACTTGGAAACAAGGGAAAGAAATCCATATATTTGGTGCAAGTGCCATGCAACGACTGCGGTATTGAATTTCAGTTTAATTTCGGGGGGGGGGGGGGGGCTTTCAGGAGTAAAAAAAATTAAAGTAAGTTTCTGACGCTGAAGAGAGGCTAGCCTTCTTTTGTTATTCAAGGTGAGGAGTTGCCATTAACAGACAAGCGGAAGAGCAGGCTGGTCTTCCCTTTCACTGGTTTCCACAGTCAGTGGTGTGTCCATGTGTGTAAAAATGTGTGAGGCGATGCAGAACGAAGACCTCCATGTTCGAGAGCTGCAGTCACAGAGGTCAGTAGCTGCAAAGACTCCATTAGAGATAACCCAACACGACCAAGCCGTCACACTAATGATCAACGACTTGGTTCTATAGGAATAGGAAAAAGCGGGGAAGTACTTTAAATGACAAAAATACGTGCATCAACATGACTACTGATGGGCTAGAAGGACACTGAATTAAATGAATATATTTGCATTTATTTCAACCCATCCATTTCTAGCCACTGCCCCCCCAACCAGGATCATGGTAGCAGAAGGCTAAATAACGTAGCCAGGACATTCATTTCCACAGTTATGTCCTCCAGCTCCCCCTTTGGGATCCTCAGGTCATCCGAGGCCAAACTGAATATAAAATCCTTCCAGCATGTTTGGGCTAATGTCAGGCTCCGTTACTGCTTGACCACAAGTGTCTGTACCAATCTGCCTGTCGAACTACTAAAAACACCTCTTGTGGGGCAGCAACTTACTCCCAAGTCAAAGGGGGAGATTCAGTGGACCAGAGGTGCTCAGAAGTGCTTACTATCAACCTGGCTGCTTTACACTTTGCTGAAAACTGCTACAAACAAGAGCTTTGTGTGAGTGACATCAGAGCCATGAACAAACATTATCAGCGACAAAGCACAATCCTGATCGGTAAAACAAACACAGACTGCATGCGCAAACTCTCAAGAACCCTCCACCCTTACAAGACTAAAGATTTGGTGAACAGTCTCACAGTCATAAAACAATTCATATTGCTCCTTCTGAATATGAGATATGACAGTTTGCTGGAGTTTTCCCAAGGAGGCTAAGCAGTATGGTAGCAGAGCACACCCCTACCACCAAGATGATGCCCTGTAATCATTTCCAAGAATAAGAGGTTGTGAATTATATAAAGTGCAGGAAGGTTCTAGCAGCTCTGTTGTGTCTACTCCTGCTGTGACTCTCTTACCGTGCCACTGAGTACATGAAGAGGAAGTCGTTGTCAGGGGAGCCGGGGTTCTTGCCGTAGTCCATGTATTTCTTCTGGGTGGTGTTCTTGATGTCTTTGATTACCAACTCCATCTCTTTAGTCAAGTTGGACACCGCCTAAGAAAACAAGAACAAAAGTCAAAATTATTTCTGTAACATACAATCAAGTCCAGACACCTGCAGAAAGTTCAAATAAAAGCCAATAGAGACTGATTAGGGAATTAAACAGAAGGTGTTTACAAAAAAGCCAATAATATATAGTTTTTAACAGAGATGAAAGAGCATTCATCTGTAGACATACTTAGCAGAATCCTCATTCATGCATTAAAATAACTTAAAAAGCCAAAGTTCATACAGTTTGGAGCTTCAAACTGTCAGTTAGAAGGTAGCAGCTCATTTTCACAGTGAGGCCTGTCAGATGGATCATTATTTTCTGTGTTTCTCCAAACACGGACAGAACTCACCTTTCGGTTATCATCTACCAGTGACTACAGTGACTGTGGGACCATACTTGTGTTTTTCCCCTTTCATACTTAAAAAGCTAGAAAGCTAGAATTTTTCTTGGTTAAATTTTCCTCTTGAGAGCATGCTTCAGAAAACACACAGGAACACCATAATTACATGTTTACAAACATCAATGACCAACCAAGATTGAAATAGTTGCTATTTTTTATGATATCCAACTTGCTAAGATGCAGAGAACACAGAAGCCACATCAATACTAAACTGTTCTTTGGCATTTCTATTTTAAAAAATGCATTTAAAAACATCAATCCAATAGACAGATTCTAGCTGTTAAGTTTGCAGCCTTTTTTCCTGAATCTGTTTTTAGATGGCTGTAAGAACAGCATGTCAACTGAAAGACATAATCTTCTGCCACAAAGAGTACTTTGGTGTTTTTTCCAATTTCAGGCCTAAAATCCTATTGTTTGAGGTCCAAAAACCAATTTAGACTGACTTTGTAGGTCGTCTGTTAAAAGACCAAACCAGTGCTTTTGCAGGGCGTGCTGCAGGGTTTTAAATTCTTCGATGTGTTTTGATGCAGCCAGTTGTTTTCAAATAATTTCAAAGCGGTACGAACAGCCGCTTATAGAGGATTGAAACTTTCTTGGTTAAAGTAGCATAGTAATGTCAAAAGATTTGGATCAGCCTGCATTTACAATTACATTACCATGCAATTGTGGGAACTCTGATCACAATGAGAGCAGACCAACATTTGTGCTGCATGAAAAAAACTGCCAATCTATGTACATCACAGTGAGCGTGGCAGACTCAGGACCTAGTAGAAACGGACACTTTCAGGGTGGCAGGTGCTTGATGAAACTGAACTAACCAGAGAACCATCAAAGGTAAACACGCCCTACAATTTGGAGTAAGCCGATTGTTTTTTAGAAATCCTGATTACTGTGTAACCATCAGCCAGTAATGAGTTGACAGTATGTTTAGAGAACAGATGTGGAACAACACAGGATGCTAGCAGTTATGAAGTCATTGCCTTACTGTAAAACTTACTGGGAAAAGGCCAAGTTTCTCTTGAAGATCTTCCACCTCCTTTACAAGCACACGCGTCTTCTTGTTTGTGGGTGTGTGCCATGTACCCGCCTCTGTGCCCCGCCCGGGGCGACAAGGAAGGACACTATTGGCAAACTGCCGACACAGTGGGCACGTAAATTCACCCTTGTCAACAGAGAAACCCTGCAGGACCTGGTCATTCTGGAAACAAATAAAAAAAACATAAAAGTTTCAATTGGATCTGAACTCAAAACTGTAAAAATTGTCATTGATGAATTTTCTGTCAATCAACTAAACAATTAAGCTAATTGTTTCATTAGGTCAAGGTTTCCTTACCCTCAGAGACTCCATGTATGACTTGTGGCAATCTATATGCAAAGTGTGTCCGCAGGTCTGGACATAGACACCCCCATCCCAACCTATTGACACAGACTGCAGACAAGAGCTCTGCAGAATTCACAGGAGAAAAATCACATCAATAGAGCTATGTACATGTCTTCAGGCAATCAACCTTCTGGCCCCTTGGTTTATTCTGTGGTGCTGATATATTATTAGATTTTTTCATGTTTGAATCTATAAACTGCACATAAGGCCTACAAAAAAGTAAAACACAACCCAGTTCGTCATTCTTCTTTGTCAAATTAAAACCATCCTTTAACTGACAACTAGCCTGCACTAATGACCAACCCGCTTTTTTTATTTGACCGATTCAACTCATGTTAACACTGTTGGTTTAGAATTAAGCTGGAGGCAAGCAAATACACAGAAGTAGCTGGACCAAAGCCAATGTTCAAGTGTTTTGGTTTTCATTTTGAGTGAATATTTTTGAATATTAACTGGGCACGCTGCCCACTGCCATGTCCATTTGTTTTGCTACGTGTTGCACAACGTTGTGTCTTAAAAATTATGACACCCATTAACTGGCCAATAAATGTGACTACCACAAACATTTAAGACATAAATTCTTCAACACTCTACAAGTTCTTAAGGACTTCATAAATGCTTGCTTTGCTGCAAAGTATATAAACTAAATGCCAAGAAACAGCTAAATAACTAAAGAAAGCTGTTATTTTACACAATCATATTCTTAATGGTTTTATAAGTGCTTTCAGCCTTCTCTTCTCCTCTGTAAAGCCAGCAGTAGTTTCTGAGTCACTTACATCTTTGAAGAACTGTTGCATGAGGGTGAGCCTGACATCATGAGCCACTCCACACGTGTCTGCAGGGTATATATGCTCTTCATCACTAGTCGGTAGCTTCTTAGCCTCTTTGTTTTTGCAGCGATGCCCCAGAACTGAAAGACAATCACAGCAGTCAGTTTATGTAATTTATTCAGCAATTTCATTAAAAAGTCCAGGATTGAGATTGCGGTCAGAGTCTCTACTGTCTAAGCACTTCAATTGAAGATTATTTATACGATCTGTGTTGATTAGTTTTTCAATTAACTAATTATTTAAACTACAATGATAAAACAGTGAATAATGTCCAGAATAATTTCCCACAGTCACAGCTATAAATTCCTTTTTTTTCCAGACCCAAAGTCCAAAACTCACATTTTCAATTTACAGTAATGTAACAAATATTTGTGACTATTTGAGCAGCTGGATCAAGCAAAGGTTTGTCATTATGCTTGACAAATAACTTTATTAATTGATAATTACATTAGATGGCAATTAACTTTCTGTTGATGAATTAAATATGCATCAACAGCAATGACGTCACACAAGTAAAGTGTACAGCTTTAAACGTTAATGATTTCTTCTCACCAAAAAGGACAATGTCATTGTACACTCCTATGGACCCACTGTGGGTCACTGGTAATAGATTTTATGAGAAGTTATTTGACACTGAGGTCAGAGTCTTCTGAACTGTTTTACAGTGTGATAAATGACTAATCAAACATGCCATTAATGTGAGAGTGATCCTCCACTGTCGACAAAAATAAAAAAATAAACATTTGGTTCGATGTAGAAGTGAGCCGAGAGATCAACATGAATAATAATGAGCTAATTAAAACAATAGTTAACTGACAACTAAAACTTTCAATTTGGTGGAATAAAAGGCTGACTGCTATATATATTATGAATAGGGAAATTGGCACGTTTATTGGTTGTTTAAAACTGCAAACTACACGATTAAGATACACAAATCATTCCTTTGAACCCTCATCTGGAAATGAGGGGGGGGGGGGGGGGGGTTTAGAAATGCAGTACCTGAGGAGGCCTGGAGGAGAACTACCAGGCCAGTGGGTCTGTCCTCGGTGGAGGGTCCACTCTGACCACAGATCACACAGTCATAAAGAACCTCAGACTCCATCACTTCAGATGGTCCAAGGTCCATGGCTGCCTCCGTGTCCGGAGATTCTGGTGCAAAAAAGAAGAAAGAATATTAAACCTAAGTATACAACAGCTTTCTTCCAAGTACTTTCACACAATCATGCTGATATAAACACAAAATCATAACTATGGGGAATACAACAGCTGACATTAATAATAAAACCAGGAAAAATAGACTTTTAGGAACAATTACAAATGTCAGTGTTATTGTCCCCTGTGGGTAAGCAAAAAGCTTCCAACTGTGTGACAAACAAAAACACTGGGAGGTACTGCGGTATGACAGGCTTTCCTTTACGCAGACCAAAAACTGAGGTAACAATCAATAAGGAGGGGACATTGCTGCTCCCACTCAAGCATAAATACTCTCTTACGCAGCAAAATAATGAAGTAACCATAACAATAAAATCACTATAAAGAAAATAACCAACTTCTGATTTTGATGTTCTGGTGTATTTGATAATTCCTTGCAAGTCTTAAGCAAAGCAGAATGAAGATATACGGCCAAAATTTGACTGTCATTCTCTACTACCTCTAAATTTGTGAGTGGCACAGCACTAGAAATGAATTACTGATGGGATATTAAGTTTTAAATGTTAAGAACTTCAATTTGAGTAGTAAATGTTGTGGAGAAATGTCAACCTGTGTTGGAAATTGATTTATTGCTCTTTGGAAGTATATGTTCTTAGGAAAGGTCACCGTGTTCCCGGGAAAATGAAAGATGTTTGCATTACATGTCAACGCTGCAGCTTTAGCCTCAGGCCACCTCAGAGCCGTACACACACGTACACACACGTACATGTACACATACACACACACACACACACACACACACACACACGGTAACACTACAAGGACACACAAACTGAAGTAAAGAACGGAAACTGATTGAAAGGTTTGATTCGTGCATTACGGTCTGGTTAACCTTTATGTAGCACTGAAGACAGGATTCGTGTTCAGGTTTTGACATGTGTCTTTGAGACATTGCAGTGAATAAAACAACAAACTGCATTCAACTTGTATATGGATAGAAGCAGAAATATCAGACATATCTCATGAAATGGAGAAAAAAAGACTATCAGACTATCTTCAAGATAAAAAATAACTGGAAGCAAGTCAGAAAATATGAAATTAGTAATCTGATTAAATTGACCTTTAAACTTCAAAAAGAATATTCAAGCATTAATGATTAACAAAATCAAGATCGAGGTTTCCCCACCTATTGTAAACTTTTTTCCCCCAACAGCCACATGTGTGGTGAGACGTACATCAAGGTTAACACAGGAAAAGAGGTTCTGATTATAACTCACTTGAATGAGACCAAACCGAAAGTTCACCTCCCTTTGAGATAGTGCTTCAGGATAATGAATTGAAATTTTCACAGATCATTGAGCCAATATTTGACAGAAACCTCTGTAGGAGAGGCAGACTTGAGAATAGCGCCTCAAATATGTTACACATCCTGAAGAAAATAACACCAGATGTTATATTCAGTGATAAGCAAAGATATCTACAAAACAGCCTGCATTGCATTCATTGGATTTAAATATATCCCCATCCCACTTAAGTCCTTGGAGCAGGTGATGCAAACACAACAGTGAGCTTGAAGTAAAGCAAATGATGTTACTGCTCAGTAAGAAGTGTGCAGAAAGGGGTCAGAATACAGTCCTGCCAGAACGGTCGGTCTGATCACAGCAGCCATTATTCATCCACTAACCATGCTTTGTCAGGGTGGGCCATGGGAGTCCAGCCCACTATTAGTGCTTTGATCCTATGTGCCCTCAGCCAACAGCCACCCACACTCCCACAGGAGCACTCTCCTCTCAATTTCCCCTAACAGGCCTGCGGAGACCATGAGCACGGACTCATGTCACCTTGCCCCAGTGAAAAAAGGAATAGCTATGATGAGTTTATTTCAGCCTTCAGCTCTTTTCTTCAAATACTACAGTAGCAGGATGTCCTTCAAACTAAATGTGTTAATATGAGTTTGGTACTAATATTTCTGATCAGACCATTATTTATATGGTCTGAGACATATAGGATCATGTAGCACTCTGCTTCACAATTTGTGATGTTACACAATGCATGTTATTTTCAAACTCACTAAACTAGAAACAAATGAAAAATGTAAGTGAATGTGTTAAGAACCTCCGCTGCACACCTCACCTGACTATGAATGTTTTAACAGCAGGAGTCAGCAACTCAGTAAAGAATGCATTCACTATTCTTGGCTGGCCTGTTGAGCTGTGTAGCATTAAAATTACAGTAGACTGAATACTGGACTATGATTTAAAACTATTACAGTAAATATGCCAAGTAAACATGGTGTTAGCACATATACTCTGGCCCACGCCTGTTCCTGCCATGACGGGAGGCTAATTCTTTGCTAACAGTTTTTAGGAGGTGGGTTCTGTGACTTCGAGCAACACTTCAACAGAAAAGGTAAGCTGAACTCTTCTTACCAACATCCATGGCAGTTTCCATGAAACTCTTCTGCCTGGAAGCAAATTCAGCAAGCAGCTTCTGCTGCCTCTCTCTAGCCCGCTGACGTCTGAAAGAAAGAACAATGAGTCAAATACAATTCAGTGAATATGCACAAGTTATTTTAATTCTACCAGTGAGGCTGTATTTAGCTAATTATATTGGGTCCATAAGAAAAGACACCCTCTGTTAGTGAAACAGAGATTTTATACACTGAAAACATGAACTCCTCCTGATAATAGTTCTCGACAACCACTTCCTCTCCTTAAGAGAATGAATCACTACCCTCACACTTCACAAATTACAGTACTCTGAGAATAAGCACGTACTTATGTTCAGGGTATGTTTCACTTGATCATCTACAGTCATCTTCTATGTAGCAAGGACTACTGTTACACACACAGCAGGTGTTTGATTTCAACAAGGCTATGTTATCAAAGTTGGAAAGGTTGATTATTGAACTAATGGGTTGAGTCCCACTCTGGAGACCCACAGGGTGCAGAGCTGACTGTGAATTAAGCCCCTAATAAGAGGGCATAAACAAATACTGACAGGAGCGTCCAAGCTCAATAATTTTTGCTGATGGATTCAGGGTGTCGACAACCAGCCTGAGTAATGGGCAACAGCTTCTCACTTCTTATTGTGCTGACTGCATTGCTGCCTGACAGCTCTACTTCATGTGAATGGGAGAGATTCTACCTTTTCCTTCGTCTGTGGGGTGAAGCCAACCCCAAAAGCAGGCCATTATCAAGTGATTATAGCCCATTCCATCATCATTACAGGAGGGAAATAGGAGACACGAGCCACCAGTTTCTCACATTTCTGCTTATTGCTGTTTTGTATCATTGCAAATTGAATGTTGGTTGGACAAAATTTGCAATTTGAAGACGTGCTGACCAGGCATGTTTAGCAATAATCTGGCATTCTATGGTGAAAATGATTCAATAATTAGCAGAATGATCAAGTATGAAAATTACAATAAATGAACACAATAAATGATAATGATTAACATGCAGTGATTATGTAAAAGAAAAGTAGACTGACTACCCTCAGTGTCTTTTGGTTTAACATCCCTTTTCAGATGGACACAATATCAAAGTGCACCCATTTCAAACAGATAACAAGCAGCACTGAATAAACAGCATGGAGTCAAACAAATGTAAATCCATTATGGTAAATAAAAGAATCATCGGTATGCTACCTCTCTTCTTTATCCATGGTTTTCTTGTCTGTGGGACTGTTCTTCTTTGGTGGCACTGGAGGACACACCTTTCCACAAATGTCCTGAATGCTACGCCTGATTTGGCAGCTACGTGTGGCCGCCTTGGTGAGGATGCGTTCAATGGCTGTGATGCCGTCACCATGAGCATGACGGCTCGTGTCCATATCATCTAGCCAGGATGACGACAGCGAGTTCTGCTTGGACGACAACTTCTGGTGGAGCTTAATGAGGAGGGACAGCATGCTCTCTCGGATCTCCAGGATCTCCGTCACCAACTGGGGGGGTGTGCCTGGTGGTACCCAGCGTGTTGAGGAGCTCTTGGGCCTGACAACCTGGGCGGCTTCAGTGTTGCTGCGGTTGATGATCTCCTGGAACTTCCTCCTGCGCTCTGCCACAAGGCTGAATACCTGAGCTTCACGCAGGTTCTAAGACAGCACAGAAAAAAAAAATAATAATTTTAATTATGTATTTATTTACAAATAAAACAATTATAGGTGAACATTTTTATGTGGAACATTAAAACACCATAACATTTGTTTTTTTAAGGATGATCCAACCTGTATGTGTGGCAGTGTTTATGACATGCTGTATGATTAAAGCTATATGAACTCACTGTAAACACATGTGGTACATCAATAAATGATGTCACACTCATACCAAATGAGTTCCTCACAGCACATAATGTTCCAAGTATCAAGCTCACACACACATATCAGCAAAATATGCTTGTAGAGCGACAAGAGTAGCCTGTGTGACGAACATCCCTCCCAGTTCCACCTGCATTGAGGAGCTTTGGCAAATCTGTCTTTGAGCAAAAATAACATCTCCTAAAATTACACCACTAATAAACTGATGGACTTTGATGGATTGGAAGGGAGCTTCATTACCATAGTCAGACAGGCACAACACACATAAAAGTCAAATTAAATGTCTATTATAAAATTTCAGCCAACGTTTCACAAACACCTTTGCTGATAGCGGGGAAAATTCAAATCATCCTAATGTAAAATCACGCAAGCTATCTGAAGGATTGCCGTGACCTGACCTGACAACATGGACCTGAGCTGCACTGTTAAATAAACATACATCATATTGCCCAGTCAAGGCAACATCAATCACACTGACATGCAGTTAAAAAGCGTTTACCCAAACCTGCATTACACACATAATTAGTTTCAGCAGTCAAGAGGGAGGAGAACTGCTGAAGCACAGCATTATACACACACACCATCACACACCAAGACAGACCTCCTTTCAAATGTACAAAACAAACATGTGCAAAGAGATTCTTTCATGGAATAAAGGACACAAACGCAGCTGCAAATGGCATCAAAACCATCAACCTCTTTATATAAATGGGTGCAAACAGCTACCTCTCTCCAATTCCCTGAAAGACGCCTGGAATTCTGTGGAGCAAGTGCAGCAAAATGAACAATAATAACGTAGAAAGAAGAACATGAAGAAAAAGGAACATGAAGGTACCAAACAAACAATGTAAGATCTGAAATAGGGCCTGTGCAGAAAATGTGGAAAAAACATTGCATGCTAAATGTTAGATTTAAAAAAAAAAGGGTGTGATGGAAATTCAAATAAAATTAAATAAAAATAGAGATATCCTGTCCCGAACTTCGGTGTTGGATGTTTTTCCTAAAAGCAGATAAGATCAAAAACTAAAAGGGGGCACCAAAATCACTGGGATTTATAATCTGGTGACCGAGGATGTCCGCACCAATTTTCAAGGGAATCCATCTAAGAATTGTTGAAATATGAATGCTGAACCTGAGAGCAGCTTTTGAAAAGACACGTATATATATCTGATAAGTAAAGTAAACATTTTGATCTGTCGATGTCTGATCCACATATGCGTCAATTGTTCACAACATGCCTTGGCATGCAAAGAGAAGCCATTTTAATTGGTAGATCAGTGTTTCCCACAGATCTGAAGGCAATGTGTGGTGGTAGGCCTGCGACCGACAGGGGGGGGGGGGGGTTTGGTTTCGGTAAACTGACCGATGGGGTGGGGGGGGGGGGGTTGGTTTCGGTAAACTGGCCGACCGGGGGGGGGGGGGACTGTGTGTGAGCTATGTGAGAGAGACGTGTGAGTGACAGAGAGCAGAGAAAGGAAATGCAGTTTAACGAATACGATGCGTATCTTTTAATTAGCGTTAAAAAAATAATTAATAACGAAACGCAATTATGTGGCGGCCGGTGTTGAATCTGTGGCGCACCGCCACGAATTAGTCTATGTGTGGGAAACACTGTAGATGGTAAGAAAGGGAATTATTGAGTATCGTAAAACCACCTGAAAATCGTATTTTTGTTGACCTCCAGTGGTTTAAATCCTGACGTTGCGGCAGTGATTAGAGGTGTACTCCAGGAACAAGGTTACAGGCTCAACAGAGCACACTTAAGACCACACCCATACAGCAGTGGTCAGAAGTAGAACAGGCAACTCTTAATCAGCAAAACCATTGAATTACTTCTTTTTAGTCTGATGTTAACTTGCTCTTTAAAGCTGCATTATGAAATCTTTGAGCACTAAAAAGGCAGGGCCAAAAGACCCAAAGCAAAATTGACAGCAAGCATTAATGCTAACCTGTTAGCAGACAACTACTACTAACTATCCAGCAAACAGCAACAATAACATCCCATCATATCATGTTTCTGGCCACTTGATGAACACAGTCCCATTAATCATTGGCCTTTTGGCTCTAATGTGAACATGCTCTGGGGAAAAAAAAAAAAAAAAAAAAAATCGGGGTCTCGTGAATTTTCCTGTTTCAGTTTTCTCTTCCAGCTGCTGATTTACCAAACAATCATTAACAATCTGACTACAAGTTCGTTATTTTCATTTATTTTGCTTACAGTGATAATGCACTGTAATTAACAGCACTTCAATTCAGCTCAGAGCTTTCATTTACCTGGCCATAAGATGAAGCTTCAGCGCTAGTACTGGGAGGGGGGTCTCTCTTCACTTCAGGAGCCGTCTCAGGAACCCGAACCCTCACAAAGTTGATGACATGGTGGAGGTTGGAGAGGAGGTTAGTGCCAGGGAACCAGCTGTCATGACAGTGCTCCTCGATGCAAGGCTCCTGGAAGCACAAGACACAAACTGTGTTGGACACTCGTTTGCATTCCAAATCGTGAGAAAACTGGTTGACTCTCAGCCCTCATATCTCACCTCATCCTCCTTGTTGTCTTGAACCTGGTTATCCAAGCCAAGCTCGATCAGGTACAGCACCATACAGAGCACATGCTCAGACATGTTCTGATGATCCATCCATATCTAGAACATATCAAACTATTAATTTACACTGGAGATACAATTTTGCAAGTAATATTAAACAATATTTGTATTTTATGTATTGTAACTCCATGGTACAGAAAATTATCTCTCTTATTACTGACACCAACCATATTAATGTTTTCTAATGTCTCATCAATACTATGAGGTCTGTTTTGTGCTGCATTTTCTACATGTTGTCATTCCTGTATTGTCCCAGTATCTATTAACATGTCAGCACCAATTAATAGCCAAGTTATAATACTGATGCACCAATTAAATATGAAAAAAGCACTTCTGGTTTAGCTCAAGGTGAAAATTGAGATGCAAGGGCAGCGCTATTATACTGTATGAATCACTGCTGAAGGGCTCACCTTGTAAAGGAGAGTGAATATCACAATATGCAGAGTCTTGCAGTGCAACAGCTTGATTAGGCCTTTATAGCATGGGTGCAGAGGAGTCCTCTCCTTGTAAGGTGGCCACGGGTTGCCGGTGTGAATGCCAGACTGTTTTAAACTAGGTGACATAATCATTCACAAGAGAGGAAATAACAGAAGAACAATTAGCAACAGACAGCACAGTTATTACCACATCCATAATGGCATATGTTAGATCACATGCAACAGAAGGTCGTATTTCCACATAAAGCAAGATGATGAGGGAAATAAGGGTCTGATGATGTGATACCGAACATTGTTCAGAGTAATACACTGTGCAAAACCTTTTAGTCTATGCAACAGAAGAGCCCATGGGTCCCTCACTCTATTAGTGATGATGGGATCATTGTTATATAAACCAGGGCCAGTCTGACAGGCAATCCATCATTTTCAAACTGTGTGAACGTGCAACATAAGTCTGGTATCAGACTCTGAAGGTGGCAATGACAGCTTCAATATGTTTCAAGGAGAAATATGGCTCAGTTTGTTGTGGTTTGGAACATCAAAAACTAGCCTAGAAGAAACATATACTGTGTCTAAGAGAGGTACGACTAACCATCAGTTATCTATCCATACTTCCAATTATAGCTGCACCAAAAAAGGCCTAAACCCCCATTATAAAAAGGTTATCTTCCCAACAACCATTTTAAACACAGGGGCACTCACTGAGGTATAATTAGCATCTTCACCTGTTCCAGTAACCGTAAAAGAAAATTAACCCCAAGGTATCCCCTTTACCTCCACTGACATGTTTGTCTTGGGAGACGTCTGTACCGCAATCAAACAAGACAGATTTCCTCAATTCTATAACAATTTAGCCTGAAATATTGATTTTCCTCGACAGCTATCTAATTGAAACCAATTCTAGCACCTGGTAGACCTGACCTTTCTTATCACATCCCCTCATGAGCAGGTGAGAGAGAGCTGACCTTACGACACTGAACAGAGCATAATGCAGGTCAGCTTTGTTGGGGACAACTGCACATGAATCCTCCAGCAAAAAGTGCAAGGCGAAGTGCAGATAAAGACAGCAATATTTGACTACTAGGGTACAAACTATAATTGTAAACCACTGTTCATTTCAAATTATATCAATAAACAATTTATTTGGGGAAATTAAGGCAACGTGGTTAACTTACAATGCTGAGTATCTGTCCATTGCTGACTGAACGTCACGCCGATAGACTGTTCTCAGAACAACCATGATGGGGTCAAACTCCTTCTCCCACACCTCCGCTAGTTGAGAAAAGGGACAAATCTGCTTTGTAACAGCTGGTATAAAGTGACACTGATTCTATTTTTTCCTGTTTTCGTCTTCTCTGTGTAAGTGGTGTAAGCCTGCCCCCAAGTGGCCTGATGAGGACTAATGACACAACATAATGCTCTAGACTTTCAGCCTTTTCAAGACTTATACTCACTTTTTTTAGATCTCTACCCACAAATTATAATATAAAGTAAGTAGTTTGATATACAATATATTAGAGGTTGGCTTTAAAGAAACAAATGTGTTCTGTCCAAGCCAGTTGTAAAAGTAATCTATAAAAATGTGCCATACTTATTCAATATGAGTAATGCACTGATGACTACTTAACAATAAAGATTCTAATCTGTTGCATAATGTTAAACACACACAAATATTACATAGTATTAAAATACATTGTCCTGGTATTGGAGATCAGTGTATTGGAGACATTTAGGCCCATTCCTCTAACCTTTATACACACCACACAATTGTTTCACAAATGTGCTGTGGACTCAATTATTATATTTAAAATGTTAACAAAACTTGAGACTCATCATGAAAATACACAAATGGCAACACACATCACCCAGCTCAAAAGTTAATATTTTTATGATGCGTTGTAGGGCATGAATTAGCAAATACAACATTGTTGATGTTGGGATAATATTTTTTTTAAAGCTGAAGTCCAGTGATTTCCTTGATACTAAATGACACAATATTTCTTTTTGAAATACATTTGATTTTTTTTTTTCCTCAATTTGGAAAGCCAAAGCAAATTGCAGTTCTCATCACTGCTAAGACTGCTACTGGCCAAATGAGGGCAGTAGGCAGAAGTTCTGCGTCAGCCTCTAGTGAAAAACATGAATCCTTGCTGAATTTCACCTGACAAACAAGTTAATTGTGGTTTTGAACACATGATGAAGCCTGAGAATTTACAATAGGTTGTTGAGGCTGGCTGAGGACTTTAAACCACAGCATTTTCAGCACTCTACACTAACAGGCTTTCCAGCGCAATTCTAATTTACCTGACCTGCCTGATACACTCATACCTCAGACTACATGGGAGCATAAAGTCTCATAACACCTAACAAGTATCTTGTTTCACTTCCACACATGGACAGTTTTGTGCTAATTAAACATTCAACAATGCTGTGACATCCCCCACTGCAATTCTCATAAAGGTTACTTATTACAGTGGTTCAATTAGTAAATCGTTCAACTTCATCATAATCATCCTACCTTTAGGTGTGTACATTCCCTGCTGCATGGAACCTCCTGGCTCAAACACTGGTGCTTTGAAGTCCGCCACAGCAGAGAGCATCTCCTCAAAACTACAGCTCCCTGGTACAATGCCACTCTTTGGGTTGGGATTCTCTGGAATCTAAGAAAACGTTCTTAAGGGAAAAAAAGATGGGAACAGTGTCTTCTTTCCAGAAGCTGTTTCCTGACTAAATAGCTGAACTGGTCTGTTGTCAAGCTAAACTTTATGTTGTATATTGCATTCAAACTCCACTGCTACATAATTTAATTATTTATTGCACATGTCACATTTAATTTTTGGACTTGTCACTTTCATATATCTCATACACTTCATTTCTTTGTCTGTTGCACAGTCCACATTTAATTAGTAGAGTCCATGTTTCATTTCAAGGTTTGTATCCTATTTCAAACTATTACTATTATTACTATTCTAGTACTAGTTTGTCTATGTCATTATAATATACATATATCATAATAATAATAAACAGATTGTGATTCTGATGGACTGGAGGTAGATGCTCTTTTAAAGTATTTGTTGAGTATTGAAGGATACAAGGTCTAACAGTGCGCTGTGTGTACGGTCGTTCATGCACAACTGGGAGACCATCTCAGCCCGCAGGATCTCGTCATCTGTCATCCCTGTAAACGAGAGAGAAAAGTCAAACATGAGGACAAACTGAAAAAGATTTGATTTTTTACTTGAAATTTTAACTGGAAGATTCTGACTATTATTCACCATCCACCAGCTGTCAGTAATTTAAACTAACGAGTTAGCTTGTTAATAGTCAAGAGTGATGTGAAGCAAAAAGACACAGTCCACTATGTCTTTTGAAACACAATTATATGGAGTGAGGTTTCTTTCTCAACTAGAACACATTAGCCAGAAAACCTCCAAGAATTAACATTAATGCTGGTTCATCAGTCAGAAAATTATGTAACGTGTCAAAGGAGAAGTCTAAAAAGAAAAAACGCCACTTGCATTAAAAACTGCACTAGAAAACAGAAACAGTGACTAAAAATGCACCCTCACCAATAATAACTCCAAGAGACACAAAAAGGATATTGATATACTCAGGCTTCTCAATGACCATGGGGTGTATGAGCACCTTATGCTGGGATCAGAAATCCCAAAGTCTGATTTTGACATGATTTTGTCATTGCCAACAAATTTCCAGCATCAGGCCCGATTATCAATGTTGGAAACGACCAACGGGCATATATTGTGACATTATCGAAGAACAGCGATGTGGCAACAAGAAGTTTCCAACAAGAAGTCTAGCTTGTCAGATTTTTTAGTATTTTTCTGCCTAGTTTAACATCTTCTACGATGTTGACCAATAGGATGACAGTGTGCTCTCTGGTGTATATGTATACAGGGACACAGACAGTCAAAGTGGTCCAGCTGCTGAGCTGAGCCACGCTTAGTGTTGAAGACAGCAGAAAGAGACTTGCTTCCTCCACAGGTTGATTTAGGCAGTGAAACCTGCCATCGATCATCACCGTTTTCTTGAATACTATATAGCTTTTCAGTTATAACTGCAATCATCTTGAACAATGACTGCTCAGAGTCATACTTGTGGTGTTGCCAAGTTTCCCAACCAAGACGCAGCAAGAATTTATGACACTACGACTGACTACTCTGACAGTGACCTTTGTGAAAGACAAAAATATTGTGTAGTCTGATCCTGACTAGACAGCAAATACATTATGAGCTTTGTGAAACAGAAATTTACTGTTTTACCATTTTATTGTTTTTCTAAGATTTGTTTTTTTCTTACTCTCTGTACACCGTGTGCATTCACTGTCGTACCACTTACCCAAATGAATGCGAAGGCTCGTCAGTATGACCAGAAAGGTCAGCGCTCCTTCTAGCATCGGTCTCTCCTGCTCAGAGTCTAACACAGCGTTCTGATGCTGAGATGCCATGGTCAGCAGGTCAACCACTTTGAACCTGTGTGAGAGAAGATAATATGTAAAATACAATACCACTAAGCTGTGCTGAATCGTAAATGCATTAAGTCGTAGGACAATATGAATTCCCATATGCACGAGCGAGTTGGAGCTTACCTCTCAAAAACACTTGAGATAAAGTAGTCAGGATCAAGTCTTGATGCACAAACCTGTAATATGCATACAGAAAGAGGAATTCAGAATAAATAGGACCCAAAAAAGGAAATAACACAACTACAGTTGATGATATTGATAGTGGGCAATGCTAACCTGGAGCAGATAGATGTCTGGGTCAATCATGGAGTTACAGAAGTGTGACTGCACGTAGGTCATAGCTTGTCCCTTGATCTGAAGACCATTTCTGACCCACATGTTGCTATGGATCTCTGACAGACATGCCTGCAGCAATACAAAGTATCAATTAGCATGTGGCTGCAGACCTGGAGGGGATGCATACATGAATATAAACACTGAATCTGCTTACAGTCCTTGGACGCTATACCTGAATTTGGAGTGGATGCACCATGATCTTCATCAGCATCTCTTGGTCAGGCAGGAGGCTGTCCAGGTCCAAGCCTTGGCACTTCACAGCCTGAGAATTTACAACCAAAAAATGAGCTTTTCACATATGACTGCAGTGTATTCTTGCATGTTTTTGTCTTAAGAGATTAAGAGATGGGAGCTTCTGGCATACCTTACTGAGGAACATGGCATAGTAGCGATGCAGAGGCAGGTGAAATGTCACTTGATTTGGGGCAGGCTGTGAGAGATATGCAAGGCATGAGAAACATGGGAAGTAAAAGCTTTGCTTATAAATAAAAGTGACTTGTCTTTTTAAATTTACCTCATCAATGAAGCCAATGGCATCAAACCAGATCTGAAGAGTCTCCAAGCAGTAGCGTACCACAGTCTTAGTATATTCCTGTGTCTCCTGCACACAGACAATTTAACATGTTAAAGATTCATGAGGTTATACAGTAAGTGCATGTAGCACTGGATGTGTAAGCAGCATGTTCCATTAATCCTTCAAGATCACCAAGGATGCACACAGGAGCTGTGTGTGATAGTAGAGACAGGACTTACTTTGACTTTGCAGTGTGTTAAGAGACCCCACATGGGTTGTGCACAGGCCTCAAGCTCTGCTGCAAACGCTGCATAGTATGTCTGAGACTCAAATTCCACATGTTCATTCAACTCTCGCTTGTTCAGGTTCATACCTATCACAACAGGAAATGATTTCTAAAGGTTAGACAATGACCACATGTTACATGGCTACTTAAGACTCATATAAACAAGAAAAAAAAATCCATGCAAATATCAAAATGGCTATAAACATGTTAGCATACTAGTAGATTATTTTATCCTACACTTCACACCACTACACAAATCTACCAAATCTGTTTGGAAAAGCCAGATTAATCTCCATAAAAAACAGGAGAATTTTAAGCAAGAGTTGTGCTGCAGACATGCATAAAATGTAACAGTGACACTGCACATAACATCAGCAAGAGGATACTGAAGCCCACTGTACAAGGGTGAGTGTTATTTATAGGGCTGTGAGAGGAGGACACGTCGCAAACGAGTGGCATTAACCACAATGCTAATTCAGTGACAAAGATTCATACTGTACAGCCTGCAGCTCACTTTTTCATCAGCCATTATTATTACCACAGAGTAGATAAGATAAGCCTCTGTGTAACTTCATATACTCTAGGTATATAAGGTCTGACTGAAAATCTGCACAATCAAGAGCAATCATTTAAATAAATTACTGTGTCTGACCTCATGGAGTTTCCATCATAAATGACAGCAGCATTAAGCTGTGTGGTGATGTTATCAAATCACCAGGCTGCCATATCTGAATCGGTGGGGTACGAGTGAGCAAGTACAGCCTTATTAATCAAGAACAGATAAATAACAATGGGGTGTGTTATATGTACAACCACAAGATGCTGTGGGATCCAAGAGCAACACATGTTTTATGACTAATTGTCTCAGCTGTAAAATTTCAAGTCTGATTTAACAAAGGTGGAAACACAGCAGGTCACCAAGAGTATTTGTCCCTCTGTAGATATAATATCTACTTCTACATTTAAAGCATGGGCCACAAATGGCTTTGATGGCCAGAATACTGAACCCCTGCTATCAGTGCATGAATGGGAGGCATTGTGAAGCACTTCTTCTTGCTCAGGCAATAGAAGCAGCATATAGGTGCAGTGGCTTTATCATTTGACTATGACTTACCTTGGAAAAACGATACAAAGCTCATCCACAGCATCAACAATGAATGGTCTTCCAGGAACTTTTTTGCTACACTTTGGTGTGAGAGGATGTTGATGAAGTCACTAACTAATGGCCAGTAAGTGTTGTTCTTCAACAGAGCCTCACTGCAGTTCACCACAACATGGCGACTGTTCTCTTCATCTAAAGAAAAAAAAAGGTTTAAAGTGAATAAAAAATATGTGGAGAAAGACATCAACCAATTCACTCATTCATTTAAAAAGAACAACTCCTGCATGCTCATGGAGTGTTGATAATGGCAGTGGTAAAGTACAAAAAGGACTGCACTCAAAAATAAAAAATAGAAGCTTATTTCACTTAAAACCAGCACAATGAGAAAAGCCAGATGGATGAAACATCAGTGTATTAAAATATTAACATGTTTCAAATTATTGCATTAGTGAAAATGAGACAGGGCAAGTCTTTATATATGAAGCTAATGGTGATCCAGCAGCGTAAAAACCTCCTGATATAATTTCTTCCATGTTTCTTGGCTCATAGCACTGGGTCACTTCAGAAGTTAAATACAATTTTACATTTTAAGCTGTATGTTAGTTAACCACTGACATCTTTAAACAGAATCTCAACTTGGTAAAGCAAAAGTGTAACAATGCATACTGCCAAAAGAGATCATGATCAGTTTCCAATATAAGAAACCTTAAGAAAAACATGCTGTTCATATATGGTGTGACAACACAATTATTTTAAGTGTGATGATGTGTGTTAACTTAGTATGAATACTGATAAGCCACAATAGGACAACTTACCCTGAAGTTCACTTTTAATAAGGCAACTCTCCATCATGTAGAGAAGGACTGTGACCATGATGTCCAGGAGCTGACACTCTTCTGTCACATGTCGAGCCAGCTCCTCGTTGCTGAACAGCTGCACACTAATATGTACAATGCGGTTGGACATCGTATCCGACTCGTGGCTTTTCATCAGTGTTTTCATGATGAATGCATAATGCTGAACAAACGTTTTTGTAAAGGTGATCTGCCAGAGAGGAAAGCAAAAGCCCAACAACAATTAACTGTTATGTTGAATCCTTTTAAGGAGGATTCAATTTGCTTTCAAAACTGTACACATATTACAAAGATCATTTAAGCCAATATAAATGTAAACATGGAAAAGAGAATACCTTGTAATCTTGATCTGGCAACATGTTGAGTAAGAAGGTGACCATCTTCTGAGGAAACTCATATTTTATTGTCCAAAACAGCAGTTCCTCCAAAAAGCATTTATGCTTCAGAGATTCAATAATACATGGATCTGATGGCAGGAAAGGTGCATAATAAGAAGTGCAGTCCCTCTAACATAAAGTATATCAGTGCATTACATTTATTTTGCATTTACCTTTTGTACTGCTACTCAACTTAACCCTCTTCCTCTGCCCAACGGACTGCCCTGCATCTTGGTCCTCCTAGAACAAAATAAAGTCCAACAAAATGAATTTTAACATGTCTGCACGAAGTACAAAAACTAACAAACAAGCCTGAAATGTTAATTGGTGAAAGGAAAAAAACAAAATCAAATGTTTTGATAATTGATTTATAACTTAATTTATGTGAAAAGAGGCTCTGGTCATTTATCGATGTTTTTTGACAAAAATATTTACCAATTTATCAAAACTAATGAGCACTGAACTCAACTTAAAATGCACATTGTTTATTTTATGTGTGATGTTGATGTATACCTCTTTACTGGACTCATCTGGGCTCCCTGGTGCAGTGGTCCCTATGAAAATTAAGAGAAACATTTATTTACAAGTGGCCACAAGCAGAATGCGAGATCAAAAATACAAAGGTTACAAAGATCTCAGTTAACAAAATTGTTTTCAATATTCCCCATTGGCCGCAAAGTGAGATAACTCATTTTAAATAATGTATGTTAAGTCAGATTTTATGTCATCAACATTTGCTTGAATGCCCATGATGAAGGCAGGTCAAGCATATCGTGCGTAAAAAGTGGAAGAGAAATTGGTTATGGCCAGTTCACAAGAATATGGAGCTGTGGAGTTACAGACGTATATGTGCAATTCAGTCCCAATCATTTGACTGATTTTCAATCTAGAATTTATCACAATGGAATATTTGCTTGTTGCAAAAGGAAAGGTTTGTGACACCAGCAGGGCTTGGACCTATTTAAAATGCATGCAGACTGTCCAGAATTTCAAAAACATCATCTTACCTAATAAGACCATTGCTCCTGCACCTCCTTCAGCACCGACAGTGACATCAGCAGCAGCACCTTGGGCTTTCTCCTCCACAGAAACCAGACCCGAATTCTTCAATGCTGACAAATACTTCTCATAGTTCTTTTTAGCGTACAAATTCTCCTCTTGGCCTGCAGCAGTGGAGCAAAACAGAAAGTGCAACAACAACTATTATATTATAATCTCCAGATGAACAAAAACCTTTATCAAAAGTAAATGTGCAGCACATAGTGTAGAAAGTTGGAAACACCTGGATCATGTATTCAGCGACAGAGTGCCTCAGTCAAGGTACAGATCAGCAAGATTTAGTTCTCCCATTTTATCAGTTTAACACTTCAAGTCCAAAATGTTTGGTTTGTGCTTTACTTCACATTTTTTAATTTTTAACTGAAACTTTCCCTTGTGAGTAGAAAAAATATACAGCAACACTAACAGACTAGAAAAATTAAACAGCAGCCTAAAATCAAGGGAAGCACTAAAACTCAGTAGTGTGGTAACTTTTGTCAATCATAACATTCTCATGAAAACTAGTGTCTATATTTACCCATGCTCAGCTCCTTGAACGTTTGCTGATTGGTCAAGATCTTTGTCAGTACAGTCCTCATTGCCCCTCCCATCTTCGTGAGCTCCTCCAGGAAGGAGATCTGAGGCTCCAGCTGTTGCAGGACTTTCTGTAGATCTCTCTCAGTCGAGGTGTCTGGTAAAACAAGATAAGAAATACAGGTCACGAGACTCAGTACTTTGTGAATGATTTGATGTAAAAAGTTGTTTACAACTAATATCCAGCTTGCACAGCAAACCCCTGTTTTCATTAGATGTGCAACAGGAGAGCCACGTCATACAGATAGGTGACAAGTAAAAGGAAAAAATAACATCAAGCATCTAAGTAAGGTGTTGGGCCTTCACGTGCTGCCAGAATAGCTTCAGCGCACCATGGCAATGATTCTGCAAGTCTCTGAACTCTTCTGGATGAACCAGTTCTGTTTTTTTCTCCTTTGATGATGGTGGTGGTGGAGAGCGCTGTCTAACATGTCAGCCCAAAGCCTACCACAGTGACTGTGTCCATATGATTCACATCATTTTTATACACATCAAACCATTCAGTGACCCCTTCTGCCTTATGGATGGGGGAGTTATCATTCAGGATGGTTTCTATCCCATCAGGATAGAAAGGATAAAGGTGATCACTCAGAACAACTTTACAGTCTATTGATTTGCATTGACCCTTCTCTATAAAGGGACAAGTGGACCCAAACTATGCCAGCAAAATGCCCCCCCACAGCATAACAGAGCTACTAGACTCCTCACTACAGGGGTCAAGCATTCAGACCTGTAGTTGTTTTTCCTTTCATTGGTCACTCGTTTGAATATACAAAATCCAAGAGAATGAGAGTGAAGAGGAGACTACTGTCATGAGTCTTTTCACCTGGTTCAACGTATCCATCCCTCAGATACTGTATGATACACAGGATAAAGCGAGGAAGAACCATCTCAGACATCAGGAGAAGGTCTCGAGGAATTGAGGGGACATTCTCCCCTGTTCTCAACCGATGCCGTCGGCAAAACCTGTCAGAAAGAAAGAAGAAGAAAAAGAATGTTGATATTGCAGACCTTTGACAGACAGCATCATTTTCTCTCTAATGAAATTAAAATGAGCAGGCATAATTAGCTTAGGCTTCAGCCTGTTCCTTTCTGGCATTTAAAGAGACATTTCTTGAGTTAATTATTATAAAAGATAGGAATTTTCTTCTGTGTATGTAAACATAATGCTTTATGTATGTATTAATGGTTTAAATGTGATTTAGTGCATATGTTTTATGTTTTCTTATGAACTGCAACAATAAAATGAAAATAAAATAAACTTTTGTTGCAATGCTGGAGCAGTTTTAAATATTTCAACAGGTGAAAGAAAGTAGAAACTAAGTACAGTTGGGCTGGAAAATCTGTCACCATCCATTTAAATTAATTTTAATAAACACATGTTTTTACACCTGAAATATTTGGGAAATGTCTTGGGACATAAATATTGGGCTGGGTTTGGAAGAGTTTTATGTCTCAGTCCATTAGTAATGCATGATTCATCAGCAACTGAGAAACTCCTCAATCTCTTTCTTGTATTGATAAGACTAAATTTGACTGTCAAAACAAAAATGATCTGCCACTGTCACACTGTGACCCGCTGCTGGATACTGACAAAATCTTGTATCAAAACTTTGTGTTACTTAGCAACATAATGCCAACTTTGACTGTAATTTGAAATAATAGAATTAGACTCTTTCATACAGTATTTAATCTAATCTAAGGATTCCCATTACCGTTTCTGTAGAGGAAAAAAGCTATCAGGGAAGTGATGAGATGTACAGGTGGATTTTAACCCAGAGCAGTTAACTGTAATTTAGTCTTTGACATTTAATTCACACTGCAATAAATAACAGAAATAATTAGGTCATACCTATCATTATACAGATTCATATACACACATATGGTACAGACATATAAACAGAGGCAGATACTCAAATACTACAGCTGTAAACAACACAATGACACAACTAAGATTTCAACAGTCTTTAACTGTAGTTAAATATATTATAATGACAATTAAAGTCTCCACACACATCAAAGCAGACACATTTATCATATGCAGGCAGATAACAACCTGAGGAATAAGATTTTTTTATTAGGCTAGCCGGTAAGTGGAGGTTATCCCATTAACAAATGACAGAATAGAGCACATTTAAGACAGAATAATGTGGAAGTTGACATCGATAAGCAGCTGTGGAAATGTTATTGGCTATAAAATCCGCTCCCTTTCCCACCAAGACCAGTGAAAACGATACTGGCTGTAACCAGTCGGGTTAGCATAGCCGCCTCGGACTTACCCAGTCTCTCGCATGACATTACCGTCTCCACAGTCACAGGCCCCGCCAGCCTGGCTCCGGAACATGTTGAAATCATGGCCCGTGTGGTCCCCGTTATTGAAGCACTCAGCGCAGAGGGACATGCACGGAGAAATGCCACAAGTCCGACATCGATACGCCACGAAATTAGCCGTCCACACCAAGCCGCACAGTGTCGCGTTGTCATAGGAGCGCACCGTTTTACAGAAGTCCTCGAAACCGTCTCCTCCTGCTATCAGACATTTACACCAGTCAAGAGCATCCGTGTCCGCCGCTGGTTTCTCGGGATTTAACACCACATCGAGCAGCTCCTGAAGTTGTCGCACCCCAGAGCTGTTGTCAGTACGGGTTAAGTCTGCTTTCAGGTGGGCGGCGGTGGCTTTCTTGTCCCGGCGCAGCAGCAGCGACGCCGCCATCATGAACTGCTTGTTGTCCACAAATTTATTTTTGTTGTCTTGCTCCCATGTTCTCGGACTTCCTCGCGATACTTCCACACTTACCCCCCACCCCCTCCACCACGTTGTTATTGGTCAGTGAATTTGTAAACCTGATAAATAAGGAATAACTTTACTTTTCACAGTTGTTTGGAACAATAATTATATAATATAGTATAAAAATAAATCTTTCTTTCAATTACTATTTTACTGACAAATTTTTCATGGCAACATTTATTTTAATTTTACTGCTTGTTTTTAAATCACTGAAAGGTCTTGCCCCATCCTACATTAGACTACTGACCTTCTCACCTCTTACACCATTCTTTGCACTGTCATATCTACTCACCAGCTGTTGCTCTCGGTCGCAAGCAAGGGGCGGAGTTAGGGGGTGGCTTTTGGGGCTGCAGCCCCAAATGTTTTCTCAAAAGCCCCAAATCTATTTTGGAAAAAAAGTCATTTTTTTCTTAGTAGTGACATCAACAGTGAGTTTATAACAATTGTTTTTTTCTTTTCCTTTTAAAATAATTCCTTATTGTTATTTATTTATTTATATATACTTTGGTTTTGCAAGATTATTAATAAGGACCGAAATAAATCACTACTACTACTACTACTACTACTAATGTTTGCAGTAGTCATACGAAGCAGTAAAATTAAATTCTCCGCATGTGAAAAACATTGTCCCCGGCTATGGGTGTTCTGGGCTTAGCCCCAGATCTGGTCAACTCCTAAATCTGCCTCTGGTCCCCAGAACACAATTGTAGAATTCACTTTCATTGGAAATCAGATAAGCTACCTCAGAGTCCTCTTTTAAAACTCTCTTAAAAACTCATTTTTATAGGTTGGCTCTGAACTTATGAGTTCTTTCCGACCTATGCTTTTAATATTGTTTCTTTTTTACGTTCATTTATTCATTGTCTTTTATCTTTATTTCTTGATTGTAGTGAAATTATTTTGATGCACAACTGGATTGTGTATTTTTGTTTTTATGTTTTGGAAGCACTTTGTAAACCCATTTTTGAAAGGTGCTGTCTAAATAAAGATGACGATGATGATTATTATTATTATTATTAATATCATCATTATTATTATTATTATCATCATTATTGTATAAACCGAACACTTGCCCAAAACCAATTTAAACACACACTCCATATCAAGGAAACATAACATATCATCCACATGTGATTGTTAATTACAACCCATTAAAAAAAGAAGTATAAAAACAAAACTTAATCTATATATAAATACCAATAGGGGCACATTGAGTTTAAATGATTCAATCACAGTTTCTCCGCGTCAATAACAAAAATAAATTCATGCAACTGGTTTCTGAATCACAGTGGACTTGGTATCCAGTCTTAAGAATAGGCTTTTTTACTTGTATCATGCTTGTCTTTGTTGCTGTCCTCTCAGGTATTTGTTGGGAAAGAGTTTGGCTGTTATAAGCTTTTTGATTAACAATGTCAAAGTAATATCCTTTAAAATGCTTTAGTTTTAGCCAACTTATTATTTGTAGACACTCAAGAAAGACATTGATTTAAGTTACACCTTTTGTGGGGAGCTAAGAGCAAAGCTGGTTACTTTTATTTTGATATTGCCCTCATACCAAACAACTGTGTTTTTTTGTTTTTTTTTTACAGATGATCATATCTCCCCTCACTTGTTAATACTTTGGAAAAATGTATTGTTTAGATTCACTGAATATGACAGAAATCTCTGCTCGCACTTCTGTTTAATGAATTTGCTTCCTAATCTGACGAAATCTATACACAAGTCATAATTTTCTGAACTGACTTGTCCATATCAAAAGAATACTGTATCTATTATCTACTATATCTGAATATATTATCAAAAATGCTGATATATAGACATATTATTATAGACATATAACCACTGTGCTTTGAAATATTTTTTAACTATTTCTTTTTTTTCATTTTTATTACAACCTTTAATCATTCTGGTAAATTTGGAGTTGTGTAAGTTATATACAAAAGCTGCTGTAAGCCTGTTGTGTACTTGCTTCCATTAAGCTGTAAAAAATAAAAAAAAATAAATCTACACTTACATCCAATTACACTTAAAGTAATTCAATATGAGTTGAGTTTGTTTAAACAGGTCGATTAATACACAAACACAAAAGACTAAACTGTGTTTTGTTTTGCTTGTTTCTAGGCAACTGACAGCCTCAGACTGTCAGTTGATAGTAGACATAAGGGACTATCTGTGAAAGCACCAGTGCTTTTAATAATGAGTTTCAACATTACTGCAAATCCCTGAAGTGTATGAACTTAAAATCTACAAAAGAACTGCTGAAATGTGGATAGTTTTACAAATTAATAGATGTATGTACTAACTTTTATTTTAAATTGAAGGCCAATTCATGTGAATTTATATATTTTTTATCTTTAAGTATTGTAATATTTATGTTGCATCATTTACAATACATTACAATTTTTATATTTCTGTCTTCAACAGTTTTATTGTATTTTTTTCTTTTCTTTTGCTTAGAAACGTGGGGCTTTTTTATGTGTTTGGTTGATTTGCTTTGTTAGTAGAGCATTAAAAAAGAGACAAAGCAAACATATCTTATTATACACTATGCTATATTAACATGCAAGTTTATTATTTTCAAGGTGATGATATGTTTTTCATTATTTGATGGACAAAAATTGATAATCTGGAAAATAAAAAACATATAAAGTTTATAAATCGAATACAAATGTTTTATAAGGGAGGAACTACTCTCATGGCGCAACGTGTCACGTCGGATTTATTTGGTTGACGTACATACGCTGGCGGAAGTCGTCTTTAACCATGCTGAAAACAACTCACAACGATTTAAGATGAATATAACCGCTTAAATAAATAAATAAATCAGCCGTAACGCAGTTTCAGGGCCACCTGTGTTTCAGACATGAAGCTAAAAGAGTTGGAGAGCTGTCTTCAGCAGGTGGACGCTTTTGAAGAGCCAAAAATCCTTCTGGAGCAGTATCCAACTAGTCCTCATATTGCTGGTGAGGTGACAACATTTGAGCTCTTGTTTGCTAACAGCGCACATTTTCTTCTAGTTAACTTGTTGATGTTTCCGCAGCCTGCATGTTGTACACCATACACAACACGTTTGATGACATTGAGGGTAAATTAGTGGCGGATCTGGGATGCGGCTGTGGGGTCCTCAGCATCGGGGCGGCGATGCTTGATGCAGGGTGAGAGCATCCAACCATCCTCATGAACGGTGTTTTCATGTTAAAGGGCAGGTTTACAGTCTTTTCAAGTCTGTCAACAACAGTCCGGTTTTCCTCGCTGTAATCATTACCCCCTGCTCCTAAAATGCATTTAAAAGTTTGTCTGAAGCTTTAGCAGTTTGAGTTAGTCATATCAAGTGGATATCTGCCACATGTACAGTTTTTTTAGCATCAAATTCCCTGTTTGTGTTTCCCTTTTGATCTGTGGTTAAAGTATTGTAACAGAAAGAGGGACTTTGGCACTAAAAAGACTGTAATGTTAAAAGATACTGACTTGATTTGTCTAATTTGAATGATTGAAGCTTTATATTAGCTTCAGATGAACATGAAACATGTTTACACGGGTGGACTGTAAATTTTGTCCATCACTTACATTGTTAGTCCATTATATAGGGCTCCTACAACAGCCTAGCCTGGGTATACCCATGCTCTCATTCCAACGAGATTCTACTTCGCTCAGAAAGTTAGCATGGCCACCAAGACAACATTTTCGCCTGAGATAGGGAACCAATCACCGAACGGGGAGGCGGGCTCAAGGCGATGACGACCTCTGTTTACGTCCAGCAGACCCTACCTCAATCTCATTTGAGATTGAAACGCGGTCTAGTGTTAGCCAGGCTAACAACAGCCAGTATGAACAGGAGGAATAATTACAGCAAGAAAAGCCTGTGTCAATATTCATTTGTGCTCCTGACTGTTGTTTTAAGACGGACTTAGTATGTTCCATTAATCTGTACCTTCTCTCTTCTTCAGTCTGTGTGTTGGCTTTGACATTGATGATGACGCACTGGACATATTCAGAAGAAACGCAGAGGAATTTGAGATTTCTAACATTGATCTGGTCCAGTGTGACATGTGTGCTCTGGAGACAGAGGCTTATGCCAAGAAGTTTGACACAGTAATCATGAATCCACCATTTGGTACAAAACACAACCAAGGTGAGCACACAGTGATTTAGTTTGGTGTTTCCATAGAGCTGAGGGACTTCCTAAAGACTGATGTAATAAAGGTAAAATCGATGCAGCAGTGTCAGTATTGTGTCAAGAGCTAAAGCAGAGGAGCTTACATTTCCCATAATACAACTTAATAGCATCATTCAGTCGACTTATCTGACTGGTAAATGGTAAATGTTCAAATCTCTATAAAGAAGGCTACAGTGTTTTTAAAAAAAATCAAAAACGTCTTAATCTCCACTTATCAACTTTTTCCAGAGCTTTCAATTGCATATTACATCCCTCCTATGCTCAGATGGCAGAGCTGGTTGGTTAAGGTTTGGAAATACTGTGCGTGTCACTCTACACCCTTGAATTTAGGTGAATTTGCTTCAAATGATGGACTTTGGCTGATGCGAGCCATTTATATTTGTTTACTTTTCCATGTGCTAAGAGCCAAGTTGGATAGTCGGATCTTTCAGGAAAATTGAAGTTTCCCAGTAATTATAATTTGGATGTTTCCATGAACAGTGTTTTACGCAGAATTAAAAAGAAGTCATATATTGATGTTAGCAAACTGATCTTCATGTGTATGTTCAGTGGATTAACCCTTTAACTGTGAAGCTTAGCCCTGTTGTTTTACATGTAGTTTACTTTTACACTTATTGTTTTGTACAAGGCATGGACATGAAGTTCCTAAGAGCCGCCTTAACAATGGCAAAGACAGCAGTTTATTCACTTCATAAAACATCAACGCGAGAGGTAAGTTAAGTATATATATCAATCAATCTTTATTTGTATAGTGCCAAATCACAACAGAGTTATCTCAAGGCACTTTACACATAGAGCAGGTTCTAGAGAGAGAGAGAGGGGAGCACAGTGCATCATGGGAGTCCCCCGGCAGTCTAAGCCTATGGCAGCATAAGCTAAGAGCCCTAACTATAAGCTTTATCAAAAAGGAAAGTTTTAAGCCTACTCTTAAATGTAGGGAGGGTGTCTGCCCCCCGGACCAAATCTAAAAGAGCCTGATCATTGAGAGCTTTGAAGGCTGTAAATACTGATATTTACAGCACTGTGGAATTAAGACAAGTCAAAGTCTTCATAAGCAAACTGATGTTTGGTTTTAAGGTCTGTGAATGCAGACCACTACAATGACCATTCTCTGTTCAAAGCTTTATTAGCTACTTGTAAAGACAATAATTTAATTTGACATGGATGAGACTATGTAATTTTTTGCTTTCAAGTCTCGCAGTAGTCAGATCCCAAACTTTTTTTTTCCAATGTCACAAAGTGGGTCCTTGAGGTGTAACAAAAATGTGGATGGACTTCCTTTCTCATAAAACATAAAAAGCACATATTTTAAACCCATCATTAGCATGTTTTAATTAGTGTGTAATCACCTAAAAATAAGTCGTACATTTGTTACCTTAGAATGAGCCATTTATACCTGCATAGAGAGTGGGTCACCCTCTGTGGAGCCCACCATGTTTCTACAGTAGCCCAGAAAAGACAAATCAAACACAGACTATAGAGAAAGCCTTTCACGTTTTTAGCCTACATGCTTGGAAGGGGAGGGTGAAAGGAGGGGTAAATCATTTGGTTGCAATCTGCAAAATCACCACTAGATGTCACTACATTTTACACACTTGTCTTATTGCTTTGAATCCAGTCTACACTTCTGATAGTAGAACAGAAATCTGACCAGTTTTCCTTTGATTGTGTAATGCTTTAATTCTATGACATTTAATTCTTTCTCTAATTACAGCACATACAAAAGAAGGCTAAAGACTGGGGAGTAAAGATGGAAGTAATAGCAGGTAAGAAAATATAGTAATATCTCCTTATTCTCCAAAATTAAAATATACAAAGTGATCACTTTTTATTTTATTTTACAGAACTAAGATATGACCTGCCAGCATCTTACAAGTTCCACAAGAAGAAATCGGTAAGCTTATATACTGTATCCCACCACTCTGAGGCAGATATCTCATGCTGTAATTAACAAAACACATTGAAATTGATGAATGATTTTTACAAATGTTTTATTTGCTATTCACATATGCAAACTTAAAAAAATAGCAAAGCGATGTTCTCACTAAATGTAGGAAATCTATACGGAAAAAAATTAACAATGGCACACAGACTCTAGATGTCACACAAGTCTTACAAAACCAACTAAAATGCTCTGGTCAAATTAAATTACTGTCAAACAACAGATTTGATTAAATGTTATATATGATAAAATCAAAACAACTCGAAGAAAAACACAGGAACACATGAGAGGCACGAAATACAAGGACTTAAAAAGGCTGAAAACTGATGCCAAGCTTTGCAAATTGTTCTCTAGGTTGACATCCAGGTGGACTTCCTACGGTTCTCCAAAGCCTGAAGCTTTCACTGGAATGGATTTAAGTTGCCTCTGCATTTTCACCGTTTATAATAAATGTTTTCACAAAAGAAAAGAAAAAATCTGGGTGTAACATCTTGTTACTAAGATCCATTTTCAGTTTTGGCAACCTTTGCTGCAGGAGCTGGAGGAAAAGCAAAAAGATAGGACATGATTATCAACAAAATATTTTGCTGTCCAAGCAAATACTGAAGCTCAGAAAGGTGTTGAACTTACCATCGTCT
The DNA here is from genome assembly GCF_027409825.1 of Scomber japonicus. Classification (NCBI taxonomy): domain Eukaryota; kingdom Metazoa; phylum Chordata; class Actinopteri; order Scombriformes; family Scombridae; genus Scomber; species Scomber japonicus. Next base: position 16,367,860 of record NC_070588.1, read on the forward strand.
TCATCATCACTATCGAATTTCGTCTTTTTGCCTTGGTAATGAGTTCTGCCTTGATCTCTGCCACCCCTTCCCCTTCTGCCTCCTCTTCCTCTGCCGCCTGATCTTCCTCTCCCTTTTAAGACAAACAAAATGTAAATAAAACAATGATGTAAAACTGTTTTTTTTTTAAAGTAACTTTAGATCAGCAGATAGTTTCAAAATAGCATTTACCTCTGCCTTTGGATCGGTTGTAAGACTCCTGTTGAGCTTCAATGATCTTTTTCAGCATCTCTTTCTCCTCATCTCCCTCGAGCACCTGCCATGTAACACTCTTGTCCTTCATCTTCAGTTCCCCTCCGTTGGCCTCTTTGGCTTTATCGAATGCCTCTTTTGCATTTCCGTCAAAAAGGAGGGTGCCCTTTTTTGGGAATAAAAACATCTGTTTAACCATATGATGCCTCTTCATCTGCGAGTAGGATACTTCAGTGGGAGACAGTTCAGTTACCTCTTTGGCCCCTCTTGTGAAGTCTACCCATTTGATCTTTCCGTGCCCAGAGAACAATTCATGAAAGTCTTCTCTAGAAACATCTTCAAGCTCTCCTGAGAACTTCAACAAGCAACCTGTCTGTTCATCCAGAAGCAGACCCTGCAACACATATGAATCATTATTAGTGTGGTCATATCCTGTATGAAAGAGTTTTTGAGCTTGTAACAATTTGAGGATCTTACCATTTCTTTGTCTTCTGCATGTTTCTGCTGTTGTTCTTTGTCCCTGAATGACGATTTTTGAGAGGGTCAGTAATTTAAAAAAAAAAAAGTATAGTACTTCTTTTTAATAAAAAGGTGCTGTTTTTGTACTCACTGTCTAGCTTTTGCTTTCGTCTCTGCTTTGAACTGTTTTCTTTCTTCTGATTTCTTTGCATGGTAGTCTTCCCTGAAAGTAGAGCAGCAATAACGTGATTAAATCATACACTTATATTTACAAGTTTGGATACCCCGGACAAATTACATGTGGTGATAATAATAGAAAAAAAGTTTCACTTGCTTTAGGTAAACCTGAACTTGGAATAATATGGTGATTTCTAACGGTTCATCTGTTTTCTGAATATCTAAAAAATAAAACCTAATCATTTTTTAAAAATCCTGTGCAAGAAAACACAGACCTCTGTGGTTGATTTGTATGGTCATACTATTAGAAAACACCATCTTTCTCCTAAAAAATGACCAAAAAACACTTTGTCCTTGAGAGGAAGCATCCTGACAAGTTAATAAAGAAGTCAACAAATGGAGTGGAAATAGCTTGATCTGACTTAAAGGCTGAATCTGGAAGAGAGAGACTTTGCACATGGTACATTTATTTTCCACCCTGAATCTGTTATATTATATAAAACACCATTTATCTACTGTAAATAACATTTTTTAAGAGTCCAACACACCTTGATAAGACCAGCATTTCATTGTCCTTGAACGATTTTATGTCTGTCCGTTGTAGGAACTGCTTGGATGATTCTTCTGTGTCAAAACAGACAAACACTGATCCCTGTAAAGAAAGACATTTGAGAAACCGTGAATCTCCCCAAATTCACAAAAAAATCCTACAAATTGGAATTATTTCCAAATACACTAAATTTACCTTGAACTGCCTTTGCAGATTTCTCCTCATCTGAATGTTTTCAATTGTGCCTTTCTCATTCAACCACTCCTGAATCTCATCAAGGGAAGTTTCCAGAGGGAAACCTTTCTAGATGAGAAAAGACATCAAATAATTGACACAGGACAAGGAGCAGACATCAAGATGTGAAGTTTGCAAATATTAGTCTTTTGAAAATTAACAGCAGTAGAGCAGAGTGAAATTACAGTATGTATAATATGAGTTATGAAGGAAATGAAATCCAAGAATGGACTATTTTCAGTAAATGTCTGTAAATTTAGAGCTGTTTTAAAGTGAAATGACATGTAGATGCATGCTTGGGGAAAAAACTGAAGGGGGAATAAAATAAAGCTTTTGTATAGTTTGATATAACTTAAACATTAGTGACAATGTTAAGGACAAATTTTTAATTGAGAATCAAATTTATAAATTGGTGTGTATGCAATTTAAAAACTTACAATGTACACAGATTTGTGTTTCAGGGCATCTTTGTAATCATCGTTCAGTTCTGGTAAAGGTTTGTTTAGAGACCTCCTGATTTTAGTCTTGTCTTCGCTGATTTCCAAGAGGCTGGTCTTTGATTTCTGGAGAGCCGCAACAATGATGGCGATGTCTGTAGTTAAAGACTTTAGTCTGGGAACAGAATAAAAGTCGACAAAAAAAAATGTAAGCATAGTCCTGCTGTAAGAGCATGTGTAAATCATGATCTACATGAATGTTGATTCTTCATCTCACTGCAGTGACACCATAAAAGTAGGGACATATGCATGTTATCTACAATCACATGTGGCTAGAATTTGCTTGATATCTGCAGGATAAATTAATTCTAAAGGGTTAAATAAAAACAATCTTAAATCACAAGCAGCTGAAATACTGCTGCACGGCTCTTTCCAGCAATTAAGCTCGATGAGGAAACAGAGTGCTGATTCACAGTGACTTCTGTCTGCCACAGATTTCAAATAGGCACACTTTGTCCACTCTGATTTTGCTGAGTTGTCAAGAGGAGGGTCTAATGGCCCTGCAATACCTAGTCAATACAGCTAAAAAAGTGTGGGACAGGGTGAGGACAAGTACTAATCTCGTCATGAATCCTACAATGGGTCCACAACTCATTTGTAATTGTTTTTTCTTGATCAGTCAAATAATCCCTCCTTTCCTTCTCCTCCCAGCACTTGAATTAATCTAGTTCCCACTTCACTGCTCTCACACTTTGGTGGACTTTGCTTTTATAATTGATTTTTGACCAACACTGATATTGATTATTACTAAGATCCAGTATCTGTTTCAGTCATGCAGTGCTGGTGACACAACGATCAGTGATGTAAAAGCAGGCAACAACTCTTAAAAATGCCACCCATGACACATTTTGTCAACCACTACATTTGACACACACAAAAAATGTAACCAACATAAATACACTTTTCAAAATGGCATCACTTTCATTAATGTAATGTCCTGTTCTCAAACACTGAAGGCGTGGTGAGAACAGCAGAGAACCACTTAAACAATACAGTGACAGCAGTGTGACTGCAGGTAAACAGATCAACCTAAACCTGTTTTGTTAAGAACTATCATCCTATCTTCTGTTTGTAGAAGGTTGCAAGGGGATTGGGAGGGATATTTATTGGAAATAACCTATAACTATTTTTTTTTAATAATTCAACTCTTTATTTGATTTTCATTTATAGAAAAACATATAAAAATAACCTATAACTATTGTGAAATTTGAACAAATACACACATTTAAAAAATATATGTTAAAGGAAATGTCACCAGATTTTGTTATGCCATCATAACATTTCCCCCCAGATCACTGTAGTTTTAAAAGTTGACTAAACAGTGTAAGTTTAATGCAGAGGACAGGTACCAATGAATTAATAAGTCAAAGCAAATATGGATAAAAATATGAGTAGTTCTTGTTTAACAGCAGTTGAATACACTGTGCAAGAGTGAAGTGTAACATACCTGTTGAATTTAAGCATAGTCTCCAAAGGCACCCAACCATCATCAAGCTGCAGTTGTTCTTTGAGAAACTTGTCTCTTGGAAGGTTGTGGTCCCCAAAGTAGTACTGGAGGCACGAAGGAGAAATACTGTTGGTGTTGAAAACAACTGAATGTTGCAAATATAAATAAAAATTCAAACATCTGAATTACCTCTAATTGTCGTGCCACTTTCATCTCAATTGGAGACATCTCTTCTTGATTTTCTGCCATGACTCTTCTGTGTCTGGTTAGGCAATTGAGGAAAAAAAGATTTAAAAAATTACATTTGTATTGATATGACCTACATTTACATAAATTAAAACATTGGCTTATTAGTCAATAAATATGTCTTAAGCAAAGATTCCAAACTTCTAGGTTCATGGTTTTTAAAACGTGAAGACTAGAAATTTGAGTATTTTCCACAATCTACATGTGGTAAACATTACATTATCCACTGTCGTTTACTCTAACAATTATTCATCTTCAAGATGTGTTTAAGCCCTGGCAGCCATCCAGACCTGTTAACTTCATTTTATCATTTCTGCAGATTACATGTTTCCCCCAAGACTGGAGCACAGCAGCTAAATTAACCTCAATAGGTTAGGAGAGAGGGCTGACCTGTATACATTTCAAAATACCTGCACTTTAAAGAGTAAAATATCTACAAGGCCAGATGCCAAGAAGGGTATTTTCTTATGTGCTGAAATTTGAATGAACCACCGCCTTCAGCAATAAGAAAAATAGTTTTTAAAACCTTATCTTGTTTAACGACAGCTGTGGTGAATCAATTAACAAGCATGTACAATAATGATCATCCTCGCACCTTGAATGGCTAGGGTCAGCAACAAAACTCTATAAAGATACATTAGAGTACATAAACCATGAAAAGCAGCCCATCGGTGTATGGGCAGGTTTCATGCATCTGATGTCATGCTGCAGCTAGCATACGAGCTAACCTGCTAGCAACCGGCCACGCTGCTCACTAAAAACAGCAAGTCACCCTGCTTTTTGTGTCAAGTCACGTCAACAGTACAGTACTTACTCAGGGTGACATTTAGTGAGCTATACATTACTTTATTTGTTGTATTAGTCACTTAAAATCTGCGTGGCGTCATTCAGACACCAGCAGCATGCCGTTCAAACAAACTAAATAAGATATCGTCTGTGTTGTTTTATTACCCTATATAAACATGTCCTGGTGAATATATGAGACACCACATGAGAACGATTTATATCGACTTTAAAACGTGTACTTACGATACCCTGAATTACTGCCAGCAGCAGTTTTAACCGTTCAAAGCCTTCAGAGTTTCGTCTGCACGTTGTGGAACTGCGTGGATGAAGAGTGCTACTGCTTCGTCTTCGTCTGCAGTTTTAATGAAGGTTTGTAAACTAGCTCAAAGGTTCATTACCGCCGCCTACTGGACTGCAGTCGGAACTGTACATAAACACCAGGACCGCTAAACCCAAAGCACCAAGAGCTAGGGTTTTTTGAGGGGGGTCGTATGCGCAGAATTGATTTCTACTGCATTGTATGTGTAAAATTCCCCACATATAAATAAATGAATGAATAAATAAATAAATAAATAACAATAGGGCATTCCATCAAATGGAAAAAATATATCACATTAATTTTTAACTATATTTCATTCAGTAACATTGCCTCAATTGAAATGCCTTCAACTGTTACACTCTACATCACAATTGTTGTAAACTCACTCAGATTCAATCAGTCGTATTGTTTTCTAATTTTAAGACACCTTTGAGGTCCACGTGTACCTCACTTGTAACCCCAAAGACTACACACACTCAGACTTTAATGCTTCTTTAGTCTTTTGACGCTGTGCCTGTGTTTGACAAAATTGCTCCACTTGACAATTTTTTTCACATGTAGTTTTATTTTACTACAACAGAGCTATCTCCTTATGTCCATTCTGCTAAAAATGTGGTTTGACTATTGGAGAGTCAAGCTTGAACCACTGTTGCAGGGGACAGATGTTGTTCATGGATGTAGTCTGTCTTGGAGTAAGGCAGCTGCATGAGGACTGTCTGTGATACAAAGGGCTCAATTTCCACTGTCCGCACTGGATTCACACACTGCTTCTTTACTTGGCGAATGATTTCTTCAGGTGCAGATGCGGGCACTGCTGCACAAAGAAACGAAAACCTCAATCAGTCCACTAACACAAAGCAAGATGATATCACTTAACCCTGAACCACTGTTGCAGGGGACAGATGTTGCTCTTGAACGTTGTCTGTGTAGTAGGGGTTAGGTTGAACTGTCTATATTCACAATGCGTCACGAAAAAGTTGGCTGATATCACTATGCAGCGGGGCGCAGCACTGCGCAGAGTAGAGTGGAGCGTAGAGCAGAACAGATTAATAGCTACGAGAGCTACTTTTTTTAACTTCAAAAACAATTTTTGACAAAACCATGCCAGATCAGAAAAAACAATTTTTCACCTTGTCAGAAATACTGAAGCTTCTGACTGAGGACAGTGGTACTGCCGAAATCCCCACTGACTCCAAATCAGACAATGATGACCTGATTTATACTGAACCTGAGTTTGATGGTGAGGGTGCAGATTGCCTCGTTCAAGACGCACCAATGGAAGAGAGAGTAATCTTTACATTATTAATTACTTATTTATTTGGTGTGGAATTTATTCGGTAATGTTTAGTACAGTGAAAAATCACCAATTCATATTCTGCAGATGCAATGTCCCTGTCTGCTTATGTGAAATTAGTGAAGATAGTTTTGCGCCACAGAGAAAGTGCCATGGCGAATGAGTTATTACTCCTCAACAGCTAATACATGGAATTTCTTTGTCTACAAAGTGAAGAGTGCGCACATTCCAGGACAGGGTCTGAGCTACATGTCAGTCATGGACTTTATGTCATTCCCTCTACACACTGTTTGTGGACAATTTCTACTGCAGCCCTGCCCTCTTTGAGGAACTGTCCAGACGAAACATTGATGCATGTGGGACATTCAGAAAAAAAACGAATTGGCTTTCCAAAGACCAAACACAACGACCTGCCTAAAAGCGCAAAAAAGGGAGCTATACAGTGTTTTTCGTGAAATGGATGGACACAAGTGAAGTGACCGTTTGCTCCACTGTCCACAGAGCATTCAGCAAGAAGACCGTGAAGAGGAGAGTGAAAGAGGCTGGTGTGTGGCTAAACAAGAACGTGCTCATTCCTGATCCCATACTAGGCTACAATCACAACTTGGGTGGTGTGGATCTTTCTAATGCCTTGATTGGCTAGTACAGTGTGCACCACAAAACTATGAAATGGTACAAGACCTTCTATCATTTTAAGGACATTGCTGTGGTCAACAGTTTCCTTCTCCATTAGGAACTGTACAAAAAGAAGGATTCCACCATGAAAAAGCCCGTCACCCCGAAGCACTTCAGGAATAAGCTTGCTGCGGAGATGCTTGAGTTTGCCAAAGCCCCAGCATCACCTCCACCACAGGATGCTGGCATCAAAAGGGTGAAGACACCTGTGTATTGTATGAGGTGCCAGGTCCCTCTGTGCTTCATCCCTAAAAGAAACTGCTTCTGGTATTGGCATCATAGACATATATACGTATATATGTCTATGATTGGCACAGCCATTAAAGAGCATATTGCAGGTTAAACTTTTTACAAAATGTATATATAATCTTGTCTAAAAATTGCCATTTGAAAAGTTAATGGAGGATTTAAAACGTTTTTCAAGACATGAGGGCACGAATGCTGAAGCTGTTTGGGCTTCAGAGCATCAGCGCCAGCACCTTCTTCCGCCATCAGCGTCTTTGCACAATTCCAACGATCATGCAGGCAGGCAGGCATCTGAATTAGATGGGGGGCGGACTGATCCTGTCTGGTGACTGCAGGTAGCACACCTCAGCTTATATCATTAATATAGAAGGCCGGTCAAAACAGTATGATATAATATAGTTTAATATATCAGTTTTTGTGCTTAAATGTCACTTGTGTAATGTAACACAGTAACATCACTAAATATTTTATACAGAGCTCAGAGGTCCCAAGTAGCAGCTGGTGTGAGGTAGAGGGTCAAAAGTGCAGTATACGGTTTCTTAACAAGCAACATATGCAAGTGTAAGCCCTCATCACAGACAGAAATCAGCAGGTAAAGACACGCAAGAACAGACGTGTACAAACAAGTACACACAAAAATCTAACCCTAACCCTGTTTTAGGTTGCCAGGTGGGTGCGGGAGGAGTTGTGTCCAAAAGGAACAAGCCATTTCTTCGACATCTGGCATATTGGCAAATATATCTTGATGAAGGTAGTTGCGTTTGAGTTGTCTATAATTACATTTCTTTCTTTTTTTTACATTTTGTGTTTCTGTTGTGAAACAGGTGTAGGGAAAGCTTTGGATGCTGCTTCAAAGGAGAGGGAGTGTGAAGATCTGAAGCTGTGGAGGCCAGCTCTCACAAACCACCTTTACTGGACTGCCACTTCCACTCCTGATGGAGATCCAGATGTGATGGAGGCCAATTGGAAACGCATGGTCAACCATGTTCAGGTGTAGGGAAAGGAGTTGTGTCCAAAAGGAGTAAGCCATTTCTTCGACATCTGGCATATTGGCAAATGTATCGTGCACAAATAAATAATAAAAGGTTTGTGCACACTGCATATATAATTTACATTGTCTGTGTTGCGTTACCTATTAAAGTAGTATCTTTATATTGTTGAGGCTAGTTTGTTGGTTTGGCTAACAACGTAGCTAGCCATTTAGCCGTCATCATGGAAGCACAGATACAGCTTATCTGTTTTGTCTGAATTATATTAATGAATTAATGAAACAAGTTCATAATGCCCACAGGCATATGGTCATGTTTATTGAGTTCACCAGGCTAATTTGCTAGCTAGCCAGTTAACTAGTTTACCAGCCAACAGGCTGTCAGTTAGTTGCTTTGCTAGCCAGTGTTTACGTTTAACTGGTGACAGTATTAACTGGTCTTCTGACTTTCACGCAGGCGTTCTCCTAAAAAGGACTTTATAGTTTGATAATTTTTGATCTGTCTTTAATATCTAAGTATCTAACCATTTATGTAAGTTCAACTGCGTTCAGAAGACGTATTAACCTCTCGTAACGTATCTTGAAATGTGAGAAAGTCATCCGTTAACACCGTCATCAGTTAAACTGAAACACCGGCTATAAACGCGCCTTTTTTCCCTGAACCTTTTAATGTGAAATGTGAAGGAATAACATAGTGTTTGACTGATTAAAGTATGTAAAAACATTGAGATAACCTGTTATGTCTGACTAAACGTATTTATGTGCATTTATAAAGTAGTGACCCACAATAGATACTGTGAGAGGTTACAGTTAACAGTTAATGAACAGTTAGTTCCAGTTGACAGTTGGTTGACTGTTAGAGTTTCAGTTAGAGTGCAGTTGTTTTGGTTGACTCGACGCATCTGTCTCTCGTCTCTTCAATTACCTCACTCCACAATAAGCTATTTAAAATGTGTATATGTTTTCAATATAAAACAAATAGTGATTTATCAATATGCTATATCTTCTCGAAATGGTGGGTTAATCTGTTGTAGAAACTAATAACATTTTTATTTTTTATTTTATTTCAGATTTATATAAGAACAAATTCTTATTTAAAATGGCGGTCTGGCAAACGACGAGGGCCACTTGAGTGAAGGGGAGGTGGGCTATGAGATTAAAACACAGTTAAAAAATTAAAAAATATACAGCAACGACAACAAACACAAGCACAAAAAACAGACAGATAGAAACAACAGTCAATAAAAGTAATATGGAGGGGGAAAACGTATGAATTATTACATGGTGGAATATGATGTTAAAATGGCAGTAAAATTGTCATTTTTGCTCGAATTTGGTCTTCTCAGGATTTATAGATAAGATCTCATATGAATTGGGTTGCAATGGTTTTTACGTTTTTGACCCGGGAGGACAACAGGTGTGTCTTCTCTCCTATGTTTTAGCCAGCAGGGAAGATGGGAAGGGATGGAGCAACTTGGGAGAATTTATAGATGTATATTATGGGCGGGGCTGGACATTTTGCAGTGTAGCGGTATTGCCTGGGGATAGGGTCAAAATATCAATATTGGTCTTATGCATCAAAAAGTGTGACACAGGTAGTCATGACTTAAATATAGGCAACTTGTACTTGAGAAACAAAATTATTCAGATATTTTCAATATTCAAATGTTCAATTGTCGTAGATCCATTAGAGTGGACAAAATATTAGAAACACCTTTCAATATAATGAACCCTAATACACCACCATCACCCACAATAACCTCAGTAATAAGCAAAGTAGAATTAACACCTTCTTGACAATGTTAACAAAAAATAAAAATGTATAAACTTCATCAATGTAGAATTTATAGCAGAGCTGTTGTATTGGATTGAATTAGATTACGGTTGAGTGTATGTATAAGTACTTTGCTGTACCATTTACTGTTCTATTTCAAATTGGTAAAGTCAACTTTATATAAAAAATCAAGCAAATGATTTAAAAGCTATGACTTGTAGGTTTTAAAATCTGCTGAACATTCAGCATTACTATGTGTTTTATTATCTTGGTTCTCGTATGGAAAACAGAACAAGTGAAAGAATTTGAGTAATAAATTATTTCTGCCCTAAACATACTATTCTCTGCAGCACATGCTCTCTTCAGCTGTGGCCATGTCCTCGCATTTCCCACACAAGTAGCACCTGTCAAACAAAACGTGCATCAGGAAAATGTTTCTCTCTCTGTCTCTCTCCCATGGTAATAGTAAAGCGCTATACCTTGTAGTGTGGATATAACAGGTATGAGACACGACTTAAACAAGCTCATTAGTTTCTGTTATTGGTAAGTATCAATACTCCTGCCTGTATTAGATGACCAATACTAGTTTTGCTATTGCCTGATGCATGATGGTAATCTGTACAATATTGTTATGTGAGCACAGTATTACATGTCCTTAGCTAACGTGTATATATCTATAGGCTAACACCGGTCTCTCACCAAGACAAACTGCCCTGCTCCCCACTGATTGTCCTGACACAACAACTAAAGCTCTCTCCTCTGGCAATTTATTCTCCTCCTGGGCTCTCCCTGCTCTCTGGGGCACATAGCAGGCTCATAATTACACAGCTGTGGCCCATCATATGTGTAATTGTATACATTTACAGTCTCTTCAGCGTCAGCACTGGTATTGGGATCCATTGTTTTCCTACTGTTCAAATTGACCTCTCTCCCTCCAGTTACGTAACTGCCAGTCCAGCTTTTTCAGATGAAGTTAAATTTTCTCACAGAAACGACTCCAGAAGCCTCAGTAGTGTATTTATAAATATATTTTAAAGAAAAACTACTTAATGAATTATTTCTCTAAACATTGATTCAATGGGGGCTCTAACCTGCAACCTGCTCTTTAACAAAGAGTGTGTTGTTGATACTAGCTATGCTAACGGTTAATCTGTGAATCAGTGGGTTTTGATGGACTGTAAAATAAAACAATTTGTAAAAACATGCCTAGAATTACTGAAGTTAACATTATAATGTAAAAGCAAGGAGGTAAGAAAAAAGAAAGGTAGTGAGGCAATGCTTTTAAATATTGAGTTATTGCCATAAAGTCTAACGTAACTTTAATGCTTTCTATCACAGATCTCATTCATGTTGTATTCTCAGTCTCTTTTATATAGTTGTAGACACATGAGCCTCAGCAAATATCTGTTACACCAGCATTGTGATTATCATTAGAGTCGAAGTCCACTTTAATTAAATGTTTGAGGCTATGTTGATGGCCTTATATTGTTATATTTTATTTAACACAGAAACAAAACAGCAGTGTATTGCAAGCTGTATATTTTAAAAACCAAATCATAGAAGTAGCTGAGCGAGTAGAGACAGAGAATGTGTGTATGTGACATGAGGCTGCAGCTGCCAGAGCACCCCGCTTAATATCTGAGAGCAGCTGCTAGCTAACAGCTACCTACTGAGAAGGATGTTATAGTATAGACTAGTCAAACTCAACTTGTCAGTGCCCTCTTGTAGACCAGTTTTGTAATATTAATAAATCTGATGGTTAAAAGCATGTGTCTATGTTCCCACGGCTCTATGTTCCCACATTTCTAAGAGATTATTCAAATTTAGACCCTATGTTCCCACAGCCCTCCGTCCCACAGACATGTGGGGTGTCCTGGTGTCTCTGTGAGGTTACGAGTTAAAGTCCCTCATGAGCAATAATTTACTAAGCAAGCACAACGCTGTTCTGAGTGGGCCGTCTTTTTGCACTCGCAAGATCAGGCTTTTCTCCTCATTGGGTTGACCAATCCATCTGATACGGCACATGGGCTTTGAGCATTGGCATAACCAGGGACTTATGGAGCCGAATTGTCAAATTTCACAAATTTAAAACATTTAAATGTTGAAGTTCTATCCAATCTGCTGATGCCTGGAGACTGGGGTTGGATGGGAGCAGACTGTTCAACATTCAGTCCAGAGAACTAGCCCAGAAGATTGAAGCTCTCTGAAAGTCACTGAGATTCTGTGACACACATATACATGATCTTGCAGGCCGTCAAGCAGAGCCAGCAGCCACATGGTGTTGTATGGACCGAGGGTGGCATGGTGGTAGAGTACCCCTCATTGCCTGACGGCAGCACACTATGGCACATTCCCTCCTTACAGGCCAGGGATGTTCCCAGCAGCCCAATGGCGAATTATCTTCAGTAGAAACATGGAACAGGACCTGTTCCCTATGTGGCTATAAATGACTCATTCAAATGTAACACAAATGCAATTCTTATTTTCAGGTACACTAATTAAAACATACTTGAATATTATATTACAATTCTGCAAAGTCTGTTCTGCTGGATACCATTAAAACTATATATATTATAGTATATTATTTTTAACCTGTATATTCAACCAAAACTGCAATATTTGCAAATCCTTTATGTACCTGCATTTTTTCCAGGATATAGATATCACTTGTGAACCAGTGGCAACTTAAGACCCTTTTTAGGGGTGCTCAGATCAAGTTTAGCACCCCTAAAAAACAAGAGATTAATTATTATTGTTTTGTTTTTTTCTAAAAAGTATTTTATACAACTTTAATTATTTTGAGAGGCTGTCTCTTAGAGATGGGACAAACACTTATGCTACAGGTTCAAATGGTTTTATTTTAACAGGTCTAATGTACTTTGGATAGTTATGTCATTAATATTGTCTTTCCCTCAGGTTTCATTAACTATCTGTGATTGTTTATTCTGAACCATTATTATACATTATAGTAGACCACTCTACTATGTAATAATATTTATTGCTGTAATTTATGTTATTCACTGAAATTAGTAATTTAGCAGGGGGTTTGAACACTTGCAGGGCATTATATGTCAAATTCTCATTAGGAGCGGAGGCCCCCTAAAGGTCTGATTCTAAAACCTTTCCTTTAAATGAAGCAATTCGTTGGTGAAGAGTTACAGGGTATAGATCATTTGCCTTAACTAATGAACTCTGAATCTCACAATACTTTATACCATAAATAAATAACAGACCCAATTACACCATAAATTATTCAAAGCTTTAAGAAAAGACCAACTATGTAATCTTTGTCACTGTGTAAATAACATAAAATGAAACTCAAATAGTCATTAAGACCCAATTTAATACCTTTAATGCAAATCATTAATTGATTTGAACAGAAATTACATTCACATGTGTATTGATTTATTTAATCACGTAGCACCCTGGTGGCACAGCTCTACTAAAATGATGCTTTGGTGTGTACTAGCGCATCATTGGTCAAAGTAGTGTGTTTTTAAAGTGGATTTTAATCTTACACAAATATGATCATCTTTTTCCTCTCCAGTCTTTCTTTTCCTTTCTTATAAAACCTAAACACTCAGATAGTAAACTATAATACAAACCATGAAGACCCTGAGTTTTAAGTGACATTTCTTGTTCTTCGTTACATTTACGGTTTGGCAAAAGTGTAGCAGCCTAAAGGCAATTATGCAGTGCAAAACATGGATTTACTTGACAGATCTTGGTGCGATAGTGTACTTGACACTTGCACAATTATTCATTTGATCCATTTGGCACAAAATAACAACAAAGATTTCTAATGAATGTAATGACACTAAACACTGTAAACACAAACACATCCATGTGACCTGGCTGGGCTGGGAAGAGACCCTACGATCTCCCAAGAGTCCAGTTCAGGGTCATATTTCTCAATGCTCTGCAGATAAGTCCCTTTTGAGTAGGAGTATCCTCCGGTTACATAAATACAACCGTTTATTACCACAGCCCCACACTCCATCCTCCTCTCCTCCATCACAGATATTGATCTCCATTCGTCTCTCTCTGTGTCATAGCAGTCTGCGATAGTTGTCTGTCCACCCACCAAATAAAGCTTGTTATTGAGAGACACAGAACTCAGGCCGTACTCTGAAAACAGAGGGTTAACAAATTAGAAAACAGCATTCAATACATCTACACTTCTATCTTTTTTTCTTTCTCTCATACCTGGACGAGGGCTTATTGTAATGATACTCCACTCATTGACGTCTGGCCTGTAAACTTGGATTTTTTCATAGGTGCAGCTCCCTCTGTACCCATAGTGGCCTCCAGTCACGTAGATTTTATCTCCTGTTACACAGGCAGTGGCATTTCCTACACCTGAAGTGGAAACAGAGGTTAGTTAGCATTTGAAAATAACTCTCTATTTAAGTGTTACTGACTTAATATGTATACATATGAAAAAATTGATTATTTTCCTCATATGCTTTCAATAAAATGCATGACCATATGATTATGATACATTAATGCAATGCTATTGATTATTACATTACAATGTACATTACATGTACCATTTATACTGTGAACATTTGCACATCCGTCAATATAAAACTGTTCACTTAAAATATATTTATACTTATTTAGTAATTTAACATTTTATTTATATTATCTATGATCGTCATAAATGTATTTTCTCTTACCTTCTATTTTTCATTGTAATGAACAAGACAACACCAAGACAAATTTCTTTTATGTGCACACTTTCTTGGTTATAAACCTGTTTAAACCTGATTTCAAATAAACTTTTACATATTTTTTTGCACAGAAGGATGCTATAGTGGATTTTGGCCCCATCATCTGTATTGAAACTGCATTAACGGTGCAATAAATGACATTCAGCCTCACTGGATTTCAGCAAACAACTATTTGCTATTTAAAGATACAGTGAAGAACTGGCAACCTGAGCAGTGAATGAAGTCATGCTCCCTCCGGTGTGTTATCCGAGCTTCTCTGTTAATTGTTTTGATAGCCGGTCTAGCCATACATGCATGTTTAGTGCAAGTGAGCGTTAATGTTAATGCATGCAAACATTCTCAAATTACAGCTGAACAGCACACTAAATGATGCTTTAGCGAGAAATAGACACTAATAGAATCTTAAACCACTGTCTAGTTTGACAGTTTGAGCTGAGTTTCTTGAGCTGTCGGTTCAGGGATCGCTTTTTTGTCTATTTGGTTTGGTCTGAGATGTTGGTGTGACATCTCGTTGCTGAATGTTGTGTATTGTAACTTCAAGAAAGGATCTTCTAATGGCCAGTATGAGCAGGAGGAATGATAAAAAAGTGTGTCAATGTTCATTTGAAGAATATTGAGTGAACCTATCCTTTAAACAAATTAGCATTGTTATATAGGGCCAAGAGGCAATATTCCTCTATAGTACTGGTAGATCTCTGGTTCTTGGGCAAATAATTAAGTTATTATATGTATACTGGACTTGAGGGTAATTTGGTGTGACAGGTACATACATAATGAGCAATGCGGCAGCAGCAGTCACCAGGGCCCAGCAGTCCTCATGGATGCAAATAAAAAGCATTAATTTATTCTTTTTTCATATATCACTTTATTGTTTTGCATACCTTGGATCATTTTGGCCACAGGGAACCATTTCTTTTTCAGGGGATCATAATATTCTGTCTCTCGCTCAGGAGCTCCTCCTCTGTAGCCTCCGATAGCATAAATGCAGCCATGCAAAGCCACAGAGCAATGATAGTATCTAGCTGTAATCATGGGGCAACCCTCGGTCCATTCATCGTAGTCACAGTTATAAATCTCCACTGTGTCCAGGGCCTCAACAGTGTTTGTCTTGTAACCGCCAGTCACATAGATATTTGCTCCAAGTAAACTGACGCTGTAGCTCTCTCGTGCATGATCAGGCATGTCCTTTCCTTGCACCCATGTGTTGCTTATAGGATCCCATATATGAACTTCACAAAGAGGATGCCAGTAGTATCCTCCGATGATGTACATGCTTGAAGACATTTTTCTGCTTGCAGACATCTCCTTGCTGTTGGACCTTAAAGCCTGAATGATCATGGATTTAAGTTTCCCTTCACTGCTCATCAAGCACTGTCTGTGAACTTCTAAAGTAGCTTTGAAGTAAACCTCGTCCAGGTCAAGATGGATGGAATGCAGCAGGTCTGCAGCCCGATGAACACGATTATCCAAGTCATGGGTTACCCATTTGGCCACAGCATCTACCAGCACTTCATTTCTCTGCACGTTGAGGTTCTGAGCAGCCAAAACTGATTTCATCTTATCATGATCCAGCTCCAGGAACTCCTCCTGCTGAGTAAGGTCTGCAAACCTGCTCAGCATCAATCTCTGGGCCTCCCTCTCCAGGCCAGGACACAGGTGGAGCTGAGCAAAAGCATGCATGCCCAGACAGTTGTCTACATCTATGAGGCGAATGAGGAACTCCTCGCATGCTTGTTTCACAGAGATAAACTGCAGGAGGTCTGCAGCCTCCAGCAGGCTCTGCACGTTGCTCTCTGTGATACACACCTGAGCTGTGTACACATAGTTCACCAGGGAACCCAGAACCGCACTGTCAACCCCGGTCAGTTTGATGACGTTGTTTGACCTCTCCCTCATATCAGCTGTGAACATGACTTTGAAATAGGAGCTCCTGGCTGACAGCAGCACCTTGTGGCAATGAAACATCTGTCCGGATTTGGCACACTGCAGAGTAACATCAGTAAACAAGCCACTGATGTAGAAGTGCCTGAGAGCATCCAGGAGCTCGACTGGATGGTCTCCATCGCAGAAGTTGTATGTGTAGACTTCAGTTTGTTCATGTGACATGGTATCTGTATAAAAAATACAATGTGAATTAGACATGTGTCATTGTTTTTCTTTCTTCTGTTTTGTGTAAATGAATACAACACAGAATAATAGGATGATCTTTTTGCTACACTGCTTGGCCTGGTGCACTCCATGCTCTTACCGAATGTTGTGTTTATTTGTGTGTGCAGATTAACTATTATTTACACAAGTAATGACAGGCAGGTTACACAATCAGGTTAAAAGCAGGCAGGGGGTGTGAGAGTGGGGGTGGGGGATGCTGTATCTGCCCTGTGTTGTTTTCTCTTTGATTTACACATTTCATTTAGCATTTTTAACACTGGCCTTACATTGTTTTAGATAGTTCTATATAAATGAAACATTCAATACACATGTAATAGTGTTCGATGTTTTCACCTTATTTAATGTTTTTATATCAAACAAAATGTAAAATTATAGTATTCTGGAAATAATAAGATAGTTTCATTAGATAGAATAATTTAAGTGATATACACTCACCAACCACTTTGTACAATATATGCAATCCAATAAAACAGCTCTACCATATATTCTACTTTAATGAAGATTACACATTTTCAGCTTTTGTTGACATTGTCAGAAAGGTGACAATTCTGCTTTAGGTTTATTACTGAGGTGGTAGTGGGTGGTGGTGGTGTTTCTAATAATTTGTCCGCTCCATTATAAACATGAGGAGGACAAAATATTCGGAATGCACTCCAGTACACCAACACCACCCACTATGACCTCAATCACCTTTCTGACAATGTCAACAAAATCTGAAAATGTAGAAGTAGGCTATCATTTATGTGCAATGCTGTTGTTACCTATTGGATTGCATTAGATTACACAGGTGTAAGTGGCCGGTAAGTGAATGAGCACACATACAATCATCGGTCAAAACATAGCCAAATTGTGGGACTAAATGAAGAGACGGCTGGCAGCGACAGAGTCAGCTCTTCTTACTGCTGAGCAGAGCCAAATGATCTGACTGACTGAAAAGAGACGGAATTCCCATCACTACTGTGAATGATCAAATGACACCACCTATAGGCTGAGAGCAAAACACAACAAAGCAAGGCTCTCATTTATAATTAACTACAGCTTCACGAGGCTTCATAAGTAAATGACTCTTCATGAAGCGTGCAGTTTTAACGCTTGTAGGATAATAAACAGAGATACAGCAGGCTTACCTCTCACCCATGGGTGCCTCGCTGTGCAACAATGACAGTGGACAGCGTCCTCTCTTTGAACAGCTCCTCTCAAAAACACATGAGCCTCAATTTAGCTCACGCAGGACGGTCGCAGGCGGCTCTATCCTATTTTGGTATTTGTATGCAGTGTGTGTGAGAGAGAGGCGCCCAGCAGCGGACACCCCTCCTCCCTTCACCTCCCCACCCCTCTCCCTCTCTCCTCTCCTCTCCTCTCCTGCACTACACTCCACCAGCAGGTCCTTGGTAGCGACATTCAAAAGGGAATATTTTCCCCCAGAGCCTAAATATAACCTGCATCCACAGTCTTGTGATAGTGACGGTGCATTATGTGTGTCCAACAAGCAGAGAGGCATTAACAACAGAATACAAATCCTATACAAATAAGCATCGCCTTCAATGCATAACAAGAAGCCACTTCACCATTCATGTTTTCCCCCATTCTTGTCGTTGCCATGGTGTTTTGAACCCATTTCCAGTGTGGCCAAGGCTTTACCTCTAATCCTAACGAGGATTAACAGCACAGTGCACAATATTCATTCCTGCACAAGATGACTGCATGAGCTGCTCCATTTTTACAGAAAATTTGCATGGAAATATGAGAGAAGCCTTTCAATACATTTTTTTTAATGAAATGCCAAGCATAGTGGAAAACGTTCCCAAATCATGTGGTCAAGCAAGGTGCAAATCCATGAGTAGTAGTAATAATTTTAAAGGCCCCTGCCACTCAAAAATGTTGTTCTTCTTCTTATTGCATTTTAATGAAAAGGGTACATCACTAACAGCTGAAAACTTGGGTAGGACTATGTTGTATTTATTTATACATTTGGGGGGGGGGGGGGGGGGGGGGTAAAATTATTTCTTAATTTCTTAATTTTAATTGACTTACACTTACTCCTTTTGAGTAAGGTGCTCTGAGACAGGGAGGGGAGCGTGTTTGTATTTTGTATGTCTTGTGGAGCTAAAATTTGAAAATAAATTATTTCAAGAAAGAAAACATGGGCAGGTATAAGTTTTAATAACATTTTTTATTCATTTAACTTTAATTTTAAATGTTAGATTGAGAATTGAGAGAAGTCCAAAGCATCAATTCCACCTTTAATCAGACTAATCATCACAATAAGTTTTTAAAAGTTAGCTTTATTTTTTCCATATTAAATTGTGTATCAGTTTATCTACATATGTTATATTATTTGAGGACACATATAATGCTCTGGCAGTGCACACTGATCTTGATAGGCCTTCTTTCTGCAATTATTCACACTGATTTTCCAGTTTATTATCCTCCTATGATTAATGAAACATGATCCAGTACTATAAGCTACTGCTTAAAATAACCATATAAATGAAATAATGAAAATTCCAAAACATTTGAAACTTTACAAAGTTATAATGCATGTCTGTTGTGCTGGATTGCATTAAACTGTACAGGTGTGCTTGATAAATTTGGAATAATCCCTTGTGTAAAGGTTCTCTGAATACCAGTATCTAAAGACATACCCACAGTACTTTTCGTAAGTGCATTTTATTTTACAGCTCTGCTTAAAGTGATCAAACAACAAACTGAGCAGCACATCACATTGAAACACTTTCATCTGGTTTTACTTCAACAAAGCGCACGTAAAACATCTAAACACTGGAATGTTATCAAAATGCAAGTTTTAAACTGCAAGTGTTCAACTTCTAAACAAGTTGTTAGTTGTAAATGCTATGTTGCCTCAAAAGACAGATTAATAACATTAAGACATAATTTTCAGATACTGAATGTTATCCTAGCACTGCGTAGCTGTTCACATTTAAATGGTAAGCTGGGCCGTCTCCTTAGCCAAAGACTTCAAGGCACTGAGGTCTCGCAGGGGAGAGGACACCCCCACACAATACCACAGATCTCCAGTGCGGTCTGCAGGAGCACTGAAGGACTCAATTTCCACTCCCTCTGTGGCAAGCAGTCCTACACAAAGAAAGACAATCAGTGTGAATTTAAAAGAGAAAAAGCCTTCAGTAAACACAACAATTAAAACCTTGTAAATCTTCAACTCAATATCACTTTCATCCAAACGGAAAACCAATTGTATTGAGATATATGAGAGTGAGCTGGTGTTGCACAGGGCAGTGAATAAGAGAAATAAAACATTATACTCAGATTATTTCACATCGGTTTCTACAGCATAAATAAATAACCATCAAACACATGATTTAGTGTGGAAATAGATGTTCTTAGTTTCATTATCCTCCTTTGCATTTATCGTTTTCATTCATTCATTCATTCATTCATTCATTCATTCATTCATTACATCCAACTGATGCAGCAGTTAATACAAAAAACAAAAAAGGAAAGCATTTAAAATCTTATGCCTATAGTTCACCATAGGAGCAACAATTGACATGTGTCAAATGGAGGCGTGTCAATTATTGACTGATCTACTGATTTCTCTTTGTCATCAGGTGGCTGCATCATATGAAATTTTCTCACCAGCTACTGAAGACAGGAGCTGAGGACTGGCAGAGGCCTTGAAGAACAGCAGATTCCCATTGAGAGCGACCGGTTGTCTGAACCTGCTGTTACTCAGCTCCAGTACGACTGGTACACCACCTTGAACTGAGCCGCTGGCTTTGTAGCTGCAGCCACTGGCTGTGATCTCCACCTGGCACAAACCACCGGCAGCTCCGTCGGACACGCAGTGGGTCTGGTTCACCTGTAGAGTCGGTTTACACAAAACATGAAAAGGTTATTTCCAAAAATGCACACTATTGTGATTTGGTGTTTGTGAGATGATGTTGATGTTGTACCGTGATTCCAGACTCCTTGGCTAGGCTCACGGCATTGATGAGGTTTGGGCAACAGCCAGATTCATTATTGAGCAGTCCAACCAGTACAGCAGAAGTCATGTAACCAGTGGAGGACTTCATGCAATCCCCTGGTTTGTGGGAAACAGCAGGTAAAGTTAATCAAGTGAAACATTTCTTAACAAAACAGTTCATCACAAAGAAAATTTATTATTTACATCTTCATAGTTTAATACAATAGCATATTTACAACTGTATGTCCTGCATCAAATATATTGCCTGTTTCACAATCATACCAGCAGAGGGAGAAAAATCCCACTATTACAATATTATCCTCCTAGGACACAGTTTGACACCCCTTCAAGCCACTAAGCAAACAGGTTAGACCAGTAGTTTTACCTTGAGTAGTAATCTGAACATGGCTGAATGGTTTCTTAGAAGCACTGCAAGACTGCAGCACAGCTCCAATGGCTTCTCCAAGTTTGATCAGCTGGTGAGATTCCTGGCAGAACGTGCTGGCCAAAACCTGTGCATTTACCTACACAGAGAGGGGAAAGAATCACAGAGCTTTTGTGAATAGAAGATCACACATATTGGTTACCTTTACCTATATTGATACCTTTCTTTCATTTCAGATTAAGATTGAGATAAGACTGCTTTTTTTGGGGTAATTTCACAGCAATTTTCTATGACGTTTTGTGGAAGGGACTATTTAATTCAAGCACTAAATGTAGGGATTTCCTTAAAAATAATTTAAACCCATGTTAAGATTTTCTCATTGTTTATTTAAAAGCGACTCTTACCTTTCTTGCATTTCACACAGCATTTTGAAAAAACTTGAACAGCAACAACCCCTCCTCCCTCCTATGTACCACCCCTGCACTCATTTTTACATGTTCTGCTTTGGATTTCATACTTTTTAAATAATTAGTACCACATTACATAGTTCTAAATAGGAAACATTCTAGGGAATCACAGACCTTCAAATAAACCCGTTAGCATGATCATTATTTCCCCAAAGCAAGGTTTGAAGAATCAGTATTGAACTATTTTCATGACCCCATGACCTCATTAATGTCACCATCAGGAAACACTTTTGGCGCTTTTCCACTATACAGTTCTAGCACTGCGTTTCCACTAGGGATAGTACCTGGTACCTGGTACTTTTTTAGTACCTGCTCTGCTGAGGTTCCAAGCGAGCCGAGCAGATACTAAATGTGACGTCAACAGACTGCCGGCCACTGATTGGTCAGAAGAGTTGTCGCTGGAAGAGTCATGAGCCGTCCCACACAAGAATCAAACCCGGCATTTTTAAATACCGGCAACAGCGTTACAGTCATTCGTTTCTCTTCTCTTACTTTGTGTGTGACAGAAAGCCACATACAGCAGCAAGTACACCTCTGCCTCCATGTCCTCCTCCATTATTTATGTGTTTTGTGTCGCGTATAAAACAAAGTCACGGCAGTTTCGCAGAGCCGTGCTATGACGACCCCGCCCACGTTGAGTAGGTACTATTGTAATGGAAAAAGGTTGTTCCTGGTACCGTACCGAGTCGAATCAAGCTGAGTAGTGCTAGAATTGTATAGTGGAAAAGCGCCATTTGGCTATGATGTGCCATGTACTCATAAGACAAAACTCAGAAAGTCTACATAAGAATATCTTGTGTTCTGTTGTATTGTTTGAACATCCTTTTTTAATCCATCCGTGAAATATTAAAATTTGCATTTATTTAAGTGGACTTATACTAATTATGACTTCATTTTAAAACATAAAATGAAAAGAAACATTTTTGGAGTATTTCTACATTTAAATTTTAAAGCATTATGTCAATATTGAGCAGGATATATCCTAAAAAAACATTTTTTTCTAAATAATTTGTGACAAATGATGCAAAATGTGTTATAAATCATAGTTTTGTTTTGCTCAAAGTGGATTATAGTTATTCCACATTTATATAAATCAGATTTTTATGATTGACAATTGACACTGGGTTACATGATGTCACTGACGCTTATATTAAAAAAAAAAAAAAAAAGTGAGAACACTAAGTAGAACTTACTGCTCCAAACAAGTTCTTGCCCTTCACCATGTCCACAATCTGTAGAGCGATGTCCTCCCCGCAGCGGGCCTGTGCCTCCTTGGTACTGGCTCCCAGGTGAGGACAGCTGATGACATTGGGATGGTCAACCAGTGAGCGGTTCTTAGGTGGCTCCTGTGGCCAAACATGAACACAGAGTAAGATGTAGACCACAGCATCTCCATTATTGTTATTCAGGAGTGATTAAAAGGACATCACTGGATTGTAAAAACAAATACTATACTTACATACTGTATAGTGCTTGTAATCAGTGCAATACAGCACATAAGAGTTATTTGTGTGATGATATAATAATCTTACCTCAACAAAGACGTCAAGCCCTGCTCCTCCGCACTGTCCAGATTCCAAAGCTCTGAGGAGAGCATCTTCGTCAATGATGCCTCCACGTGCACAGTTCACAACCTTCACTCCTTTCTTGCATTTTGCAAATGTTTCATCATTAAGCAGACCTTGAGCAGAAAGAAAAAGAAATTCTCCAACTTGCAAGCACAGTTTCTAATAGCAGTTAAATCAGGAGAGCCTCGTGGAACTCACCAGCAGTTGAAGGCATTAGAGGAGTGTGGACAGTAATGTAGTCGCATTGGGGCCAAAGACTCTCCAGAGGCATCTGCTCCACCCCCCAGCTGGCTGACACCTCAGGAGGAGTGATTGGATCATAGCCAATAGTCTGACAAGAACAAAAAACATTATCCTGTTAGTCTGCTCTAAATATTGCAGTGCAGTCTCATTATGTTGTGATGTGATATCTTTAACTACCTTCATGCCAAATGACTGCATTCTGGAGGCGACTTCCTTTCCTATTCTTCCAAGTCCAACTATTCCCAGTACTTTGCCATACAGCTCTGCACCCATGAACTGCAAAATTAGAAAACCAACAGAACTCAGTGTCACATCTGATTATCAACGACTGGCTGGACAATGGAGCCGACCATGCAGCAGTAATCGCTTTGTGTGCCAACTGCAAACACAGTCATCGGACAACCTCAAAGCTGTGCTTACCTTTTTGCGATCCCAGTTCCCTGCTTTCATGGACATTGTAGCTTGAGGCACATTTCTGAAAACACAGTCACATATTAATGAAACGATTTAACAGTACTTGAGGACATTTAAAAAGAATGTTTGTGGCACAACAGCATGTCAATATCTGCTCATAATGTTTCATCTTGCCTTGAGAGGCTCATCAGCAGGGCACATGTCAGCTCAGCAGCACTGATCGTGTTACCGCTTGGAGTGCTGGATTAAACAATTGACAGTCAATGGTCAGTTCATTATACTGAAATTGCACAATAAATCAAATCCCTGTATAAATTCACCACTTACTTCATGACAATAATGCCCTTTTTTGTGGCGGCATTAACATCCACATTGTCCACACCGGTCCCAGCTCTCCCAATGATTTTAAGATTACTGGCAGCATTGATAACATCAGCCGTTACCTTGGTTGCAGATCTGACCACAAGGCCGTCATAGTCCTGTGACAGTGAGAAAAGCATGTCGATCTCATGGTGTTTCATATCAGTTGTTCATCTATACTAGGCACACGACTCAAAACTGTACTTTACCCTGTGCTAATTTGATCAAATACTCACTTTTGGAAACTTTCACCACTAAAAGCACAGTATAAAACTTTAAAGATAAGGCCATTAAAATCATTATTATTATTATTATTATTATTATTATTATAATAATATCAACTTGAGGTCTTGTTTTCCAGAAAGAACTGTGTCAAAATACACTTTTAATACATTCATTATTTAAGCTGATATTAGTCAGACATGTTTCATATTTTTGAATAAATTTGTGTTAATCGCAACCTGCTCTGAGACTTAAATGGGTTGGGGGTAATTTGGAGGTTTTGGTGGTTAGCAGCTCATTTTTGCCTTATGACTGATTCTGCAGTAGAACAAACGTAATCCTTAAAACTGCTTTCTTTAACAACCCTTTGCGGTCTGAATAGTTCATTCAGTGCCAATGCAAACATTTGTAAGTGAATGCTGACAAACTACTGTAAGTGGCACCCAGGAGAAAATGATGGGATGAGTTGCATCAGCTTCTGAGGGGGCGGTGCTTACTAAAGCTACAATCAATTGTCACACCTCAACTCGAATTTTTTTAGAAACGTGTCTGACTCAGTTGAAAAGTAGTTCCTATAATCCTATTACACGCACGATACAACCACATGCTCTTAATCTGAAGTTTCAAATATTCGCCAAAAACATCTGCAACGAGCAAATGATGCTACTCACAGCGACTAATGGGACTTTTTTTTTTATAACTTTTAATGTTTAAGAAACTGTTAGCAGATCAGAAAATGAGCATGTTACGTAAAGGAAAAAAACGACACTTAAGGAAAGCACTTGTGCAACACGGAGAGCCAACTTTACCTTAATCTCTGCGATTAACTCATCTTTCTTCATGTTCTGCTTCTCGGTGACTTGGATGCCATTTTCCTGCAGAATCGCCCTGCAGCGGGGGTCTACACTTTCACTGATTAACACAGTCCTGATGGAGATCGGGGCCATCTTGTAGTTCTTTTTTTTTTTGGTGGATTGAAAGCAAAGTGGTGTTGAATGGTCGCTGGCTCGGTGCAGTGATGGAGACGAGGAGTTGCGTTCCCACTGTTGGTTTTGAATGGTTATCTGGGATTTAAGACAGCCCCTCCCAATGTAAAACCCGCCTCTCGTGTATCTCCTGCTCTGACGTAGACGTTCACATTTCCATATTTTCAATAACCAGTTGAGCAGAAAATGCTGCAGGCAAGTTTAATATGAGTAGGCAAAAAAGAATACATTACTCCAGTACTAAGAAAAATCCTGCATTCACACTTTTACCAAAATATAAAAGTATTATCAGCAGCAACAACAAAAAAAGTACAAAAAGTGAATCATTATGGAGGGAATGCATTATATTTTGCAAACTGGCCATATGTATTTAAAATCATAGTCTGAAAAATAGCTGTCAGATAAAAAGTGCAATACTCCCCATTATTATAGTAATAGTGGAGCAAAGTAGATAAAAAAGTAAAGTATACATTCTTAAATGCAGTACAAGTACCTCAAAGACATACAGTACCTGAGACAAAGAAAAAGAACCATCCTGTATTTCATTTTAGGATTTTAGCTATAAGGACACTATGTACTGTAAAGGTTATGTCACACACTCACACTCAAGCTCCTGTGAAGATATGGATTCAGTTATACTACTCTACGTTATAATACTTTTTTGTTTTTTTGTTGAAACAACCAGGAACTAATTCCCAGATGAACATCAAACTCCATCTCCATTCATTTAAGAGTAGGTCAGGTCAGGCGGGTCATTTTCTTAATTCAAGAGACGCTGTTCATCACCTGACTCAGGCTGCACATGACAGGCCCGGACCCCTTGTTTCAGTGTCGGCTCAGTAATTCAACATGTGTGTCACAGTCAAGCTTTTATATCTGCTAAACTTTAAAACATATTATATATGCTTTAGTGCAGAATCAGCATAAGTGTCTTTACATATGTTGCTGTCAGCCCGCAGTGATAGACTGAAGAGCAATTAAGGGTATTACCCTGCTTTCAAATACCCTGAACAGAAGCAGGACTAAATGTCTGACTACAAGTTTGAACCTGCAGGAGTTATACAATAAACCAAAATCTTTCATCACGTCACTTGAAAGTATTATGAGCTGTTGACCCCCTGTTTATCCCACTCTCTGTGAAATGAGGTTTGGATACTGGAATACAATGTGGCTTCTTGGTAATTGTGTCATAATTCAATTAAACACATTCATTCAGAAATATGCATCAGTTCAAAGTGTTAAAACTTTTGAAACTTTTTAGGCAGGATATCAAAATCTAGCACTAAAGCAGAACCTGTTTTAAGGCCCTTTTGGTACATGTTGGGTTAGGGTTAGGCTGTTGATATTGTATTTTGGTGGTGAACATTAACAGACTTTTTTCCCAAATTAAATAGCACACATTTAATTTGACATGTAGTAAGAATGTAGCTTTTAAGGACTGTTGGGCTCCAAAATATCTCAGAAATCTCTAGAGTTCCCGATGTAATTTCCAGATTTAAGGAACCCCGTGCCAGAAACAGCAAAGTAGCCCCAAAACAACACAGTTTTCTTACTGTTTTACTGTAGGGATGCTGATCTTTTTCTATAAATATAAAGCTGATGTACTTGACCAAAAAACAAAACAAATGTTTAAAAGTGTATTTTAGTTTTGTTAGTCCACAACTGCAGCCTGTCTTTCCCAGTACGTCTCCTTCTCATTGAATTTGAGACACATGTTGCACATTGAAACTGTTGTATCTTGTCTCAAGGGTAGCTTGAATCTGTCGAGGTCATTTCTCCACCAACTAGTTTTCTTTTCCCCTGCAGCTATCTCCATGGAGGTTGGCTGGGCCCTCTTGATAATGTATACCTTTTCCAAAGCAGACCACTTGACTGGTCATATAGGAAAAGCACAGGTGATACTAGTAATATTAACGATGGCTCTGATACTAGGCATCCCTGTAAACCATCATAGTGAGACAGTGAGCCGGCATTAACAGAAGAAACCAAAGGAGCTAAATGGAGTCCTGTCATCGTTCATTTTATTATTTGCACATGTACTTTACCTACTGAGACACACAGGAAAGTGCATTTTGTGATAAAGGCCTGTTAGTGGACACAGGAACAAGATCTCTGGAGACAGACTTGCAGCCTTAGACTATCTGTGATTTGCTACAATCCTGTGTCTGATTTCCTCTGACTACTATTTCCTTTGCTTTATGCTCCTCATTTTCAGTGACAGACAGCACAATGATAAACAGCCCTTTTTAAACTACAGCTTTATTATTTTATATGTCAGCCACCTGTGACTCACACAGGTGAGTTTAATTAGACTGATTAAAGAAGAATCAACTGCTTGAAATCCAATTATCTCTTAAATCCTCTAACAGGTGCCAATACTACTGTGATCTGCTTTGATTTCTAAATACCTTATAGGGCTTCCACGTGGAATTTATTTATTTAAAGTACTATTAAAACTTAATTTAAAAGACTTTTCTGGATGAAATGATGCATTATTTAAAAGTAATTATAGTTGGGCTGGCTTAACATGGTGAAACTTTCACACAGTTGCAAATTGCATGAATCATAATTTCCATGTAACTTGACACTGATTCAAAATAATCAGTCTCATGCAACATGATTTGATGCTTTATTTCACCAAGAATAACAGCCTATGTCATTTTTCATCTCAAATAATAAATAATCAAATGTTTAATGAATATTTAGAACACAAAGTGATAAAAAATAACAACTAGCGTACAAAGAAGATTAAACCTATCACAGAAGGTGAGACAGATCCTGAACCTGGACAAGCTTGCTGCTCTCAGTCAATTTTACAGTTCACTCATTATCTATCATTAAAAAGGCATTTCAACATAACCTGCTGGATCTCAGCTTTGCTAAGCTCCCTGTTGTGAAACCTCATGCCCTTCAGAGTTTCACCAACATATTTGCCAAAGGTATCAGTGGGATCTACGTCTGTTGACTGCTGCAGACAGCTAAGTACGTTACCATAGGCTATATTTCCATCTTGGTGGCATCATTCTCTTTGTTATAATCTCCTCCTCTTTTCCTTTGTTTTAGTTTTGGTGCTTAGGGGGGTTGTCAAGCTGGAGTCACTGGTACTTGGACCACTGTTAGCTCTGGTGCCTCCATGATCCTGTTTGCCCTCTTCCTCCTGACATGCAAGATGTATCGCTCATTTGAAAATGTACTCATTAGTTCATGTAGATTTTGATATTAAAGTCATAATAAAGTCAAAAGTCTGGCATAGGCTCAATAAGTACTGTGACACCATTTAAGCCCATGTGTGATCACATCATGATTTATTTACAAAATATAAAAATATATTGATTTATATATATATTGAAGATTAAAAACAGCAAAATATGTATTCAATACCATGTTAAATAGGCCGTTAAAAATGAGGGGAAAACCCTCCTGAGAAAAATCTTAAAGGTCTGACTTCAGATGTAATACCCTTTGTAATCATCATTCATTTTCATATAATTCAATTACACATTTCTTCTCTTACATTCATTTTGTAATTAAATGACGCAACGCCGTTACATGTAACTAGTTATGATAAGCTCCTGATTGGCTGCTGCATGTCTCGCTAATTACAGTGTTTAGCAACTGTTGCAGCTTTCTTTTAAACGTGTCAGGTGAGGTGCAGGTGATACACGGACCAAACTCAACTGCAACTAATGCTGCGAGGAGGTTTCTCCGCGTAGTGCCAGCCTGAAGCAGCTCTGTGCAATGATGGGACTCAGTTATTATTATTATTTTTGACCCCATGGTTTTAACAGTGAGCTGACGGTTCAATTCAAACAGCACAGCGCCACCTGTTGGGCTCATCCGTTGCTTGGATACGACGCAACAAATGCGGACTTGGTCCAGCTTTGATAACTCTGGACAACATTACAGAAAGCTACAAGATTTCATTATCAAGTGGTTTATTTGAGAGTAGTATTTTCTCTTTAATTACTGAGGGGAAAATAACGAATACAAATGTATGCATCAGTGGTTCAGCACGGCCGACGGAGAGGAGCAAGTAAAAGTGGTGAGAGCTAAAGAAACAGTTTTGTGTTGACCTCGGGTTAAGTCTTATAATGCTAACCTGTGATATTAACAGTAGTCTAGTATTTAGTAGGTAATGTTAAATGTGTCAGCCTGTGATATTAACACTAGTCTAGTATTTCGTAAATGTGTCAGTCAGTCGCTACATTTAGAACAATGTCTTTTAGATAGTTGAATATTATGCAGCCAGATGCATGCTGACCTTCAGACACTTTCAAAGGAAAACAACTGTCTGCATAATGTTTTAGTGGAAAACAGGATATTATTGTTTTTGTTTTTTTGTCATTTGTTTCTCATATGCAGGGCTGTAGCCAGGATCACATGATTAAATGTTTGACTAGCAACCGAAAATAAATAAATATTTTTTGAGGAGTTCACTTAATGTATATTTTATGTAAATACTGTTTCAAAGCCTTTTTTCACAATCCTGACATATAATTATGATGAAGAAATACTGTATTCATTCATTATATTTCACTTTATTACCCTCTCTCCCCCCCATACAAACAGTCAAGTTTGAGTGTAGGCTACTTAATGAATGAAAAACAACACATTTAGTAAGATTTGTAATGTTAAAAGGCAATACTCAGGTGGTTCCAAATTAATATTACTTAAGATATCTGCTGTTCAAACCCACTGTATGTGATTGGACAGTGTAAACCGGTCCTGACCTTGTTTCAATCCCCACGTTCACAGGAACAACATGACTAAACATGAGCTCTGTGTGCTAAATGGTAGCAGCCCTGCACAGATGAATACCTATCGACCATTGTTTTGCACACAGCAAAATAAATATTCTATAACTATCTACAATGTAGATGTAAAAGCATTAAAATGGGATTCTTTGTTAATTGTTAATGTGAACAGGACCAAACCACCTAAATACAGGAGGTCCTCTTCTGCTAACTTTCTGCTTTAATTTGAAGCATCTTCAGCTGAGGAAGCCAGCAGGATGGTCCAGCCACCAGATCTCCGTCAAGTCACTGTCTTAAGCAGAGCTGAATGGCTGAGGATTAAAGATGAACTGAACCAAGTGGACAAAGACAATGACAGTCTGAGAGAGGCGATAGAAGAGAGGGAGGCCCTGCACCTGCGATCCAAAGAGGTGGTGAAACTGTGGTCCAATACCATCGCTGTAAGTTGACTGTACTCAGAATTAATTTGCTTTAGTATATCCAGATGTCCTTTTAAAGGCTGCACCATGCTCTGCAGTAAAGCAAACAGTTAAAATACTTTGATGTTTATTTAAGGGTCAAAGGCAAAAGAAGCTGGAGGCGAAGAAGATTCGGGAGGAGATTGAAGAGGAGAAGAGGAAATTGACTGATATAGAAGAGGCCGAATATCAGGAGCAAAAGCGGAGAGAGACTGTTGAACAAGCCAGAAAACAGCTGTATAATCAAACCGACCGAGTCAAGGGGTTACACGTTAGTATCACTTGAGTGTTGATACCATTACTGCAGCATCATTGTGCCACTTGGCTTTTATACAATAATGTCGGACTGATTTTGACCGCTTCCACAGCGTGCGCTCTTGCTGACAGAAGTGATGAAGGAGAGGGAGGCCCAGATTCAGCTGAAGCAGAGAAGAAAGAGTGCCTCTAATCATGTGGACAAAGATTTCCTGGAGACGGTGAAGGCCAAAGAGGATGAAGCTTTGAGACGGGAGCAGGAGAAAGCTCTCCAGAACAAGCTCAAATGTCAGGCTGTGGCAGAGGACCTGAAAAACCAGTAAGTCAGACTTCACATCCATCTTTGATAGGATGCAGCAGTTGTCAAGGTCTTCACTGATATGATGGTGCTTTCTGTCTGGCAAACATTTCATTAAACTGAACATCCTGTTTTGTAAGAAGAATGTGAATAGATTACTTTTCTTCAGGATGAAGGACAGTGAGCTGGCAAAAGATCGACACAAGCTGGAGACGAGGAAGGACGCGGAGGAAAACAAACACCTCGAAGAGCTCTTTCAGTGGGACCGAAGAATGGAGGAGGAACAGAGGGAAAAGCAGAAGAAAGAGCTTATGAAAGCTCACCTGGTAGGGTTCTTAAGAGCACAGGGTGCTAAATATTTTGTGACTTAACTCATAAGATAAAGGTTTCCTTGTGCATATTTACAGGAGCATCTCATGAACAGAGACATCATTAGGGCTACAAACTCACAAAAAGAGGAGGTAGAGGAGGAAAGAAGAAAACTTTATCTCTCTGCAAAGCAAAAAATGATGATGTTAAGGAAAAAAAAAGAAAAGGAGTTGTTGAGGTAAGACCTAGCGAACGTCAACCCTCTCGTACACTAAATAATCTGCCTCAGCATCACAAAAATAACTCTGAATTCTTGATGCATTGTTCAGCGAGGCCCAGATGCGCAGAGAGCAAACCCTAACCAAACTGACAGTCAAACAGCAAGAGCAACTGGACAGCGAGGAGCAGAGAATCGCCAAGGCCGTGGCTGAGTGGGATGCAAAACAGGCACAAAAGCAGAGGGACAAGGAGGAGAAGAGGATCGCGATGTTGGAGTCGATAGCTGCACACAGAGAACGCATGGTAACACAAGCACAGGGTTATGGCATAAAACATTTTTAATTCATTTATATCAAATTGACTTTCCATGTGGCGTTGCTAACATGCAGCACCAAGGAATAAAATGTGTTTTTGCTGCTTCATCCAGCTGCGGCAAACATAATCACGGAACTTTTGTCCTGTCAGATCCGAGAAAAGGAGCAGCAGGAGAAGATTACACAACAGACCACTCGAGACACGCTTCAGGCTAAGAGAGAGGCCGACAGAATATTTTCTGAGAAACAACAACTGAGGGTTCAGAGGATGAGAGAAAATGCAAGAAAATTACAACAGTTCCATGCCGCACAAATGGTAATGTTAAAACTATTTCCAACACATATGGGCTCACTCACAATGTGCATCTAAAAGTGGGAAAATTTGTTGTCTTCTTTTATTCATCAAGTATTAGTATAAGTATTGTCTTTTGTATATCACCTGTACTTAAACACTTATTAATAGTAAATCTTTTACATTAATTTTTTTCTTTCTGCAAAGCATTTTGAATTCCCCTGGTGTATGACGTGCTGTGCAAAAAGCTGTCTTGCCACATCCTTACAAAATTTATTTTTTGGGGCTGTTCTCTGAAAAAAGACTGACAGTTCACCTCCATCTTTTGACTACAGGCTGAAAAAAGTGCCAGGCATCATCAGCTGAGAAGTGAGGAATACATGTTTGACGTGAAAAACGCAGAAGCCATAACTGAAGAGGAAAACCAGTTTCAGCAGTATTCCCGAGAGGTCATCAACGCAGCAGCAGAGGCTCAGCGAAATGTGTTTCCACTGTGCAAAGCTGCAAGGGAAGGGATCGGAGGGGGGCTCGGCCCCAATCTTGGGGGAGCAGGGCCTAGCTACCTTGCTCAGGACAGTACTGGTGCTCAAATGCCCCAATATGTCTCCAGCACCACCCAGAACATTAAAAAACTTCACGAGGTTGTAGACATTGAAGACGCAAAGAGGAGACTTGGATTTACATGGTGATAGTTCATTCACATTCAACTAATTTTGGTTCAAAGAATGTTCCCCTAAACTTACCATCGGTGAGTAATCTGAATATTTTAATAACGTTAAAATATTTTGACAAAAACTGTCAGTAAGGAGTCCCTCATTCAC
The DNA here is from genome assembly GCF_027409825.1 of Scomber japonicus. Lineage (NCBI taxonomy): Eukaryota > Metazoa > Chordata > Actinopteri > Scombriformes > Scombridae > Scomber > Scomber japonicus. Next base: position 16,400,996 of record NC_070588.1, read on the forward strand.
TGTTGCATATGTGAGACACTAAAGAGTTTACTCTGTGGTGAGCAGGAAATTGTGATTTTAAGTTGCTTTGCTTTCTTACTGGGGGGGGGGGGGGGAGGGTCCCCCTCATTTTCTCAGCTACAAAATGTACTGTACTGCATTGTGGGATCGTTAGGAGTGTCCAACTGGGTTTCTGTCATTGCATGTTGTTCCCATCTTCCTGAAATCTGAGGGGCACTACATGCTGCACTATAGACACCACTCTACATGATTAATATGGAGCAATTCAGGGCCCAACCAAAGCTGTAAAGGTCAGGGGTCTTAAACTGAGGTTCCTCATATAGGTTAATAATACAAACTTTGGTAAACACTGAACCTGAAGTGAACGTACCACTGTGGATGACAGTGTAAATTTCCTGTAATAATGTTGTTTATGTAATAGTAATTTTGAGTGCTAATAATGTTTGGACAACCAAAAGATGAGATGATATTGTTTGTAATAGCATTTATAAAATATTAAAGCAGCTGTTTAAAATCAATGGGGAAATTTTTAATTCATTCTACACCGCAGGGAGTTGCTCTTAAAACCAACGTGCACAAAACATACAAACTGATTTTATGTTGTAATTACAGCACGAGAATTACAGTAATAGGTCATGGATGTAAAAAATAAAAAAAACAAAGTCATGAATGTACATCATACATCATTAACAGGGGTAAACATGCAAGAAATTGAAATAAGTGTGTTTCTTTTCCAGACTGACTGCTATAGTAAAAATAACTTGACAAGTAAACAGACATTTTGCAGTCCTTATCCCCAAAATCAATTGCATTAAATAATATTAAAACAAACGTCAGTAGAAAAAGTACTGGAGGGGGGAGGGGGGGGGGAGATCTCTGTTGCAGTAAAAATTTTGATTTTTGTTTAATAAACTGTGTGAAACTGGAACTACTGTAAAGCCAAAATATAAATTTACCAAAGAATCCAAAATTAAAAAACACAGCCTTCAAACAGACTTCTGGTCATGTACAACTGAAAGAACATAAAGGTACTTTTACACTCTGCAGTCCACATTGTAGGTGAATGAATTTCTGCTCGGTCACAAATCATTTAATCATTTTCTCATCAGTGGCCATGCAGCTCCAGTTACCCATCAGTAGTGTAGAGCACTTTTAATCCAAGGGAAATTCAGTCTGCAATCCATCCAGCCGAATCTTATGTGATCCTACAGTCTGTCACTGCAGCTTTGAGTTGTTGTATTAAATGCTGACAGTTGTTTTTACTGCTTGATTTTTTTCTTTTTTCCAGCACAGCTTCCATCTTGTTGCGCGCTCTCTTCCGCAGAGTCGGACTGGCCCTCTGGAGCACCGGGAGGAATCCTAGTGGGCTGGTAGCTACGTGGGCCGCTTGAGCAGCCCATTTAACAAAAACAAGAGAAATGTGTCGGTGCACCAGCAGCAGCGTCCTCCCCTGCCCCCTCAGGCTAGTCTGTGTAAAAGAAGGGGGGAAAAAAAGTCCTGGGCCATTCTTTTTTTTGTCCCACTCCGACCCTGCTTCTCCATTTATTAAAGTTTAAGGATTTGGGTCGGACAGGCTGTATTGTAGAATCAATTAAGTTTGGGCTGGATGTGGATTTTCTTTCTTTTTTTTTTTTGCACTGAATGAGGAATGTGCTCCACTCTGGATGGTAAGTTTGATTGGATACTAACCCTATAAAGGATATAAAAGGAACAAAAAAATTCCGATCTATTCCTTTACGATATTATCACAGGCTCAGTTGCTGTCCGAGCTTGAGCTTGCGCTCGAGCTTACTTTATTCCTCTTGCTGCTGTTTCTGTCTTTGCCTTTTGTACTATCTGGTCTTGGTCTAGCCGGGCTTCTTCTGTCTTTGGAGGTACTATTTGATGCTCTCCGCTTGGGATCTGGGCTTTTGTGGCTCTTCTTTTTATCTTCTCTATCACTCTCAGAGCTGCTGCTACGTCGTCTCCTTTGGTTGGCAGATTCTCTGTCTTTCCTATTAGATGACCGTTCCTTGCTGTGGTCTCTCTTATTGCTCTTACTTCTGGAGCGCCTGCTCCTGTGTGAGTCCCTAGTCTTACTTCTGTCTGGACTTCTTGGTCGAGGCTCCCTACTCCTGGATGTTCCTCGCCTCTTGTCCTCCTTTTCACTGTTGTGTCGCTTCTGCTGACTCCTGCTGCGTTCCCTGCCCCTCTCTCTGTCTTTTTCTCTTTTTTCCTCTTTGTCTTTTGACGCTGCACGTCCGCCCCTGTTTCTGCTACTCGATCTGTGCCCGTCTTTTGCAGTTCTTTCTTTGCTTTGTGACTTTGTCCTAGTTCTCTCACCATTTCTTCCTTTTGTATCCTCTTTATGCTTTTTATCAGACTCATGACCCTTATTTCTGTCTTTATTGTGATCGGATTCGGACTCCTTGTCTTTCTTACTAACACTACGATCTTTGCTCCTGGAGCGATCTCTCTTGTTGTCACTTTTGTGCTTGTGACCCTTCTCTCTGCTTTTTGACCTTCTACTCTTTTCTCTGCTCTTACTGCGGCTTTGAGATTTGGCCCTTTTCTTTGCTTTCTGTTTGGTGTGCTTCTCATCCTTCTGCTCAGTGTCTTCTTCTCTGCTTTTGGACCTGTGAGATCGCATTTTCTTGTCTTTTTTACCCTCAGCTGTGTGTTCACGCTTTGTGCTGGAGGTCCTTTCTCTTCTAGGAGCTTTAGCTGCCTCATCTTTGGCCTCATTCATGTCACCTCTGTTACAAAAAAAAGAACCACAGAGTAAATGTCACCAACTGAAACAGTTTAATTGTGCTGCAGCTGAAAAACAAAATAACTTGTTAAACCCTGCCAAAGACAACATAACTCCCATGATATCTAATACAGTCCCAGTAATTATTAAACCCAAAACTGTCCACAAGATAGGTGTGTGTTTAGACTCTCTTTAATAAGTGAGGGTGGCTTACTTGTCACCCTTAATCCAGCGCTCGCCAGTGACCGCCCTCATCCTCTGGCGTTGCATCTCCTGACGCCAGTGCGGTGGAGTTTCACTACGCCGAAAACGATCCCTGGACCTTGAACGAGAAGGAGTCCGGTATCTCTGGATGGGAGAAATGACCACTTACATTACACAACTTTCTGAGCACAAACAGTCACTGTATTATCAAAGATTTCTGGTATATTCCAGTGTCATTAAACGCATATTAAAAACTGATAAAATGTATGAAGTCTTGCAGCAGTGTACCTACCCTTGGACCCCTGCCTTTTATCTTCCTGCCAGATCGTGTCATCACTAATCTTCTATGATATGCTGACTGAGAATTATATGTTATGCCAGAACTGTGAACAGAAAAGCAAGAAAATTAACAGATGACTGCAGCATGGCAGGGTCTCCCCCAGGCCCGCCAGGCTTGACTTTCCCACCGCCAGGCTAAGCATCATTTATTTGTTTATTCAAAATAGGTTTTTATACACCACTAACAAAGTTGAAAGTTGAAACAACTTATGGTCAACAGGTGAACACATGGCGGGTCTGAGGTCAGGTGTCTTTTTCATCACCTAACACCCCACAAACCACTGACTGTCACTACACGCAAACGAACCAAGGTGTAGACGTTGAACATGCTGGGTCACCTGTTGACCAGGAGTGCCGTGGTGTGACGTTGGCTGAGTTTTTTTCATTTATTGTTATTTATCTTACGATGTGACCAGCATTAAAAGGCTTGTATTAAGATTAACATGCCATCAGGATTTTACTTTAAGTGCAAACGTTTATTTATTTTAATTGTATTTCTTGTATTAAAACATTGGTGTTGAACAGTACTTCAAGAGTGGCACTTTTGTGAGACTACAGTTGGTGCTTCATTATTGTCAATAAATGTCTTTTTTTCAAATTTCCAGTCAACTTTTAACATTGACTTAATGCAAGGCAGTATGGAAACACATCCTCTAAATTCTACTACATCATGAATCTGTTACCTATAGGACACTGGCATCAGTCAGTTGCTGGCCTGTGTCAGGCCCGTCACAAAAAAAAAAAAAAAAACATGCTTCGCCGCTGGTGGGCCACCCTTCCAACCTACCACCAGGCTTAGCAAGTTTTCTGGGGGAAACCCTGGCATAGTATATTAAGAATGTCTGAATGTTTGTCAAAGACAGGACCAACCTCTCTCTTGGCCTTTCCTCTTTATTTCTCTGCTCTTTCTCAGCCTCCTCTTTTGGCTTCTGGACTGTCTGCGGGCTTCTCCTCATGAGGAACCGATTCTCAGGGATTGGTGGTATTTCTTCAGGACGTACGGTAGATGTAACCAACTCTTCTTGTTCTTTCTCTTCAGCACTTTCAGGATCTGACCTGTGAAAACATCATGGCTCAGACAGAGACACTGGGTGCCTTTCACACTGAGGACAGTAAAGTAAGAAAATAAATGAAATACCTTTTAGAGTCCTGCTTCTTCTTCTGTTTCTTTTTTTGCTTTTTTGCCCTCTTTTTCCGCTTCTTAGATTCTTTGTCAGATTCTTCAGAATCAGAAGAGGATTCGGAGGAGCTTTCAGAGTCGCTGGAACTACTGCTGGAGCTGGAGGATGCTCGCTCTTTCTTTTTTTCATTTTTCTTGGCTGCATACATTTAACATTTGGTTAAAAGCACTACTTTGTAAAATCTAACAACTACATCTGCTCAGACTATAGCAGGAATAAAATCTTAAGTTTAAAAATACTGAAAATCTTTCAAACAAACCTTTAGATTTAGGGACGAGCTCTCCACAGTTCAAAACTTTCACCTCAGCATATGGTCTGCTATTATGATCCGTTTTCTGGTTCTCCATGGTTTGGACAACCTCTTGGCCAGAAATCACATGACCGAAAACCACATGGACGCTGAAAACAGACAAAAATACAGTAGCTATGTAGATCTTTGTCCAGAAAAACACATTGAGGGTATTGTGCACTAATCAAGCAACACTTACCCATCCAGATGTGGTGAGGGCTTTGTTGTTCTGAGGTGCCACAGAAGGTGAGTCAATAAAAACAAGAAGAAAAAAAATTACAAGATAAGTTTAGAGATGAGAGAAACAACTACATATACATAAGCTCAACAACATACAGTATAGTATTTGAGGTATTGCTTACATGAAAAACTGTGATCCATTTGTATCTTTGCCCCTATTGGCCATAGACAGCAGGTACTCCTTGTTGTGTTTAACAGCAAAGCTTTCATCTGGGGGAAAAGGATAAGATTGTACTGCCATCTTGAAGCCAACGTCGGTTTGGATAACAAGTGACACCTCTGACAGCGGCATCTTTACCTTCAAAAAAGCCTCCATAGATGGATTCGCCTCCTCTTCCATTGCCTTAAATGTCAAAGAACAAATTGAACGTGAGCAAAAAGTGCTGCTGCAGGAGAGATGAATTACATTATGAAACGCTGTTGGTTGCTGCTTTATCAAATACATTTAGTTTGGTTGATTATTAGATGCAGACATCATCAGTGCATGTAACAGGTGAAAAAAACTCACCTTCACTGAAGTCTCCTCCTTGAATCATGAAGTCTTTTACAATTCGATGGAACAGACATCCTTTGTAATGGAGAGGTTTCTGAGTTCCTTTGCCGATGCCTTTTTCACCTGGACAACAACAACAGTACTCATCAATTTTCGTCTGTGCCAAGGAAACAGGTTTGCTAGCATATTTTTTATGTGAAAATTAATTGGTCACCTGTGCAAAGGCATCTGAAGTTTTCACATGTTTTGGGACAAATGTCTGAGAACAACTCAATGATGACTCGGCCAACTGTGAGAAGAGAACGGGGTCAGAATAATTTGCTTTTGTTTATTGTGATGGCACACTATTATCAGTTGTTGGTTTACCTGGTACACCTTGCAAAAACGGATGATATATAATACAACAGCCTGACAATAAACCTCCCACCTACACGAAGGTGTAATGGTTGTGTTAAAACTGTTTTAAAGATGTGCTGATTCAACTTTATGATCATTTTTAAGGCTGTAGTTTGTGGTAATGTTGAGCTGTATATCTATATTGTGAGGTGTTTCTACTATTACCTCTACTCCATTTATGGAGATGTTAAGTTTTAATAACAACTACAAATGTAAGCAGTAAATTGATTCACTTTTCCATTAAAAAAAAGTTTTATCTCAAACTGACCTTTACAACCCTTGTGAAGGCGAGATTTATTGCAGGGGGCATGATGTTAGACTGCATTCGTTTAAGCTCTCTTTGCCCAACATATAGTAAACTGAGTGAAAGTATCACAAAGCAATTAGGAAGTTAAGGTTGTTTTCTTACTGAGCACATTGCCGATTCCAATGTCAAGGAAACATCGAGAGCGCTGAACCTTGATCCCCATGATCACCTGCACTGAATAAATACCTGAGGTGAGAAACATAGACAAGACAAATATAAGCATTAAACAACTTGAGTAGTCATATTAGGTTATTAATAACTTGCCATGAGGGTGGGTTCACAATTTTTCCATGTCCTTAACACAACAGTCAGGTGCCCATATAAACTCTGAACAAGGTTTCTCACTATAATCATTCCTCCTTTGTACATAATGTTACAATGTTTTATACTATATTTATTTTACTACCATTGTTTGTTTGTTTTGTTTGAGTACTTATTATTTATTGTTGTTCATTCTTTCTATTGATGCTTTTGTATTTTTGCTATCCACTTGCTGCTGCAATAAAGTAGATGTCCACACTGTGGGACTAATAATGGAATATCTTATCTTTGGCAGTAAAAAGGCTGCAGCGTTGAAAGACATCTACTTGATTAGACTCATTTGGAAGGCTTCAGATAAACTTTGAAACAGAGGGAGGCTTGTAGATTGTGTCCTCCATCTCTTACACAGTAAGTGAATTATTATAAAGGGATATTTAGGCTCCTGGCTTGTTTTAAGATGGACTTGAAAAAAATGTGAACCCGTACTATGTAGATCAGCAAGGGGGAAATCACTTAAATACCAACTGGACATCATTTAAGATGTCTAATAAACAGAATAAAGGTGTAATTGTAATTGAGTGAAGAGCTCCGTTTGTTTTTGACTGGCAGGCTAATGTTAGCTAAATGACTTAGTGCGACGCTTTAAGTCTCGCCTGGTTTGTTGTGTTGAGTTTGTGGAGAAAAAAGATTCCGCTTTTAAAAACCACAAACGTTCCTAATCATCACCCTCTCCCTCCCTCCCTCAGCAGTATTGATTGTAACATTACATTTCATACACGGTGGCCCCACATTAGCATCAGGCCTGCTGTTAGCATCAGCTAGCCAGAGCCACAAGGATTATTTTACCTTCGTTCATTTGAGCTGCTGCTACTTCAACATATTACTTGCTAACTATATCGCACATAAACACTTTAATAATGTGAAGTCAAAGCACCTGAAAAACCGAGGATATCACTCCACACCACCGCTGGTTCTCTCAGGCGACATGTAGGTGAAGTTTCATTCAGAGTGCGGCTGCTTTCTGAAGATGGCGCGGCGCGGACGTCAACGCTTTGGAAGAACCGTGCGCCAGTTTTTTTTAGGGGGGGGATTTCCGGGTGTTGCGGTGAATTTAGAGACCCTACAAATCATGTGACCCGCAGTAGGGGAAAGAACCATTTAGATCATTTACTTGAGTAAAAGTATCTGATATATTAAAGTAAAGTAAATTTAACAAAGTACATCATTAAAACTGATGAATCCGATGCACAAGCAGCATTTTAATATATTAGTTACAGCCTGAGTTTCTGCAAAATGAGTAGATTTAGCTGGTAATGGTTTCATACTTTTACTCAAGTATGAGTTTAAATGCAGACTGCAGAGTATATACTTACAATGAAGTGTTTTACATTGTGGCTACGTTTTACTTCTTCAAACACTGCAGGTCACTAAATCTGAGGGGTCGCCAAATACTGTGTTACACCGACAGACGTGATAACTTGCCTGCTGCACACTGCTGCCTCCTGCAGTTCAGGGGTAGATTGTATCCTTCAAGACTGGTGTCAAACTAATTTTAGTTCAAGGGCTACATAAAGCCCAATTTGACCTCAAGTGGGTCGGATAGTAAAACCACTGCATAATAATAAACTATAACTAATATATAATATAGGCTATATAATATATAATATAACTTTACCACAATAAACCAACTATTTATTGATGCTCATCACAGAAAAAGCTTGTTCACAAAGATAAGTAGTCCCAACCATGCCAGGGCTGTCAATTTGTGGTTACCCTGGTAAGAGATACTGATAAAATGGCCATGGAGGCAAATTTGTCCTTCATATCTGAATCATGTTACAAGTCAATTATCTCAAGTTGGACGTCCACAGGCAGATCAGAAGACTTGACTGTGAATGGTGAGTGAAAATAAGTGACGTGTTTAATTAAAAATTTGGAATTACTTTTTTGCAGTTTTCATACTTTGCAAAGTTATCCAGTGGGCCAGATTGGACCCCTAAGCGGTATGTTTGACACCCCTGCAGTTTGATGCTAAAAAGACTATAAATTAGTTAGTCATATTCACTTAATATGATTAACTCTGTTGACTCTTGAAGCCTCATTTAAGCTTCAGATACATTTGTAAATGCATTTTTGCAGAAAAAGGCTTCCATCACTTACATTGAAAGCCCATTTGAAGCAGATCTTTCAATAGGCAGTATGAACAGGAGGAATGATTACAACGAAGAAAACCTCTTTAGATGTTTTTTTAAGACACACTTGATACAACAATGCATGATTTTAGGTCTACATCTCTCCTCAGTGCCCTTTTCTCCAACATTGTGATGTACATAAAAAAAAACCTTAACCCCAAAAATAACAAAATCAATAGCTTTTCAATAAATATATGAATGGGCACCCAGTTTGCTCTCTGTCAGTGTCATCACTTTAAGCTGAATCTGACCATGTGATAGTTTAATGTGGCTTTACCCGACTGTAATGCCCATGGATATATAGTAATGCCCAGATTTACAGGAGGGCATGGGTGTATGAGTAGGCGTGGCACGGAAATCGGTTTGCTCTAGCAGGTTTTATGCTCTGAAATTGATCTGCCAGGTGCAACTTTCTCTGTTGCTGCATAAAACGTTTCGTCCTGGGCAAGCATTTTATCTTTCCTGATAGATAGTAGACATATGTAGAATCATAAACATATACTTTAGTGCATGACTTAATCCTGGACAACAGGTACAAAATAGCTTTTTGACTGTTCCCTTAAGGTTTGCATAACGCTATACGACCAAGTCCCAGTGTAACATATAGATAGCTCTGAGGTCTTAAAAGAAGCATTAAAACTGTACATTACTGTATTTGCACATTGCATTTTCATTTCTTTTGGTAGCCTGAAATGTTTACTGACTGCATTTGCAAATACCATCGCTAAATCTTAGCCCCATGCAGGGGCTTCTGCCTGAAAGACAAAACCCAGGGATACAATACCACCATACGTCATGACACCGGCTACGGAAGTGAAACATCAGAGCGCACATGCTAGGTGATTTTGACTTTGATTAGGCGCCTTTTGAGGATTGTTTTCTATTTGTATTTATTATATACTGCTTAATCTTCAGAAATCTACATAAGAGTCACCGGGCAAGGGGACACTGTGGTTGTCGGTCATTTTAGGTGATTGTTTGTCCATCCACGTGGATAGCTCGTTATCAAACTGAACTTCAGTGTGGTGGTGGTCCAGAAGGAAAGTCATATGTTGTGTCTGAATGAGGCTGTCTGTTGGCTTCTTATCTGGGAGATGAACTCGTGAAGCTGAGGTCAGCACCAGCCAAGTTTCCCCTTGAATTCAGTTAATAAGACATAATGTAAGAAATTGTGATTCACTTAAAATGTGTTTTTTAAATGTGTTTTCTTCATTTTAAAGAGTCACCTTACATCGTCTGCCTCCAGACTGTAGCTTGGTGGATGTGGTGCCAGTTGGCTGAGCCTGCCTGTCAGTTTCACTTTGAGGTGGACCCTGTGTTGGTACCATGAAGACCCCAGTTCATGTGCATACTTAATCTGAGTTGAGGGTCTGAGGCGATGTTTCGTCTCAGGGGTGTGAACTCCTGCCTTCGTAGGCTCCTTCATGGGGGGACAGTGAACCGAGACCAGGTTCTGGAGCAGTTGAGGGTTTGCTCAGCTGAAGACAATGTATTTGATGTTGTGGGCAAGAACAAGGCCAAGCTCACAGTGAAGCATGTGGGCTGTGCCGTGGAGATGCTGTGGCAGTTTCAGAAAGAAAAACCACAATTGCTGAGGACTGTTGAGCTCACCAAAAGCCACCCACAGTTCCTGACACTCCGGGTTTTGGCAGAGAACAAAATCGCCCTTATGGATGATTGTATGTTGGTGGACATGCTTTACAATTTCCTCAGGTACATTAAAATGTATAGACACCATCACTTTGAAGATCATGAATTTTCATATTAAACAATTGTGACAGCATATATCATCTCTGTTTTAGGCTGAATGTGGATCACCACGACTCTCTGGTGCAGCAGCTGGTTTCAGAAGCTTGGCGAAGAATGGAAAAGTAAGAGTGTGTTGAATACATTTTAATTCTTTATTTATTTTGTACATGGGAAAATAACTGACGAAGAAAACAAACAAACAAAACAAGAATAACTGTGTTCAAAAAGGAGTAGGAAGAAGTATATGCTCTAAAGTTCCTACCTGTTTCTCACTACTCCTCCTTTGAAGAATGAGTATAGTTTTTCACATCTTTCTTAAAACAACAGTCAGGTGCCCAAATGGACATTAAAACAGGTTTTTCTTGTTTAATGGCCATTAGAAGATCCCTTCATAATGCACTTAAAATGTAAATGGGGACCTGCAGATGGGGACAACATCCACAAGCCTTCTTCTGTGCAAAAATGTATTTAAAAGTTTATTTGAAGCTAATACAAAGCTTCAGCTGTACAAAACAGTCAAATTGTTTTTTATAAATAGTGACGAACCAACAATCCCAAAACCTGAATATATTACATTTGTTATAAAACAGAGACAATGTTTGCTTGCTGATTATGAAAACTTGTGTTTAATTTTCCGATGACTAGTGAACTAATGATTTGTCATGCAAATGTGGATTTTTGCAGATTTCCAATGTCTTCTTTGTCCAAGTTTGCCATCTGTCTAAGTGATCAACAACTTCAACACAGCTCTCTGATGGGTCACATCACCAGTATTGTGGATCAGAAGTTGTCGTCTATTGATGATGCCAGGTCAGCCATTAGACACATCTGATCAAATACCCTCAAAGAAGAAGTGCCTCCTATTGTGTGTATTTACTCTCCCTGCTGGCATTGTTTTCCCAGGATCCTAACTGTGTTCATGATTAGCACTTCGTCCCTGGTGTCTCCTCGTCTACGGGATGCCCTCATTAGCAAGGCAGATCAACTCCTGGACAGCATGGATCCCTCACATTACAACAACCCCCGAAGAGTAGTGCAGTTCCTGCGTCACCTCAGGTACAGCCACCGCCCTCTGCTGGAGAAGTGCAACCAGATCATCTTGTGTAACATTCCCAGGCTGGACGCGGAGAACATCGGCATGATCATGGGGCTGTATCAGTCCCTGCAGTTCAACAACTGTGACTTCAGGCTTGCTGTTAAACAAAGGCTGACAGAACTGATCGATTCAAGCACCGAACCTTTCTCCTTCACTAAACTGTTTGTTGCTCTGGCTCCTATGGCCAGCCCAGAGATCAGAGAACGGTTTGTATTTTTTATCAGTTCAATCATGCATGATTGGGAATCTAAATGTTTTACAGTAGTCTTTGAGTCTCACTCTTCCAATCTCCTTTTATTCCTCTTAGGTTGGAGAACACTGCCCTCCTGTTGGCGGATGAGTTAAATGCACAGCAGGCCCTGGCTGTAGCTGAAGCACTAGAAGAGATTCAAAGCAGGAACCTTAGCTTGATGAGCAAGTGAGTTCATTTGGCACCTGGATAACTTTAAAGCAAGTTCTGTTTTTTTAAGGTATATCTTAATACAAAACTCACATACCATATGTGTGTTGAGAGAGCTTTTTGTTGCCTGTGATTATTCCTTTTCTCCATACTGGTGATGAAAAGATCTCTTTGTGGCACAGCTGTGGACAATTGGAGAGCAAAAGCCACAGTCCTTCTTGGTGAAAAAATGCATTCTGAATTTCAGCTAAAGTTAATATGACGCTTCAGCAGTCTTTAGACAAAATGAATGGGTGTATTCTGAATTTGTGATCTTTTACTGTAAATACAACATTCCTTATTTGCCCTGAGTGCTTCCCTGCTGACACATACTGTTAGTTGTACTGTCGGAATAAAACACTTGCAGTAAAGCTGTATGTGAATGCAAGGATGATATACTAAAGATACAAAGATGCTGGCTTAGCTAACTCTGCTACATCTCCATCTTTCATCTCCATCCTTCAGCTGAACTTAACAATGCATTTTTGCACTGAATGAGCACTTTAGATTTTGTCACTCATATCTAGTATAATTGCTTGAGGCCAGTATGGAGAGGAGGCATAATTAAGGCATTGGTATGCTGAAACCTCCTCAAGCCTCTCTGATGTCGGTATTAGAGGGCTATTAGAGGACAGTAAGCAGGGTTTTAACTCTAAAATGTCAAGCTCTCTTTTGTTATTCTTTACACAACTACTTCTGTCATCGTTCATGTGTTCATATGAGCCAAACTCTATGAATACCTTCGAAGAGTGACTGTTTAAAAGTGCATACTGTCATTTAAAGACACAAACAATTACATTTTTGCCTTCAGATGTAATCAGACCTCACATTGATTTTTTGAACATTGAACATTCTCATTTGAAAAAAATCTGAACTACTATATTCACATGCTATATGTATGTACCTGTACTTTTGAAAAGTAACATGTAAGTATTATGAAATGATTTTCCAGAATTGCAGCAGTAATCCAAAGGAACCTTCACGCCTACAAGCCGGTGGAGGTGGCCAGAATCACCCAAGCCCTTCTTCTGTTGCAGTATCAGAGTCCCGAACTCTTTTCAAAACTAAGAAACATTTTGGTCAAGTAAGTGTGTATGTGAGCAAAATTAAGTCATTTTCGCTTCACACCAGTTTGGTAAAGTATTGACTCTTTACACTTTACTTTGTAGCCTTTTGCAGTGCAGCGTCTTTCCATATGAAGTGACCATGTTGACACGTGTTCTGTCCATGCTGCCTTCACCTCGACTCGAGGATAGTGTGATCTCGCGGGTAGATGCAGTGGTGACCCAGTGCAGTCTCGGTGATCTCAACACTATCTCTTTCGCCATTGCCAAGTGGGTGCGCAACGATCCCTCCTACCGCCACAACACTCCCAGTAAGTACGTCCGTCTGCTGCAGAAGCTGAACCGCTGCGGGCACGAGAGGCTACAAACAGCTGACCGACTAGACTTTGTTCTTGAGGAGCTTAGGTTCATTTCGGGGGAGTGGTTTGACGAAATGCTGCTCGAAGAGACAATGGTCACACTGCAGAGGATGATGGATCAAATAAACTGGACGAATGTGCCGGATTTGGCCCTCTTCTTAACCAGGACAAACCACCTCTGCCCTCCCTTGATGGAGCGTATCACCAGCGTGGCTATTGAAGACATTGACAAGGTGCTTTAAGATACATCACATCACATTAAGCCTGAATTAAATAAAAATTAACTCTGCTTTTCCTGTTCCATTTGTAAGATTCACCACTCAGCAACATATGCCACCCTGCTTCCCTTTTCTGTCCTGAATTATGATCCTGTAAGAGCAGACGAGTTGTATAATGTTTGTATACGGCGCTTCACTCCTCATATCAGTAAGTGAATTGTCAGTTCACTTTTCTTTTTTTCTTGTTCTTTAAAAACTTATACTAACACCTTTCTGTGTATTTGTAGGTTCCTTTGACCCACATCTGCTAGTTCTCCTGGCATACACCCTTGCAGTAGCAGACTGCTTTCCTGAAGAACTTGTCAGAGAAATCTTCAGTATACACTTTTTGGGAAAACTGGATACTCAACTTGAAAGTATGTCCGCATTTTACTTAGAACTTGGAATTAACAGGAAGATAATAGTTTTGAGATGTAAGTATGCCACACATGTTTGGTAGAACTAATGTATGTGATCACATTACATTTTACAGCCCTACCTGATGCTCTCAACATGCGGACCCGACTCCGTCTCATGGAGCTCAATCGCGCTGTGTGTCTTGAGTGTCCTGAGTTCCAGGTCCCGTGGTTTCATGAGCGCTACTGCCAGCAGTTGCAAAAGAAAGGTAAATGCACAGAGATATAATTTTTTGATTTCGTTGGGGTTTGAAGTTGGAATAAATAATTTTCTGCTATTGATTCTTTGTCATGTGTTTTTAGGGAACGTCTCTGTCAGTCCTGTGCAGCAACAAATCCACAAAATGCTGGGTGATGTTCTTAATGGCATTAACTGTGTCCGATTAGCAGTCGTGACTCCGTATTTTTACACTGTAGGTGAGTATTGATTTGGTATTGATTTGATAATATTCCACTCCACCTTCTCAATTCTTAAAAATAAATGCACATTTACTAATAAAAAAAATGTGATTTTGGGCTTCATAAATAAAAACTGACTTGACTAATGAATTTTCATTCAAACACAGAAAAAAATGGTTTAAGTACACAAAACAAAGCAAAACAAGATTGACTCAGCAAAATCAACATGATCCTTTACATGGATAAATTGGACAGACCTAACCCAACATCAATATTTACAGCAACAGTGTATTGCTCTTGTCACACCATCCTTCTTGATGATCCATTCTTAGGAGGACCAAACCCCAAAATGCAGAACATGTTGGTACAAGCATGTCTAACATAGTATCTTATAAAGCTTCAGTCTGTGCAAGGAAACACAAGAAAAGAAAAGCCTTAATAATGAAATAGCCTTTTGTCAGCAAAATGCTCGGTAAACCACAGGACTCAAGAGGTGGTCTTATTTGACTATAAAAGACATTTTAATTTGTCTTTCCAGACTTTGAATGCATACTGGACAAGGACCTCCAGCCGTTGCCATACAGCGAGCAGAGCGCACTACAGATCTTGGACAAAGAAAAGGTTCATTGGGGGACAAGCTTGGTGGAAAACATCAGGGATGAGCTGCCGCCTGGAGCACAGCGGTAGATATATATTCACAACACAGCTGCTCATTATTAAAGATAAAGACCTACTACTGCCAGTCAGCATTGAAAGATGTTTGAAACTTTGTTTTTACTTCTCTCACAGTGTTGCTGTGGACTTCCTCGATTCAAAGTCCTTCTGCAAACAGTCTCATCATATGAAAGGTGAAGCCCTAATGAGAAAGAGACACCTTGAAATTCTGGGATATCGTGTTGTTCAGGTGAGAGAACATCATCCATGGTGACATTCAATTGGGTTGTAAATCTGAATCATAATCATTTGTCAGTACTGTTGCAAAAGACACAGACCAGATGGAGATTTTTTTTTTTTTTTAACAGATCCCTCACTTTGAATGGAACTCTATGGAGCTTTCTACACTGGATGCTTGGAAGAAATATCTAAAGAAGAAAATATATGGAGAACTTTCTCCCTGAAGGACATATTTACTGATTAATGAAACTAATGTTACGTTAAATGCTGAGATCTGAACCTGGTTTGGAAGAATTTCTAGGCAGGGTTGCTGAGTGCTTTAAATACAGTAAATTATTGTTTATCAAGTGCTCCTTATTTTTTGTGATGAAGGCTAAAGTTGACATGAATCTACCTCATTCATGTTAAGTGAGATTGTATATTATCCGCTTTTGTATTAAACAAGTTTTATTTCATAAATGTGATGCTTCATTTCCTGTTTCATACTGTACACATCTAGCATTAGTGTAGCATTGTCAGTGTTGCTTAATACAATGAATTCATATTTTGTCATAGATAATCATGTATTCTCTTTAGATTACAACTGAAGTTTAGAAATATTGAACCATAAACTATTATAGATCTTGCTTGCCAAAAACAACATGCTGGTGCCAAATAAGCCAACAAGGTTTGCCTTAGCAGATGCCTAACAAATTTGTCTTCCTTTGCAACATCGCTGACATTTTGCTTAGATTAAATAGTAGTCACTGTCTTTTGGACCTCCGCCACAGTGCTGCTTATATACAGTTTATATGTCTAGGCATTTATTCATAAATTGAATAAAACGTTAATAATAGTTTAACCTTTAGTTGACTCAATATCTGATATATTTTAGTATAACAGCAACAGTATGGTCATGAAATGTCCACATGGAAGTTTGTAATGGACATGTGCAGGGCTTATACTATAAGAGTGTAATATTTCATGTTATGGGTATACTCCTGAAAACTAAAAGTTACTTCAAACCAACCTTACGAATTAGAATGTCAAAAGGATACAGTAAGTCTGCTGGAGATAATATTTTAATGCAGTAGAATTACAAAGTACACATTCTGTCTCAATGGAAAAAGAACATTTCCAGTTTGATGTTTGCATTAAATTTCTGTTACAATAACAACACACACATCTAAAGAGTTGGGGTGGTGGGGGATTACTCCTCAGCAAGAGATATACACCATAAACGATGATTTCTGGTCCACACAACAATGACCGTTTCATTTTAGACCATGATGACTATAAGAAACAAGCCAATTAAAAGTAAAATACATTTTATTTAAACACAAAGTCTGATAAAATGTTACATGACAGTTGGTTGTATGACCCTGAACTGTTGTTACAGTTTGGGCATTTTGGCTGCATTCAGGCGCATGGACACACAGGAGGCTCCAGCTGCATAGCGCATCTCTTTAATCATCCCTGTCCACTGTTTTTTGTCATCTTCATACCTGGAAGGAGAGAAAGCATTTAGCTGTATTACACAGTTGATCACAGTGTTCCCCAATATTCAATGCAAAGCAAAAAGCAACACATACTGCCAAATGTCAATGATTTCACTGGGCGCAAACTCTTTGTTCTCATTTTCCATCATGGTGAAGCCTCCTACTGCGTACATCAGCCCTCCACTACAGACCAGGTTGATTGAACTCCTCTCCTGAGGAAACTCTGTGAAGGGTGACCACCTGAAACAAAGTACATTTAATTAAATAATGTGTGTTTGTTGTTAGTGTCTGCTCCTTTAAAAAAGATCAACAAGCGTTCCTGGATATTTTCAATATCGATTCAAAGCAGTAGTTCCAAACTTGGGGATCGGGAGTCGGGACCCCACAAGTGCTCACAAGATGATTTTAGGAATAGGAGAGAGAACTATGTTTCTGTTACACATATTTGTTTTTTCAGTCTTACCCTAACCCTAACCCTGTCTTGTGAAATATTTGATACTTTCACCTCTTTAGGAGTCTAAAAAAATCAAATTAAGTAATCTGAAAAGGAAAAAAAAAGGAAAACCACTGATTTAAAGCATGAAAATATAGAAAAGTATACAGAAGTACAACTGATATTTGACTTTAAATACTAAGAGGTCTAGTTTAATATGAATTGGTCTAAAAAACCCAGCCCAGCACAACATTTAATAACTTTGAATGTACAAATTGTAATTGTAAATGACACATACTTGTTGGTCCCAAAGTCATAGGCTTCACAAGAAGCAATGAGGCCTTCTTCATTGACTCCTCCAACCACAATAATATTCCCTTTGTAGATAGCTGCCCCGAACATCGATCTGGGAGCCTTCATTGAAGCTACCTCCTTCCACTCTGACTTCTTGTGGTTGTATGCAAACATCTTATTGGTGGCTTTACTTTACCGGCAAGACAAAAATGATTCCCAGGAAGGATTAATGTAATGTGAAAATCAGATTGTGACTTCATGTAAATGTTCTGACATGGCCAACTTACTTGTCATCTGTTTTTCCTCCAATACAATACACCAGTCCATTCTCTGAGACCACACAGTGGCCGTGGATTTTCAAAGGTAATTTTTTTGTTTCAGTCCACTTCATTTTTCTATAAGATCAGAGAAAGTGTTCAAAAGTGAAAACATGTCAGAGCTTTCATTAATGAAATCCACTGAACTACCCACATGGTTGCAACTTACTCAGTGTCATAGCACATAACGGTGTCATGAGACTCATTGGACTGTAAATCTTTCCCTGCTACTGCAAAGATGAGATTGTCACATTCCCCCATAGCGAACAGACACCTGGGGGAGGGCATGGGAGGCAGAGCAATCCATTCAGAAGAAAGACAGTCCAGCTGAAAGACATACAGTCAGGATTTTTTTAAATCAAAGTGATGGATTTCTTTGTAATGCAATGTTTATTAAACTTTTTCTGTACCTGGTAGAAGTAACACTGCAGTGGGGCTTCATTATCGTCTTCATCTACAAACAGTCCTCCCAAAACATAGAGATTGTTCTTCTTTGACGCCAGACTGACGTGGTTTCGGGGGATCTGCTCGGCCATCGCAGCAAGGAAACATTCATTCTCCACTCCATCGTAGGCCACAGCAGCCGTGTCATTGATCATCAGCACCATGTCTTTGGTATACATGCCATATCTGCGGTTATCATTCAGATATCCAGGCAGCTTTCCCTCCTGTCCTTCCTCATCCTCTTTACCCTTTGTCTTTTCAGGCAGCTTCCCTGCAAAGGCGTCCTTGATGACTTTGATTTTTTTGAGAATCTCAGGATCTGCCTTAATGAGTTCGTCCTTCTCGACCTTTTCCTTGAAGTACTTCTCTGGGAGGAGGCGGAAACGAACACACTCGAAGGCCTCTTCTAAAGATTTCACGCGCTTCTCTTTGTCTTTCCTGATCCATCGCATGAGGGTCTCAAACACCAACTCCTCTTTTTCTACATTCAATGCATCTGTTCCAATAATAGCAAAGAGTTCATGTGAGGCAAGCTCTAAGAAATCCTCATCCTTGGACATGATCTCAAACCGATCTGCAATGTAGTCTCGAGCTGCTATTGCCAGCCTTTGGGAGTTCAGCATCAGTGCCAGCCTGTAGACAGCGAGGCAGTTCTTCTTGGTCAGCTTGTTCTGGAGATAATTCACACAAACTGTGAACACCGAGGGGATCTGGAAGCGGTTGGCAACAGTCAGAATATCCTGCACATTGTTGTCGTTGATGTCAATCTCTGCTGAGTACATGTAATTCACAATTGCCTCCATAATATTAGGGTCCAGATCCTCCAGAACAACGTCTCTTTTGCCCACTTCCTCACCATCCATGGAGAAGTAAAGCTCCCGGAAATATGGACTACATGCTGCCAGAATGAGCTGGTGGCAGGGGATGCTCCTGTCTCCGACCTTTAGGATGCAGTCGATCAACTTGTTCTCATTCAGAAGCTCTTTCAGTCCATCTTGGAGCAAAGTGCTCTGAAAAAGACGAAGATCTTCCCTCAAGCTATGGGAATCCATTCTTTTAGGACAGGAGTGGATGGGAGTGCTGGCAGTGCACAACTAACTGACTGAATGCCCTAGCAGGTGAAGACAGAGAATTATAGGCAGCCAGGTCTGAGGCCACTTCAATATAACTGTGCCCCTCTATATATAGCCAACCATCCCATCCATGAAGAATTCAGGTTGGCCAAATCGGAAAGCTCACACAGCTGTCACAGAGTAAAACCAACCATGGAGCCTTGTCAACGCAGTGATTGTAACAACATTGACGTTCAACCACACAGAAATAACCTGTGACCTTTTCTTTTATTCCCGTCTATGTAATAAAATGAAAATATGTTTTTTCAAGAAATACACTTAACACGCTGGCAGGGCCATTTACACTCATATTCTACTTGATGTGTTCATTGCTATTGTTGGCATTACTACAGTCAACATTTCCATGTGGAGTGAGTCACAGTTCACGAATAGTAATGACTTCCTAAAGTGTGATTCAGTATTTGAGTGCAAGTACACAAATACTACGAGGGGATTACTCCACAAGTAGACAGGGTCATTGAACAGCTGCTGGAACAGGAGGTGACAGTTTGTCCTCTTTTAACATTATTAAAATGCTTGAGCTCCCTGTGGAGTAATTCATTTTAGTCTGAGACATTGTGTTCCTTTCATATACAAATGTGAGTTTTTATGTATAATACAGAACAACCACCTGCATTATTTTATGAATATCTTAATGAGATGTAAAAAAGGTACTCAAAATTTCTATTTAAATATGTTTATTCACTTTAAATAATACAAACTGCATTATATTTCACATTCTATTCACAACAAGAAAATATATTTTTATAGAAATAACTCCACAATAAATATTACATACATATAATTAAGTTTTTTCTTATTATGAAAAAGTATCATCTTTTAATCTAATCCTACATACAAATAAAAATACTGTTATCTTATTTCAGCCCATGACTTCCCACAGGCCTTGAAGTGTGAAGCCCTCCTTCAGCTTTTCAACGGCAAGGCCCAGCTCGTCAGAAAAAACTGGCTCACGGTCTAGTTGCTATGGAAACAGTAAACAAATGAAAAAGTTTCCACAAATCATAGAGTAACATGTTATACAACATATTTAACAATTATAGCTGGGGATAAAAGTTGTGAGATTTTACCTTATTGCCATCAGCAAAGTAAGCCTGCAAACAACAGACACAGTTAATACTTTTGATTAAGACAACCAGAATATTCTGAGTGTGATCATAAGTTATTGATGTCTGATGAGCATCAGTATGTCAGCATCAGTACTAGGCAACATTAATTCATGTTTGTTTATAGTGTTGAAGGGCATTAGCCAACAGCTATTCTGAGAGTCTGGAAACTATAGCAATGACACCCAGAGGAGCGATGAGTGCAAAGGTGGCCAACAGACACACTCACAGTGAAAGCATCAGTCTGCTCATCAGGCTCAATTTCCACATCATCGGGGACTTGTTCCACGGTGAGTTCTTCCAAAGGCTGCGGCTGAAATTATTGTTGGGACAAACAGCGCTATGACAACATGATCTCCTGAACAGTGGCATTCATTTATGGTAATGTAAAGATAAAAAAGACATTTAACAATGACACTGTAATGTAATAAGTTACACTAATGAGACGTTCAGGATCAGTGATTCATGTGTGTTTACCTTTTCTTCCATTTCATAGTCCACTCCAAAGATTGGATTGGCAGAGTACACCTTATGTAATGAGTTGATTTCTTTAAGTGCATCCTGAAGCTTATCCACAGGGTCTATCTTAAAGCCCAGCACATACCCTCCACTCTAAAACAACAAAAAACAACAAAACAGTGTAAATTTACATATTACAAGCAGCAAGAAGAAACCCCCAATAATGTGATGAAGTTGGGTAATTATGATTCAAAGTACAGAAAAGTTACCTGGCGTGAACTCTCGATCACCAGAGCCAGGCCAAACTTGGAGTCTCTAATTCTGATAGACCACTTTGGGAGAAAAAATGTAGAAAATTGAATAAATACACCATCCTAACCTGGACTAGACAGAATACATGGTTTTACAACATAAACATGTGCATGCCAAGGCCTGTCTTGCTGCTGAAAAGAGTCACTATATTGTTTTAGACATTTGTCCTGTTCTGAGGATGTTTAGTTCACCAATCTACAGGCTGCTCACAAATTTGGTGTTTCGAATATAGTAAATGGTGAGTGAACAGTGATATAAAAAAATCAGAAAAAAAAGTATTATTATTGAAAAAGTATTAAAAGAAGGTACAAATCAACCACAGAACTAGAGCTCCTGAGCACCTAATTGTGCTGTGTGTTTGTTATAGCATAAAGTAAACAAGGATGGTAAGTTTAGGAATAAGCCCAATGTATAAAGACTACTACATATATTACAGTATCTTTTTCCTCATATGTTTGTGACTGAACAATGAATGAGCAAATATATTTGCAACTCTGCTTTTAAAGCTCAGTTTCTGACTTAAGTTGACAGGAAAAGTAGAAAGTTTTGTCTGGATAGGGGATGTTCTTATTTTACGTACAATCTGGAGGTAAGGAATGCTGACGTTGAAGCTCTCGTTCATATTTGCATGCCACACAATCCGAACGTTGGTGATAAAAAAAGTTCCAAGGTTACCCTAAAAGAAAGAAAACCGACAACAATCATGGAAAAAGGACAGATTACAAATTAATGATCTCATATCAATTGTCAATTAAAAAGAGCAACCTTACAATTATTATATGCAAACACCTTCAATAAAATCTCTTGAATGACACACACCTCTACGATTAGTCTCTACATGCATGTAATCAGAGACATAAACTATGTTTGTACATAAACAGAACAGATGAACAGATACATTTAGGAGGAAAACCTGTACCTGATCACTGGATAAATTCCAAACTCCATTAATTTTATCATACACCTGCTCCCGGGGCAAAAGTCTTAGCTGCTTATTTTGAATAAGAGCAGCTCGCAATTTCAGGTCCCTGTACATTTTAGAGGTCTCATAGGCTCTGAGGTAAAAAACAAAACAAAAAACAGAACAGATTTTAAAACATTAAGCAGGACATTTTATGACAACTGTTATCAGAGACCTGAACACTCAATCCCAATTTGTTTTACCTGTGTACAGCAATGACAGAAGTAAAGAGTCGTGGACTTCCCGGAACCACGTTTGTGAAAATGAACTCAAATCTTGTGTTGTTGGACTTTGTCAGGATGTAGAGTGCTTCAGTCTGGCCTCTCAATTTCTGAAGAAGAGCATTAAATTAATAAATTAGCATGTTCATCTGTCTTTATTACTTCGATTAGATATTTAATTTATCAGTGTGTCGAAACAACACTGCCGTTATTGGCTTTTACACAAATTTTGAGGCAATAAAACATTTGTTCATTTAAAATATCTCAAGTCAAACAGTATGAACAGTTTCCTGCATGCTGTGTGTGAAGATACATGAAATGATACCGGACAAATAATGCTGAGTAAGACAATAACAGCATAATTAATAATTATAGAAATAAAACAAAGATTTACTTACTGAGTTAGCTGTCCTTGTTGTGATGTTGATGATGGAGTTGTAACCAACAGCTGAAAGAAATGAAAGATTTGCATTTAGGTTTGACATCTTTTTCATATGATATAATACTTGACTTCTTCCACAACTTTCGACTCTTGAAAAGTCTCAGGAGGAGGACAGTAAAAATGAGAGTGTTTAGAAATAGAAATAGCTTATTTATCATTAGATTAATCTCAATTTCATGATTATAACGGTCACTCACACATCTTTAGATCTAGGTGAGGTTTTAGAAAAAAGGACGACTCAATGGAGCACACACAGGAAAGCAATTAAACCTACTATAATGACTGTTTAAATTTTGATTTCATTTGAAGATGACCATGTAATAACCTTTATCGTAAAAAACACACCTTAACGTGATTTTATTTCTTTGAAAAGTGGGGTGCGTCCTATACACCAGTAAAATACAGAGAGAGGTTGGATCTGTATATGATTATAGGTATGTAAAAGACTGTCCACGCTAAGAATGATAACTATAACAATAACTGTAAAGATAACAGCATCCACACTTATGAACTATAATGCCCTATAAACAGCTGTGAAAAGCACAAAAGCAGGCACTCCAGCTGATTAGAATAGTCTATTGATGAGCTTTTATTGCTCTGCGGCAATGACACAGTATGATCACACATCTGAAGAATAAAAGATTCACTAACTTTGTTGTTTTTCCTCTGGATGGAACAGAGGATGATGCTTTGTTTGACTCTGGGATTGACACAGAGTCTCTTTACTTTTCTTTTATCTTTTTAATCTATTTTAACCATTTTTTTACTCTAACTTTGAATAAAGTCTCTGAGTCTCTTATTTTACTTATTTAATACATTTTTTAAAACTTACTTTTATTTACATTTTCTAAACATTTTTATCATCCTTATTTTCTTCAGCTGTAAAGCAGTGTGAACTATGCTAGCCTGTATGAAAGGGGCTATATAAATTAAGTTTGATTGATTGATTGATTGATTGATACTCACACAAATTGACTCTAGGGAGGGCCAATGAATGCCAGATGATTCTCAGGTTTGTCACCAAGAGCCGTCCTGTAAAAAGAAAAAAAGTGGACAATATTTTTTAATTAATCAGCCTAGCACAAACTACCCAGCGAGCTTTAACCTCCAAATCAGCAGGATAAATACCTCGATCACCGTTGTTGCCTTTCGTGTCCTCTATTGAGTCCAGGCAATCAATCAGCACCTCTCCTGGTCGGGTTTTCATCTGCCTGTGAAAGTAACATTGATTGAGTGAGCAATAAAATCTGCAGGATTGCTTTAGTTTAGCTGTAGATGGCTACAGTAATGCATGCATCATCTAGGCGTCTCGACACTGCACATGTACTATACTGTGAAACGTCTTTCTCGAGAAAACAGGAAGCTATGAAACTAACAGAAAACACCTTGCAGCCAAGTAAAAAGGCAGTAACTTAGTAAGCGAATAACGTAGCTGAGCTAAGCTAACTAGCGTCTGAGCTGGTGAAATAAACATCACAGCTTATTAACTTACTGTGCTGTTATGTCGAATCTAACGTCTCTGTCCTCCCAAAGAGCATCTAAAACAGACGCCATGGTTGTAGGTTGTCTCTCTCACAGGTTTTGTTTAGTATTGGTAGGTGGTAGTTTGCTAAATGTTTAGCAGGTTGACTAATCCGAGAAAGCCTCACTGAAGAGTCATTATCACCATGGCAACGGACGGCAAGTCAGTGGGACAAACATCCTGTAGAGTAGACCCTGGATGCTAAATAATTCCTATTTAGGTTATTTAGTCAGTTTATTTCATGTCTGGCCAGGTTTTAAACTGAACATAATTTAATATTTAGTATGGAAGCCCATGTCTACCAATGTGACGAAATAAATGCAAGTCATTTGAATGAAAAAGCAATAATATCAATATAATGACTTAGTAACTCTAATAATAAGATACTATCTCAAAATAATGAGAAACTATCTCAAAATAAAGTCATTATTTTATAGAAAGTTTCTCATTATATTGACTTACAGGATCTTTTTTTCATCACATTGGCACAAATGGGTTTCGATACTTTTGACAGTATAAAAACAGAAAAAAGAAAAAGAAAAAAAAACACTTAATTGTCCATTGCATGTAGACTATACCAAAGTATTTTAAATGGATAAAAACAAAACTTTGATTGAGAATAGCCATGCTTTATGGTAGAGATATCTCAATTGATTTAGAAAACAACTAAGTTGACCAAAATGTTAACTTTTTAATTCGACTACTCTAATTTATGAGCAACAAAGACTGAAATAATCTGAATAACCTAATAATAACATATCATAGAGTAATTGAGTACTTTTTAAATCTCCTCCTCCTTGTTTGAATTTGACTGTTTTCACTAAAGGTGGGGGAAATATTCACCAGACAGTTTGTTATACAGAAGTTGTCCTTGGAAAGTGTTTGGAAAAGGGCAGACTTTTTCAAAAATTACTTGGCAGGTGATTGGATCTCTCTATCACTGTCTATTTTTCAAGGGTTGGGCTGGGTTCACAAGATTATGCAAGAATCCTTAAAGGATGTTGATTGGTCTGTGTCGAGACCATGAGGAAATGCTGGGTATCATCTGACTGGATGCCTCCACTATTTGGATCACCAACCAACCACCATTTCCTCTACTGCTACAAATAACTAAGAAAAACAAACTTACAACCACCATTATTTTATATTTTATTATTAAAAACATACAAAACATTTATTCGGATAGTCACACACAGCCCAAATAGAACAAGATGGCTTTCTCAGTAGACCTCTGCAAGCATTAACTACACAGAAATGACACTCCATTGTAGCTGCCAGTTATAACCCGAATGGAGAGGTTGTAAAAAAAAACAAAAAACAGTACACACACAAAAGTACTCAGAGCATATGGTTCATATTTAGGCATATCATGTCAACACAAGGTAAACAAACATCACACTATTGCTGCCTTGATAGAAATATTCAGTCTATGTAAATAAATGGCTCAGAGAGGTATAAGATGATCAAAATATTTTTGTTGTCATTTCAGGATGGGTAAAGCCCAAAAAGATGGATTTCTCCTGTTTTATTAAGCGCAATACACTTTCTTTGAGGTAACAAAGTCAGTTATTGTAGAACTTAACAAGTCAGTTAGTCATTTACTGTGTTGAAACAGTGATCATTAGCACTGTTTTGTTAATTAATCAAAAATTCATTTGTGTGTGAGAAGAATAGTGTTTGAAAGGTGCATTAAATTTTCTGAACACAAATGACAGAATGCATCATATTAAAATGACTAAAAACAGCAAACTGAAGTGAAGAAATGTCAATTTTCTGACAGCTTCTCCTTTCATCCTGTTGGAAACAAGAAAACATGATATTCAAAAAAGAGTAATAATCAGACAATCTGCATATTTTCTGTTAAAAATCTGAAAATATTACCCGTTCTGAGTACACAAGTCTTTTTGCACAGATCTTCTGTTTCATAGCGGTTGTCATTTCCACCACAGCCTCCATACCAAAACTGTGCACAGGCATTGGCCTGCTTGTCATAGTACCAGCGAATGATATATTCTCGGCATGTGCCTTGGTCCAAGTTTAGATGACAGTGGGCATTGAGGGGAGCAACCTCTGAGGAAGAAACAGTCTATGAGATGCATGTTGCATGCATGCATATTGATGTAGAATTAGATGAATTTAGGAGGAATACATTACTCACCTTCAGGCTGGACTGGACTCACCACAGGCTGCAACTGATTAGAAGTAAAGGATGAAACTGAGCCCAGGGTGGATGAAGATTTTGCAGATGAAGATGATGATGATGATGATGATGATACGACTGCCTCATTGGAGACAAAGCCTTCTCTCACTGGTAATAAAGATGCTGTTTTGTTAACTGTAGCCACAGTGCTGCTGCCCCGCACATGGGCCCTTAAGTCTAAATCTTCACCTTCATCATCTTCCACCACCTAAGAGTGGGAAAACAACATAAAAGTGCATCAGTTTTGGGTTGAATTCTGTCCCATCAGTGATGACAATTACAACAGAGAACACACTTAAGGAAAGCAATACAGGATGTGTTTTCAACAGAGACCTTAACAGGAAGAGGATCAGCACTGATGGGCAGAGTGAAAGTGTCTCCACGGCCTCGGCTGTCGGTGCGTCTGTGATTTTGGATCTCCTCTTGGTAACCATAACCATTCCTGTTTCCATATCCATTTTTTCCATAATGATTATTGCCATAGCCATTATATCCATTGGTATTCTCTCCATGTCCATTGTTTCCATTAGTACCAAGACCATGCCCATTGTTGCCATTCCAGCGTCCATTTGTAATGTGGTTGTAGATAAGGGCGCCATTTTCATCTTCACAGAATTGGCTGACAAGTTTAGACTCCAGTTCTGAAAATAGTATAAAGAAAACATTTATTTTGCACTTTAGCTATTATTATTACGTTTGACACACAGTATATATTCAAATTTGATCATTATCACCTGTTAGAGTGTTGAAATCATCAATACGGTACATATGTTCCCAGTCGGGGTCTGAGGCAATGCTCTTGAGTTCTTCCAGGAACTCAGCCTGCGTCGGATCAGAAGAATTGACAATCCCAAGAGCATACATCTCAATGTTTGCAGCATGAGCCTCCCGCACAGCTAAATCAAGTTTGACAGGTTCTCGTTTGTCAGTCTGACCGTCAGTGATGACAATGGCGACTTTTCTGACTCCAGTCCGGGCACTGAAGAAAACCTCCTGAGTTGCCTTTCTGATGGCAGTGCCAGTGTAGGTACCCTCACCCATATAAGAAATATGGCTGATTGCCTGCTTCACATCCTGTTTGTTTATGTAGGTAACCAAATCGAACTCCACATGGACTTCCAGACTGTAGAGGACCAGCCCGATTCTTGTTGCATTACGTCCAACTGTGATCCTGTCCACCAGCCTTGTGACAAAGTCTTTGATGATTTCAAAGTTCTCAGGGCCAACGCTCTCTGAGCTGTCAATGACGAAAACAAGCTCCATTGGCCTTTCCTTGCATTTGATGCCGCATCCTGTAAACATAAAATACAGCCACAAATGAATTATTCCCCTGTTTTCTGGTTTATGTAATGCACGCTTTACAAATGTGTAGCCCATAGAAAATTCTTATGCCACAATCTTAACTAAACCAATAACAGTTGAAAATAAACCACATATAACGTTATCAGTGATTTGGCTCTCTGTTCATGACAGTTGAGATTTGACTTGTGTCTTACCACAGATCTCTTTAATCAGCTTAATAATTTCCTCTCTCTGAAACAAATGAAAACAATTACATTAGTAAAAAGCCCAAAAGTCTCTATTATTACTTGAATAGTCAAATATTAGTTGAACTAATGAACTTACTGTGAGGCCTGGATCTCCTTTTGTTCCTGGTCTTCCCTGGTAATTGAGAGAAGTTGCAAAGAATATTATTGTTTCAGTTTTGTGTTGTTAAAAAGTGTGACGAAAATAACCTGACATTTCATTGCAATCAAACAATTCATCTATTTGCTCTCTTTTACACACATATACTTTAAACTACAACTACAATTCTTTGAAGAGCTTGATTTAGACTTGAACAAGATCTGTTCTACTCACTGCTTCACCATGGACTCCAGGATCTCCAAAGTCTCCTTTTGTACCCTTCATTCCCCGTTCACCCTGTAATCCACGATCACCCTGTAACAAGGGGAAAGTAACTCATCAGTCAGAGACTAGTCAGAAATCAATAAGATATATACAAAACTGTGAATTGAACTTTAATTTGTAATAAAATGTTTGAAAGATATATCAATATCCCTCACTTTAGCTCCAGGAAATCCATCTCCTTGAGGTCCTCTAGGTCCAGTCATACCTTGAGATCCTGGCTCACCCTGAAATTAGATTAGATTGGACTGAATCATACAACATAGTTCCTGACTCTTGGTAAAACCTAAATTATTGTTTTTTTCTGTGGCTAGTTTGTCAGGCAGTTGTTGGTACTGTAACATGTAAGCTCCACATGATACAGCAGCACTTTCAATATGTAAAACAGTGGGAACTTTTACCTTTGGGCCTTGAATACCCTCTCCCATAGGTCCATGTGGACCAGGAGATCCTGGTCTCCCAACATTGCCCTTAAAACACATGGTTAAAAAGTAATCAGATCACCAATTTATGAGCAAACAATATGAACATGTGCATATGACAAATAGTCAGATTCATTAGTACGCATTGGTTAGTACAACCTTTTACCTTACATGTTTTCAAAGGTTCACATTATTTAGGTATTAGCAATTATTCTGATTTGAATATCAGTTATAATTAGATCAAACTGTATCGTAGATAATTTGGTGATGATCTTACTGGTGGTCCTTGTAAACCCTCTCCAGGTGGGCCGGGCAAACCTGGCAATCCTCTAAAGCCAATGTCACCCTGGAACAGACAGGTTGTTATCAGATAGACTTTAAGCATTCCCATATGCATGCATGCAAAAACAAAAAACCAATACAAATGAAAATCAAAACATATAGACACAAACCTTTGGACCAGGAATTCCTATTCCTTCTGGCCCTACCTCACCTGGTAAGCCCGGTAAGCCGGGAGGACCCTAGAAGAAAGTACAATACTTGTTTTAAACCATATTGAATATGATTTACTAGTTACAGAAGTTTAGTATGTGAAAAGGTTTAAGATTTGTAATGTAATATAAGATGTGTATTTGATGGTACAAACCACTGGGCCAGGGGCGCCTTCGCCTTTTGGACCAACTGGACCTGGTAAACCAAGATGACCACGATCACCCTGGTAAAACAAAATTGATTGATAAAGACTGAAAACAGCATACTGTCTATACACTAACATCATTGATAAATGTCCTCAAAACACTCCTAAATACCTTTGGACCAGGTAGTCCATGGCCTGTTTCCCCAACATGGCCAGGGGGACCAGGAGGACCTAAATCTCCCTGGAGACAAGACAACGAAGCTGATTCTGATTATCAGAAACATTTTTGTGATACATTACATTGAATCTGATTCTATCTGGCAGGATTTCTGCTACTTGTCTACATGCCAGGATTGGTGTGAAAAGTTTGATTATATGATTTTATTAATTTACCTTTGATCCTGATATGGACCGTCCTGGCTGCCCTGGCATGCCCTGTTGTCCTGGTATCCCGCGTTCTCCCTGGAAGGTAAGAGCTGACAGTGAACTTATGATTGAATGTAAGCTCATCTGTTTTTCTCATAATTGTGCTGCCAATAACCTACAAAGGACTTGATTTACTGATCTAAGTCTGACAAGCTTTTTTGGCTGAATGCAGAGGCATAAATATATATTCAACATATAATAAATTAAAAGAGGATGGGAGCCAGAGCTTCTTCAAATGCACTATTACACCACAAGAAAATACTTGTTTCATTCGTACCTTTGGTCCAGAGGGTCCTGAGATCCCTGGAGGCCCATGTAACCCACGGATGCCTCTTAGACCCTGGTCACCCTAAGAGGAAATACATCATGTATTATGTGAATGATTTGTTTGCTGCAATATGAAATCAAACAACAATAACAACATTATAACCTAAAGCTTACTTTCTCCCCTGGAGTGCCAATTCCTTGTGGTCCCTCAGGACCTCTTAAACCAGGTAAACCAGACTCCCCCTGAGAGAGGAAAAGTAGATAAGAGATAGAAGAGATCTGTTTTAAGCCCACTCAGCTATGATACATAATTCTGGAAATAAAATAGTTGTTTACACTTTAAGCCGACAGACAAAAGAAGGATAGGGGTCTATGAAGTGGAAAGTTTGCCACAGAGTCGGCATACCTTCTGTCCTGGAGCTCCATCCTCTCCTGGTAGTCCCGGCAGGCCACCTAAACCAGCTGCTCCAGGTTCTCCCTGTAACAGTAAAATAGCACTGCTTGATACTGGATGGATTCAGTATATTGACACTTCCCTTATGCTATAATAGACCATGTTTAAGTGAATTCATTTGGATCAGCACGTGAGTTGTCTCACCTTTGAACCAGGCTCACCAATGCCCCTCTCTCCTAGAGCTCCCTGCTCTCCTGGTAAACCTTGGTCTCCCTAGAAATAGAAACAGCATGACAATACACTGTAAGTCATAATAAACAAAAAATGTAACAAGCATGTCACCTCTGGGCTTGTTTCGCGTGTTGTTTTTCCAATTTAAAGTTTTTCTATGCATTTATGTTTTCATACTGTATATATATTCTAAGGTGCTGTTTACAATAACAAACATGATGTTATACCATGATTACATTAAATAAAGTAGCTATGTCCTTTCTGTTTTATAATTATGTTAACAAAAAATAGAAAACTTGACTTGACTATGTTGACAAACAATCAATGCAAACTACACAAACACACACAGTCTTGCATTTCAAACTGTAGGTGTTTTAACAAACCTTAGGTCCAGGTAAACCTTCTCCTGGAATTCCTCTTACTCCTGGTGGACCTCTCGGACCCTCAACTCCCTGCACAATAACACCAGTTATAGGTCAATAAGTATGAAAATATGTTGCTATGTTTCAAGATGAAATTATGGAAATATGGATAAAGATGTTCAGCTTACCTTCTCTCCCTGTATGCCCACTCCTGTCAATCCAGTCGGCCCTGGAAGACCTGAGGGTCCTTGTTCACCCTGGAAGTAAAACATCACAGCCCAGTTAATATATAACTTATCTGTTCTCAGTTATATATTGTGTAGGCATGCATTTTCTGTGTATAATTAATATATAATAATAATAATAATAATACATGTTATTTGATGGCGCCTTTCAAGTCACCCAAGGTCACCTTACAAAGAAATGTATGTATATGTATACAGTATAATATCACCAGTATCACCTGCCAAAAGAGGATTATTAATTATGTGAGAACAGTGCAGGTCTTAAAAAGGTTACATGCATAAATCATTATAGTACAGTCCTAAATCCTGGGAATACACATCTCAAGCAGTAAATTAAACATTTAAATGTGTCGATAACAAGGATAACTTCACCTGTGTGTAGTTACACATTATTTATAGCATGCCACCTTTAACTTTAAGCAACCAGATGTTTCATTTACTCAGTCTGGTGTTCCAAGAGGCCATCTTTGTAATTATAGCCTAGAGGACATTTGGGCTCCCTTATGGATTTCATTAGTGCCTTTGTTGTGTACACGTTATAATGAATTCTCTTTTCTAGACGATCATTTTATAACCCACCCGTTCTCCTTTGATTCCTGCACCCTGCTGTCCTCTCGGCCCCCTCGGCCCAGCAAGCCCCCGATCCCCCTGTGGAACAATATCAGGTCATCTCTGTCAGTTATATCACAGCCATTTGCCATTGGTTCACAGCTAAATCCACATTGTTTTCTAAGAATAGAGTACAGAAGAAGAGCATGTTGGCTCCTGTTACACTCTTGTGATTGATACAAAATGATCCTATGTTCCAGGAATGGGACTGTTTTTTCCCCCTCATTTTTCATGGCACCTCTTAACTACATGATTCCCCTTTGAGAGTGCTTTTAACCCCTTTCCAGTACTGGTGACTTATAAACTGAAATGGATGCTGATTGGAGAAGCCTGAGCAACATCCTAAGTGTATTGAAATGCAGACAACAAAAAGACCTGATCATATAAACTCTGAGTGTGGGTCTGGAGAAGAAAGGTTGTGATCACCTTGGACAAAAACAGTCTGATCCCTTTTTACAAGAGGTAGAGTTCAGCAGAGGAGTAAAACCTACAACAGTCAGGAAGTCTGGGACAGGTTAAACAGATGTGTAGTTGCTTCAGGACATTTCCAGTGTTTCCAAGAGCTTCCTTTAAAAAATAAAATCGGTGGTGGGATGTAACTAAGTATATTTACTCAAGTTTGGTACAATTGGTACAACAAGGTGTTAGTAATTGTACTCTTCAACCTTATACTTACTCCACTACACTTCAGAGTGAAATGTGGGCTAGTCAGGAGGGGGGCAATAAAGAGACAGGAGTTAAGACTGCCTTTTAAGAGACAGAGGCTGAACTGAGGGGCTGCATAAAGGGCCACTATAAGATTTATAAGGAGGTTTTTGAACTGTGATTCATGAAAAGCTACTGGAGTCCACAAGTAAAAAAACAGAGCTGGAAATGAGCATTAGAAGCCAAAAGAAAACAAAGTCTAAGTATTGTGGCATGTTCCAGTTTAAGACTGGGACAAAGATACCATTGTGTTTAGTTCTCTGACTGCAAATAATACCTTTGGTCCAGGGAAGCCCTCGCCATGTGGTCCTTTCTCCCCTTGAACACCTTGTGTTCCGGGTGGTCCCTGTAAACAAGGCCAAACATATGATATGTCACCCAAAAGGCTCAGTTCAAAGTACCTGCTGGCTTCCTGAACAGATCATATGTGCCACATTTGTCATGGAAGAACAAATAGATGCATAGGCACAGACACAAAAATCATATAATTTTACAATCTGGAAATATAAAAATAAATGTCTCTCCATAACTCACAGGAGGGCCAGGTTCACCAACGCCTAGAGGACCAGGTGGACCTGAGCGACCCGGGAATCCCATGTCACCCTGCAGATTCATAATAAGTCAGTATAATAAGAGAAACACACAGAAATGCAAATAGCAAAGAAACAACATACAATAAAGTATTTAGAGGAGAGAACATAACATGACTTACCTTTGGACCAGGACGCCCAATACC
Source organism: Scomber japonicus (assembly GCF_027409825.1). Classification (NCBI taxonomy): domain Eukaryota; kingdom Metazoa; phylum Chordata; class Actinopteri; order Scombriformes; family Scombridae; genus Scomber; species Scomber japonicus. Next base: position 16,434,566 of record NC_070588.1, read on the forward strand.
AGTTTCCCCCTGAATTCCTGGGGGGCCGGTTGGGCCACGTTCTCCCTGTTAGCACAATCATAAACACTTAACACCACTTAACACTGGAGCTTAAACACTGTACTAAAATAATGGAAGAATATTAGTATTGAACCCCAAAAGCAGTGTTGCTTACAATTGTTTTGTCTTTCTTGTTTAACTCGTTGATTTAACTTATGAAAATAATGCTGTAAATCTTTTACCCGTTGTGTGTACTCCTAATGGGGCAATGGGTGAGCTATTTTATCTCTTCTTGCATGTCTGAACAATTATGAGCTTAACTCTGTCTTGAGCTCCATTAATGTTTGCTTTATTGTAAAGCACTTTGTAACTGAGTTGGTGCTATATAAATAAGGTTTAATATTAGTTCAAGTTCAAGAAACCCCCTAACAACAAGGTGTCAGAACAACAAAGGATTACAACATCAATTAAGATCCATTACATGATTTGCCTGAAGTGCAGATAACTTTGATTTAAAAAATAAGGTGATGCGTCTAACCTATGTGATATATCATTGCATTTAATTAAATTTAGCCAAAGTTTAATTAAAGAGGTATCATTCATTGCTTGACATAATCATTTGATGACTGTACATTTGCAGACAATATCTATTCTTTCCTTTGAAATATATATATAAAAAAAACATAAGTAAAAACATATAACGAATAGGCTTGTCTTACTCATAAATGCAAATTTTATTCCACAAAGACCACCATGACTTCTGTTTATTTTTACAAATGCTGCCTACATGTCGACACATGGCGAGATGGCGAGCACACACAGGCTATGCATGTATGTTATTATCTACCGACCCTGCTGTAGGCACTTCCTAGTCTGTATTTAGAAACAGGATACAAGGATAACCTGTAGTGAGATTTCTTGCTGTTTGTTCATTCCTTATACTGGTGAATTACAGTAATGATGGGGAAGACTTTGGCTCATTTCCAAATGTTCACATAGGGCTCTATTACCAGACAAACAGGCTAAAGACTGGGGTGGTAAAGCTCCAATCTCTTGTTTAAACTCAATTCATGAAAGGAAATGTAAAGGTCACAGCAGATGTTCACAATGAGGTAAGTAAAAGCTGTTAAAAAGGGGCTGACCTGCTTTCCCTGAGGACCTTCTGGTCCAATGTCTCCATGTGGTCCTGGTAACCCCTGGGCAAAGACAACATATACAACCATTAATCAAGGAATACATTTGGCATGTGATTTTTCATCAGTGATTTTCATTTTCTTTAGTATAAAGTGGATGTTCCTTAGGAATTCACACACTATTCATAAGGCTCTCTCTCTCTCTCTGTCTCTCTCTCTCTATTGATCTGAAATCAGCTGCACTGTACATAACGCCATACTTGCATATCCACATTTTGTAAGTTAACAGCTGTCTTTGCTGTTTTGCTGATTATCAGTGAAATATATAGGCAAGGCAAGGCAAGGCAGTTTTATTTATATAGCACGTTTCATACACAATGGCAACTCAATGTGCTTTACATAAAACAGAAAAACATGCAGTTTGAGAAACAATAAAACATACAATTAACCCTCCACCCCCCCCCCATAATAAAAACAAAGTACAGAAAAATAGAAAGAGAGAAATAAAATGCTAGAATAGAGCTTTAAATATAAGATTGCAGCATAAAATAATGATTAGCTTTAAAATCATTAAAAGGACATAGAGTACAAATGAAAGATTAAAATGTAAAGTGCTTTAAAAGAGCTCAATCATAAGCACAGGAGAAGAGACGTGTTTTTAACCTGGATTTAAAAGTGTTGGGGCTGATTTCAGTTCTGCTGGTAGTTTGTTCCAGTTGTGTGCAGCATAACAGCTAAAAGTTGCTTCACCATGTTTAGTTTGAACTCTGGGGTCAACTATCTGACCTGAGTCAGTAGATCTCAGAGCTCTACTGGGTTTATATTCTACTAACATGTCATTTATGTATTCTGGACCTAAACCATTCAGTGATTTGTAGACCAGTAGCAGAACTTTAAAATCTATTCTATAGCTGACTGGGAGCCAGTGTAAAGACTTTAGAACTGGAGTAATGTGCTCTGATCTCTTTGTTCTGGTTAAAACTCGAGCTGCAGTGTTCTGAATGAGCTGCAGCTGTTTAATGCTTTTTTGTGGGAGTCCAGTCAGAAGACCGTTACAGTAGTCGAGTCTACTTGAGATGAAAGCATGAATCAACTACTCCTGGTCTGTTTGAGACATAAAACCCTTCACTCTGGATATGTTCTTAAGCTGATAGAAGGCTGTTTTGTGTACTATATATATAGTAGTAGTAATTGTAGTTGTCACTAACCTGCAGACCTCTAAGTCCTCTCGATCCAAGTGGACCCTCAGGACCCTGTAGCAGATCACATAGGGAGGAGAATTAACATTATGTCAACTACAGAAAGCCCAGAATAGATAAGTATCAAACTAAACATGATACTCAGTACATGTTGTGTCATGAGTGCTGTCGTACCCTGTCGCCTTTGATTCCCGGAGTGCCACACTCACCCCTCTCACCCTGTGTAGAGATTAAAGTAGTGTTTGAATTGTTTGAAATCAAATCAAATAAAGTTGTCATTAACCTGAATCACTTACCTTCTCTCCTTGTCCACCTGATTTTCCCTGAAAATAAAAGTAATCATATGTTATTTGTGAATAAGCAACAGAGCCAATTATATATTAACTTTCTTTATAACATATCATGGCAATTACCTCACCGCCTTCTCGTCCAGGTAAACCACTTAGTCCTGCTTCACCCTGAAATAACAAGATTATATGGACTCATATATCAATAAGTATGAATCTATTAGGTGAGAAAGGGAGAAATTATTAGGAGAAAACAAAAAAAAAGTGACTGGCTCCAAAATTAAAAATACCACATTTGATGAGATAGATAACTAACAAAACACAACACAAATAACAGTGTTACCTTGTAATGGACTAATGGACAAACAATAAAATGGACATAATGTCAAATTAACATCAACAGTAAGGTTAATTTAAAAGTTTTGAAATACTTATAGGAGATATAGTGTCTTCAACTGTTGGACAGCATCAAGCTCCATCAGCGCTTGATGTGTAATTACACCTTAGATCAAAAACATACATGGGTGCTTTCGGTGCTTAGAGAAACAAATCAAATTACCTTATAATCAATTCTGTATTTGATTTGAAGCCTGACTAACATTACTTTTGTACAACAGTCAAGATGTGATCCCAAAACAAGATTTTACTTTTACTTTTGTACTGTATTTAGGTGTAAGGTGTTAGCAACAACCATAGACTCAAAGATGAAAACTAAATATTATGTGTGCATACACATTTGAGACTACTGAACTATTGAAGTCCGCAGAAAATCAGAACCAGGAAGTTCCTTTTTAAAAAAAGATTTAATTTGGGCTTTTTTGCCTTTATTTATTCAATAGCTGGCAGAGAGGCCGACATGAAACAAGGAGGGAGAGCCATGTGGCATGTGCCCCAACCACTCGACCACCAGGGCGCTCCGAAATCAGTTACTTTTCCAATCCAACACTTAACCACCTTAACAATCCAACCTCTAATTTCGTCAAGAGCACTATGGTGTTTCTCCTATACTTACTGTTTGACCATATTGGACTACACTATTGGACTTAAATACATTATATGTTCATTAGTAATAAATAATAAATAGTGAACTATTGGCTAGTTCCCATTTGCACTACAGCACGTAGTGTTTTACATTATAAACAAAAACATTATTGAACTGATATTTAACTACTGTTTTCCCCTGAAATTTACAAACATTGTTTTTTCAAATACTTCATAGTTTACAGACACTGAATAACCAGGTTCAGGAAGCCTGACAACAAAATTGATGTCAGATTTGAGACATCTAGTAAGTATTATAAAACTTGTAAAACATTTTTTTAAAAAAGAGTCAAGAAAGTCATAGCCTATGTGCATCAAACCGACCTTCTGCCCTTTAAGCCCTGGGGCACCATCATCTCCGGAGCGGCCTTTCTTCCCCTGGAATGAAACAAAATCAGGGTTTAGATTTGATTTATTTCTTCCTCTGACACTTTTTACCACTTATTAGAAAAAAGTCTATGACCCATAACCGGAAAATTAAAGGTTATCGTAACCATGTCTCTGCAAAGCGAAAGGGCCATATATTTTGTAGGCAGGTGTTCTTTTAAAACTGAGACAGCAAAGAGGGAAAGGGTCACCGGACTGATTTCTGAATGTGTTACATCTGAAAGCTGTGTGACAGTTGAAGCCATAGGTGAGCATGAGGTGTCTTGTCCACATGGCCAGGGGTCATTGTCTTGAGCCACACCTGGACAGCGTGTCAGTTTTCTATTCACCCGAAGTTGCTAGTTTGTGACCATTAAACTAATGAGAGCAATTATGAGAGACTCGCAGTCTGAGTGTAAGAATTTAAAGAATCTCTCTGAGGATAAAGCACCTGGTTAATGACCACGCAGCTGTCTGTCAGCAACATGATTATCTACGTAGTTGCTGAAAAGCTTGACATTACTTGAGCTGTCAGCTATCTGGGGAGTAGAGGGGTGGATGAGTGAAAATGTCTGCATATGTGCATGTCTAGGGGGGCTTGGATCATCTTTGAGACCCACAATACGAATATCTGGTGTACTGTTATGTACTGTAGTCCTTCTATCACTGCATAACAGACCAGGATGTAGGGGTGTGATGGACAAAGGTCCAGTTTTATAGGCAGCTGGAGCTGTAACTGTGGTGCCTCTGGTTTCCATGGGGGATATCTTATGTTGCATGAGAAATTCACAATAACTGTCTGCGACAGGGCACACAGAGTATCAACAAACATATTTCTCTAGGAATAGCAGCGTCTCTCCTTCCCTTTCCCTGTTGCCATAGGTTTGCTTTTAGAATGTGGGACAGGACCACCTATATATTGCTTGTGCAAATGTCTGCAAGCTATACTGAGGAGGAGGCAGGAGGGGGCAAGTAATTATCCTGATTGTTTGAAAGTGTAAAATTCCTAAAATATCAGGATCATGACACATTTCTCCGCACAGGATTTCAAAAGACCTTCCTTGACATGTGACACTTCAAAGACAATCTCTGTGGTTACAGGATATTTTGAGACGTTTGAAGTTTTAATTTTTACTTAATACTCACCGCAGGCCCACTGGGTCCCCTCTCTCCTTTCTCACAAGCACATTTCAGAGTCAGGGGGCACTTTAAAAAGAAAGGACATGTTTGCTGAGCTGTTGTCAATGTAACTCTATACAGTCAAATTGGTCACCTTCATCTAATTGCGCATTGTTGAATGCCAGACGATTCTGTAGATGAGTTGAAATAATACTTACTTCTTCATCAGCCAAGCCAGTCTGAAAAAAACAAAAAAATAAAACAAAAGGGGTTAAATATCTGACAGAATCTGAGTTTGAGCAATTTAACATACCCTAATCTGTTTGTTCATGCTGAGTAATGTCTGTGTGTGTGTGTGTGTGTGTGTGTGTGTGTGTGTGTGTGTGTGTGTGTGTGTGTATCTATACAAATGTTAATTTTAAGAAACCTGGTGAAAAGACATTAAAACTTGAAAAGCAGTTTTTTCAAGTTTTAATGAATGGTGGCTGACAGAGGAAGGAATTAATCTCTAAATGTGAGTCTTCTCTTGCCATAAAGAACATATAACTTGATTGAACCAGGTTGTTTAAACTCAAATAATTGTGTTGTGACATCCAAGAAAGAACAGTTTTTCCAAAAAAAAAAACAGACAAAAAAGATTAAATCGCTGCTTTAAAGGACATCTCAAGATATATGCTCATGTAGAAAAGCTTTTAAACCAAAGCTGTCATATACATTCTTTCATTTGTTTCTCCAGAGCTTTTGTCATCATTCCATCCCTATACAAATACCTGAACATGCCTGTCCATGTGTCAACTCTGAATACATGCTCACTCAAAGCAAATACATCACTCTTCTCCTCAGCACTGCTTGATGAAAGATGTGGTATTATACTCACAATTTCTGTGACGATCTTTTCGACTATGTCTTTGTCCTGTAAATTATGGAGGAACTGGGAGGCGGGAGAGCTGGCGAGCAGACGGAGCTGGTCCACATTGGCCGGTTCATTGGCCGTACGGGTGATGCCCAAAGTGAAGAATTTGACACCCTGGTTCTTGGCATCAGCAACAGCAGAGAAAATGTCAGGGTTCCTTGGGTGGGAAATGCCATCTGTAAGCAGCACGGCTACTTTGATGCTGCCAGGATTGGACTCCTCCAGGTAGATCCTGGTCATGTTGGTGATGGCGTAGGTGGTGTAGGTACCATGCCCAATGTAGACGATGGGGGCTATACGGGTCTTGAAGTTCTCTGTGCCCTTCCAGTCTTTGAAGGTTTGCTCTGTGATGACATGACTGCTGTACTGTAGCAGAGCCACCTTCAAGCTCAAGCTGCGGCTGGTGTGCAGCCGTATCCCTTCAAGTCTATCCACCATGTCCATAACAAACTGTTTCTCCTGTTGGTGATTGTCCTTTGCACTCTCAGAGCTGTCCACCAGGAAGGAGAGCTCCAATCTGCAGTCCTCATCTAGGATGGCTGTGTGCACAGAGAACAGGATGAGGGACTGTTCACAAGTGTTTTTCCATTCACTAATTAAATGACTGATTACATTATATTGTAAGTAATTTTCAATAAGTTTCACACAGAGGAGAAATAAATGATGAAGCCCAGACCTTTGTTGGTGCTATAATACATTATTAATAGTTTTTGGTATATTTTGGAGTATAAAAATATTTTCATTGCATTGTAAATTAATTTTCGTACCTTGTCCATCATGAATATTTGCAGTCAGAGGTTTTGTCCTAGGTTTCTTGATAACTTTTCTGTCCTCATATAAGTCTTGGGCCCAGACACTGGTCAGTGCTGTGACCAGCAGCACTGAGGTAAGAGAGGGGAACATCCTCGCCCAAACTATGGAGACAAAACAGCAACAAGTCAATCAATATCACTGTCCACAAAATTAGTTTCTGCATCAAATCAAAGTTGAACAGATTGTGCATCCATACATTTAATCTACTAAGGTTAAGTACATTTTGGAAAAGTATTTGTCCTTAAAATAATTGTTATATTCACACAGACTCACTTTTGAACTTCCTTTGGAGATGCAGCAATTTCTAGTATTTCAGTGTCCTATTTTGAGTGTGGAGTTGGAAAAAGGTTGCAGGAGCAGCGGAGACCAAGGTGCACAATGAGCTTCAGTTAGCTCATTGATTGTGCAGCAGCAATATCAGTCATCCATGGGAGCAGAGAGTGAGAGACCCTGAGACACTTTCTCCTCCTTTATAAGGAGGAACCAACAAGCCAGATCCAACGGAGCCTTGTCAAGACTCCTGCTCTGCCCTCAGGGCAGGGGGAAGGCTGGAGTACGTCTCCAACAGTGAAGCAATGTTATGTGTTTGCTGAAAGTGGCATTTTAATCACTACAAAGACAATAAACTACAGATGTAAATGTTTACTAGGGGGTACCTTGTTTTTAAATACCACAGAATTATAGACATCGTGGACTGTAATTGCATCTTAGTCTAACAGTCACACTTTGTCTTGTTATTAGAGAAAGTTACAGAACCTTATTAACTGCCTGGACAAAACAGTTGATATATGTGTCTGGACTCAGTCAGGTTAACTTCTGTACTTATGCGACGAAAAAATGATGATAAATCTGATAATGTATTGGACAAAGTTTTGTGATTTGCGTCTTAACACTTAATAATATTGGTTTAAAGCAAGTTGTTTCCATATTAAGAAGGGAGTAATTAATTGGATAGTTTTCTGAAACTGCATCAGGGCATTTGAAACCCCGTCAGAGAGTCAGAGGTATTTTTTAATTCTCCTTTTCTATACTAACATGTTACGTTATGAGAAGAACATTTTTTGTCAGAAAACTTAATTAAAACATCAGATATAATTTACAACAAAGTGACCTTAACAATGAAAGGTATTTTAAGAGGCAATTTATAAAGTGGCATTGGTGCCAGCGTAAATTCCACAGGTAGGGTTTTTCAAGGTTTAGAGACCCTAATGGCAAAGGCCTGGCCACCTTTGTTCTCCAGCCTGGACTCTGGAATGACCATAAGAGGCCTGCCTAAGGAAAGGGGGTTAAAAGGTCCTAAAATTACCAAGAAATGAAAACTATGTATGCTACAATTAGTTTCTGTTCAGATTTACTTATAAGACAGTAGATAATCACATTATTTTCTGTGGAGGCCTAAACTACACCTATCAATGAAAATAGGCTAAGATCCCTGCAGTCAGCAAAGGATGAAACCTCTACAATATCACAACATTTCTGATTGAAGGGTCCAGTTAAATGGAGGCAAGTGCATCAATACGATGATGAAGACATTTACTGTCCAGCCTCTTTTGGTGAATATGGCACATCTCCAAAGTACAAGCAAGTAGAAGAGCAATGAGGCCTTTACAGTAACCTCTATGAGTGTGCTTTAGTGTGTAGTGCACTAGATTAAGAAAACCTTGTACTTGTTGTTGTCATTTATACAAAGATGGTAACGCTCAGAATGGAGTGCAATTTCTATTCCCAGAAAATCATTCCAATCATACCATCATTGGAATCTGCAGGTGGTATTTCACCCTCCAGACCCTAAAAGATGACCATCTGACCGTCCACTGGTAGAGATGACCTTTAAGTACACTCCTCCTGGTGTGGTTTGAAAGATAGGACTTTTCGTGTGCCGACGGGCTGAGGATTCATGGAGCTTTCTGCCTGCTGTGCTTGAGGTTAGGAGGCTTTGTATTACAAAGCTCCAGGCAAGTAGTAATTAGAGGAGACGTTCTGACACAAAAGAATGTTGCACTGAATGATGGCTTGGCAAAATCCATCCTATCACTTTGCTCTATGATGAATGACAGCGATTCATAGTGTTCCTCTATGTGTGTTATGGAAACAATTGTGTTTTCTGTTGTACATTCATCACTGACTGAATCATTTTGTTGTGTTCCCCGTGGTGTTTGTGAATTCTTCTCACTTCTTCTTACCAAGGAGGCCTATTTTCAAATTTGAAGTTTTAACAGCAAACCAGGGACTATACACTAAGTGCATCCACCAATGACAGTAATACAAGCCTACAATAGCCTACAATGAGATGGGAAAAAATAGACCAACTGAATTTGACAGCTTGTTTATATTGACTTTTTGGGGCCACCCGATACTCCTAAAAGACTTTGAGTTGAGCATGCCAGTTCCTTTGGTTGATGGAGGATTATCTCCGCTTTTTTCTCTTCCTCCCGCTAAATTGTGTTGATTTAAGTTTTTCGGTTTTGATATATCCAATACAAATATCCAACAAGCCATTTTGTAAATTTTAGATAGACGGATTTGAGTAGTTTAGGTTAAAAAAATATGAATTGAAAATGTAAAACAGTTATACAGAATGAAGTTGTTTGTTCAGTGAGTGCTGTGGAAAAGTTACAAAGACAGGCTTTCTTTTATTTGCATTAATCTCTGTGAACAGATTTCTTGGATTTTGATATTGAGCATGCATGCTTAATGTAAATATTTTTAGAGGTTGGAAATATGTTCAAAGGTATTAAAATTAAGGTTTACAATGGATATATGAAGTTGTTTATTAATAACAGATGAACAATTATAATCACAATTCAATGCCTGTGTTTTCATTTTGGCAATGAAAATAAAGTGAAAACCAAATTTATCCTGAGATAAAGTCACTGTGTATATCAAAGTGTTATAGTGAAACAGTTAAGAGTAAAATAAAACTTACGTCATGCTGACTGAAGGGTTACCAGTTGATTATGGCATGATTGAAGGATGACCTTATTGGTTACTTTTAGAAGTTGACAGGTATGTGCAATTAGGGTTAGGGTCTCAGCATCATTATACAGTAGAAATTTAGAAATGATGCGATATTATCAGATATGTGACCATACAAGAAAAACTCCTACAAGAGCAAATAAGTTAGACAACAGAAAAAAACATGCTCTGGTCATTTGTAAAATAAATGCAAAATAAAAAACCGCAGGTGTGTAATCCATGTTAACACTACAAGATGCTCAACGATATACAATAAACACTTCTAAATCTACCTTATTTTCAATTTGCTAACCACATTTATGTTGAATAGTTTATGACAGAAGTTTTAAGAGGCAAAATATCACATTAATTATTACATTATGTAGGTTTTTGAAGACTGAAGCTTTAGCTTGACGCTCCCCTTCTGAATACACATTTTAAAACATCCACAGGACTACTTTTAACAGTTTACTTTGAAAAAAAAAAAAAAAAAACATAACAATTGTCCTTTTCCTAAGTTATTATATAAACAGTAAGAATAGTTATTTTAAAAAGAGAAAAGGAGAGAGGTCAAAAAATGGTGTGGCTCCACTCTCCACATGCCTGGCTATCCACTGAATAACCCCACCCCCAGTCCTCCCTAAAGGCACACAGGCTACTAGAAAGCAACAATAATAATCTACAGCCCTAATGTAATATAAAAGAAATGTTTAAGTTATCAACATACACCGCATACAAGGACAAGCAATTAACCTTTTACATTACTGCAAATACGAACTACAAACATATCAACGTCTAAATATCCCTACAATATGAAATTTAATTATTGCATACTAATTAATCAAACATAAATAAATACACATTAGTTATCAAAAGGAGATAATTTTTGAATAGCCAGAAGTAGTACGGAAGCGCATTGCATTCACTGGATAAAAAATTTTTTAGACACCTTATCTCGTAGGCTACCTTATCTCGTAAATTTATACACCTTATCTCGTAATTAAAAAAACGAGATCTCGTAATTACGAGATAAGAAAAAGGTGCCACATTAGGTGTTACACTGTACAGTGGGGGTCGACTGATTATCACCCAAATTGATGATTGATTAATTAATTGATTGTTTTTATCAGTCGGTTGCTTTTATAAAAAGTGAAATCTGGACAAATAAAACAAAGATTACCTGTATAGAGTAAAAATAATCATAAATAGGCTAAATAACATTATATTCTGCCTTTGTGTTTTCACAGCTATTGAAATGCATCCAAATGCTGCTTGTTTTCCTACTGTCACTCATCTTTGTGTTTGCACTCTCTCGGAGAGAAAAGAGAGCAATGTCAAACAGTGTCAAACAGCAATAATAAGTTCCTCAGTTGTTGAGGGTCTATGGGATCAAATAACATAAAAATGACACCATAAGCATCCAAGAATTGAGTGAAACTAAGCAGGTAGACCTTTTCCCAAGCCATGTCTGAAACTTTGAAAACCCATGGTTAATGAAGTAAGTAGCCTACCATAACAACTTCATGCAGCATGATGGCAGCAGACACAGCAGAGACGTGTACAAGTTAGTGCTGCCCTCCTGCGGCATCTGAAGGTATTAAAAACACGTCATCGCGCATGCTCAGAGGTTAGTCCAGCGGCATAAGTTCAGTCAGCTGTGTGTGTTTATAACTTCACCTTCAGCCATCTTAACCATGCTAGGAGCTGTGGGACGTTGCTGTAGCGGGGCTCTGCAGGCTTTAAAGCCCGGTGTCAGCTCGTTAACGACCCTCAGTGGGAGACATGCGGCTCTTAATGCGAGTAAGTTAATACACGAGTTACACTGACAGCATTGTATGTCCTGTAATCATCTATAACCCAAATGCATGCTCAGTGAGTCAGGCCTCATTTTAGCAGTGAGGTGTTTTCATTCATTTGCGAACACTCATTTTTAACTTTGACATGAGTCTTAGTCTTAGAAATAAGCGATGGTTAATGATTTAGTCAAATTTAAATTAGAGGTTGATGCTCCAGTCATGTCTCGGTCTAGACTCTAGTCTCCTAATGAATGACCTTTCAGTACAAGTCAAATGGTCCACACACACTGCCTGCTACTGTTTGTCAGCCTGTGCGTTAGTGGCAAAAAAACATGGAGATTGCTATCATGAAACACCAAAATGTGGAGATATAATTGACATTTTGCTCACTTGTTCATCTTTTACCTTGTGTACATACAAATCTTTGTAAAGTCTCTTTAATATGTTCTGACTTCTCATCTTAATTTGCTGCTGTCATATGTAAATGAGCCTTTAATGTGTTGTCATTCATTTCTTTTTTTTTTCACCTCTAATTTGCCATTGATCTTTCAGGAAGGGGTTATGCCACCCCAGCTGCTCAGGCAACACTGGCTAATGGTCGCATAGTAGCTGTGATTGGTGCTGTGGTGGATGTCCAGTTTGATGAAGGCCTGCCGCCTATTCTAAATGCCCTGGAGGTGCTGGGCCGCGACAGCAGGCTGGTGCTTGAGGTGGCACAGCATCTGGGTGAGTGTGTCCAATTAATCCTCTACATGTCACTTTTTGGATGTCTGTTATGAACTTAAAACACAGTCTTTACTGTTTCTCCTTGTGTGTTTCTTCAGGTGAAAACACAGTCAGGACGATTGCCATGGATGGCACAGAGGGTCTGGTCCGCGGTCAAAAGGTTCTTGACACTCAAGCCCCAATCAGGATCCCTGTCGGTCCGGAGACCTTGGGCAGGATCATGAATGTCATTGGAGAACCCATTGATGAGAGGGGTCCAATTAGCACCAAACAGTAAGTATTGAAATGATCACAGTGCTGATGCTATTGTACATTTTTCTATATAATATGTCAACAAACAGACAAAATTCAATCGCTCAAAACTTTTCAACCCTGTCTGTGTAGTCATCCCCAAGCCCACTTGTTCCCACTGACGATAAATCTGCAGTACATATGTAAAAGTCCAAAAATAGCTCTTTAAAAAAAAAAAAAAAGCAGCTATTGTAAATTTCATGGGAGTGGTTGAAAATAAGAAAAACATATATAATGTCACTAGCATTAACGTATAAATGACATCATTAAAATTACCCTTCCTAACCTGCAGGACTGCTCCTATCCACGCTGAAGCCCCTGAGTTCACAGACATGAGTGTGGAGCAGGAGATCCTCGTCACTGGCATCAAAGTGGTAGATCTGCTGGCACCCTACGCCAAGGGTGGAAAGATTGGTCGGTGGATTGTTTTACACCCTAGATTTTTGTTTGTGTATGTACAGTCACGATAATGAATTGCTGTATACGTCTTGTTCCTTTAGGTCTGTTTGGTGGTGCTGGTGTTGGCAAGACTGTGTTGATTATGGAGCTCATTAACAACGTGGCCAAGGCTCATGGTGGCTACTCCGTGTTTGCTGGAGTGGGAGAGCGAACCCGCGAGGGAAATGATTTGTACCATGAAATGATTGAGTCTGGCGTCATTAATCTCAAAGACACCACCTCAAAGGTGACACCCTGAACGTATTTGTTTTAATAACACAATTGAGTTTCTCTGGTGCAATTACTTTTGCATGTCAGATGTAGTTAATCAGTTTTAGTGGCTTCATGTCCATTTATTTAGTACGACGTCCCGCAGTGACTCATTTCCTCACGTTCTCAGGTAGCACTGGTGTACGGTCAGATGAATGAGCCTCCAGGTGCCCGTGCCAGAGTTGCTCTGACTGGTCTGACTGTTGCCGAATACTTCCGTGATCAGGAGGGACAGGACGTGCTTCTCTTTATTGACAACATCTTTAGGTTCACCCAGGCTGGATCAGAGGTTTGCGATGCCAAAAGGATTTTTATTATTTGCTGATGTCACTCAAAGTAACACAGTGTGTGTAAACAAATATTTATGTCATTCTCCTTCAGGTGTCTGCCCTGTTGGGTCGTATCCCCTCTGCTGTGGGTTACCAGCCCACCCTGGCCACTGATATGGGTACAATGCAGGAGAGAATTACAACCACCAAAAAAGGCTCCATCACCTCTGTACAAGTAAGGACTCACATGATGTGAATCACATAACGGCAGTCTCTCTTTTTTTCATGACAGTCCAAACAACAAAGGGCTTATTGTGTTACAGGCTATCTACGTACCTGCCGATGACTTGACCGACCCCGCCCCTGCTACAACATTTGCTCACTTGGATGCAACAACTGTGCTGTCTCGTGCCATTGCTGAGCTCGGTATCTATCCTGCTGTGGACCCTCTGGATTCCACTTCCCGTATCATGGATCCCAACATTGTTGGCACTGAACACTACGACGTTGCTCGTGGTGTACAAAAGATTCTTCAGGCAAGACTTATGTTGGATGTTAACAATGTTTAATAACGATCAGCAAACATCGTTAGTCCAAAAATGTTCTAACATTCTAACCACTCTTCTTTTCTTTTTTTTTTTTTTAGGACTACAAATCGTTACAGGACATCATTGCCATTCTGGGTATGGATGAATTGTCTGAGGAAGACAAGCTGACTGTAGCTCGCGCTCGCAAGATCCAGCGTTTCTTGTCTCAGCCCTTCCAGGTAGCAGAAGTCTTTACTGGCCACATGGGAAAACTGGTTCCTCTCAAAGAAACAATCAAAGGCTTCCAGAGCATTCTAGGAGGTAAGTGCTGCACGGAAGACATTTAAATACGGGATACAATTAGTGGAATTGCAATTGTAAAAGCTGTTCTTTTCTTTCTTCAAGGTGAATACGATGCCCTGCCAGAGCAAGCTTTCTACATGGTGGGTCCCATTGAAGAAGTAATTCAGAAGGCTGAGAAACTTGCAGAAGAACATTCGTAATTTGTCTGCAGTATTTTATGAGCAAAACATTTGTACATATTTGAGGAACTCCTAATGTGTCATGCTAAGTATGTTGTGTTGTAGTTCCATTTCTCTGTAATGAGATTAAAAAACATATTATTTATTTCCTTCCTTTCATTGTAAGCGCCATCAGTGTTGTAAGCAGTTTTTGGTGAAAGTATTCATTTTAATGAAGTCACATTGATGAGAAAACATAAGTTTAGCCGATCATGTGGCGAAGTTTCTTATTTAACTCCCTTTCTTGAACAAGGAGGTTGGTGCTGTGTTCTTTGAAGGCTTCGAAATCCTGTAAAATAATATGAGAAAGAAATATTGAGTGTGTTCGCATCTCTGTATGGGCCACTGACAATATCACTCCTAGAAACTGAAGATTTCAACTAACCTTTTTTAGCTTCTCATGCTTTATCTTGAATTCATCAAGAGCACACTGGAGAGACTTCACTTTTACATCTGCGTTAACAGCTTGTGCTTCCTGTTCAAACCTGAGGTCATAGACACATAGGGATGTTACTTATTGTACTCCAGGTTTTCTCCAAACAGAAGTGCATTTGAAGCATTGAGGATACACATTTTACCTGCTCTCTGCTTTGGCCCGGGCTTTTTTCTCTTCCATATATTTTTTCTCCAGCTGCTGCATTTCCTCTTGTTTCTCCTGTAATTTTTAGACCAGTTTGTGAATACATGAAGAGACAGGTGCATTCAGTGCAGTTGGGTTGTGGTTTTAGAGACAAGAAAAAACACTATTTTCAGTCACCTGTATTATTTTCCCTCTTTCCACAGAAACACTCAATAATTTGTCTTTCTCTTTGGTGAGGCTTGTTATGCTTTCTCTTATGTTGGTTTCCTTCAAGGCGTTCTCCTCTCCAGTGTTTTGTAGCTGCAGCTTCAGGTCTGAGTGCGGAAAGGCCACAAGTTTACAGGTGCTTGTATTTTGAAGCACATAACGCAAGGACCAAATGTTTAGTACCCACCTTTGCACCTCTGTGAAACATCTCCAAGCTGTTTCTGGGCATCATGCAGTTGTTCACATAGCAATGCCTCCTTGGTGTGATGCTTTGTTGTTTGTTCCAAGAGTTTTGACTGATTTTCAGCTAATTTCTCCCTAAAAAAAAAAAAAAAAAAAGTTATAAAAATATGATAGCAATAATTAATAACAAAATATAAAATGTGCCATTCAAATGATCAATATAAAGTACATTTTACATATTAAACTGTCAAAGCTGCAACTAATACTCAGGTTGTCCTAAAGACATTGCCTGCAGTCAGAACAGCCAAACATAATAATAATAATAGGGTCCTTGACTCCAGGCAAGGGCTGGACTCCTCCAGAGTCCTCGCCCTCTTGCCTTTCGGCTCGGTCCCTAATCAATAATCAATTTATAAGTACAACAGAGAAAGAAACAGGCCACCCTCACATTTTAGAAACTGGAAACAGTGAATGTGAGGCCGTTTTGATGGATCAATTACATGAAAGATCATTTTCTGTTGATTGACTTTTAGCATTATTCATAACTGATGTTTATTCGAAAATCTTACCGATATTCATTTTCTTTATTTGTGTATTTCTCTGTTAGCATTTTGACTTCTTGCATAAGTTTTTGAACAACCACCTCTTTATCTTGTAGTTTTGGGGAGAAAAGTGAATCATTTTCTGACTGCAGCAGCTTGTTTTTCAGCTTTAACTGCACGTTCTGACTTTTGTGCTCGTCCATGAAAGCAATAATTGCTTGATTGTTGGCAGCTAAATCCATAAATCTTCTTTCTATAATCTCAGTTTTCTTTCTTTCTCTGTCCAGTTCTTTCTGACAGCCTGTTACTTGCTCCTCAAGCTCTGTATTGATTTTCTGCAGGGCCTGACATCTCAGAACCAGCTCATCTGCTCTCTGTTTCAGCATGCAGATCAAACTTGACTGTTCATCTATCCGGGACCACAGCATCTCTGTGTCTGATTTATCCCCTGTAGGAAGACTCCGAAGTTTCTCCAGTAAGTCCTGAATACTGTCCACACACTGAGAAAGAAAAAGGAAGAAAACAAACGGTTAAGTCATGACAGTAAGTGTTGGTAGCCTCTTAGTAAAGTTATTAAAGTAGTGTATGGACTAATTATTACTGGGATTTTGAGATTCATACCGATATAATTTATTTATGATAGTTTTCAAAAACCTAAAGTTTCCATTTTTTAACATGAAATACACAAACATTTTGACAAAGACCCCTTAAGTTAGATTTTGCAAAGAACTGTGACCACTTGAAAATAATCTGGTCAAACAATAAAACTGTGACTATTTTTGAAATACCTAAAAAAGTAAGTATAAAATAGTAAATGATGGTAATACATTATAAAAGTAACATTAGATGCTCGTTACCTCAGAATTAAGTTAAAGCATTGCTTTATTTCTTTCTACCACTAAACAGTAAACAGACACTTTTAGAGGAAAGTGAGTTAGCGTTACAAACAACAGTAAATCATATGAGAAGAAGAAAAGGATCTTGGACGGTAATGTAAGTTTACGGTTAAAATTAATGTTAAAAAATGACAGCTCACAATAAAAGGACAATTAAAGGTGAGGTAACAAATGACAGTAAATAATAACAGATAACAGTCAAAAGCGTTAAAAAAGGGACAATAAACGGTGAAAAAAGTAAATAATTAACTATCAGAGATCCGTCCCCCCCAGCAAGTTTCAAGTTTATTTGCAACTTTAAGATAAAGTATAAGAATGTAACATATAGTAACATATAGTAACGCTTACAAAGTATAAGATGACAACAAATTACATTATCGGGAGACCCTTAACTTCTTGGTAACCATGACTACCGATCGTTGTAACTTTTAAGTTAACTCACCTCTGTGTTTTTGCACTCCGTATTCACCAAGTTTTCTGTATTTCTCTGTGGAGTTGTCATGATAAGTAAAGGCGAAGGAAACTTCCTCCCGATGTATCACGGACTAATAACTTCCCCCTTCTTAAACCTCGGGTCCACTCGGGTCCACTTTTCATGGAGACAATCTCCACGTTCCAGTTGCTCGGTTGCTATTGGCAACCCTCTTTGGACCCATAGACTGTATATAAGAAATATATACTATGCCCCAGGACTACGGGCGGAAAACAGCAAGTCTGCTAAGACCTGGCACAATGCACCTCTCTTTGTTTTATACAAGGTTAATATTTTATTGTGTACTGTGTACTGTCTCTGTCTAAATAAAATAAAATAATACAATTACAAATTACTGTCCTCTCCTCTGATTTAGAGGCAGCAGCAGGTGAAACGTCGGTGTAGGTGCTCGTCCGCAAGATGGCGCTGTCTATCTTCTTAACCAGCTACCAGCAGCACAGTGAAGGGATGGACCATGTCGGAAACACATGCTGGCACAAGTTGTTAGGCTATATTTTTTATTGCTGCCTAAATTATGTTAAAGTTTGGCACATTCTCAAATGCTTAATTTTATGTGACCGTTATCTATTTTCACTCTTTGTTTGAGTTTTTGAGTTGAGCTGTGTCTATCGTTAATTCCCAAGTCGCTTGTAAAATGTGGAAATATCAATATGTTGATGCGGGATTTATAATTCATCCATTATATACTGTATCACAAATTTATTGCGAATTACACAGTTTTTAACACAATGCCTTACATTGAAGCAAGGCACTATTAATGACTAATGCACCTTGCACTACTACTGTCTGTGTGTGTGTGTGTGTGTGTGTGTGTGTAAAAAGCATGCAACATGGTTACTGTCGGACTCGAACCATTGACATTTAAATTACGTGTCGTGTCTGAGCCTGATCAGGACCCACAATTTAAAGCTTTTAATAATTGAATATGTTTTTGGGGGTATTCCTATTGTTCTCCTCCCTTAGAGCCGGAAAGTATCCCCGGATTAAAGTAAATAAACAGTGACGGTAGCCCGCCGTGACTAAAAATTACTGGCACTTGGGACTTGCTTGGCATTATGCAGATTCCAGGGTTTGAGGGATTTATCCGGAGGGCCGAGGCTGGGTTGGGGGAGCGGCTGTCCTGTGCTTTGTGCACGCCCCTTTTCATCAACTAGCGGGCCAAGAAAGACAGACAGAGGAAAGCAACAGCATCCAAGCCCCAGTCCCTACAGCTCCTCCATCTGCACAGCGGAGCTGGACGGACCAGCCAGAATGTGGAGAGCACTGATGCTTAAACTCTTTCTCGTCTTCATATACTGTGTTAGTTGGTGCCATTCTGAAGGTAAGTTGTGAGTTTGTATTTACTCTTTTTATTTGTTCACACAGGCTGTCAGTTGAATGAGATATTGAGGACCTGCAGAGTTGTTGAGCCACTAGTGATTCATCCAGTGCACTTGTTGCTCATCAAAACAAACCTATAATGGTGTAGTGAAATAGAAGTTGGGATTGCTGCTGAATTAAAATTACCATTGTTTTTTTTTGTTTTATCCACATTTAAGTTGTCCATCCAGCGGTTAACAATTCCAGTTTTTTTAAAATAGGAATCAAAGAGGATCAATCAGCTGTGCACATGAAAATAACTTTTGGTGATTCTGTGCCACTATTTCAATAAAATTACATCATCTCTGTCAGTCATATTGACGTGACTGCTTGGTGGAATAATATTAGCCTCAGAGCTGCATGTTTTGCCACATAGTATTACTTTAAAGGTTGAGCACAAAGCCTTCCTCAGACAGATTGGAAGTTCTCTGGAGGAACTTTTGCCTGAGCTTTACTGTTGCTAGGTAACAGAAAAGAGCATGTGACTTACAGACAATCTGTGAGCACTGAGAGCTGCTGGTACAAATCTTATTCAGTGGAGCAGATTTTACGCTGCACACCACTGATTCAAACCTGATTCCAAGTCAACGGAGAACTTTATTTTCTGACGTGAGACACAGACACAGGAAATGACCAAATATACGGCTCTTTATACATGACAGTCGTGTGTTTGTCTGTTTGTATAGCCCAGCAAGATCCTACTTCTCAAATTGTAATCTGCTTTCTTTTTGCTCAACCCTTAGTATGTAAGCTCCTTAGTGTGAATCAAGCAACTAATTACACTGCAGCTGCTGCAGAATGGAGCCATTTCTACCTAAGGAGCTGTTTGGAGTTCAGAAAAAAAACTGTACCAAGAGGAATGTCACAGCTACAGCTTTCTAATGAATTTATTATTAAATGTCCTTGATCTATTGTCTCATAAAACAGAAATGTTGGACTGTAGATGCCAAAAAGACAATATAACCTTGTTGACACTGAAACTGTAGCATTTTAAGAAAATCCCTCAGCATTTGATTCTGTTGTAGCAGTCACAGTACAGTAGTTGTAGCTGAAATTTGCCAACAGCTGAGGTGTACAAAGTGATGACTTGACTAAAACCACAGAATCTCAGTAGACTTTGGTCAGCATGTTCATGTCGATTATTAGTACGGATTTGTTGTGATTAACAGACGCAGGCCGTGTCATGTAGGTTGCAGTGATGTTCCATCATTTATCTTTAACCTGAAGTGTGAGCAACCATTCAGTGCTTTACCTTTAAATGAATAGTAAGTGCTTATGGAAGGCTATCTGATGATATGTGAGTCAGATTGGTAGATGTCTCACTTAATAATACACTAAGAAAGATTAGAAAGATTTTGCTTTTTTATTGTGAGGGAAGAGGGTACCTTCTCTAATCTCTCCACAAAAATAATTTAGTTTGATAAATTATTTAATCCATGACCTTCTGTAACACATTATCCAGCACTCAGGACTGATAGTGTTGCGGAATGCTTACACTGGCATTAATGACTAATGTAACACTCTGAAGGGATGTCACGGTGCTGGTTTGTTAACTATTTTCTGCCATTTTTGCTGTTCAGACAAGTTTTGCCTGTAAATTGAGTTGTTACTTCCATTAATTATTGGCCAGTGAAATCCTGATAACCTATTAAGTGCACAGTAAGAACTTATATTTTGTTACTCATTACATTTTTGTTTCACAGTAGGAATAAAAACAGAAAAGGGAAAACAGCTGACAATGTTTGTTAATGTAATTGTGGTCTGTAATGACACAGTTAAAAATGTCTTCTCAGGACTCAAACTTTGCCAACACGTGCATGTTAAACCTTGCACATGCCCACTTCTTTCCGGTGCAGGAGCCTAAATCCTTGCACAACAGTAACACTGCATTAGAAAGAGGAACATAGTTGGCACAAATAGAGGGCATATCCTGTCTTTTCCTGTATCTCTCTTACTCTGGCTGTGACTCACTGTACAGAGAAAAGTTATCCAGTAAGCTGTCTCATTGCATAGTGACAACTTAATTTATGATTATTTTCACTCATGTTTTTGTCAAGGCAAAACTCGGATTTTTCTACTCTAACTAGACCAAGGCTTTATTCCACACTCCATTTATTTATTCCTTTTGCTCCCATGCCATTGCCAAAGCCCCTTGGTTTTTCACTGTTTTGTGTGTAGCAGTAAGAGCCAAAGTCACTTGTTTGGCAATTGACTGCATTCTGCTGCATTGATTTCCATATGAAATAGGCAGCAGCACTCCACTCTGACAGCATCGATGGGTCCAGTGTTTCATGCTGCCAAGCAGCCGTTTTCTCTGCACATTTAGTGAACGCAGAGGGCCGTGCCGAAACAAGACAGTATTGACGAAATCTTGAAGACATCTTTCAAGTGCCCCACCTGAAAAGAAAGAGATGTGTTTGTGGAGGTGGACAGGTGTTTTCCTAATAGTTGGCTGTGAGGGACACTTTTGTTTAAGCTTATCACAGGAAGCATGCCTTACTGCACTCTGCTGTATGCTGTCCATCTCTAAAGCAGCTTTTTAGGGTGACACTTCCAGTTATGAGTTTGCATCCCTGCTGGAACCTCTTTTGTGCCATTGTAATTTCCCAATGGGGTTTTAGGCATTCGGGGGGCTTCATTCTAATGAAAATTCCTCTACTGCTCTTCTTTGTTGGACAATAGGCCTTCCTTATCTTCCTCTGTGGATACTGCAGTGCCCTCTCCTGCTGTGGGTTTAAGATGCTAGTTAGAAAAGACATGGGTAGAAAAAAGGGAAAGGACAACATCAAATTACACAAAAACACTAATTAATTAAAAGCAGCGATCATCAGACCCAGACATTACATTCTTAATAGCAGATTTGTGACATTCCCACTTGGCCTTTACCACCTCCTACTATTGACTGACATGGTCAAACTTTGTCAGGAAGAAGACAGAAATTTGAGGATAAAGGAAAAGTTACAAAGAAGGACGTTTTTTTCAGAACGTAAGAAGAACCCCCGCACAAGATAGTGCTGTTGAAAGGATCAGCTTCAGTGTATCTGTCACCTTTCCCAGAAGTAATACTGTGAGGAAACACTGGCTGCATTTGAAAGCCTCCAGCAGATTGGTTTCTCCTTGGCATATGTGTTCTTAAGTTGTCAGCCCAGGTCTGAATGTATAGCAACATCTTGATCTTTCCCAGGGCAGATTTTCATTCTGACATCTTATTAATTTCATTCATTCTTTTTTTGTTTTACGAGGATAATATGATAAACTTCTATACAAGTAACTGGGGTGGACTGAGTTTCAGTCCACCCCCGAACTTTTCATGTACTGTATGCAACACTTGTCCATACTGCCATGCTATAGATGATGCTGAAACCTCTGGGACTACTTCCCTGCAACAAAGGCTCCCTTTGAGCCGATTGCAAGCAATTTTATCATTAGTAAACTGAGCAGGAAAAAAGGTTTACTTCCTGCGTAGCTGCTTGAAGGAGTTAAATATTCAGCCTGTTTTGCTGGGTTGGTTTGCAAAGCAGTGAGGTGGTTTGCTGGCTAATTAATCTGAGGCAAGAGTTCTTGATATGAGTGTATGCAAGGCTTTTAGAGCAGTGGTACTGGCACTGACCCCATAGCTGTTGTATAAGTGATCCATCTTAAAAGAGCACATTACGTAAAGGAAATGATAGACCCCTGACTCTAAATACAATCAATGTCTTACTTATGCAGAATTTACCAAGCCAATAGGCTGCTGGTTCATAGCCAACTGACATGTCTGTTTTAGTAGTTTTTTACTCATAGTTGCTCACTTAAACACACCTGTAAGAATAAAAAAATGTCACAGCACATCTGTAATTTTCTTATTAGTGGCTTTATTTTAGTAGGCTATTTCTGCAAATGTTGGGAGATATTTGATCAAGAATGAAGAATGTTTCTAAAATATCGGATCTGTCAGGGCAGAGATAGAGCACCATTCCCAAGCATTCACATCTAATCATCAACTCACAGCTCTTCTCACAAAGAATTTAGGTCGAAATGGTTGTGGTACCACCCAGTACCACTATTTATTCCAATTACATTTCAGACCGGACTGGAACAGCATGCACCATAAATCAGGCTGTCAGAGAGACAATCAGAATTGCACATTCCTATTTGGACGGGTCTGATGGAGTGCTCTGCCACTGAACTATGCTGCCTGAATCAATCTCTCCTGGAAAACGTCAGGGTAGAGTGGTGGTACCTTATCTCTACAGATGCCACTCAGTGAGAACATCAAAAGGAGGCTCAGGATGAATGCGGTGAAGGTTGTGTAACTGTCTGGGGGATGGCTGGCACGCTTGTCTCCAAAGCTTGTCAATGCTGTGAACAACATGCTTTTACATAAGAAGCCCAATAAGGCCCTAAGATGAACAAGATGACAAAAGTTTTAAATATATTAACAACAATAATGATAATAAAATAACTGTGGATTACAGTTGTAAAATCTTGTAAGGAAAAGTTTGAACTTAAGCGCTGAAATGTGTCAAATTGTGTTTGTGTGTAGGATGTGAACTGGGGCAGTTCCGCTGTGGGACAGGCCGATGTGTCCCAGGGGACTGGCACTGTGATGGGACATCAGACTGTGTGGATGACTCTGATGAACAGGACTGCCGTGAGTTACTCATCATATTAAACTGTAGGACAATAGACAGAACCTGAGACGGATGGCATATTTATAATGCCTCTTTAAAAGTGAGTGTCATTCCAACTTGAACACAAGATTACAGCAGCCGTGAAAGAGGTGGACAAACCTTATACTTATCTTGCGTTCAAAATTTACTGAAGTAAAAGTTGCCTTTATTGAAAATTGTCCTTTTCATAGTATTTTATAATATTATGGAGCTGATTTTAAGAGCTTTCTATACTACTAGATTTAGTAATTTAGTAGCATGTGTCATATATGGAGGTGATCTTAAATTAGTTTACATATATGATCAACTCATATTGCTAATATAGGCTTTGTTTGTAAAATCTTGATTTAACTAACTAACTTGTAACACTTGTACACTACCGGTCAAAAGTTTTAGAATACCCCAATTTTTCCAGTTTTTTATTGAAATTCAAGCATTTCAAGTCCAATGAATAGCTTGAAATGGCACAAAGGTAAGTGGTGAACTGCCAAAGGTTAAAAAAAAAAGGTAAGGTTACCCAAAACTGAAAATTATACAAAAACACTTAAAAATGTAGGTCTTTCCTACAGAGAAATTGCGAAGAAAGTCAAGGTGTCAGTGAGTACAGTTTCCTTCACCATCAAAAAGCACTCAGAAACTGGAGGAAACTCTGAAAGGAAGAGGTCTGGCAGACCCAAAGCCACAACAGAGTCAGAAGACAAGTTTCTGAGAGTCAACAGCTTGCCTGATAGGCGGCTCACAGGACAACAGCTTCAAGCACAGCTTCATAGTGTTCGTAGTAAGCAAGTGTCAGTTTCAACTGTGAAGAGAAGACTTCGAGTTGCAGGTTTGACAGGTCGAGTTGCAGCAAGAAAGCCATTGCTAAGACGTCAGAATAAGAAGAAGGGGATTGCCTAGGCCATGAAACACCACCAATGGACTGCTGAAGACTGGAAGAAGGTGCTATGGATTGATGAATCAAAATTTTAAATATTCTGTTCATCATGCAGGAGTTTTGTTCGCCGTTGAGTAGGTGAAAGAATGGTTCCTCAGGGTCAGCTACCACAGCATTCTACAAGTAGTACCCTCTAGTACGCACATAGTTGGTCAGGGGTTCATCCTACAGCAAGATAATGACCCAAAACATAAGTCCAAGCTATGCCAGAACTAGGAATTAGGAAAAAAGACCAAGATGGTAAGCTTGAAAACATTTTTTCAATAAAAAACTGGAAAAATTGGGATGTTCTAAAACTTTTGACCGGTAGTGTAGGATTTCCAATAATGATAATAATGAGATGCTCTGTGTGTGTTCCCACAGCTCAGGTAACATGTGATGCCAGTCATTTCCAGTGTTTGAGTGATGGCGAGTGTATCCCGGATGTGTGGGTCTGCGATGATGAGGAAGACTGTGAGGATGGCTCAGATGAGAGGCAACACTGTCGTAAGTATATCTTACCACTACTACTATCGGATGCACTTCATGGAAAATATACCAAATCGTTGTTCTAATTGTCCTTCACAAATTGATATTTAACCACCTGAACCCTTATATTCCCTTAAAAATCATCCAAAGAAGCTTCAAAGTCAGATAATACACATTGTTCATCACATATTTTCACTGTTTTCACTGCCTGCTTGTTCTAGTGCTTTATTGAAACTTTATCTTAATTTTAAATAAAATTTGTCAATTATTTAAACTAAAATATTGCAATCAAAGATGTTATATTTCAGAATCATTTTCACACATTTAATTGTAATTTTACAATTGTGCAAAATCTTGGTATAGCTGTAATAACTATGTTATGTGGATTTGAAACAATAAGCCAAAGGATCTGTGAGGCCTATATGTACAAATATGTAATATTTTATCTATATTTACAACTGTTATTGTGAAGCGACCTTGGGTTTCATGAAAGGCGCTATACAAAATAAAGTTATTATTATTATTATTATAATCTTACTTAAAACATTGTATGTGCTGCTAAGACTCTGTCCAATATGTCTCTAGCTGGAAGGACGTGCACCAGTGGCCAGTTCAGCTGTAGTAACGGGGTGTGCATCCCAGGAGAATACCGATGTGACCGTGTGGCAGACTGCTCAGATGGGGCTGATGAGAGAAACTGCCGTAAGTCTTCTCCAGGGTGGTTTCCTCTTTTTATTTATTTTTTTATCTCAGGCTCCTGTGGCATTTTAATCAATTTGTTAAGATTAAGAGGCTCGCTGACTGACAGAATGGGCCACAATATGCTTCTTGTTGTCAGAGGTTGATTGCAGATTCCTTGGTGGATTAGTCAAGCTGAAGTTCAGCTGCTATGCCATTATTGTGCCGACATGGTAGACTCACAGCACTGCACACTGTGGTAATCTCACAATTGCTTAAAGAATTCTTCGGCGACTGCTGTTGTTATGGTGGTGGCGTTAAATTTTAGTCTCTTATCCTCCCCATTCGCTAAGCTTTTCACATTTTCACAGCTGAAAAGAACACAGTTGTCAGGCTGACTTGAATGCACACTGTTGCCCTGATGATGATTTAATCTTTCAGAATTCAGTGAGTGTACAGAGCTAAGATGTGCTAATGGGGCCTGCTACAACCGGACCCAACGATGTGACCAGATACTTGACTGCCGTGATGGCTCTGATGAGGCAAATTGCAGTAAGTAGCCAGCCAATTTTATGACCGGGCCCCCCTCCCAAACAACAGCCTTCACTTGCAAAACTATCTATGGCATAACATCATCACCAAATGGTTCTTTTTTGTCTGCTTCTGGTCTGTTTTCTTTAGCACAGCACTGCAATACAGGTCTGTTTCCATGTCATAATGGAATGTGTGTTCCTCAACGGTATGTCTGTGACCATGACGATGACTGTGGGGACCGAAGTGATGAGCTAAATTGCAGTATGTAACCTCTACCTACCGTCTCTCCTCCTTCAGTCAAATCTGACTTACTCTCTTATTTTCTGTGTATTAATAGTGTCCTTATCACCTGCAGCATATCCAACATGTAAAGGAAACTACTTCACCTGCCCCAGTGGCCGCTGTATCCACCAAGTCTGGGTTTGTGATGGAGAGGACGACTGTGAGGACAACGCAGATGAAAAAGGCTGTGGTATGAATTGGAAACTAGTTGTCATGTTTGTAGTTATTTTTTACCATTAGAACTTGAAGTTTTAGACATTTAGCTGGTTAAGGAATACCAGAATTGGTAACAACCAGAGCTCTCTGTGTGAACCTGATTCATCTCCAGTCTCCATGGTTGGTTCACGCTAGCAAGACGCTATGCCTGTGCTCCTTTAAGTGTGTTATTCAAATGCCTCTTTGTGGCACAAGATTGCGCAGCCCCCCAAAGGGCTTTAGAATTCCTCCACACGGCTGTGAAGAGTGTGTGTTTTTAGAGGATGGGCTGCAGAAGCCCTCCGTGACCCCCCACCCCCTCCAAAAGCTCCACTCCCCTGCATTGATTTAAAGTGACAGTAATTTCCCTGACAATGAAGTCCTAGTCACAAATTTCTTAAGATCAGCACTACATTCCTGTGGAGATAAGGCTGCTAGTCTTTAATACATACCTCACACTCTGAATATCTTTGCATGCCCACCAGTGTGACACATGTAAAACTCTCTGCTGTCTTGTTTTCTGATTGTATATGCTTAAGCCTGCACAGACATGATGATGATGATGGGTTTGTTTTGTCCATAGATAATGTACCACGGGAGTGCTACCCAGGGGAATGGCCGTGTCCATCCTCTGGCCTGTGTATCCCTATGGATCATCTGTGTGATGGGACGGCTCACTGTCCGGAGGGAGAGGATGAAACCAACATCACTGCTGGACACAATTGCAGTTAGTACCAATGCAACTAGTATAGTACTTAGGACATCTAATAATATAGACTGTCTAGCTACAGAAACTATACTGTATATATTATTATATGTAACTATATTTATTCCTTATTGTTATTGTGGTTTCTGTGTTGCCAGGTATTTGGAGATGTGCCTCTCTGAGCTGTGAGCATCGTTGTCATCCTTCCCCAGATGGGGGAACCTGTTCCTGTCCTTCTGGATACATTGTCAGCAATAACAATAGTCGCTCATGTATAGGTATACCCTCTTCATTAACTTAATTGCAACTGTGTGCAACCTCTTTATATAGATTATAAATATTTGTTGGGATAGACAAAATAGACTTGTTTTCTCCCTTTGCTCAGTAAATGAGTAGTTAAAACAATAGTTATGAGGTGAATCTTTTCCAACTTTTTTGTAGATTTAGGTTTTGTATTTAAGAACAGGATATCAGTCTGTTGGTGAAAGGGATACTTAATTTCAGGACAACAAAATTACTCAAGCTTTACACAAATAACACCAAACGGTGTATCATTCTCATCTGTTGTGATTTTTATTAAAGACTTTGATGACTGCTCAATGTGGGGCGTGTGTGACCAGTTTTGTGAGGACCGGATTGGCTCCCATCGCTGCAGCTGTCGAGAGGGCTACATCCTGGAGCAGCACAGATACTGTCGAGCTGATGTCTCGAGTAAGTGTGATTTCCTCTCTGTTTAAATAGGCTGTCTTACATACAGTATGCTCAGATTTTAAATGTGTGAATGATCCATCCAAATGAGGCCCATTAGCATAGCCTCCTTTCCTGTTTGCCAACCCCTGTGGCTGCTTTACTGAGCGTCTGCAGTTCTTTCTGGTGCATTGTTGCGTACTGAATGTTGTTTTAGTTAGTCTCTTGCCTTTGTGGAACATAGAAAGAGTGTTGACTAAGAGGCTGACCTCTTTGCCTTTTGCTCGGCAAGAGTGTGTAATGACAGTGGCTAAAAAGCACTTTACCTTCCTGAGACTGAGTCAGGGATCTGAGAATAATTCAGTAAATTTCCACTCATCATTCAGCTGAGCATGTACACTACTAAATTGATACTTGTTTTGATATTAATCAGGATCTAGTTCTAACCTGAATTTATTTATTTATTTTTAAAGATAATGACCTCTTAATGCTGTGTTCTGTGGTATGTTTTCTCTGCAGCTGGAGTCCCTTCTTTGGTGTTTTCTAATGGCAGAGACCTGTTAATAGGGGACATCCATGGCAACAGCCTGCGCACTTTGGTTCATTCACAGAACAGAGGGGTTGCTGTGGGAGTAGACTTCCATTATAATCTCCATAAGATCTTCTGGACTGATACGATTCAGAATAAGGTATTTTTATCCAAATTCCATATCCAGTGTTATTTTTAGCAGCATTCTTCTCGGGATGGCAGTGTTGGTCATTCCACTGTTTTGGTCCGGACTGAAATATCTCAACATCAATTGGATGATTTACTTTAAAATTGTGTAAAGACAGTCATGTTACCTAAAGGACGAAGCCCACTGTTATTTGGGTTTTTTAGTGAAATGTTTTGAGCAGCTGTTGAATGAATTGCTTTGGAATTTGGTACAGACATTCCTATTCCCTGCAGGAAGAATTGTAATAATGGTCAAAATTTAGAATTCTGAAAACACTTTGGTTTATGACCAAATACCTGCAAAAATTTTTTAATATTCTCACCAGCCTAAAATGTACTTTATGTTTAATGCTATTTACTGGTGCTGTAAAAATGAAAGTGTTAATTTCTTGATTAATTTAAAATATCAAATGTTGGAAAATTAAGATGATTAACACATTACTGTCTTTCGGAGGCTGTAGCGGACTCAGTTTTAAGTCTAGGTTGAGGATACTGTTATTTGAAAGTAGACAAATCTTTCCTTGTTGTATTTGTTCATATTTGCAAGGACTATTGTCACTTGAACATGGAACACATGTATTGTTGTCAATTTTCATTTATAGTAGCGCATGTAAGAAATGGTTGCCTTCTAATTTGATACCTAATTTTAATGGCCTTGATGGTTTTGAAATTCAACTGGCACTTATATTTTAACATCCTTTACAAGCTTCAATATTGAGAAGTAAAAAGCAATTGATTGCAATCAATCACAGCAAATTAGTTTAAAAAAAAATTGATTTATAGCCCTACTAAATATCAAATGTTGGTATGCTAACAGACTAAGATAGATAACATGGTAAATATTATACCTGATAAACATCAACATGCTTGCATTGGTATTGTGAGCATGTTAGCATTCATGGAGCTGCTAGCGTGGCTGAAGAATTTAGTCATGCTACCTACAGTGTTTTTCTTCGAGCATTACCCATCATTGCCTGAGTAACAGTTTATGGGGAGTGAACTAGTTTTTTGTTTGAGGAAATACTTGAGTTGGACTGCAGCTGGCCAAGACAAAATTCTTTCAGTTATCCTTTAAAATATCAGAAATGTTGATACTATAATAATGGGATGGCTTCTGGCTCCTGTGCGGCTGGGCCATAATGAAGGGGAAGTAGACGTGAAATGGAATCCAAATGGCTTAATCTTGAAACCTATCTGATAGGCTGGTATGATGTTCACATACCAGAGTGCAATTTTTGTAACTCAATCTTGTTCAAAGTAATTATGCCGTATTTGTTTTCAGTGGCACTGTCCATCTATATGCATTCTTTGTCCAGTTAAAAAGTCTTTGTTCAGCCTATGCCTTGGCTTCTCTATGGTTTGAACTGCAGCCACTTGCCTGAAAGCCTAGGACATATCTTTGACAGGGCATCAGTGTATATCGCATCTGTGTGTATCAAGCACCTCCATGGCAGCATGTCAGATTAAATGTAGGGAGAGTGCAAACAGGGCATGTGAATGCAACCAGAAAGGTTAAACTACCAGGCTATTTCCACATCTTCAATTTCTCTTTAACCAGGTCAGTTGAATATCCTGCTCTTTAGACGTTAGGATCTTGTTTCAAAAGAAGCAGAGCTGCTAAGAGCAGTACTCCCCTAAATAGCTGCATGATGTCAAGGCTTCCATTATTAGAGACTAGTGCCATTATCGTATTTAGAAAACCACCTTACAAGCTTCATAACGAGACAGAAAACAGTCAAACAAGTAAACTCTCTCTACCTCTTCCTGCTTGCTAAAATGTCTTTCTTATTGTTACCTTTACATTAATGCTTGTGACTGCTGTTGAAAGCCACACTCTTAAATCATCCTCCTTCTTAATATATTTCATTTATTTCTGGAAGCAGGGACCACCTAAGGCTTGATTTCCTTACAACAATGCCATCTTTTGTGTACAGGTGTTTTCTGTAGATATGGATGGTTCCAACATGCAGGTGGTTTTAAATGTATCAGTTGACTACCCTGAGAACTTGGCGGTGGATTGGGTGAACAATAAACTGTATGTGGTGGAGGCCAGCGTCAACCGGATTGACATGGTGGACTTTGATGGAAGTAACCGGGTCACGCTCATCACTGAAAACCTTGGAAACCCTAGAGGACTGGCGGTGGACCCCACTGTTGGGTAAGCACGTCTCCCAGTTTCCATCCGTCCATCCACTCCCAATCTGCACATACAGTATCTTTGTCGTGCTCCATTGCCATGGAATAATGGGGTGTGTGTGTGAGATTAGCAGATTGCCCTGGTTGGATTAGTGAGGAGCAATGTAAGTGATGGCCCTCATTGTAATCCAATAGTATAGGTCAAGGGGGGAGGAGAGCCAGGTGGCTGCAGATAAATTGCTTATCTTAAATTAATGTACAGTTCTTTGGTGAGATGCACAGTCTCCCTACTGGGGATATAATAGGATGCAATTGATGCTAAAGTTAATTAAAAAGAGTAAAGCCTCCTATGTGTTATCTTAATTTAATACATGTAATATTACTTCTGTATGCCCAGCTGTACATAGCAGTCTTAATGAAAGGATCCCACCTCAAAGAAAACTGACAGATGAAGCATTTTCTTCTTCCTT
This sequence comes from Scomber japonicus, assembly GCF_027409825.1. Taxonomy (NCBI): domain Eukaryota; kingdom Metazoa; phylum Chordata; class Actinopteri; order Scombriformes; family Scombridae; genus Scomber; species Scomber japonicus. The sequence continues at coordinate 16,465,926 of NC_070588.1, forward strand.
TCACAGGTATATGTTCTTCTCAGACTGGGAGGCACTGAATGGGCAACCAGGTCTGGAGCGTGCCTTCATGGATGGCACCAATCGTTATGGGATCATTGGGAGTAAACTGGGCTGGCCAGCTGGTATCACACTAGACATTGAGGCCAAGCGCATTTACTGGGTTGATAGTCGCTATGATTACATTGAAACTGCAACCTACGATGGCCTTCATAGGTAAAAATATCATGTGTCATGTCATTTTTAGATTTATTTGATAAAAACATTAAGTCTTATTTTTTAATTTCTAGATTTTTGTGGAGTAATTAAGTAGAAAAAATCTCATGCTTTCATATTCTAATAAATCAGTGTCTTAAACATTTTTTAATAGAAAAACGGTGGTCCATGGAGGTGCTGTGATCCCACACCCATTTGGTATCAGTCTGTTTGAGCATAATGTGTATTTCACGGACTGGACTAAGATGGCTGTGATGAAAGCCAACAAGTTCACTGACAGCAGTTCCCAAGTGGTTTACAGTACACCTCAGACTCCACATGGAGTAGCAGTGATACATCAGTTCAAACAGCCACAAGGTAAGACCCTCAGTGAGGCCCACTTGTCTTGTCCAATGTGGTTCTATAAGTGTGCAGAGATGGTCACAGTTTTTGCTAGAGGAATACCAAGCTACAGCATAATGCTGATTTCCCCCTACTTTTCAGCCATACTAGTGTTTGTAAAGGTTGAGCTATAAATAGTCATAGATGAAAAGAATTACAGAATCTGTAATTGATCTCATATAAGTTTTAATAGTTAGTGGAACTATTAGTGCAACTTTTGTTTTTTTTTTTCTCTCCAGTGCCAAATCCTTGCAGTGTAGACAGAGGTGGATGTGATCAGATCTGTGTTTTGAGTCACAGGAGTGACAATGGAGGACTGGGTTACCGCTGCAAATGTCGCATGGGCTATGACTTACATTCTGATGGCAAGCGATGTTTGGGTAAGAGAACATAATAGATCTTAATGTGTGTCTTGTGTAAACTTATACTGAATTTAATGGTGTAGCCCAAACCCACATGTAGAGCAATCAACAATATCTCATTCAACCCTGTCTTTTGTGCTGATATTGTATGATGTTTTAGTGAGATTGAATATCTTTGCCACTAATGTGTATCTTGTGTCTTATGGTCTTCTGATCTCCTATCTTCAGCTGTGAGGCAGTTTCTGCTGTTCTCTAGCCAACTGGCCGTGAGAGGGATCCCCTTTAACCTCTCTACTCAGGAAGACATCATCCTGCCTGTCACTGCATCACCATCCTACTTTGTCGGAGTGGATTTTAGCGCTGAGGACGATGCTATCTTCTTCTCCGACACATCCAAAGATATTATCTATAAGCAGAAAGTGGATGGTACTGGTGAGTATTTTGTCTATTTCTGTAGCTGAACTGTTTAAAATGCCCTTGTTACTTGTTACATATGCACAGCATAACAATAATAATATTGTAATAATATTAGGAATAAGAAAGATATGAGCCCCATTTCCACCAAATGTTCCAGGTACTTAGAACCCAGACAACCTAATCTCAGGGACATAATTTTGAACTTTAAAGTCCTTGTAGTGTAATCCTCTGTGTCTCCACCACATCTGGGGATTGGGGAACCATGTAGATTATGCAAATTGGACCCATGAGGAATTTAAAAATGAAACTAAGAGTGTCTGTCACCATAGTATGATAAAAAATAATAAATAAAGCGCACTGGGAAGCCAAAAACAATGCATCACTTTACGTGTAACGTTAACAAAAAGAGAAATTTCCCTCCCTGTTCCTAAACTGGTCCTTAATTGATACTTCCTTGTTTTATGAGTGAAACAGTACTCAAGTTGAAGCAGCCACGTCGTGTGTGTCTGACCAATCAGTGACAGTCATCCCTACAAAGCCCGCTGCCAAAGTTCCTGTACTTTTAAAAAAGGACTATCCCCCGAGCAGGTACTTTTTAGACCATAAACAATCTCCCTGGTCCCTCCGGTGGAAACGTAGGTATAGGAACTGAGTTTGTCAACCGGTTGTTAATACCTGGGGAAAGTTCCTGTGATTGAAACATGGCTATGCTGTGAAGTATGAAAACTTATCAACAGCTAATGTGTTTCAGTGTTTTCCACTGTGCTTACGTCCTTGGATAATGTCTTTCCTAGCAGAGAGCTCTACCATGTGATCTGGCCAGGCTTATACAGGGAGTTAAGGGGGTGCCTGATGGGGCCGACTGGTACTACGGGGGAGGGAATGGACAGTGGAAAACGGATCCTATGAACAACTAAAATTTCAAACTAATGAACTGAGATTGAGACTCAGACTAATAAAGAATGTTTAACAAAGCAGTTTTAATATGTAGCTTTTAACCTATTACCCAAGCAGTGGAAGTAGTTACAAATGTGATAATCCAAGTGAAGTCACAGCACACAATATAAAGACGCCGCTGCTCTGATCACAGATGTTGTTTTTGGAGCAGCTCTAGTTTTTTCTGTCAGGCCCACATGGGGAAAATGCAAGCTGACAGCCTATTTATTTAAATGTGTTCCTCTTTCATCTCTGTGTTAAACAGTGGTCTGACTTCTTTGATCTTCACAGGCAGGGAGGTACTGGCAGCCAATAGAGTGGATGGAGTGGAGGACCTGGCTTACGACTGGATTTCAAAAAACCTCTACTGGACTGACCCACGGTACAGGAGCATATCTGTCATGAAGCTAGCTGATAAGTCCAGGAGGGCTATCATACAAAACCTCAACAACCCAAGGGCCATCGTGGTGCATCCTCTCATTGGGTAAATCAAGATAAGCAGATAATGAAGGGTCAACTATAAAACTTCACTTTTTTGGTACACAGGGATACAGATACCCTGTATCTTGGTGCTGCCCCAATTTATCTGAACTACAGAGCTTCATGTTTATTGAATGTTCTGCATTGATTATACATTTAGCATTAACATGTATATTTACTATTATTTAAAGCACTTAAAAGAGTTATTTATTGTTTAGATGTTGATAATATGAATGAGGTATTTGGAACTTCCTTTGTTGTAAGGATAATGAAGCTTTTACAGAAGTAAGCATGCAAGTTGGGTTACACACCTTAAGAGATGATCACCCATTTCCTCAAATTAAGCCCCCACCTGATAATAATGATAAGGAATCCATATTTAGCACAAGCTGTTATTTCCAATTGCCTCAAAGTCATAAGGCCTCTGTGTCCAACAGCAGAGATTAGTTCAGCGTGAAGGGCAGTATTGTAGTGAACACTAAGTGGTGGGCTTAAAAAGAAATCTCTATAATATTCCAGTATCCCAAATATTATTATTTTTATTATTATTATTGTTATTATTGTTATTTTAAAATATATTTTTTGTTACCCAGGTAGACATTAATTATATATTTTTGAATGGAATATGTTTATTTTTCTCTCGCAGGTATATTTTTTGGACAGACTGGTACCGGCCAGCAAAGATTATGAGGGCTTGGGGTGACGGGTCACATGCCCTTTCTATTGTAAACACTACTCTTGGCTGGCCAAATGGCCTAGCTATTGATTGGAGGTAAGCCACACATACATAGAATTTACAAGATGTCAGTGATTTAAGATTAGCACTAATATTGTAACTGTGTTTATTTTAAATTCTTGTCTCTACTTTGATTTCTACCCAGTTCAATGCGTCTGTATTGGGTGGATGCTTTCTTTGACAAAATTGAGCACAGCAATTTTGATGGACAGAACAGACTTTCCTTGGATCGCATAACCCAGATCTCCCATCCATTTGGCCTTACCATTTTTGAAGGTAATAAGTCTTGGCATAAACAACTGCTTCCCTATAAAGTACAAGAAAAAAATGTTTTGATCTAAATTAAGATGGAGTTAAATTCACGGGCATTCACTTGAACTGCCATTTGTCATTCATGTCAAAAAAGCAATTACTGTTACCAGGATCTGATGAAAGATGAAGCAAGTAAGATTATGCTCTGTTGCTCTTGTCCCGTGAAGGCTATGCATATTTCACTGACTGGCGCTTGGGTGGCATTGTACGTGTGCGTAAGACTGATGGTGGGGAGATGGTCATTATCAGAAGAGGAATCAGCCATATCATGCATGTCAAGTCTTTCAACTCCAACTCTCAGATTGGTCAGTAGCTTTATTCACAGCTCTTCCTACTCCACTATTCATTTGACTTCTCAGTCTTATTTCTCGTAGTTACACTCCACTCCCCTTCTTAGGTTCCAACCACTGCAACAGACCGACAAATCCTAATGGAGACTGTAGCCACTTCTGCTTCCCAGCCCCAAGCTCGCAGAGGGTGTGTGGCTGTCCGTATGGTATGAAGCTGTCGCCCAACCAGCAGACGTGTGTGGAGGACCCTTCCAATGAGCCCCCCACACTGCAGTGCGGAGCCAACTCCTTCTCCTGTGGCAACAGCAAATGTGTCCCAAACAGCTACAGATGCGATGGTGTTGACGATTGCCATGACAACACTGATGAAGTCAACTGTGGAATTAACAGTAAAGCTTTCTTTTTTTGTAAATCTAGTTTATTATACTGGCTAGGCTTTTTGTTCAGTTCAGTATTCTAATCAGAGATCACCATCTCTTTTTTTCAGACACCACTTGTTCCCCGTCTGCATTCACCTGTGCCAATCAGCATTGTGTGCCTGCAGGATGGCGCTGTGATGGGCACAATGACTGTTTTGACAACAGTGATGAGTACAATTGCCCTACACAGGTGCCTGGAACGTGCCCTGCCAATCAGTTTACCTGTGCCAACCACCGCTGCATCCCACATACCTGGCGTTGTGACACTGATAATGACTGTGGAGACAGTTCAGATGAAGCTGATTGCCGTGAGTATCCCCACTGGGGTTATCACTTTAAAGTTAGGAGGTTTTGCCTAAAGAATTTGTTCATTCTAAGCAGAAAGAAAAGGGGTAAACAATTAGCCCATATGTGAGTGGAAATGTATTATATTTACAAAAAAGGACTTCAAATAAATTGACATGCACATCATTAATGTATGATGAGTTTGTTTAATATGCCATGAAGTATTTTTAAGGCACAGTTTTTGATTAATCGTATATGCAACTAAAAGGCTTTAAATTACAAATAAAGTGTTTTAAAAAATCCCCCAATATATAAATTACTGAAATATTGGTCAGACTTAAGTTTAAATTAAGAATGAATGTACATAGGAGGCTCGCTTACAGGAAAATGGGGTTATTCTAAAAACTACAATGTATGTCTGAACTGTACTGATGGTACAGTGGACACCGTGCAAGAGAGTTGCCATTTATCAGCTTCTTACTGAAGCATTGTTTTATTCTTCAAAAAATGTCAATGATTTTAAACTAAGACTTGTACAGTTTGTTTTTATTAGCCCAAAAAGGAGTTTAGTTCAAAGGCTCATTGTTATCTAACAATGTTTGTTGACAGATCTGAGTAGCACATGCTATCCAGGCCAGTTTCAGTGTCCAGACCACCGTTGCATAGACCCCAACTATGTCTGTGATGGTGACAGGGACTGTGTGGACGGAGCAGATGAGCAGGGATGTGGTGAGTGTCTTTCTGGATTACACTTTTTCCTGGAAACATGGACAGTTGTGGTGTGGTTAACAGTTGAAAAAAATCTTGTATTCATAAGTATCAAAATCTGTTGAGATTGGTGACAGGTTTCATGCCCATGTAGACTTTCCTATTACTTAACTGTAAACTAGATCCAGCCTAGCCTATTATTGTGAGATGCAGCGGGTCACAGATCTCCAAATAAGGAATTAATAAATTCAGTCAGTCATTCCTGCATTCAAGTATTTTTACTAGCTAAATTGTTGCTTGAAAAGTTGTAGATGTCAATTGAAAGCTCTGTGAAATACAACAAGCATTTATTAAGCTTCTTTGTCTATTGATCTCATTACTTGTGTTGCACAACAGTTGAGCTTAACATACATACACAATAACAGAAATATTGAAGCTTTAACATATTCAACTGAATTTTTCAGTCTACAACTGCACTGTGAATGAGTTCAAGTGCTCCAGTGGTCACCAATGTATCAACTCATACTACCGATGTGATGGAGTCTTTGATTGCAGTGATCGCTCAGATGAGCAAGGGTGCCGTAAGTATTGAAATTACTTTCATTGGTCACAGGTATATTACTGAAACACAACACAGTCTTCCATGACATTGTACAAGTTTGCTAATATAAAATTGTGTTATTTTGGTATTGGTATTTCCTCAGCTACCAGGCCTCCAGGGATGTGCCATCATGAGACTGAGTTCCAGTGCCAGTCAGACGGGAGTTGTGTCCCATCTACCTGGGAATGTGATGGTCATCCAGACTGTGAGGATGGCAGTGACGAACACCACGCTTGCCCACCTCACACCTGCCCCTCCACACTCTTCCGCTGTAACAATGGAAACTGTGTGTTACGCAGTTGGATTTGTGACGGGGACAATGACTGCAGGGACATGAGTGATGAACAAGATTGTCCCACACCACCTTTCCGATGTCCAAGCTGGCAGTGGCAGTGTCCTGGCCACAGTCTGTGCATCAACCTCACCACTGTGTGTGACAACACCCCTGACTGCCCCAATGGTGCTGACGAGTCTCCACTCTGCAGTAAGTCCGTCCTCTGCTTTTTTAATCTTTATCAACCTGGAACGTTCCTTATCTATCACAAAGGAAGGGCATAATTTCACAAAAAATATGTTGAACGATATCTGTTTGTCTGTGGATTCTTTTGTTAAAATCATGCATGTGTATGATTTGACCTGTATTAACCTGAAAATGATCTTTGATTTTCCTTTCTTGCCTTTCTCAAAACTTTCAGATGAGCCTTTGCCAGGTAGGAACAAACTCTCAATCATCGGTAGAAATTCTGAACATAGACTTGATTCATTTTCAATAAACATAGTATCTCCATTAATTGTTTTAATATCCATGCATTCATTCAAAACTTAATCAAAGGGAAATTTGGTTGTTAGTAAAGCGTGTTAAATGTAGCTATAATGTGCCACAAACATAGATAAAAAATAGTTCTGACTCAGAGTAGCAACTCTAAAGACAGTAGTGGATGCTTTGTTGTTCACCCGTTAAACATTAGAGAATTCATATATATGGCATAATTTATTATTAGATTACTTATTTTGTTGTAAAAGTTATAATTTACTTGATTTAATTTATCATTCACTTTTGTTGGTCTTGATTTTCTCTTTTCCTGCTTCTAACTCAGATCAAGAAAGCTGTTCTGACAACAATGCTGGCTGCACCCACGGTTGTATCCAAGGCCCCTTTGGGGCTCAGTGCACATGCCCTGTGGGTTATCAACTGAGTAATGACTCCAAAACCTGTGAAGATATAGATGAATGCAATCCCCCTGGACTATGTAGCCAGCACTGCTTTAATGAAAGAGGCTCTTTCCGCTGCCACTGCCAGGATGGTTACACCTTAGAAGCAGACCAACGTACCTGCAAAGCCTCAGGTGAGGAGGGAAATATTCCTTGAACATCTTTGAAACCACACTGTTGCCCTTATTAATTACACCCTACAAACTAATAATGCTTTGAAAAGGGGAATACAATAACTCAAACGGGGATTTTGATGTCAAGACAACTTGCCTTTACAGCACATATCTCAGCTTTCTTCACTCTGCTGGCAGGTGGGCAAGAATGAACTATGATAAAGGGGGAGTTCGGCCCCCACACTGCGAGACTGACACACTGTCTTTCTTCTCCCTTGTCTCTCCTTGCTCCTCTGATTTCTTTAGATAAGACAAATAACATATATGTCACTCAGTGGTCATCACAGGCGTAATTAGGACATAATCACCAACAAAGGGCTGTTTATGGGGAACGTGCCTGACATGAGCTCCTCTTCCACACAGATAACCTGCTGAAAGGCTCTGCAATACAATAGCTCATTATTTGGACAAAAGTGCGTTCCCTAAGGATTGTCATTTGAGTAGGGTCTATTTAACAGTCCTGTTGTATAGTTTTGAAAGACATGAAAAAGCTGATAAGTGCTCTTATTAGCATGAGAATGAGAAATAAGTAACAGAGATGATGTCTGTTTACAGATTCTCGCCAGGCGTTCTTGTTAGTGGCCAGTCGTAATCAGATTGTGCAAGATGACATAACAACTCAGCCCAATGTGGTCCGCTCACTGATCCGGGATGGACGCAATATTGTGGCCCTTGATTTTGATTCAGTCACTGACCGTGTGTACTGGTCTGACACAAGCCAGGACAGAATCTGGAGTGCACACAAAAATGGCAGTGATCGAACTGTGGTGAGTTTGGTTTGTTTCTTTTTGTCACCACACACATATTGCAATTAAAATTTGTATTAATTTATTTGTTTATTTCCTTCCTTGTCACCAGTAAACATATTTAACTAAGATTAAGTCTCTTGTGGACAGATATTTGACAGTGGAGTGACCGTGACAGAGAGCCTTGCTGTGGACTGGGTTGGCAGGAACCTGTACTGGACTGACTACGTACTGGAGACAATTGAAGTCTCCAAACTGGATGGCACCCACCGCACTGTGTTAATCAGTGAAAATGTCACTAACCCTCGAGCCCTGGTTCTGGACCCAAGGGACAGGTCAGAGAGATAAGTCTGTGTTAGACCTACTGCGTGTGTCTTGTAATACATGTTGTGGTCTCTGTGTGTCATTGCCTAAGCAGTTGATGTTAAAAGATGAACATTTGTTTTGCAGTGCTCACCTGATGTTTTGGACTGACTGGGGGAGGAACCCCCGCATTGAGAGGGCCAGTATGGATGGGAAATTGCGGACTGTTATCATAAGCAGCAAACTGTACTGGCCCAATGGTCTTACTCTAGACTATCCAAACAATTTGTTGTACTTTGCTGATGCCTACTTGGATTTCATTGACTACTGCGATTATGATGGCAACAACAGGAAGCAAGTTCTGGCCAGTGACCTGGTGAGTGTATGAGAAGGCAGACTTTATTCTGAATTATATTATTAATGTGATTAAGCACATCTGAAAGTGAACAGAACACAAACCATTTTCTTTTGAATAGCATGTGTAAGACACTTTTTTTCTTTTGCTACTCTCTATGAAAAGGTACTGCAACATCCCCACGCAATTACCATTTTTGAGGATTTTGTGTATTGGACCGACAGATACATCAACCGCGTGATGCGAGCCCATAAGTGGCATGGGGAGAACCAGACAGTGATGCTGTTCAACCTCCCTCAGCCCATGGGTCTGGTGGCAGTACACCCAGCCAGGCAGCCGACAGGTATGGCAAAGATAAGCTGGATTGTTTTGGGAATTCTTGTATATCAATAATGTGGTGCCAATATGCAGAAGGTCCACTGATTTGTTATTACTTTTCAGAATAATCCTTATTAATTTATGAAATTTTTGCTTGTTTGCATTGCTAATTCTAGTCTATTGTGTGTGTGTGTGTATGCACTTTTCTGCACTTGTGCGTGTGTGATTTTACAACTTGTAGGTGAAAATCACTGCTCCAGGAGCCCCTGTACTCATAGCTGCCTGCTTTCGGCCGTGGGACCAAGGCACTACTCGTGTGCCTGCCCCTCAGGCTGGACACTGGCAGCAGACCAAGTCACCTGCACCAGAGGTATGCATCCTGCCAAATGGAGGAAAACACTCATCACTCTGTTTGATGAAAAAGGAAGTTGGATCAGATGCAGTTGATAAGTTGATATACTCATAAGGCATTTGTCTTAGCTGTGGTTATTGTTGTAAAAGAGCAAACATGTCATTGCAGAAATGAAGGCTCTTGCACACTTTATTTGCAGGCATCTCAGTGTTGGTAAGAGGAGAAATCTTTGAAAATGCTAAACATGTCTGATAAATCAATCCAAGTACTTTTCAACAGTCTCCCATTTAGATTCTCTTGTAAACTGCTGTTCCAGTTATAAATATTGAGAATCATATAAGCATGTCTTTCAAGGTCTTAAGAAGACAAGGGACCGTTAATTCAAAGTCCAAAGGGTCCCCTTTAGGTCTACAGCTTAACTCATCTCAAGTTTCAGCCAAGCAGAACACAGTCTCCCCCTGAGGCCAACGATTATCCAAGAATGAAAATGCCCCACAACCATTCATCGATTCTAATCTGTGATGATGAAGCAAATCAGATTGTGGAACAAACTTTCACCAGGCAATCCTCTTTATAGATAAAGGCCTGCTAGTTTAGGATGCCTAATTTGCACCACATATTATACACTGAAAGCAACTCTTAGGTTTGGATTACCATGGCCTAAATCTACATGTAGGAAGTATGCTTTTCTAGCTCTGTTTCGGATTTTGTGGATTATTGTGTCAAAAAAGACTCAATGATGTAGCTTGTGTTTGTTGTTTGTGATTGTATTTTTTAACTTTGTTTATTAATTGCCTTTTCAATATCTTTTTTTATATTTAGTTGAGGATCCTTTCCTGGTGGTTGTGAGAGACAGCATTATCTATGGCATTTCCTTGAACCCAGATGACAAGAGTAATGATGCCATGGTCCCTGTTGCTGGGCTTCAGAACGGCTATGATGTTGACTTTGATGACAGTGAACAGATGATCTACTGGGTAGAACACCCGGTAAGTGACTGTCTGGAAATAGTATTCACAGTTCTTTGTCTGTTTTCCCAACATAATACAGTGAACATAGAGAGTACAGAGTTGCATTGTTGCAAGACATACTAGATACATATATTACATGTAACTTTCTAACTGTCAGAGTTTATTTCAGAACTTACTTGTTTACTTACTTATTCTCAAACAGTTTTACTTAATATAAAATCTGAAAAGCAAAACTTAAGATTGACTCTAGACATCCACATTCAGCAGTGGTCAGGATTAATCTGTCTTCCTTTGTCTCCCAGGGTGAGATCCACAGGGTGAAGTCAGATGGTACTAACAGGACAGAGTTTGCCCCTGCAGCCATTCTGGGCTCCCCTGTTGGCCTGGCTTTGGACTGGATGACAGAGAATTTGTATTACACCAATCCAGCTACACAGTCTATTGAGGTAAAATAAATAATACTTAATCCTGTTGCTCTTTTTTACAGTTATTACTGACTTTGGTATCTTAATGAAACATTTTTTTGTTCTATAATTGAACTTGTAGTAGGAGAACAGTGTACAACAATTACACCTATTTGTGTTTGTGCTTGGCCAGGTTTTGAAGTTGAGAGGGGAGGTACAGTACCGGAAAACGCTAATCACAAATAACGGCTCTCCAACTGGTGCTGGCAGTCCTGTTGGCATTGCAGTGGACCCAGCACGTGGGTAAGCCCTTTTTAACACAGTCCTGGCACAGTCACTCATCCCCACAGCTACTGAGCTCTAACAGCCTCCTCATCGCCATCTGCTCTGCCTCTAGAGAGAACTAAACCAGTTTTACGGAATACCGTGCTGCACTCTGAAACCTGAGCAATGTGCAATAAAGTACAATTAAGGAAGAAGAACGTTTTTTTCCTAGGCTCTGATAAGGTTAACATTTTGAAATGAAACGTTTTCACCAAAAGGTGACATTTTCTTTTTCTTTTGTTGACTATTATGAAGTAAAATGCAAATGTTTGTAACACAAATACTGACCCACAATCTTACATATATTTTTAAGTAAACTGTACTGGACGGACCAAGGAACAGAAAGTGGCATCCCTGCCAAGGTGGCATCTGCAGACATGGATGGCTTAAACCCTGTCACCCTATTCACCAACAACTTAGATCACATTGAGTTCCTCACTGTGGACATTCAAGAGAACAAGCTCTACTGGGCTGTTACAAGTACTGGCATGGTTGGTCTAGAGATAATTTGTTCATTCTATAAAGTTCTGACAAATACAATGTTATATTCATCTTAATGTTAATCTTGGTAATTGAATAAAATACAAATACTGCTTTTGACTGCTTGTCTGGAATTGAATCTTCACAGATTGAGCGTGGTGATCCAGATGGGAGTAACCGCATCACTATAGTGACAGGCCTTTCTCACCCCTGGGGTGTGGCTGTCCATCAAAACTACCTCTACTTCACCGACCGCGACTTTGAGGTCATAGAGCGTGTGGATAAGTCCACAGGTGCCAACAAGGTTGTGCTGCGAGACAATGTGTCTGGACTCAGAGTTCTAAAAGTCCATTATCGAGAAAGTGAGTAATGCAAGGAGACATCGTCGTCATCATCATCATCAGAAAGAAAGAAAAGCCCAGTTCTCATTCACTGTTTTTGGCTTGTTTCTGTTTGTGTCCCTGTATTCTCTTTAAATACTCAGCCTCTGCAGGTACATCCAATGGCTGCATGAACAACAGGGACTCATGTGAGCAGCTCTGCCTGCCGCGGCCGCTGGGTTTGTTTACTTGTGCGTGTGCCACAGGTTTTAAACTCAATGCCGACAACAGGACCTGCGTTCCCTACCAGTCTTACGTCGTCATCTCTACTCTGTCTGCTATCAAAGGCTTCAGTCTTGAAGGGGCAGACCACTCTGAGGCCATGGTGCCGGTGGCTGGGAGAGGTCAGTGATTTTTAATACTCTTTGTTGCCTAAATGTTTGTATGTGAATATAATGAGCTTCTAAATGATGACTTAACTCAGTTTAGGTGATAACAGAGTGAAGGAATAACTGAATGTCATACTATGTATAAAATCATCTAATGAGTGCTTTATGCTCTTTCAGGCCGTAACGCATTACACGTTGATGTGCACATGGCGTCTGGTTTCATCTACTGGTGTGACTTCAGCAGCACTGTGGCAACACAGAATGGGGTCAGACGGATCAAGCCAGATGGCTCAGGATTACGGAGCATAGTAACATCTGGAATCGGACGCAACGGGATACGTGGCATTGCTGTAGACTGGGCTGCAGGTATTCTGAAGTTTTTATTGAGGCATATGATTTGTTTAACTATTGTACTTATGACAATTAGTACAATTAGTACAATTAGTGAAAATTGAGTCGTTACAGCAAACTCAACTGCCATTTTAGTTTTCACTTGCATACCAATAACACTTTAGAAGAAAATCAAGGTTGCTTATTATGGAGATGTTACTTTTGAAATGGAAGTAGATAAAGTTCACTACCATCAAAGCAGCTTATCCTTACATTATAGAATATATGGTAGACAGTTACTTCTGTTGTTTTTTCACTAGTTTCACCAGCAGAAACAGTGTTAATTCTTAATGTTGTAATGGTTTGTTATTCGCCTTTATAACACAACATTAAGAGCATAAATGTCAGTAATTTATTTTGTTGGGATGTTTATACAACCTATAAAATAATCACATTATAATCATAAAATCACTTTATTTTTGTTTCCTTTAATGCTTAAATGCTTAACTGTTTATCTCTATTCTATGCATTTTACCTTGCTGACTCATATTGTCAGTGCCTCTGCATCAAACTAATTTTCCCACGACAATTAGGGGATTTATTTTATCTGTCTAAATACACTGATCTTAATCTCTTGATGTAAATCAGAAAACTAAAATAGAGCTTGACTAATCTGAACTTGTTGTGTGATACAGCCTACAGGCAGCAGACTGCCTGGTAGAGTTAAAGTTAAGAAGCTTTATCACAGTGCTGAACTCAGGACTGGAGATCAGTCCTGAGCAGGTGACAGGAGAGAAGATTTAAGCAGTGAGTTTAGGAAAAACAGAGACAGCAGCAGGCAGGAAAGTAGTTTGCCTTCAACTCATTCATAGCTGCATCACTATAAGTGTTGACACAACAGGAAATCTGTGTTGTATTGATACTGTCATCGATTTCTACTTTTAGTGGGGCTCATGAATTTTAGCAGTTTGTGAATGATGACTCCATGTCCCTATGACTTGTAATATATGATGCCACTAAAATACTGAGCATACTGAATTCTGTCCTCAGGGAACCTTTATTTCACCAACGCCTTTCTGACTGAGACATATGTGGAAGTGCTTCGCCTGAACACAACTTTCCGTAGGGTGCTGTTGAAGACCCAGGTGGACATGCCACGGCACATTGTCGTGGACCCCAGAAATAGATACTTGTTCTGGGCTGACTATGGTCAGCAACCCAAAATTGAACGAGCACTCTTGGATGGAACCAACCGCACAGTTTTAGTGTCAGTAGGTATCATAACTCCACGAGGTCTAGCTTTGGACTGGCAAACTGGCTATGTCTACTGGGTAGATGACTCCCTGGATATGATTGCCCGGATCAACCCTCAAGGAGGGGAGGCAGAGATAGTCAGGTATGGCAGCCGCTATCCAACTCCTTATGGGATCACAGTGTTTCAGAATAGTATCATTTGGGTGGACAGAAACCTTAAAAAGGTGTTCCAAGCAAGCAAAGAGCCCGGCAGCACAGAGCAGCCTGCTGTCATTAGAGATAACATCAACATGTTGAGGGACATTACTATCTTTGACCAGCATACGCAGCCCACTACTGCTCAGGAGCTAAACTACAACCCCTGTGTTGAGGCCAATGGAGGCTGCGCCCACTTCTGCTTTGCCCTCCCAGGTTCTGGTTCAGGCAATCAAAACAAGAAATGCAGCTGTGCTTTTGGGAATCTTGCAGCAGATAATGAGAACTGTGTGGTGTCAAGGGATGATTATCTCATCTATACTACTGAGAGTACGGTGCGCAGCTTACGCCTTGATCCTGAAGACCACGCACTGCCCTTCCCTGTGGTCAATGTGCCTCGTACCTCAGTGGCACTTGATTTTGACCTCACAGACAGAAGGATCTACTTCACACAAAGCTCAGGTGCAGGAGCAAGCAAGATCAGCTATATCAGCCTGTCCTCTCCAACTTCAGCTCCTGTAGTGGTGGCTTCAGGTAAGTTGCACTACAACATAATGTATACTTTAATTTGTTCCTCTTGGAGGTTTCGTTTGGCTGTAAGAATCAATACCTGGGAAATTACTGATGTTGTTATCTCTGTGTTTTGTCAGATTTGGGGGCTCCTGATGGCATTGCATATGACTGGATAAATAGAAGGATTTACTACAGTGACTATGTTAACCAGAGCATCAGCTCCATGGCTGTGGATGGCTCTCAGCGGACTATTATTGCCCATGTGACGAGGCCAAGAGCAATAATGTTGGATCCCTGCAGGGGGTAAGACAACAACACAACACACACTCTTTGTTCATTAGATTAAACTGGGCATATAGAGATGAATCCTTCCTTGTTCCACAGGTACATGTACTGGACAGATTGGGGAACCCATGCAAAGATTGAACGTGCTACCTTTGGTGGAAACTTCAGAACAGAGATTGTGAACAGCAGTCTGGTGTGGCCCAATGGACTGACCCTGGACTACGAAGAAGAGAGGCTGTACTGGGCAGATGCCAGTTTGTAAGATTAAAGAAAACATCTACTATGGAATTATGCACTTAATTATGTTTCTCACATTGTCTTGTTTCTGTGAATCACTTCTATTATTATTCTTTTGTTCTCCGATCAGACAGAAGATTGAGCGATCCTCTCTCACAGGGGCAAATCGAGAGGTCATCGTCAGCACAGCCATCTATCCCTTTGCTATGACGATGTTTGGGCAGTTCATTTATTGGACTGACTGGAACACGCGCAGCATCTACCGGGCCAACAAACACGACGGTTCTGACCAAAGGGTAATGATTCAGAACCTCCCATCTCGGCCAATGGACATCCATGTTTTGGCCAGCAGAAAGCAGCAGCAGTGTGACAGTCCCTGTCAGCAGTTTAATGGAGGCTGCAGCCACATCTGCACACCAGGTACAAGCATATTGTGATATTTGCTTAGTTTTTTAGCATAATATTACATGATTGCAGAAATAGAAAAACCTAAGCTAATATAAACTGTTCTGTGTAATCTTGTCTTTTTAGGACCCAATGGAGCTGAGTGTCAGTGTCCATCAGAGGGCCGCTGGTACCTGGCTGACAACAAACATTGTATCCCAGATAATGGGACTCGTTGCCTTCCAGGCCAGTTTACTTGTATGAATGGTCGCTGTATCCGCGCCCAGTGGAAGTGTGATAATGACAACGACTGTGGAGATGGCAGCGATGAATTGGAGAGAGTCTGTGGTAGGGCGTCCTTAAATGCAAAGAGCTTGAATCCATGATGCTCCTTGTTTGTGTTTTTTTCAGGTTTTGTTTTGAATTGAATGAATCTAAAATCTCTTTCTTAATTTTTCTCTTGTCACAGTGATCCCTTCCATAAAATCCTTAGTCCTACTGAATAAGTGAATCAGAACTCTCTTTTCTGTGAAATGCAATACTTGATCTTTTATACTAATTTTAATAATACTAACAAGTTCTATCTTTCACTGTGACACCTTTCTTTCTTAGGACCAAAGACTGATTTCAACTTTGTGGGTGTGTATTCTTGCCCTTTTTGATGTTTATCTCCATGAACAAGCCCCCAATCCTTGAATAATAACCCTAATCAACACTAATATGTGAATATGTTTATATCTTTGCATGCAGTCCCACAGTTGCTGTCATCCTTTATTGCCTTGTCAGGTAAAATGAGCTTTCATTGTATGTGTGTATCAGCCCCCTTTCTCAGCTAGAGATCTGACATCTGCTTGATTCTGATTGGCAGCCTTCCACACCTGTGAGCCGACCGTGTTTACTTGTGGCAATGGGCGCTGTGTGCCCTACCACTACCGCTGCGATCATTATGATGACTGTGGAGACAACAGTGATGAAATGGGCTGTCTGTTTAGACCATGTGACCCCAACACAGAGTTCACGTGCAACAATGGGCGCTGTATTGCGAAGGATTATGTTTGCAATGGAATCAACAACTGCTATGACAATGGAACTTCAGATGAGCAAAACTGCCGTGAGTATCCAGAATTTGCTGCAGAAATTAAACAGAAATAAATGATCATCATAGCTGTTATTTCTCATATTAAATACTGTATGTTCTACTTCATGATGATCTCAGCTGAGAGAACCTGCCAGCCAGAACACACAAAGTGCCAGTCAACCAACATTTGCATCCCACGTTCATATCTGTGTGATGGAGACAATGACTGTGGGGATATGAGTGATGAGAGCCCTACACACTGTGGTGAGTTCAGCAGCAGCTCTTAAATAATCAAGAAATATCATATTTCCTCTGTCTTTGTTTCTTATTTATATTTTCTGTAATTCTGCTCATTGTACAACTTTTCTCATGTCGTCATTATCATGACTATAAGTTCTTCCCAGTAGAAATTTAGATATGTCACAGCATGGCTGCATTCCATTTAGAATTATTATTTCCAGGATCCTGGTGTTGTGCATGCTGAGTCACTCTCACTTCAAAATACAATACACTTAACCCCAAAATACAATACATTTAACCCCAAAATGCAATACATTTAACCCCAAAATACAATACAACGACCACAAAATAAAATAAAATAACCTTCTGAAACACAAATTAGCTGCCCATTGTTCGCATCCCCACCCTTATCAAATTAGCTGTTGACTGTTCACAGGTCCAACACATCCCATAGAAAATAACTAGCTGCATCATTTCTTTGTGTTTCGATGGTAGATTTTCTTTTATAATACAATACATCACAGAATTAAAAGTAACATCAAAGTGTATACCGAAAGTTCTTAATATGTTCCAGACTTCCTATGCTCAGTAACAGTCTATTAAAAGATGCTGTTGTGTCTCATTATCGTTACAATATATAATAGGACATTTTTTGGTCGTAACATAGCAACTCCAAGACACAACAGCTCTCACAGGAAGTCTGCCCACCGATGTTAGCCACCTTTCATCTAGAATGCTGTCAGATAGGTTTCTACTCTTTACTCTCTTTCTAGTCATAGGTTAGGTTTTTATAATTAATCAGGCCACCATTTTTAAAATGATTAATTTTATTATAAATCATTTTGCTGGGTAGGCCACCCCAGTCTATTTGAAGGTGTTGGTTTTCCGAGACAAAATCACCATACATTAATTTATAATAGGGGCCTTGCCTTGCTCTTCCTCTTCTGTTCTTCCATTTTAATAAATCTCCCATCCAAAGAGCATTCTTGGAAATGGCAGCAGATACATTTTTAACGAAAGCAACCTTCAATCTTACACCCAGTTCAACAGCACCCAAACCATCATGTTCTCTCCTTTTATAAAGTAACTCTCTTTTAGTTACTTCCCTGGTTGTCCCCCATATTAAATTGACACATCGTTTGTTTATTTGACTAATTATTTTGTTGGATGGGGGAAAGATGCTTGCTAAAAACAGGAGCTTGGATAGGATGAAGGTTTTGACAATATTTATTTTTGCTCTATAATTAATATTGTTATTTTCCCATTTCTTGACCTCTTCTTTAATTTCGCATAATTTATACTCCCAATTTCTTTCATTACAATTATTATTACAGAGGTTTAAACCTAAAATTTTGATCTCCTGTTTGACATCAATATTAATGTTTTGTCTCTCATCCTCATTTCCAATCTAAAATCCTTCTGTTTTACTATGATTCAACTTGGCTCCAGACCCACTTTCATATAACGTTAAAATATCCATTAAAACATTCAACTCTGTTTGTTTTTTTATTATTACAGTAATATCATCAGCATATGCAATAGTTGATACTCTATGATAGTTACCTATGAATGTTCCAGTAATACTTTTCTCATCTTTTATCTTTTTAATTAGAGGATTTATAGCAAGAATATATAGCGCAGCACTCAAAGGGCAGGCTTGTTTTACTCCCCTCTCAATTTCAAAAGGCTGGGTCAAAACACCATTAACATTAACACAAACACTTGATTTAAAATATAAGCATTTTATCATATTTAGAAAATATTTTAAAAATCCATAATCCTTCATTACTGCATATAGATAATCTCTTGATATAAAATCAAAGGCTTTTTTTTGATCTAGTTCTATTATATAAAAATGTTTTGTTTCTTTTGATTTATATAGAATCTCACGTAATGTGCTCAAATTGTCCCACATCACTCGCCCTTTAATTCCGCCCATTTAATTCCTTTCCTTATCTATAAGTTCCCCTAAAATGTCATTTATTCTGTTAGTTATTATCTTTGCAAAAATCTTATAGTTAACATTGATAATGGTTATATGTCTGTAATTATCTATATTATTTTCGTCTCCTTTTTTATATAGTAAATGCATAACCCCATGATAGAAAGTGTCCCCCATACAGCCACTTTTCAAACCTTCATTAAACATCGAGGTGAGTATATGTATAACATCATCGAGGTACAGCTGATAAAACTCAGTGGGTAGTCCGTCTGGACCGGGACTCTTCTCGTCATTAAGTTGTTTGATGGCTTGAGTTACCTCTTCTTTTTTAATCTCCCCGAGATTCAAATTTTTCCGAGCTGTATGAAGGGATAGACCTCAACAAGTCTTTGCCTCAACACCTCATCAGTATGTCTCACATATGAACAAGGAAAAAAGAAAAGTGACGTCATGCCTTTCTTCATCCTCTACATAGCTGCATCTACATGTTCCCAGACTGAGTTCCGTTGCTCCAGCGGCCGCTGCATCCCCGCCCACTGGTACTGTGATGGAGGGGCTGACTGTGCCGATGGCTCTGACGAACCTCTCTCCTGCAGTGAGTGTCGCACAACTCTCTCACCCTCAGAACGGGCCTGCTGGCTTTGTGTGTCTGGGCCTCCCCCCATTATCAGCTGCTCGGTTATTGTGTGTTTGTGTCTGTCCACCAATCTGCATCTGTGCGCTGGTGTGAGAGAGTGCTGTGAGTGATGTAGCGGAGAGTGCGAGTCAGTGGTGTATTTCTTTGTTGACGATGTGGTCAGCCAGGCCTCCTATTGTGTGTTGCATTCCACTGTGGTGACGCCCATCAGTGTCCTCTGACAAACAGCACCTCCCCCTCCCTTTGTCCACCAGGGGTTACAGAGCCTCACTTTGGCTTTTGTTTAGATAGCTCACCATGCATGGGAATGTGGAGTTGCCATGACTATTTTGAAAGCTTTGGCAGTGTTGTATTGTGCCTATTAGTTAAAAAGCAGTGAGGGCAGTACCTGAGGTAATTGGCAATTACAAAAAAGGAAAAAAGTCATTACAAAAAACATTTACATTGAATATAAATTAGCGGGTATGTTATTCAGTCACAGTACTAGAAATGTTACCCGTATTATTTACATTTTAACATTATAATGTGATTTATATCTGCAGCCATGCTGGTCAGAACCTGCAACACGGATCAGTTCCGCTGCGATGATGGCAGGTGCATTGCCTCATCCTGGATCTGTGATGGGGACAATGACTGTGGTGACATGAGTGACGAAGATCAGAGACACAATTGTGGTATGCATCCTTTCAGTGCCTCTTCTGTTTTTCATCTTTTCCTTCTCCTTCCTGTTTGTCTTTTTCCATCCTTTTCTGCATCTTCCCAGTTCTTTATATCCTCCCCTTGTAGGCCATCCTCTTGTTCCCCACCACTCCTCTTTGCCCCCTCCTGCTTCACTCCTCTCTTTATTTTGGACGGTGATGGATTAGGATACACACCACTGGGGAGTGTTATGTGGGGAGACACTGGCAGTCAGTGCCCAGCATCTTAGTCTCCTGTAGAAGGTCTCCAGTCCAAGGAACTGACATTCCTGATTTCTCCTGCCTCACTCGTTACTTTGTGCATGTCTCCTTTCTCTGGCTTCCTGGCTCAGGGTGGATCAAGACTCACCAGTGTGTGCTCCAACAATAAGATGCCTGAAGCTAAAACTTCAGCACTGCCTGAACCTTTGTAGGAGACTCACTTCAAACATTGTGGATCAATCACATTAGATGAATAAAGAATTTCAAGTCATGGCTGCATGTTTTGAAATACAGTTTGGAATGTTTGGATTGACAAAAATGCAGGTTAACGTTGGGTCATCAAATCAACCCTGTTTTTATTTTGTTTTGTCTTTTTTCAGCCAATCGCACATGTTCCAGTTCAGAGTTCACCTGTGTGAACAACCAACCACCTCAGCGGAAATGTATTCCCCGTGACTGGGTGTGCGACGGAGACGCAGACTGTGCAGATGCATTAGATGAGCATCAAAACTGCACACGTAAATCCTGTGGCGTCAATGAGTTCACCTGTGACAATGGCCTCTGTATACGCAGCTCCTACAGGTTAGAAAGAATAAACTCCTACAAAACATCATAAATGACTAATCAGTCTTCGGGCACTGGGAGTTACTTAATTGTGCCCTTTCATCCTAAATCAGGTGTGATCGGCGTAATGACTGTGGGGATAGTAGTGACGAGCAGGGCTGCACTTACCAGCCCTGCCAGCAACACCAGTTCACCTGCCAAAATGGCCGCTGCGTGTCCCATGACTTTGTCTGTGATGGGGACAATGACTGTGGGGACGAGTCTGATGAACTGGAGCACATGTGCCTCACACCACCACCCACCTGCCCTCCTGGACAGTTCAGATGTGACAATGGACACTGTATCCCTCTGAGCCAGGTGTGTGACAGGAGTGATGACTGCTCTGACAACAGCGACGAGAAGGGATGTGGTGAGTGCAACTCTCATGAAAGAGTTTTTCAGAATAGTTCAAGAATTTCTGTCACGAATAAGATCCTTCCCATTTTTCAGTAGCTTGAGTGTTTGTCTGCAGTCAAGTTTCTCTAACTGGTGCATGCTCTCTCTAGGGGAGATATCAAAGAAGTAATAGAGAAATTAAGCTACAAATTGTCATCCATGGACAGTTGGAGGACAATTCAGATGACACAAAAATTATGGGATGGTTGAGCTGTGTGCAATAATAAATCAGTAAATATTAAAGCTAAAACCAGAAGCATAGTAAATGACCAAACAGTGTGATGTTGATGTCTCAGCAGCTACCATTTTTAGTTGAGGTCAGAATAATAAGCCACAGTAATAATCAAAGAAAGTGATTTGATCTTAAAATTAAAATAAATAACACCAAAGAATCAGCTTAGTTTGCTTCCTTCATTGTCTTCACTGAGGACTATAATAACACTGTTGCTGTTTTTCTTCTCTGACTGAAGGTATCAATGAATGCACAGACCCATCAATCCACCACTGTGATCACAACTGTACTGACACGCCCACCAGCTTCATCTGTACCTGTCGCCCGGGTTACCGTCTCATGTCAGACAGTAAGACGTGCGATGATATCAATGAGTGCGCAGAGACACCAAGCGTGTGCAGCCAGGTGTGTGAGAATACTGTTGGATCCTACGTCTGTAAGTGTTCCCCAGGATTCCTACGAGAGCCGGACGGACGCAGCTGCCGTCAGAACAGCAACATCTCACCTTATCTCATCTTCAGCAACCGCTATTACCTCCGGAACCTGTCAACAGATGGGCAGGCCTACTCTATGATCTTGCAGGGTCTGACCAGTGTGGTGGCCATGGACTTTGATCGTGTCGACAAGCGTTTCTATTGGATTGATGTGAGCCGCAGAGTAATTGAGAGGATGTCCTTCAACGGTAGTAACAGAGAGGTGGTGGTCAATGGAGTTCTGCACGGGGAGGGTCTTGCAGTCGACTGGATAGGGAGGAAACTCTACTGGGTGGACAGCTTCTTGGATTGCCTTAAAGTGTCTGAGCTGGATGGTCGCTTTGTGAAGAAACTGGCTGAACACTGCGTTGATGCCAATAACACCTACTGCTTCGAAAACCCCAGAGCCATTGTGTTGCATCCTAAATATGGGTGGGTAGGAGGCAAAGAGGAGAAATCTCACAGTAGAACCTGATTGATATATTGACAGGGCCAGTGTTAGTGGCTTGGCTGCTATTATCACTAATGTTGGCTTATCACAATATATTGATATCAGAGTAATTCAGATGTTTAGATATTCTAAAAGAGATTACAGTTTGATAAAATTGCAGGTGATACTTTTCATTAGGCTTAATTGTTATCTATATTTAATCAAACTTTCACTCAATTCAATATTATATTTAGATTTTATTGATAATGTGAGTTAATCATTTCCTAGGAACTTTATTGAACAAAAACTCTAGTTTGGTGCTGGCACTGCTTTTAGTCAGGATTTAATTAAGTATTGAAATTCCATTTAAAGCCAGTGAAATCACAATACGTCACTAATTTGTTGTTGGGAACTGTTAAATCGTACTATTGCCTGCAGTTAATTGTTTTGTAAATTCATCTTAATTGCTGACAGAAAGGTTATGCTAATAAGTGATTGTAATGAATTGGCGGAAAATGTATCAACCTAATGGTACCTATAATTAGGACAAGTTACATCCTTTCCAGGAAATGATTAAGAAATTATGGATTTGTGAAATAAGGTTATTATTTAATTAATTTAAATGTGTATTCATTGTTGTTATTCATAATATTTTAAATTTTTAGTTAAGGTAACTGTTCAGCTGAAAAACATTCTGCCTTAGACATATCTTAATTACAACTCTTAAACACATTTTAAGGACATTTGTCAAATTGCAGTCGCAGTACTAAAAATTAAAAAAAGAAAGTCAAATACCAATCTCATTATCTAAAAATTACTGTATCAGTCAATCTTACCCCATACAGAGTGGATGATTGATAGGTTTCTGTTGAGAAGTTTAGACTCTTTTTCTTCACATATACAGATATCAAGTGATCTAAAGTAATTTTCTTGGATCTCTTCTTAGATATGTGTACTGGACAGACTGGGGAGACAAAGCCTTTATAGGCC
The DNA here is from genome assembly GCF_027409825.1 of Scomber japonicus. NCBI lineage: Eukaryota > Metazoa > Chordata > Actinopteri > Scombriformes > Scombridae > Scomber > Scomber japonicus. The sequence goes on from NC_070588.1 coordinate 16,489,531, forward strand.
GCACTGGAATGGATGGATCTAACAAAGTGGCTATCATCACCACAAAGATAGAGTGGCCCAATGGGATCACGATCGACTACACTAATGACAAGCTGTACTGGTCTGATGCACATCTGAACTACATTGAGTAAGTACATTTGTCAGGAAGTGGTCGCACTTACATCAAAGGCTGTGAGACTTGTCACCATTTAACTTTTAATTCTTAAACCCTAACTTTTCTCAGGTACTCAGACCTGGATGGTCAACACAGACACACAGTGTATGATGGAAATTTGCCTCACCCGTTTGCCCTGACTGTGTTTGAGGAGACTGTATACTGGACTGACTGGAACACACGGACAGTGGAAAAAGGCAACAAATACGATGGCTCTGGTCGTCAGGCCCTGGTTAACACCACTCACAGACCATTTGACATTCATGTATGTCACCCTTATAGACAGCCTATCGGTGAGTTAAAACCTTAGAATCTTTTGTTCAAGTTTTGTTTCTTCTGTAATAAGACTTACTTCAAGATAGTTGTTACTTAACTTTACATGTGCAGCTTTTTACATTGATTTAACTACAGGTTTTGACTACCAGCTGCACAATACCTGGCATCTCAGCTGGGGTAAATTGAGATTGTTTGACCCTCTGTGGCTCTTCCTCTGACAGGAAACAATCCCTGTGGGGTAAACAATGGTGGCTGCTCTCACCTGTGCCTGATCCGTCACGGGGGGCGGGAACACACCTGTGAGTGTCCCGACCATTTCCTGACAGTCCAAATAGGAGGTGTGACAAGATGCCTTCCCATGTGCACCAGCACCCAGTACAGATGTGCTAACAATGAACGGTTTGTCACAATCTCTTCCTGTAGTCTTATTGTGTGATGTGTAGTATTTTAAACATCTATATGATTGTCAAACTATGATACATTAGTGTAAGAACCATAAACATATTAGACCACTGCTAACATTTCTGTAATCCATCCATCGTCTGTCATTTTAAGACACTGAAATAGTTTAATCACTCTTTGTGTTGGAAAAATAGCACACCCTGCTGTCTGTGATCATAAAATCCACCAGGCTGTTCATAAAATCCTTCTTGGGGGCACAAAATGTGCATACATGGTGCAGTGATGAGGGCAACAGAGGCTGCAAATCTTCTTTTCAGAGGTTTACATATATTTATATAATCACAGTTATTTTCAAAAACTGATAAATGATATAATGAATAGTTGATGTCAAATGCTATATGTACATATAACTTTTAAGCCCACTTATATGTTCACGGCTATGCCATAATCAAGGGGGATGTGTACTGAGTTTTGAACAGTTTCAGGGAGTTAAGTAAATGTTTTCAGAAAGTGGTTGCACCTTTTTGGAGTTATTCTTTTAATATGCTTTGCGCTGCATTAGTCAACTCATTAATGTTTTTTTCCCACATGCTGTAAAGTTTGGAGAAAAGCTCTGATCACTTTGGTTCTGCCTCTGCTTGAACAGTTGTATTCCTATCTGGTGGAAATGTGATGGTCAGAGGGACTGCAGAGACGGGTCAGATGAGCCCTCAACCTGCCCCACGCGCCACTGCAGACTTGGTCAGTTTCAATGTAACGATGGAAACTGCACCAGTCCACACTTCCTGTGCAACAGCAACCAGGACTGCCATGACGGCTCAGATGAAGACCCTGTGCTATGTGGTTGGTTGTGTTCTCTAAGCTTTCTCATTTGGACAGCTATAATTAACACTTACTTCTGTTTTCTTCCATTCCAGTCTACATTTCTTATGACGTGTTTGTAAAAATGTATCTCTGTCAACTGAGCAACTTGTCTTCCTTTCAGCTACACACCAGTGTGAAAACCACCAGTGGCAGTGTGCAAATAAGCGGTGTATCCCTGAGTCATGGCAGTGTGACGGTGAGGATGACTGTGGTGATCGGTCTGACGAGGACCCTGCCCACTGCTCCACCAGGACCTGTCGTCCTGGACAGTTCAAATGCCGCAATGGACGCTGCATCCCCCAGAGCTGGAAATGTGATGTCGATGATGACTGTGGTGATAACTCAGATGAACCGTTAGAGGAGTGCAGTAAGTTAAACTCATTGCAGTCTGTATCTTTTTTTGTTATTAAACTGTCCAAGGATTTTATTTTATTAACATGGATTTTGACGTATAAAAAAGTCTTGTTTGACACCTGTGATTTTACTCCACAGTGGGACCATCATATCGTTGTGACAATCATACAGAGTTTGACTGCAAGACAAACTACCGATGTGTACCTCTGTGGTCTGTATGCAACGGCCACAACGACTGCAGAGACAATAGTGATGAACAAGGCTGCGGTGAGACACATATAAACCTCTGCTTACATCTTGCAAGCACTTTGAATTATTATTAAACTACTTAATGATAATTTAATTAATTAGATTATTATTCAGATCTGGTGTTAAAACTGTCCAGAATGATCAAATCACATTGTTTCACTGATCGTAAGATGATTCCATCGAGCTCAGAGGAATAAAACTTTTACAGCATGTAGATTGTGTTTTGAAGAAGTGAGTGAAGGGCAATTAGCCAACACCTCAGCCTCCACTAGAACATTACACAGTGAGGTAGTGGGAGGTGCTGATGGAGAGGGTTTCACCACTCACCCTCCCCCACCATTTTGCCTCCCCCTAAGAGCACCATAGATTTATGAGCTGTTCTGTAGTATGGGTCTACATATGTATGCGTGTGTTGTTGCTCTGTCCTTGCGTGGGGGCAGGGTTCACACAAGTCGCTTTGTACTTTGCTACGATCCAAACACACTCAACGTGGCCCTCCCGTCTCTTATCAGAGGCCCTCGCTCCATTAGTGCCATGCCGGCGCAGGAGGGGAGATCCGTGCTAATCTTCCTGTAAGAATGTAGCAGATGGGCCAGGTGTAAGGCCAGGAGAGCAGGACTAGCTAACACCGCGCTATCTTTGACCCCCAGCACCGTGTGGTAGAGATGGCTCAGACTAGCTCTCCTCCACTTTTCTCCCTTCTGTGCTTCTCATCTCCCTCAGCCTTATCCACTTCAGACACATACTGGCTTGATAGAGGTCACCCATCTGTTTTAGGCATGCTGCTCTCCTCCCTCTATGACTATTGCAGTTTAATTAAAAAACAAGATGCCTTTCATTTCAAACTGACATTTTCATCATTACTTAAACACCTAAAAATGTCATAAATACAGTCCTATCATGCAGTTGTTGCTCCTACTGATAAATTTAACCACTGGAACTCCCTCTTTGCTCATCACTCTGTCACTCACAATTTCAACAGAGATTTTCATCACTTAATCTCATTAAAATTTTATGTGAAGTTTGTGCTACTATGTTGATGAGCTAATGAGAATGAGAGCATTTTAAAATGGGGTGGACAAACTATTAGAAACATCTGTTGTTATAAGGCAATATAATTCAACAGTGCCACCTACACCTCCAAAATGACAGTTAAGTTGACTCAGCACCTCTCTAAAACAGTTAGAACAGTTAGTCCTTAACCTTCTTACAGGCAGGATTTACTGTAGGTTTGTTGTATTAGATATATGTTAGTTGTAGCTAGGTTTATCTAATAAATAGCCAACTGGGTATATTGTTATATTATATTGCATATTGATCAACAAATATCATCAAAATAAAAATTACAAGTCTTTGCAAATATGTACAATTCTCAGCTCATAGAGTTAAACTCAAATTTAGAGGCTTCTGCCTTTTCCCATTGTTATATTTCATAACATTCATTAGTTTGTGTAAATCTTTGCGTTCTCTTCTATAATTTAGTGGTGCCAGAAAAACACAAATTCATGCTAAACAATTGATCAAGTACATCTTACAAATTTAAATAAAGAATTGATTTAGTTCTTTTCATAGATTGTGCCCCTTGAACTTATTTCCTCTTGTAAAAAATCATACATAGAACATAGAACTGTGATCTTGCCATAGGTGCAGCATCTGCATATTTACAGTACTTGAAATGTTGTGTTATAGATACAAATCTCATGCCTTAAAAAAGTCCTGTTAACCTTAAAGTTCTGTTGAAGTTGATTAAATTGATCATAGAAAAGAAATGTTCTCCAGTCACTAATAAGCAGCATTTAATCCAGCATAGTGCTTTAAAATCACAGACTGATGTAATTTTTTTTGTCTGCTCTCAGATGAACTGACCTGTGATCCAAATGGAGACTTCCACTGTGACAACAACCGCTGCATCCCGCTAAGATGGAAATGTGACGGGGACGACGACTGTGGAGACAACTCTGATGAACGCAGCTGTGGTGAGTGCTATTCGCTGTCACCCATAAACAGACATCATCCAGTTGTCTGTTTGAAGTTTAGTTTTATTACTGATGAGCGAGTACAGTATGAAAAGCAGGAGATTTGGGGATATTGTTTAAGTGTCTTCTAAGTGTGTTTAGTTTAGGATTTTAACTCCGACTGTGAAATGTCCAAATGAAACGTGAGTGCTGATGACAAAGAATAGAGCTGCGACCATTTTATCAGACAGCGGTGATGTTTTGTGAGAGGCTCGACACTTCTGCAGACAGCACAGCACTGAGAGAGGTAGCCTTATCAGCTGCTTGAGAAACAGGCTGCTCTCAGCATGTCAAAGAGAGGGAGTGAAAGGAGTCTGTCACCTCTTGCCCTGGAGAATTTAAACATGTCTGAGAACCTGCCAGTTAATAAGGATAATGTAGCTTCTCAAAGAGAGATGGTGACTGGGGTTAAATCACGGTGGTACCGCTCCAATTATTGCTGCTTATGCTAGGAGAATTTGTTTTCTGTGAACTCTATGAGCTCAATACACAGTAACGACTGCACATGTTTATTGGGTCAGTTTGGGTGTTTTATGTCATTATATGGAAGAAAATAATACGGATCATTTGTAATCCTCCTGTATTGTTACAAGTCTGAGAAATGTGTCAAACTGTGTGAATTCACATTAGAGCTTTTGATGCATTTTAATTAGTGTGTTTCTAAAATGGAAATTTAATATTAACAGTTTTAAGATCTGCATGTTTTTTAATTCCACACTGTGAAATTTCTGCTCCCCTCTTTTCCCTCAGCTCCACGCGCGTGCACAGAGAGCGAGTTTCGTTGTGAAAATCTGCGCTGCATTCCCGACCGTTGGGTCTGTGACCATGACAACGACTGTGAGGACAACTCAGATGAAAGGGACTGTGGTAAGTGGAGGGTTTTTGTTTTGGCTCGGGGTCTGGCTGTTTGCGAGTAACTGAGGGCTGCTAAACAAAGAAGCAATAAAACTTCAAGTTTTTAAGGATAGACAGATAGGACCACCAATAGACATTTATTCAGAAAGAGTTTAATCAGTCTGCTACAACTGAAGAATTTTGTCCATACAGTGCTGGTAGAATGCAGGACAGATCACTGTAGATAGGCCCACACCGCATCTCTAGAAGTTATTCTAGATGAACATGAGATACATCAAATAAAAGACTTCTCTATAGGAATACAAAATAAGCTGCTGTGAGACTTAAAATTGCATCATCAGTCATTGAATCAATTTTCTAGATAGAAAATAAATGAATTTAGCAGCAAATGACTCTTTATTGTACTCTAGATATTTTCAGTAACTGTAATTTACTTTTATGTGACGTAATACTACATTGTTTGGCTGTGTTGCAGAACTGCGGACTTGTCATCCTGGTTACTTCCAGTGCAGCAGTGGTCACTGCATCGCTGAACGTTTCAAGTGCGATGGCAACGCTGACTGTCTAGACTATACCGATGAGACATCATGTCGTGAGTTTCAAGTTTAAATAGTGTTCACTGTTGTTAGTAATACCCTAACTGTCTCTGTCACAGAAGGAGACTTGATTTAACATAGCATGCATGAATTCCTTTTTAAAGACCTTGAGGTTCTGTTTTCATGAGGATTGTGACTTTAGGTATTCATTTTCATGTGTTAAAGTCACAAATTAAGTTTAATTGAATGGTTCTGACTTTCAGCCACCCGCTTTCCAAATGGCACGTACTGTCCCCCCTTCCTGTTTGAGTGCAAGAACCATGTATGTGTCCAGCCTCACTGGAAATGTGATGGAGATAACGACTGCGGGGACAATTCAGATGAGGAGCTTCACCTCTGCTGTAAGGAATGACATAAAAACTCACATGGCCAGTGGGCACAAAACCTCACATCACATTCTAGCCAAATTGTCGAATTCTGAATCACGATACATATAGTAAAAACTGACCGACTGTTCTTCTCTTTCTTTCCACAGTGGAAATTCAGTGTGAGGCTCCTTTCCGTTTCCGATGTGACAACAACCGTTGCATCTACAGCCACGAGCTGTGTAACTCTGTTGATGACTGTGGTGACGGCTCTGATGAGAGACAGGAAAACTGTACGTACAACACTTTTTGGAACAGGATGCAGGGCACATTTTAAAAGGCAGCAGTCATATTTATTTACTCAAACGTTATTGTCAGTACAGAATCTTTTGTTAATCTCCTGAGTTGATATGTTTCTCTCCATTTAGGCCAAAGCCCCACACATGGTCCCTGTACAGATGATGAGTACAAATGCAGTAATGGACAATGCATCCCTCTGCAGTATGCCTGTGATGATTATGATGACTGTGGAGACCAGTCAGATGAGCTCGGCTGCCGTAAGTAACTTTATTAAAGAGCATTTCACAGTGTCACTGTGAAATAAAAAGGAAAGAACTATCACCTTAACATTAATAGTTGTTAAGGTTAAGGTTAGTAAGGCTATTTATCGCAAGTAAATGACTGTATCTTTCAGTGTATTTATTCAGTACTACCACTGTGATCATAATGCAATTAACTATTTTGGTAATTTTGTTTAATCTCAAATTGACTGGGAATTACAGGATAAAACAATTAAATATACTACAAAAAAAGTACAGTTACCTCTCTGACATTCAATATTTTGTTGTATGTGCTCCTGTCAGACCAGCTCGGTGGACACACTTGCAGTGACAACATCTGTGAACATAACTGCACTGACCTGACAGAGGGAGGTATCCTCTGCTCCTGCAGGCCCGGCTATAAGCCCAGAACAACAGAAAAACACACCTGTGAAGGTGAAGGACACACTAGTTGTTCAGTCATGTACAGTAGTTTCTAACATTAACGCATTTCACTACTAAGACAGAAATTCAGTTTACATTTTCTTATTTCTATCTTTCATTTTCTTTTGGGAACAGATGTCAATGAGTGTGAGGTGTATGGGATGTGTCCCCAGGAGTGCAAGAATACAAAGGGCAGCTATGAGTGTTTCTGCGCTGAAGGCTTTGCCTCTTTTGGTGAGCCGCATGGGACGGAGTGTGCTGCTCAAGGTAAGACTTTGGCATTCGAACCCAGAGCAAATTCCTTTCACAGTGTTAAACCAAACACACCTCAAACAGAATTCACCACATCTCCCACTCTGTATAGGAAACCCACCAGTGCTGCTCCTGCCTGACAATGTTCGCATCCGTCGTTTCAATATGACGTCTGAACAGTATTCAGACTATGTGGACAATGCTGAGCACATCCAAGCTTTGGACTACCTGTGGGATCCAGAGGGACAAGGCCTCAGTAAGACTAATTCTGTAGAACTGTTTGTGCTGTGTGGTTACAATTATTATAAAAGCAACAAATTCAACTATAATAATCTTAATCCCCTACCCTGCTGTGCTGTAGGTATTGTGTACTGGACTGTTCTGGGACGAGGATCGCAGTTTGGCTCTATCAAGCGGGCCTATATGACCACATTCAACGATAATGGCAACAACCCAGTGAAAGAGGTGGATCTCAACCTGAGATATGTTGCTAATCCTGACGGCATCGCTGTGGACTGGGTTGGCCGGTAATCTACCATAGATACCGCTTCACTTTTATAGACGTTGGTCTAAATTTTGTTCAGTTTATAACTGTACACTTTTCACTGCTTACAGGCACATTTACTGGACAGATTCAGGCACCAATCGAATCGAAGTGGCCAAACTGGACGGGCGGTACAGGAAGTGGTTGATCCATACTGACCTTGACCAGCCTGCTGCTATTGTTGTCAATCCAATGCTTGGGTATAAAAATGTTGAGCTTTAGTTTGAAAATATTTTGTTTTCATCCTTCATTGCATTATACAATATGATAATGTTTTGTCTCCATACACAAAAAGTAATTTGAGTGTTTCTGTGGTTGTTTCTGTTCTGGCAGAATGATGTACTGGACAGACTGGGGCAGGAAACCCAGGATAGAATCAGCGTGGATGGATGGTCAGCACAGAGAGGTGCTGGTCAATGAGGAGGATCTGGGATGGCCCACTGGTCTGGCTCTGGATTATCTGAATGGAAATAGGATCTACTGGTGTGATTCCAAAGAAAATATCATTGAATCTATGAAGCCTGACGGCACAGACAGAAAGATCGTCATATCAGGAGGTCAGAGCACAGGAAAGCTAGTTTGCATGTTGCTTTATGAGCAGGCACTGCATTCAGTGTTTGATTAAATTTACAGAGGAGGTGATAAAAGAGTATAATTTTTTGTTGATGGTGTTGTGTTTTCTCTATTCCAGACATTGGACATCCCTACAGTCTGGATGTCTTTGAGGGACATGTGTACTGGACAACTAAAGAAAAAGGTGAAGTGTGGAGGACTAATAAGTTTGGGAGAGGAAGTAAAGTCAAAGTTCTGACCATCAACCCATGGCTGACTCAAGTCCGCATTTACCAGGAGCACCGACACAACCAGTCAGGTCAGAGCACAGTGAGATTCATGTAATTATTGTTCAGTATAATGTACGACGTACGGCTGATTGAAGAGATCACAAAACCAATCTTAAAATTGATTTGGAATGGATTGAACAACTCCAAGTGGCTGATTCTGCAAAAATAAAAAAAGAGTAATGTCCAACAGTCCCTTCCATCCATCTACACATGACCCAGCCTGTTGAAGATTTCACTTTTTATATTGTGCAACTTGCAAAACGATTACTTCAGTGATAGAGCGTACAATGATAATCAGCATTGTATGGAATTATAATTTTTCTTTTTAATTTAACCAGGAAATATTCATTGAGAAAAAATAGAAAGTCTTGGCCAAGGTAGACAAATTGCACGGATTAAATCATAATACATAATTACCTTTTAGGGGACATTTTATGTCTGTGGCTGACAGTAGTATGACACTAAATGATGAGAAATCCAGCAAGACACCTTGCAGTTCATGGTCCTTCACTCCAAGGCCACCTGAAATATTTAATTTGAACAATTTCAACTTGCTATGAGCTTATTTAAATGATTTATATCCAGGAATGGTTCTATTTTGCTTTAAACAATAACTAACAGTGTTAGTCTTTATGCTCTGTCCTCTTCAGTGCCCAACCCTTGTAAGAATGTGTGCAGTCATCTCTGCCTCATCCGGCCTGGTGGATACACCTGTGCCTGCCCGCAAGGCTCCTCTCCGGTTGATTTCAACTCCAACGAATGTGATGCAGGTATACAACAGCCCCGACTGAATCTGCTGCCTGACTTGTGTGTTTGCTGTTTTGTTGCATCTCAGTTTGCACTCAGATGTCCATCGTGTGCCTGGCTGCTTCTGTGTGGTTTTGTTATACTGTGCTGTGACATTGTTTTGTTGTTGTTCATTCTGTGTATGCCTGGCTTCTGCTCCTGCAGCTATTGATGCACCTGTTCCAATGCCCCTTGCATGTAGATGCATGAATGGTGGAACCTGCTACACTGATGAAGGGGGTGTGCCCAAGTGCAAGTGAGTTTAGTTGCCGGTGCCTTTTATACCAGAGAATGACCCATCTGTCAAAACCAGTAATGCCTGATATTTTTGGTATTCATCCTTTTTCACTTCAAGATTTCGTTGTCACATGTAAGTTGTGTCGTTAAAGATTTGTTATCGTTATTTTGTGTAGATGTCCATATGGTTATGTTGGCAGCTACTGTGAGATGGGAAAGTCAAGGGGCGCTCCAGCAGGAACAGGTACCGTCATTTTTCTATTATCTAACCTTAACCTTATTTATTTATTCTCAGTCACTCTTTGGCCATCAGATTGTAACTTAAAAGCTCGATTTAACAAAGTCTTACAACCACAAACCTGGGGGAGTCCTACCTACATGCAACGGTTGACATGCAGGAGCTGCTGTATAGTAGCAGTCATAATCTGTTTGCTTCACTGGAGCAGATCGGAGCCAAAAGTGATGAAGTCACACTTTTTGCTTATCTTCTCTCCAGGTCACGAAGGCCAACAAAACAGCTTAGAAAACAGTGTTGCTCAGCAAATACTGACCTGTCAAAATCACACTTTTTCTTAATAAATAGCCAAGTGATACTACCACTGATCACTGTTTAACTTCTCTTATGGTTCAGCAGACTAATGAGGCATCCAGAAATCATGAACAGTAATGGAGTCAGCAAGATGTTATTTGCAGTGTTTGTGATCATTACTGTAAAGATAATGTCCACTATGCATGCAACTGAATATTTTCCACTTTGTCTGTCTTTAGCTGTGGCGGTCCTGCTTGCAGTCATTATCATCTTAATTACGGGAGCTTTGGCTGTCGGGGTTTTCCTCAACTACAAGCGAACAGGGTCCTTCATCCCCTCCATGCCCAAGCTACCCAGGTATCTCTTGGCTTTTATTCATTCAGTGTCATTCACCTCCATTCACTGCTTGTGCAACGATGCTCACAGTCAATGAATAGGAGTCTTTCGGTTTTGTCCAGTCTCAGCAGCCTAGTGAAGTCCAGTGACACAGGGAACGGGGTGACGTTCCGCTCGGGCGATAATGTGGATCTCGGACCTACACACATTGGAGTGTCATTCATTGACACGGCCATGCAGATGGTGAGTTCTGGCAGTTCAATAGTTCCCTAAGTCACAAACAATCTACTGTCAGCATTTTTGACTCACCTCTTCTTGACAAACAAGTTTTCATGTGTAGTATTTATCGACAGCTTTCACTTAAACATCACCCCTAGAACTGCTTGTATCAGCAGCATTTGAGAAACAACAGGGTAACATATTAATTGTCTATCTTTAGAGGTTAAATAATGAATGTAAAAAACAATCTCATCACTTTAATATCACCGTAGGACGACAATTTTGCCATGGATGGCAGGAGGCAGCCAGTCACATTTGAGAACCCATTATACGCCACTGCTCCTGGAGTGTCCGGTGATCCTGCGGTCATTCATGCCACACAGGTACGCAAACGTTTAAGATTTAGACCGTTAGCTGCACAACTCAGAACTATTCAATATGAACACATTGCCTCGGAAATATAGTGAATAAATAGAAACAAAGAACAATTCATTGATTTTGATGGCATCCATGATGTAAGATTTATACCATGAGGCAGCTTCTGAAGTTTATTTATAATGTATAAAAAGGGATATGTTCCCTGGATCAGGACATTTTATTTTTAAATCCAGCTTAACTCAAAAATGAACTTTTGTGATTGTTACCTCAGTTAGATGTTTATTTTGTAGAATGATATATGTGAAGACTTTGTTTTTACATGCATCTGCTGAAGGAAGAAAAGTTTATCTGTGCTCACCATAAATCTGAGTTAAAAACCGATATATGAAACACATCAGGCACAAATGCAATTATTTTTATTACTTTAAGGTGTACTCAGTTCAGTTAAATTCAGTTGAGTACACTTCAAAGTAATAACAATAATTGGATTTGTGCCTGATGTGTTTCCACAAACTGAGTGATAGGAATAATATTTTTGGACTGAATAGAAAATTGGAGAATTGCTGTGCTGGCCACACGAGCCTCATCATTGCTCAATATTTCATAAACAAAAAGATGAAGAAACACCTGCACACTTATGTTTTAAATCCAGTTCTTCTTTTATTTTATTTAAAACAAGAATTTGGTATTTTTCTGTAATTTTATGCTGCTGATCATTACCCAGCTCCTGTAAAGACTTTATGGATGTGCATGTGTCTCCTGATGATCACTCGAATAAACCCTTCAAATTGTCAAATTATGGTTTATTAGTTAAACCAATTATGGCAACATACAGTTATAACTAATATGACAACCGTCCTCTTAAACAGGTAACTGTTAATGTGAGCGGTGAACAGTTACAGAACAACTTTGTGAACCCGGCGTATCGTGCAGAACAGACGGGGGGCATCGTGAACACATCTTCTGTCAGCACCAAACCTGTCGAGGTGAGTACGCTGACATAAAACTGTGTCTGCTACACCAGCCCTGTGTGAGACCGCTTCATCCTTTGTGTTTGATTGTAGGAGTCAAAGTGGAGCTTATTCAAGCGAAAGTTAAAGCCAAGCACCACATTTGAAAACCCTTCATATTCAGAGGTGAGTTTGGACATGGTGCTGAGTCACAATACAAAGATACTTTTGAAAACATCAGTTACTAAAAGAAAGCAGGTGTCGTTACACTCGTGTTTTCCTTCTGAATTGTATCACAGATGAAAGATGAGAAGCCTGTAGCAAGCAGCGGGGTCACTTCTGCCTCAGAGCCCTCTCCATTTGTGCCCCCCGCCAAACCTCAGAGGAGGGATCGCCCCAGCACCTTTTCACCAACCGAGGACAGTTTCAAAGACACGGCCAACCTCGTTAAAGAGGACAGTGACGTATAACCCCTCTCTAACAGATGGGAATCGAAAAAAGAAACACACTTTGCACAGAATTTATTTTTTTATGCAGCCTGTGTACAAAACTCAAATTGTTTTAGGTAAGAGACACACATGTCTAAAGAATGAAGAAAAAAGTCTTCTGCGACTATGCCTTCTGACATTTCTTATGCCAATTCTTGTGTTAATGTTTTTTTCTTTATTCTGATGTACTATATGTATATCTTTGCACTGAAGCTGCTGATAGAAATGTTAATAAATATGTTGTATATTTGTAAATTTGAACAGTAAGATTGTGTGAGAGATATCTTCAGACTATTTGAAATAGATCTTATGAATAGTTCCACATAAACACAATAACACACATATAAAAGCTGAGCTGCATTCTGAATGTGCAGTACTTATATCATTGAAGGTGATTAGAGAAATGTGTTGGATAATGATTTTTTTTTTTTTTTGACACTGAACAAAAACTGAAGATGTATTTATTTCATCTTTCATGTTTATATACCTCACGTACCTTCAGGGCTGAAAAACTGACAAATAATGACAAAAGAAATTGGATTTTGACCTATGCCATTAACTTTTCAAAGATTCTCCATTTTAAACAGATGCATGAGCTAAAATATGTGTGCAAAGCATACTAATTGTACTTAATCAAACTACCTTTACCATCCTTAACTTTGTGACTTTGAATCAACATGATCCTTTTTTCTCTCTCTCTTTTTTTTTTTTTTGAATAATGATATTGGAACGACGGCCAAAATAGTTTTGGAGCAATACTTGAATGCACCCATGTCTATTTCACGTAAATGAATTTATGTAGTTGATTATCTTGAAGAGCAATACGTGACCTGAGGATGCAGATGTCATTTTACAAACACGGTGAATAAATTCTTAACTTACAGAATGATTTATTTTGTATCATCAATAAAAACTGTATCTGTGATCACCCTGAACATGCCCATAGGGCTTTAATTGCTGCTGCTGAGACATGAATGAATAAATTTCCTATTTTGTAACACAGTCTTGTCAGTTTTTATTTTTATTGCCACAATATATTTCATGCTGACATGTGAAAACATCACAGGAGTCCTTCAGTTCATGTGCTCCTGTCATCTTTGGGTAGAGGAAGAAGCACACTGATGACAAAGTCTGACACAAATGATGGGAGGTAGGACAGAGGAATCCAGAAAAGTTTGGCATCCCAGCCTGCGCCATAACGTGTGCGTGGGAAACTAGCAGTCAAGGCGTGCTCCATACACCTGGTCACCTTGGAGATGTCCGGGCTGCACAGGATGCCCATGGAGAAGTCCTGAGCTTTCACATCTGACGGGCAAAACAAAGAACAGAAGTCTCAGAACATTTATCTGACACTGTTGCTAATTATAATTAACTGCACTTCCACTCACACTCGTCAAAGTATGCCACTCCATAGGAGTCTTTAATGTCTTGTGGGAGGCGGGCCCACAGCCTCCTCAGGTCAGCCTCAATAAAATCCAGCTGGGTCACGGCCGTCTTGAAGAAACCAGGTTCAATAATGCTCACTTTGATGCCAAAGTGTTGCATGTCCCTCCTGGACAAAATGAACAGATAATATGTTTCTTTTTAAAGTCTTTTTCTATTTTATTTTATTCATCAATCTCAGTTTTTCCTCTAAAAGCAGATTTACTCAAGTACTATAGTCAAGTACAATTTTCTACTACTACGTATCTTGGTCAAATGCCTATTTTTTTGCATAAAATCTATATTCTATATACATACATAGTATGGCTTGTGTAATTGTGTAATAAAAGGTACTGATGTCTATTAATGTACATTCTCTATTATTTGCTTATATTTCAAAACCACATAACATAACATACAATATACTTCATATTCACTGTCATTCATCTAGTTTTTCAATAAACATTCCTGGAACGTAAAGTATGTATATATGCATCTGTAAATAAATGTCTTTGTGTATTTATGTGCTCAAATATTCTGTAATGTTTAGTAATAGTAATAGTTTCTGTAATGTTTCTACTGTTATCTGTTGGTAATCTGTCTGATAATCTGTCTCTACCTGAAAAACAAAAACCTGCCGGGAGCAAATGTGAATATGAAAAAAAAGTATTATCTTGTGTACATTTGCATGATATTTGTCACTTTCATCAGGTCGAGTCACACAGGAGCTCAGGTCTTACTGCACTTCCAGCTGTGTTTACACTGTCAGTTTCATTTGCTTCATCTAGTACATTAAGGTTCACCTCCATAAAGACTGAAATTAGTATTTTATTAAATTATTTACTGGGTTTTTAAGTCAAATGCAATGTATTACTAGCTGTCGATGGGATGGGGAGATTGATGGCTTTCTTTAGATGGTTTTGTTGACCATGACAGCAATGACGCTGGCACTAACCTGTGTATGTTTTTATTGTCTTTTCTATATGTATTATCTTGCCTGCTGTCTGTAAGCCACATTGCTTCTGACCTGACCTGAAGGAGGTCTGTGATGAATATTTACCTGAGGCTGTCGGAGAAGGCTTCCACTCCAAACTTGGACAGGCAGTACCCTCCACCTGTGAGCGACAATCTGCCCAGAATACTGGCCACATTTACCACCCTACCCTGGGCTTTCTTCAGGAGCGGCAGAAACTGTAGGGTCACCTCAATGACTCCCACCAGATTCACATCCAAAACCTTTGTGAAATCCTCCAACTGCATCCATTCTGCTGGGCCGATGGGTATGGACCTCCCAGCGTTGTTCACCAGCCCCCACAGACCTGCAGAGGAAACAAGTGGGATACACATGAAAGGACTATATGTTTTGGCCCTGTCCACATACATTTGAATACCCCTCCTAATGTATGATCCTAACCCTTTGACTTCAAAAGCTGACCATGCTGCAATCGTGGCCTTTGACAACTGTACGCTGGCTGGAGGATGTAAAGACACATGTCAAACTCAAACAGCGAAAGCATACTACTTGAAGCTTTACCCGAAAATTTGATCAGATCTGGTAACCTTTTTTTTTTAACTTGTTCAACTGCTCAACAGCTCACGTACATTCATGGAAAAATGTATCTTGGTACAGTAATCTGCATAGACCTCAGAAGTCCTACACTGGCTGTAGTTTTTAATTTAATGTTTAATTTAGATGTTGTTGGTACACACGGGTACCAGCATCAGAACTTTGCATATCATCCACATACTTTTTCACACACTACAAATATTTGAAATGACTGCACTGCACTAATCCTGCATTCCTTTATATACATTCAACACATTAATTATAATCTTACTTCCTCTATCAACTCCCCATAATATATTATACAAATCCCTTGTAAATACGTACTTGATGAATAATACTGAAAGGTTATATCCTTGCCTCAAAATGATGTGTTGCAGAGGCATGAGACCACCAAATCCTAAATTACTAGACCCAGGAAACTAATGAAAAAGGATGAAATGGTATTTTCCTCACCATAACAATAATTACATCAAAATATTATGGAGATTAGACTGCATAGTGTTAAGATAAGCTTCAGATACAGTGGAAAAAAGAAAAATGACACTGTAATAATAAATGAAGGTCTAAAAAACTTCTAAAGTTTACAATAAGCCATGTTTTAAAAATCAATCTTTAGTACAGATTTATGTCTTGAATTGCAGTCTATGAGGTAAGTATTTTCTCCCTCCTGTTGAAAAAAAGACAGTTTGTTAAACATATCAGTAGGAGGATGATGAGTTGATGATAGGGTGGTCCAGGTTGCCTTTATCTCTCCCAGTGCCTCACTCTGACTGGCACCCTATCTGCCTGTACCCCCCGCTGTCCGCCCAGCTCACCTCGCTCCCTGACCTCTCTGCTCACAAACTCCACTGCCCTCCTGATGCTCTCACTGTCTGTAACGTTCAGGAGGAGGGTCTTCAGTCTGGGGGAGGCCCTGGATGCCAGATCTGCCGCACCTTCCTCTGTGAGACATGCAGCTATGACTTGGAAACCTTTTTGATCCAGCTGTCTAGCCAACAGATTCCCAAAGCCGCTGTCACAGCCTGTGATGAACACATGCTTCTGGTTGAAGCCGTTGACCTTGTAGGAATCTCTGATGTACCAGCTGAGGGCAGCGAGAGTGGCCAGAAGCAAAGCAGAGGTTAAGGCCAGGTGTGACAGGATTACCTAAAAAACACAAGTCACAGCTTTGACTTCTGTGGGATCTTAAAAGAAACATTTTTTATGGTTCCTGCCACATAATCGATCTATAAGGTAAATAACCTACCTCTAATAGACCCGTTGTTAGACTGTCAGTTAACACCTGGGCAGAGAAAGATGCTGTTCAAAACATGTTCACACACACAGGCATGGGAGCTTAACATGGGACTATATCTAACTTGAGGATATTAATCATTACAAAACATAAACTGAAACAATGAGGACATTAAAAAGCAACCAAATACTCAAATTTAAAGGATAAGCCTAGTAATCTTCTGTAGATTTCAACAAATCCAATGAAAAGACAAAACCCAACAATGAAGTGTCGTCTGATTTAAGTTATTCATGTGTACCATACAGCGCCACTGTTGTCTAAAAACACAGTGAGCTATACTGTTCCTGTCATGTCCCTTCACCACCACTGTGGTTTATTTGAGTCAAACGCATACACACCAGCCTGCTGCTGTATAGTCACCAGGGAACATCTGGTGCTGAAAATAATCCACAAAAAGACACATTTACCCCTGTTTGAGTGACATTTACTAAAAACCACGGTGCCCAGTTTATTTGGAAAATGATTTAGCGACTACATAAAAGATGAAACTATATATATATGTGACCTGTTTTAAAGTTGTACATCTTCAGTGTGGAGGCCGGGAAGGTTGACACCTGCTACTGAGAAAAGGACTAACATATTGTTAGTTTGGTCTGTTCATGGTATTTGATAGTTATCATCTTTTAACATTTTAGTTACAGATTAATCACACAGTGGTTCAATTTAGTACCACCTTGACCAATAAAACATTAAATGCTAATTACATATTCATATTAATCCAATATGTGTGGTCAATTTTTCTGCATTATAGTACTGTACTTTTAGTGTTGATACATTCCAAGTAATTCATTGTGAATTTTTCTTTTCATTGTAATTGTACAGATTTATAAATTAAGTTTTGGAACTTTGAAAACTTGGGCAGATAAAACTATCTAAATACCACAACAGGTAAGCCTAGCAATTACAAAAAAACATGTTTTTGGACCTAAAATGTCTCTTTTGGCCATCGGAGGGCATCACAACACATGAAGATGGTATATGCCCCCCCCAAAACAAACAAACCCCCCCCCCCCCCATTAAATTCCCACTCCTTAATCCTTATTTTGAATATTACTTTGAATATACATGAATGATGTTAGCCATCAGCTCTGGCAACACTGATGATAATGCAAACATACCATGACTACAGTTGTAGGGATGCAGATGTGTCTTCCTCATCCAGAAAAAGACTGAACTGAACGCAGTTACGATCCTTTAGAGTTAAGTTTTACTCGAGTGTGAGGAGGACTGACTTCTGTGTGTCTGTAGAGTCAAGGTCTATACTCAATATGACAACAGGGCTAAATGTTTCACTAGCATGAGGTTGTGTAATACACTACACCAGATTACTTGACCCCCTCCACTTCCCAGTTTTGATAACTACATTCACCTTTTACCTCAAGTCAACTTTGAAAACATGACGTCCCGGCCCAAAGGTCACAGAGCAAAACAGATTCTGTGTTTGATGTTGTAGAGAAATTAATGCTGATTTCAATCAGAAGTGTAGGTTTAAAAAGCGTCAGCAGCAGCAGAAGAGACAAAGTCCATTAAGAACAAAAGCTTTACAAGTTGATAAGAGACATAAAGTTGTGACTAAAAAAGAGGCCAGTGCATGATGTCAAAGGTCATTGTTTGAGATGTAGTGAGAATCTTACAGTCAATAAGGCACGCAGGATAATGTCTGGAGGGAAGTTAAAGACAATGAAGAGCCAAACATGTTTTTTACAAATATATTGGTATGATGATCATTTATTGCAGCAAAAATAAAAGGACCTTAAAAAGAATCTTTTATGGCTACAAATTTTCCAGATTTGACAGAAACTACAGGACTGACACTTTTGGCTTGGGGGTGTTTTTAAGAAAGAGTTTGTCTGAGATGCAGGTTGGCATGTAGGACAGAGGTAACCAGAAGAGCTTTGCATCCCACCCAGGAGAGTAACGAGTACGAGGGTGAACAGCGGAGATGGCGTGCGCCATACATCCGACCACCTTCATCAGGTCCCCGTCTACCAGCTGCAGAAAACTTTCATCCACCTTCACAAGCGCTGAAAGAGAAACATTTCACACATATGAACATATATATGTATATATACACATATAGATATACATACATATATATCTCAACATATAATCAAAATGACATACAGACATGCGGGAACTTTTTAAAACTTCTAAAAAAAGATTGTAAGTTCCACTTCATTTGTTTAAAAACACCTTGTAGAAATGAACCACCAGTGGGCATCAGAGTCTTAACAAAAATGAGAAAGAACAACCAGACCATTTCTCTGTTAGAAATCTGGAACATGAATAAAAAAAAAGTAGAAACTGTACACATCCAACCCTAGGTGTGGACAGGTGCAGGACAAAAGAAACAACAAAGAAAAAAAAAGCTTCAAATGAAAACTATCATTAATAGAAAGATGGACACCACTTGTACAAGCTATGCCAGAACTCTGCCTCTTATTAGATTGTCAGATACTAGATTATCTAATTATACTTGTCGACAGGATCTCTTCTATGTGCGATTGTTCTGTAATGTATTGAGCTGTTGTAATAAAGTTGATCAATGTTAATTAACAAAGACACAGTAACTCACATGACTCCAAGAAACCATGGCCATAGTCGTCTTTCACATCCTGAGGTAATTTGTCCCAGAGCTTCTTCAGGTTATCTTTCACCATCTGTGTGTCAGTGACGTATGTTTTGAAGAAGCCTGGCTCAATGCATGCAACCTTGACTCCGAAAGGTGCCATGTTTAAACTGAAACACAGAATAAGCTGCTGTCAGTATAATGAGGAATAATACTCTTGCAGCATAAAAGTATAACATCTTCTCTCACCGCAGACTGTCGTTGAAGGCCTCTACTCCGTATTTGGACACGCAGTAAGGCCCGCCAAATGGGCTGATTCGCCCAAACACACTGGCAACGTTCACCACTCTGCCTTTGGCTTTCTTGATGAGAGGGAGGACACTCAGAGTCACATTGATGACACCGCACAGGTTGACAGCCAGCATGGGCTTGTAATCCTCAATGGTGAGCCAGTCAGTGGGACCAGATGGGAGGGAGATTCCTGCATTGTTCACAACACCCCAAAGTCCTGGAGCAACACAACCACAAGCAGAGACAGGCATGGAAATGAGAGCAATGAAGAGCACGGCACTCTTTGAGTTAACTTGATTTGAACAAACAGTTTTTACTTTACTTTTTCACATTCATGCCAAAAGTTACATGAAAAGATAGATACTACTCTTATATCTGCCATTACATATGAACCTGGAGCCAGCATTCCCAGGGATCTTTTTTTTTGAGTGAAAGAAGGAAAGTATTTGAAATGTAATTAAATTAAGACAAATAAGGCCTAACCTAAAACAGGTTCAGCTTCTCTTCTTGTTTGCACAAATTAAACAAGCCTGTTAATAAGTGATCTTCATAGGTTTTTTATTAGTTTTGGACAGAGCCAGGCCAGCTGTTTCAACCTTGTTTCCAATTGTTAGGCTACACTAACCTAACTCCAGATTCATATTGAACATACAGATATGAGAATGGTGTCAATCACCATAATGAGCATCTTCCACCAAATGTCGAACAATTCCTTCAAAGTTGGGGGGTGTTATTTGAAATACATCATCATCATCATTACGGCCCAAACACAAAGTGCATTCATTTTGTTGTAGAATTGCTGAAATTTCTCATCTTGTGATGTGAATCCACATACCTTTCTGTCCAACCAGAGTCCCAATGAAGGCTGCTACTTTGCTGACACTTTCAGAGTCTGTGACGTCCAGGTGAGTGGTAGTCAGTCTGTCAGAGGAGATCTTCTTCAGCTCATCCTCACCCTTTTCAGTGTAACAGCCGGCAATCACGCGGAAGCCCAGCTTGTCCAGGTGTTTTGCGAGGAGATTGCCAAACCCAGAGTCACAGCCAGTGATGTATACATATTTATCTTCCTTGTTTGGAACTTTTTTGGACTCCTTGAACCACCGATAGACAAACCAAAGAGCCACGAGTCCGAGAATATGCAGGAACATCGTTCTAAGGGAAAGACAATACCAACTTATACCCTCTGAAACTTGGTAAAATCTGATATTAAATTCACTCATGAAAGAATTGAACTCCTCAAATGTGCCACTAACATGTATTCTTTAATTGGATTTTGTCATTATTCTTTATTATTTATTCCTCATCCACCTTTTATTTATGTAATTCATTGAATGTGGTGTTATGGCTGGAAATCTTTCAATTTGGTTTTGCCAAGTTTGACAGTACACCCAGCTTAAAATGGAAAAGCTATATAAAAAACAATGTTTTTGAAAAAAATCTAAATTGTAAGATGTTTCTTTTAGTGTAAACATATTGAAAATCACAGAAAATGATCAAACAAGCAAGCAAGAAAACAAAAGCTAAATTGGAAAACGTTTAATCTTTGGTTCTCATTTAAACTCTTTAACTTCATAAGTTTAGACACTTTGCAAGCAAACGCCCCATGTAAGGAAATAGATGTTAACCTCTATTAACCAACCTTTTAGTTTAAACATTATTGAAGGCCTGATATTCAGACTGAAAGGCCTCTTATTTCACAATATCTCCATTATAATTCCTTTAGGACAGCTAGATAACATTTCAAGATGTGTTTTAGGAGATTCAGGGAGGACAGGACAGGAGCCAGGATAAAATAAGTTGAACAGCTGTTTAGAGAGAGCAGAAACGCAACTTACATGTATATTTTCTGCAATCAGAGTCGCACTGTGGAGCAGTAGGACGGGCCTTTCAGGTGTAACTCAACACTGAAGAAAAATGGACATGGGTTCAAAGTTTGCCTTTTTTGTTTGTTTTTTAACGCTTCATTTAGCGCAATTTTACCCAAAACATCCGGGTAAATCAGCCGCCCTCCTCTTCTTACTTTCTTCCCCACCCGCATTCTGAAAAGACCCGCCCCCTTCTCGACCTCTGATTGGCTTCGACTTTGATATCCTTACCCAAAGCCAATCATCTCACTCATCATGCGTTATTCTAATCAATCCAGTCAACCAAGGAAATGAGAACTCGCCAATCAGAGGTAGAGTAGGGCGGGTGTTTGTTGAATGCGGCTGGGGAGAAAAATAAAGCGGCTTCGCCTTGGAGTTTGGATTTTGGATTTTTCCCAACAGGGTTTGTGAGGAGCGTCATCTGCTGGACACCACTTGTTAATCTTCCTCTTCTTCCTTTGTTGTAAATTGGCCGGTGACAAACAACTTTTAGGTGCATCATCACCACCCTCTGGAGGGTTATTATAATGCTATTACATTAAATTCATAACTTAAGACTAATTTAAATTCTCCCACTGTGCTCCCATTCGTGTGCTGTCTAAAGGTTTAGAAAGCCCACATCCCCTGAACTGTTTTGTCATGTGATGTGAAACTTTCACTGTCAGATGATTTAATTAGCCTATGTATTGCACATACCACTTTTTTTTTTCACTTGTCACAATTTTTTGATTTATTTCATTGCATCCATATTTCATTTGTTCAGTCAATATTTTATTTTAACATTTATATCCCATTTTTAAACAATTATTATTTTTGTTTATTCTGTAAACACATTTTAAACCTTATTATTTAGTTACTCTGTTAATTGTATTATTTCATTATTATGATGATGATGATGATTATTATTATTATGATGAAAGGACAGGATAGAAAGAGGGCTGTGGATTTTGTCTGCGATCACTTACATTGTAAGTGCATTCTGAAGAGATCTTTAAATGGTCAGTATGAACAGGAGGAAGAAAAACATGTTTCAATGTTCATCTGGGCACCTGACTGCTGTTTTAAGACAGACTTGAATATATCGTGAATCCATCATTGAAATGTAATTCAGTGTAAATGATGACAAATCTGTATGAAATTACATTGTGAAGTTTCAGCTGAATCTATTATGAACTGCTGTCTGAATAAAAGTTGATTTAATATTAAAAGTTGTTACAACCTGATGTGCCTTGCTCAAACTGCTAAAACCTCCTATATTCAGCTAAACCAGGGAAGGAACTGTTCTGGCAATATTTATCTATCAATAAGCACAAAGCCGGTAACGTTGTATTTCTCTAGTTTATTCAGTCGTCTGCAGACGGACTCCTTCTGTCTCAAGCGTGAGATGAAAAAGCGAGCCCCGAGCAGAGGAAACAGTCAGATTATATACAATACATTATCATAGAAAAGGGAAACATTGTTCTATCAACAGACCAATGTCATCACAATAGGCACGTCATCACGGGTATACAATCAGGACAATAGTTAATCAGTAGACTATAACACACATGATGTTCCATCAAAGGTCAATGATATTCATTAAATCAGCATTTCATGGCATGGTCAACAGATTATGATGCACACACATACATCTAATCAAATAACATAACTACTCATTTGCTCAGACAAGATGAATAATAAGAATTTCCATTACATTCCCCCATTTGAGCGTATTACGCTCACAAATTAACATTAATCAAACAAACATTAATCATTGAAATTCAAAACTAATGATCAAAAAAATCTGATTAACATCATCTTTTTTTTTCTTAAGTAATCCAAGCAAACAATATTGCTAGATTGAGCAATACTAGATTAAACAGTACTGTCAAAATCGTGTAAATCAGCATAGGGTGGAACCCAGTTCAGAGAGGAACCACCTTCAGATTGAATCATGAACTGCCCAACAGAGGTTTTAACCAATGAAGTGACCAAAGCTTTAATGCAAGGTATAGCACAACAGATCACAACCATAAACACTGTCAGGGTAACAAGCAAAGGTGTCAATGCTCTCAGTAATGTCATTTTAAACCATGTGAAAAATGGCTGAATATAATAAAACCCTTTTTCACAAAAATAACATTTGATGACAGTCAAACTTTGGACATGACATGTAACATCGTTATTTATTGTATTGTTGTATTCACTGATGTTTATCATTATTATTTATTAATTGTCTTTTTCAACCCCTGACTGTATGGACTGCACTCTGACACACTGTTGTTTGGATGTTGTATGGGTGATGTATGTGTGATGAGGTTAGCTGCAAATGAATTGCCCTTAGTGGGATCAATAAAGTTTTATGATTCTGATTCTGATTCTGAGCATATCTCACAGAATATTTGGTGTTGAAAGATAATGTTGGTTTCACCATAAAGCTCAGACTTTCCCTCTTCTTCTACAGACATATACAAAACTCAAAATGTGTTTCTGGGCCACATTAAAATGATGAAGTGAAATGAGTAGGTCACATTTAGGGAATGTTCCCAAAAATGCATATATTGCACATAGACAATATATGTAATACAACCTATCTAAGAATAAAGTTTTGTCACCTAGAGATGATCAGTAATTCATTCCGAGTATGTGTTCAATATATTTAAAGATATACAGGTGCCCCCTGCTACTACTTCATGAAAGGCATATTGAAGTTTATTGAATATACCTGCGTTTTCTTTTTAAATTACAAATTCTACTATTGGTACTACTGCTGCTTCTCCCCTATGAAAAATAACTAGTTTTTATCAGTGTTTTGATGACAGCCCCACCTTCCTGTGGTATTATCATGTGTTGTGAATAATAACCTGCTGTAAAGAAGGAGCAAATTCCAAACTTGACTTGTCTTAGCGGGCATTAACCCCCAGAGCATCTAAATGTGCCTCCATTTACATATTTCTTAGGCAAAAAAAAATATATATATATAAATATATTTTATATATTACTATTTTACATGGTACTTCAGTGTCAGTCTTATTTTATCTGAAGGAAATGTGGTTTGCAGACAGACCTTAAATACAAAGACCATAGAAATAGACTGACGGCAACACAAAATATCAATAATGTAGGAAAAATAACAATATAAATAATAGATAGAAATAAAACATTTAAAATCAAATATACAGTATGTTACAATAAATTAAGGAAACACCACACTTTTGTAAAATATAAAACATATAGTTTCAATGATGGAAAGTGATAGGTGTATGTAATTCAACGCAGTAGCTCCCTTGGTTGGTTATTATTGTTAAAAATTAATACAATTTCTGATTTATAAAAGTTTCCTGGAGCCATTCTGATGACCTCCAAAGATGTGTACTAACCAAAATGTCACCATTCATGGTACTTTAATTCTCTTATTAATGTACTATTGTGTTATTATTGAGTCAGTACCTGGCAACAACTAATGTCCTCACGGTCATTACTCCCATTTTACAAACACCTGATAACGATCAAACAGTCGTAGGATGCTTTGTTTTTTTCTGTAATCAAGCAATGTTACCAAATTTTAATACTTTAAACATCCCACTGGGTTTGTTTTGAAGATACAATAGTATAAGTAATAGTGGTCAATCTACATGAACTTGGATTTGATTTTTGTCATTTTTATAAAGTCAGTCTAGTAAAGGTAATAATGCTGACACATCCCTTATCAGTCTAATAGACATGTAGATAATAAGAAAGGAGAGGCATAGGTTAACTGGATATGATAGGAATTTGCTCTGATTAGCTTGTCAGTGGGGTTGGTGGATTTCTGAAGAAACCAGAGATTCTCTGAGAGGAGTGCAGTCCAGGTATAGTATTATATTTTTCTTTTCTCCCACAAAAAACTGCTATACAGCATTACAACTCAACCAGTATTTCTCATTTCTCTTTCTTCTAATAGTTGCTGTTCCTGCCAGAGCATACTGTATAAAATCCAGTAGTGTTTTGTTGTTGATGTCGGTACGCTAAGCTGTTCAAAGCAGCGTGTTGCTGTTGTTACATTTTTCCTCACATCTTAAATCTACAGACAAAGACTATTAATCTTAAACAAAACTACTTTTTCACATGAGCAAAACACTTAATTTCACAATGTTTCCACTGATATTTGAATGACAGCATATGAGCTTAAAAACAGGACTTTCTTCACAGTCAGTATTATTAAAATAAAAAGTAACCAGTGGATAAATTGTAAGTTATGTGAGTATAAATGTTTGTGCAACAATGAACAACAGTGGACTATAATCAGTCTAAAAACTTGGTTCTTCTGATCTCATTTAAAAAAAATTCCGCTTTAACCTCAGGGAATCCATTAGTTAAACATCCAAATTATAATTAAGATTTTTTTTTTAAATCCACAGTCGCTAAGTGAGAAAATAAAGACATGAAGGAATCAATAAAACTTAAGACAACAGCAGATAAAGCAGGTGAGTGATCTTCTGTTGTACAAAATTGACACACTATTATCAGAATTTTGCATGAAAATTAAGCAATTATAAGCAACTCTAAAGATGGTTTCCCCTCTTTTCTCAGCAGACGAGGAGAATGGGTAAGTTTGAATAGTGAGACTGAAATTACTTGTTATCTATGCAGTTGTTATGTTGGCTCTTACATTGATTTCATGTTTTACAGAGATGAAAAGAAGAAAGAGAACACACTGAGTGTTGGATACTTCCAATTGGTAAAATCTTTGCTCATATTATTTATAAATCATCATATTAACATGGACTTTCCATCAAATGTCTTTGATTTGATACAGAAAACAAATAAAATAATAAGAATCCTTCCTTTTCTTTAATGCAGTTTCGATTTGCCACCTGTAAAGACATCTTGATGATGTTGGTGGGGAGTTTGTGTGCCCTCATACATGGTGCGGCCTCACCTCTCATGCTCCTAGTATATGGCATGATGACCAACACATTTGTGGCTTATGAGCTTGAGGTTCAAGAACTGAAAGACCCAAACAAGACCTGCATCAACAACACCATCTATTGGGAAAATGGCTCCATTTATGAAACAGCTGAAAACAGTACAGTCTACTGTGGGTGAGTCATTGGTTTATTCATGATAGTTTATTTAGTGATATTTCCATGAAGAGTTCTTGTAATCTGTTATATTCTCTTTACAGGGTGGATATTGAATCACAGATGACCATGTTTGCATATTACTATGTTGGAATTGGATTAGGAGTTCTGTTTCTTAGCTATTTTCAAGTAAGTATGCATGCTTTTCATATTCAGCACCCCTTTGAAAGCAGGTGTAATTATAGCTTAATGACAGTGTAAATAAGAAATAATTTCCTACCACTGTGACTGTCACCAATCTAGATTTTCCTCTGGGTGTCAGTCGCTGCAAGACAGACTCAGAGAATCCGAAAGACTTATTTCCGAAAAGTAATGCGAATGGAGATTGGATGGTTTGACTGCAACTCTGTTGGTGAACTGAACACACGGATATCTGAGTGAGTTGGGGCCTCAATCTGCAGATCAGGCTGTTATCAGTGTGTGGCAACAAGTGTTTTATTGTTTCTGGTGTGCTCTGTTTTTTCTCAGCGATATCAACAAGATCAACAATGCCATCGCTGACCAAGTGTCTATCTTCATTGAGAGGATCTCTACGTTTGTGTTTGGCTTCATGGTTGGTTTCATCGGTGGGTGGAAGCTGACTTTGGTGGTCATTGCAGTGAGCCCACTGATTGGTATAGCTGCTGGACTGATGGCTATGGTGAGAGTCCAGTTGTGAGTCACAGTGAATGGTTTAAGTTGTATGTTTAAGTGTATTGTTATACTTCACACTTCACTTTTAGATGTTTTAGTGTGTTTCTCTCCCTTATTCTTGAAGGCTGTTGCCAGACTGACAGGACGAGAGCTGGAGGCCTATGCAAGGGCTGGGGCAGTGGCTGATGAGGTCCTGTCATCCATAAGAACAGTAGCAGCGTTTGGTGGGGAGGAAAAGGAAGCTGAAAGGTATTTTGGCATTTTCTAAGATCATTAGGTGATCTTGTACAATTTGCATTGAATTTAAAACTTGAAATTTGCACAGGTATGATAAAAACCTTGTGGAAGCTCAGAACTGGGGTGTGAAAAAGGGAACCATCATAGGGGTGTTTCAAGGATACCTGTGGTGCATCATTTTCCTTTGCTATGCGCTGGCCTTCTGGTATGGATCAAAATTGGTAATTGACACCAAGGAACTGTCTCCTGGTGCTCTAATTCAGGTGTGTGAAATTAAATACACCCAACCTCTTATCTTATACCTTTTAAATTCAGACATTTTGAAAATAGTGGACTTTGTTTTGCCAAGCGGCTGCTGTGTTTGTTTGCAGGTGTTTTTTGGAGTACTCATGGCAGCTATGAACCTGGGTCAGGCCTCACCGTGCCTGGAGGCCTTTGCTTCTGGTCGTGCAGCTGCAAAGGCCATCTTTGAAACAATTGACCGGGTAAAATCTGCATTCTAGAAAAAAATGTGCAGAGTTGCTGCTGCAGAAACAATGCAGATTGGATACTTGAATTATAAATTGTTATATAAAGAATTACCATTATAAAATAACATTATGTGATGTTACATTCACAGGAACCAGAAATCGATTGTTTCGCAGAGGATGGTCACAAATTAGATAAAGTAAAAGGTGACATTGAGTTCCATAATGTCACTTTCCATTATCCATCCCGACCTGAAGTCAAGGTAAATTTATTTCAGCTGTCAGTACTTTATGTCAATTTTGCAGTTCTCAAAATTAAACTCTTGATGAACCCACTACATCTTTCAGATTTTAAATGATCTGAGCATGCAGATCAAAGCGGGAGAAACCACTGCTTTTGTTGGACCAAGTGGATCTGGAAAGAGCACCACAGTCCAGCTTATCCAGAGGTTTTATGACCCAAAGGAGGGAATGGTAACAATCTGAGCATCTCCACAGACACACAGAACATTGGTGGAAAGTTTGAGGACTATAGTGTAATGTCACATCTAAACTTCATGCAGGTGACTTTGGATGGACATGATATCCGAAGTTTAAACATCCAGTGGCTTCGATCTCTCATTGGTATTGTGGAGCAGGAGCCAGTGTTGTTTGGTACAACCATTGCAGAGAACATCCGCTATGGTCGACCTGGAGTAACCATGGAAGACATTATCCAGGCAACAAAAGAGGCTAATGCCTATAATTTTATCATGGACCTGCCACAGGTACATTTACATACTGAAAGATTATATGACAGAATTTTAGTAGTTATAATAGTTTAATGCTCATATACAAGACTAAAATGAACATATAGCTACTTATTTTCCAGAAATTTGATACTATGGTGGGAGAAAGTGGAGGTCAGATGAGTGGAGGACAGAAGCAGCGGATTGCTATTGCTCGAGCTTTGATTCGAAACCCCAGGATCCTGCTGCTGGATATGGCCACATCAGCCTTAGACAATGAGAGTGAGGCTGTTGTCCAGGAAGCACTGGATAAGGTGAGCCACTCTTTGCCAGTGCAACATGTTATTAACATATTGTGTTTTGTGACAGTACTCTTATAACTTGTATATGTGCAGGTGCGTACGGGCAGGACCACAATTTCTATAGCCCATCGTCTTTCCACAATTAGGAATGCGGATGTCATCATTGGATTTGAGCATGGGCAGGCTGTGGAGAAGGGAACACACAGTGAGCTGCTAGAGAGGCAAGGTGTCTATTTCACCCTGGTCACCCTTCAAAACCAAGGCACATCCAACACAGCTAATGGTAGGTCTCATGTACTGTATAAACACTGTTGACAAATTGCTTTCTTTTCCACACAGATTTTGCCCTCTGACAGTCCATATAGACCCATTCACAACATATAGACCCTTTTGAATTGTTGTAGCAGGAAAACCATAGGTGTTACTTATAAAATAATAATGTTTCTGTCCCATTTAGGTGTCCCAGTAAGTAAAGTCAGTGAGCCAGCTTGCACAATACGACAGGCTTGAAACCTGCACAAATAAATGGAATACAGCCATAATTCATGTTACATTACAAGCGCGCTTTTCCTGCTTCCACAAGTTGAAATATCAACCATGAAAAGGGTCTATTGGTTGGCCTAGCCATCCAGGAACAGTGCACTCCTATTTGCGAATAGCCAGTCAGCTACTACCTCTCTTCAGACACAATCACAGATGGTAGTTGTTGTGTCTTTTTTCTGTCAGATCTTTTGGGGGAGGGTGCGAGATTGTCAGCCTGAATTTATCTTGTATGACCTGAGATAACAGCTTTGTGTTGCGAGAGGTAACAAGCATCTGGCTTCGTCACCTGGAGCCTACATTCCTTTTCCATAGGAGACATTTGGACATGTCATGGCAGAGCATAGCTGTGGTGTCTCATTAAGCATAGCCATTGAGATTGTGCTTGTTATTAATTAAACTTGTCCTTTTAATGCTATGACAAATCAATGGAAAGGCCTATAGAGTCATGGAAAGGCCTATAGAGTCTTTAAGAGGGTATAAAATATGTGTGAAATAAAAATAGAATTCCCTCTCAAGTTATGTGAGTAGAGGCAAGGGCCCTTTTACCTTCATCCTTTGCCATCCTCACAAATCCCTTCAGGTGAGTCATAAATGGTTGAGACAGTATATTTCAAAGCTCTCAGCATGAGTCACAGGGAAACGCTATAGCTTGTTTAAAGTTTCTGCCAGATTTGCTAAAGAGAAATGGAAGCTCCAACACTTAAATTAAAGCTATATTGATTTCTCTTTCTTTGCCAGATGCTGTCAGTGAAGCTGCTGAAGAGGACTTTGATGTTAGAGTGAGGAGTTTTAGCCGTGGAAGCTGCAGATCCAGTAAAAGGTCAAATAAATCCAGCTAAGAGAATGTAGTCACGGATATTCATATGATTTATCTTCACTAAAATAATTTGATGTTCTCACTTCTATAGTAGGAGCTCTGTTCGACTGCGATCTCAGAGCAAATTGTCCAATGACTTTCTCCCTGATGTAGTACCTGGCGGCCTCAAGATCCATTCGGACACACCACAAAATGTACAAAGGTTATATTTTATGCTATGTATTACATTTGCTATATCTGGCCTATGGAAGTTAAATATCTGTAATGCATATTCTTAAACAGACATGTGAGGATGATGCAGTTGAACATGTAGAGCCTGCCCCAGTAGCACGTATCTTGAAATACAACCAACCAGAGTGGCCCTACATGCTCCTGGGTTCTCTGGGAGCTGCTGTTAATGGCTCTGTCAACCCCATCTATGCTATCCTGTTCAGCCAAATTCTCGGGGTAAGGGCTGCTCCCAACTATCATGATAGATTTATTTTCTACTTTACTGATTAATTTAAGTTTGTTAATGAGCCAATCACCAGTAAGATCTTTGTGTCTGCAGACCTTTGCCATACGTGATGTGACTGAGCAGAGGGAGCAGATCAATGGGACATGCGTTCTGTTTTGCATTGTGGCTGTGATTAGTTTCTTTTCACAGTTTTTACAGGTTTGCATCAGCATTTTGTAATATAATAGGCGATTTCATTTAGATTATATATCTCCCTGTCAAGTTGATATAGAATAGTGTAGATTCACATTTAGATTGATTGATTTAATGTTCCAGGGATATGCTTTTGCTAAGTCTGGTGAGCTGCTGACACGCCGCCTGAGGAAAGTGGGATTCCAGGCTATGTTGAAACAGGAGATTGGCTGGTTTGATGACCCCAGAAATAGCCCTGGAGCTCTGACCACCAGACTAGCCACTGATGCATCCATGGTCCAGGGGGTAAGTAACAAATTTACAGGCCTATACTTCACATGAACTAAAAAATCTAAAGAGATGGTTTGATTCAAATAAATTGACAGTAAATTTAAGCAAAACTAAACTCATAATATCCGGTAATCGGGCAATTGACACATGCAATAAACTGACAATAAATGACATAGAAATAGAAAGAGTATCTGAAATCAAATTCCTTGGTGTGATGATTGATGATTGGAAACCACACATAAATTATGTTAAAGCAAAAATTTCAAAGTCAATTGCAATATTACACAGAGTCAAATATCTTTTAAATCAGACCATCACTATACACTCTGTACTGTTCCTTCATGCTCCCATACATGAGCTACTGTGTGGAAGTATGGGGGAACACATACAAAACAAACACAGATCCAATATTCATCCTGAAAAAAGAGCCATAAAAATCATAAACAAAACTTCTTACAAGCTCATTGCTTCATACGTACACTCATTCGAACAGATATATTTATTGTTTGTTGTATGCCTGAAAGAAATAAAAAGAGGTAAAAAAGGAGAAAGGAAGGAAAACAATGGGAGGAAAATATGTGTTAGTGTATATATGTATGTGCATGTGTATGTGCATATGTATATATGTTGTTTTAAAAAAAAAAAAAAATTCTCCTATAATTTCTATTTTGCTGTAAAACCACTGCTTATTTGTTTTGTTTGGCTATTTTAACATGTTCGAAATAAACTTAACTAACTAACATTATAAAATCTCAGTTTTTGAATTCATATGGGTGTTGTGGGAGTTATTAAGATGTTTTGTATGTGGCTGGTGTAATTTCTGCAGGCAACAGGATCTCAGATTGGCATGATTGTTAACTCGTTGACCAGCATCGGAGCCTCTTTCATCATTGCCTTCTACTTCAGTTGGAAGTTAACTCTGGTAATCATGTGCTTCTTGCCCCTCATTGGGCTGTCTGGGGCATTCCAAGCCAAAATGCTGACAGGTTTTGCAAATGAAGATAAAAATGCCATGGAAGCAGCGGGCCGGGTAAGCTATCCTTCCATCATAACGTGATACCAGGACATTTGCCACTGAAGCTCCTGGATATCTATGAATGTCTCTGTAAAATCAAATATTCCAGTATAAAATCTGAACACCCTCCTGCAGGTATCCAGCGAGGCTCTTTCCAACATCAGGACCATCGCAGGCTTGGCCAAAGAGAGCTCCTTTGTGGAATCTTATGAAGAGAAACTTGAGATTCCATATAAATCTGGCAAGAAGAAAGCCCACATCTATGGGATCTGTTTTGGGTTTGCCCAGTGTGTAATCTTCATGGCATATGCTGCTTCATTCAGATATGGAGGTTACCTGGTTAGCTCTGAGGGGTTACAATACATGCTGGTTTTCAGGTTGGTAAAAGTCTTTCTTTTATGTGGTCTTTGTCAGCACCATTATTACAACATGTTTTCTTTTGTAATGCACTTGCTAAAAATCATCCCAGTGTTCATATGTTACTCCTCCAGAGTGATTTCAGCTATAGTGATTAGTGGGACAGCACTGGGCAGAGCTTCCTCCTTTACCCCAGATTATGCCAAAGCCAAGACTGCTGCTGCACAATTTTTCAAACTTTTGGACAGAACACCGAAAATTAAGATGAGCAACACAGACGGAGAGAAATGGGTTGGTGAATTTAAATCGTCATACAGTATACAGTACAATACAATGTACATCCTATAATATTAAGATGTCATTTTGTCACAATGCTCTTTAAATGTGATTAAGCTCAGTCATTTTTTTTCAGGAGAATTTCAAAGGTGAAGTAAAGTTCCTCAACTGCAAGTTCACCTATCCAACACGACCGGATATCCAGGTGTTGAAAGGCCTGGTTGTGTCTGTGAAGCCTGGTCAGACTTTGGCGTTTGTTGGGAGCAGCGGTTGTGGGAAAAGCACCAGTGTTCAACTATTGGAAAGGTTCTATGACCCTGATGAAGGTCAAGTGGTGTGTAGACCGATTTAGATGTTAATTTTACTCTCAAAATGAGATCAATCTATTACAAAGCTGTCAACACTGTCTTAATTATGTCATCTTTTTATTACAGTTGATTGATGGCCACGCATCTCATACAGTCAATGTGCCCTTCCTGAGATCTCAGATTGGCATAGTGTCTCAGGAGCCAGTGCTGTTTGACTGCAGCATAGCTGAGAATATACAGTATGGAGTTAACACACAAAGCATCAGCATGGAAGATATTGTTGAGGCTGCCAAGAAAGCCTACCTTCATGACTTTGTGATGACGCTGCCAGATGTGAGTGGACGCATATCATCTGTGAGACAGATGATATGTCTTCCTGGGTAAAATTGCATGATACAATCAAAAGCTCCAGAACAGTTACTAAATGGACCTTATGGTATAGATTATATGATCAGCTAATATAACCAAGATCAAGAATGAATATAAATCCCAAGTGTCAGCCTTACACCTGATATGTATGCAATACCTGTGACACTGTGTGGTCACATTGTGACCTTTTGCTTTGCTTTCTCCACTTCTTTCAATACAAATTGGTAGAAATATGAGACTCAGGTTGGTGCTCAGGGCTCCCAGCTGTCAAGAGGTCAAAAACAACGCATTGCCATTGCCAGGGCCATCATCAGGAATCCTAAGATCCTGCTACTAGATGAAGCTACTTCTGCCCTGGACACAGAGAGTGAAAAGGTACCCTGTGAAACATTTCTTAGCACCACCAAAAAGCTTAAACCTAAAGCAAGGTCTTTCTGTACATACAATTTTAAAATAATTTTCACATACTGACACAATATACCAATAGATTTTGACAAAGTGAAACATTTTCTTGAAGAGTGGGTTCATGACAAAGCTATGTTTTCCTGCAGACTGTCCAGTCCGCTCTGGACGAGGCAAGAAAAGGACGAACCTGCATTGTCATCGCTCACCGGCTCTCTACTATCCAGACTGCTGATATCATAGCAGTGATGTCTCAGGGAGTTGTCATAGAACAAGGCACACATGATAAACTCATGGCCAAGAAGGACGCCTACTATAAACTGGTCACAACAGGCGCTCCTATCAGCTAGGTGCCTGCAGCCACATATGATTTTTATATCAGCCTTACTGTAAATTTAAATGATGCGATGTCATCTTGTGGTATCACACAGAGTATTTGATAACACACTGAGGTTTTATTAATTTCCCTCAAAATAAATCACAGGAATGCTTTTTTAAAAGTTTGCATTAAAAAAAAGAGTAGAAATTGTTCATCTTCTGGTTGTTTTCACAATTAATTTTCTGGCCACAGATAGAAATATTTATTGAATATTTATTTGTTTATGTTTTCAATTTGCACTTATCCATCCGTGTTTGTATTGTTGGACTGTAATTATTGTTCTAAATTATTCTTCATCAAATCTGTGATTGTTTTAATAAAAACTATCAAACTATACTATTTCAATTGAAAAGGACTGCTTCAAAATAGTTTCTTGGAAGATCTTGCTGGTGTTATTTTAGTCATAGAAACTGATACAATCATGAAAGGTTGTGTAATACTCACCAATCCTGATGTGTTACACCTCCACAGAGTTTACATTTGGGGTTTAAACATCTACAATGAGATGGGAAAGCAGTACTGGACATAACATAACAAAATCAAGAAGATTATTTTGAACTGGAAAACGTGCTCATTATGGATGAACAAAATACATTGTCTTGCTCTTTAGTCCTTGGTATGTGATAGATCTTGAGTATATGTTTTTATAAATTGAAGGAGTCAAAACAATTATATGAGAATGCAGGATCATTGACAAGAGTCACTGTCATTTCATCATTTCAAAAAATATGATAAAAATGATTTCAGAATACTCATTTGTTAGTTACTGGAAGCATTTTCTAAATATGTTATTTAATATGTTGAAGTTGTTATTGAAGATTTAGTGTAGGATGCTAAGTAATACTGTTTTTGTTGCCCTCAGCACCAAGTCATTAAGGTACCCAGACACACAGATGTTTCTTCAAGCTTTATTTAACAAGTAGCCTACGAACTTAGGACAGTTACATCATTTAGTGCCATGCCTCAGGTGCCACCGGATGCGAAGCAACAACAGATGATGGGAATAGACGTGAAATGTGTTCTGCTGGGGAGTTTAACTAATCTGCCTAATCGAGTTACATCAGAGACTCTGTTCTACCTCACTACACATGAGTTTAAATCTAGTTTTGTAATCGTCCTTCCCCTTACAGCTTTTAATAAACATCTCAGAGTTTACGGCCAGGCCCAGACCAAGCAGGGCTCCCAGGTTTCTCACCAGACCAGCAAAAGGAGTGGTGTCAAGATGGATCCAATCTGGGTTAGCATACCATGTCTTGGCTTTAGTAACTGACCACAGAGGATCAATATCTGTCAGTTTAAGCAGCAGATAAAAGCAAGCAGCAAAAGAGAAAAGAAAAACATTGGTCAGGATACAGTCTATGGTCTGGATGTACACTTATAAGTTTGCATTGTGGACTGAGGGGACATGATCAAACACTTCAGCAACCAGCATACCTACAAATAGTAGAAAAAACATATCATGAATTCAAAAATGAACTATTACAGTAGAGAAGGAGTTAAGGAAATGTGTGATAGAAGGATTAGTTGGAACCCACCAGCTATAACACAGATGATAACCTGATGTGGGAAATGTGTAGCAATAAAAACCCTGGAGACACAAAGTTATCCACAAAGAAGACCTGAGAAGACGAAACCTGAAGGGATACAAATATTTAGAACAGACCAGTAATGAGGAAATTCACTGCAATGACATGGTATAAGAAAACATATCCCACCTCTGAAAACTCTGGACAGAAGAGACACTGGAGGACTGGGTAAAGCTGAGAGCAGACGTGATCATCACATACCACACATATGATGAGCCCATGGCATGACCAGATGGACAACCTGCACAAAGAAACAATGAGGAACGTTTTTAACAGTGCAAGACGACAATAAAGTGTTTTTATATGCCTTTAGCAAAAATAT
The DNA here is from genome assembly GCF_027409825.1 of Scomber japonicus. Lineage (NCBI taxonomy): Eukaryota > Metazoa > Chordata > Actinopteri > Scombriformes > Scombridae > Scomber > Scomber japonicus. Next base: position 16,525,915 of record NC_070588.1, read on the forward strand.
ACTGCATACATGGTACTAACCTGGCCCTGTTTCACATGCTATGTGAAATTGTTCCAAATGGGGAGCTAATCGTTGTGGTAGAAGTGAGTTTCGTGTACCTACCAGTAAGGCCACTGCCCAAACAGATCCCTGAAAAACAAATATATGATTAACTCTTAAAATACACAAAATGCTCTGAAATAGAAACATTTCACCACCCATGATGGCTTACCATTTGAAAATAAGATTGAACCAATCACCGAAAACAGCCGCCCATATCATCTTGGTGCCCACATCACGACTGAGATGGAACCAGAGGGGGAAATAAACAGAGAAGATACTACGAGAGTCACCCACAGTTGACATGAAGTTGAGGAAGTCATGGTATTCCCTGTAGTTGTTCTGGATGTACTGTATAATCAGCACTCCACTACTGTAGACAAAATCCATCTGACGTTGACCGTCTGCTCCTGTACTGACAATCAAAATGCCATGAACCCTGCTACCCCACAGATAGCTTTATATGCCATTCTGGCATCATAAAATCATTTGGTGGAACCATGGCAACAACTGCAAACTCTTGAGTTTGAAAGCACAAAAAATAAAATAATGTGTGCCCAAGTCATGATCGAGCTCAGCATTTTAAGACATGTTACAAAAACTGTTTACACTCCGACAGTGTAGCCATCAGGTATTTAACAGACCATTGCTTATACAATTGTTAAATATTAGCCATTGTACACACTGAAAGAGACCCATGTAACCCCCCGGATCCTTTCAGCCTCATTAATATTCTCATTCTCAGTGAACGTAGCAACAAAATGGGCCTCCCATAATACTGTAACTGAAAAACAGTGTCCATCTGGTGCCCACAGTTAAGCATATATCCAGTAGATCTATCATAATCATTTTTCCTTTTTAATTTTAAAACTACCCTTTTTGTTCGTGCACTTACATTATACAAATTTGACAGTAATATTATATTGATGCATTTTGAACTTGATGCTGAGTAGAGCAGTTGGAACCCAGTTCGCAGATTCACCACAAGGGGGTATAAAGTTGCATCAAAAGACATAAAAATTTCTTTGTGAGAATCATTGACTGTACATAATATTATATACATTTACAGTTAATGGTGAGAACCAACAGGTTGCATTTTAAGATCTAGCAGAGATGAACACCATCAAGCTATCAAGATATTTGATGGTGTTAATGAGTGCAGCCACAGTAGAAATGAGTCCCTCTGAATAACTTCAGCTTTATTGAAGGATAACTTACGAAAATTAAAGGCAAGTGGTATTAAAAAAACATGGATGTATGTTTGAGCAGGAACGGAAAGCAAAAATCAAACATAAAACCAAACCAAATGTCTACTTTACTTGCCGGACCCTTGTGTGAGTCAGTATCATAGGTCAGTATGCACGGGTCACACAAGGTGTCAGTGTGCACATCTGTCCTTATCTATTGTCTCTGGCACAACCCACTTCACCTGTTAGTTTTTTTCCCTGTGTGCATGTTTTTGAATTTGTTTTGTAACAGGTCTGGGTAGACTGTAAAAACTGAACTGACCTATGGGATGAATAAAGTAATATGTGAAACTGAATCTGAATAAATGTAGAATTTAAAGCAGAGCTGTTGTATTGGATTGCAACAGGTGTACCTAATAAAGAGGCCAGCGAGTGTAAATCTATTGGACAGGGCAGAAGATGATTGATCAGCCCCTGTTAACACTGGCCTGGCAGGACAAGGGGCTGTAGGAGTTGTTTGACTCCAGAAGATGGCAGTAATGAGACAACATGGATGCCAGAGAAGAAGAGGGAGGAGGAGAAAAATGTCATTTCCGGTGTTGACTGCCCACCCACCGCCCCAGACCGCGGATTTTTGAAAATAACGACAAGTCCCGGAGCAGAAGACAAACAGCTTCATATTCACCAACCGGAGACTTTAAGAGGTGATTGTCGCTTACAGTGAACTACTCGGTTGTTTAACAAGAAGGAGTCCGTTTGTTTAAATTAACTTACGTTAAAGTCAACCGCTAATGTTTTCAGGCTAGCGTTAGCTGGAGTGCTAATGTCGATACGTTGATGACGTTAACCGGGCGTGCAGTGAAACAGTCTATGGTAACGGTAACAACACGGGTCTTACGGTTGGTAACGTTCTTAACGGACACCGTTACCATAGTTACAAACTCAGTCTGACATTTGTTAACTCGCTTATTCGAATGTTAACAGTTAATAACGGCTCCGTGGGGACCAGTTTAACGTATCGCTCTTGGCTGTTTAACGGACACAGTCCTGCCCCCTTCATCGTCGGCTTGACTGTCACACCGTTGTTTTCTGGGACTTATTAATGACAATCAGATTGGTAACGCAATTATACGCCAAGCAGCAAGCTAACTAACTAATTAACACCGGCTAACCAATAAACAGAGAAGTTAGACAAAAACAAACCCTTAGTTTCTGTATTTTCCACTGAGCTGTCAACCCCATCACACAGTCTTTATCGTTGGTTTTCATTTAGATGGATCTATTGACAATATATTAACATTCTTACTTTAGCTATCCTTTATTTTGATGTGGAAGTTATGATTTTTATTTGAAGTTATTTGAATTTCATGATTGTATTGCTTGGTTTTTTATGTTGCTGTCTTGTGCTTCTTCATGTTTCTGTCTTGGGACCATGTTTCAAATAAGTGTTTTCCAATTTAATATATCATTTTTTTGTTTGTTAATCCATAAAATTAATCAATAGGAACTCAGTAGCATTAGCTGTTAAGGACATACAAAATCATATCTGATGGTCCACTTACTACCAATTTTCCTCAGCTGTGTCTAGGGTTGCAAAATTCCGGGAATTTTCAAACTTGGAAACTTTCCATGGGAATTAACGGGAATTAACGGGAATTTATGGGAATTAACGGGAATTAACTGGGAATTTACTAAACTGAAGGTATGTTCTTATTAGGGAACTTAAATATAGTTGTGTAAAATAATATTTTAGCATAATCCTGACTAAAACAACCAGATATCATGCAGTACAGTTGAATATCTATGCTATCACATGCTCACATAGCACACTGTTTACTGCAGGGCTACTGAGACCACGCCCCCTACATGCACTGTGCATTCCTCCATCACATGCACAGATGAGTTCTACAATCCTAGACCACACTTTTGAGCCCAGAGCACACAACTTGAAGCCAGACTTTTGAGCCTGTGGTTTTGATGACATCATATGGTAATATATTTAGGGATATTTTTATGTGTAAGTGCTATATTTAGCCTTATGGTGGAAAAAATAAAAATGGTCAAAACCAAATAAACCACAATTTATACAGCAAATATCACTTTAACAGACAGGAGTGGAACTTTGATGTTACTAGTTATATCATTTGCACCTAAGTAAATAACAATAACTAATAGTTTTAAAAACATCTTTTATATTTTGAGTTGTATCTCCACCAGGATACATTGGACACATCCCCCTCAGGGATGTGTAGCTTCACAGACACATTGTTGTATTTTTTCAGAGTTGTGTGTGAAACCATTAAGAATAATAACATTTAGTTGCTTTTTTAATATTAAATTATAAATTATTGTAAAATTTAATATAACTTCAACAGCTCAGGGACATCAAGCGACATTGTGCACCTTTTTTTATCGTCAACTTAAAATAATGTTTTTTAATGAAGGGGTGGACTTTTTTTATCCAATTAATCAATCAAATGATGATACCTTTCCACTAAATTACCCTCAGTTGCCATAAATTCCCATAAATTCCCATTTAATTCCCATAAATTCCCATAATTCCCATAATTCCCATGGAAAGTTTCCAATTTGGAATATTTCCAAAATTCCCCAGCTTAACTTCCCATAGAAATTTACCGGAAACTTTCCGGAAATTTACCGGAAACTTTCCACCCCTTTGCAACCCTAGCTGTGTCACAGTCTTCATCATTCATTGAATGGTTGATTGTGTTATTAAGTGTAATAGTATATGTTGGACCACTTATTTTCATTATATTGATTCAATCTGCTGATTTATTTTCCCTATAAAATGTAGTTATTATGTAGTAGAGATTACAGCGTTGTCTTCAAATGTTTATATACCTTCACTTTGCTTTCACGAGTGACACAGAAAAGCTTCACATTTTCACATTTGACGAGCTGCAACCAGCAAATGTTTGACATTTTTGCTTGAAAAATGACTAAAACAATTATTCGGTTATTAAAATAGACTAATTTCCTTTCGATCAACTACTTGTTGCAGCTCTATCAAGTAGGTAGGAATATTGATCCGTGCTCTTGTCATAAAACATACAAGCAGTGTTTATTTAAGAGATATTTTCAGTGCAAAGTTTTGTGTTTTTATTTAATTTATTTTTTTACAGCTTGCGAGACTGCAGAAAATCATGACGTCCATCACTGATCCAAAAATGAGTGACATGTTTACCAATGCAATGAGGGAGATCCACAACAAACATCTCAAAGCACATGAGGAGATAATTGACACAACAGTGGAGCTGTGCCAGTCCCACAGACAGTTTGTGAAATCTGCACTTGGTATGATTATTGTCATCGATATTCTGTATCCATACATTTTTAGTAACTAATCATGTTTTTGAACTAAACATAGTTAAATATTTTAAATGCACTGTGGTGAGCAGTCCTTTTGTTAATTTGCCTATACCCACTTGTTCCTGTACTTTAATATTGTACTCCATAGTAATTACACAGATTGAGCTGTGGACACTAATGAGGCCATAATGGTTTTTATAACTTGATGTCATGAATCCCTGCAGCCGATGTGTAGCAGATACATTGTGGGGTGTTGCTAGGCCATGCTTGAAGTCATAACACAATGTGTGAAGCAAAAGCTCCCATATGCACATGTGCTTTTTAAGTAATAGGAAACTGTGCTTCAGAGTAATCTAAAAAAACCCAGCCTACTCTACATCACTTGAAAAGCACAATCCCATATAATAGTTTGTGACATTGAGTATGACTAAAGACCAAGGCCTTCAAATTCATACAATTATTTATTTCATTTACCATACAGTTGCCCTTGTGCTAGATTAGACCACTATGGATGGTTAATGATGCTATTTGTCATTTGGTGCAGATACATGTTTGAAGAAGTGTAAGGAGGATGAAATGCTGTTTGAGACAATACAAACATTCAAAAAAGGTGAGTTTCTGCATTAGGCTATGAAGAGTTAAACCTGTGCCTTACATGTGCCATTTGTTTGTGTGTGTTGTTAAATTACGGATATTGGCCCCATTCCAGTTATCTACTGTTATGTGCTGGCTTACTTCTAATTGTTCTCATAATCTGATGTACACTATGTGCTCATATTTTGTCTTTTGGGAAAGAAGGGGATAGGTTATAATGCAACTTCAGCAGCTTCAGCAACTGTTAACGTGAGATGTGTTTTGCCCCCAGACCTGCAACATAAAAGTACGTCACTGAAAGAGAAACAGCACGCCATTTCTGAAGTGATATCTGAGGTTCAGCAGAAGGAGATGCAGAAAGACATCCTTATCCAGAAGATTGAGAAACTTAAGGGGGAGCATGCCAAGAGAAAAGATTGTAAGTTCATGTTCTAAAATGCAATCAGTGGCATATCTCAGAAGTTATTTTGTGACTGTGACATATGATGATTTTAGTAATTGACAATACAGATATATTATTTTTGTCCACTCCTCAGTAATCAAGTCCCAAAATAAAGCAAACAAGGACAGACTGAGGAATCTCCAGAAAGCTAGACTGGTCTTCCAGGATCATTTGGGACTGGAGATACGAACAATCCAAGGCAAAACACAACTGGTGAAAGGTACACCAAACACATGCAGAGCTGTTTACTCAGTATCCTTCCTGAGTGCTGTTTCTATCACCCATCTCTGCTCTTTAACAAATTAACCTTTAACACCTAAGTTTGGAGAGTTGCTCTCAGGGTTCTCTGTCTAGTTTAAAACATGAATGTATTATGTGTGTATCTATCTAAATACTTCACCCAAAGCACGTTTGTATGAAATCAGCTGTTGTTTTATTGGTGTAGAAATTAATTTGAGTTCTCCTAATTTGTATATGGCACACACCCTACTGATGACCCTCAAAACAAATGGAAAATGCTGTTTTTAGGTTAGAATACTTTTGAATACACCCACTCAATGGCAGGATCCAACATTATATATTATATGTTAAATACTAAAATCTCAGGGCTCGCTTCAGTTAAAGTAAATATGACTTATGGCTTTATAGAGGTTTCTTTTTCTTGTTAAAGGTGAAAAGTTGCAGTTTGTTTTCCGGCATATCAATCCTGCTGATCAGGACAGCGCCTACATCGTCACAATGGGGCTCAAAGAAGACGGATCATATCAGAGTGAGACACACACGCACACACACACACACACACACACACACACACACACACAGAGAGACATACACAACGTATCAGAAAATTATTGCAAAATCATGCAAATCATTAAAAACAATTAGCTGAATGATTAAAGTGCATGCCATATAACTGCAATGTCCCTGGTTTAGTTTGACCAAGACGTGCCAAAAAAACGTAATCCCCCCCCCCCCCCCCCCCCCCCCCCAAAAAAAAAAAAAAAAATTTGAAACGATAACCCCAAAACAAATTCCAAAGCCAGAAATTAGTCCATTTTACTTACATGTGATTTCTGTGGAAAGACCCACTTAAACCATCCTGCTCTTGGGAAAACTTCCTAGAGCACCAAACGTGTATTGATCCACAATTGAAAATGGTTTTAAAAGATCTACATTTCCAGTAGGAACTAAAGGGCTTTGACCACAGTCAAGAGGGATGTGAGAAAAATGTGTTGAGAGACAGAATAAAACACATTGTTGACAATAATAAAATGATTAATTACTACTAGCCTCATCTTTTTAATAGTCATAACAAACATTGTAAATGGCCTCCATATTTACCCAAAACTTCCATTTCTACAGTTGTGTCAAGTGACCCCTCGCTCGAGTGTTTGCCAGACTTGGAAAAACGGCTTCAGGAGACGAACAACTTACAAGCGTTCCTGGCAAACATCAGGAAGGAGTTTATCTCACAGGCACGTTGCTAAGATTGGAAAAAATGAAGATAAAGAACCTTGCAGCAAACTTCATGAGGCTTTGGAGACTGATGTGAGCACAGAGGGCTTCATGTTCAAGAAAGATGACTGAGGTCTTGTAATTAAAGTTATCTTTGTATTAACAATTTTAAAGCAATATTGTACATACACAGAAATGTGATTTGGTTTATAACTTTCCGTGGGTGAGTTTTATATTTCTGCTCCTCATGAGTAGGGCAGTCAGGCATCAGATGATTTGACACTGCTTAACACGGGCAGCTCCTCAACATAGGTTGATGGGAAATGGCCGATCTGTCCATTAAGTAGTCCAAACCACCAACCGTTCTCTTCCTTTGTGTAAATGTCTAGAAGATCTCCTGTGAAATAGAAATCACTGTATTATTTTATCTATCATTTTCTACTATTGTTTTTGATGATCTGCAATTAAATTGCCACATACCCTCTTTCAAAGTTAATTCATCGTCCTGGTTAGGTGTGAAATCGTAGAGAGCTTTGCATTTTCCTATACTGCAGAATTCTGTTGCTTGACCTGTTTAATGTTGATATTTTTTATTCTTTAATTGCATGATGTAAATAATAACAAATAAATCTTTTAGTTGAGGCTCTGTAAACATACCACCTTGATCTTTGTTGTCATCTGTATGAGTTATGGCGCCATTAACAGCGCTGCAACAGTCAACCGCTTCAGATTCATTTATTGAAGCTGTGGAGTGGACCTGGTCAGCAGCAATTTGCAGAGTCTCCACAGACTGAACAGGTCCTTTGTAAATGATGGAGGCTCTCAGTGATTGTCTGGATCTGAACGGTGTCTTCCTGAGTTTGACTGGACGACTCAGTTGAACCACACTGTGCTCACAGTCCTTAGACAGAAACATAGTTTGGGTTATGTTTAATCCACATGATTTATCTTTAAACAAACAAATGTCATGAAGTGTAGAATACATAATGTCCGTGAACAATGATTCCTAAGCAGAAGTACTTGTGCCCGCTGTTGCCAGGGATACATGATAAGATTGTGGATGATCTCTGCTATTAAAAAGGCTATTTTTGGCTGATTGTTTTTGGCAGTTACATGACACGCCTCCCGCTAACCTGAGGCAATTGTAAAATTCAAACAGCTGTCATTGAGAGTGCATTAAAACTGCATTAAAACTAGTTATATTTAAATCAAGGGGATATCTTCCAGTTATTTTCTTTTTAAGTATAGTATAAATTCCCTCTGTTTGAGCTGCTGTGGTAGTAACAGAAGAAGGGAATTGGCAGTAAGAAGACTAATGTTGAAACATTTGGATTTGGCAATTTGGATTGCTGAAACTTCATGTTAGATTTGGATAAACTTTGATATACACATCTTGCACAGAATGAGGACTGTAGATTTAATTCCTTGTCATAATGAAGGGATGGCCAATATGAACAAGAGGCATGAGTTCAGTGAGAAAACCTGTTTTAATGTTTATTTGCACTTCACTGATGATTTAATACTTACATAAACAATTGTGAACCTGCCCTTTAAGCTCATATAACAGTGCCGTGTGACTACAGTTAAAGGTTGGGATTCACTCATTTATGTGAACCAAAAAGCAATTTCATAATGAACCTTGGCAATGTGTTGAGGGAGAGCTTAATTATTTATTCCCGCCCCAAGATTTTTCCTGTTATTTTAAGATTACAATCACAAACCCTCAATGCCAACCAAGTCTGTCACTACCTCAGGCCACAGGTGTACCAACATTGTGTGCTGAAGATATTTAGTCTTACCTTATCTTTCCATTTGACAATGCTGTCGTTAAATCGGTGAAAGGACTTGGGTTTCCCTTCTATTTCAGACAGAGTTTGGGAGAGTTTGTAGTGAGTGGCCTCTAGCAGATCCTGTTTCAAAGCACTCTGCAGGTAACAAGACAATAGGCAATAGATAAGGAGGTTTAGTGAACAATTCAGCAAATCTAATTTATGATCAATGTAAACTTCCCTTCTGCATGCTATAAAGAGTATACCTCATCAAGCAGCTGTTCAGTTTCCTCAAGGTTCTTCTGGTTAGAAAAGGATGGATTTTCAGAGTATGTTTTTATCAGTTTTTCAATTCCTGCAAAAACAATGTAGGTAAAGTTCACTGAATTATACTAAAAGTAAAATTTTCAACCTCTGTTAAATTATATTTTAATGAAACATATAATTGATAATGCACTGAACTTGCCTTCACAGTCTTTTTTTGTCTTTGTAAGGCTATCCTCCAGGCGCTGGAGCTTGATTTTTATGGCCTCTTTTCTCCGGTCTTTGGTCATCAGTGATTTGCTGTTCTCCTCCTGGTGTGTACAGGACACAGATAACAGGGATTTATCAACACACATCAGGAGCTCTAATGGTTTATGATGTATATGCCAAAGCAACAAAAGCTGTCCTGGAAATTTTACACATGTAAATAATATATATTCTTTAATAAATCAGTTATATTTTCAAGAGATACCTGAGTACATAAATACCTACATATTAGCATCATTTACAATACAGAATGTTAATAAATATACTGTAAAAAACAATATAGTATTCATGTCAGGCCGTGTCTTCGAAATGTCAAGTAGATCTTTCTATCTGCAGCTTGCAGACTCCCTCACAAAAGAGACCCCCTGCAGAGATGACTGAGACTGTCTCTGAGAGGGTGAGTCTGTGGCCTGCAGGCGAACAACCCCACCAAAATGCAACAACAGAGTCTCACGGCAAAAACTGCAGACTTACAAAATAATCAGCCATCAAAAACTCTGCTTTGCTATCCTCAGCTGTGATGCTGTTTTCCTCCACCAAGGTTTGTATGTCTTTATCCATGTCCACCCTTTGGACCATCTGTTCTATCTGTCTTTGTCCCTGGAAGTATCAGAAGTACACATACAGTAAGTAATAATAATAATAATAATATCCATTCAGATATTAGCTTTTTCTTTACTATTACTATTTAATATTATTTACTATTTCTTACGTGTTTGAGAGTCTGCCCAAAACTGGACATATGGAGGTTGTATCTTGTCAGGATGTTGCAAAGTACTTCAATTCGCTGTTTCTCCAGCTCCTGTATGATCTGAAACAAAGCAGCAAATAGTGCATTTAATCCATATCCAGACCCCTGGCTTTGTCATTTACTCTGTGGAGCATTTAGTACATTATAAATGGGCTGCATGTTTATAATGCCTTCCACCACTTTATACTGTATGTCACCCGATGTTAGATGATTGTCATGTAAACCTGAGGTAAAATTTAAATACAGACAGAGTGAAACAGTGACTGTAAGATTGAACAGTAACTCAAGTAGCTCAAAGGGTTGATCATTAGAGCAGGCCAGCAGCCACATAACCTGCTGAAATGTCCTTCAACAAGACTCACCTCATTTCCCCTTGTGGTGCTAGTGCTTGCTTGCTGTTCACTGATAACGTGTGTATCTTGCATGAAATAAGCTGCAGAATACACAGGGTGATTTTACCTGGTGCTCCACAGAGAGCAATTGTATGGTAGACTGACCAAGTGCTTATGCAAAAAGCTGACAGGTTCAACGCTTATCATAAATGAGGCATCCTTGAGCAAGACACTGAATCTGCCTGTTCACTTGCAAAAAGCCACTCTGGATAAGAGGAACAGCTAAATGCTTGCAATCTGAAAAGTAGGAAGGCAGTTTTCCGCACCTGGTAGCAGTTTTTCAGTGTGTTTTCCCACTTGAGTCTCATCTGATGACCCTCCATGTTGATATTAAAGTACTCTGTGTCCACCCGCGCCTGGATCTCTGCCGACTTAGTCAGCCTGTTAAGCATCTGTAGTCAAGAACAGGAAGAAAAGAAAGCTGACTGTTTTACAGCACATGTTTAAAGTACAGTATGTGATGCTGAAAAATGATACCTTTTGTTTTTCTTTCTCTGTGCAAATGTGTTTGTTGTTCTCCACAAAGTTGAACAGAGCCTCATGCTCTCGTGTTAGTCCACTCAGTTTCTTTTTAAACTGTATTTAGAAAATAGGAAACACGAGAAATCACATTAATCCATCACAAATTATATGCAAACTGTGTGTGTGTGAGGGAGAGTGGATGTAATTTAAAAAAAAATGTAATATATAGTTTTCATCATACATTGTGTTGTGAAATTATTTATTTTATATATGTTTGAAGTAACAAAATTTGACATAAGTTTAGGTATTTTTAAAGAAAATAAAAACAGCCAGATTTTAAAGATGAGATGTTATAATTCACAAGAGAATATCAGGCAACATACAGAAGTGACAAGATTTATAGCTTATTCAATTATACCTGCCAGTTGAAATGTTTATATAATGAATATGTTTGACATTCATTTATTAAAATCACATTTGAGGAAATCTAAATGTCCAACTTGTAATCCATAACATATTATGACACATTCAGTGCTAAATTTGCTATAAGCCTTCATAATGTATGATTTCTCTTAGCAACAGCCGCCAAAAGTCATTTTAAGTATCATCAATACTTCATTCAAACATCACAGTGACTCATGATCAGTTTACCATCGACAGTTATGAAGTTATATGAACACTAATGTAACCAAAATGAACTGAGAGTGTGGTTATGGCTGATCATAATAAAGTATGACATGATGGCAATTAGACTTTATAACCTCTTGTGCAAAATGGTTAAAATGCTTGTAAACTATTGTACTTTGTGACCTTGTTTAGTCTTAAGATCCTATTTTTAATGGCCTCATAACTGTTTTAACACATCTTGATGCATTTTTAAGGCTTACACTGCAGAATCTCTTATCGTCCATTGTGAATGCATTGTAATGTATTATGTATGTATCTCTACATATACACATACATACATTATGCATACTGTAAAAGTAACCATACTATAATAATTTAAAGCCACAATAGTTTTTCATGGATTCATGATTAGAATCCTAAAAGATGTCTCTGCAGCAGCTCCATTACAGCTTATAACTCATCTCTACATCTGTACATCTGTTTGAAAAATGTCTGAAGAAGTTTTACCTTGAGTTGCTCGCTCCAATTAGCAGTAACAAGTTTTCCGTTTTTTTCAATGGCACTGTCAAGCTATTAAAACAGAGAACGTTAGAGACACATTATGACTTGAAGCTAGATCAGACTGATAAAGAATAAATGACATACAGGCCTCTTTCTCTTAGTATGCTCATCCAAGACTTGGCGTATTTCCAGTATTGCTTCTTGCTGAAATGCATTTCCCAGTGATCTGAAATGAGAAGAGCATGCCATATTTAACTCTGAATCTCCCTCACATTAGTTTAATTTTTTGACAGTCATGATGTGAACTCAGGTTGGAAACTACCTGTGAGCATCTGCTCTTGAGTACATCTCATCTGACACATGACACCAGGCACTGTAGGTGGAACTGAGCGGGGAGCCAGCATGAAAAGGTTAGAGCTGTGGGCCAAGCTGACACCTGCCTTTGTTTTGATCACATCTAACTTGCAAGGCACATGTCATTTCCTATGGCACCATTATTTCTGCAACACTTGGCAGCTATCCCCAGAAGAGATCATGTTAATCACAAACAGACAAAAGACAGAGCAGATTAAACATTAAATGCTGTGTCCCTTACTTGTTTGACATTTCTTTAGATGCCCTGATGAGTTTGCCAGCAAGTTTTTGTAGTCCTTTAGCGTAAGCATGTTCCATCTCAGCCCTGAAACAGGAAGAAGTGTGAGCAGGCAAGTCAAACAGTAACTTTCAACATTTATTTGAAGGCTATAACTGTATTTATCCTACCTCTGCTGAAATACCGCCATTAGTTCTTTACAGAAGTACTCCCCAGCTTTTGAAAAGTGTTTTGCATTTTGATACAGTTGGTTGTACTGAAAGACAGTGAAAAAGACTTCATGATATTCTTTTTAAAGGATACAAAGTTAGCTGTGATTGTGAGACTGTCATACATGAAACTGACAGACATTATTTCGTACTACAGTGCTTTTCAAAAATAAACATTGCAGTCATTTTTTAACGTATACTCACAGAGCAGGTGCCGATAGGGTCCTTCATCTTTAAGACTGCGCCCGTTTGTTGACTTTGCACCTGGAACTTTGACCACCTCCTCCCAAACTCACTCATGCGGAAATCACCTGAGATTTTTTTTCCTTTTTTACAAAGGAAAATTCCAGTGGGTGAAGAAAAAAAGGAGCTGTAAATGAAAACTTGAGCAGGATGCCAAGTCAGTCTGCCACAGTTATTAAGGAAAATATATAAACAAAGAACACAAAGGTCTATTCATGCTCATATCTGTCATTTCAGGTTTGACCAAGAAAGTTATGTGATTTCTCTATTTCATGTTGAGAAAAAGTAACTCAGCTGGGTACACTTTTCTTTTAACTGACCTTATAAAGGGTCTATAAGTTGTTTTATATTATAAATGATATTCATGTTTTTACTCATTAAACCTGTATTTACTAAAATGTGTCCACTTGGGGCCAGTGGAAGCCAGCTGAAAACACTTCACTCACATACCTTTGAAAGTCTGCAGGCAAACTGTTGCCTTGAAGGTGCTTATTTGGAGCTTAAAAAAACTATAAACAGCTGCCTGCTGTGGCTGAAAATGACACAATGAACCATTAACCCACAACGAAAACCAACATGAGCTGAGAGACACTAAAATGTTCCATCGAGCTGAGGGGAACTGCAGAGTTGGGGGCTAATGCTCAGTGGGTTCATCACTACAAGCCTTGTCTTTCATACATACAAGTACTGTGTGATCCATTGTTTATATACAAATATTAATTATAGCTTTATGCTTTAAGGTGTGTATCATAATTACAGTGTCTCCAGTTCAGTTCTGATCTGGGACCTTTGTTGCCTGCAGACTCTCTCCATCCAGTACTGCATTTCTTGTCTGACTACACTGCCAAAAAACCCTTTAATTGTTGGTTATCCTCTGATACACATTGGTTTCTCAATTTCTAATGGCCATGTAATCTGAAATTATCGCAGTAAATTATTTAATCCAATGAACTATTAATGAATTGCTCTTGCTCCAGGGTTTTCAAAACCTGGCAACCCAAAATTTGTACTAATTAATGGTTTATACCTGAACTATTAAGCATTTATAAATCACTTATTAACCATTAATAAGGTCATTAATTCAAATGTATAATCCCTGTATAAAGGGTGCATTAGTGTATGTATTAACACTGTATAATCTAATGCAAACAAGTCATTATCTGGAGTGGATGATTCACTCAAAGTGTGGGATTATTAAGGAGTACAGTAATGTAAGCATTTATAAAGATATTTTGACTTAAAAGTATAAGCAGGGGTGTTACTGATGACATTAAGGATGGCTTTGTTTTATTTAAGATCTCCTCCAGACATGTTTTAACATTTAGATGGATGATTAGATGAGTAGAGTTAATGTTTGACATGTTTTTACACAAAAAAAAAGAAGTTACTATTAAAAATCCCTAAAATGGCCTTGTCTCCTTGTACCTCATTGAAAAGAACCTATAAATATGTAAATATGCTTCATTTGGACAAAAGATGTGCCATAGTTCACTGAATAGACTGGAGGTTTCAAGTTTCAAAATCTCACTTGTGTAAACAGTATAAACTGGCTTTACTTCAGCTGACGAATGTGAAAACAGCTTTCTGGTGTCAAACTCTGCACATACACCATTCTGCTCAAACATCCAACTGAAGGAAGAAGAAAAAACACATTTATGACTGAAGGGAGACTTTAAGTATGTCAGTAAGCTGTGACAATGAGCCAGCATGCAGCAAAACAGAATCCAACCATCATTAATTTAATTATTTTGCATCTGTGCTTTGCCTCTTAGTTTAAAAAGGCCAGTGGCTGTCCTTGTGTGTCACAGCATAATGCTTAATATGTATTCATACATTAATGATTGAACATCATTTTATCTCAAATCACTGTTAATAGCACTCCAACATTGGTTTTCAAATTGCTTTATAAGTTAGCTGCGTTTTATGAATAGGTCTTCTTCCCTGATTAAAGTGGCCCACACATATTTGCAATCTTCATGTTTTTTTTATTGAATAATTCAAACAATTCATGTCTGCCTTGTAAGAGGGCAAATGGCCTTTGATGAAATGCTTACCAGAAAGGTACCAGAATACTTAACAAAATGCGTCAATAGGGAATACAGCATCTAGCCATATCTGATGCACACATGTAATACTGTTATTGACATCTCATATACAGCTCGAGTGGAGAATGCATTGTATTTTAAAATGTGAGTAAACTTCACGCATTACAATTTTCATTTGTGAGTGAAGACAAACTCTTTCATCATCATTTTGGCATATCTTTGGGGGTGTAGCATTAAAAGTAAACCCAGGTCTTCAGCATTTTGCTAATACTCGTTGTGATGTGTGGTGTGAAAAACAGCTGTGTTGTTTGTCGTTCAACATCATTTCATCTTGTAGAACAGATGTAGAACTACCATCTGCAAACATTCATGAAAAAATAAATAACATAGAAAGACAGAAACATAAGAAAAAAAAACACATCCCCAGTATGCCAGACTAGTGTATATTAAAGTAGCATGCTTACACCATAAAGTGGAATGCTTTCATTCATCTGCTAAACAGAGAGTGGGTTGTACTGATAGGAGTGCTTTGATATTTCACTGAGTGCAGTCTGATGCAAGTATATAGATGAGGAGAATAAATCGCTTGAGGAAATTAGCAAAGAATCAAATTGACAACAAAACCGCATTCACATAAACCTATCAAGAACTTAAAGTACCAGACAGGCGATGTTGTTCATGTCTCCACCATACACTCAAATACACACGCACGCGAGCACACACTCACACACGCACACACACATACACACAGACTGATGGATGGTGTCTGTAGCTCCAGTGTTATGACATCAGCTTAGTCAGTGTTCGTCTGGATAAGGGGCTCCTGTCAGGTAACCATTGGTCCCATGAGTTTTGTTGGTCCCGTTGGTGGTGCTGCTGCTGTGGTGCTTCTGATTTGGTGGGGGACTGTCATCCTCATCAGAGCTGGACTCAATGTCACTGCGGTCATCTTTAGACACCTGCAGAAAAAAAGGAAGGTTAGAGATGACATTTGTCTCACTAAAATCCTTATCTGTGTCATTATCTGTGGCAGCCATGCATGACGGTGTAACAAATGGGCTTTCACATGTCAAACAGCGACTCGTCCTCCCAATAAATATCAAGCAACAAGCAATAAACCATAAAATCTATCTGCAGACATGAAATATGGAGACCCCTGAACACCACAGCTGCAAATAATGATCATTTTTGTTATTGATGAATCTGTATTAATTGTCTAGTTTGTAAATGTCAGAAAATAACGAAAAATGCGCGTAGCAACATCCCAGAACCCAGTTTTATGTGACCAACAGTGCAAAACCCAAAGATATTCAGTGATGTGAAGCAAAGATAAGCAGGATAATGCCAAACATTCACAGTAGACAAGTGAATTATTATCAATTGATTATGAAAACTATTGCGAATAATGTAAAAATATTGGAAAAAAAATTGAATTAGTCCTTTTAATTTGCTCAACTATGTCATAATTACTATCCTGCACTCTTAGTAATTAAGCTTCACATGCAGTAACAAGTCATTATGACTTTCTTTGCCCTGGGCTTCACTTCTCAGGTTACACAGAGACTACTCTGATTAGTGGAGGTTGTATCTACAGCCTGAGAAAGACACTGCAGGTATTACTCAGGTCTGAAAAAAATTGCAGAAACTTAATTGCAGAAATATCAGTAAAAAGGAAACAAATGACAATGTAGGAATTAGATATTTGGTGGTTCTGTCAGGTTTTGACCCAAATGTTGACAACAGTATGCTAACATGCTGATGCTGAGGGGGTTTAATGTTTACTGTGTTCACCATCTTCTAGCATGCTAACATTCGCTAATTAGCACTGAATAGAAAGTACAGCTGAAGCTGATGGGACTGTGATTTGTCTTGCAGACATTTGGTCCAAGATCAAAGTATCAGACACATTGAAAATTAGACCAGATGATGAAAAGTCAAGGGATCACCAAAGATATTACAGTTCATGCTCTGGGCACCATGGATATCTGTACCTAATTTCATGGCAATCCATCTAAAAGTTGTTGAGATGAAGAACCAGAAAAAAGTTTGGAGGCATCCCCCCATTCCCTTGAATCAGAATGTTTGTCCAAACTTTTGACTGGTACTGTATATGATTAAAAATTGAATTTGAATCTGAATATTGAGATATTTCTGTCTGAACTGACCAACTAACTGACCAAGTGACATACAGATATTGCTGTCCTATAGTATGGCTAAAATAATGCATTGCTTAGGGTAGGATGGTTTGACTGTCAACAATATAATGTATGTAAAAATCAAACCAAAATTAATTACTCTTCCTGTTTAAGGTTACTTACATGTAAAGGATTCCATTTTCCAACCTTGAGCGTTGCAAGAAAGCATGAAGAACATAAAAGGAGAGTCAGAAGTGGCTTTTACACAATAATTATAAAGATAGTGGTAGCACAACACCATATGAAATAACAGGTATGAATGGAAGGATTACACATTTAACTTGAAAGTTGAAGTGACTCACTTTTCCTTTGGAGATGGCTCGGCACGCTGTCTTCACTATGAGGTAGGACCAGAAAGAGTGAAGAAGCTGCAGCAAGATCAGAAGCAGGTTGAAGACCCACCAGGATGGGTAGGGCCCTACAATCTCCCAACTCT
Organism: Scomber japonicus; assembly: GCF_027409825.1. Taxonomy (NCBI): domain Eukaryota; kingdom Metazoa; phylum Chordata; class Actinopteri; order Scombriformes; family Scombridae; genus Scomber; species Scomber japonicus. Next base: position 16,543,715 of record NC_070588.1, read on the forward strand.
CGAACAAGGTGGTATTTAATATCCTACCATAGCAACAGAGAGAGAGGAAGACAATTAAAACTTGACATGTTCCATTAGAAAAACATAGCACAAATGTATTAAAATCACTTTCTCTTTGTGGGGGAATGATTGCATGTCCTGAGGAGCAGGGACACAAAGCTAAACAGAAGAAAAGAAATGCTCTGCTCCAGCTCTTTGTCTTTCATGGAGCACCTGTGTGTGTGTGCACAAAGAGATGTGCGTCTTTATGTGTGGAACAGTAAATCTCAATGTAATCAAAATTGCTAAAGGATTAGAAAAAGCTTTGTATCTTCCCAGCTTTACATGACATACGACATTTTAAGGATCTGTGTTAAATTTATCCTTGGGGCCAACTCCTGTAAATGGCTATCTGTGAATCATCCTCCAGACATTGAAGCCATGGCAACAGCTTTATAGCAATGACAACTTTATGGTGTGGTGGAGGCTGACTAAAATGTATTGCACATATTACAGCATGGAAACAAAGGGACAGTACTGAAGGGAGCTTGTTAACACCTTTTTAAAAACTGTCTTCAAATGTTAGATTAATCAAAACGCCTCTGTATTTCTTAAATTACTGTCTTCAAAATGCCACGTGTGATTGCCACCTGCAGCCCTTATTATCTAATAAGCATCCTCTTGTCTAGATGCCTGAAGTAACATTTCTGTGCTGGCCAAGAATGGATTGTATCTCAAGCAAATGCTCACAACTTGAGCTGCCTGACTTGAAAACTAAATCATATTTCCCTTCACTTGTGAAAGGCATGATAACACTGATGCTGATGACTGTGGGATGACTGATGTACACACCTTCAGTGACTAAAATTGATTTGTTGTTATATCAGAATGGCCTTTTATAATTGGCATTCACAATCTAATTAGACTTTTTAATGTCTAGGTAAAGCAAGGCCACAAGAAACAAATTAAAATATTTAAAACACCTAGATTCTCTGCCGCAGTAATCAGGATGGATTGGCTACAAGCTGAATGTAAAAAAACACAAGACCACAAAATGACAAAAGACCCTGATGAGAAAAGAACCCTTTGATGTTTTAATCAGGTGAAACTCTCGACACTGTTTTCAATGATAAAGTGGTAGCCATAATGATCTGCTTTTCATTTGTTGATTTGTTTGGCTTTCTTTGAGAGGTTTAAGGCAGTTGTATCCATAGTAACTATTACTTAGCAACAAAATTCACAGATATGTATCTGAACTGAAACCTGTTGTGCAAATCTTCATGACTCCGACATGCATTTGCAGTGATGGTCGACCAAAATATGTAGATCAAAATCTGGCATATGCTGTGCAGGTCTTTGATGTCTCTGCCTGCCTGTTTGTGAGTGTTGTACAGTATGCAAATGACAGACTATGTCAGTAAGGTACGGTGTCAGAAAGATGCTATGGTACACAGGAACTTGACACTTACCAGACAGGGTAAACTCCCAGCCTGGAACTTATGAAGAGCATTGCAAACATTGCAAACAGGAGGTTACAAAGTATCTGACATTTGGCATAGTTGGCCATCTTGGCAGCCTAAAAAACAAACAAACAAAAAAATCAAATAAATCACAGCTTGAAATGTTTCTGACAATAAAATAATTAAGAAGCTCTTGTTTCCAGCATTAATAATCACAAAAACATTGCTACAATCCACTCTAGTTGGATGAACCACTGACTTAATCTTCATATTAGAAGAGCTGTATTGAAGTTTAGATGAAGATGGATAGCACAGCATCTAAACTCCAATCACTCCACACACACACCTAAACATCTTTGTCTCTATTTTTCTATCTGTCCATCTACAGCATTTAATTCAGTCACCCATCCTCACCTCTATCAGCACGTCGGCTGCATCATGGAGACACATGACCAGAGTTCCCACTCGTGCCATGTTGTTCACATAAGAAAAGGTGATGAGGGAGATTGTTGCCACGTGGTGCAGGAACATGATCAGGAAATCCTGGGGACACAGTCGCCAAGACAAAGTCTCACAATTACAGAAAGTTCTTTCAAAGTTGCCTCACAGTTGTTTGAGTCACGCATGCATCATAAACCCAGAGCAGCCAAGTGATAAAGTGATCAAGTGAGAGGGACATGGCTACTGTGTGTGCACACGCAATAGATTTGTGTGTTTGCAGTAATGCATAACAATTTATGAAAATTATATATTCTAAAAATGACATGACCCTTATTTCTGACAATTGTGCAACACAATGGACCCTTTTTATGACTGACACAAGCAGCACTACAAATCTTTGTGTTTTCATGACATTGAAATGTACTTTATCCTTATTGTATGTATCACTGCCCCTCAAAATTAAACCTATGTTTTGCAGAGTCAGTTTTGTCGCTTGACACTTTGATTGGAACAACTATTGAAAAGACATAAAAGGTTTTGACAGGAAAATGATTAATCACCACTTACACAATCAACATATTACAAGTGTTGTTGTGCTGTTGCAATTGTGCTGTTGAAATAAGGCTCTGTGTATTCATTTAATGAATGTGTTGGTTTAAGTTTACTCCTAAACTGATGCTATCAATTCATCAAACTGCAATATAGTGATCTCAGAATAAGTATGAGAGCAGTGGTCGGAGAATTATTTACATTCTTTACTCAGATAAAAAGAGCAATATCACAATGCTGCATTGAAAATGATATGTGAGTAAAAGTATGCAAAAACATAAAATGGAATTTAAAAATCATTAAGCACTAAATGCAAAAAATGGCCCATGTGACTGTTAAACTGCAATTAATGTTTAGATTATTAATACGGATGCAAAAATGAGTGAGTATCATTTGTAACTAGCAAGCTGTAAGATAAATACAGTCAAATTCACAATATTTATTTATTTGAATTGTAATGGAGTATTAGTAACTCAGGCGAAGTGCCTCAAATGTTAAGTACAATATTTGATTAAATGTACTTAGTTACACTCCATCACAATCTGAAACTGAGCAATAGCTCTGTTCCTCCACTGACCCATTGGAAATCAAAATTATGCAGAAAGTATCACCTCAACATGATCTACAAAAATCACTATTGTAGCTTAAATGCTTAGTGAAAACATATGAATGTTTAGTTTTGTCCCGTCTTGGTATGAGCCACTAGCCGTTAAGTTTGAGATAGCCTTGAAGGGAGCTCCAGGAGTCTAAGGATTCAGACAGGTGGCATTGGGAAGCAGTCATTTAGCAAACCTTTAGCTACTGAAATGTGCCTGCTCAAAGCAACCAGAACCAATCCAAAATGGCAAGAGAATGAGAAGGAGGATGAGAAGGAAGAGCAATGATGCAAGATACAGAATGAAAGCAAGGCGAGAGTGTGCGGGGAGAACATACTGGAATTGGCAGGGGATGCAGAGGACCTCCTCAGTGTAGTACTGTGCATGAAAAAACTGAAAGGAGAAACAAAAACAGACAACATGCCAACAGTCAACAAAGAGGTGACAGAGTGAAGGCATACACAGCGTGGCATCAGGGCTGCTGTGAGTGCAGTGAGTGAAGATGGACTGAAGACAGGAATAAGATCATGGCTGGAAGGCATGCAAATTGATACTGAACGAACCAAAAGTGCGGCCATTTTTCATAACCAACAAAGAGAAGATGAAAGTGGGTTGAAGTTGGTCGGTGCATGTTGAGAATGTTTGTACGAACTAAAACCGAATTTCAGTTCTCACAATTGCTAACCAAGTTTGACCTTTCAAATCTCATTTACAGTACAAAGTGCATAATGTGTATGGTTGCCAGTCGCCCCCACCGACAGATGAAGGTAGTCTGTCTGAATATGGAAGTTATTCAGTCTCTAAACACTAGCCTTAAATTGACTGGGATGCAGGCTTTGTGAAAACATAACATGAACATATAGCTTCTTTCTGATCTCCACAGTCTGTGAAAGTGCTGTGTGGAGTACCTTAGCTAATTCAACTCAGCATAAAAATGAAAAAAAACAAAACAAAACTGGATAAGTAGAATTTTGGCTACAATAGTACCAAGCTAGCAAGATATCACAGGAATAGTGGCTCTCCATTAGCCCATGTAGCCAGATTGCTACTTCTTAAGCAATACCTGGTTGATCAGAATGCAATCGAAACATGAAAGTAAAATGTATTGGTATGGAGCAGAAGCTTGTGATGCACATTTCCTGTTTTTCAAAAGTCTCAGCAGCTGATAACAGCACATCTAACAGCACAGAGTTGTCTGTAAACACTGGACTAGTGTTTATCGTCACTGAAAAATGTGGTTGATTTGAACTATGTTTTCAATATAGAACTGTTTTTACTGGACTGTCGAGACACATTTTGTGGCAAAAACATCCAACCAGTGAAACAGTGTAAATAAATGACAGTGTTATATGAGGGTTTACAAGTGAGGTGCCATAACAGTAATGGTGACTGGGCTTCTTCTGCCTGCAACCTGGATTTATACATAAGTCAGTCAGGTCAGTAAGGTCAGTCATCAATTTACCTATTAATATTCCCACTGGGAAAATATATAAATGATTGTTTATATAACTATCAGGATTTTTTTATTGGTATTTGTAGTATTTTATTAGGAAGTGCACTTATGTTATGTGAAGAAAACTGTATCATTTGTGCAGTAATTTGCTGAAGGGATTACACAAGAACTTTTAATGAAACAAAAACAAACTCTACAACCAGGAAAAGTTTTTATGTTTGACAGCAAATCCAATTTCTGAATGTTTCATAAAAATATTAATCCTTTTCACCCTGGCTACGTTTTGTTATTTCACACATCAATGAGAGTACACTGAGGCGGAAAGAGAATGTTCACAAGCAAATAGACTGAACTCTACAGAGTCACAGTGACAGTTAGAAAAGAAATGGACAGTCAAATAAAGATAATAATGTCTTTTCTGTGATAGCGCTGCTTACAATTGCATAAACAGAGCCTAATTTTCCAGATTCAACACAATTTTTTTTAAATAAAAAGTGTCACTTTTTGGATTACAGTGAACCTTTTAAACAGACATCAAATGATCCATGCTATTAGAGATGCATGATTAATGTGCTGGTGTGACTTTTAGTTATTCTTACCTTCCTCCTGATGTCTGTGAATTGGGAAAAGAGTAAGGATAGGTAGAAAGACAGCTCCAGTATATAATAATAATGGGTGTCCACAGTCAGTGGCTGCATGAACACACAAAGCAACAAGGTTAAAATAAATATTTCAGATGTTACATTTTTTGGTAATACAAATCATATTGCCCTATAAAAATGAATTGTAGAAACTTTTACCTGATAAGGATAGTTGTACCAGCACTCTTTAGTGTTCCACAGCCATGGAGTCTGCAGAGAATGAAAACCGGTGCTTAAATTCAATACTTTTTAACCTATATGAAACAAAGATAAACTACATTATACTTTCAAACAATCATAAAACTGTGACTGAGTGACTGAGGTAAAGACAGGACTGTAATTCAATTAACTGTGAAAACATGAGGGACAACAATGGAAATAAGCCCAAGACTTTATCATTCTGTCCCTGACAAAGTCTCATGTGTTTTATAAATATCTTATAAATCTGTCATTTAATCAACCAAACCAAACAAAGATATTACACTAAAGCCTGTTATTCAAACTTAAACAGAGCATCCACTGCAGTATTAGTGTAGTGTTTTACGCTGTTCTCACACTGCGGTTACAGTTTAGTCTTTCTTTGTTATTGAAGATCTAACACATGGACATCCATGCGTCCACAGAAAAATATATACTTCCCCTGGTGGATTCTGGATAAAAATGGTTTATGAAACACTGAGTGGGCGTTACAACAGAGTTTGTTACGGTGCATGTTTTGCCACAAAGGGAAGCTGGTCTACAGATGTACTGCATATTTAAAACCAGTTATCCTCATATTAAGTTCCTCTGTATGTCAGGATGAAACAGAAATTATAGCTGTGAAAGTTTGTGAAATAAGCAAACAGTGACCTGGCACCGTGACTGAGTTTACGTCTACTAAGCTCTCCAGACCTGCTTTATTAATAAATCTCACAGAGACTTGAGACTGCCAGGGAATTAACCATTTTCACAAAGTGCTTTGTCATGCAACTTCTTTGAGAGATTTTTCACGCTCTGCTTCTATCACAATGATTCATTAATTTATGTATTTTCATGACTATATGGATGAATTACATTTATGCATAGAAGTGTGGCTGATTAATGCCAGTCACTCTTCTGTAACCTCATGGGCTGCTCAAGTTTACAGCTTTGTAAAGTGGGAGAACTCTAATCTCCTAGATCTCCTGAACTATACACAGTGCATTTATATGGATTTCCACAACCCATGAGAGCATTTGTGCAGCGTTTGAAAGGAGAAAAGTCCTTCACATATAAAAAGAAATCCTTAATATGATGAAAGTAGAGTTGCCATTATTTGTTGTACAGGTTAGCAGGCAAATACTAACTCAAACAGTGGATAAACTAGTCCCAGAAATGTATGTAAGTGCTGCAGCTGGTATTTTACAATAAGTTGTATAACCTGTACAAAGTATTGAATCTTGAATCACTGTAATCATATAAAAACAACTCAGCCATTTCAGCCACAGACCAGTAACAGAATAATTGTAAAGTATGTTAGATTTATAATAGCTGGCAACAGGCAACAACAGTCATTTCAATTGTCATCATTTTCCAAACAGGCAGTAAAATGAATGAGTACATTTATTTTGTGTCATGCAAGTGAACTGGCCCATCAAACAAAGGAAACAATTAATAGCACATATAAACACTGACTTCCTGTGGACGTTCATGATCAAAAGAATGACGTACTGTACCACATACTATGAAAAGAATTGACTGCATATTTAATGTGCAGCATTATTTAGCATACTGGGAGTGTTTTATTTTGCAGCTGCCCCCTCTCTCCTTGAAAGAACCTTTATTAGTAACACTTTCATCATTATGCATGATTACAAATTTCCTCTGCAAAATGTCCCTGACCCAAGAACATCTGTTTTACTTGCCAGTCTCATGTGGTGGCACCAACCTATTCAGTACCCACAACGTTTGCATGCTGCCCATGTACCTCCATGTGTGCTGTAGAAAATTAATTCAAACCTCATTGACTTAAACTAACTTTAATAATTATAAAGGGAGTATGGGGCTAATTTGGCTGTGAGCAAAACTTACCTTTTTTAGAAAACGCACTCCGTAGGTAAAAATGTATAGATAAAATGTAAATCTCCACCTAAAAGAAAAAAGACAAAAAATATAATCAGTATAACATCAAAAATGAGAGTTGCAGAATAAGAAATGATTGATACATAATAATAGTCTTCAACCTGAGTTAATTTAAACTTGACGCCTTCACACCTATCTTAACTTTGTTGTTTCTTTATGCTACAACTTTTGATTCACAAAGACATTTATAGATTAGGGAGAGAAGCAAAGTGTTTCATTCAGAAGAAGAATTACTAGAAAAATAATTATATAAGTAATATTAATATTAATAATAATATAATAGTAATATTCTGAAATATAAACATAACGATGAAACATGGAAGTTAATATAACTTTCATACTATGATATAGTTTTATATGTAAGTGCAGCAGACTATGGCTCACTGTGTGACTAAGTGTAAGCAGAAATGAATGAATAAAGTCAGCAATCAACAGCAAGTCAATGAAAATAGGACATCACTGACTCTACAGTAGTGAAGTCCGGAGGGAAAGACAAGGCACTCACACTGTCCAGTCCTAAACCCAGCATGCTCTGTGCTTTTCATAACCCTGCTCATTATCTACAGTAACCACAGCAGTACAATGGTAGGGAAAGTGATCATGAAGTGTAGGCTTACAGGCAGAAAATACTCCAGTGATCAAAGCTTTGCTGAGCAGGGAGATGTGCATGTATAGCGAATACATAACAGTCAGCAACTGGGAGACAAGATTTAAAACTAGCTAACTAGCAAACCTAAACACCGCTGGAAGTTGCATCAGACAAAATCCTGCATCTTTCTTCTGGGAAGCTAAGCAAATTTAACTGGCAGCACTCAAATTAGAGACCCCCTGCTGTGTGTTATTGTCACAGCATTTCACAATTTTTGAACCAGTGCAACTAAACCGTTTCTCTCAGTGGGGCCTATATATACTATATAAACTGTATCTCTGATGAAGTGAAACAGAAAAAAAAGGATCTCTGAAACAAAACATCTACAGTACCGACGAGTCGCATGGCTGTGGCAAAAGCTGCACAGGCTGTCATGTGAGACGAGGTTTTGCATACATTAAAGGTTGTGCCGTGTTGTCATTCCAATTGACCTCAAATGAAAAACATTTTGACAGCCACAGCCTCGAAACACAGCATGACATCAACACTCAAAGAGAGAACAGGGTAAACACGTATCAGTTTTTCAGTGCTTGTATTTTTACCACAGTGTTTGTTCCAGATATTCAATTATTACACTTTAATAAATACAATAGAGATGATCGCCATGTTAACACGTGGCCTGTGGAAACTATCATTAACTGCTTTTTTGTGCTGGATCAACAGTATTGTAAAACAAAATTAACTGTCTACCTGGTGGACACACAGTAAAGACTGTTGCATGGCAACTGGTTCATCAAGCCTGCAAGAGTCTTTTTCAAGAGCTGTTGAATTGCTGCTATATATGAACAATCACAATGACTCACGCCTGCTCCCTGTGAATAGATTTGTTTGTTTCTGAAGTCAGCCACTGATGTTTTTTGTCATTACGAGTTATTTTTCAAACGCAGTGTTGATAATGATTGGCTTAAAAAAATGTTGTGTATGTTTAAGTATCTTAGAGCCACTGTTTATTTGCAGCACACAATGTAGCAGCAGCCTGCCAACACACCTTAATTAATTAGTGTTGGATAGTAATTGTGGTTAATAGAATCAGAGTCACGTGTTGTGATAGATTTGCCCTATACACAACTTAAAAACTGTGGTTTATACGGCCTAATAAGAGCAGGCTTATGTAATGTGTCATGATACATACTGTAGAGAACCGTCATCTTTTTATATTAGCCTGATCACACATTGATGAATCATTCAAGAGAACTAATGAGACTATGGGTTTAAAACTGAAACAGATCCACTGGTCATTTTAAAAAAAACAACTCTGTAATGAAGCTGGATTTATTCTACAGGTAACACCCAGCTTTGGTATAAAATAATGAAAACATATCTAGCTGGTTCACTTAATTCAGTCACTTCCCCAGGTGGGCAGCCTGAGCACCAGCTGGCTACAACTGTTTGCATTCAGGTGGTTCAACATAACAATTGGTCACGAAGCTCCCACTTTGATCAAAATTCAGTTGTGATAAATTGCACCCTTGCTGTTAAATCAGCAGTGACACCTCTGTTACTATTCAGATAGTAATGGCGGTCCCTTTCCCATTTGTGAATTTGCCTAATTTGGTTTGATTACTGGGCTTGACTTAATTAATTTAGGGATGTAAAAACAGGGCTGTGTCTGTCCTCTCATGAATATCTGAAAACTCATCTCTCAACTGTCCTGTAAGTATCCATCTGCACCTACATGTTGGTTATAGGAAGAGCAGTAATGGAGATCCTAGTTGCTACTTTATCATGTAGAGGTTAAATACAGTAATAAGTGTTTAGATATAAAACTGTAGCTCAGGTGTAATTAACAGTATCATCTGTCAGTTGAGCAGCAGCCATCAGAAGTGGTTGGGACGGGGCCATGTTTCCTCATTTGGGATGAATACTAACTTCACCTTGACAAACTATACTACACATTGTTTGAGAACACAAAGCTAAACTACTAAAATCCAGATATCACAGCAACAACAGACAAGTATGAAGACAATTATGAGACAAATATGAGAGCATACCAAAACAACAACTTTTTAGTCACAAATGTAATTAAAAGGTTTCAAGAATAGTCAACTTTTTGTTTTGGCCACGTCATTTTTGGGACTGTGTGCATAAGAGCTCTTCTTAAGAGATTAATGCAATAACCACCCACCTCAAAAACATACATGCTTACCTATTAATACTTGCGATATCATGTCAAAGGAAGTACGATTTTAAACACAGATAAAAATATTGTGCTATTTTGGTTGTGATCATTTCTTTGTACTCAGTGTGAAAGCAGAGGAGAGGAAGGATGGAGGAAGATGAGATCAGACAACTAGGGTTATATTGAGGACACGAAAGCATGCTCCTCCCGCAGCCTGTCCTGACTGAGGAGGGATATTCTGATAAGTCAACACTGACTCACTTAACTTGTATTCACTTACTTGTGTGGGGAAATGTTACCACTTGCATCCTGTCAATTTTCATTAGTTTCCGTTTCAATTGTTTCTTGCAATAAGTATAAGTGACTTTCAGTAAAAAGGCACCTGTTTCTTGGACATTTTAGAAAAGATGTTGTTTTCTTAAAAAACAAACAAAACACAGGTTATAGTAGCTTCATTTTATTGTATTGACTCAGAAAATGTGTCAGCGAGTACTATAATAGTCGACTTATTGCCTTAGTAATTTTTTAAGAAAAAATGACAAATGAAAAATGTCTCAATTATGATTATTTAATGCTTTTCTTACTTTACGGTTGACAGAGCATCTATATGTAATATAATATATAAATCTAATTTAACATCTAAAGTTGTCACCTTTGACACTGGAAAAATATAATGGTCGATTATATAAAATATAATAGTAATAATAAGTAATAATCATTAGTTGCAGCCCTAGTTAAAACAAATCTATTCAGCCATCTCTAGGATAAAGAGAGGCAGTAACAACAGCTGATAAACAAACTCTATGCAGAGTCTTCATTATTTCCAGACCACATGTGTCTGCTACATTCAACTCTCTGAATAATGAAAAGAACAGACAACAGATCAGCCATACTGACAACTGTGAGACAAAGAACACTATCAGTCTGCAACAGCTGTGCATGAGGGCCCAATTAGACCAGAATCTCTGCCGGAAGGACTGTAGCCAGCCACGTTTGGAGAATTGCACTGTAAGCAACTGAGACTGACAACCTGGCCAAACTATTGCAAAGCCCAATGTCATCTGCAGTCAATTCTGCTATATATGGATAGCAGCTTTTGCGCAGTTGTTGCTAAATACATAATGAGCGTCAGCTAAACATGTTCAAAAACCTCACACATGTTCCAACAGAGCAGAAATCCAGTCTCTTTATGTGTGTAAAAATACAGGTTTACTTTTTCAGATCCCTCCCTGAGGTTGTAATAGGAGTCCAGTGGCCTAATCAGCCAGCAGTGTTCTCCTGAGTGAACAGCAGCCTCAGGGCGGTTCAGAAGATGTGAGGTTCCCTGTGTCTCAAACTGCCAGATTGGCTCTGGTGGTGTCAGACATGACTCTGCTCTGACAGCCACACTCGCTCGTTGGCCTTTAACATCACACTGCTAAGTAACTACAATCTCCCTGATGGCAAATGCTCCACTGCAGATTAGCCAGTTCTCTGTTACAGCCTGAGTGGGTTTGTTGTTTCGCACTGGGACGCATCTGATTATTATCCCACAGCAGTACCAGCACTCATGTTGAAATCTTTATAAGCCATGTAAGATTCAGTAACACTGAACCAAAACTGAGCCGCCAGAATTTTGTTTGTGAAAGGACTGTAACAACATTTCAGCTTAGTTTAGCCCATTTATGAAAAGTCACTAGAGCTGAAATGTTTTGTTGATTGATCAGTCGGTAGAAAAATGATCAATTAACTGCATTATACATTTTTCAAGCAAAACATTCGCTGGTTCAAGTTTCTCAAATTTGCTGCTCTTCTCTGTTTTATTGAATATTTTCAGATTTTAGACTTTTGGTCAGACTAAGCAATCAATTTAAAGAAGCCATCTTTTAGCTCTGAAGGATTATGATGGACATTATTTTATACTTTGAAAGTAAATACTAAATTAAATAAGAAAGAACTCAGCATATTAATTGGTTAGTTGCAGTCCAAATTATTTTCATATTCCTGCCTATGGATGTTTTAGAGTTTACAGCCACAGACTTTCCCTTCATTTCCATGCAGTATGAAAATGAATTTGCAAAAACATCAGACTTGTTTGAATTCAGTAATCTATCACACTGAACGTCATGCCTGCATTTACTACTGTCACGGCTGTGTTATTGATGAGTGGTAATGCAGTGTGTTACCATGACAACAACACCAGATGATATGACATTTAAAGTTTACACATGTTAAGCACGTTTAGAGTTTGTGCAACTTTCATGAACACTGTAGAGAAAATGGCTTGTAATTGGACCTACATGCTTTCACAGAATCGGGCGAGGGTGCTGGGTTTCTCCTGGTTACGCCGCTGTCGGAACCAGCGCTGGATGGTTCGCACATCCCAGTCGAGCTGCTTGGACAAGCCCTCCAACCTCTTTTCATCTGGGTGCTGGGAAGACAAGAAAGATACTCCTTATGTTAGATGCAGTACAAATAATTTGAGATGAAACACAACATCAACAATAATGATATAACACTTGCACCACCTTGGTTATAGCAGTGAAAACCTTCTCCAGAATAGCGTTGGGCTGTGCTTTTTGTGGCCCGTTGGCTTGGATCTTCAAGCCCATGGCACATGGTCTTGCGATAAACCTGCAATTTAACATGATAGAGGGATTATAGAAGGATTGTTTATATTGAGGGATAGACACACGTGGCACTCAGTCATCAAGAGGCACATGCATGTTTATAACAATTATCCACACAAAGACATAAAAAAACACACACACACAGCACATTGATGTCTTGTTCCCAGTTTTTCTTTTAACGTTTGGACCACAGAAGGTCCTCCACAGGTCATCTTGGATATTAAAAGAAGAATTGGGAATGAGACAACAGTGAGAAGATAGTCTTTTTGAGTCAAGTCATTTGGCATTATGAACCACTTTACACACATTTACAATCTGCTCATTTCTGATATTTTGTAAACCCCCCCCCAAAAAAAACCAACAACACTTGAATCTTACTTTCCTGACAAGCTGTGATGCTGTAATAGACAAATGGCTACTCAAGTAAAAAAAATACATAAATAAACAAATTAGATAAATGAATCATATAGTAAAGTATCTCCTGGACACAACATTTATAGGTCAAACATCAGGGCTGTTGCATGCTGGTGCTCACATGACCTTCACTTTTAATTCCCATAACATACTGAACATGAGTGAAGGCCTCACTACTCCCTCAAGAGACTCCTGACCCACATATGCATGAAAAGCCTTGCTGTGACCATTATGGCTCTGTGCCTTACTGTATATTAATGATTGTAACATTATAACGACACAAGATGATGCACCATATCAAAGCTGGAGCTGCAGAGTGAAACAGAGTAGTAAAGACGAGCCTGCTCTCAGCATGGTGCTTTACAGAAATGTTGGTTTTGGGTTGCGAGGACAGTAACTGGATGGGGATGTATGGTAACTTAGGCTGTACTATGTGTGTGTGTGCAGGGTACACATGCATCAAATGCAGACAACGCGTAATGCTGCAGGCCTGCAGACACAAGGATGATCAACCGTGGTGATGTGTGGGCTAACCAAATAAGATGCCATTGTTTAGGTAACAGACTGACAAACACGGACAGCTCGGTGTGCTGCATCATTTCCCCAGCGGCAAACTCATTTCATCGATATAACAAAACCGTACCACAGTCACCCGGACATGTGCTTTTTAAACCCACCTTTCGAAAACCAGACGTATCATAAAGATGCAGAAAGCTAAAGGACACGCCAGATAGAGATCCTCGGCTTGCGGGAACGTTGCCTCATCTGTGTTTTTTAAGTCAGCCCAGGTTACATTATGGGGGAGCCAGAACCTCTCGTTCCAAAACCACGCCAAAATACCGGCCATCTCCCTGCTGCAGACACTGTGACCGGGTCGAAAAAGACGAATCGATGGCCCGCTGTATCCCGGAGCTTTCTCACTGTGGCGATCTGACCGAGCACACTGGGCTGGTGATGAGATATCCGCGCTGCTGGATCGCCGTGCGTCCGTTTCCCCTCAGCTATTCCAGTGTAGGGAAGTAGACTCAATCAGCTCCTCCGCAAGTGATTGGTGCATTGAAATGTCATGCAGTACAGTCCATTATGCCGGCTGTACCACGCTGTGACCGGGGTAAACAGTTTGTACTCCCCCTTGCACATATTTGTTCTCATATGAACTGACATGTAACCAAGGTGGATTATTTTTTGTTTTGTTTATTGAGAACGTTTTACATATCAGCTGCTGTTATATTATCTTCCTAATGCCACAGTAGCCTAATATACCTGTCAAGTGAGGTGTCACCTTTCAGTAATGTTATTCCAGACAAAATGAATGTGATCGATAATCAGTTTGTGTAAAACAGTGAGCTGGAAGGGAAATGATGTGGCAACTGTTTTGCACGGTTTTGTGTGGACTGCTTGGTAAACTATGCCACCTACTGTTTGATGTAGTAATCAGTAGGCCTATATGTGTAAAACTGACCTTGTGCTGTACATTTTTAAAAAAATCAGTTCATAGTGGTTACTGGCCTAAAATCTAAAATCAACATAAAGTTCAACCAACATCTTTGAAGTTGGTAGGATTTATTATATATACCTACGTGTAATAAATTGGCAAATAAGTGTATGATCAGGGCTTGGAAAGGTTACTTTGGAAATGTAATAGTTTACAGATTACTAGTTATCTTAATAAAAATGTAATAAGTAATGTAACTATTTCAATTACTTATCATCTGATGACTTTTTGATGACTTTTCTCATTTTCTTCTCATTCAGTTAGATCATTTCTTTAAAAGCAAGATTTATCTCTCATTTGAAAATGTATTCATTAGTTCATGTAGATTTTGTAATATAAAATAAATGTTTTTTGTGAAAAAAGTCAAATGTTTGGCATGGGATTAATTGGTACTGTAGTGCCATATAAGCCCACGTCATGATTTATTTACAAAATATAAAAAAATAGTGTTTTCAAATAATTAAAAACAGCAATATATGTATTCAGCAATATATAATATATTCAATATTAGGAGGAAAAAACTCTTCTGAACAAAATTTTAAAGGTCTGACTTCAGATATAGCCCCCTTTGCAATCTTCAACATTTTCATAAGTAACTGTAATTTAATTACACTGTTTTTTGTAGTAATTGTAACGGATTGAAGTTACATTTATTTTATAATTAAATGATGTAACTTACTCCTCAAACACTGAATATGATGTATGAGCAGACAACGAGCTTGAACATGTATGAATTTGTTATTTTTTATATGATAGGTTTGTTTATTCTAAAAATGCATACACATCTTTTTCAAACTTTATGCCAGAAGGTTTATAATTACAGACACACGGCAAAATATACTTAATAGTGCTGCAACCAACAATTAAACCAACCTCCTCCCCCATAATAAGCCACATTAAATTTACTGTCACATAAGACAAAGAAAGCAGAAATCCAGATAAAATGTGATATCTCTGTCTAAAAAAGAAGTAGGCTACTTCAACAGTGATGAAATAGATTGAATTAATAAAATACACTTTAAAAGTTGTTGCTTATGACTTTCCTGTCTAATCAGCCTCTAATACTACAGTACTACTTTGACTGTCATCGTCATTCACCACACAATTTAAGATGTGATGTCGCCATCTAATGGTCAATGTCTGGCATCAGTCTTCGGTCCTGACTGCATGTGACATAAATCGTCATTGTCACCGTCGTCACAGAAAGCGTCTTGCCAAGCCATTTTATCTGGTAATAAATGTCAAAAAACACAATTAAAGTCCTCCTCCTCTCAAAATGTGTTTTTCGTTTTCAGGTGGATGTTTGGGCTTCACTGTACAGAAAGATGTTTCTGCAGAGTTTGTTTGACACTATAAAGGCTGTTTTAACAGTTCTGTAGAGAAAGTTTCTCTGTGCTCATTAAAAATCCATTTTAAAAGGCGGGTACCATGATTTGTGGCATCACAACTATTAACACAAGTGTGATGGGGAAACTTAAAGCCTCCAGTACACACACTGACAACTTACAGTGAAGACTCTTGTGTCCAGTAATTACACTTTTGAGATGAAATATATTTTACATTTTTATAGATTCTAAAATGTTTAATGAGGGAGAAAGTGTAGATTTAATTTTTAGACATAACTTGGTAATAGGATAACAGATACACATTATTGTTGATTTTTGTATGTTTTAATACATATTTAGAGAGGATCTTTAACATAGTTTCTAAACTGCAGCCTCCAGTACCACCCTATAGTCTTTAAATATAATGTATAGTGGTTAGTCTGTCTTCCTGGGTTTATTGAACTGGTTTTGCGCGCATGTGTGCGGTCCGTTATTTTCCGGGTTGCTCTCATCGCTGTCGGTAGTTGCTCTGCTGCAGCTGCCAGCTGACACTGAGGAGGGGAGGTCAAACTCTCTCTCTCTCTCTCTCTTTCTCTCTCACTCTCTCCCTCCCTCTCTCTCTCTCTCTCTCTCTCTCTCTCCCTCTCTTTCTCCCTCTCTCTCTGTCTGTCTGTGAGAGGCAGCTAACTAGCGCAGCATCATCATCATCATGGCGGATCAAGGCGAATCTCCGGCTCCTGTCCACCACCCGCAACCAGCACTGACAACCAGCTGGCCAATTACCAGGGAGTCGTACGAGCTGCAGGAGGTCATTGGTTAGTACCCGCAGATGTTATGGAGGCTGTGTATTAGCATGGAAACACACGCCGCGGTGGTTTTATCAGCTGTTAATGACGACGAAGGCCTACCGGCTTTTTCATGTGCAGTCGCCTCCTGCGATGCTTTGCAATGCGGATGTTAACTGGGCACTTTCACAGACTACCACTTTACAAGCAGATGTGTCTGTGTGACTCTGACGAGGCCGAATCGGTTGTAATACTGGTTACTGTCCATGGCTGAAAATGTCACAGTCCCTAAGTGCGTGTCTAGTTACTATCAGACAGCAGATAGATGGATCACACACCAGCGGTGCCAGTTCATATGGCACACGTGTGTCCAGTTCATAAAATCACAGATGAGGCTGCGTGAACACCATGATGTGTCATTTAACTTGTGTTGTCTGTGATCAGTGATCAGATTCTTTATCTACTGTCGTCTAAAAATACTCAATTACAAGTAAGAGTCCTGAATGGAAAATGTTACTTATGAACTACTAGAACTACTATTATTATTAGGCTATTATTATTAGGCTATTATTATTATTATTATTATTATTATTATTATTATTATTATAACGTGTATTAGCAAAATGTGCTTACAGTAGTTAAACTACTTGTTTGCAGAGTGTTATATTATTGTAGTATAGTATTCTGTTTGTTTCTATCACTAATACATTCATATGGGAGCATTGTAATGTTGTAGTTTACACATTCGGAGCCAGTTTTAAATATTTTACATGTTATTTTATATAAGCTTACATGTTATATAGCACCTTTTATGTTTACACATTTTTTAAAAGAAAGTAAAATAGCAAAAATATAAACAACAGGACATTATTTTATTCTTCATCTGAAAAGTAACTAAAGCTGTCAGATACATGTAGTGGAGAAAGTACAATATTTCCCTCCAAGATGTAGTGGAGTGGAAGTATGAACTAGCATCCATTGAAATACTCAAGTAAAGTACAACTACTAGTACACATGTTACTGCTTCATACAGTTATGATAATGGTTTTCTGATAATAAATATAGTAATAATGGCAACTGTAAAGACATTTTTATTTCTAACATCAGGAGGTTGCCTGAATAGTTTTGGCAAATGTGTTTACCCTGTAGATGAGTTGACAAGTCATATTACTGATAAGAAACAGCCTCACAGCTGGCTGCTGTTACTGTGATGAGGTAGTGAAACCCCTCATCACAGCCCCTCTGTTCGCATAATCAACTGGTCACCAGCCAGATCTCACTTGTTCTGCATTTCTCCTTATCTGTCACTAACAGCAATACGTTTTGTGTCACAGCTTCTTGGCGTGAACAACTCCAGTGGGGCCTGATTTGTAATCGACCTGTTAAACACGTAAACAACAACAACAACACCTTATACTGGGGGGGTATGGGGCTGGGGGGTGGGGGTGCTGAAAGTCAACTTATGTCTGACGTTTCAGCTAGCACAAAAAAGACACATAAAAAGAGGAACACTAAGCAAGACAGATACCACTGACCCGCAGACCGATACTGTATTTAGGACTTCTCCTTCTGATGTTTGTGATGACTTTGCCCTCATTTAATTTTTCATTGCTCTGTCGTGGCTGTGATTCCAGGCAGCGGGGCTACAGCTGTGGTGCAGGCTGCCCTCTGTACCCCCAGACAAGAGCGCGTTGCTATAAAGAGAATCAACCTGGAAAAATGCCAAACCAGCATGGACGAGCTATTGGTGAGTACAGTAAATACATTGTAATTTTCATAGCCTGTGTCCACGTGGTTGTGTTGTCTCTCTTTCTAATGCCTTACTACTGCTCTCCCTCTGATCCATATTGTTCTAGTTTTCAGGTTGAGGTGTATGTAAAAGCCTGTTGTTGTCAGGGCTTCTTATATGTCACTACAGACATACTCTAGTCAAATGTCCTATACTGAATGTGAAATATCTCATCGGTCTTCTCTCATAACAGAAAGAAATTCAAGCAATGAGCCAGTGCAGCCATCCCAACGTTGTCACCTATTACACCTCCTTTGTTGTGAAGGATGAGCTGTGGTTAGTCATGAAGCTTTTGAGTGGAGGTAAGTTTCACCTGTAAAGCTACATGGAACCCAATCCCATCTCTGGCTTAATAATAAATGAATGCTTAGTGAATGTGATGATGCTACACTGTAAATTTTTACTGTTAGTGCTTTGATGTATCCATGCTATTATTCACTATTGCATTAGTTGTTTCTGATGAAAAAATAATGTAGTCGTACAGAATATACTCATCATGTATTGATTTGTCTACTATCACATTTAGTTGGTAAAAGAGACCTTTGGCATGAAATTATTCAGAATTCAAATGTTTCTGTGTTGAAAAAATAGTCAAGCATAGACAACACTTCCCACATAGCCCACATATATCCTAGAAGATAACAGATCTAAGTCCTTAAAAAAGCACCACATTTTAGGCAGTTATATGGAAGCTGTAGTTGCATGCTATGGTAAATATAGAGCTGAAATGATTTTGACAATGATTCATCAATTTTGGGTAATTTTTTAAGAAAAAGTCCAAGCTCTTTGATTCCAGCTTCTTAAATAAAAAAAACAACAACTTTGGTTCTTTTATGATAGTAAACTAAATTTCTTTGGGTTGACTGTTAGTTTGGACAAAATATGGCATTTGAGGATGTAATCTTAATGAACTATTATTATTAAATGAATAATGAAAATAATTGTTAGTTGCATACTTGCATCTGGTCTGGCAATGCTCCTTTACACATACTTCCTACTCTCACTTGTGATTTAATTGTAACAGTGATACTACAGTGTTACTTACCATAATGTACCACCTATTATGTTGTACTATTTAAAGGACAAATAGCAAGTAAAAGACATGGAAGTCATTTGTATCTGATCATAGTGTACTGACTCATAAAACACAGAACCAAAAAGCACAAATTCAGAGGCAGAGTCCAGTATCTTTAATCAATTTTTTTTTAAAACAGGCAGGAGTCCAAAAAAGCAGGCAGGCAGCCAGTTAACAGACAACCAAGGGGAACAGGCAAAAATATTCTAACCAGTTATCGGACAAGTTATCAGGCATCACACAGGCAGAATAAAACTGAGAGAGAGTTGCTGGAAAGCTAGTGTAGGCATTAGAAGACGATATTCTGGGCAGGTATATGAATCAATGACTGATAAGGATAATGAGATCCAGGTTTGGAGATGGGTGGGCAAGCTCAGGTAAGGGATTAAGGTGATTGCAGGGTGAGTGGGGTTGGCAGAATGACAGGAGATTTATGCTGCGTTCCAAAAACATATTCAACTTTTTACTTTTTGTGCATACCGCAGCTACCATTACAAAGTATGTACTGTTGAATGCAGTAGGTATGCAATTGGGACATACTACTTAATCTGTCATTGCAATGTCAATGCTCTGTTATTGGTCTGTGCTGTCATGGTGGCTCAGTCAATGTGAAGTATCTTCTCTTAGGTCAGGATAGGAGAAAAACATGTGACCGGATATAGTTGGACATCCTAGAACTTTTGGTATACTGTCTTTGACATACTATGTACAGTATGTCAAAGGCAGTATGTCAGGTGGGACATACTAAATCCTTTTCTGGCATAATAAATGTATGGTAGTATGGGTATTGGAACACAATTAGATATCAGGCAAAAAGCATAAAACTAGACTCTATAAAAGGTGTGTCACATGTTAATACTGACCACATAATGATTCTGTTCAACACTGCAGCTTGTTTTGTTGGTCAATACTATGTATAAAATGATCATCTTAATTTAGTTTTTCTTTGCTGTTGTTTAGGCTCCATGCTGGATATAATTAAGCACACAAACAAAGAAGAGGACAAAAATCGAGCTCTAGATGAGCCTATAATTGCTACCATATTAAATGAAGTCCTAGAGGGCCTTGACTACCTGCACAGGAACGGACAGATTCACCGGTAACACATTCTAATTTGTACATTTTTTCCTAAAATGTTCTACTGTCATTACAGTTTCATTACTTTATTAAAAGAATTAGGAAATGTGCTTGTGTTGTTTTGATTGAAATGTCACTACATTGTAAGATGCTCTGGAGAAGAGTTTACAACACAAATATACTGTAAATTTAAACCAGTTTATATTTATTGACCCGCTGCCTGCTACAATGCAGTTGTTTGTGTGTCTGTAAACATCCTATAAATTTCAAGGTCACTGAGAACCAGGCTTAACACTTTATCAGCCCCTTGGGCAGAGATCCAGATAGTGGTAGGATGTAGGACTCGTTTGTGCGAATGGAAGAATCGATGCTGCTCCACATGACTTTGTTGTTTGTTTCTGTGTTTTGTTGACCTCAGGGATGTGAAGGCTGGGAACATACTACTGGGAGAAGATGGATCTGTTCAGATTGCAGGTGTGTTGAACATGGTATTAATATTCTTTTCTGTTACACTCGCATAAGTGCCTGTATGTATCCTGAGATGACTGAATACACAGAGGGCCTGATTTACTAAGATCCTAAATAAAGGGTACTAAATTGCGTGCACATTTCGGGGACCTACACAAAGGCTTGAATAGATCCAATGACATTATGTTAAAGGACTGAGTCTGCTTATAGAAGAACTCTTGAAGTCATGGAAACAAGTAGTCGATTGTAAGGCAAATTATTCCAGTCTGATGGTACTTTAAATTTAAAAGCACATCTGTTGATGAAGGAAAAGCACAGGTGTAAATGAAAAAAAGAATGATGGCTAAATTTGTTTTAGCTGGTTCAAAATCAGAAGAATCAGAAACAGGTTTCTTTCAAGTAGATTTTCCCATACAAGGAATACGCTTTGATCTCATGATACACAACAGCAACAATAAACATAGTGTGAGGACAAAAACAGGCAAATACAAGAAACATAGCTGACAAATTAATTATTAGAAGATATGAAAAAGTGTTATAAGGCTAAGTTCAATATGTCTGATTTTAAAAATAATAGAGCTGTGCAGTTTTGTGCAGGAATGTGCAATGTGCAGAATGTGCAGAAGTCCACAGTATGAAGTATAAACATATGTGCAATATACAGAATATGTGCAAAATCTGCGTGAATATAATGCATGAGTCAGGTGTGAACACATGCGTTTAATGTATTTGTGGCGTCAGTGGGGGTCGGGATAGCAGTCCTGAACGTTGTAGAAGTGGTGGGTTACAGTTGGGAAGAAACTGTTCTTGTTCCATGAGGTTTTGTTCCTGATGGACTGCAGCCTCCTGCTGGGCGGGAGTGGTTCGAAGAGTTTGTGTCCATGGTGGGAGGAGACTGGCACAATCTTTCCTGCCTACATCCAGGCTCTAGAGGTGTGTAGGTTCTTGAGGGATGGCTTGTTGCAGATGATCACCCTCTCAGCAGAGTTAATTACACGCTGCAGTCTGCGCTTGTCCTTGTCAGTGGCAGCAGTGTGCCAGATGGTGATGGAGGAGGTGAGGATGGACTCAATGATGGTGGTGTAGAAGTACTCCATCATTGACTTTGGCAAGTTGAACTTCATCAGCTACCACAGGAAGTATGTCCACTGCTGAGCCTTCTTGGTGAGGCTGCTGATGTTCTGCTCCCACTTGAGGTCCTGGCTGATGGTGGCTCCCAGGAAGTGGAAGGACTCCAGAGTGTTGACCGAGGAGTCACACAGGTGGCAGATGGGGCTGCATTCCCTCAAAAATCCACAAACATCTCTGTCTTTAGAGCATTGAACTTCAAGTTGTTTTGTCTGTACCAAGGCAGCAAGTGGTCAATCTCCCATCAGAGATGAGCCCAATGAGTGTGGTGTTGTCTACAAACGTTAGGAGCCTTACGGACTAATGAGTGGAGGGAGAAAAATAGAGGGGAAAGGATTCAACCCTGAGGAGAATCGGTGCTGTTGGTTTAGGAGAAACGTGTTTCCCCAGCTTCACGTGCTGCTTCCTGTCAGACAGGAAGTCTGCAGGTGGAGTCAGGCACGTGCAGGCTCACAGGGTCACTTGAATAGAACAAAACCATTGTTAATGCTATTAGGGACACCCCTGCTTTTCCTAGTAGTATAGAGGTAGACTAGTAGATATATTTTGTATATAATATACTCTACAGATTGGAAAACCCCTGGACGAAAATTTGTGATTTGTGATATTGGGCTTTATAAATTAAAATGACTTGAGATGAAGACCTTTCTTTGTTTGACTAAAATGTATGGAATACTTTAGGTTTTGTGTCTACTCTGTGACTATTTACTACTTTTGAACGCAGCATTTAGACCAGCAGTAATCAATGACCAGCTTATCATAGAAGCAGATACACTTTACTCACATCAGAAGAGGTCAATAGCAACCAGCATCAAATTCAAATGCTGAGCTAACAAGCTGAATATAGCAGATCAGAATTTCTTTGCTGACTGTTGTACATTATTTACTATCCATTCTTCAGTTCTTCAGTTCAGCTTTTCAGTTTTGAATTTTCTATCCAAATGCACTTTAATGCGCAATGCTTCTAACTTTTCGCTCTCTTTTTTTCTCTTTGTGATTTGATTTTTTGTAATTTTTTAAGATATTTTTTAAAATATATATCTTTATCCTGTCTGTTGTTGCACTACTGTAGGCTAGGAAGAACACATTTTCTGTGTATGCAAGCACACAAGAAAACTACAATACTCTTGAATGTTATTTTGTTTGCTCAGAAAAAATCACCTGCAATCATATGCATTTTCTTTATTAAGAATGAATAATGTATTGCTTATTTATCCTTTTTTTTCAGATTTTGGAGTTAGCGCATTCTTAGCCACAGGGGGAGATATGACTAGAAACAAAGTACGAAAGACCTTTGTTGGCACACCATGCTGGATGGCACCAGAGGTGATGGAACAGGTGGGTCCAACAATCCATAAAAAATAAGTTGTTGGTGACATTGCAACCTCGTTATAGTCCACTTGGGGCCAGTGCTAATACATTGCTTAATGTAATACTATCATTTGTTAATTTGATATACCTTCTGTCATGTTAATTACTAACACCACAGATTATTATAATTCTTCATCCACAGGTACGAGGCTATGATTTCAAAGCAGACATATGGAGTTTTGGAATTACAGCCATAGAATTAGCAACAGGGTCTGCACCCTACCACCGCTACCCTCCTATGAAGGTCAGTGCTCCTAATGTGTCATTGGGTGTAATGTAATCAGTGTGGCATGCTAATCACATTTATTCCTATAGCTTTCACTGGTACTGGCAAATAAAAGATGATAGCAATGTCCACAGACTCTTGGCTTACTCTAATACTTACTCCTTAACCCGCTTTCTTCTGTGAAGTTTCATCATTAGCAGAAAAAAAATGTTGAGAGAACAAATTCTAAATCGCTGCTTTTACTGCAATTGGGAACCCAAACAAGTATTCAAGAGTCAGCCTTTTATCTGAAGTTACCCATTGCTTTTACTTTACATAAGATTTTCTCTGCAAACGGTTTCCTGCTTTGAATTTCTTTTCTTCATACAATATTTGTGTTGCTGATGAAATATGTGGGCGGTTTTTGACCATTTTTTCTTGTATTTTTTTAGGTCTTAATGCTCACGCTACAAAATGATCCACCCACTCTAGAGACAGGCGTAGAAGACAAGGAGATGCTTAAGAAATATGGCAAATCGTTTAGGAAGCTAATAACTATGTGCCTTCAGAAGGATCCTACCAAAAGGTTCGCTCCACATTCCATATATCAACCCAATATCTCAGTGAAGAGTGCTGATGCAGTTTGTGATCGATAAAAAGGACCTTAACATTCAGAGCGTGAAGTGTTGTGATGCATTTTTTAACAATTGTTCTTTTTTTTAATCTCTAGGCCTACAGCCGCAGAGCTTTTGAAGTGTAAATTCTTCCAAAAGGCCAAGGTATTTGTTTCATCTCAAATATTTGACTTGACAGCTTTCTTTGGTTTTGTTATTCATTTTACGCTCCTTGCCAACTCCTACCCATATTTCAGCCCTTTGTGTTAATGTTTGGGTAAACTAAGACATAGTTCGTAATGGTTATGTCATTGGAGACATCAAACAGCCTACAGTATTAAAGTCTACACTGACAGTGAAGTCTTAATATACTATTGCAGAAATAACATGACAATAGAAAATGGAAAATGTTTGACTCTTACCATAATTAAATTCCTTTGTCTTGTGCTTGTTAATTTAATCTGAAGTACATTATGGAGGAAAGCTGTTTAAAAAGTAGAACCCGTCGGTCAGTTATTTAAAGTGTAATACATTGACTGTGACCTCCTGGACATTACATTGTTAAATGCATATTGTTTCTACTAATTCAATGAAATGATGATTTACTGGGATGTACTGAAGGTGCAGGAAAAGCAGTTAAAATGTTGTTAGGAGTGTCTGAAATGCAAAATAAAGTAAATATTTAGGCACAGTTGCTATACAATTATAAAACTTTTAAAAAAGATAACCCAGAGAACACTCCAATCTATGTTCTAGCCTATGTGCTCCCACCAACCCAGCCAATTTCTAAATGCTACTTAAAAAACAAACCCTCATTGAGATTTTTGTAAATCATTGTCATGTTTTGATTAATTTCATCTATTACTTAATTAAGTTTATATATTAATGGTACTTTGATTTGTGTTTTGTGCTTTCTCTTACAGAACAGAGAATATCTGATTGAAAAGCTTTTGTGTCGTGCCCCAAAAATTTCCCAGAGAGCAAAGAAGGTGAGTTTACATAAGCTTTAGTTCAGTTACTGGCTTAACATGAACAAATTATGTGTGAGTATGAGGACTGACTGAAGTCTGTCCACCATTTACAGTCAACACAAGCTACGCACTCTGACATTCTTCAGCGCCTCAAACACTGTATGTACAAACTGTTCTGTAGATTATGTCAAAATATGGGCCACTGCAGCATAAGAGTCAAACGGTATAGATGTGCTGACACCTTGTGTCAGTTCCCCATCACTGCGGCTTTCTTTAAGTGGCACAACTTAGGCAAATAGGTCTGAATTAATTGTTAACAATAGGTAACAAAAGCACATTATTGTTCAGATTGCTTACTCAGTTGCCCCACTGTTCGCTGTTTAATGAGAGGAAGTGCAGTTTTCAGGCACAGCTGATATTGGCTTCACATTACACTCTGCCTGGATGGCCAGGACAGAAATTGGAACAGAGGACCACTGCTGGGAGGCAGAGTGGCCGAGTGGAGGGGTGGAAATTCACTGGTCCGGAGCAAATGGAGGGCATGAGTGGCTAGCAGGGCTGTTCCTGTGTATGACGTTAACATTACGCACAGACAGCTCAGGGTGTCAATAAAGAGGGAAGCAACTACTAATACTACTGTGTAGTGGAAATGGCATGATATTGGTGAGGTTTGTTGATGGTCATGAATGGATTTCCATTACTGCATACTGTCAATACAGTATATTATAGATAGCACTTTTCCAGTTTTGACTGTAGTTTAGGTCAACTCTGAATCATATTATACAATACTGTATCTAAATGAGGGTATTCAGGACATGCTTGGCAAAGCCTTTCCCAAATGATTCATATTAAAGCAAATTATGGTACATATTGAAAGTACTTTTACAGATTGAAACAATGTTGTGGAAATGCAAAATTAAGTCCTGTTAATAATGTAAAATAGTCAGCACACATTACAATTAGCTCAAAGACAGCAGTAGATTAGTTTATGTGGCCAGGTAATGTCTGATTTGAAAACTCTGCGGTGGATGAGATGTGTTTCATAAAGCCACTGTCCTTGTTATTTTGCGTTGATTTGACCTGCAGTGTCATCTACATAACACTACACTCAGCAAATATTACCCACAGCTTGTAGAGACGAGCAATAGCCTACTGCAGGAACATTATCATCTTAGGATGCCGTGACCTCTTTATATCAAGCTCACAGTGGCTCTGATCTTGTACAGTTACTCCCAAATCTCTTAGTTTAACTCTGCTCTCTATAACAGTCAGTATGCATTTCTCAACCTCCTTAGACTGCAAACGATTCCCTTTGCCCTCTTTTTAACTCTGTTCCTTGGCGTTATTGCTCTGTTTCTGTATTTTTGTGTGATATAAAGTAGTCATGGTAAACACACACAGTTCTACTCTCAGGAAAACAAATAGACTTTGACTTCACCTTTAAATTCCTCAGGTGAATGAGTAGGAGATGGCAGATCCTCTAGTCAGCTGTCAACAGTACAGTAATTTCAAAATGAATACTTTATCTAATGAAAGGAGGGAGAAACACAGGGATGATTGAAAAAGCGAGGGGAAATGAGGGAGAGAGGAAATTACCAGTCTTATGCACCTGACAAACAAGGGTATAGATCAGTTTCATTTGACTTTTGTTATATTTGAAATAGATTATATGGGAAGTATCAACTGTAGGTACACATGAGGTGAATAACCAGCAGAGGGCACCCTGACACCCACGATACAACTTCCAGCTGGAGAAATTGGAGGCTTTATTGTTTAACGATTAGACATGAGTAGCTTGCAACAAAGGTGTTATGCTGGCCTCATTGATTTGTCACAAAATGAAAAGTGAGGGAAAATGGAAAAGGATTGTTATTGAGTTCAAATGTATGGTCCGGTACACACATAATGATAGAAAACTGATTGAGTTCTTCATGAATGCTTTCTGAAGCCTGATTTTAAAATATTGGGCATTTTACCCCAGTGTGCAGTAGTTTAATCCCCTGTAAATCCTGGTATTAGTTGTTACCAAATTCAGATGTTACAACGTTTCTGTTCATAGTCAGATCTTCATACATCTGCAGTAGGGTTTTTTGTCCTGTTTGATGTGTGTGAATGTCAGTCCGGTGATCATGAATAGCCACTGAGTGGATTGATCTGTGTCTGTTTTGCTCAAGGACCCTGAGCAGAACTGGGGGAGCCTTGGTTCTATGTCAGGTTTGGAAAATAAACCCGACATCACCGGAGGGGTAGTGCTTCTTTAACTTTGACCTTGCCTAGAGCTGGGGAATTTATACGACCCCAGTGTTAGCGGCTTACTTTCTGTTTTGTGTGCTGTCTTTTCTGTAACACTGTGGTGCTCTCATAACTTCCCTCACAATGCTAGACTAGTCATCTGTTGCTCGCCACTAAACTGTAGAAATGCAAAGAATTACAGGCTTTATCAGTGACTCTGCCATACTTACATGCTTTGATGTGTTATGTTATATATCAGTTGCATTTCTGTTACCACTGATATTTAACCAAGTTGAAGTCAGAATGGATATCCATCTTATGTCGCTTCTCCACATGATTTTCTTCTGTATACACTGTGCTGTATCCAATCTCTCCTTACTAAACAGAGACAATAAATCTATAAGCAGTCATAACATTTCTGCTAGAGTACTGAGCAGTTCTGAAGTTAGTGTAATGTTTATTGTCAGTGTGGTCACATTCATAACAGTAACTTCTGAAAACGAGCCAGTAGCAAATATTGTAAATTGCAAAATTTGTGGCGCGTGGATCCTGGTGGTCCATTCATGATTTTTAATGTAAATGTGTATGTGTGTAAAATCTAAAATATGCAAATTATTTTATTAGAATTATCATGATTAGATTAAAAAAATATATATTTTAAGCAAGTCTCTAACTCCTCTTGCCCCCTTGAAAAGAATAGATCTCTGATCACTTCCATTCTCTTTCAGCAATTGGCTGGCCTGATTAGTTTTTATTTCAGACATATTCAACATGCTCAATTATTATTATTATCATTAATGTGGCTTTGTACATTTACTTTTCATGTCATAAATGTGCAGCTGGGGATGTCAGTAATTTATCTCACAGAGGGGGTTCCTTAAGCCATGTCAGCTCATCACAATACTCCAAATAACTCATGCAAAAGCCATGTAAAAAAAAAAATCATATGGACAGAGCACAATGTATGTGCAAACGTGTGCAATGGAAACACTACGAATGGTGTCATTAACAGTTAGTGTGTTGGCTGTGTGTTGTCGTGGTCCAGGTGAGGAGAGTCCCAGGCTCCAGCGGCCACCTGCACAAGACAGAGGATGGGGACTGGGAGTGGAGCGACGATGAGTTGGACGAGGGCAGTGAAGAAGGAAAGGCAGCAGTGAATCAGGGCAGGGTAGGTGAGACACCACTTATGCCAGCCCCAGCAATGTGTATTTTTTTCATGTGCACTCACAGGATACTCATCTTGAATTGCATATTATGGTACAGTAATGACAAAGTAATAACAATTAATTTTAAAAATGAGCCTGTTATACTTCAGATAATTTTTTGAGATTCATTTTTAATCATTATTGTAACAAAATTACAAGATATGTGTTGGTCATTATTGTTGCATGTCATGTCTAACCTGTAGATCACGCTGTTACGTATGTAACTTCCCCTTTGTCTTAGACCCTGTGCATTCCTATCCTCCCTGATCAGTTAGGGGTTTTATTTGGATAGCAGATGGCTTATCTCAGAGAGAGCCTGTCATGAGGTCGCTATAATGAGCTGGAAGATAGCTGCCAGGATTTCAGGCAGAAGGAAAGATGACAGCTATGATCAAAGCGCCCTTTGATAGAGATACCCAGCTTTAATGTATGATGCATTAAATAATATGCTATCAAAAGTAATGATTTAAGAAATAAGTTGTCGCTGGTAGTATTTATACAAGGTTGGTTTCCAGTTTCCTTTCATCGATCTCAGGCTTGTTAGTTTTTAGCAGTTGTACGGCTCTTTTTTCTCAGAACAGTAAAAAATTGGTTTTGAGTGACAGGTGGATGGACATCATAGACTTCTGGAAAGACAGGCATGAAGTATATTAATGAGTGAACATCACACGTTTGTTGCTCTTAGAGAAACTTCATGAATATGAAATATAAAACTATTTGTTTTTGATTTTTGCTTCCAGTCACGAAGGGTCAAAGATGAGGCCAAAGATGTAAGTTAGCTCTTCCTCTTGTACACATGTTAACATGCAAGTACATTTTTTCTAGATGTCAAAAAGTTTAGCATTAACCTCTCTGGTGCTGTATAATTTGGTAAATGGGTATCTATGTAAATGTAATTAATTGGCTGACTTGGGAAGATTTTTGTGTATGTTTATTTCACAGTCCTTCAGTTTTATGCTGTTTAATCAAACCAGCCAAGCACCTGCTTGAAACTGTCTGACAAAACCCAGCATATTGATCCTTCTTCCTTGTTTTGACTTGACTTCTCTGTTTTCTTTATGAGATTATTTCTGATTTGATATTTACCGAGGATGTAATAGCATTTGCGCAATTATGCCTCTCATTTTGTTTCTCCCAGAACGAGGAGAATGCCAACTATGTCCCTATTGAAGGGTTGTCTATTCAGCATCCCCAGGTGAGGGATTCAGCAGCAGCACTAATTTGTCATGATTCAATGACCTTGATGACACACTGATTGTCTGTGTGTGCTTGTGTGCATACTTAACATGTGTGTGAGTCTGTCTGTACATGTGTGTGTGTGTGTGTGTGTGTGTGTGTGTGTATGTATTGTGTGCACACATGGATGTTGGTCTCCTGGAGGGATGTTCTCAGCAGTAATAACTCAGAGTAAATGGTTGTCTGCCTGACAGTGCCAGCTCAGTGCCTGGGTGTATCTCATCTAAAGACTCAGAGCCATTGTAACCCATTTTCTAAGGCTATTGTCATTTTGAAAATGAGCCAAATCAGTTTGAGGTGTAGTCTTGTGCTCCTGTCAGGAATGACCTATGACAGCTACTCAGCAGTCATCTTAGTCATAATAGCCATTTTCTGCTGCACAAAGAGCACATTTATAATATGGTATTGATAATGTCAGTAGATACGTAGACAACACACTGTACGTATTGCTCCTTTTCTTTTCCCTTAAAACGTTCCCTGCATTTACAATAAATGGAAGACATACACACACACACACACACACATACTCATCTACACGCAACACTGCATTTGTGGTTCATTTCTTGGGACTATTATGTTCATCTTACATCTTACATTTACGAGCTCTCCTCGCTCTGCAGTACATGCTTCTTTCTCTTTTTCACAGTTTCTTGTCTGATTTCTAAGTCTATTAGAGTATAATGTAAACTGCCTCATCATCAGACATTTTCTCATGCAGGTTGAACCATTTGAGGATACGCCCTACATTCAAGGTGCTGTGAACATGGTACTACGGCTAAGGTGAGACAGATGATTCTTCTTCAGATCACTCTCTACATCATTTGCTGAAGGCCATACTTTTTTTTTCTTTTTTCCTGGAGCCACTTATTGCAACACAAGCGGAAAAGCAAAACGAGAAATGCAGTGCAGCTTTACACATGACTAATTACGTTACTGGAATGATCATCACCTCACTTTGTCCTAAACATGCAGGCTACGAATAGACATAATGATCTTTGCCTGCTGTGAAGTGAATCTGGCATCACTATAGATCCCTTCATCTGAGTTTGTCTCACTGGTCGTGTTATGGGGAGCAGAGTGTTACACCCCATTGGCTCTCTGGCTGTGCTCCACAATTTGCTTTCCTCCTGTAGACTGGTTGCACTCATTACACCCGAGTTCCTTGCTCCACAAGTTCAGACGTTTTAATAATGAAGTGGACATTTATTGAGATTCAGCCTCAGAATGATCAACGTTAGGACTTCCTGTCAGAAAACAACAACATTTAACTGGATATGTAATTAGGGAATGCAAAGTAGACGTTATCGTTCACATTATTTCTCCTTGTTTCTCAATATGCAGCAACAGAGAGAGAAATGCATGTTTGGACAGTCAAAAGTCTGCTTTGGCTCCCTGATGGGCCTTATGGTTGCCGAGCAGACTTGTGGTTGAACAGACATCTGAAGGTCCCTCCCTTGGCTCCCAGCATACCACAGAAAGCATTTTTATTCTTTGCTTACTAATAAGACCCTAGTCGGGATGCAACAGGAGATGGCTCACTGTTTGGTGGCTTTTTTTATTGTAACCAGGTGATAGAAACAAACCGGCAGTGCTGTGATGGTTCATAATTTGTCTGTAGATTTGAGTTGTTTAATCTGTGGATTTTATGGTTCAAACTGGTTTCATCTGTCAGTCAGTGGTACTATTCCAACATGAACTTCAATTACAGCTCCCATTAAATTAAAAAATACTGTTACCCCAGAAACATCAGAAAGAATTTATAAAAGCAGAGTCACATGAATTAATGTCCAGAGAAATTCTGTCTTCAGTATGATCGCAGTATTAGGCTGTCAGGAAGCCTGTCTGTGTTTGTCACAAACTGCGGCTGCTACAGTATTCAGTATTAGAGATGGAGGCGTGTGACGGGTGTCTTCTTGAATGCAAGTCCACAAGCATGGTGGCATTTTTTTAATCTCAGAAACATAAGGCTTTGTAATACTCTTATGTGCCTGGGTGGATTACCAAGACCGTTCACTATACACTGTTATTTGACACGATCAAGCTCTTTGTGTACAATTTATACTTCAAATTCTATCAGCAAAATCTCCAGCTCAGCTGCAGATTGCTGACCATCTTAGGACTTAATGACCTTATTTGAATGAAGGTTTAAATGAGGGAAGAGGTTTATGTTATGATCTAAGGAGTTTTTTTTTATGATTGAGGAAATGTTTCTGTAAGATAAAGAGAAAAAAGCCTTTAGAAATTATTGAGTAGGATTTGGCTGCTATGTTTTAAAGTGAATCAGCACAGAAGGTATTATAAGATGAGTGACTGTTCACATTTTGAATTTTTCTTTGGCTGTTTTCCCATGTTTGGGAGGAAAACACAATATATTTATGGCCTTCACAGATATTATAAGGTTTCATAAGAGGCAGTGTATTTAATTAGAGTGAATAAGTGGAGGATTTGTCTGATATATTAAGGTAAAGCAGATGGTAAAACTTGTTAAAAGTACTCAAAGCAGTTATGAGTCAACTTTGTTGGTCTTCAGTGAGTAACTCTCCACTGAGTTAAAGCTAAATGCAAGCTAGTTGAAATAAACAAAATGATGATGTAAAAGAAAACTGAAGAAAGACACTGTTATTATATTAAACGCAGATCTTACAGTAGTCTGGTATAATATTATAGTAACCTACTTGTATGTTGGGAAAAACACAACAATACAACCTACAGGTGTCTTACAGGTTGTGAAAAAAGTAATATAAAGAAGATTATAGTCCTTGACAATTTGTACAAGATTTAAAAATAGAGAATTCATGAAAATAGCTGCATTTGAGAGAGCAGAATAAACAGTTAATTGGTCCCCTCTCCTAGCTAATAAGGGAGTTACAGCTGATTAGCATGTGTTTACAGTAACATGATCCCCTCAGTAGACGAGGCTGGGGAACAGCAGCAGCCTGATTGGATTTTTGTCAACATTTTGCTTGGAGCTCATTCAGCTTTTCCTTGTTTTTCTTTTTTTCACAAATGCACTGATGTCTCCTGTGAACAACATTGTCAGCAGTTTGAAGGGGAAGTTAAGACTTGCATAATATGCTTGCTCTTGTTGCAATGTCATTGAAGCTTAAATAGCCCAAACAGCACTGATGGAAAAAATGATTTTACTGAGCAGTTTAGTCCAGAGGTGACATTTCCGTGTGTTTTCCAAAGCCTCTGGTTCATAAAGGGTAACTAGAAGCTAACAAATGTCAAGGCAGCCCCTGAAATGTCCTTTTGATGACTTTCAGAAAAATATTTATATATTGCCTGTGAAATTGCCTGCACTTTTATGAAGTTTATGAAATAATTAGGTAACATTTATTTTTCTTGTCCATGATTTCCTAATATACTTAAAATAATTTACATGGGACTTTCCTTAAAGTATTTAGTACTACTTATGGGAAAAATGGAGAGAAAGAAAAGCTCATTTTAAACCAGAGTAAATATTAATTTAACAGATATTTATTATTGGAAACTTCATTCTCTACATGTTGACATTTTTAGATGTTCAGCTGACCTGCTGTGCTGGGTTACACAAGTAATAAGTTACAATGAATTAATTAGAAGTCTTCCCACTGTACACTATCTCAGGTTCCCTATAGTGAATTCATTTCCAAGAAACTGTGGAAATTACTATGAAAATATTGACTGACAATAGGGGAAAAAGAGTTAAGAGTCAGAGTATATTGCAACTCTATTAACATTTTTACACAGTAACCTTTTTTTGTAAATGCTCTTGATTTTTGTTTTCTGTGTGAAGTCTGGACCTCACCTTATACAAGGACTTTCTTATTTGGCTTATTTCAGTTAATTCTTCGCCAACCTGTCAGTGTGTTTACAAGAAACAAAACAAACACAAGTCTCAACCAAGTCTCATCCATGTCGTCTCAACACAGCAGGGCATATGTTTGTCTGGCATCATAATGTGTTGAATTTTGTATGAACTATCTGCATTTTCCCACCTCAGTCTTACTGTCAGTAACTTCTGTTACAGCCAACAACGTGGGCTGTAATGTGTTGCACTGACAAACATTACCCAGTGTTTTGACAGACTGCAGTAAAAAATGTTCCTCCAGTTTTCATCATGTTTTCCAGTGAAAGGGTTATTAAAGCCTCTACCAAAAATCACAAACCTGTCTTTACCTGTGGAAAAGCACTGTGTCCACCTAACACTTATGTTATACCTTTTTTTTTCATTTAACCTATGTATCATAAACCTGCCTGTCCAGTGAGATTACACAGTCATCTTGCACACGCAAGTTAATTCACGCTGTGTCAAAGGGTGTCAGTGTGTGAAGTGCTAATTTCACTGCTGCTGAACTGTGGGAACATGAAATCTTCAGAATGGTATTTAAAAAGGTACCATAATCCCAAATGGTTCTGACGTCGTCTGACAGAAACCTTTTTTAAACACCCACTGTGGTTTATCTACAGAAGTGACAGATTTTAGGCACATTTTATTGGGACAGGCTATGATCCTCTGACATACATGTTGCCTCAACAGCTCTGGCAATGTGCGCACTCTGCTTCTACAGCAGGGAATAGAGATGTTTTATATATCCATCTGCTCCACTGGAGTTTGTACCCTGTTTTTTCCAACAGTGGGTATCTAAAATTTAAAAAACAAGTCAAGTTGACTCAGCTAAGAGATAATAAATCTTACTCTCACTATTTTGCATAGTCTT
Organism: Scomber japonicus; assembly: GCF_027409825.1. Classification (NCBI taxonomy): domain Eukaryota; kingdom Metazoa; phylum Chordata; class Actinopteri; order Scombriformes; family Scombridae; genus Scomber; species Scomber japonicus. The sequence goes on from NC_070588.1 coordinate 16,578,404, forward strand.
GCTCCTAACAAACTCATAGCAGCTGTCTTTGCTTGTGTATGTTTGTTGACTTATGGCTCTAATCTCATCTGAGATGAGGGTTGTGGGCTAGCCGTGTGATTTATTTAACCAGACTACAAACCAAATTAATCTTCTCTCACCACATTTCTTTTGGGAAGCGCTGACAGGTTGTGCTTTTATCAGCAACCAGCTACTCCCAGTTTACACACACATTTTAAAGAGAGGCTTCTAATGTAAGTGATGCAAATTAATGCAAGTTAATGCTGCAAAGGGGCTGAAGGGCACATTTCATGAATGCAATTACATTTAGTGGATATACAGGCACCTGTTTGTTTTTCATATTTTACCCCAGTGTTTAGTTGAAGATACGTACCACCTCAAAGTTTTGGTCACATTACAGCACTGTTTGTAACATAATGTGTTTAATAGAATCACGTTTAGTCGTGTTTAGTTTTCAGACTTTTTATAGGAACATGCACAAATAATATGATTCCACTGTTTCCCTCTTTTATAACTCAACATTTAAATATTTGCAGCAGATATGAGGTAAGCAAAAGAAGCAGCGAGACCAGCCTGTCCTCACAAGAAAAATGACAGTATTGGTCTAAAATTTGGGCTGGCAAAAACAACTTATAGTTACATTTATGCTATTTAGAGGCTGAGGTTTTAGACCTATACTGTTGTTTAATTATGAGGATTGGTTGGGCTAGACGGTTGTTGCCATCATACTAGTCTGTATGTAGAAATCTAGCCGAGACATGTCCTCTGTTTCTTCTCTCTAGTTCTCTATAGTTATATTTTTTTTACATTGGCAATGTGCTTTCATGATAAACTTTAAAACATTTTACTTGTTTGTTTTTCTTTTTCATGGCAGCTAATTCAGCTAATCATTGTGTCAGTTGGTGTAAAGGGTATTTATATTTAGCTGGCTTAATTATCTTAATGCCCTTTGTGTTAAAGCTGCTCCAATCAGTATTTTTATATTAATAGCTCAAACGACTGTGTGTTATATGCAAGGGGTTGCTGGTAGCAACAAACACACAGATATTTAACACCTGACTCTGCAGTTTCTCTCAGCTCTGCATTGCATTCTAGTATCTTTCAGCTTATTGTTTTGTTACTTTTGACTTTTTTGCATGATTTTCAGTATACACTTTTAAAACCCACTGCATGCTGCACCAAGCAGCACACATAGACAAAGTTAGTAACTATCTGGTGAACAATGTAGGAGTATTTAGAAGCCAAAGAGCCAGATATTCCCCTTAGGAATTGCTGGAGAACAAAACAACAAGGCTAGAAGGAATAAATATTGGACATTTTTCTGGCAAACACATATCCAAACTAATTCCAATGCTGCTTTTTGTCTTCTTGATGGGTAAATAAGCCACACTAAATTAACACATTCACCATATTGACTTTAAAAGGTGATGTCAGTGTTGATGAAAGCTTGTATCTGCCCCAGAGTAAAAAAAAAAAAAAAAAAATCAATGAATGCACACAATCTCATTCATTTTCATCCACGTTTGATAAGGTCACTGATGTTGTCCTACAGTGTCGACTTGTCAGCTGTGCTGCTTCACCAGTTCATCAATTTTCCTCAATCACAGAAGGCATTTTCATGTCTACACACAACCCTAGTCCCCTGCTTGTTTCCTAATGTTTTGCAGCCCTGAACTGAGTTAATTTTATGCTCTGTTTAAGTATCATAGTAGTGTACTGTGAACAGTGAACAAGAACATTCAAATCTGACTTCTGCTTTTGCAAACACCTTGTTTCTACTTATAGGAACTCTAGAAAGGAGCTGAATGACATCCGGTTTGAATTCACTCCTGGGCGAGGTAAGAACTGAGCCTAAATGATTTGAATGTGCTATTCACCTTTGTAATAACATCTTGACATGCCTAATAGTCTGCCAATCTTTTGCCTAATAGGTAATGACAGTGTTTGTGAATAGAAGTGCTTTTGACAGTATCTCATTCCATATTTAACACAATTACCTGCCTGTTAGTAGACTGTGTTGTACCACAGCCCAATATTTGTCATGTTATTCTCTCTCAAGACACTGCTGATGGCGTTTCCCAGGAATTGTTCTCAGCCGGTCTGGTCAATGGACACGATGTAGTTATAGGTAATGTTACACCTTTTTATTCTGTTAAATTGCATTTTTAGATAATCTATTTATCTAAGCCCATTTCACATTTCAAGGGAAAATGAGGCCCCTACTAGAAAGGTTATTACAAGAAATCATTTTCCACAGACCTTGACATGACTAAATTGAATAGAAATTGCTTTTATTAATTACACACACACATATATATATATATATATATTTTTTTTTTTTCCTTATGTAAAATTATACAAGTGCATTAGTGGAGTCTAAAATGTCACTAGTATGGGAACTCATAACAGAAAATAACCACCTTTTATCCTGTTCTGTTCTCCTTTTTCTGCAACTGAACTCACATTACATTGTCTTGCGGCTTCTGTATTACAGTTGCTGCTAACCTTCAGAAGATTGTAGATGACCCAACTACCTACAAAGTATTGACATTTAAGTTGGTGAGTTTCTAGATGATTGATGGTTGACGCTCTCCTGTGTCCTTCCTGACAATGTCCTGCTGTAAATAGCGTGTTGATGAAAGGTTTAGTGGAGATTCTGAGAGCTGAAGGTATTAGAAAAGCTACAAACAAACGCAGTAGCTTAAGCATGAACCAACATCTGCTACTGAAGGTTTTTCAATTGATCACATATGTTTGTTGCCATTTTGCACAAGTTACATACAGTAGATTGTACACATATACTGACCTTGTACTCTATGTGGCACTAAACTATAGAGAACATGTTGCAACTGTATTTAATGTAAACATTGTTTATGTGCATTATAAATAGACAGGTCACATAGAGTTGGTGTACATGAGAGCTAGACTGATGAATCTGTCGCCTGCAGATTTTATAGAATTGATATTAGTATATATGTTGGCCAATAAGCATCTTATGTTCAAGATGCTGTAGAAGTAGTGTCTCAGTTGTATAGTTTGTTTGAAAGGACTGACAAATTTAGTTTTCAACTCTATTAATGCCCATGGCTTTGGAATGAGTTATATCCTACGGTGGCCGAGACCCGCCATAGCTGCAAATAAAAGTAACGCTGCAAACAAAAAGACACACCGCAGCAAACAAAAAAAACGCTGCAAATAAAAACAAACGCCGGTGCAAATAAAAGAAACACCGCAGCAAAAAAAACAAAAAAACAAAACAAACAAAAAAACACCGCAGCATATAATAAAAAAAACCCGATGCAAATAAAAAAAGCCACAACGTGGATTACCGGGGACTGTTTTTGCCGAAACACCGGAAGAAGAAACAACAACAACAGGACTACGAATTGGAAAACGAACTAGAAAGTAAGTGAAAATGGTAGTGTTTAATGTCGCTACATGTACTTTTTAATGTGTTATTTGGTCAGGCGATGTAGCCCCAGGTTTGAAGTTGAACTGGAGAATGCCGGTGTATTGTTAGCTTCGGCTGCAGACACTTAAAACACGCTGTTCCACCTACGGGACGGGTCGGAGGTTGGGAGGTAGCCACAAGTCCTTCTGAATGTTTTAAACACCAACCCTTAAACATATTCATTCATGCCGTACATTGTTAGAAAGCATAGGTTGCCCTGATTCATTCAAGACCACTCACGAATTATATTGGTTGCTCACAGCCGTAATAGTATTAGCGATTGGCTCGGCTAGCCACTCAGCTAAAGTAAAAACAGCTATAATCTCTACATACCTTCAAAGTCTTCCCTTTATCCACAACGATCATCTTATGACTCAGGACTTTCTGTACAGCTCGCCAAGTATCCATTCTTGTGAAATACTTTCCTCAATATGTCCATGTATTTAGTCCAACACGTAACGTAATAACACAAATAACAAACCAAATACGGTCCCTTTTACGTCTTTTCCTGACCTGCACCTACAAGCAACAACAACAACGACAGTAATAAGCTGCCGGAACTATGTAGCCGTCAGTTGTTTCCACTCTCGTTAGTGGTCTCCCCGTGTTAGCCGAAGCTAACAATACAACAAGTTCGTTTTCCAATTCGTAGTCCTGTTGTTGTTGTTGTTTCTTCTTCCGGTGTTTCGGCAAAAACAGTCCCCGGTAATCCACTTCCGTTGTGGCTTTTTTTATTTGCATCGTTTTTTTTATTATATGCTGCGGTGTTTTGTTTTTTTTTGCTGCGGTGTTTCTTTTATTTGCAGGGTCGTTTGTTTTTATTTGCAGCGTTTTTTTTGTTTGCTGCGGTGTGTCTTTTTATTTGCAGCGTTTCTTTTATATGCAGCAGGGTTTCTTTTTATTTGCAGCAGCGTTTGTTTTTGTTTGCAGCGTTACTTTTATTTGCAGCTATGGCGGGTCTCGGCCACCGTATATATCATCCCTAAAGTAGCTCCCCTTGATGAAGCAAACTATTTATTTTACTGTCTGCTCAGCCTTCCAGTACCTTATCTCACCTCAATCTCAAATCTTCAGAAAACAACTTTACGTTATCCTCATCAAAGATTTATGTTTCTTTTATGTGTTTATGTAAAAAAAAGATGATTGGCCCTCATATCAGATTTTTAAACCCGCAAATATTGATAGAGCTGTCAGCCTCAAAAATCTAGTTTTGTTTGGACTATAGTATATATCATCAATTTGAACTTGTCCAGTCATAAACAAGCTCTAGCTTGATGGTTAGAGCTTTAACATGAGTAACAACAAGATCCCATTACAATTCTTTTAACATTCAATTCAGTCAGTAAAAAACACTCGCGTCATAGATTAAACCATTTATTGCAACAAATGGCAATACAGTTTTAACTGGCGTTGAAAGGCTCCATTCTAAGATGCTCCCTGTAACAGGGAGCACAATGCAAAACCTCCTTGGAGTGGGCCGAAAGCAAGACATGAAATGCAGATTGACCCTAGAGCCATGATGGGACCCTGAACCAGAAAGGTGGAGGCTGGGGTGGTGGAGGCAAGCTTTGCCAGCAGCAGTGTGAGCAATGGTGAAGCTAGATTAGTGTAGGTGGGAGTCATATTTAAAGGGACCGCCTTGTGGTGAGAATGGCTGTGATTGATGTGTGCTGATCAGTGGCTCAATCAGTGGCTGTAAGCTGATTACAGCTGACTTCCGTGTCCTGCATGAACTACTGTAATACCATGCTTCATTATCTGAATGCCAAGTTTGAGTCCGATCCAGTGTTCTTTTTATTTTCATCTATTTTGTCCTGTGTGTGTAACACAGCTGTGAGTATTTAATACAGTGAGTATTTAGCCTATAGTAATTCTACAATAAAATATGTTTCCAAGCTGAACACCTCTGCAACAGGATAATATACTTTGCATCACAGCTTTCCTGGCTTTCTGCATTTTGTGAGGTGTTCTACAATCTTTTGCGTAATATTTGTGGAGAGCAGTGTTAGAATTTGAACAGCCCCTCTTCATCTGGAGTATGAACATAATACTGGAGGTCAAATGCAATTTTCAGCCAACTGTTTCATTCTTCTCCTTTTTTCTCTGCTGGCTTCACTTGATGATACACAGTGCTCTTTATTTGTTTGTGTGCTCCACGGTTCACCTGCGGGTCAGTCACTCAATCTGAGTGTAGTAATGAATACATTGAGTCTGTATGTGAGCCACGCACGCTTGTTATTTAATCTCTTTTATCTGGTCACAACAGAAGAGAGGGCGGGAGAAGCCTAATTGCATGTCGTAAATGTCTGTCTTTAAGTCATGAGTCCACTTTGTGTTACGGAGATCACATTTATGAAAAAGTAAATAGTGAAACCAAGAATGTCAGTCCCTCTGGATTTGACAAAAATATGTAAATTATGTTTTATTGACCTTTCTGTCGTTGTGCGTAAACAACATCTGTGCTTTAGGTCACAGTACTTTACAGAGTGACCTTTCTGCCATGTTTGCCTCATCAGCAGCTAGTGAGCATTGCTGGTGGACCAGTCTCTGGAGAGAGTGGGGGCATTGCTGGGCATGCCATGTAGATATATGCCCCCATTTGCATATGTTAACTCTGCTCCACTGCATGCAGAGTAAAATCCTCTCTCTTACTCAACTCCCCCTTTCTAACCCAAGAGTTACGAGTGCATGTCAGAAACCCAGGGAGTGAGAGTAATTACCATCGCCAGCAATTCATATCATTTCGGCAGACAGTTTATGGTGTAGGTGGCACTAACCCAGCTTTATGACTGAACTAAACAAGAGGTCACTGCAGACTCTGTTACTCCCATTTTCGTAACAGTCCCTCTATGTTGATCAGGCAACTAAAGAACGTTCAGACTGCCTGAGACTTCCCTATCAGGTGTAAATTGCAGGAGGCTAGCAGGTGTTAGGTCAACTATGCAGACTCTGAAGCTGAATGAACCCCCTGAGTAGCATCTGAGCAGCATTAAAATTGAGGTGAGATAAGGTGCTGGATGGCTGAGCTGACAATAAAATTAATATTTCGCTTTATCAAAGGGAACTGCTCAGTTTAGAGAGGATACATTAGCAAATGTTTACAGACACCCAGACAACGTAGGTAGACCATTATACTTATATGTGATTGTTTAACATCTAATTCAAAGCTACGGGCATTCATTCTCCAGGGAAGGGTTTCCACAAGATTTTGCTTTGATTCAGCCACAGGAGCATTAGGGAGGTTTGATGTGCAGTTATAAGGCCTCATTTGCAGTCAGCTTTTCAATTCCCAAAGGTGCAAACCCATCAAGGTCTTCCAAATCAAAGTCGGAAAACCATTTCTTTACTGACCTCGCATTGTCCATGGGGACATTGTTATGTTGAAACAATGCCTTTCCCAGTCTGTTGCCACTAAGTTGGAAGCACACTATTATGTGAATATCATTATATGCAATTGCACTTTTGCAATTTGCATTTCCCTTAACTGGAAAAATGGCATCTATGGCATGTAAGATACTGCATATGTGGTATATACGGTGTAGTATAAATGATTTAAATGTGTGATTCACTGTGTCCATGTTACAAAGGAATCAAGGCAGGTTTGTTTTTCACATTGAATCTAACTGCATAATAGCGATGTTCTGATTTGATATCCTGCGGCAGCACCGGTGCCAAAATCTCTTACTCACTGTCAAAACAAAATTTTACAATCTTAAAAATGTTAAAAATGTATTTCATTTATTTGACAGAGGTGATACTCATTAGTCAACAGAAAAAAATAACTGTAACTGGGCCAGAGTTAGCCTAAAGGGCTAATTTTCATCTGTCGTTCCTGGCCAACCTAAAATTAGCACAAAGCGACATCTTTCACGGTACACAACATAATAAACATGCAAAGACTAAACAGAGTATACATCATCAATAAATGTCACAACACAGTGTTGTCAACAGCAATACATACTAAGTAAGTTAAGAGATCAGTGGAAAGGATGGATGAAAACAGACGAAACAAACAACAGGTAGGCAGCAGAGAAAGGCAGCTCGTCTTCTAATGTTCATGTGTTTACGAGTCACAGCTTCAACCAACCAGTGGCAGTGACAGAAGTGTGAACAACTACTCTAATGTGCACTGGTAGTAAATGTCATTCATTTACATAATAGACAGTGACATTCTTATGGTGACAGTGAGTCCTTTTAGAACAATATCCTGAATATTTTCACATGTAAATGTAATATCATGTGTGAATGTCTCCATGTTACACAGAGAATAATCTCAAAAGTAAAACTTTAGTGATTTACTTTATCAGATTAGTTAACGGTATGAAGCACTGCCCTGTGTTCAGGGATCAGTCTACACCTTCTACAAACTGCTCATTCATGTGATCATCATTTAATTCTCTATGCAGGGTAAAACACCTGAATCTGAACCAAACTGAACTCTGAGTGTCACATTTTTGTTAGCAGTGATATATCATTTCTCCTACTCTTATTTGTCAGTTATTTAAATACTAAAACAAATTGTTTTTTTGAAAATAAGCCTCATTTCCCCAAATAATAAGCTCACTAATTTGCAGTATTTGGTTAATCCAGTGTATTACTGCACAGCTGTTCTACAGATTTTCTGCGGATTAGTTTTTGGTGATGCAGATGAACGTCAGGATGTAACCAAGTTCCATTGACAATTTCGATGTCTTCTTTCTCGTGCAGGCCTCCAGCTGTGATGACACGGAGATCCCGGACGAGGTGAAGCTGATTGGCTTCGCGCAGCTGAGTGTTAGCTGATGATCTCTTCATGCCTGAAGCAGGTGAGACAGTTCAGGGCAGACAGACTGAGGAACACACCACCACTTCCTGCAACATCATCCCCAACACCCTCCCTGAAAACTCACTCCCCACCCCCCACCCCTTACCCCTCCCTCACTCCTTTTCACCTTCCCTGAGGCCAAGCTCTGCCACCGCCCCGCCTCCACCTCCTTAGCGCCGACTCCCCTGCTCACTGTCACCCCGACCTTTAACCTTAACAACATTCCACCGCCCAGCGCACAGACCGGGATCAGGATTAAGCCCAGGAAATCTAAAGATGTACTCAGGTGGTGAAAGAAGGTGATTATGATGTAGCTTTGAATGTTTTATTTATTTTTTTTCTTAATTTTTGTTTTACATCACATTACCTCTGTGTTCAGCAAAGCTCTCATTATTTATTTAAACAAAGAAAGTATTTTTACTTTTTTTTCTCACGTCATTTTGTTGCCACAGTGAAAACAAAATTTGCTTTGACTCGCATCTCACTCATGTGTGATGTTTCCCTGAGGACTGTGTCAGAATGTAAGATTTAGTTAATTTATTGGAAAAGCACATTTTCATAACAACATAATGAATGTCTAAAAAGAATGAATTGTATTTCTGTGTCAAGATCTGTTTCACATTGACAAGAAGGGAACCATTTTGCTTGAGTGTGCAGAAAAAAATGAGACCTGGATGCTACTGTGTATAATTTGCTGCTCAACAGTGTTAATGCTTCAAAATGCTAGAGGTGCCTTGTTCATTTTTTCTGTGCCTAAGAAAGTCATCAGTGAGTGAGATTCATATAAAGAGCAAAGCCTGCTGATCACCATTTCACAAATGTATAACTCCAGCAATCACACAATTCAAGTGAAGCATCTTAATAACATGATGAGAAGCTACAATGCACTTTTGGGCTGAGTGTACGCACCCGACAAGCAGATGCTTAGCCCTCGGAGACAAGTTAACGTGTGTGCTTTTGTCATCAGACAAATAAAATATAACAGAACATTTAGTCATGTAATCTGCTCTGGCTGATGTGTTTTCACATGCCGGGCTACTAGACAAAATCACAACAGTTTAATTTTCTTGCTCTGTCCTGCTGCACTACAAAACTTTTTGCTCCCAAATATATATAGTAGTCACTAAAATGTACTGTATGACAATGCACCTGAAGATGAAACCAAAAGGCAACTATTGAAAGGGCGACGAGCCATTTGTTTGTCCAAAAAAGTCCAGTAGCTCTAAATTATTTTTAAGTATTGAGGTGGTAAATATTAACTTACTGAACTAATTACTAAATTATTTTATGAAGTAATTTGTTTTCTATGTACAGTATGTGTACCATTTCAGCATATTACCCCTGTTCCCTCTCTGTAATCAGCTGATGTCAAATTTGTGACGAGGAGCATCAAATAAAGAATTGCTATTTTAAAAAAGGTGTGGTGTATTTGTTATTAGCTGGCTGTGTCATATCATTTCAACAACCACCTGTAAACTTGCCTTTAGTTAAGAAATATTTGATCTTGACATAACAGAGTTTTAAAATGGTTTGATTTTATAGATTTTGGCTGCTGGAAGATTTGTCACTTTCTCCTTATTGCAACATTTGGCCAGTATGGCTTTAAATAGCTGAAAGACTGTAAATTATGTAGGACTATAAAACAACCTTCTCTGCTATCAAATAAAAACACTATAAATGTGTAAATTCTTATTACTGTTGGGAACCGTTGATAAATGTAAAAACCTTATGCAAATCTGTAACTGAGGGAAAACAAGCACAGAGTAAAAGCAGTAATATTACTTTAATTATTCAAGTATTTGTTTTTTAATATAAAAAACATACAATATATAACAACAACCCCTTGCGGGATAGATGCTTTCACAGTAGATGTCACATTAGCTTATAATACTACAAAACATCTGAAAGAAAGAAATGAAAATGTGATGAAAGCCACATTTTTCTGAGAAACACAAAAAACTTCCCATGATGTCAGTAGCAGTCAGTAATCACTGATATGCCAGATACATTTGATAATACATCCAGTCTGTAATGGTCTTAGCTACAGGTAAACTTATACTTGCACGACATGTATTTCTCCTGGTGCGTGAAGAAGTTGATGAGTTGAAATAGCTGCTGACATACATCATATCATTATCATCATCATCATAAAAACCAAGAGCAGCAGCTGGATTAATGAGGAGCTAGTAGCTGAGATGAACGAGTACCCCATGTATGAAAAATGTCAAAGTGGGAAAAAACCAAATGCATTTAAAAACCAAAGTATACATTTGACATTTTTAAAGAGAAGAGGCTGTGAAATTATGAAATGATGTAAACAAAAACTTAGGCAAAGTCATAATAAAAGAGCATCCAGCAAATCCAGCTACATGGTTTGATTGAATATTATCAATATTTAAGACTTTTTCTAAAATTATTGATTGGAAAATACCAATTATCTTTCGACTTGGTCTGATTGGAAATGGATACAGAACAGATCACTTTTGGCTTTATATCTCAGAAAGATTGAGAAGGAGAACAGCAGCTGACCTGGTTTGTTGTTGGATTAAATTGTGATGACCCCTACTGAAATAAAAACCCCATGAGACAGCAACGTGTTCACCACCAGACACGCAACTTCAGGCACAAGTTAACACTCTCAGAGAATTCCCCCCTCACTGCTTTACTAAAGGGTATTAGCAACCCACCCCTTGTTTTCATGTAGCTAGTGGCAGGTATTTACACACTGAAAACCAGCAGACTTGTAAAGTCACCCGTAACAACTGACAATAACCACCCAAATGAATTCAACCCAAAAGGGGAAAAGCCACTAGTGCTAACAGGGGAATCTCTGTACACTCCATCAGGTCAATATAACTTAGCTTCTGTTTGGCACCTGACAATCCGACAATGGGTCAAAAACCAACACTTTCAAAGAAAAAAAGCAACACATGGTGTATCTCCCAAAAATCAGAGCAAAAGCAGAGATGTTCTGGCAAACTGTGCATGCAGCCAAAACTAGACCGAATTGCCTAATCACTGCAACACCATGTGCTCGCTGCTACCTGAGGCACAAACAAGTGTGAAGTTTTAACAAAAGGGTTTCATTTTTAAATGAAGCAAGTAACCTAAAAGAGACCTACTATGCTAATTTCCAGCTCTACATTTTAATTTGGTGACTCCATTAGAGTAGCTTTGCATGATTAATAATTTAAAAAATGCCTTATTTATCTTATAGTGGCTCTTTATGCAGGCCCTCTGTCTTAGCTCCTGTCTCTTTAACACTGCCCTCCTGATGATTTGACACTGTTCTGATTGGTCAGTTTTCTGGAAGCCTGCTGAGTAGAAGCTCTATCAGTCATGTTAAGTTACCACTGATGCAAACCAAACCTTTCAAGCTTTATTGCTTTATATTAAAAGCTTTGAAGGACTAAATAATGGGAGAATGTTGAATAATTTACAGGAAATGTAAAATGTTCCACACTGAATTAGTTTCTTTAGTGACGCTAAAAATTGGTGAACACAACATATAGAGCAAATTTTTCAGTGGATCAGTTAGAAATAATGCAGGTAGGAATAGTAAAAGCACAAACGGCCACAGTGTTGATGATGGTTGACGACCAGCACACCTCCAACAGCAAAACAACTTAATTTACTTTGCTGTGTTGTGTAATGGAATGACACTCAGTGTACCAGCTCGACTATAGTCATGAAAAACAATGGAAGAATACCGTAATGTTAGCAGAACAGAACAATGAACTTGTGCGCTGTGTGGAGAAGATGACTATACAAAGAAATTCATCACAAACCAATGCTGGCTTGGACTGAAAGAGGAGAAAAACTGTTGCAAGCCGAGAATGTTAACTTCATTATTTGACACTTTGGCGATGTTTAATATGAACATCAGACAATGTAACATCATATGTGACTGAAACTAAAGAAAAGCATATTAGGTCCCCTTTAAGGAATCAACTGAGGACACGGTGTGGGGTATGGATATCAGTGCAGTCAGTTGTGTAAAGTATGCATTAATGGTGTGTGTTGTATGTGTGGGCTGTAAAATACATACGGTAACCTAAACAAAACTAAGGCAGCAATATAACAAAAAAAACAAAAAACAGGTGCCTGAAAGGAGAAGGGAGAGAGAGAGCTGCAGCAAGAGAGAGAGAGAGCTACCAGCTGCATCCAGGCTTTATAAACCTGGGAACACTGTGGGCCCTCACGTGTTCCCAGTTGTGCTAATGACACACCTGTAGAGACAGAGCACACAGACAGGTGAATCACACAGCAAAGCAAAGATGACAGCAGGGGTCATCACAAGATTTACATTTGCATTGTCATTTTTCAGCAACTTGTCTTTCATTTGTAAATGACCATTTTAAAATGTATAATATTACAGATTTAATATGGTAATTTGATACTTTATTGATTCCTGCACAGAAAATCTCTTTTGGCTTGCATCACTGCAGGAAGATCAGCATGCTGAGTCAGCAGCCAGGAGTCCCACTCAAGGACACTTTAGCATGGCAGAAAGTTGTTTGGTTGAAACACTGCCCCTACATATTAGGCCACACTACTCAGGTTCACATTTGTCTGTCTTTAAGGGAACATATCATGCACATTTCCAGGTGTATATTTATTTTCTAGCCTCGACAACAATATCTTCCAAAAACGTCCTTATTTATGTTATAATGGCCCTTTATACAGAACCTTAGTCCAGCCTCTGTCTGAAAGAGGCTGTTTCAGCTCCTGTCTCATTAAGGCTCCCCTCCCGAGGAGCCAACTTTGTTTTGACTGGTTAGCCTTCTGACAGCTCCAGAAGCAACATAAACAAACAATAGTAGTACAATTGCATTTGTTTTACTCAGATACTCAAAATGAAAACTTCTCAAATACACCCATATATATTCAAGCCCAAATCCGACACGAAATATGCATGTGGACAACATGATTGACCCATGGAACAACCTTAACAACAAGGGCTAACAACAGATGGCTGTTTGTGGGCATGCCCGAACAATCTGATGTCATCTTGAGTAGGTGGGAAAGGTAACACTGCAATTAAAGTAAGCATTACTGCACAAGTTCACCTCAAGCTTTGGACCTTTGAGTTTGTTTGACATAGACATTCAACATCATAACAGTATTAAACCATGATATGTCCCCTTTAAAACAATACTGACATGCCCATATGTACAATGAAAATGTTTATGGTCGCTGTGATTAATCATATTTAAAGTGATTTTAATGTTAGTTATGGGGGACAATATCTACCGGCCTTGTTCTGTGTAAAAGACAATTTCACCATTCAGCTGATATGAGGCCTCAGCAGTCTCAGTCAAATGTAGTGGTTCTCTTTCAAAGTTAAAATGTTTCAGTCTGAAATTCTGAAATCATCATTTTACATCATAAAATCTTATTCAGACCGCTAAAGCCCTATACTAGCATTGATTACATTTGTGCATTTTAACAACAGATTTTGTCCCACATCTCTTACATTGAAATTGGTTTAGGAAGGGGTTGACTGGAGGAAAGATTATGTAGAACTCTTTCATTGTGCATGTGGACATTGACTTTAAAATTATGAACCTGTCTTGTAATTGACTTAATGCATGTAAATAATGTTCTGCTTATGTTCAACCTGGGAATGACTTCCAATAACACCACTGCTTAATTATGCATGAGAATACATGCTTTACATGCCTCATGCATTCATTAGCAACCATGAGGTGTAATCAGCAGAAATAGACATATAGATGGCTGTTAATGAAAACATGTTATGAAACGGAGACTCGCAGCAGCCCTCAATATTTTTGTTGGTTCTTTTTTCTTTTTTTACATTACTAAGTGTGTGACTGATGAAGTTTGAAAGGAGAAAAAGGCAAAACAAAGTTGTTGTTTTTCATTGGTCCACCTGTCCCCTAACATCTCAGGTGCTTCTTGCTGGACATGTCATTCCAAATGCGGTGCATCTCCTCTGGGGAAATCTGGTGGACGGTGATAACCCGCCTGTACCTGCAGAGACTGTAGGCCATTTTCCAGTGATTAAAACCACTGTTCTGATAAGGGTGTATACCCAGCTTACGCAAACAGAGTCCCACATACACATCCTCCAGGTGCAACAGTCTTGTGTGTAATGAAGTCTTGTAGATTAACTCAGCTACATCTGCTGAGAACACGTAGCCAGTGCCCGAGCAGAAAGGTGGGTATTTACTGTCAGGATACAGGTCTCTGGACATGTACCACTTGCTGCGCATGTCTCTTATAGGACCACCGTTTATTACATAGCCGGTGAAATATCTCCTTCTAGGCTTGGTGTTGGGCTTCAGGAGCTTGTAGATCAGATTGTCCATGTTGACAAAGATGTCACTGTCTGTCTTCATGACATACTGTGCTTTGGGGCAGAAGGTAGCCACCCAGCGCATGCCCATCATGGTCTTGAGGGTGAGATTGTGGTAGGAGTCAATGAAGTTCTCCACCACAATGTCATGGAAAATCTGGCTCTCCTGCTCCACCATCTGATTCAGGACGTCATCAGTGTTCCTGCCCAGCAGAAAGATGGTAAGGATGGGGATGTCGGTGAAAGTGCTTTCATCCCCCCAGGTCTCCCGGATGGCTTGCCGCGCATCAAACTCCTTGTGCGTAGTGCTGATGAGAATGACCAGAAATGGAGTGACACTTTCGCACTTCTTCGGCTCATTGATGACAAATTCAAAGGCATGTGGGTTGAGGGGACGGGTGTGGATGTTGGTGAAGGTAATGTTTTTGTGGGGTTTCACAGTCTTCCGTATAGGCAGAGACATCTGGCCAACATATGTGGATGTTGGGCGAGATATACTCAAATACCACAGAGCGCTTGCCCAGCAGACCACTGTCAACAGGTATAAACATGATACTTTCGAAGGCATTATGCTGCATTTAGGTATAATTTGAGTTGGATCTCATAAGGCTTTCTCTCCATTAGCAATATTTCACCCAGCAAGGCAGCATTAAGCTGCTCCAGCGTACAGTTTGACATTAATTGTCAGTTATGGATTACTTTAGAGAGAAGTGATGCTGTTTGCGTTTCAATGCACAGCTCTTAAAAATTGTATGCAAGTCCAATTTCTCTTGTTGACACCGCTGCTTCTCCATTTACATCTGAAAGAGAGAAAGAAGAGAAATGGAACATAAGCAAAGACAAATTTACACGTGTTTCATTTCATAGACACAATCTCCTTCAAGAGAATGGGAAGAGAAAGTAACTGGTACTGTATGTGTGAGTATAAACACATTTTGAACAAATCCACTGGTTGATAAAGGCAAATTCCACCAATAAATGAAGCATGTGCAGCCTTCTAACAAAAGTAACTCAGACACATTTATATCCACTTAACACACGCCCCTGTTTTTTATGTTGTTAGCCTAAACGACATGCCCAAGTTGTGAGCAGCACAGATCCCACATAGTTTGAGACTCAGAGATGTGTCTGGTATCATTGGAAAGGAAACACTCTCAGGATTCTTGTAAAAGTGTCTGTGTGATTCTGTGACTTACTGACAAAGAGTGGCAGAGGTTACAATGATGGGGTTGTTTACTCGCCCACAGGTTTGCCTTTACAATGACATGTGTACAGACATTCAGGGACCTCTCAGCAGGATATAGACACAATGAGGCCACAGCCACATGTCTTGACTTCATGCAGTCCAAATTTGGAGTCAAAAGACCAAAAGATGAATTTTTCTGAATTATTTTTCAACAGGTATGTCCATGCGTTTTCCTCAGGTCCTTTTTGGAGACTCCAAATGGACACTTGGTTACCAAAGCTGTATAACCACAATCAAACACACGCCGGTTACGCTTGGAGTTTGTTTATGGACAGCCAAACTTGATAGCTTAGTGTCATACACCGTTGGAAACCTCTGACTATTGGCTAAAAGGTTATCAACTTCATTTCACCGAATATTTCCATAGGCTGGAACAGCTGTCAATCAAAGCCATGTCGTCATTGTTGTCGGTCACATGTACCAATTATAATGTCTCTGCATGTACTCATTGGCTTTGGAGACATGTACTGCCTAATCCTAAACACCGATTGGCTTGTGTGTGGTGTCGTCAGAAGCAGGAGAGGCTCACGGTCGTAAACATCTAGTCACGTGTACTCTGAGATGGACGCGCAGGTCAGGAAATGACGTAAACGGACCGTATATGTTTTTTTTTTTATTTGTGTTATTACATTACGTGTTGGACTACATACATGGACATATTGAGGAAAGTATTCCGGTTGTGGTGTATGGATCTGCGGCAGACACATCCCTGAGAAAGCTGGACATTATCCAACATCAGGCATTGAGACTATGTACAGGGGCTTTTAAAACAACTCCAACAGCAGCATTACAGGTGGAAATGGGGGAAATGCCATTAGGTATGCGGAGGTTGCAACTATCATTGGTGTATTGGGTTAATTTGCAGGGTCATGGGGCAGACCATCCAACAAAGTGCACTCTAGAACCATGTTGGGAAAAGGGGAAAAGGGACAGTAAAAGTTTTGGTTGGACAATAACACAGGAAACAGAAGAGACTGAAATAGCCCATTTAGATGTAAGTCAGACAGTACCATTGTCAATCATTCCACATTGGGTTTTGCCAAATGCCACAGTAGATTTTACACTACTAAGGCAGAAGAGCAAGGAGAGAGAATTTGGCTATCATGTACAGAAGGTGCAGGCATATATTGATGGGTATCATTGTTACGTTCAAATCTACACAGATGCATCCAAGAACTCAGAAAGGGCAGGAGTAGCATTTATTGTGCCTGAGTTTCAAGTAACAGTAGGGAAAAGGATCAATGGGGAAGTGTCCGTATACACTGGGGAAATGGTGGCAATATTATTAGCGGTGCAGTGGGTTGAAGAGGTAAGACCCCTCAAAGCAATTATATGTTCTGATTCAAGTGCAGCACTAACGAGTCTTGAATACAGTCACTCACACAGCAGGCCAGACATTTTGATTGAGGTGCAACAAACACTATACAGGGTTCAAATGATGGGGATTACATTGGTGTTTTTATGGGTACCGGCACACATTGGGTTAAAAGGGAATGAGGAGGCAGATAAGGCTGCTAAAGAGGCAACAAAACATAGTGTTGTTGACTTGGCAGTTAGTCTCAGTAAGGTAGAAATCAAAAACATAATCAAACAAAGATTGAGGAGTAGGTGGCAAAAGCAATGGGAGGAAGAAAGGACAGGACGGTGGTTTTACACAATACAAAGGAAAGTGGGAGACATGAGAAGTACAGGACGGGGCAGAAGAGAGGAAACAATAATATCAAGAATTAGGTTTGGGCATACGGCACTAAATGGTACACTAGTGAAAATAGGGAAACATAACACGGGTGAATGTGAGAAATGTGGGCAAGCGGAAACAATAGAGCATGTCATGGTGCATTGTCGGGGATATGAAGATGAAAGGCAGAGGTGGATGAGGAAACTTACAAAAAATAAGATAAAGTTTGATTTTAGAACAATGGTACAGGAACACGCTGGGAGTAGGTGTTGGAAATTGATGTTAGAGTTTATTAGAGTAAGTGGTTTAATGGGGAGGATATAAGTTAGTTTTTTTTTTTTTTTTAATTTATTTATTTATTTATTTATTTTTTTTCTTTTTGTTGTAGTATTTATTTAGTTATTTTGTGAGGGTATTATGGCCATTGTGATCCACACTCCATACCAGTAGGTGGCGGTAATGCACCAAATCGTTGTTTGCCAACCGCCATTAAACAACAGAAGAAGAAGAAGAAGAAAGTATTCCGGTTTTATGGAAACGGATTTCATATTTCACAAGAATGGATACTTGGCGAGCTGTACAGAAAGTCCTGAGTCATAAGATGATCGTTGTGGATAAAGGGAAGACTTTGAAGGTATGTAGGCATTATAGCTTTTCTTACTTAGCTGAGTGGCTAGCCGAGCTAATCGCTAATACTATTACGGCTGTGAGCAACCATATAAGTCGTGAGTGGTCTTGAATGAATCAGGACAATCTAAGCTTTCCAACGATGTACGGCATGAATATATATGTTTAAGGGTTGGTGTTTAAAACATTCAGAAGAACTTGTGGCTACCTCCTAACATCCGTCCCGTTCCGTAGACGGAACAGCGTGCGTTAAGTGGATATTATTCATTGTTTAAGTTTAGTTATTATTCAGTGGCAACACATAATACACACTGTGATCTGTGGATTTTCTACATACTATGTGCCAGACAGATATATATATATATATATATATATATATATATATATATATATATATATATATATATATATATATCTATATGTATATAGATATAGATACACACATGCATATATCACATTCACTCATTCACTGACAAACACAGAACACTTGATAGTTGTGATCATGGGGTAACAAAGCATGATACTGATATGAGTCGTCAACATCAACATCTATCACTGACTGTTTAACCAGCCAGAGCGAAAGCCATCAATAACATTGCTTTTCAATTACTTTATTACTGTAAATGGAACTAAATGCTCATATGAATAAGGTATAGATTTTGTTTCAGAACTTAACGCAAGATATGACAACATTTTTACAAAATTCAATACAAGATCCTCATGCACAGGTTGACATTTCTCTAGAGTGTGAATGGCCTTTAAAAAATTTAAACCAAGCAAAAAAAGAAAAGATTTTCAAGGTTTGTTGCTCTGTGGCTCAAAAGAGCTGTGGGGTTGGCAGCATTCTGCATGACAGTGTGATATGGTGGCACAAAGGGAACACAGTGCTATGATAAGCTTCCCCCCTGGGGTGCTTTTACCCCAGATCGTGCAATTTAATGTCTATTTTTTGTGCAGTCATTCTACTGCGGGGACACTGTTTGTGCTGTTTGTACAGGTGGCATGTATATGTTGGCATATGGAACATGTATTTTGACCTTTAAAGCTCTGTGACTTTTATTTGGGAGAAGACAGAACATCACAGGAGAACAGCCATTATACAATGAAACTGTTTTCATATTCAAAGCTGGAGAGTGGCAAAACCCAGTGAGCAGACAAATGCAACAATAATGACATGATTTGCAATTACCTGCGTCCTATACCAGGTACTTCACTTAGATGGAAACACAAGCCATTAACTTAAAAGGATGCATACATACTTTGAAAACAATGCCAACTTCTTTGAAGAAAGTCATTTGTCATATGAATTAGTGCTGCACTTTTATGTCTATGAGAAATATACCTTCTTATCTTGCACTCTGACTGCATTTACATTTCATTTCAATACATGTTCAAAATATCTAATATTTCACCAAAAATCAAAGATTAGAGAAAAAGTCCTAAACTGAAAACTGGTTTGTGTATCAGAACTTGTTTTTCTTCTTTCCGCACCTATTAATCATCACCCTTACAATCTAATGACCCTTTTGAGGGACTCAACCCATAGGTTGGGAAGTGGGAACTATTGGACTAAACTAGCCAACTGTATATAAAGTAGTTCAAACTATAGCTTCATCTCTAGCAGCTACAACAGTAACATGCTGCTTACACAGACTTTTCAGTATTAATAATCTAGTGATATAATATATATATAATAATATATCAGTCAGAGGGCCCAAACCACTACTTTAACTACATTTTTGCTTCTTATACTTTTAAGTATGACTTTTCATGCAGGGCTTTAACTTTTAATGGAGTATTTCTTACATTACTTTATTGGTGCTTTACTTGACTAAATGGATTTCACACTAAACTTCTTACCTAGAATTTTTACTTAATACTGCTCTGCAATCCTTAGAAGCTGTTCGTGTGTACATTGCTCTAGTAGCGACTCTCAAGGATCCTGAATTAAACTCTCTACAAGGGAAGCTATCCGCACACTGTTTACAAACCTTGATTGGGACACATGGAAAACCCAAACCTGGGGTAACAATTGAACAGGAGCCTCACCCCTATCCTGACACTTGCTACAATTGTTGAAGTTGACTTTACCAGTACAGACTAAGTTAAGTTATTAATTCTGGATCAATTGGAGCCCCACAAACCACCTCAATGGAGTGTAGGGATGAGTGAGGCATGTGTGCTGCAAAAGAAAATGCCAAAACAAACCAAGAACCTGCAGAGATGTGGAGCTTAGGAGAAAGACAATCCGTTCAAGCCAGTATTTGTGACCTTGGTAGAGGCCTAGCCAGGTGTCAGCATAATGCCCTAACGACCCTCCCTGACTGCCAGCTCTAGCAGGAAGAGAACAATTGCGCCACGGCAAGCAGAAAGGGAGGGCTCATATCAATACTGATACTGTTGTACTGTAAACTCCAGAATAGATTTTACAACAGGAGGTTATCAGTCTGAGACTGTGTTTTGAAATAATGTTTCTTGTCAGTTTATTTTGTAGTGAACACTGTTCCTTAGTGTCTTTCAGCAAAACTTTTAAGTTGGAATAATGTGCTCACAATATCAGACTTTTCCACTTGTGAAATCACTATTAGATCTCATAGGATTCACAGAAGCAACAGTTTATTCAAACACAGCACAGAAGAGATCATTTCTAATAAGGAGGAGGTGAGAGAGTCAGGAGTGGAGACAAGATGATAGACCAAGCAGTGACTGTTTGCCCTGAGGTTAATAATCTAGGGAGAAACACAAACCTACACATAAACAAGCCACATACAATGTACACATGGTCAAATACACAATAACTAGAGTCAGCTGGTATCAGGTAGTCACATTGTCACTTTGAAATCTGACTTTCCAGTCTGAAGCAAAAATATTTATGAGACAGAAATGAGGCAATGAGACACTTCATTTGGCTGCCAGTCTGTAAAACATGAACTCTAGTAGCTTTTTTAAAACAAGCATTTCTAAGCTCGTCTGGATCTCTTATGTGCACACATACACCACCAGATTAAATTGACTGCTCAATCTGTCCCTGTGACTGAAGCAGAGGAACGTACATTTTACAACTTGCTAACGTCTATCATTCATTTGTTTGGAATGAGCTGAGGATGCTTTAACTGAAGTGTGATTAATTACATAATGTCTTGTTGCTCCACTATCTGTGACAAGCGATGACTCATGTACTGAGCTCAAACAAGTGGCTGAGGGAGAGCTCAGTACCGTCATGTACTTTGACAGTCAAACAGTCAAACCAAAAGATAAATCACTAATCTGTGTGATGATGATAGTCATGATGATTCTGTATCATTCAGTGCTGTGATTCCCCATATCACTTAGGTACAAATCAGAACAATCTAATAGTACTGGAGATTAAAATGTGTACAACCTTCATCTGCTTGGAAAAACACTGTTTTCACTAGAGATGAATTTGGACTATTTAAGCTGCCCATCAAACCAAAACTTTGTTCAACAGATCATTAGGCGTACATTACTGAAAAATAGGCCTAATGCATCTTAAGTGGCACTTAAAAGTGATTTAAGATCTGTGGCATTTATCAAATTTCTCTTTAAAATTTCTTACATTTCTTAGATTTTTCTCTTACCAGAGAACCAAATGAACCTGAGTGGTCCAGACCTGTCATACAATTCCTGATGGGGAGAAACACTTGTCAGACTTAGAATAATAATGTCTTAAAGGAGAAGTACAAGGTGTACAATTATATTCTGAGGCTCTACTAGTACATCTTTGCATGATTTACAGATCAGTAACTCCGTATGCAGCCCCTCAGTTCAGCCTCTGCTTGAAACAGGCTGTTTCATCTCCTGTCTATTTGAACCCCCCCCCCCCCAATGAGCCTACTGGGTTCTCATTGGCCAGCTCTCAGAAACTGTGCAAACAATCTGACGTCATCATGAGGAGAAAGTAGAAGTAACATCGCAAGTTCAACTCAAGTTTGAGAACTCTGGCCTTTTTAACATGGACCTTCATCATCATAACAGTATAGAAATAACATGAAATCACAAAAAGCATTGTAATGTCCCCTTAAAAAGCAAACAGTATGACACAGAAATCAACTAAGTTAAAACTATAGCTAAATACTCAACTTAATACAAAACTAATTTGCAAGGAAGTTGGATTCACGATGCTGATTAAATCAATATGTTTCAGTAGTTTCAAGGAAACATTCTCTCACTGTCACTCAAACAGCTGCTTCAGGGTCTCTGTCCAGTAGTTGGATTGCACCTCACTGGTAACATCACTTACTATATAGGCTATAATATTCTGTTCACTTGAGAGAGAACTTAGAGAAGCTAAGGCATACTCTTACTAACAGTTTGTTCTCAGCAGCTTTGTTAGTCAGACATTTAAATGGACTCCTGGTGGTAAGATAAATACATTTGATTAGATTTATTATAGCTCTGCCTGCTATTTGTTACAGGGGTCAGACTCGGTTGTCTGCATGTGTGAAAGCCTTGATGTGGCCTGTGTTTAGGTTACTGTAGCATGGAGCTGAGCCTGCAGGCAGGCAGCTAGACCTTTGCAGAGCTATTATTACAATCAGTCTGGATGTCAAACTGGGAGTCAGTCATAAAATCTCCTGCTCTGTGTGACCAGATTGGGCTGATGACTGGCAGAAAGGATACTAAAATATAAAATGACCTATATTAAACAGGGAGGAACAGGTGCACACAGTAACACCTTTGAGCACTGGACTTTCAGGACATGAAATGCACTACAGAAACACAAGGGAGGGAAATAAAAAAGGGGAAAATAATTAGTCTATACTGGCAACAGAGACCCAATTTATCATGATTTATTATATAGCAAGACGTAAACTTGTATGGGGAGCACGGCACAAAGACAGTCATTCATCATGACATGACATTTCTTTCTCCAAGCCTCTGGGTTGACTGTTTGGCGGACTGGTTTCTAAAAAGGGCTATTACACTCTCCTCGGCACACAACAAAAATATTTTGATTCATGGCCCCATGATGATCTATAGACAGGTCTCTAAAGTGTTTTTCCAATAACAACGTCTCTGAGCTAATAGATTGCCAGATTGAATTAACTGGTTCATACAAAGCTAGAGTACTAGGGAGAGCCAAAAATGTAAATTGATTACCCTTGCTTTCATTTGACAGACCACTCTTTGAATATTGCTGGTTGTCTTTTTCATCACATAACACACCAATAGCAGAGATTTAGAGATACCAGTATTAATTCTAATAACAGGTGCTTTGCATTTTAATATCTTATGCACTCTGCATGAAGACAACAGTCTATCTACACCTTGCTGTTTTAATATAAATATCTCTGTTGCTTTATATTTAGTGTTCAGTGATATATGGATTCCATTATCAGGGTTTTTATTAAAGTGTATTCATTTTGTTGACTTTTCTCCTCAGGACTTTTACAATCCTGGCATGAAATACGCCTATAATGTTTGCATTTTGTCACAGTAACAAATAATTGCATGATATATGAAACACACATGAAAAGACCAACTGATGGAGCAGCAATGTTTGAAATATTATATGAAAGCTGTAGCACAGCAAGTGGTAAAGGCTTAAATCTCCCTGCCCAGCATTATGTTGCTGAAAGCTGCATGTGTAAGTTTATGGCTGAGATTTTATTGACCCTGAAAAAAAAAAAAAATGTCTTTACATTTTATGAGTCATTTTTCTGGTATTCTATTACTACATGAAACATAATTCAAACAAAAAAGCCAAGTTGAAAATACATTTTTTTCAACTTTTGCACCACTGTAGATCCCTTAAATACAAGCTTGTAAAGCTTTTTCATCACCCTGTCTCTATAAATGCTCCATTCCAGACAGACTGCTGTGTACTCTGAGATTTGTTCTCTGGAAACACAGATGGCTCTACTATATCAACTGAAAACACACACTTCCTCTAAATAGTGTAGTCCTTTTGTAAACATGAGCGTCTCCTTGGCAGCCTACTGTACATGCAACCATTCCACATATTCATTATCTTACTACTCTCAGTTTCTGCTCATTTATTGTCTTGTATATTGTAGCAACATTTCTGTCTTTATTTATTATGTATGTGCTGTGAATATTATTATTTTTTAACTTACTCTTCTTTTCTAATTCATGCAGTTTTTATTGCAAACTATCTTTTCTCTGAAGGCTATTTTTCTTTCAAAATACATTTCCCTTACTGACCATTTTGATTTGTAATGGCATCTTTCATCTCAGTGTCTTTGTCCGTTTGGACTAAAAAATGGACATGTGTAATTGATTGTATATGAGTTGAAACACAATTGTACCAAAATATAAAACATATCAATGAATACACAATGTATTATAGATATTGTATTTATTCATATGATTATTTATTTAATATTGAACAGTTTGAGTTGTAGAGCACATATGCAACAGGGACTGTCTAATAATCTTCTGCATCACTGTGTCTCTGGCTCTGTCGAGGGAAATGAGATAGGTTTGAAATCAGACAAAAAATCTCCTGTCTTTTTTATTGCTTCCTGGCTTAAACATTGGGGGAATATCATCATTTACATATTTTATGCTTAAGGCTCAATCTAAATTGTGTTCTGTTATCATAGAGAGCCAAACACTGGAGGAAAATCTATACAGAGAATTAAATGAGTGAAACTACATTAAGCAAAAAGTTTTGATAAACTGAAAAACACAAAACTGGAATCACTGTTACTTTATTCCACAGGGAGCAAAAGTCTGCCAGTGTGTGACGAAAATTAACATCAGTTAATTGATACTCAAAGTGAATATATCTCTAAAACTAATATGTGTGAATTTCTTTTTAATATAATTCAAGTAAGTGCAGGATATTTAAATTTCCCATGTTACTACAAGTATGCCAAATTAAGGAATTGAGGTGTAACACTAAATCTCTAAAAAGGCATCACAGGAGTGATCAATCAGGTTTCATTATCACACAAAGACAGGGGGAGTTAAAATGTGAGAAACTACAAAGAACTGACTGTTCAATAAACCCCTGCCCTGAACAAAGCTTAGCAGCCAATAGGCCTGTCAAGCTTGGGATTTCTTCTTCTTCTGAAATGGCGTGTATGGGGCTCAAACGATGTTCAGCATTTTTACAAGTTTGGAGGGTGTTCTTTTTTTAGCCTTTCCAAAACCAAAAACACAAGAGCTCAAATGTAAAGAATGGGTTCTGCCACTCAAGGCAAGGCAGCTTTATTTATATAGCGCATTTCATACCCAGGGGCAACTCAATGTGCTTTACATAAAAACAAACATTTAACAGTAAGAATTGGAAACAAAAAAACATACAAAAATACAATTTGAAAAATGCAGTGTGGCTTTCTGCTCAGATGTAAGATAGGCCAATGACATTGCATTTAGAACAAAATAACAGTCAGATACTTTTTCTCATCATGCTTACATTACTAGGGCTAACAAGCTATATGCAACAAGGACAATGCTGTTTCTTTATTTCCATGTATCATCAAATGGTGAGGATGCTTGACTTGTTTGGGAAATGTAATTTTAGCCTGACTCTTGTAGCAGAATATATATATGTATGTATGAAATGGTCATCAATTGTATATTCAAGACTTACAGGGTTTTAGTTTAAAAACAAGCCAACTGTAGACATTGAAAAATCAGGTAGAAACAGATGTTTCAACCAACTCATAAAGTAATTTCAGATGCCAAAATTGGCAGCTAGAAATGAGAAGCCTCCTTTTGTTAACCTTGGTTGTAAATTAACGATTCACTGTTTCACTGTTAAGAATTTAGAAAATCTGCGACAATTATCACTGTGAAACATATGTGCTGTGCAAGGGAAAGCTTCACAGGTGTAGCAACAGTAATTATGAATCAGTTGTCATCAATCTGACAACCCTGTCTCTTAAATAACGTTTACTAATTTGCAACAGGAAATAACATAATGAGAAAAATATTTTTTAATTGAACATATGCCACCAATCCATGCTTACAGCTACTTAAAGATGATTTCCAGCTTGTATGGTTAGGTTTAGGCACTCAAAGCACTAAAGTACATGTAAGATTGTTGTATATTGTTGTATATTGAATATTGTACAAGTTGAAAAGAACATGACTGGATGTGTTTATGCTATTAACATTTAACCAAAACCCTCATCTTTAGCTGACCTTAGTGCTTTGTTCCTTATTAACCTAACCACATGTGGGATTCAGGGTGCAAACTCTGGTCTAAGTAGGGTGTACATGTGTGGTACATATCCCTCAAAATGTATTTAGGAAAACAAATTTTAAATGCAATTTCTAGTTATTTCACAATAAGCATCACCAGACAGTTTGTTGTGCTATATTTTGGATAGGAGTTGGTTTCTACTTCCAATGTATTTAATTGTTCATTAACATGATATAGTCCTCTAGCAACCTCAAATCCTGTGGGACTGTACTTATTAACAAGGTAGAACATGAAGCTTCGGAGGGTTCCTATACCTTCAGATACTTGCTGGTAAAAGAATTGTTGCTAATTTTAAGCCTGGGCACAGCAGAGGCTGTAAATAAATCATTAGCAGTGTCGGAAACAATACAATTAATTTCCAGGTTTTACTGGGAGATGACAAGCAGGCGGTCGTTGGCAGAGGAGTAATAACAGTGACAGAGGAACTAGAAGAGCTATAAAGAGAGGGGACAAAGATCCTGGCTATCAATGGTTACAGCGGGGGTTTCTGCCATCAGGTGTTGCAGAAAAATAGTGATGATGCAGGGTGAGGTGAATGTTTTCAAAGGAGCGTTGAAGATGAACAGGAAACTGGCGTCTGGCTGGGATGATGCCAGCATTTTTTCTCCCTGAACAGATGCTGCCCAGTGCCACAGTTCTTTGTTCCCTTCTCCAAAGGCACCTGGTGTTGTATACACACAGCATAAAAATGCTCACCTTGATGCCAGTAAAGGACATGTTGTAGTGGAGAAGAATAAACCAGTTTTAAGCCATCAATGATCCACTCCAATTTTGATGAGCTGCTTTGTAAACTTTGTAAACAATGATGAAACAGAGAGCTACTTTAAAATTTTGCATTAGAAATTCAGGGCTCAGTTTGAAGTACTAGAGGTGTCTCATTATTTTACCCAACTGGCTTGATGGATATTTCATGCCACAGCACTAGATAGTGATGCTGACAAATTGTCAAGAAATGTGAGAAATGCAATGTGAGCTTTCTCTTCATTACCACATACATAGCCACTGTCTGGAATGAGCTAATAACTAATAGTCATTTATGACAGACAGAAGAGTATGAAAATGGATTATACAATTTATTACACTTAGTCGATGCAATAGAAATACTATCCATAATAATAATACAGTTAATTAAAATTCTTTCGTTTCGAATGGCTCTTTGTACATCAGTGGGGTCCTCTGTTCTGCATCAATCAGATCAAATGCTTTGTGAACTAATGTGTTGGCCATTGTACTAGTCACTGAAAACAGCAAGTGGATGATTTATCCATTCACAGCCTCATTGTAAGGACTAAATAATAAGCAATAGATAAATGTTAAGATACAGTAAATAATCTAATTGTAAGAAGAATTAGTTATTTGTTTAATTTAAAAAAAATTGTACATACAATATTTAAAGCTGATACAAACAATATTTTGTATCATCTTTTTAAACATAATTTGAATCATTTAAAAATCTGAATACATTTGCTGTTTGTAACTGAGGACTGTAAAAAAGACAAATACGGTTAGATCCTTGTGCTCCATATACAGTGCATCTGGAAAGTATTCACACCCCTTCACTTCCCCCACATTTTGTTAAGTTAAAGCTTTATTCCAAAATTTATTAAATTCCTTTTTTTCTCATCAATCTACACACAATACCCCATAATGACAAAGTGAAAAAGGTGTTTTAGATTTTTTTGCGAATTCATTAAAAATAAAAAAACTGAAATATTCTTCACTGCAGATCCTCTCAAGGTTAGATGGTGAGCGTCACTGCACGGCTATTTTCAGGTCTTTCCAGAGATGTTGAATCGTTCAAGTATGGGATCTGGCTGGGCCACTCAAGGACATTCACAGACTTGTCCTGAAGCCAGTCCTTCATTGTCTTGGCTGTGTGCTTAGGGTCGTTGTCCTGTTGGAAGGTAAACCTTCGACCCAGTCTGTGGTCCTGAGCGCTCTGGAGCAGGTTTTCATCAAGGATCTCTCTGTACTTTGCTCCGTTCATCTTTCCCTCGATCCGAACCAGTCTCCCAGTTCCTGCCGCTGAAAAACATCCCCACAGCATGATGCTGCCACCACCATGCTTCACCATAGGTATGGTATTAGCCAGGTGATGAGAGGTTCCTGGTTTCCTCCAGATGTGACGCTTGGCATTCAGGCCAAAGAGTTAAATCTTGGTTACATCAGACCAGAAAATCTTGTTTCTCATGGTCTGAGAATCCTTTAGGTGCCTTCTGGCAAAATCCAAGCAGGCTGTCATGTGCCTTTTACTGAGTAGAGGCTTCCTTCTGGCCACTCTACCATAAAGGCCTGATTGGTGGAGTGCTGCAGAGACAGTTGTCCTTCTGGAAGGTTCTCCCATCTCCACAGAGGAATGCTGGAGCTTTGTCAGTGACCATTGGGTTCTTGGTCACCTCCCTGACCAAGGCCCTTCTCCCCCAATTGCTCAGTTTGGCTGGGCGGCCAGCTCTAGGAAGTCCTGGTGGTTCCAAACTTCTTCCATTTATGAATGATGGAGACTCTCTGTGCTCTTCGGGACCTGTTATGCCTACAGACTTTTTTTTTGTACCCTTCCCCAGATCTGTGCCTCGATACAATCCTGTCTCAGAGGTCAGACAATTCCTTTGACTTCATGGCTTGGTTTCTGCTCTGACATGCGCCTAAGGGGACCTTACATAGACAGGTGTGTCTCTTTCCAAATAATGATCAATTGAATTTACTACAAGTTGTAGAAACATCTCAAGGATGATCCCTGGAAACAGGATTCACCTGAGCTCGATTTTGAGTGTCATAGCAAAGGGAGTGAATATTAATGTAAATATTTCAGTTTTTTATTTTTTATACACTTGCAAGAATTTATATAAAAAAAATCGTTTTGTCTTAAAAAGGTCAAAGGTGATGCCAAATCTTTTGTCATCATGGTGTATTGTGTATAGATTGATGAGAAAAGAAAGGAATTCAATTTTGGAATAAAGCTGTAACATAACAAAATGTGGGGGAAGTAAAGGGGTGTGAATACTTTCTGGATGCACTGTAAATAAAATTTGCACACATTTGGTTTGTGTTTTGCTTTCACACCTCCATCTCACTGCTATGCATGAACACTACAGATGCTCAGCTTCTCACAATTGTCCAGGAAACTCTGTTTCTATTCAACAAACCATCCCTTGCAGTAAAATATAACAAAGGGAAAAGAGACACAATACTAGATTTAAATATATGTCGTGGGAAAAGCAACAACATTACAAACAACAACGTTCCTTTGCTAAAGCTAAAATACAACCTTTTCTTTTTCTTGGTTATGTCGCCTTCCTGCATGCAGTACATTTACTTGAATATGACTGAAATAGTGCTAATGGTTTATGGTCCTAATGAGCAGGTTGGCACCTTGCATGGCAGCTTCTACCATCAGTGTATGAATGTGTGTGTGAATGGGTGAATTTTGCCATATAGCATAAAGCACTTTGAGTGGTCAGAAGATGAGAAAGGTGCAATATAAATGCAGTCCATTCACCATTAATGAAAACATGTTGCTGGAGTCCAGGGGTGAAAATAATTCACGTAAAGGTCAACAAGAAAAATACGCATTGTCTATGCTGTAATAATGTTAATACAAGATCGATAACAGGCACACAGTGAAAAACAAAAGTGACTCTCTTCCATAAAAGACATCCAGTTTGTGACTAGTGTGTCCTCTGTATTGACCTGAGTCCTTTCCTGTCTGTTTCTGTGTCTTGTCCCAATTAATATGATGGGTGTGCCTGTCATAACTGTGGCCAAGACACTAAATTAAACAGGACTTGACATTGCACAGAACAGCAATTAAACTCCAAACCTCTGATCCCTCTCAAACCCATGTGACTGTGCTGCCTCTCCAGAAGAAAAATAAATACTGACGAGCATGTCAGATCTGTCGAGATCTCAAGACTTCACGGAGTTTTACTTTTAAAATATTATTTAAAAATACATTAAAATGCATTAATGTTTAGACACTATGTGAGCAGTATGATGACACGTGATGGTTTCATTGTTAATTATTTCTTAGAGGTTACTCCATGACACAAGTTGGAATATGTGTATAAGGATAGGTGGTACTAGAGGAAATACTATAACACATTATTTTAATAGATTCAACCCTAACCCTAACCTCCCTTTAAACTCAAGCAGTAAGTAAACACCTGCTGAAGTTAGGGATAACTATGACTGAGTATGAATGATGAGCACTGTGCTGTACATGACTAGATTGGTCTGTTCTAGACCAGCATAAACAAAACAAGTATAGATGCTGTTGTAGATACAATATGTACAAGAAAATATGCTGTGAAAGACACTAAACAGCTTAAAGATGAAATTGAGATTTTCACTGATTGCTTTGTTAGCAAGAGAGAGTTTTTCCATAGAAAATCTGAGACTAAATTTATATATGTCTACTGTCTGATTACTGTACTGTCTGAATACTTGTTGGACAATTAACGTATAATGCTGGCATAAGTTATGTATAGATGAAGCCTGATGTAAAGGAGGTTCTAATCAAGATTTTATGCCCCTTTAATATTGGGTATCTGCCGAGTCCCTATATCAATCAATCAATCAGACTTCATTCATATAGCACTTTTCATACAATAAAATGTAGCATAAAGTGTTTTACATATTAACAGCAAGCAAAAGCAAAGAAGCAAAACCAAAAGTCACACACACACACACACACACACACACACACACGCGCACACACACACACACACACACGCGCACACACACACACACTTTCTCTCACACATAACACATGCATACACACATAGAGTCTAATCCAATACCCGTATTTACATAGCAGCATGAGGATATGCAATATTGACTAAATATGTCTGGCACATTGAAATAACAGGTATTACCTACAAAATTGGACTAATGAAGTTGAATGAAGATGAAATAACAGATTTGTTTGCCTCTGAGCTTTGGAGCTTTCAGCATCAGTGTATTTTGCCAATCAGGGTGTCAGACCTCAGAATTACTCACACTGCTATGCCCAAATAATTTTTCCCATTTTTACACTACCACTAATTTTCACTCTCATATGTGTGAAATCTTCGCACGATAGAGCCCTAGCTGTTATAATGGAGCAGTGCCCAGCAGGCTGAGGTGGACAAAACACAGTGGAGTGCAAATAAATGATCATAATTGAATCTGGTTCATTTGCTGATATTGATCCAACAGTACCAACAAATCCTTAGGATTTGCTCAGAGCATCTTTGCCTCATATAGCTTCTTATTCCATACCACATAGCTCTATTGTGGCCCAAAAACAATAAAAAAACAGACCAATAAGCCAGTCTTTTGCACTAGGTGACATGTTTTTTCATTACCATGAACTGCAGTTTATTTTGAGTCAATTCAAATTCAATACCCCTGTCCTTGGGCCATACATACTATTGAGCACGATTGTGTATGCATCCATCCTGAAAATAGCTAATGCATTAATTACTATTATAGTTTCAGAAACATTTACTATAACTACAATGCTCATCTCTATTATGAACACAGTTTTCATATTACATATTTGAAGCCTGTTTTTAAAGATTCAGAAGGAAAGATTCAGTTGGGAATGATTGCCACAGATAAAGATATTTTGTATGCAGTTTATTCCAAACATGATTGAGTGACACCCTTTAAAGATTATGGTAAATGGACTACATCTATATAGCACCTTTCTAGTCTTCCAACCACTCAAAATGCTTTACACGACATGCCAACATTTAACCATCGACACACACATTCATACACTGATGGCAAAGGCTGCCATGCAAGGTGCCAACCTGCTCATCAGGAGGAGTTTCTAAAACTCATTCACACACACTCACACAGTCTTCAGGAGCAATTTGTGGTCCAGTATCTTGCCCAAGGACAATTGTGAACTGGAAGAGCCGGGGATTGAACCACCAATCTTCCAATTAGAAGTTATTATGCCGAAGATTGCGTTACACAAAATGCCAGCTGCATATATAAAAATCACTTCTCAAATGTCAAGCAAGCACAACTTTGAGTGATGTATCCAATGTTACAGAGAGTGCCCTGGATTTTCAGCATTAGCACACAGCCAGGAAATAAATTGCATTGGGACTATTCAGGCATTGGTTCTGGCACATACTGTAGGTTCCCAGACATCATCAGGCACAACCAAGCCTTGACATATCCAGCAACATTATTCAGATTTTTTTCTACTGTGGAAACAAAAATGTAATGCCTTGTGACTCAAGTGTTCTCTTATATATGTATGTCTTATATATGAATATGAATTAAACAAGGCAATTTGTATTTTAAAAATATACATCAAAGGAATTTTAAAAACCTTCCAACTTATAGTACAGTATTTACAGTAAATGTGATGTTATGGGAAATCTGGTAATGATACTTATTCAATAACACTACAGTATGGACAATATTCTGAAAATAAATCATTTTGACTGACAAAATGGGAGTAGACTGAGGGGCTTCTCAACTGATAATTCAGATCACCGATGCTTAGGGGGCAAGCCAAGTAATCACACCAATAATCAAAATGCAGCTTTACTAAAAAGGGTAAAAAAATTGCTATGGAAACTATTTTCAGAGCTATTTTGTCTTTTCTGTTTTAAAGCATATTTCTGACTGCAGGTCAATTTATTATCACATGATAACTTCATTGAAAAGATTATTTGGAGGGGATCTTATTTCTAGCCAGTATATCTAATAATGTTGTGAGTCATTCAGCCAAACACCATGATTAAAAAAAACATGACACAGATCACTGTGTTGCTGAAAATATTTTCAGACAAGGCTTATGAAAGTAGTGGTGTGATGTATTCCACTTTTTACAGACACATTGAAAACAAATGTTCACTTTTTACAGTATACTTCTCGAAAAAGCATTACCTCCTCTTGATGAAAGAGCACAATAGCTGGCTGTATTTTTGTGTGTTAAAAAGAGACAGGCCAGATCACGTGTCATCAGTTGTGCAGAGCTGGGTAGAAATGCAATGACTTAATGAGAGGATGTTTGCTGTGGAGCCTCTCCAGCCAACCGTGTCACATCACAGAGCAGCCAGGTAGTCATTAGAGGGACAGATGGTGCCGCGGTTGATTGGTCTCTCTGCTGACCTATTTGAAAGTGTTTTTCCTCATCATGCCTCTCTTCAGAAGCGGTGAGCAATGTAGGAAATAGTGAGGTCCCAATAAAGACAGAAATGACTTTGATAAACTGCAGGAGGTCTATTGCGGCTTTGATATGTGGGAACATCTAAAGGGCTCAATGGGCTTGTGAATTACTCATGACTAAAAGTGCAAAACATTCTTCTTATTACATGAAGCGATATAGCCAACTGTCACTTTGCCATCTCAAAATGTTCCCTATGCACAAAAAACATCTGCAAGCCAGCCATGAGATGGATTACATGCAAAATAAAATTGTCAAAGCTGGATTGAATGAGAAAGTAAAGATGATTTTATATAAGTCTGCACTCTGAAAGAGGATGTGCTGAATGAAATATCAAATGCAGAGAACAGGCAGGCTGCTTTAATATCTGAGCAGCCATCGTTTCCAGAGATCCCTGTAAGCTCCTTAACAACCAGACTTTAACATGTAGAGAAAATATCCAACCAGTAGTCGCTCTTGATGAATTTTTAGTTCTGAATTAGAAATAACCCAGCAAGCAGGAGAGGAACAAATAGTGAGTTTAATTTTGCAACATTTTCAGAACGGATTGAAAGAGGATACAGCAACCACGGCAAGAGTATTGAAGGCTAGATGGAGGAAAGATAAAGTATGGGTCACTTCTGTGATGGCTGTTACAGCATGTCTGACATCAAAAGACACAGCAAAATGTGTTGAGTCTCAAAATAAAGAAGATGGTGAATAACATGAATGAAGCAATCTATAATTTAAACTGTCTGCCTTAAAACCACAAAAATAACATCTTATGAAGGGTAAACAAACTCTTGCAGTTCATGACAAACAGTCAAATTAGTCATGGCTGTCTTTTTTTTGTACAGTTCTCAGGATATATTTTCACTTTTGGGGAATTTATGCAAAACTCAACAAGACTTCACAGCTCTTTATTAAGTTATCCAGCAAAATCAGAGTCAAAGTAGCACATAGTTCAACTTGAACAACTCTACAATGGTAATGTTTCTAACCTTGAGGCAATTCATACTGAAGCAGAAATTAGCAACTGCATTTCTGCAATTGTGAATTACTGTACTGCAGTTTCTCCAATGGCTTTTACTCATTTTTCTCTTGTTGTTTTGCATGTGCTTTATGATGCTTCATGCATGTTTATAGTCAAAAATGAATATTCACATTTAGTAGGTTTGTGTATTGGCTGTACATACTTGGTGCATGCTTGTGGGAAGTGAGGAGATATTAACTCTGTATTCACATAATCTAATATTTCTTAAGCAAGTTAACAGTTGACTGATCTATTCTAAATCTGCAGTTTCAAGTTGGGCTGAAACTAAAGATTCATTTTTTTATTGATTGATCTGTAGATTATTTTCTCTATTACTTGTTTTGTCAAGAAAATGTCCTACACTGTGTCCTAGAGCCTAAGGTTATGTCCTTAAATGTATTGTCCCCACCAAGAGTCCACAATCCAAGATATTCAGTGAACCATCACACACATGACTAAATATACCAGAAAATATTCACATCTCAGAGCTGGACAAAATTACTCAAAATCAAAACAGCTGGTTAAATGTATCTTCTGTATACTGGCAAATCATTGCAGCTTTAATGCCAAGTGTCTGAATAGATATAAAGATATTGAGCTAGTTAGAAAAATATCTTCTGCTGTATTTCGCCATATATCTTTTAAAACCTATTTCCTCAAAGTGAATATGAAACTGTCTGTGTCTGTTGGTGTTGAAATGTGAACTCACCAGAGACAAATAATCTTGTCACGCAGCAAGTGATGACCTCGGGACACCTTACAACTGAATTAACCAGTTATTGCAGCATGATTCACATTTTAATTCAGTGGTGTTGCCCTGCAGAGGTGATGCTGGGGAACAAATTTACACAAGAGTGACAAATTGTAAATGAGCCCTCAAAAAACAGACTCAGTTTTGGTAAGAATTACTATTTTGTGGGAATAATGAATCCCCCTTTAATAAATATACTTGACAAATGAAGCAATGCGTTAGTTCATGCAGGACACGGAAGTCAGCTGTAATCAGCTGACAGCTACTGATTGAATCAGCACACCTGATCAGTCA
Organism: Scomber japonicus; assembly: GCF_027409825.1. Classification (NCBI taxonomy): domain Eukaryota; kingdom Metazoa; phylum Chordata; class Actinopteri; order Scombriformes; family Scombridae; genus Scomber; species Scomber japonicus. The sequence continues at coordinate 16,613,951 of NC_070588.1, forward strand.
CACACCAATCACAGCCATTCTCACCACAAGGCAGTACCTTTAAATATGACTCCCACCTACACTGATCTAGCTTCACCATTGCTCACACTGCTGCTGGCAAAGCTGGCCTCCACCACCCCAGCCTAAACCATTCTGGTTCAGGGTCCCGTCATGGCTCTAGGGTCAATCTGCAATTCGTGTCTTGCTTTCGGCCCACTCCAAGGGGTCTTGCATTGCGCTCCCTGTTTTTAGCTCAGCATGCTACTGGCTAATACAGGGAGCATCTTAGAGTGGAACCTTCAACACCAAGTAAAACTGTATTACTGTACAATATTGCATTTGTACTCCATACAGCTACTCTGAGAATCTGCAGGTTATTCGTCCAGATGGCCAATAAAATGCTGAACGATCTGTATAGTCTTTGCTGTGAATGGCAAAATGGACCATATGCTCGTCCATTGTGTATGATACAGATGCCCCGCCTCCCAAGTGCTACATCAGCTACAGATCATCACCTCTGGAATTTGCAGTGATTTCAAAAATACTTTCACGTGGCAGATGTTTTCTAAAATGGTGGATGAACTCAAGTTGTCCATTTGATATTCATCAGGTACATAAATATGTAATGAGATCCAACCCCAGACAATTATGTGGTCACATTGATTAAAAATGCTGATGATAGTGGACATTTACAGCATCAATATAATGTCATGCAAAGCTTTTAACAACATAATTAATGATAAGGGTCACAATTGTTGCAGATAGTGTTCCTTGCCTGGCTAATTGTAAATTGTTTATATGCTGATTGCTGGGAAAAGTAAAAGCAAAAGGTAATTTATTTAGTTAGTATACCAAACATGAAATTCTGATCTCCAGATTAATAGGGGTCTGTGAAAGTGTGGTTTATGAAGCCAGACATTGATGTCTGGATAGGGTAAACGCAGCTGTGGGACCTGCACATGTGACAGGAAGTAATTAAGCTGCCATTACACACGCCTGCTCATCTCTGCACATCACTAAAGCCTTTCAAAGATTTTCCTCTTGTACCCTCCCATTTCACGGTCATAGTACTGTAAATAGCCGAACATGACCCTTCTGTCACCACAGCCTTTCCCTCCTCTAGTAATATCAGCATTAATGATTAATCATTATGCAGGGGGGAATCTGGTGTTCTCGCCTCATTATCTGACAAGCTGCAGCTCCCCAATAAACCCCAAAGACACCTCTATCTGAATCTTCTAATCCCTCTCCTCTTGTTCAGCCCCGTGGCAACGTGAAGAGAATCACCAGGCCTTCTTATGAAGCACTTCAACGTGACACATCTCGTTGACCACAGTTACACCTGCGATGTGTTGCACTTGTGTTTGACAGCGGAACAGAAAGTCGTCGTGAACCCAAAGTGCAAGACACACGTTTATTTTGTGACGCTGCTGTGTCTCTGTGTATACCTCTGAAAAAGGTTCTCTCCGACTCACCGCCTTTCCTTTCCCTCACTCCCAAAGCTTTGTCATGAAATATGCATTCACATTCAATATGTCGGGATCCAGAGTCAACACGCAGAACCAAAAGAATAACCTGTTTCCTTTGCCAATCCCAGAAGTAAAACCTGCTTCTTCTCACTTCTGGCCCCTTTTCATCAGTACAGCACTTTTTATAATTTATGAACCAAGTTAAAGCTGTGAGGTAAACACAATTACAGCTGGCCTCCATGAGTCATTCTGCCACTGGCTCAGACCTTTTGTCTCCATTGATCATCATCTGAAGAAGGAAAATGGGACTCTTGATGATACGTGTCCAGCTTTCCCTGTTACTATTCTCTGAATTAAATTAAAAGTATGAATACAATTCTCATTAATTAAAGTATATCACTGAATCAGAACCTGCTCGGCATGAATATTTTTTCATATCATAAAATAGTCAGTGTTATAATATTTGTCAGAAATAATGAGCATCATGTAAACTTGGCTGTGTGTTTCTACAAGCATGAAGCAAAGAGGCTGCAGAGCTAGGACTGGAAGCAGGGCACAGTGACAGATGATGGGAAACATATAGCTCTAGGGCTACTATTATAGGTACAGGATACAGAATACTAACAGGAGATGAGTATCCCTAGAGAAAGTCCAATGTCCAAAAAAGTTTAGCCCACTCTAAAACAGAGAGAGATAGGGATGTGCATCTACTTCACTGAGGACGATGTGATACGTATCTTGATACATTGCAAACAATCCAATACATTAAAGATACATGTGAGGCGACTACTAATGTGACAAGATATGATTCACCACAGTGCACTGTGATTCAACATGTTTTGACTCAACACAATGTGATTCAACGTGATATGACTGGATTCGAAACAATGCAAAAGAATGATGCTATGCCAGTCAATATAGTACATAGATTTTGATTTAATTTCTTAAGCATGCTGTAAATCATAAATTAATCCCCCCAAACAAGTGCCATTTCTGTTACATATTTACGTTTTTGTTTCTCATGTACTGCAACTAAGAAATCATCTCATCGCTGTTTCTTTTTAATCTCTAAAAAATAATAATTTGGGCCTTTCAAATAGACAGGCTTTCACACAAGTCCTTCGTAGTGTTCTCTGACTCCAGTTTACATGCATATGCTCTGTGACCCAGACAATTACTGTCAAAATAGTTTAATAAGCCACTTACTTACGGACAATAATTCTAGAGCGCAAGTTCCTCCCGTAATGTTTTGGCAGCAGAGCGCTGGTGCAGCTTCCCAGTTTTGCTGTGAGAGTAAAGATACTTAGACTTAGACTAACATGCTATTGTTTAGAGAGGAGGAATCAATCTAATATCAAGTTACTGGTTACAAGTTATTGGTCACATTTCTAACTAATAAAGGCATAGGGCCACTACTATTAATTATATATAAATAAATTGGATTTAACAGATACAAAGACATTCGAAACAGTGCATTGCCGGTTCATCTCTTGTATCTGGTGTACACTTTTTTAATCGGGGCAGTTGTATTGTGACAGTTATACTTGTGCACCGGTGCAAACTGGTGAGGCTTTCCATCCCTAATGTGAGGTGAAAGAGACCCATACAATTTTAAAATAAATGTTTCCAGTGTTATTCAGCATATGAGCACAGAACTGAAATACAATGGCAACATTTTCAGCGTTTGTCTAAAACAAATATTAGCTGCAAGACAAAACCCACTGTCTATAAATGCCAGCAGAATATCCTGCATGGACTCTGTCAAGATAAAAATGTTATCAGAAGCCTTATTGATAATGATGCCCAGATTACACCTCTTTTCTTTTTCTACAAGCAGATGGCTGAGGTAGCCAATGAGACAGTGTTGCCTGAGAAATAAATGTATTTTAAGTAGTTGGCCATTTGTCCAAATAGCACCTCTGCAGAGACAAGAATATAATGGACATCCAACATTCAAATTAATTTACATGGACATTCTGATAACTGGCACATCATGAAGGAGATAGGATTTTAGACTTCTATGACATACAGTACGTCTCCTCCATCATGAATAGACACATAGCAAGATACACAATTTAAAGTAAAATCAATACTATCATCATTCTCTGTGATGCAGCAATGAAGTGATTTATGTCCACATCATCAGAGAAAAAGCTTGCTGAAGTGTTGTTCAGGGCAATGTATTCAGTTCAATGGGCACAGAGGCCTAAGATGATGAATGAAAAGAAAAGTGAAGGAAGACCTTGCACCAAATTCATGTGTTCAATTCTATTTTCTTCCACCTGAAACATGAAAGCATGAACTGTATAATGCTTTCCCCTCAAATTGAAAGTGACAAAAACCTTTGAATAGATCTTGTGCTGCCTCTATTTGGTAATTTTGCCTGTGAAGGAATGTTATTATGTTTTAAGTCAAAAGTTCACACGCAGCAAAAATATATGCTTCCACTAAGCCATTTTGGCCGGGAGCCCCGATCTGCTAAGTGGTGTGCAAATAAAGAAAGTAAATGACCATAACACCATATTTCTGGCTGTGGTAAAAGGCATCAAGGACATGAAAACACAGCAAACAAAACAGCCAATCCCCAAACACGATTCACATGAAATTATTGTGTTGTTCTGTATGTCTTTTATGATGACTGCATGCTTTGACCTGCTGCCACATCAGGAAGCAAAAGCCATTTTGTTTGTAGTTTCAAGGAATTGTGATAAAGCTTCATTCAGTGACAAATGCCTAAGAAAGTATAAATATCAATATAGGCTATTATTAAATCTGCAACTGATATTTTGGTCACTTGGGCCCAGTGGCAATGAGCTGTAAACACATAAAACTGATACATTACATTGACATGGTGAACTTTTTTACAGACATTTGATCCATTGTTATACAGTATTGATTCTTTCCACTTTAACTTGATTTAGTGCTGATGAGTTCAATAACGTAACACTAGTGCTTAATATACTGATCCTTTTAACCTTTTTGGAAATACCCTAATTTGCCCTCTTACAAGAGTTTGGTGAGATCGATATCACTCTCATGTCCTTACCAGGGCTGCCAAGTTTTGACTTCAGCTTGATGTGAGATTTATTCCGGGTGGTGGGGTGGAGACTGGGGATGTGCAGAGAACCCAGTATTTGTATTTGTATCTGTATTTGTTGAGACAGCAAAATTATGAGTATAAGAAAGTGGAAAAAGGCATAACAATCCTTTTTTTTTGTTTTTACTATACACTTTGAATATTAAAATGTTAAAATAAGTGTTCTTCAATAAACTCTTCTGTGAAGGAGGGTTCCCACACTGGGTCTCAAATGCAGAACACAGATGACTGCACTGACCACTCAACCAAAGCTCAGCTCTGACCTATTTATACATCCATGACAGACAGCAGAACCGAGTAAGGGAAAGAGATGGGAGACAGTGATGTGGAGCCAGTCCCAACCCGCACACTGTTATTTGATCTGTCCTTTTCTTCTGAAAACAAATCATTTTTTAAATATTTCTACAAAATAAATATTTGCTAAAAACTCACTATTTGTGCTTTTATAAATACCATATTTGGATTTGTCTAGAAGAAACTCTGTAGCACTGTTCAAAGAGCCACTGACATAGATTACTCTGAATGCATGGTAATAAATTACAATATAAAAGATTTGCATATATTTCTCAATTTCCTCCACTGCTGTTGGGCTATGCTGCTCTGTCTTATCTGTTAGTGTCAAAAAGTGAAAATGAAAAGTGTCAATCAATTATTATGCAGGTAATTTGCAGCTCTGTCTTACAATAAATATGACGCCAAAGCTTCTGCTAAGCAATGCAAAGATAAGCTAAAATAAGCTCAGAATTGAATTGTTTTACTTTTCTATCATCAGGTTACTATTTTAATGTTTTATGACAATAAGAGCCAGGCTAGCTGTTTACCACCGTTTTCAGTATCTAAACTAAAATAATCTAAGCTAACCATCTCCTGGCTGTAACTTCATATTTAACAGACAGACATAAGAGTGGTATTTACACATCAAACTCTCATAAACACACTTCCCAAAAACTGTTCATCTAATGTGGACAATTTAGTTCATATAAACACATCTTTGAGATTTCTATATATGAAAGGTTTAAAAAATGTGTCTTTGATGAGTATCTGACTCAACAGAGAAAATCTATATCCATCTCAGCATGACAAAGAAAGTCACATATTTTTTTCAAAAGGGAGAGGCTACAGGACGTCTGCCAAATGGAGAAACATGCCGTTCATCAAATGCCAATACTTCAGGTTCAGAGAAATGTTGTTTATGTAAGGACGGCAAGACCATGCTGCTGGCTTGAGGAACTATCAGGAACAATACTGTGCCCTCATTTGTTGCAGACAATCAAGACCTACAAATCTTAACTTTGTGAGAGGTAAGCAGGTTTCCAAATGAAATGAAATAATTCACCAATGTAATTTTTTCTCCTTTTCAGCAGCCTGTGTGGATAGCTTTGTGTTCTGTTGATTGTTCTGTAGAATTGAAACATCCTTTGTACTTGAAAATACATGTTGGTATTTGTTTTCATTCGATAATTTGGCTGCACATACTGTATGAGCTTACCAACAGAAAGGGAGGACTAAAATGTCATTTTACTGAGCACAGACCATTTAAGATCCTTTAGAGACACTGTGCTACTGAGACCTGGCATATGGTGCATTATTTAGGATGCATTTAACTGATTATACTGAAATGCTTGTTTGCTTTTTCCAAGCCTTTTAAAATCATATCTGGATATAATATTGATTTTGATAGAGTTATAACACATGAAAATCTTATTTAGTAAAATATGCTTTACTGTCAAGATACAGAGCAGTATTTTTTGCCAAAGTAGTAACAAGAGTAACAATGACTACTGGTTGTGAATGATCAGTCCAACAATGAAAATGACATAAAAACAATAAGGTAAAACAAAAAAATTGAGAAAATATAAGGTATCCATCTCCAATTATTATTCAGAGGGGAAACACAGCATGTTAAACTAGCAGCTAGATGTGTCACAAAGGGAACGAATAATGGAACAGAACAAAGACAACAGTGGGTTTCTATACCTATTATAAATTATTTCTTATGTTTATTTGGATTGTGTGCAAGGTCAAAAAAAAAGCGGGGGAAAAAAAGATGTGCAGCTCTGGTTTCATCTCTGCTTGAGAACAGAGTGGAAACGTCCGTCCTCCTGAGCAGACCACTCTGCATGTTTCTGCGTTCAAGCTGTGCTGAATGGATCATTCTCACTTCAAGGTCAGGCAATCAGACAACATGTACTCACTGTTTATGGCAAGTCATGTTTCTAGCTTACTTATTAGTTTGACATATTATTGTAGTGTTAGTATAAATGGGTTTAGACCTTTTCAGCCTTGAATGCATGGTTAGAGTATAGGGCTGCAAATAACAATCATTTTCAAATTGATTATTCTTTCCATTATTTTCTTGATGAATTCATTTGCTGTTTGGCCTAGAAAATATAATGTCTTGTTTTGTCCTGACCAACATTGCACAACCTAAAGACATTTTGTTTGCTATCATATAAGACCAAATAAACCAGAAAATATTCACATTTGAGAAACTGTGGTCAGAGAATTTGCACATTTCTTTCTCAAAAAAATTACTCAAAACATTGATTGTGTATCAAAATAGTTGATGATTAATTTATTGAGTGATTTATTTACTGATTGAACAAATGCATGCATTTTCTACAATACACAATCTATGGTATGATGAATTGAATTACTGCTCTTGCTGTAGTAAAGCATACTTGTTTAGCTCTACATAATTCTTCCCTGTTCTTCTTCATTTTTCTGACATCTAACTAGTTCCACTTTACTGCATATTTTTAGCTTTGTCTCTAGAGCTCGGTCAAAGCCATGCTTAAATTCCCAGTTGCAATAATGTGAAGAACCAGATGGTTAACATGTCTTATCAGCCAATTTGTTCAAGTGGCCAAAATGTGGTCCAAAATGTAATTTCCCCTCTACAACCATCACAGAAGACATCTCCTGACCTTGACTGCCCACAAGGTCAATTATTACTTTTTTCTATTTAAACCTTTATGTCAAGATTGACTTTTTAAAATTCTCTTTTAAAACTTTTATTCTAATGATTGGCTGCTATCTCTGAGTCCCATATTCAGTTCTTATGATACATCCTAGATTTACTATTTATGATGCTCTAATTTCTAAGTTACTCTAAGTCCTTCTGTAGAGTATTTCTTTGAAATGTTTACATGAACATTTACACACTACAAATGAGACAAACCGACAATGGGACAATACATCACTATTTCCCCCCATTTGGTAATATGCTAATATCCTTGCTTATTCAGCACAGATTATGAGCTTCCCTATTGGCCACCACAGAGACTTTGGGATTGTGTGTTTGTGATGTTTTTAATTAAGTATCAGCAATTAAGATTTATCCCCAAAACAAAACACTCCCACAAGCTGTTAAAAGGAAAAAACACACATCATCCAACTAACCAAAGAAAAAAGTCAAAATCTGCAATGCCTCACATCTTGGATCATTATTGGATAATATCCCATTACTGTAACCTCTTCAAAGGACTGTTTAACCCTTATTTCTACAGTTTTATAAAATGGCATCTTGCACTTACATGTCTGTACTGATCCTGTCTCTAGTCTGGAATCAAACTCAATCCGTAAACTCCAGTACTCGTCATTTCCAACAAACCCTGCAACCTCCTACAATCAATCAAGGTGCTTAGCTGTCTTTGCTACACACCGAACGGCCCGGACTAGATCAGTGTGCATTCTGTGTTTGTTTGTAACAATAACTGTGCACAATCAGTAGCAGTTCATGACACTACTCTATTCACTCGGAAAAAGATGGTGGCACGGTTGCATACGGTGGCCTGGCACTCATCATACATTGTGTGCAGTTTTATGTCTTCTCTTTGCCTTAATCGTTTTGCCTTTATCCGTACATATTTTGCTTTCATTTATATTTATATTTAATGACAAAAATCCAATCTACATGGTGAGGGTATAAAGTTGAGGCCAACATCCAAAAATAGCCCTGGACCATTCTCTCTCTCTCTCCTCTCTCTCTCTCTCTCTCTCTCTCTCTCTCTCTCTCTCTCTCTCTCTCTCTCTCTCTCTCTCTCTCTCTCTCTCTCTCTCTCTCTCTCTCTCTCTCTCTCTCTCTCTCTCTCTCTCTCTCTCTCTCTCTCTCTCTCCTCTCTCTCTCTCTCTCTCTCTCTCTCTCTCTCAAAGCTTGCTGTAAGCCATCAAAGATCTGAATTGGCATCACCAAAGAAGAGAAAGGGGGAAGATATGCAACAAAGGACTCCTGCTGGACCCAAACCAGAGATGTTGCAATTACATGGTTGATGTTTTACTGTGGACCCTTAAGCCACCTGAACACCCCCTGTGATCCACCAGCACTTATACGCCTAGGAAAAACTAGAGAGACGAATATGCTTACAATGCTAGAAGCTGTTTTTTAAACAACAGCAACAAAAACACACACACACAGATTAAAGGCAGATGGTGCTGTCAAAGGAAAACTTCTTCAGCAATTTGTTTTCCTGGATGACTCAAACTTATATTATTATCCAAAATGTAAGGTTGCAAAAAGAATTTGACCTTTCAATATTTGCTTAGATTTTTCATGTTATTTAAGGCATGATAGACATTGAAAAAATATTTCCTGAGTAAGCACATTGTCTATGTTGTTCTAAAAAAGGAGTCTCATTATACAAATATTAACTGGTGCTGACAGTCAGTGACAAGGAAGTAGGAAGTATAGCTGCAGAGTAATTACAGAAGTAGATTCATCATAGTTACTGTCAGTAATTATGTCTTGGCAGTTTTCCGGAAATTCAGTGATAAGAGAGATAACTGCTTAATCACAAAGTAGGGAATATGCAAGGGATTGAAGAAAATATTTAGCTAAATCTCAGTTAGAGCAACATATGAACAGATTTCCATGTGTAGTGTCTAAAAAGGAAATTAACATACACAGTATAGGCTTCTACAGTAGTATGCGTATATGTATGCTTCTGGAGAGATTCATACCAACAACTGTGGACGTCCCCATTTGCTTAAAGGTAGTTCCCTCAGATCTCACTGACCATTATCAAAGAGTTGGCTTTTATTTGACTACTGTCTTTTATTTGAGGAAATATGGTATATATTTTAAATGAAAGTTTGTCTATGTCTCTTCGAGTTAATACCACAATTAAGACAAAAGCAGAATAAAAATTTATCAAAGAGCCCTAAGTCTTTACACACACAAACACACTCTATACTGTGCTCTACCATCAATGTACAGTACAGCTTTGTTTACCTTGGTCTCTTGTTGAAATAAAAAGTCCCATATATAGGCCTACTGTACATGTTGGTGTTAATATGTATCGATTAGCAAAAACACTTTCGACTTCTTTCAGCTTCACACAAAATTCAAATTTCACAATGAACTGCTTAAATGCAGCAGAAGGAAAAACAGCTTTTCCCACAGAAACAACTCAGAAATACACTTTCAAATACAAAAACATGTCTCTGGATGGGATTTAAATTACAGGAGGACCAGCGGGTTGTAATTACAGTGCAGTTGTAAGTCTTTCTAAGGTGGGAGTGAAAAATTGTCTATGTACATGGTCTGGTCTGGATTCAAATCACCAGACCAGCATATATAATGTCAAAATCACCCAACCTTACCCTTGATAGATAGATCCATTCAAATTCTGCTTAAGACACTTATTTTGAACTTTAGTGTCAAACTCCGTTAAATAATTATGTAGTAACAATAAGTGACGTAACAATGAGAACAATGTTTATGAGTGGAGAGGACTTCAATGAAGAAAATAATTAATAAAAAATAAGCCATACTAAAAATGAGTTGCTTAGTTGCAGGCAGCTTCTATTCAAGGATATTACTGAGAGAGCACAGTTGGCAATCCTCTGACGCTGAGGCCATTATAAACACAACGAAATATCCTTTATCTGCACTTTGTCCTGAAACATTTGCCCTTCTACAAAGCAATTACAGGAGGAAGGAGGAGCTGAAGGGGCTCTTTTGGAATACAAAGGATGGCACTGCAGAAAGGATTTGGGTCTTTGAGCACTTGGACAAAGAGTGATTAACCTTTATTATCTTTCAACATGTCCCTGTCAGACATCATTAGTGAGAAGACGCTCACAAGAAAAGATGGCATGAAGCAAGCAGGAACATTATGTATGTACACCCCTTTCATTCTGTCTCCATTTATTTTGAGTTCTTTAAACAGACTGAAGAACTGTGCTATGACAAGCTAGTGTAATGTATCCAGAGAAGTTGACTATTAGATTTTTGTATTCTACTCCTTTTTCTGCTGCTTTTTTTTCAAGCAGTTCAGGAAAGCATCATTTACCTCACTGCTTTTCCTTTATGGAACTCAATTTTCTCAAAGCTCAGTTCATAGTGACCTCAACCAGATCGTGCCAAGACTTCCATCGCACATACTGACTCTTTAGTCTCATGAGCAGACTGGGCCATGCTAATGAGCAAGATGTAGCAAGTGAAAACAGTTTCTCTCCACTATATCATCCCTGAGGCTGTGCTCATTACAGGCAAGCACACATAGTCTAAAATACTGCAGAATTATTATTGTTTATGTTGTTATGGTTGTCATTATTTTTTCTAACAGACCTGACAATATTTGTGCACATCAATATTCTTGTTCTGTGCTTTCTTTTATTTTTTTATCATTATTAACTGATATACAATTATTGGCTGACTAATGAATACACTATAGGGACAATAAGCACCATGCTGGTTTCCATTATTTGTTCTGATTTAGTTTAACTTGCTGTCAGCTGTTTTCCTCACACATACCCAAGAAAGCACATATTATTTTTCTCAGAAGCCAGACTTATATATCCGAAAAAAATCAATAGCATCAGTGGTCTCAGTTGATTTCAATCACATTTTCTCATTAAAAGAGAGAAGAATGGTATAGGACTGTGTCTGTGATCTCTCCTTTTAAATATCACTGAACAGATGCTGTCTACCAAGTTGCAGAGAAGTCGACCTTTTCTCTCCTCTGAGGGCGATTACCTCCTGCATAACAAGTTATACTGTTACAGAAGCTCTGAGGGTGTCATTACATTGTACACAAATGCATCACCTACAATTGCTGTGCTGATAAGCTGAAAAAGTTTTTATAAAAGCAACAGAAACACAATCCTATAGGTTCCCCAGAGCTCTCCACAGACACGCAGGAATAACAAGTGAAAAACTGCTGGATGGTTGAGTTTCCTTGATTCCTTTTGACTAAAACATTTCTCAGGTTTGAACTAAAAGCTCTTTGTCAAGCAGACATTGCAGTGACAGCTCCAGTGCTTTAGGATATAAAGATTCACATTGATTCACTTGAACAACAAAACACAAGTCAGAAATGATGTTGCGTTTAAAGAACATCATACTGTATGTTGCAGGACTGAAGTACTTATCATCCCCCTGAGCCATGCCTTTAACATTTTCTGCAGTAACCGCCAAGGCTCCACTTCAGTAATTGGCTGGGGGTTTTGAGGAATATCAATCCCAGGCAAGCTGTGCAATGCTTTGTGCAAGGTGCTGGTATAGTGTCACCTTCACAGGCTACTCTGTGCCCCCCGAGAGCACGGAATAGCACTGAGATCACAGGCATCTCATCATATTTTCTCTGATAACTGCCCTGGATCAACTGAAAGGGAGTCAGAAAACTTTTTTGAGCTACTCTGGTAATAGAGCAGGGCACAGCATGTTGGCTTGGCTTAATAATGTTAACAGTAATGTAACACGCAGCACAGTGCTACACATACATAAATATAAAATAAATCCACTTTTTTCATTGCCATCTGAAAACTCTTGTTTCTGCAGTCAGGTGCTTTGTTTTTGTCTACTTGCCATCTTGACACACTGGGCCCTGGATGACACAGCAATAAATATGGATATGGAAAGGCAGCAGCTTCTTTTGCAATGCAAATGACTGTTTTTAGGACTTAATGTCAAGAAAAACAAACCAACAGTTCACTGTCACTCTTTACTGCCAGTGACAATGGCTTTCTCTAACCGGATGACAGTGGTTGTACCTCAATGGACCTATTATGGTAAACAGAGCTGTTATTTACTATTATGTGTTAAAGGGTACATCTTGTCCTTTTTTGTAATTTTCTTTCATTCTTATACTGTTTTGATGTTGGACATCTACTGTCTGTATACTGCATGGCTTACATTCAAAAATGTGAGGTTAATGTATAAATTCAGTTTGTTGCACATGTTCATAAACATCTGTCCATTCTGTATTCTTTGTCGTTAAGGTTTAAGGTTTGCTTTGTCCACTATTTCAGATCGTATTCCGGCTCAAACATGAACAGATGTACTTGAGAAGTTTGTTTTTTTCATAGTGAAGTTATCTTTGTACCATTTAAGATCCTGCTACATTTCATCTTGTATATAATACATCCCTCCAGTATGGTGTAACTTGCCTAAAGCAGGTCAAAATTTAAAAAGAATGTTTTTTACACCAGTCGGTTAGATATCTGAATAATAAAACACTCCTCATCAAATGATCACATTTGTCCATGTTTTTGCTGAACCATAGTTGCACCCAAGCGGAATAAGACATATATAGACGAGTATGTGTACTTTATAAGTTTAATGAGTGAGACTGAGACATCTTTGAGTGACTGCTAACTCATATTAAAAATGTTGTGTCTGAAGTCACTCCCTATTTACTCTACAGTGCATTAAATATGTATTTTGCATACTGATGTCTGGCTTAGTCAGTGACATCTAGGAATAAATAGATAACCAAGAACAGTGTGGTTTCCAATAGGATGGACCAAAAGTTATCAATCCACGCAAATGACCCAACTGAAAACAAGCATAAAATACATTTGTGGAAAGTCATGCAAGAACCAATGTGGCCTTAAAAACCATCAGGAAATGCTTGGTGCAGGAGAATGACATAGAGCAGGAGGAGACAGGAGTCATCCTACAGAGCAAAGTGCCTCCATGCACCAGAGGGACTCAGTTGCACTCTCCCAACCCCTGCAGAGCAGTTTGATAACAACAGATTAAGTGGCCCTGAGCCAGCAATTGGAGTGAATTGCTTCAATTTGACAAAGATAGTTCCAGCATCATTCAAGGGAGCCAAAGGAGAAACCAGCCAAATCGACCCCTCATTGCTGAATCCAAACAATGACTGCCATCATTGTCACTTATGCCTCCAAAAGGTTTGGCCATGTTGAGAAAGGTAACACTGAGCCCACCATCTACACCATGAACCGCAGAGCCAACAAAATACATCAACTGCAGCAGGAGAGTCAAGCCCTCAAAAACGAATACAAGAAAATCAAAAAGAGGAGATGCAAACTTAAGCCGAGAGAGAGAGAGAGAGAGAGAGACAGACAGACAGTAAGCCTGCTGCATTCATTGCTGATCCCTTTGACTTTACTAAATGTCTACTTGTGGACAAGAGTGGTTGCCATCTCATGTGTTCGACAGATGAGCACAGCTTCCTCCATGACACTCAGTGATCTGAGGAGGGAACAGGAGCTTGAACTCAACAAAGCTCTGATCGGTCTAGCCCAATCTGAGGGAGCCAAGTCTGAAGGAGATAGAGAAGGTCATCAATGCAGCATGCTCAGCCTCTGCTCCAGGCCCCATGATGTACCCTAGTTTACAAGCACTGCCTGAGACCTATGTATGATCTTTAAGGTGATATAAGTGTTGAAGAGAAGATGTTTTCAACATTGTCTCCTGAAGACTGACCAAATTTTATCTCAAGAACAGCTAAATAAAATCCTAAGTGCACAAGGTACTGATATATACTATAGCTATTTAAATATTACAGCATCAGAGCCCCTCTGTAAGAAAAACTATGTGTGACAATACATTCATGAAAAAGTTAGAACAGCAGGTTGATGCCTTCAAGGGTAATTTTGGATTGTTTGTTTGTAGACAGAGGAGATATTATTGGCAGTGGTATTAGCATTGATATGGGTATTGAAGGCATGAATCAAACATATTTTCATTAATTCCTCAGAAATCCAATTGCACCCAGCCATGTTGTCTGAATGCTTTCTATTAACTCAGCTCTAATTCTAAATACGTACAGTAGTAGCCAAATACATTTAGATTATTTTGTCTACATGGCATTTTAAAGACAAAAAAGGACGACACAGTATGCTACACACACATGCTACAAAAGCAAAACAAAGCCATTACAATATATTTTGTGATCTTGAAATAATGGACCTATAAATTCCTCACACGCTTTGCTCTTCTTGTAATAATGTGTGATATATGTTTCAGTGTACAGTATATGGTGCAAGATGTTAGCTCATGTCAGGAGCAAACTTTTTTCTTTGCTATTTGAGGGTCATTGCTCCTGCAGAACTTTTGAAGGGCCCTTTTTGTCACAGCAAAAAAAAAAAAAGGTTTGTATGGTGGTCACTGGGGAAATCAAGTCAAACTTCAACAGGCCCCCCTCCAGACTCCTTCTTCTAATAAGGTAGCTTGAAGTCAGTCATGGGTTGGAATTCGTTCTCAGTGCCTCCCAGTAAAATGCATTTCTTCAGTCTGACATGCTGTATGTGCCCACGAACAGTGATGAAAACAGCCAGCTACTTTATGTGATAATTAAAGTTTAAAAATACATATATTATGAATTCATCTGATGATCATTTCTGACTCACATAACACTATCATATATTCTTATCATGGAGCTCTCAGATTTATTACAAAGAGTAAGGCTCTCACACTCTTGGTCCTCTTTAACGCCTGAATACTGAAAGCTCATATTTATCTATAAAGCCATTTTTGTATTACAACCACTTTATTTGTTCACACTCATGTAGATAAAAGAGATTCTGCTGCACTCTCCGCCTGGAGCCTTCTGCTACTTCATCTAAAATTGCTCGATTTCTTTGACCTTTCTGAATTTAAATCACTGCTGCACAATCTGGCTGCCAATGTTTTGAAGTATTTCAGAATTCAACATGTGTTGGTGTCATAGATTGTCGTATTTGTTTGGTCTTATTTGTGTGTTTTGTTTTCACTTATCTTGGGATTTAGACAGCTATTGGGTTATTTAAATTTTAAGTTGTCTTTAGGATTAAATAAATGTGTTATATGATTGTATTGCAGATTTTAGACGTAACTGCTGTGTGCCATTCTTAAATTGTGAGGTACTTTGTGTTCTTTGTTTACATATCTTCATTAGGACATCTTTAAAAAGAGATTTTTAATCTCAATTAGGTTGTTCAGGTTGAATAAAGGTTGACAAATCAATCACTCAAACAGACTAACACAGGGCAATATTAGATATTGTATCAATAAATGTGGGTACAACAAAGTTACCAATATTATATATAGCCAAAACTTCACTCTGCTTATTTTAAACAGCAGCATAACTTCAAATAATTTTAAGAGTAACTTTTCCTATTTATCCAATTCAGTTTAACTAACTACATAGCACTGGAACCTCAAGGCAAAGGCTGTTAAAGACTAAATGAAATCAGCTAAACATATAAATAATTGCATTTCCAATTGTGATGTTCCAGACTGAATTCTCATAAGCACTGAATGGGAGGAAACACACTTCACCAGGGAGGCTGCTCCAGAGGCCCAGTGAACTTATTTAGACAATGAACAGCAGGAGAATGCTGTAATGTATGTGCAGGTCATAAAAGCAGGAGAATATACAGAATCTCCACCTCCACCACACAAACACACACACACACACACACACACACACACACACACACACACACACACACACACACACACAACTAACTGTACTTAACCATGTATGTCATTTATTAAATTTATGCTGAGTTTAAAGTGTGAGGTTCAAGTGAGCCAAAGTTCAGACAGAAGGCTGAACCCTTATGCAAATATGTATCTATGTATGTATGTATGTATGTATAAGCAGAAATCACAATCCCTTCTCCCTGCTCAAGCTAATGATAAATTAAGACCTGCATCTCAGTTTACAAGGGAATTCTAATTCTGTCTTCACATTATATATACTGTAGCATGTTCACACTAGAAAAATGAACACAATTTGCAAACAATTTTAACATGCACAACAAAATGTATCCATTTCTACACAATGCTCAGCATACACAGAGTAAATCAGCTCTCCACTACAAGACTGCTGTCTCAAAGATAAATGCTTCTAGTTAAAGGTCCTTTGCTGCCACAAAGGTATTTTCAGTTGTTTTGGCTTTTTAGGCATTTTCTCTCAGCTTTCGAGTTCAACTTGTCTGTATTGTTCTGTTTTGTCAAGTATGCTTCGTAAAATGAAGAGACACCACATATTGGGATTTGAATATGTAGTTGAAGGATGTGGAACAGTTTTAATTTTCCATTTCCATTCCATGTACAACATTTGCATATAACAATATAGCAAGTTCTACTATCTTTAGAGTCAACATGTTCATCAACAGCAGAGCTAGTTCCCCCTATAGGGCTGTACCAATCATGTATGCCTTATACTGACTTTATTATGCGGATCCGACCACATTACAGTGTCTTTGTCAGTGCTTCCACTATCAGTTACATTCTGTCAGTTTGATTGGCTGCTCACTCAGTTTTTAGTGGAACAGAAAATCCTGGCCTTGTGTTACCTTGCATAAAAATGATTTCCAATAAGTTTCACCAAGTGAGATGTACAGATTTTAAATTTAGGAAAGACAGAGCACTAGTGTTGGATCAGTACTTACAGTAGTATTGGCAGCTGCCCTAACTTGACATGTTGAAAGACTTTCCCCCTGAGTAACTATTGTGCTCTTTACAGCCAACACAAACACAAAAAAAAAAGTGCTTTAAATCGGTTTCAGTGTGGAATAAGAGAATTATAACCATTGTTTGCAATGGATCTCTGCTCCAATTATTTAATGTGACAATTTAGAAAAAGTTGTCATACCTTCTGGATTACTACCATTCAGAAATTATATGTTATACATTTCTTAGTCAACAATGTGTCAAGCTGTGCTTTTAGAAAAGATAAAGAGCTGGCAGACATACAGCAAGAAAAGAATATGTGTATGTGCAAACCTATTATTAACAAGTCTTTGTCCTGGCGGTTATGGACAAGTAAATACGGTGCTATTATCTTTACTTGATACAATAGCCATTACAGCCATGAATGGACCGAATGCAATATGATTAAAAACTGAAGAGAATAGATTTTTTTAAACATATATTTCATAACACAAGCTGAAGTTACATTTCACGTATAAGATTTATATTCCAGAATAGCACTTTAAAAATGAAAGCAATGGTGTCCATTATTCTATCAGATCTAGAAGTCAAAATTAGAGCTTTTCTCCTTCACTTGCTTCTCACAGAACTTAAAAATAGTTTCTTTAATCAAAAGCTCAATATGAAACACTAACAACATCTAAATAAGTGCTGATTGTACACCTGCTTAACAAGGACACTACAATACGTGCATCAGCAAAAAAGCCTGCTGATCTGACTTCCATCTTAAACAGGGAGCTAGATATTATCCAAAAGTGATCCTTGAACATAAAATTTTACTTAACATATCCAAAACAAAAAGCACAGTAATTGGTTCAGTTTATTCTCCAAGGTGAGAACCAGAGCTTAAAATCTGTATTATTAAAACACCCATGAAGCAAACAAAGTAAACCAAACCATTGGGCATCATCTTTGACGACAAATTGTCCTGGTCAAAACACATCAACACTGTTGCTATCGGAATAGAAAGCTATAGTAAGGTGATGCAGAAAATACACCTGATTTATCTAAACAACTATTAAGTACTCTTATTCTTTTGCAGCTTGATTACCACCAGATAATGTGGGCGGATGTCACAAAAACAGATATAAATAAACTTCGGCTAGTACAGAACCAGGTGGCGGACCATGCTCTCAAGTGTCCGTATGGCACTAACATAACTAGCATCGATTCCATCTCAATCTTGAAGACAGGCTGATTGCTGTGCTTCTACTCTCAACATTGAACATTTTACAATCCAAAATTACAGTACAGTAAAAATTCAGTACAATCAATTAAAACACAATTTAGAGTCATTAACATACGCAACCAACAAGCTGGTTTTTTCACTCCCCAAGGAAAAGACATATTTCTTTAAACGCAGATGTCAACTGTAGAGAAAATGCATGTTAGCCTAGGCTACTTACCCCCACAGTAAATGGTATATTGGATAATTGTGTTTTATAAGCAACCCAGTGTTTTAACATGGACTCTCTGAACAAATGAGATGCTGTGAGTGCTGCTACCTCCACCGGGGTCTGATGTCACCCCTCCCCCCTACACCCTCCATCAAGGGGCAACCCTCATTGTTGAAGAGGGCAAGAAATAAAGCCTTGTCACTGACTGTTTTGAAGTACGTTTTTATACTTCTAATTCTTAACTTATTCCGAAGTCTGTTTAGCTGTACTAGGGTTGCATCTGAAATAATGAGGTTAATAATAATAGTCACACATGGCATAACTGCAGAAACATGAATTTATGGAACTCACAACTACTCGTGCTGTCATGGTGAAGAATTAATATTCCAACACAAGACATGCTCACACGGAGGGTGCTGAGCCTCAAAAGAACTCAATGGAAAATATAAACAAAAGGAAGGGCACAGAGGAAACGCTCTGCCCAAAACGTCTGTGCCGTAATAAAGTGATTGATAAATTAATATTGTATAATCTCACGAATTTACGCATTAACAGAGTCGTCAATTTCCTGCCAGCATTCCTTCCTGGCTTTTGCTGCGGTAACAGTGTTGCTTTTGGCCTGGATGATGTGTTTGAATTCTTCATATTTTTGAAGAATAATTGTCTGCTCCTCCATGGTAAAGTAGGCTGCTCTGCAGGGTTTCTCCATGTTTGCGATTGGTCAGACGCTGCAAACACCACCCTTTTAAGTGAGCGCGGAGTGATCACGTTCGGAAAACCCTAGGTTCAATTACTGAGTTGATAACCAGCTTTGTAGTACCGCTTATCAGGATTGTGAATGTCTGGGTAAGTCAACCCAGGTAACGGAGATACGTATATCCTGGGTATGTTAATCCAGCTTCATAGTACAGGCCTCAGCTGTGCTTCAGGGAACAGCTAATGGGAATCCTAACAAATAAATGAACAAATAAACAAATAGACAAGGGAAGCAACACTGATTAAGCAAAGACACAACACACTTAAACTGGGGATTATGGCTTTGGACTCCCTAGACTAATTACACCTTGCAGAAATGTGATTAGTGAGAGCAGTCACAGTAAGCAGGGCAAAGGCACATACAGAGTTATAGTATAAGTACAAGTCCAACAGCTAACAAATAAGCAAAGATATGCTTTTAGACACACAGGCAGTCTGGCACAGAACCTTTCTTACTGTATGGGCAGATGGACATGTAATGGAAACCATCGTGTGGCTCAATGAGAAAGAGGATTAGCATTTGATCCAGATAATGATCTAAATGTCCTGGCGATGGCAGCAAAAAGAAACAGACTCTCAGAAGAGCTTACTCACTCTTGACTTTGAACATTAACAGACATACACATGATTTTCACCATATGTTTTGTGATATGAGAAATACATGCAGAGTACAGAACTTGCGATAATAATAAAATAATAATTTGAACTTGAACTTGAACATTTCGTGAGTTCAGTTTCTATGACTACTAAAACATCAGACTACCCGAAACACAAGTACAGATTTTTTGAGATGCTGACATGTAAAAAAACAACAACCTCAGAGCAATATTTTACGTTGTAGGTTAATATTGAGACTGAATATAAAAGTCTGACTCATTGAGGAACACTTTTATAGGCTTATTGAAAAAGAGGAGAAAATAATTTTACATGCTGGTGCCAATAAACAGAAGGATCCCAATGACCATTCTTACAGTATTATGTATGTCTCTTAAGTATTCTTCATAAGCCTAATAGCTTAGGCTATGATGGGGATGGCATGAATACATACATCTGTTTAAAGTTTGATAGGCTTCAGTTTTAACTTGCCCACCAGCTCCTCCCAACGTCCTGGACAACCTACGCATTTCTCACTGTAAGTGCAGAGGTGACAGCCCTCATCAAATAGGACAGATGTCAGTGTGTGCTCAGTGGGGATAGAGCCAAAGTGGCTGCATCACTTAATGCACAGACGGGCATAACCGGGACGGATTTATAGAGAGATCAAAGCGCCACACTAATCCCCGAAACCTGCGGCTAAACGCACAGAAATTAAAAAGGACAGACTACTATCTGCGGATGGGCGAATCCTGCAACATTGCTGAAATTACAAAAAAAAGTAGAGCCACCCTATCATTTTGGATTCTGCAGCACAAGTGAAGCTCAACCTCCTCTCCAAGCCGTTTGTCGGATAAAAACAGCATCCTTGTTGTGCCTACCTCACTCAGCACCTCTGCATCCAAGTCAGACTTGTGGTCCTGATGATACGCTGCTGCCTCCTCCAGCATCCTACAGCACTGTTATTCGACTGAGGAGGGGGATAACATGATGCTAGTGCAACTGGGCTGACGCACCGCCTGACGAGCCAAAATCGACCAATCAGAGTGTAATCCGATAGATGCCGTACCAATCCGCTCAGTGGAAGAAAGTGAGGACTGCACAGACAGACAGTAGTAGCAAGCTAGATTGACGCTGTGAGAGAATTTCCAACTCCTGCGAGAAGTGAGATGGGTCCATCTGCAGTCTGGCAGACTACACGACACACCTACTTCTTTACACGACACACCCCTCCCTTAATATTCTTACCCTAACCCTCTCAGTGTTCATGCTTAAACCATGTGGGTGTGTTGTGTGATGCTGTTCGTCTGCAAACTGCAAACAGTTTGACATCAAACAACATGTTTTGCTTTCATGTCCAGGATACGGCATCCAAAGACATAATAGCTAAATAGCAAACGAGGTTTTCTATTGTTTGGTTTATATTAAAGTCTATTTTAAAGAATGTTGGGCCTCTTAAAGCTAGTAGAAATATCTATCTATATTTCTTTATATAGATTTGTGACACACTCATTCAATGTATGCATGTGTTGAAAGGCTTGTGTGGAACAAAGAATTAGAAGATAGGAAAACATCTTTTAAAAAAATGTATTAAGTTTATATTGGTCCTGTGTGTATGTGGATGGTGCAATTTTTCTTTATACAAAACATAATGTGTTTATATCTCACAGCTGCACAAAGAGTGTCCCTATTCTAAATATTACTTTATCTATAATCTGTCTATATACAACATATCTATTGTCTTGTCTTGTTTTATAAGTGCTCAAAGTCAGTGGCAAAGTGTATGCTAAGCTTGCAGGCACCCCAGTGAGGAGCTGTAAGAGGATGAGTAACCACATTTGGTCATAAGCCTATTTTAGCCTGGCTGTAAAATTCATTGAAGACATGTGCTCATGTGTCACACTCCAAGTGTTCAACCTGTCTCCCGTCTGCCTTTCGTTAATAGTCAGTTTCCAGTTTTCCCTGTGTTAAAAATGGTTTCCAAGTCTACTGTAGGCACACCTGCGGTTTGAGCTTCAAAATCCCCTTCAGGGTAGGGATAGCTTCTAAAGGAGATTATACTGGTGGTATGAAAGGGATCTGCTGACCTGCTCCTGTCTCCTGCAGGCTGCTTCTACCAGATAGATGTCTGACAAGCTCTGCAACAGTATGTCCTCTTTGTGTTTTGATGTGGATGAACTTTGTAAATGCAGTCACAGATTTAAATTTCACATACAGTACATTGATGCTGCACTATATCTGTGCTAAAGTTAGCAATAGACATTTAAAAGCATACATGAAACATTTAAATTCAATATTTTATTGCCCTTGGAGCAGCAATAAGAGAACCAGCCTGATAGCATGACAGAATCAGGAATCTTCTTATACAAAGATATAACTGTCTAATCTAGAAAATAAAATCTTCATTGCAAAATATTTGTTGTTCAAAATAGGATACAAATGTCCAAAACAAACATGATTATTACCAATTCACTTGTTTATATTATATACTTTGAAATATCATAAATAAAATCCTTCCAACTTCCTTTTTAGTAGTCTGCACACCAGGTGCTAAAAAAGGCAAAAATGTTTGTATGTTGAAAAAAAAAAGCCCTGATAAAATATTACAACAGCAGAGTCCACTGACAGAAAGTATTTCCATTAAGCGTATAGCAAAAAAAGAGAATCAATTATATAAACCAATATTTAGTAAAACAAAAGGAGTGAAAAAGAAACAACTGAATCATATTTCCAAAATACAATTCATGGATGGTTTAACTGTCCTATCTTTAAGGGTAGTGGGATTTTTTAAAACTGATTTTTTTTTCATGTCAAATTTGATACAATCTTGTTGTTTCAAATATTAATTGGTACATCAGTGTCACTGCTGAACATGAGGGGAAATAAAAAAAATAACATGCAATAAATGAAAAACTTCCTATGGGAGAAGAGTATTAGTTCAAGGCCCATCATTTCACATCTACGTTCCCTTTCCACCTTTTGTCTGCATCTGTCCCTCTAGTACTTACTATTACAATCTGCTTTTCCACTCACACACCATTTACAAGTATATACACAGTTTCCTTCCATATACTTTTCATGTTCCCTTTTAAATCACTTAACTGCTCACTTTCAATCAAACAGTTCCTTAATATTGTACCTACAGCACAGGACACTTCTTTGCTAGTATTTTTCTACATCATTTATTCTTTTGTGCTTCCTCTTTGTTTGCCTAAACTATACAGTTTATTTCAAAGGACACTTCTTGGAACAGCCTTTCTGTGTTGGTGTTTGGGTGACTGGGGGGAATTGTCTAGGGGAGGCCACTGTGGTTTAGTTAGTTGAATGTCTTCTTCAATTTTAAAGGCTTTCTTTGGGGAATCAGCCTGTGGAGGCCAAACTACAGATATTTTGTTGCTGTGTGATTTGTTCTCATCAAATGTTTTTGTCATTTCGTTTTCACCGCTGTGTGTTTTGTCCCTGTCTACTGAACTTAGGCTGCTCATGGAATATCTCCATTCAAGTTTTTCATCTGAGGGGATGGGTCCACCACTTCCTGCGGGAGGTTTCTGCCCAAGTCCATTATTGTAGTTCCCTTTGGACTTGAGGAGTTGTTTGTAATGGTGTAGACAGTAGAAATGTCCATGGAGAGAGACGTAATTTCCCACGCTACAAAAGAAAAGATTAATATTTCACTGAAAGCTACACCACATCAAAATCATGATATCGCTTATACTTTTTTATACTATGAAGATGAAAAGGCCCTTATTAATTAGTATTGCAATATTCAAATATTCAAATTTGAATTAATGCCATATTTACCTTAATTTACTTCTGCAGTGCTCACAGCAGAAGCAGGATTTATGGTATTTTTTTTTGTCCACTATCAGAGTATCCATCGGATAAGCTCTCCTCCGACATACTGTGCAGAGCTCTGACTTCGGAACTCGAGTCTGTTTGAAGTAAATAAAATGCAAATTGTTAGATTTTTTTCATTCATCCCATATGAATAGAATTTCCTCTGAGCTGCCTAGCAATGCAACAAACAGCCACAGCTTCTCTGTCTGTTTTTTATAATGGTTAATCTTTTTATTACAAAGCAATTAATTGATTTCTTTTACACTTTTAAACATGTATTTGTTACAATGTTCAGGAGAGCAGAATGGTTCATTTTATATTTCCTCTGGATTTATTCTACTAACACACATGCATGCATAAACTGTTATGTGGTTTAATGGAGGCTCTCAACCAGTATATACTGTAATTGTCCTGTTGGAAGGGCACAGTTTGCTGGCTTTATGCTGGTCAGCTAATGGACAACCTCTTGAAAACTGACTGCGGCTAAAGTTCTTATCATGGCCAATTAAACTAATTAAAGGACAGGTGTGTAGGATTTAGTGGCATCTAATGGTGAGGTTGCAGATTGCAACCAACTGAATATTGCTCTTCTCACCCCCTCCTCCTCCAAGGGTGTAGGAGAACCTACAATCTACACAAACACACAATACCTCTTATGAATATTGTATTCCATTCCTGCCAATATCCCCCTAAATTCTACAAACCGGTCCATTAAACGGATTAGTCTCCTTATAACAAACAATGTACAAGAAAGAGACAAATCCTTTTCCAAATTGAGGGTCTAAGTATAAAAGAAGTACAGATTGTAAAGCCCTGTGAGGCAAATTTGTGATTTTGAGATTGATTCTTGAATAACCCTATAACTACTGAGCAAACTCCATTCACTGATGAAGACCATGAGATGCAGTTGAAAGCTACAGAAAAAGCTTAACCATGAGTGAGGATTATTTTGTCAAATGACTGTTCCCAAGTTAAAGAGTGAACTTTCAAATTGTGCTTGTGCTAAAGACTTAATTTTACTTTTGGACTGACTAACATTTCAAGTTTTACAGAAAAGTCCACACAATCCATGCAATGCTGTAATTAGGAACACAGCACAAGCAAAATATCCCATCCGTGCATTCTGTAGTTCATGCCATTCATTTCTGTCGTTTCATGCTGCATAATTCTTTACCAGAGACAATCTTCGTCTGATGTGACACAATTTGTGATGTTGTCTCCTCGGAAACAGTGTAGCCAAGACTCTTGAAAACCGTCTCACTCTCTGTCCACGTTTTGTGGAAATTCCTCAGCAAGTTCTCAGTAGCATCATCCTCATAGGTCTCTGTTTGCTTCACAGGTGCAGCTTTTCTTTTGACTGCATCAGCGTAGGAAAAAGGAACTTGTTGGGTTGAAACACTCTCGGAGTGCTTGGTGACAGCTGTCCTTGTGCCAGTGACCTTGTTGCCAAATTCATCAACATCTGAGAAATGTTCTGTGATTGATTTGGTTTCAGTGAATGCTGGCAAAGTTTCTACCTCATTTTTCTGCGGAGGTAGGGGGGTGCCCTGCCGTGAGTCTTTCTTTGTCTCTTGAGGACTTTCCTGCTTTGAAGTGTCTACTGTTGTTTCACTCAGGCTTGACACTGCCTCCTCCTGATCCTTTTTCTCCTCTCTGAATGAGGAACTTTGCTCACCCAGTTCAAAAACTGTTTTAATAGCCTCAATGTCAAAAATTGGCATTTCCTGTCCCAGGATGTCTGAATTCTCTTTGTCACTATCTGTGCTTTCAATGTCATTTTGAAGCTGCTCTGCGAGTGGGATAAGCTCTTTCCTGATGGATATTTTCTCTACTGCAGACTCAAATTTGTTTACAAGACTAGACAAGTCTGCCCTGGGAAGCTCTTCCTTCTCTTTGTTCTTATTTTCTTCTTCAAAGTCCTCCATGTCTGGGCCCAATCGTTCAGGGATAACAATGGGCTCCTTTCGCATATGGGTCTTATTAATTTCAGCCTTAGGACACTCTTCAAAAAACTCTCTCTTTTCTTTCACAGATGCAGATGATAGGTCTGAAGTATCTGAGTCTTCAATAACTTCTGGGACATTTTGACACAACAGCATATTGGTCTCAGACTTACATTGTGTTTCATTTGCATTTAAATCCTCTGAAATATTCGCTGAATCTTTTTCTACATTTGCTGAATTTGAATCAACCTGCTGAACCTCCACTGATGAACTGTTTTTTGTTGTACTAGAAGAAGTGCTAAAAGCCTCAACAACCTGCGACTCAATTTTGATTTGCCGGTGGAATGATGCAGGTGATTCCACTATCTCTGATTTCTTCTCTGAGATTTGTTGTGGAGGAAGGAGTGGCGGTGGGGTGACGCCCCGCGAGAGCTTTGCTGTTGTGTCCTTAAGCCGAGCTAAATTTTCTGCTCTGTCAAATGTGGGAGAGGGTGTGATTCTATTGAGGCGTGATGTCGGTGTGTCACATTTGCGTGGTGGCGGTGTGGGGGGCGTAGGTGGCCTGTGGAGCAGGGTAGGTGATGGAGTAACTCTCTGTGGGGAGTCAGTTCTTCGTGTGGACTCAATGGTGATAAAAGTCGGCGAGGGAGAACGCATCCTCAGTGACGGTGAGGGAGCCCGCAAGTCAATAGACTTGAACTGACTCATTTCTTCTTTCTTTCTTTCATGTGTGGTCTTCTCTATTTTTGTAGAACCAATACTGATTTTGGATATTCTTGGTGTTGCTCTGCCAGACACAGATTTTTCAGAAACTGCCTCACATTCATGCTTCTCGATCATCTCATTATCTTTTAGATTAATCACTTTTGTCTCTTCAAGTTTCTCCTCATGCAAAAGAGTTTCTTCATTTTTCTGAGTGCCATTTTTCAATTCACATTTACTTTCTGGGCACACAAGGCAATCGGTAAGTGTATTGAGCAGAGTCTTCACCGATTGTGAATCATTCTTTTCTGAATTTGTCTGTATCTCTGTGCTATGAGAGATTAAGTCTTGGACCTGTTGCCTCTGAGATTCCTCGCCTGCCACTGTCACTGGGACATCCCTACTTTCTTCTGGAGGTTCCTCTGCGCTCTGCTGAATTACTGTCACCCCTTTCTTCTTTTGAGATCCCTTCAGATGCTTTTGAACTGCTTTTTGTTCCTGGGAATTTTGATCATATTTGCTTTCTTTGGTAATGACTTCTTTTTTGACTTGAATGTGCTCCTCTTTTACAATTTTGTGAGTTTGGGTGACGGAAAGTGTTTCCTGAGTTTGATGAGATTTTTCAGACGTTGCTGTCTTGGTTTCAATAACGTTTATCTTGGATTCGGTGGAAATATCTTTACTTTGACCTGCTCGTGCACCTCCTTTGGACTTTTTGGATCTCTTTTTCTTTTTTGTTGGAGTTGGAGTTGGAGTTTCTGGCTGGCTGTCGCTAACACTCGGAGTAGCAGCAATAGGAGTAGGAGTAACTTTCTTCATCCCCTGCTTTACCTCTGTCTTTTCTTCTTTAGATTCACTGATCACTTTCACCTCAGTAGCTCCTTTCACTTCCACCTGCTTCTTGCTCTCATCAGACATTTTTATATCCACTTGCTTTTCTTGCTTATTGTTCTTTTTCCCCTTTTGGTTTGATTTGCCTGTTTTTCCGTTTGTGCTGGCAACTGCCTTTTCTGTTTGCATGGGCTGATTGGAAACTTTCTCTTGGCTCTCGGTAGGAGAATGATCAGTATTTGTTTTGTCATCACGCTGTGGTGATTTGGACGTTTTTACATTTTTGTCTAAGGTGACATTTTCTTTCTTGGAGGGCTGATTGCAGGTAATTGCATTGGGTAATTCTGTTGCCGTAACATCTTTTGTCCTCTTGTTCTCAGATTGTGATTTCTCAGAATTTAAATTCTCCTGAGTAGTGACAGTTGTTTCAGTTTTTACTATTTGAACAGGACTTTTCTCAGAGCACATGAGCATTTCATCTTCCTTTTTATCCTCTGTTATGGTGGATTTCTTTGTTTTCTGATTCTTTAAATCTGTCTTTCTATCAGCAGCAACATCAGTGATTGAGGTCTGGACTTTGTCTGTTATGACAGACTGAGCAGACTGTTCAGATGAAACAGACACTATTTTCTGTGTAGTTGTATGCATCTGTTGTTTAACAGTTGAGACAGATGATGTATTTTGAACAGAGACAACCTTAGAAGTCTCATTAGAAACCATTTGCTGCTTGGCAGAAGATATAATGGTAGAATCTGTGAGGAATCTCTCATGACTAGCACTGACATTGCTTTGGGTGGTATTTGAGACTACAACCTGCTTGGATAAATCACATGAAAGGGAGTCTGAATGAGCATTCAAGGCTGTATTTTCAGCTTTGGCCTGTGTGATTTCAAATGTGTTGTTATTTTGCTGCTCTGCATCTTTGGTAGAAAGCATTTCAAGGGCAGCGGTAACTGAGTCATGTATATACGTGGGAGTTGGAGTGGTTGGGGGTGTGTTGTCCTCTTTCTGCATCCGGAACTTTCCTTCAGCTTTTATTAATGGTGTGTTGAATTTACTCATTTTTCCTCTCATGAAAGGAGGAGGGGAAGGTGGAGGAGTGAATTTAACAGGAGAGATGTAAACTTTGTTCAGCGGTCGTGGTGATTCAGGCGGTGGAGGGATTTCACATGAAATGGCTTTTGATGTGTGCATTGTTGTTTTTGATTGGTTTTGGCTCATTTCTAACACTGTCTCAGAAGTCACCTGTTGTGTTTTGCTGAATTCCACTTTGGGCTCCAGCTTCGGGACTGGGTGTAAAACAGGAGCTTTCACTTTTTTCACCGTCATCTTTTTTGCTTTTGCTGGTGAAGGATGAATTGGCTGTGTTGGCATGCTCTCCAGTTCTTGTTGAGATGGAGGTGGTGGGAGGAAGTCCTGTTCACTAGTGAGTGGTGGTGGTGGTGGGGGAGGAAGATGATCAATGTCAGAGTCAACAGGAGGAGGAGGAGGAGGAGTGGGAGGAGGAGGAGGAAGAAGATCGATGTCTACCACTGGTGGAGGTGGAGGTGGGAGAGGCAGGTCAGGTTCCGGCACTTCTGGTTTTAGGACGTAAACACCAGTTTTCACTTTGGTTTTCTCTGCTTTTATCATTCCCTTTGGACTACATTTTAGATTACGGAACTCTGTCTTTAATGTTTTGATGCCATGGTTTTGGGTGATAGTTTTGTGCTCCACCACGGTTTTTGATTGCTGTGTACACTGCTCCACAGAACATGACTTGGTTTGAACAATTTCTGTTTCATTAGAGAGAGAGTGATTTTCTTTTGATGTTTCAACTGAAGTAGCGGTTTTTATCTTTTGTATGTTTCTCTGTGCATCAACATTTAGGTTTTTAACTGGAGGCCTCTGCTTCACTTTGACTCTTCTGTATGCTCCATGTTTGACTTTGGGAGTTTCTCGCTGTGCTGTTTCCAGCAGCGATTTAATAGTACCTTTAACATCACCCTTAATCACTTCTTCTTTCTCCAGCTGGGTTTGCTCTTGTGTCTCATATAAGGACTTAATTGACATCTTGACATCACCCTTTACATCTTCAAGGCTTTCGCTCCTTTGCATTTTTGGAGAGGTTGAAGGCTCCAGTAAGAGCTGAATTGTTCCTCTGACATCACCCTGAACATCCATTTCCTGTTGACACTTCCATCTTTCACTGGAGGCATCGTGTAGATTTTGCATTGCTGTGTGAATATCACCCCTCACAATTTCCTCCTTTTCAACTTCCCTCACTGTTTTCTTTGCCAGCTCCAGAGATTTCAGTGTGGCCTTAACATCTCCAGAAACTAAATCCTCAACAACAGCTTCAACTTTGGAAGATGCTGATTTCTCGAGAGATATCAAAGCCCCTTTGATATTTCCTGGTACAATATCTGGCTTCTCCACCTTGTATCTCTTCTGAGCCCTCTCCAGGCACTGCAGAGCTTTTGGTATGTTGCCTTTCACCACCTCCTCTTTCTCCACAATAACTGTCTGATTCACTGACTCAGACAACGAATTCAAGGTGGCTCTTAAATCACCTTTGATTATCTCCTCCTTTTGGAGGTTTTCTAATGAGATTGTTGGTTCGGACATAAAAGCTTTCACTGTGTTGTGAACGTCGCCTGGTACAACATCTTCCACTGTTCTCTCAATTTGTGTTTGATTACGACTGAGGATGAGTTTTGTGCCCTTTATGTCACCTCCAACAATTGTCTCTTTTTCATCGTTGTCAGGTAAAGTCTCATCAGGTTCTACATGTAGCTGTTTAAGATAATCCAAAGCCCCAGATTCAATGCAAGTGGAGTAAAAGTTGACATTTCCTTTTTCAGTGTCATCTACCATTATCTTCACTGTTGGATCCAGCTTGTCTGTGGTGGACAGCCTTTGAAGAGCGCTCCTTACATCCCCTCTTACAATGTCCTCTTTTTCAACACTAACACTCTCTTGTTTATTCAGTAGGGAATATAGTGTCATCTGTACATCTCCTTTCTCATCCTCCTGGATAAGTATTCCATGTTTTGCTGACCCGTCCTTGTTGAAAAGGTTGTTTAAAGCTTCCTGAATGTCACCTCGTAATATTTCCTCCCTTTCAATACTGCTGTCTCTCTCTTGGTTGAAAAGCTGCTGCACTGTTGAACTGATATTACCCTTCTCTTCTGAATCTATGACTACCTGCCTCTCCTTTCTTTCCTGTGTGTTCAGCAAGTTCATCATAATAGAGTGCAGATCTCCCGTGATCACTTCCTCTCGTTGAATCTGCGGAGCCTGTTGATTCATTAGCTGGTATTTTGCCATCCTAACATCTCCAATTTCGTCAGTTTCAATGAGTATTCCCTTTGAGTTCACCATTTTCTGACTATAAAGTTCCTCAAGCGTTCCCCTGACACTCTTGCCCAGGATTTCAGTCTTCTCAATGTTTGTCTCGTTAAAATCATCAAATGGTGTTGTTTCAAAGAGCCACGTTGTTGTCTTTACATCCGCTTTGGGAATTTCCTCCTGATTGACGGTTGTATCCTCAGCCTCATCTACCTCTTTGATGTGGTCAAGAGGATTTTTCTCAAAGAGCCAGACTGAATGTTTAACATCTCCCTTTGCAACCTCCTCTTGTTTAACTGTTTCAATTAGATTTTCAGAGCTCATGCTTCTTATTTTATCAATAGACTGGGTTTCAAATCTCCATTTGGCAGTCGTGACATCACCTTTTTGTATTTCACTGACATTAACAGTTCTAACAGATTCCTGTGATAGGGCATCAGACTCAAAACGATGTTTATTCACTCTAACATTGCCCCCTTGAATGTCATCCACAGTCTTTATTAAAGCCTTATCTTCATCAGCAATCTTATCAAGAGGCTGTGTCTCAAATTTCCACTTGGCAGAGGTGACATCTCCTTTTTGCATGTCCTCCTGTGTAACAGATTTGATTATATAAACCTCATCTGTGTCCCTGATAGCATCAAGGGGTTTGGTTTCAAACAGCCACCGGGTTCCAACTACATCTCCACGTGTGACTTCTTCACTTGTGACAGTGGTGACCTCGTGGTAATGGCCCTCTTTGTCCTGAATGGCGTAAAGGGGCTGAGTTTCAAACATCATTGCGTAATTTCTCACGTCACCCTTCTCATCCTCATCGCGGACAATCTTTTGCATTTTCATCAGCTCTGTGTCTGTCTCAGAGGATACCTCCTTGATTTGATCTAAGGAGAAGGTCTCAAACATAAAGCGGCCCTTATCGACATCACCTCCTTGTATGTCATTCACTGTATGGCTGCTCATTGATTCCTCTTGGCTATCACGTATTGTGTCTATGGATTGGTTTTCAAAGAGCCATTTGCAGTTAACCACATTTCCTTTTTGAATGTCCTCTGTCTGAACTCTCTTGAGTGTTTGCATTACTTCTTCAGATGTAGA
Organism: Scomber japonicus; assembly: GCF_027409825.1. NCBI lineage: Eukaryota > Metazoa > Chordata > Actinopteri > Scombriformes > Scombridae > Scomber > Scomber japonicus. Next base: position 16,645,657 of record NC_070588.1, read on the forward strand.
AGTCATGATGTCAGATGTTTGGTTTTCAAAAATGTACTTCATCCTTGACACATCTCCAGATGCAAAGTCTATCTCTGTGACACGCTTAAAAGAGCCTGCCTCTACATCTGTGAGGTCCTCAAGTTTCTCAGTCTCAAATAGAAAACAAGCCATTCTTACATCTTTTCCTCTAATGTCCTCTTGATTTGCAGTGCATGTCAAAATGGTCTCTGTCTCATCATGGATAGTATCAAGTGCTTGTGTCTCAAAAAGCCATGTGCATGTTTTGACGTCTCCCTTAAGTATTTCTTCAGATTCGTTTTCACCTTTTAAGTCAACTCTTTCATATAAGACATCCATCGGTTTTGTCTCAAATAGCCACTTGCAGGTTTTGACATCACCCTTCACGACATCATCAATATTTGTACTTAAGATTTCCTCATCTTCAATATTGCTGAAGTACTTAATACCGTCAAGAGGCTGTGTTTCAAATAACCACTTTGCAGTTTTAACATCGCCAGATTCTATTTCTTGTTTGGATATGCCCTTAATAATCTGATAATTATTAATGCTTTCATCAAACTGGTCGATTGGTCGTGTTTCAAACATCCATTTATATGTTGTTACATCTCCTTTGACAACCTCTTCACGGCGCATCATTTTCACCTTATGGAAGTGGCCTGAGCTGTCTTGCATGGCATACAGTGGAGTCGTCTCAAACAGGTTTTTATTTGACTGCACAGAACCAGATGTTACACCCTCTATGAGAATTTTCTGAGATTCATCCATTCTGTTTAAATCTGTGCTCTCAAACAAGTACTTGTAGTTTAACACGTCCACTTTGTCAATTTCTTCCAGGTCGATTGTTCGGATGACTTCCTTCTTTTCTTCTCTAATCTGTTCCAGTGGTTGGCTTTCAAATCGCCATTTCTGATGTCTGACATCACCTCTCTCCTCATCAAGGGCTGCTGTTTTTTTCAGTTTGCCCACCTCTGCAAGCTCCTTCAATTCATCTGCTGGAATCGTTTCAAAATAATGTTTCGCTGATCTCACGTTTCCTGCAATAATATCTTCTTTTGTCAAGGGACGAGTATTTGAATCATCTTTTAAAGTATCCATTGGCTGGGTCTCAAATACCCAGCAGTTCTTCCTAACATCTGCTCTGCAGCTTGTTCCATCATCTTGTGTTAGGTCATCCTCAACATTCACTGTACGAATAACTTCTTTCTTCTCCTCTCTTATGTGCTCTAAAGGTTGACTTTCAAAGCGCCACTTCTGATGTCTCACGTCCCCTTTCATTTCTTCATTTAATATTGTTTTTTTAAGTTTTCCAACCTCAGGGCCAATCTTCCTCTCTGTTTGAGGACTGCTTTCGAAAAAGTGTCTGGCCGATCTAACATTGCCCCCAATAATTTCTTCAATAGACTGAGATCTGGCATTGGAATCGTCCTTCAGAGAATCCATTGGCTGAGTTTCAAATGTTAAACAGTGTTTGCGCACATCAGCTCCAACTACCTCTTGTGTCTCTGTTGTTGAACATTCCCACTCATTTAGAGAATTTAATGTCTTTATCTCAAACAACCACCTGCCCCAGTCTCCCTTGTTGCTGTCCTCCATGGAGAGACTACACACAAGTTTCAAAGAGGCAGGTTCCTGGTTTGTCATGTCAAGAGGTTGGGTATCGAAAAGCCAACGTGAAGCAATAGAGTTCTCAAATTCAGTTTCAATTTTTCGCACAGACTTAATCTCCAGCATCTGACTGGCTTGTCCCATGATGATGCATTTAAATTGGGTGTCAAATGTGCTTGTTACAATTTTCACCTCACCATTAATTTCCTCTAACACTGACCTTAGACTCAACAGGTGACTCTCATCAATTGTCTCAGTGTGCCCAAGACTTTCCATGCACTTATTGTCAATCATGTAAATGGTAGCATTTCCATCCTCTTCTGTGAAAACAACCTCTTTTGTCAGATCCTCCTCTTTATGCATTTTGTTTAGAGTGTCCATCGTTTGGGTTTCAAACAACCATGCTGCAGCACGGACATCGCCTTTGTCAAATTTGTTGAATTTGTTTTTATACTCTGTTGAGTTGGTATTTTTGGAACCCATTTTATCCATTGGCTTTGTCTCAAACATCCAAGCTGTGCGTCTAACATCTTTTCCAAGAATTATTTCCTGCTCAGTTATTTTCTTGTTGTCTTCGTCTTCATCGGGAGTTTCATTTTTGATGGTGTCCAGTGGCTTATTTTCAAACATCCAGCGCATCGCCTGTACATCCCCGGGGAGGATCTCTTCCCATTCCTCATATTCCTCATCATTCATATCATCGGGACTACCATCACCATCCTCATACATGTACTCTTGGCTCTCTAGCTGGTTGTTCTCAGTCTCATTGTAGTCATTGAAGTACTCTTTTTCAATATTTTTACGGACCTCAGGATGAATGTGCTTGTAGAGACGTTTCAGCTCATTCACTCTCTTCTGTTTGAAGTAAGCCTCTTTGTTGACTGGGTATTTGGAGGAGTTTTCTGGTTCTGCAGGCTCAGGTGAGTAATGGTACTCAGGCATATTTTGACTTTCTGATGGCATTTCTAGTAAATCTGGAGGTGGCGGTGGCAGATAGTCTGAATCCTCAGCCGGCGGGGGTGGAAAATCCTCATAATCCATCACTGTGGCCATTGTGTCCTCTGAAGCTTCAGTGGTTGATGCTTCATACACCTCATTAGTCACTGTGTTGTTTTGTGTCACATTTGAGCACCACTTAGATCGATTGATGTCACGTCCAATCTTATTAAAGAACAAAAATTATATTTGTGGGTAAATAACTATAAAACAATTATGCTCACACTCTCACTAAAGTGCTAAAATTAGATCATAAAATATGAATAATCTTAAGTAGCAGAACACCTGCCAGTTCAAGTTTAATTGTCTTTTTTATTACACTCCTTGTAGACACCAAAATGAGTGGATGATTATATTCTATATTTAAAAAGTTACAGTTAAATTCTCTAAATTAAATGTTATTTTCTTTTATATGTATAATATTGTGCCATAACTCAAGAGCAGTGCAAACAATTACCTTAACTGGTTTTTGTGCAGCAGCCTCTTCTATTGTTCTTTCAAAGCGATCCCTCAGTTCTTTTGTGGTATACCTAGGAAACTCCTCTTCTGAAAGTCAGCACAAAAATATAAAGGCAGGTCTTAAATCGTGATGGCAGTGACAGTGCATATGGCAGAAACAGAAATATCTGAACAATGTCTCACCTTCATCCTGATGGTTTTCATGACTGGATTCCAAGTTATTGTCACTGTATGACATCTATGTGTACAAAATGAGAAATGGTGAGAAGAAATGAATGAAGAAAAAAAAAGCACAAAATTTGAACCAGTCATCGACATTACCATATTTTTTAATTCAATATAATACTCTCAGCCAAAACTATCAACATCAACTACACAAAGTGATTGTAATTAGTCACGCAATTTTTCAGTACCATCATGTCTTGGTTGAAGTTTAACTGCTGACTGCCTGGGACGACCTGCCTGCTGCTTGAAACTGTCACCTCTGAATTTGAGGTTTCCTGTGAAGATGAAGACAACGATTGTCAAACTCACTCACACACACATAAACACGCACACATACACAAAGAAAACTTTCTTGAAGTGCCTTTAAAGTTTATTACATGTCACACTTTGCAAGATGGGTCTAATAAAATCTTGGTCACAATATGTGTCACTTTTAAGTATGTCAGATTATACCAAGAATATGTTGTGGATTATAGCACTACTACATAAAGAGAAAAAAGTATATAAAAAAAAGCATAGGAATGTCATCAGCTTGCGTCACCCATCTACTGTTGTGTTGATGTTTTGAAAATGCAGTAAAGTCATTTCTTCTTCTGTCATTTTACTTGCCCCGCCCCCACAAACTGTATTTAAACAAAAAAAAAGTCACTCAGGAATATGTTGGCCACAGGAACATCAGTGAGATGTATCACAGTGCAATCTAGGACCACAATTTTTGGATTTTAGTACACTTCTCTCACGATTGTCACCTTCATTTACCCAAAATGGCACAATGTTAACACTTGTGGCTCACATCTGTGGCTATGGCCCTTATCATACACACAAATATGAGTTTACTCCACACCAATTTACTCCACCAGCCAAAGTGTCATACTACATAACTGAATACCATACAGAAATTATGCTGGAAGAGGCTGCTCACTGCAGTTTGAATTGACTTATCACAGTTCCGTCACACTGTACCTTAAAGCAAAATAAGAAGAAAGAAATTATTTTCTCTGTTTGCTCTGTTAAATTTCTATCCAGTGAATGGGGCTACAACATAAGTATGATGAAAGTGCCCTGCAGACTTTCATGAGAGCTGTTAAAAATGTCAAGTTATATCTGGAACTTAAACCCACACAATTTTCTCTGGTATTGGTGCAATAAGCAGTAATAAAATTCCCCATGCGGTGATGCGGATAGAAAGTTAAAAGGACAGGTGCAATCAGAAACCAGTTGAGGTCTATAGAAATATTACCCTCATTTGACCACTGGCATCAAAGCCTCTTTCATGCTTGTAGCATGAGTCTGATGATTGCTTAAACTGTGTTCTCATACGTGTACCTGCACAGTTCTGTGATGAAAATGGAACTGGGTTACATGTGATGTTGCAGTTTCCTGGGTCTCAAATTGTTTCCTCACACTGGCAAGTCCCCCAGGCAGGGAACAGACCTCCGACTCCTCCATAACCTAATGAAGCAGGAAATATCATTAGCTGCCTCCACTTCTACATGACCTGAAATCAAACTGAAGCTTAATAGGGCTATTCTGTCATGTGTGTGTGCAGCAGCTATAATGCTGTGTTCGGTTTGATACAGATACACACATACACACATACACACATACACATACACATACACACAGTTACACACACAGTTACACACACACACACACACGTGCACACACACATGTACACACACACACACACACACACACACACACACACACACACACACACACACACACACACTCTGAGAGTTCTTGCAAAGCAAAGCCAACAGCATTTTAAGTTTTCTACAACCTTCCTCTAAAATCCGCCCAGTGACAGTAGTCTCATGTGTCCCCTCTATTTATACATTCCCCTCTATTTGTACTGCATATGCAAGACTGCTGACCCCCCTCTTTTCCCAGCTGCAAAACTGTCATCACCTCCACTAATACTGCATGACAACACCAACAATAATGGCGACAATACCAGCTCAGTGCAGTACAGTTAGTGTGTAGCTCTAAATGCTCTGCAGCAACTGGATACTATAAACAACATACATGAATGCAAACAAACCAAACCAATAGAATGAGTGCAAATAATGGGCATGAAAAGTTGCAGGAGCAGTAGTTACATTCTGTTGTTGAAATAATACATGTTCATGCACAAACTTAAGTACCCCGCTGTAGACGGTGTTGTCTGCTTGCTTGGAGACAGCTGCTTGATACATGGCCTCGCAGTTGGTCAGTGGGATGACCTCTGAGTCCACAGAGTGAATCCGGTTCCTCTGGTTTAAATCTTTCAGGAAGTCCTGCCCTGGTTAAACTTGCGCTGCCAGCAGCTATGGCACACAAGAGCCAATAACTATTTATTCATTCAAAAGAAGTGGGTGTCATCTAATTATTTAGAGGTAGTGCATAATACTTAGTGTTGTAAACACATGCAATGAAAACGCTGCTTATGTCAGATTTCTTTTTGTTTGTGCTGTGATTTTGTTTTTAAAGCCAGATTAGTTGCAAGTACAAACACAGACTTTTTTTTTACAAGGATAACTGTAAGACTGGTTTAAGATGTTCTTGTAAATTGGAAGTAACATAAGACAACAAATATGTAAACATGCATTAGGCTAGTGCAAATGATATATTCACAAAACTAAAGAGTGCTGTTATGCAGAGTGCAGGTTGTGCTCTAATGAAAAATACTTTCAAAATGTTCCACAGGGACAGTATTTAAATCAATTACGCCAATTTCTGACATTCAGTCACTCACAGTATTCAAAAGATTAGTTAAACATAGAGAAACTTTGCTGTCTGGAGTGACAGTTTTTTTTATGATGTGATAAGATTTTGGTCCAGGCCTCCTACGTACTGCCAATCCCAAATGAACTGAACACATTTAGTTTTCAAGAGATTCATGACTCACATCAAAAAAGTGATTGATCCTTTAATCATTGTTTTACCACTCACGCTGGATCAATAAAGGCACAGTTTGTAGACTGCACATCCAATCAATATAGAGATGCGTCATGGGGATTTTGGAAATGAACCAGAATGTGGAATTAGTAATTATCTCAGGTATAATTATGCTGAGATCATATCTGGAAATCAAACCAATCAGCAATCCAGAATAATATTATTGTTACCCTCCAGTGTAGTGAAATGTGCTAAGAAGCCAGTCGATGACATAATAAACTGTTAACACCTGTAGACTTCATATCTGGCCAGTTGCTGACTCAACATTTTTGTCTATGTATGAGAAATCAAAATATTAACACCTTAGTTCTTGTGGATATATGTCAATGTGTTTGATGTAAATGAAAGGATTAAATATGAAATACAGTGTTTGGATGACTGAGAAATTTCCATAAGACTATCATTTACTTTAAAGACTAAATAGCATGCATTGAATAAGCAGTACTTGAAACCTTATCTATATCATACTCATTGTAATTTCAATGATAATTTCAGCAAAAGCTGCCAGACTGGTGTTGTGAGATTACATTTGAAATCTGTAACATGATTTATGGCAACAAAGGACAGATTTAATCACAGCATATTATTTTTAAGTACTGAAAGCTCAATAAACTACTGAGTCATTAAAATGCCAAATGAGATCCATTTTGTAAAATCAAATCAGTTCTTTGAGTTACAGAGAGCTATAAGTGATAAGCTATTAAAAAGTAAAGTGAGCAGTAAACTGAGCCTCTGGTAATTGTAATCCATTGATACTGGTTTCTACAGATCATAGCCAAAAGACATTTCATAATAACCACTGGTGCATTGCACCATTGTTAGCTGCGTTTTATTGGTGTATTTCAGTATCTTGCTGTGTATTATTGATTTGTAGCTCACCAGTCTAGCAGGATGATCTATTTTGGCTTTGGAGGAATGGTGGGTATATTTGTGTAAACCAATCAGTTCGTTAAGGGAGATAAGGGGGAAGTCTCTTACAATTAGGCCATTCAAAAATGATGTACTGTATCTTGACTTTAGCAAAGAACCCACCAGAGCTAAATTCTGTACTGCAGTTAATTCCAGTTCAGTCCTTGAACTTCAAGCATATCTATTGTTAAATGTTGTGGCAAGAACTAAAAAATTGTAGCCAGAAAAAACTGTCAACAGTCTTAAGCTATCTCATGACATGTTAGGTTGGGTTGAGAGCTCAAATAACAAGAAAGTGAAGTAATCTAGGCGCCATGTACTTGCAAAAATAAATCAAGCCTATTTTAAACATAACCATGAAGGGTCGTGTTTCTTTGTGAAATATAGAGGAAAGCTGGGAGGTCAAGGCTTTCCTTTTCAAAAGCTCTTAGATAGTCTGCATTGATAATCTTATGTTTGCTCCTTTATGGGAATTACTCTTCAGTATTCCTCATATTATGGCATGCCTGGCAACATGCAAGTAGACCGACATAACACCTCGAGGTGCTGGCCTTGGTACAAACAGGCATAGCAGCTCAGAACTGCATCTTTTTGGAATTAGTTAAAGAAACAAATCGAATCCCTCCTCGAGCCAAAATTTAAAATTCCAGAGTTAATTTTGTATTTTAGTCACAGTTTATTTTCCTGCAGGTCTAACAGAAGATTTATATTTTGTCCCTGTATTTTTAGTGCAGGGACACTCAACATGAGGATAATGTTAATGAGTTTTAGAGTATGATCAGGATTTTTTTTTGTTAATTCACAGCCAAACATCAAATAACTTTGAACGTTCAATGTGCAAATATCAAAACCTTCATTTCTGATGGTACATTTGCTAGGAGCTATTTATAACGTATCATTGTTTTATTTGCTCCAGATTAGTTAATTTCAAAACATATTTTAATAAGCCTAAAATCATTAACATATTTTACAAAATCCCACCCAACAACACAGGACACAAACACCCCTTGCAGAATTTTCATTACCTACCAGGATAGTGAATTATAGAAATATGAACTCAATAGGTAGAATCCCACACGATGGCCACTGCACCCCTAGCCTGCAGGGTCTGTCCAAGCCAAAAGCAAATCCCAGTCAGTGTTGGAGACCAGCTCCAGTAGTGTATGTTCACCTCTGTCCAACAACCAGACGGTGACAGCTGATTTTATTTTAGACCCCCCGCCCACTTGCAAAAGATGGGCTTGGGGTGTTTTTTTTTTAGAGAGTGAGGCCTCCATGCCTCCCATGTCAAGTCCCTAGAAAATCCATATGGAAATACTTCCTGTGACTCCTCTGCAAATGCTTGTGTACTAATAAATCAGGTCACCCTAGTTTCATCATCACTGCTTCCATCAGAGTGCATTGCAATGCATACTCAAGTAGCAGCTGTTACCGCCTGTCATGATATGCCAAATCATAGACACACAAATCAACAACAAATACTCTCAGATTCTCTCATTATTCACTGCCCCTGGTAATTCCTGAGCAGTGTAAAGTGGATGTCAGGCAGGTGCAAATTCAAGTGATAGTAAATGGTGGTGAAATGTGTTGGCCATGAGCTGTGCTTTGCAGTTGGTCTGAAATGGGGTCAGTGATGTAATGCTATTTGTTGAGGGTCAAGGGAGTCGTAAATATGATAGAGACACCTCTGAGCGTGGAAGTGTTAGCCAGCTCATCTTGTTTGGCCCAGCTGGAGACGGTGGCGCCAGCCTGACTCTGGCATGTCATGGAAGCTAGGCCAGTGTTTGGAGACCAGACATGTCTTCCAGGCATCTGCATGACCCTGTTCATATACAGCATGTGTAACCCATACCTGACTCTCCGTAGACCACCTGTTTTAAAGAGACGCTCTGGATTCTTGCCCACAGCAAACCACACAGAGGACTGAAATGCAAATGCAGATGCTTTCCACCTCTTTTTCCTCATCATTTAACATGTAGATTAGTACGATCCAGGCAGCTTCTCGGGAGAGTGTAATTTTGAAGTAGTTTGGATAACCTTAATCAAAGCAAGAGCAAGAAAGGATTATGGAGGAATCAGAACATTAGAGGTCTCATGTTCTTTTATATGATGACCCTGCTTTATTCAGCTTGAAGCAAGTGATCCATAACAGTGTTAAGCCACACACACACACACACACACACACACACACACACACACACACACACACAGTGCCAAGGCGATAAGACCAGTCTGACATTCTGCAGAATATTAAGTTGAATATTTTAGTGCCAGCATCTTTCACCTCTTAAGAGTGTCTGTAGCTTTACTGTCACATAGCAGGACCTTCGGGTTGAACAACCAATGTAATGATGTGTACTACAATCCTACTACTAAGAAGGTTTACATAGTAGAAAGGGTGAGGCAATGTTCAAGCAAAGAGAAAACTAAGGTAAAATGGCTAAAGCTTGTGTTTGGAATGTTAAACTAAGAGTGTCTTCACCATATCTGCAGGTATCTCATTGTCATGGGGTTGAACTATTCACTTGGCTGAAGATGTAATGCCATGCTTTATAAAGCCTGTGCATATTTACAGTCACTGCAGTCCATACAGTGTGTTTTTGATTTGAATTAAAACTTTCACTGAATCCTGTGTGCAGCCAAAAACAATGCCTGTGTGTTAAGTGTAATTTTTAATTTTTTTTTGCTTTTTTCAATAAAAAAAAGAAAGTAAAAAGAAAATATGTTGATACATTTCCTCTCAGTGGCTGGAGAGACATGTAAGTATCTTTGTTTGATTGACAGCAGCTGGCAGCCTGAGCCCCTGTGGGAATACAAAGGACAAAGTAAACAAACTTGCACTGTAGCTATTAGTCATCAGCACATTGCTGTTAACAGTGGTATTAAAGAGTAAATACCACACCAGCATCTAACAGGACGCAAGTGACATTTGCAGGTATGTTTACATGCTGTTTAATGTGCTGCAGCTGAGCAGCTAACTCCATATGACCACAGGACCCAGCTGTGCCATGGCTCCGTAACAGCTCCCTCGTTGTTTTAATGCCCACTGGAAACTTTCCAGAAGTGGAATGCCAGTTCTTCAGCAGCCACATTTATAATACAGTTCAGAGTTGGTTTCCTGACATTTTTGTTTCATATGCATTATGAAATAATGCTTTTAACTTTCTCTGTGCCCACTCAATTTACATGTCAATATAACCAATCTCACAACGCAGCTGCTGCTCCTTTGTAGTGTCTCTAACCTGTATGTCTGATCATTTTGTCAGATGATGTCGTAGTCAGAAAATAATAATTTTATCTGTAGTGCAGTAGTTGATACTGACTGCTGGTTGAGGTAGTATTTATGAGCTGTAATCAAATGTCACACTGTCACACTGCTTCTGCTGTTCGAAAACAGAAACTGAAAAATATGTAAGTGACTATGTGATGAATTCAACTGCCTTAAAGCGCAGTATGCGTGATGAGAGAGCTGGGGGCAAATGTATAAAGGTTCGAACACAAAAACTGTTGAGGCAAAGCGAGTCATAACAAATGAAATGCATTTAAATGAAATTTATATTATCTGTCAACAATTATAGGCATTACATTCACAAGAGAATTTCACACCTTAGCGACGCAAACTATTCCAGCAAAAATAGACCTAGCATGTAAAACAGAGTGGGGCCAAGACAGGGCCAAGACAGGGCCAAGACAGGGCTGAGACGTGCGGCTCACGTACCCCATGGATGCACCAGCTGGAATGGCAGCAGATCGTTTCCAGCAGCCACTACGGAGCCGGAAAATGACGTAGCTGGATGCTGTAGATGTTGTGGTTGAGGAGACATGTATTTATGTTTGTGAGTTAAATAAGAACAAGACTTAAGATTCCTACACAGTTTTTCCAATAACGATCAAATAATGATCAAATTAAACTAAACTAAACACTATAACCACATTTCCATTGTTTAATTTATAAACCCATGTTGTTAAGTCGAGAGACAATACAAAACATGTCACTGTCCAAATACTTGACTACTACATGATCATTACTTATTATTACATTCAGCATTGATCAATATGTAAAAACATCTTGCCACTTGGGAAGAGGGACTAGTTTGATAGTTAAAACATCAGTGAGCTTGGGAGTAATTTATAATGAATATAGACCAACTGGGTAAATACTATTTACTTTCTCAAGCATTTCTGTTAATGTGCCATTGAGAAAGGCACTAAAACTATTACTTCTTCCTAAAAAGAATGCTCATTACTAAAACACATTTGGTGGAAAGCTTTAAAGTGTGAATGAGTAAATATTAGTCCTCTTGGAAATGCTCATAAAAGCTGTTACTGTAAATATCTGTGAGGTCTTTGTTGCAGAAAAGCTTCTGAGCTGAAGAAACAAATGGAATGTCCTATGCCAAAGGCTGACAGCCCCTTTTGGCCTGACATACTGGTGTGATGACACAACTGGTCTGGATATCAGACACAGTATACACTGTGTACCATCAGAGTATTATAATGACATAATGTCATAGCCTAATGATGGCGCACAGTAACTATGCTACAGTATTTTAACAAAAATATCAGTAATGTGGGTCTTAAAATGATGGCCAATATTTCCTGTGTAATAGTTATGATGGCTGATTTTCAACACACTTTTAAGTCTAATAAATGCAAAGAAATAACTGTTTCAGTTTTAATGCAACAATAAGCTGGCATTAATTGCAATTCAAATGTTCACCTCAGCAGTTCCACAGTGTACATCAATAATCTTAGAAACATGCAGAAATAAGCCGATACTAATTAACAAGCCTGTCATCAGCACCAGAGATTTACGATAGCAACAATTCTTATTAAATCTGCAATAACAGTGAATTATGACATGTAGCCTCTTGTTTTATCACCTCTCTACTACACAACTGCTGATACATAAAATAAGTTTATATGCATTTTAACTGCACTGCATGATTACATCTACTACTTGTTTAAAATATTTCACTTTTTTGGAAATTCTGTTGAAATATTGCCAACAGTGTTTTCATTTTGATCCACTCCCCAGTCGAGGCTTGGTGCAGCTCACATCAGTGAGCACTGCATGCAGACCACAGGCAGATAGCACCATGGAGTGCATGACAATGAGCCACATCTCCGCCAGATGCCATTAGAAGTGAGGCTGTGAGGCTGTGAATCAGGCAGGGATTCTTAGATTCGAACACTTCCTAAGAAAACCTTTTATTTCATTCTTTTTTGTACTTTATCTGGATTCACATTTAGAGTTAAAGCAGCAACTCAAAAAACTCAAAATTCGAAGTTATTAACTACCACAGCTATCTAAAAGTATTCCACTACTTTTGTGATTTCTTTCACATTTCAAAATTAAGTTTTTATTACCATGGCTTTTGATCATCTCAAGTGGAGTGTTAAAATATGTTAAGTGTGAACTGAAATGTAGATCATAATGGCCAACAAGCCAAACGGATGATGTCAGGTGTGAGAGGCCAGTGATATGTTGTATTTTAAGAAATGGTATGAGGCAGTGTCTGTACACTGTGGCGTCACATAGAGTAGCAGCAGCTCCTCTAGGTCTCTGGTCTGTGTGTGGTGGTCTCTGCTGTGAACAGAAAATATCACTTTCTGTTGGTTTTTGACCACAGGCCACCTGGTAGTAGCCCACTGAAGGGAGCCATTTGTATATATATCACACATCTCTACAAGCTAACATGTTTGTTATGGAGGTTTATGAAATAAAATGAAGGACACCTTGTGTTTATGTGCTTTCCAAATTTCAGTATGAAACAAATTGGAAACAATTTTAGAACACAGTAAAGTAATGTAACAGTGTGTGGTACTTTGTTGACTGGTGCTAACTCTATTACAGATGGACAGCCAAGAATGAGAGGAAGCTATTTGTTCATTATGAGGAAGGCCATTATCTTTCACTGACTGCAGGCTCCTGTGATCCATAGAAAACATTACAAGATCTAATTCATACCGTGCACACAATACACCCACAAACTTCCCAGCCTGCTCTGTGATGACAATCCCTTCTGTTTGTCCTTACAATGAAACACACAAATGGACAACAGAGAACATCTCGCAATTTCAGCTTTTTTTTTCAGTAGGTTATAATGTTTACCATGTTCCCCATCTTTAATGAGCAATTTAGCATGCTAACATTTGCTCCATTAAGTATAAATTAGTAGGGTTAATGGGAATGTCATTAGGAATTTTAGTCATACTCCAAAGTATATTTGACTTGATGGTGGCGCTGGATGAAAAGTGCAGTTAATCCTGAGGGGGACATGATCTCCAAACCAAATTTCTTGGCAATCCACGCAATTGTTGTTGACTCACAACCAATCATAAATGCCTGTATAAAGTTCAATGGCATTCCATTCAATAGTTGCTGGTCTATTACCATAGATGTGAGTACATTGATACTGCATCCGGTCTGTGGGACGTGCCTCTGCCTGTACTATATTCCAGTGAGGATTTGTTTGTTTTACACAGAAGAGAATGCCAGACTTTTCATAGGCAAGTAGTTATTCTGCTGTCATGAAAACATTGACATTAATATACTGTTGTCACTTTGGAAGATGTGTTTGATCTTGGTGAACCTATTGTGGAAATTTAGCACAGCATTGACAACCATCAATTCAGCCTCATATTTTTGATTGTGAGCAGGTTTCACAAATTGAAGAAATACCCCACAGCAAAAGTCCATAACTCTGTAACTGTGGCAGTGACTGTTTAACAGACCTGTAAACTAGTGTTGTTCCAGGGTTATTAGTATTTGCAAAAAGGACTTTCTTCTTCTTCTTCCCTCTTCTTCTTCTTCTCCTCCTCCTCCTATGATGTTTTTCACTGTGCTAAAGCTGCCATATAATTCTTGAATAAACTACAAATTATTTTCACACAAAGCTGTTAATTAATGACCAGCAATGAATAACATGTGATGCATCAGAGGTTTAAAGCATTTTCTGTTTAATACACAAAGTCCTCTAAAACCTGTGGAGAAAGGACCACCACCAGGGAGAGGAGCCTTGGACAACCATAGAGAGTCGCACACATACAATAAATGATGTACTCTTTGGTTTTATCACCCGCATTTTCATGCAAAAAAGGAAAAACAGCCTTGGCAAGGGTTGCGTATTCGATCTTTCATGGACATCTGCAATAATAAGTGATGCAGTCACAGATAATAATAGGCATACTTCTTTATCTTTATGTAAATGCCTCAGGGGGCAATGAGGATACAGTATCCCGCTAAGCTGCTAATCGGCACCAAAGGGCTCAAAAATACCTCTACTTTTGTCTTCAGATTGTTTGCAAATTAAAAAAAGCTCCTGAAGGTGCCTCTCCTGAAATTAAATTCTTGTAGGGGAGGAAATGCTTAACAGGCATCTGAGAGACAAGAAACTGTGCTGAAAGCAAAGATCCTCGGGAGGCTCCTTCTTCCACCAGATCAAAACATGTCTTTCCTAACTGTCGTTGAAATATCTATTCTTACTTTCAAATTGAAACTCAGATCTTGTACGTCTCCCACTACCACTCACAGAATAATGCAGATCTGGTTGCTTGTGGCATGAATAGAGAAAGTCTAAGCAAACTGTCATAACCTACATGCCTATTTTTGACATTTTAGTGCTGCTGTGTACAGATTAAATGTTCATTTTAGACCTGAAGTAGTTTACAGTATTTAGACAGCAGTTAAAGCTTTCCAGACTCTATGTTTGTCCCTGATATATTTAGTGTGGTGTTGGGTCACTGGTTACTGTAGAAAGGTGGTTTCCAGAATGATCACTGAATCACTGTATCTGAACAGCACACACACGCACTGTCAAAAATGTCACTGAATGTAAAACACAGCATACATATGATCTGAAAGCAATGGAACAACTACACATATTAAATAAAACACTGTAAGTACTGTATTTATACAACACTATCAGGGTTAGAAATAAATAAGTAAGTCAAATAAGGAATATCAGTAATGTGTTGCAGGATGTCAGCCTATTTTGCTCAATACTGCTTAAAATAAAGCAATGCTAGCTCAGAGGCAATGCTGCTCTTAAGTTCCTTTTACAAATAATCAAGAAGGCCTGAAATGTTAATATTTCAAAAGTAAAATGGCAAAAGAGAAAAACAGGATAATTAATTTGCACTTATAGTCCATTATTTTCTAACTAGCTAGGCCTTTGTCTTTATGGATATTGTAGAAGGCTAGTTTAAGTATGCCTTGATTTTTGTTTAGTAATTGTTTTGTTGTATTTATTAATTATTTTGTCATTATTTTGTTTGTTTTTTTGTTGTATTTTATTTTATGATGTTGTGAGGAAGTTGTGAAGAAGGGACAGGGCTAAATACGCTTTCTGCTTCCTCCCGTTCCCTCTCGAACACATTATTTTGTTGTTCTGACATTTCATTTTGATAGCTATTTGTTGTTGTTGTTCGAGATAAAACCAAACAATAAACAATAAACAATTTATCTGTAAAAGAGACATGCGCCCAAACAAGATACAACATATTAATTAGTGATCTTTAGAGGTGTTAAAGAGCAGATTGTTGTACTTTACAGACTGACAGACCAGCTGTTTCTCACTGACAATACTAAGCTAAGCTAGTTGACTCTCAGCTGTAGCTCCAAATATTGTACACATCAGAGTATTTTCAATCTTCTCAACTAATTCTGGGAAGTAAAGTGTGTTTCCAAAAATATCAAAATATTACCATAAACATTCAAATGACAATTTACTTATTGGACATAACATTAGGTTGCATTATCAAAAATGACATCATTTACAGATTTATCTCTTATCATAAGTCTTCAAGGTGTAACTGCTTATGTTATTTTTGTATCTTTGGTGAACAGAACTGAGGCAAGACCAATCTGAAAAATACATGGAAATAGGTCTCTGTCAAATTCTTTAATAGATGGGTTTACTATACCAAACATTAACTCACACCGTCAGTCAGTAAGAGGAAAAAATGGATATATTGGTAAGATTTATTACCAGTAAAGAGCCTAAAGATGAAGGAATGGCACAAACAAACAAGCTGTGCAAATGTGTGTATGAGTTCCAAGTTATGTTAACATGATATGGGCATAGCATAGGTTATACACAAGTAACATACTTTGCATTACACTGTAGCTAGCTAAACTGTTAATGATAGCTTAGTTGTGCCTCCCCTTGGCTCGCAACACCAAACTAGCCTAGTCTTGTGTCAGATAGCCAAGGAGTTTTATATTTTATCAGTCTAGTAGTCTTACAAACAGTGTCACTTCATGACCAATCCAACTTTTTTCTGATAATGTGTTACAGTGACAGTTACCACAGCTTCCATGAAACAAAACTTTAGGGTACTAGCTGAGCTGATAATGGATAATGACAGTCAGTTTAAAAAGTTGCCCACTCATGAGAGTTGTCAGAATTAACTAGGAAATAAACACTGAATCTAAATTATTTAGATGTGTCATACATCACAGTAGGTCAATGTACAATATTGTGTAATCATATATTGTGGTTCATATCAAGTAGGTCCATAAGCAATGATTTTCAACCATGGAAGTGTATTAAGTCACTCTGAGTAATTAACCATTTTAATTGCCATTGTATTGTGGGTTTTGAGGATTTTCCGTGTAGACCAACAGTAAAAGTTGTATGAGGTATCGGATGCTGGAATATTCATGTGCAGATTACATGGTAAATAAAAGCCAAATTCTTCCTTCCTTCTCTAATTATCATATTTTTAAGCAATTTGTAGTGCTCACTTGCAAGAAAAATGCATGGAAGCAGCCTATTTAAAAGTAAGTTTTTAAAAGTTTTTTTAAAAAAAAGGAGAATCTGGGCTCAGCCTCTGATGGTTACCAGTTCAGCCAGTATCCCCGGCTGTGACTGTTTGCGCCTCATAAGAGACTGAAGACAGAGGGATTTCTGTGAAAGCTCCAATCTTTCACACCCAGCTGTCCAAAGCTGGCCTTTAGGAAAAGTCTCATTTGAGATTGCTGATGGACAGAATGGAAGCAGCTCATGTGTAAATCTCCTGCAAAGCAATGACTGAATGTATATTACAGCTCTCTCTCCTCTCACATGTCCTATTCTATTTTACATGTAATTGTACTGTACACTCTTTGTAGATTTGGTTTTGTTTTCCTTTCCCAAAAATAAATAAAATGTATTTGAAAAATGTGTATTACTTTCTGATAAGGCAGCCTTTATAAAGGGTTTATACGCATTCATTAATGGCTTAATTATTGGTTAATAAATCCCTAATTAATGCTTTATAAATAATTTATAAGCATTTAATAAGCATAATTTTTTGGGGTTGCCAGATTGTGAAAGATCCTTCCTGTCTATGCAATAATAAGTTTTGCTTTATCTAATTCTTCAAGAAGACCCCCAATATACTGTTCAACCACCTTAAGGGCTGCAGGGGATCCAGACGAACATCCATTTATTAACAATTTATTAACATTTATAACTGCAGACTTTAATTATTTTCATTAATGACTTATTAAATATTACTGCAGATCTGATGACTTATAAAATGTGAAACACTGACCCTTTTATGACTTACTGACTGACTGACTGAGACATTTAACCCTCTATTAATGATTCATTATCATTTTTAACTGACTGACGACTTGTCAGAAAGGGTGAAACCTTTAAACTTTTATTAATAATTCATAATCATTATTCATGATGATTTATGATAATCTTCTTTGTCACTTGTTCGGGGACATACACAAAGTCCATTCAGTGTGAATACAGGCTCAGCATTTTATCAGCCTTTAAAAAAAGTCATCAAGTTATCAAAACTCTCGATAAAAAAAAAGAAGCTTAATAATAATACATAATACTAGATTGTTATTATTACAGATGTTTTCCAGACGTTATACTACTGAAAACATTCAGTGTGCTATTCAGTGTGGCTTTTTTGTCTTATAGCTTCAGCCAAAAAAAGATTTAGTAATAAGTTCTTGGGTGTTGTAAATGGTAAACAGCTGCTTAATAGTCACAGTCACTGATACGTCATTAGGTATGCTGTTATAAATAATTATGTCATTAACAGAGAGTTATTGTAACACATTTTCTAAGTCATCAGATCTACAGTTATACTTAAGTTATTAATGAAAATAATTAAAGCCTGCAGTTATAAATGTTCATAAATTGTAAATAAATGTATTTCATTTGGATGTCCTGCAGCCCTCAGGACCAAGGGTCAGGGGTTGAACAGAACATTAGAGGTGTCTTCCCAAAGAATAAGATGAAGCAAATGTTATGGTGGTGTAAAAAGGAGATATTTTTCACAACCTGGCAACTCAGAATTTATGCTTATTAATGACTTATGAATTATTTTAAAATCATTAGTAATTAATCGATTTACCATTAATTCAACCATTAAATAATGCTTATAAACCTTTAAAATGTTAAAAGGTTCATCAGTCTCTCCATAAAATTCTTGGTTTCTCACATTATAATACTAGAGGAATTTGCAAATTCATTAAAAGCACTGTGAAAATGCCGGAATATCTGTAAAATAAGCAGCCAGTTTATATCAGACTGAGGTCTTTGATGCACAGAGGAAAGCGTCCCCTGGAGCCAATAATCAATTCTTCCTGACAAAGCCTACCCACACAAAAAGGTACTTTGTGCTTTCAAGCCTCTAGCCACCCTTCACAGCTACCACCACTGAGAACAAAAAGCAGGCAGCACTATGTTTAACATGCTCAGTAGGGATGGACCTCTGTGTGTGTGTGTGTGTGTGTGTGTGTGTGTGTGTGTGTGTGGGTGTGCGTGTGTGTGTGTGTGTGTGTGTGTGTGTGTGTGTGTGTGTGTGTGTGTGTGTGTGTGTGTGTGTGTGTGTGTGTGTGCATCCTTCTGTTTCTGGATCCACAGATGTTTGAATGCACATGTGGAGTGAGGAGCAGGTGGCAAAGGGAAAACTCTGAGCTGGTTGACTACACTGTGACAGGAACACACACACACACACACACACACACACACACACACACACATATGCATACATACATAAACATGCAGCACCAGACTTGCAGTGGTTTTGCAACTGTTATGGTTAAGGATAGGGGTGGTTTGGTGCTGTATGTTCAGTACTGGGCCTTTTGGGGGCATGCCAATCAACATGACACAAGAAATATCTATTAACTGAGTAGCGCATCATTGAATACAGTTAAAAATAATTGCATGGCAGGGGCAAAGATGTACACTAATATTAAAAGGTCTTTAGATTTTTTTAACATCTGCAGTCACGTCTGCAAGTTTGCTAAAACATGAAAAGGACAATTTTTCTCTGTGCAGTCAGCATGAAATAAATGTAAATTATATTTTTTGTTCTACTCTCATATTCCACTCAAATCTTATATATTCATCCTCAGAGAATATGTAAGAATTTGTTATCTCAGATTCAAGCGCATGGGTTGAATTCACAGTTCAGATGAACACAAAAAAAACAGTATTGAGGAAAGTTATGAAATTCTTTATATCTATAGAGGATTTCTCAAGATACAGAAAGGTGCTTTACATGACAAATTAAATAAGTATGAAAAATTACCAAAAACACAAGAATGGAGTAGTGCGAGACATACAGTCATATACTAAAATATGAGTTTTGAGTAACCTCTTGAAAGTGGCAAGATCAAAACAGTAATGGGTGTGTTTGTGGTGGGAGGAAAAGTTCTGAATCCAAAAGAGTTTGTTAAAGGGTAGATAGATTTACAGTTTTTTAAGTCTGTCTTAAAACAATATTCAGGTTCCTATATAAACATAGAGATGGGCTTTGCTCACTATAATCATTCCTCTTGCTCATCCTGACCATCACAAGATCCACTCTGTATGTATTTAAATATTTATCTGAAAATAATATGAGGTTTCAGCAGTCTGAGCCTGGTCAAGTCTTCCACAGTTACAGTCCTTTTAGTAAAGTAGTTAAGTCTAAAAAAGACGGTATGTATAAGAGATATTGAATTGATTTGACTAATTTAGACGTTCATTTTTGTTGTGGATTTTGTCCCCCATCACTTACATTAAAAGTGCATTATGAAGGGATCATGTAATGGCCAGTCTGAACAGTTGGAATGATCACAGCAAGGAAAACCATGTATCAGTATTCATTTGGGCACTTGACTATTTTATTAGGACTTTGTTTATCTATACTTTACTGTAAAAATACTGTTGGAAGTTGTGTTGTCTGTCAAAAACTCACTCGCATGTATTCATTTTATCAGAGATCAGCTCTTGCCATGGCAACTAAAAATTACTGAAGAGGACACTTCTTTGATGTTTATAAAACATTGATCATGTGTCAACTTCAAATTTCCTAGTTAGATCTTAAAGAAAAAGAAAACCACACATACACCAGCCTTCCCAGTGAAAGGCACCATGGCATATTTGCCGAATCTGGCCAATGGGACTGCAGTGCAATGACACTTACGATCCATTAATGTGTTCATTAGTATTCACCATCTTACCTTTTCCTGGAAATTACACTTGCAAGAATATTTTTAAAAATCTGTAATACTACAAAGTAACACAGTTTTAACATTCCTTCACCTCATCTCTCTGTGACTGACACCTGATCATAGCAAACAAAAGATGAATGGAGAACTGAGGACAAACCAATGCTCACCTTAATTAGATCTGTGGTATCCAAAGGAGGATTATAAAGCATTAACAATAGTGACCTGATTTCTTTGAAGGATTACTCGTTGGAATTATTAAAGTGACACATTATTACAGTGACTCTAGAGAGGGCGACTTTTCTCATGTGCTGCTCTGCTCTACACGTCTCACATTTTAACTTCTAATGTGGAAAATCTGCAGAAAGAAACATTACAACTTTTTTAAATCTGGGTCATTCTACCAGCAGAGGATCCTCATTAAAATGGAATGGCAGGTATGTGTTTCTTATGATCATCAAGTAGGACTGTGTCAGATAACTGTACATGGCTCCTAACTACCTCCACCCACTGCGGTCTGTCAGGGGTGTCAGGTTTTTGTAAAATAATCACCCAACGCTTTTACTGTGATTCACGACTTTGTTTCTCTGCTTGTGAGGCTGTGTGTAACCAACAAAGCGAAGAAGAAGAAGATAAGGAAAACATTACAGCGCCCAAAAGGTTTCCACATGCACTTCTGACAAATACTGCCTGGAGGAAACAATAATCAAGGAATATCAATGTTGACATAGAGCAGTAACAGAGCTGAAAAACAGGCAAAGATAGACCTAACATTCAAACTGGTTCATCTGTGAAGCTTCAGGTGGCTTTCATAAACAATAACTGTGAAAACAACAGTGGCCTCTGAGACAATGACAAAATCAATTTGCAAAAAAAAAACACACACTGACCATTCATAGCAACAGAGCATATATTTAGAGACTGCCTGCTCGTCCTATGACATAGTCATGCCTGACACCCAATCTCGGCACCAAAAGCCACGATGGAAACTCAAAAATAACCTAAAAATAACTGTCTCAAGTGACAAAAGACTGAGATCCATGACTCTGACAAGGGTGACATGCATTACTGTCAATAACATGTTCAGATGGTCAAACACCCTCATGGCAAATTTCATTGCATGAGTTTGAATAAGGATAAATAGATCTTTTGGTAAGTAATGTAAAACCTGAACAAGCTAAAAGGGATCAGCGAAAACTAACTTTAACCTTTCATTCACATTCACATTCAAAATGAAAGCCATGCTTTTCCTTGTTTTGAGATCATTTACAGTAACCAACATTATTTACACACCATTCCATTTCATTTTGGGCATTTCCCCACAACAAGCTGCTGCAAGGCCAAGCAGCTTGAACTCTGTTTGCTTCAGTGTGTATATATTCAGCTGCTCCTTCATCACCAGTGTGAAGCCTACCTTGTTAGTCATGCCCTGAGTTAGTATGCTGACCCATTAGAAGACTTGTTGTATAAAAAAGAGCCAGCAGTCCAAAACACTCTATATGAGTCAAAAATATGAGTCCTGATTTACTCAGCAAGATGTCTCAGAAAGTTGTTGACTGAAGTTAGAGGTGGCTTTATTATCAGGCATATGTGTCTTCTTCCATTTATTTTTAATCAATTTATTAATCATTCATTTTTCTGGTTGAACTTGTGAGAGCTGAATTTGACTTTGAATCTGTATCAAAGCTCTATGATTTGTCTTTATTTAGTACTGCTTAGTACTTAAGAATGTTCATTTGTTTTGAACAGGTTAATGCATTACACGGAGGGGAATTATGAAAATTAGCATAAAGTGGAACATCATTTTCTCATTTATTATAAATGATAACATCTACAGATATGCCAAATTGAAAATATCCACCAGACACTGACTGCTACAAATAACTCTGCATCCTCTCTGCACTCTTGGCCTACATCTTCCTTCAGCTCTCCGCTCGCCAGCTTCATACTACCAACTGTCTCCGAAATAACTGGTCTCATTCATAAATCCAAGTCATCTACCTGCCAGTTAGACCCCCTACCTACACACCTGGTAAAAATTCGCCTACTTGCCCTGTCCACGTTAATAACTGACATAATTCATACCTCAGTGACTACTGGTGTTGTTCCATCATCACTAAAGACTGCTGCAATAACACCAACACTCAAGAAACCTGGCGCCGATCCGAATGACTTGAACAACTTCCATCCCATCTCAAACTTGCCATTTCTCTCCAAAATACTAGAAAGAACTGTTGCAGCTCAGGTCCACACCCTTCTGTCTGACAACAATTTCTATGAACAATTTCAGTCAGGCTTCCGTCCCCTCCACAGCACTGAGATCACAAATCACAAATGACCTCCTGATGGCATCTGACTCTGGACTTCTCTCTATTCTGGTTCTCCTCGACCTGAGCGCAGCTTTCGACAATGTTTCTCATGACATCCTCCTGGACAGGTTAGCCTCCATTGGAATCACTGACGTCCCTCTGGCTTGGTTCACATCATATTTCTCTGGCCACACACAGTTTGTTCAAATCAAGAACCTGAGATCCGGCTCCTCTCCAGTCTCTAGTGGTGTTCCCCAGGGCTCTGTCCTTGGCGCCCTCCTGTTCATTATTTATCTTCTGCCTCTTGGTCACATTCTCAGGAAATTTGACAAACAATTCTACTGTTACACTGATGATACCCGACTCTACCCACAGCTCTATCCGACTGCTTACTGGAAATTAAATCATGGCTCTCACTCAACTTTTTAAACTCTACGGCGAAAAAACTGAGGTCTTCCTCATCGGCACCAGATCAACCTGGGCAACACTCAACACTTTCTCCATGTCCATCATGGACTACTGTAACTCTCTCCTCTTTGGTCTTCCGTGGAAATCTCCTCACAAACTCCAACAATCTACACACCTTCTCGAACTCTCTCTCTTTTCTTTGAATCAAGGAAAGTGTATCTGGGAATATATGTGTGATTCACATTGGTTGGAGAATTGGGACTGAAACAACAATGTTTCCATGTATTACTCATCAGTGCAATGACAAAGCGAAAAATAACCACAGCTATAATTTTTTCCAAATTACATTCAGTCAAGTGCCTTGTATTGAATGATATGATACAGTAACGGTATGATTAGAGACAATGTATTGTTATATCCATACTGTATGGGTGTGTAGTGGCCATTTGCTTGGAGGTACACATTTTCATACAGTCATAATAGAAAAGTATAACTATATAAAACAGAATCTCCACATTCTGCACATGCAGTCCAAAAACTCTAAGCACTAAACATCATCATCAGAGAATAGCACACATCATTAAACTTGAGGTTTGTAGGTAAGGTTCAATTTCATAAATGCATTACAACTCATATAAAACACTTGGGCTAACAGTAATTAATAGGACAGTCATGAGACACTCTAATTTAATGCAGCATTAACTGTGTTATCAAAATGAGCAATAGGAGCAGAGGTGCAGTAGTTGCATCCAGCAGACTGGAAAAGCTTAATTTCTGCTCTGCAGTAGTTGGGGGACAACTCAAAGATAGATTTTTTCCCCAACCAGACTCCCCGTGGTGATTTATGTTAACAAAAATTGTTTACTAAACACAAGTGCTCATTATGCAAAATGTATCACGCTTAATGAAACTTTGCTGCAGTGAGAGTGTCTTGCGGTGTGAGCACATTAAAACATAAGTCACACTAAGCTTGAACTAAAGTAGAAATGTATCACCATTGCAACAGTCTTTTGCTCATGAGAGATTAATAACAGAATCAGAGGATTTGCAACAGAGTCGTGATGAATGTTTTAGTAATGTTGTTTTAGAAGCACATGCGTTTATTTGGATTTGATATATTTTACAATTCCTTCACTCATTGCAGTCTTATTGTGGCATATGTTTCAGCCACCCAGCTGAAACAGAGTCCCTGCACCAGGTAGTGTTAAACTGTACATACATTATCATTATATGAATAATTTGGAGTGTAGCTTAATGCTTACACTGCTGTTGTTGCTGGCAGGTCTTTCTATTTTAGTATTTAAAATATGAATATTTTCAGTCATCCCTGAAGAAACAGAGTATTCTATAATAGGAAGGACTTGCGAAAACCAGTCAACAAAATATCCTTGACAATCCTCATGATTTCTGTGTGAATCTAAGCCATCTTGTGGTAAAATACAGTTACTACAATAGTATGTTGGTTTGCATTAAGGCAGGCAGAGTTTTCTTAATTTCCTCCTCCAGCTTAAATAATTTTCAAGGTCATGATGGGTTAAAGTCTTTTCTTGCATATAGTTTGTACCTGTTTGTATCAACTGCATTATAAGAATAGCACATATACAAGAAAGTTTATTTTCTCTCAATGTGCAGTTCTTATCACTGAGCCACTCCATCACCATCAACATGAGCAACTTTTGGTTAATTATGATCACTCAATATAACACCAACCAATAATATATTTTTCAGGCTAACAGGAACAATGTTTTCTATTGCAGGGTTGGGAAGTGTGCACATATTTCAACTGCAATATATCATTACTGTTGCTCCTACAATAGAGTCTGAATGCAAATGAGTCATTCATAAAACCAGCCAGACTGCCGAAACAGTAATTCACTACTCCTAAGACCCACACAGCGCAATATTCATCCAGTGCTTGTGGTTTCATTATTTATGTAAAAGAAATACTGGCCTTGTAGGGGCTGCGAGATGTGAAGAATGTCAAGCCAGAAGGCTAATATGTTACATGGGCCATTTGACATACAGTACACGCTAACTATTTCAAACTAAACGAGCATTGTGTGCACACTCATTTGCTATAGTTGTCATGGATACGATGTCATTCAAATTCAACAGTGGTTCACAGCCCTGGAATATGACATGATTGGCTCCCACACACTGCTAATCATGCATTTCTGTGTTCTGCCAGGTTGTCTTTCTCTATTAAAATCATTCATGTTGGACTGATTATACTCCTTGTTCAACTCACAGGGCAAATTATTGTGAACAATAGTAGCAAGACATGCTCTGATCTGAACGAAATGCCTGTGATTGAGATGAACTGTCTATTTACCGTGATATATGTGCTCATGGTGTGAATGTGGGCTCTCTTAAAATTCCCTCCAAGTTTCTGGGGTTCATTCGCTTTGCCAATATACCATCACCCTTCTCTCCAGTTTGTGTGTTAGCCTGGGGAGTATGTTAACACTATCATCATAATGCCTGTTCTAAACCAGCTGGAAGTGAATTCTGTGTGAATGCAAGAAACTTTATATAAATGTTGTGACAGAAGTGGTAACAACAGTGTGTCTTTTAAAAACACCAAGTGTGCATATGTGTTCCCCGTCAGATTATTTCTTAAAAGATTAATAAGCATAATCTTGTTGTAACAGATGATTCTCAATCTCACCAATTACCATTTATCATCACCGCTATTCCCTATACACAAACAGCACTGAAAAAGTGCATTGTATTGGTCATGTTTGACTACAGTTTTGAATGCAGGTAATAATTACTACACAACAATGACCTGACACCATTATCAACTTTACCGCAGTCACAAACACACACAGTCCTACACACACACACACACACACACACACACACACACACAGACATAAATAGAACAATAATCATACTTACGGTGAAAGTGAATTGATCTCTCTAAAAGGCCTCCCAATACTTAAGTATCTTTAATCCAGATGTGTTTAAAGTTCCCCTTTAGGTTCATTGATCGATTAGCAGGTGAACTGGAGACAGACATGAGAGCAGTTGCTACTCACTCGGTCCATCTCTTGATTGAATTTCCATTGTGGTGCAATTGTATCACTGGGCACTCTGACTAAAGGAGGGAGAGGACACAGGTCAGCGCACTCAACAGGGTTCCACTTTCTTTGCAGCCTGAGGGGCCACTATCAGCAGCTCTATAGAGGCAGAAAATTGACAGGCTCTGCTGAAAAGCTCTCAGGAGCTGCCTAAAGAGAGACACACAGAGTGATTCTGATATAGCAGCGACACAAACACACGCAAACACCCCAATAAACACATAATTATTTGACTGTAACTTAATATAATGCAGGCAATATATAAATAACTATTGAACTGAATTGTATGTATAAAAGCTTACCTTTTTCTTAAAATGGCCTCCAAAGCCTTTTGCAACTGCTCTAGTGGAAGAAAAAAAACATATAAGAAACATATTCATGTGTCATATGTCCAGTGTGAAGTGCTGAATGAAGGACATTGGATATCCACTGTTAACCTGAGAGGAATGCATAATTCAGAGAAGGCCAGGGTGAGGTGTCACGTATAGCCTCGTCTTTTATCCATTCAAAGCCATCAGGTTACACTGAAAGAAGACGAGTCACAGCAGATCACTTTCCTTCAGTCAACCTAGGCCTTTCAATAACATGACAAGTGTACACAGCCTTGCTAACATCAGCATGCTTATATAATCACTGTGATAATGCTTGCATATTTATGTTTGTTGCATGTTTAACATGTTGATTTAGTGTGTTAACATAAACATTTGCTGATTAGCACTAAACAAAAAGCACAGCTGAGGCTGGTGGGAATTTAATGAGTTTTGCTAGTGTTTCATAAACCAAATTATTGGATAAATTCAATTTTGACAAAATATCAATGTTATTACAATGTTTCCTCTGGGGACCACAATTCTTCACAGCTAGCCAAAGTTCTGAGGTATATCAATAACTAGAAAGGCAAACAGTGAACAGTGAATGCATATTTTCATATGAAATATGTCCATGTGTGTGTTTTTGCATTTGTATTTCTTTATTAAGTCAAGTCAGGACACTTTTCACACAGAACAGAGGCCTGTACTACGAAACTGGATTAACATACCCAGGATATCTCTCCGTTACCTCGGTTGATTTACCCAGACATTCGCAATCCTGATAAACGGTACTACGAAGCTGGTTATCAACTCAGTAATTGAACCCAGGGTTTTCCAATCTGGATCCCTGTGCTCTCACATAAAGGGGAGGTGTTTGCAGCATCTGACCAATCGCAAACATGGAGAAACCCTGCAGAGCAGCCTACTTTACCATGGAGGAGCAAACAATTATTCTTCAAAAATATGAAGAATTCAAACGCATCATCCAGGACAAAAGCAACACTGTTGCTGCAGCAAAAGAAAGAGTCAAAGAAAGAAAATTGCCGACTCTGTTAATGCGTAAATTCGTGAGATTATACAATATTAATTCACCGGACAATAAACGTACAGCACTCTGATCACTCAGTTTCACTTTATTACGACACAGACGTTTCGGGCATCCTTGTGTCGTGTGCCACAAGGATTTCTTTTTAAATATATATTTTGGCAATTTTTACAATTAAAAAATATGAATAAAATTCTGTTTTTCTGCACTTTTGCAGCGATTACTCTCAATATGTTCTTATTGAGACTTTTTGTCAGGTTTCCTCACACAATTTCTGAAACTGGAGTGGCGGTAAGGTTATTTATTTATTGTAGCTAATTGTTGTAAATTGACAAAAAGATATATTTGAAAAATAAGCCTTGTGGCACATGAGGGATATTAGTATGTATGTTATACAGTTGGTTTGACATCATTCACTCAAATTCACTCAGATAATAGGTTTGTATTTTGAATGTCAGATGATGATGATGTTGAATATTAAACTAACTTAATGTCGCTTGAAGTGAACCAGCGTCGTAGGACGGAAAACCCAGGGTTAACCCTGAAGTTACCTCGATAAGAGAAAATCCAGCTTCGTGGTCCAGGCCTCAGGTCTAGACTGTACTCTTTAATTTACAAAGACCTAACACTGAGCAAGCACTTGGCGACAGCGGCAAAGAAAAACTCCCTTTTAACAGGAAGAAACCTCAAGCTGAACTGGACTCTCTGCGGACAGCCAACTGCCTTCACTCGTTGGGTTGAGAGAGAAAGAGGGAGGGTGAGAGGGGAGAAACAGAGAGAAGCACAACAACAATAACAACAACAATAATAATAATAGAAATGCAGTCGGTCCGCAGCTGAAAGTCACCTGCAAGACAAGAAAGTCAAATACGGGGAAGATGCCAAGTTAGTAACATGCATTAATGGTACATGAATGCATACAAGTGGAGCGGGGGAAGAGGAGAAAGGAGCTCAGTGCATCATGGGAATGCCCCAGTCTAGGCCTAGCAACATAACTAGGGCCTGGTCCAAGGCAAGACTAGGAAGGCCCTAACTATAAGCTTCATCAAAACGAAAGTTTTAAATCTAGTCTTAGAGAATGTAGAGGGGGTGTCTTATTAGAGAGATTACAGGAAATGAGGAGAGAGAAAGAGGTACAGATGGGAAAAGACATGCAGCAACCTGGTGACATTGTGATTCATGGTCAGGGCCCCCATTGCCAGCAAGGCATCCCTTTCATGTGACACACACACTGTACATGGAAAAACAAATTTAGCACTAATGAGGATGCAAAAAACAGAGTCATGGTGATGTTAAAACACAGTGGGGAGTCTTAAAATACACTTGAAACTTGCAATGTCAAATCTCCCAGTGCAATTCCCTGACAGTTTTTCTTTTCTTTCTTTCTTTCTTTTGGTCTGTGATACAATAGACGTTAATACTTCAGAAATAATTGTGCTGTTTTTGTACAGTAGTTCTGTAAGCACAAGTTCCCTCTGAGCTCTGATTATTTTCCTGACCCTCTTAAATTATTTCTGTTTATTAGAACACATCTTTCAGCTGGCATCAGAAATAAGCAAACAGTAGACAATGAAAAGTAGGAAGAAACAGCCGACTATGTGCACTGCCTCAACATTCAATAGACAGTACAGCAAAGCTCCCAAACTCATCTGTGTGTATTAACTTTTTACCCCTTTTAAGAATATCTTAGGAATTGAGATTGTGCCCTATCTCATTATTAGTGGTTTCTGTGTAAACACTTAATGTACTCCTTGAAATTAGTAAAGTAACAGCATGCTTCTGTTTCAACATAATTATTAAATAAATGTATTAAATAAATTTAAAGTACGGCTGCCAACACAGAGTGCACTGTTCCTGTTTACTTTATATATTCCTACTTAAAGAACTGCAGTTGGACTAAATTGTTTAGCTGCATAAGTGCTCTCCAGAATAAGCTCTTTAGCATCATCTACTGCTCATTATGAGAAACACAAAGCAGACAACCTTGCTGATCCTCGTTCAACCACATCAGTGCTGAATCAGGTTATTATCACATTTGTGGAAATGTAATACCTCAGTTGATGGAATATTTTGGGTCACAGGAAAGGTTAGAGGAGTGATTCCATGAAGAAAGTAAATGGCTGCTTGTTGATACTAAACTAATAGCAGAGGACTATGTTGCACTCAACTAAGTGCAGCTTCATGTAGAAATAGTAGTATGAGTAATAGCGCAAGTACATAAGACATTATGACATGTTGCAGTAGGAGAAGCACAGAAGAAAACAATAAAATTAATAATGAGCAATATTTAGAGTTATTGATAACACCTGACAGGCTAAAATATCTACTGTGAAAAAGACATGTGAAACATTCAGCAAATTCTGGAAAAGAATATGTGCAGCTACACTTTCTCTGATGAAATAAAGATTTGAAAATGAGGACCTATAATTGTGACATTTTCCAAATGTAATATTCACGCAATAATTCATTCTCCCCTTAATCTCAGCAGACTCAGATGCTCATACCCACCCACACGTTTGGCTCTATTTAAAAAGATTTTTCAATTAGCCTGCAGACCATCTGTTGTTTGACAATATGGCCACAAGATGGCAGTATGCTTTAGTGATTTATTTGTCCCTCCAATGCTGAGAGGCGAAAAGTAACCTACTGTACACTTTATGTTCAGTCTCTTAAATGTAACTCAAAACTTACAAAATAGGATAAAGCTCCCTTGTTGCACTCTACTCTAACCTATCACAAACCATTTTTACATTTGGCTGATGCAATTTACAGAGCCCAGCAGGGACTAATTAAATGTGATAAATAGTAAGGGGCTATGGGTGTTTGCCAAGGCAGCTGTTTCTTTTTATAAGCCTCTTAACTTTATCAGTTTCATTACCATGTGAGCATGTTTAAAAACCAACCATTCCAGACAACAGTAATGCAATACATTTTAGAGGGATGTTTTACAAATGTTGCAGCTGTATTAACTGCAGTTTCCAAAATGAGTGAGACTATGGCCCAGTGTATTGGATGACATGCAGACGTCTAAAGACAAGTGAAAATTCTATTTTAGTTTTAGTCTACCCAAACCAGCAAAACCAGACTTTCTTCTAGAAATTTGATCACCTGCAGGAGAGGACTATCATTCATTTACAAACACTGAACATTACACACTATGTTATTTTAAAGTAATGATTAATCCCATCATCTCTGGCCACAGCCATAGCACATGATGTGATGATACAGGGATTTGCGTTGAAACACAAAGTGGGCAGGCAGGCAGCGCTCTGCGGCTGATTCCTGCTTTATAAAACCATGATTGGACAGAGGAAGTCACGTTGTCCGTGAAGCTGTCAGTCTGGTGCTGCACCATTGTTCCCGGAGCAGCCGGAAGGAGTGCTTGGTAAAGCTGTATGCGACAATTGTGCCGGTTAAGTCCAGTAGTGATCGTGGAAACCGGCACCGGTTTTTAATGATCTCACAGTGGTGGAGGCTCCGTGTAAAAGAAAACCGAGACATGGTTTAGGACACATTGTTAAGTCCATTGAGAGAGTGGCGTCATTGACTGGCTGGATACTGATAACGAAATGAATGGTGAGTATGAACAATCTAACCTGATGGGCCTGTATTATAACATGCATATTGACTGGATAGAAATAAAACATTTGCCTCTCACATCTTTATTGTGATTCATAAAGAAATAGGACATTTTTCCGTGTTTGCCTGCTGTTCTGGTGCCTCAGTGTGTTGGGACCCATCCCTGAATGGTCCATTTGTCAAACTCTTCTGGACATCTCACCCCAGCAGTCACTCTGCTCAGGGGTTGACTGCTTCAACTAGTTATCAACATTTAAGAATTACATTGAGAATTACACTAATACATCAAGACCAAATTTTCTTTGTTCCTACTTAACCATTGATCATGTGTCTCTTTATGCTGTTCAAACACTTTGTGCACAAAAGGTCCTTTTCCCCAGATTTATGTCTGTGTGTGTATGAACGAGACAGATATTAGAGCTCCTGTGCGTTTGTGTATTATTATAATTGAGAAAGCACATGTGTGTCACACTGGCTACTAGAAGCACCATATAAGCCTGGTGTATGGCCAATTGGCTGACAGCCTTCTATGCAGACCGCTGGGAGAAGAGAGTCTGGTTCCCTGCAGAGCCTCCTGCAGAACAGGCAAAAGAGGCAGAGAGTCTGTTCCCCCTGCCTCCCTGGGGGATGCCCCCACCACCACCCCATCTTTCCAGCTATAAAAAAAGAAAGAGTGGCTCTCAAAGAGATTTAAATAAAGCTTTGCCAATCATACACATATCAATGATGAAATGGTGATGTTTCCCTGACAAAGCCTCTGTTCTGCTGTTGTGATAACATGTAAATTACAAAGTAGTGACTTTGTGTGCATTACTACTTCCTCAAGTTGTTGCATTGGACATCGGTTGTCACAACAAACACACCAAACAGCATAAAACTTCTTTAAGACACATTTTGCATAATCTACTATGACTCTAGAAATTGCAACGTTGTTATGCAGATAATATTATTACGCTGGGTGCATAAATTAATATGTATATCTCTCTATTCTTCACAGAACAGAAGCAAGTCGCTGCAGTGTAATATATTTAGCTAAAGGTAAGATCACATCCACATAGCCTACATCCATGCTGTCATATCACAACACATTAAAATACTGAATTCTGTGAGATTAATGGAATTGGAAGCTTGCACAACTGTTGCTATGCTGCCACAAAAGACCCTCTGATGACCAGATATGATGTGATGTTGATTGCAGACAACAGTCAATACAGACAGCTCTGCTATTCTCACTGGATTATACCAGAGACATGCCTGTGATATCACAATGATGAAAAGAGGGCATACCTTCTAGGATATATTGTATCCTTCGTATTTATTTCCCCTTATAAATCAACCATCAGAGCTGCAAAAATGAAAAGTCATGGGCCTCCACATATTTCCAAGGCAGTAAAACTGGACAGAATTTTTTTTTTGTTGCCTATCAAGCCACGTACATTTATTACATTTACATAAAAGTAATCTTACGATATAACATCCTTGTCTTTTTTATATATTAGGCTCTAATGTGGAAGCATTATTATACTGTACATCCCTGCCCTCATCAATGTTCCTCCACCAGCCTCTTTTTGTCAGGAGAAAGACAGCGCCTAGAGTCCATGCATACACAATCACACAACCATTTCCATCTTTGTGATCGAGATCTAAAAGGTGAAAGGGGGTGGGTGGTGTCTGTGCGTGTGTGTGTGTATGTGTGTGTATGTGTGCGCTTGGGGAGTGAGGGCCTCTCCTTGTGTGACAGTGTATTTTTCTTCCTCAATCCATCTGTTTCTATCAGCACCCAGTTCTCAGAGGAACAGGATTTAATTAGTACATGCGGCAGAGAGTTAAAGGACACTGAAACATTAAGTAGATGTATTTACTTGTGAAAAGCTGCATCATTAAGCTGGCTTATTTGAATAATAATTCAGCCATGCTGGTATTACATACTGTAGCATAGATGGCTAAAGATTGGTAACGGTGAAAGTTGTCCATTAAAGATTGACAGGAAAGGTGTTATGGCTTAACATCACTGAGAGTCTCCTTGCAGGAGTCTGGTGTGAGTGAATTGTCTGTAAACAAAGGTTCATATGCACAGATAAATCAATTTTGTTTCCTTTTATGTGGGAATAACAAGAATTCATGGCTTTAAGCTTGACCTGGAGGCCTGGGCAGATTTACTGAGTCAGGCTAAAGGTCATATTGTAAATTGATGTGGGGAGGACTTGTTGGGTTGTGCTTTATAGTGTGGGTTTGTAAAGCAAGAAAAGAAACAATCTGTTGTGAGTGGTAATTGTTGTTCTGGCTTGTTTTACACATTGCTGGTAATCTTACTATAAGAATTAGATAAATGAGATGACTTAAAGATCTCCTCCAGGCATGTATAAAAATACTTGATATAATAATGTGTCTGTTATGGTTTTTTAAACAAAGTGAAATTACATGATTAAAATCCTTAAAGTAGCATTTCCTACTTCTTCCCCATTAAAAAAAATCAACAGTATATAAACATGTAAATATATAGTTTTCAGAAGTTGAACTGCTGGATGTAAGATGTCTCCTACTTTACTGTGAAGTCAAGTCTCAGTGTGCACTGGAAGCTTTGGGTTTCCACATCGCATTTGTCTAAGTTGCATACTGGACCACAATTAGCTTCTAAACTAATTGATTAGATGTCACAAATCCTGCTCATAGACCTGCCCCTTAAACACAGGGAAACTCAGAGAAACACCTGTGAAAATAAACTCATATCATCCAAACATATAACAGTCTGCACAGTGAATTTGTGTATTTCCTTGATCAGTTGAAATATGTGTGGTATACTGACAAAATGCTGCTGACCAAAACACCAATTGACACCTGCATTGATTTATTTGTTTATGACATTACTGACATTACTCTGCAGTATTAAAATCAATGCAGCATCAATGAAGTGTACAGGAGGAATGTGGTGTAAACTAATATCAACCTTTTAGATAACAGAGTAGCTTTGTGTGTCTCAGCAGGGTTCATGCTTCCAATTTAGAAGCTTTTGATGTGACTCTTTTTGTGTCTTTGGCTCCTTCCTGGCTGAGCTCTGAGCTTTCACGGTTCGGATTGTGCTCTCTTGAGATGTTGCCATGACACCTATTTGGAATCTTTTGTCTGTTGCCAGTTAATTAAGTGTTAAGGAAAAAAAAGAAGACATATTTTTCTGCCTTAATGAGTTTTCATTTATCACTGCATGGAATGCTACTATATAAATGCTTTACACAGCCAGTGTAAGTGCAGACATCAACATTTGAAGCGATTCTGTAATTATTTGTTTCATTTGCAAATTTCAATTTCAATTACAGAATTGATATTCTTAATCAGTGATACTCTATACCACCACATGGATACATACAGTCATTTGTTCAAAGGAAAGGTCTAGTGAAGAAAAAAATTAGATCAAACAACAACAAAACAAGATTTAAACTTAAAGCTCATTTTTCTACTAATTTCCAGCCAGAAGGTGTGGTTCAGTGACAAAGAAGTTATGCAAGCTGTTTTGGCCTGTCGTATGGTCTGTGAATGTAAGCTTAGATAATACATTTGGTGCAATAGTCTCATAAACTATATAACCAAGAAAAATCCACACAGAAAAAAGACGATAGCACTCATACTACACAAAGTAATCAAAAATATAAAGTTGAAATTCAGCCCCATCGCTGTTATTAAAAGGATCCCAATATAAATTTGCAATATGACGACATTAGAGGTCAAAATAAAGAAAAAGTAAATTTGGTGCTTTTAATGATCTTAATATCCATAATCTTAATCTTGGGTATTTGCATTAGACTGTTTCAAAGGGTATATGAAAATGAGTCACATTTACAGGAGGAAACATAGCTACCCAGGTGACATGTCAACTGTTTGACATATTTACAAGTTTGATTGATCAGATCTTAGATTGTCACTTATTTCAAAATGTACAATCTTGATTAATCTTCTTTGATTAGAATCACATAAACCTAAACACATCTTAATGAAATTTAACGGATCAGACGAACATAACACCATGAATAACACTATTTACAATAGATGTCCTTAATAACACTCACCTAGATTTTTCTCAGGAAATATTTTGTGTAACTCCAGTCTTTCATATCCCTCTAATTCACCATATTCTGTAATCACATGCAGAGCTGGCCTACTTCACAAATTTTCTCAGATAACAGAGCGAATGTTTTGCATACAAAAAAATGATTCAAGATCTCAACATGATACTGGCTATATATAAATGATAAGGCTTGTCTGCAGAATATGAACCCCACATCCCACAGCTTTCCCAGCCTGTGTGAGAGATGAAAGCAGCCCTGTCTCTATGAAATGCTTTGGCAGCTCTGTTTCTGCCAGCAAACCGGCTTTTGCGAACTTTCAGGTGGCATGGGAAAATATAATCATAAATAAAATATATCGCCATGAATAATTTAGGCAAGAATTGTGATTGACACGAGGGTTAGGGTACCTGATTATGCCTGCACACTGTGTGACTTGAATTACTGCAAATCAAAACATTAGTCTGAATGTGGAGCTCATATGTTCGCACTTGTCTGCTACGGTTCATTTTGATCTTTGCTTGTAAGAACAGAGACTGTTAAGATACTGGAGTAAACATCTTCTCAAAGATCACTTCAATTTAATCTTGTAGCTGTATTTTTTTAATACATTGGTAATGTCATTAGTAGGGTGAGAAATAATAATTAGAATAAAAAACCCTCACGTCAGGAGTCAAATGAGTCCACAAACTCGGAGCTCTCAACATATTCTGGCCAGAGTATTCTCATTAAAATAATTATCCTCTCATATTTATGGCACCTCATTAAGCTATAATTTGATGATACAAAGAAACCAGTGCAACTAAAGATGTAGTAGTGGAGTAGTGGTCATCTTTAGCTCTGGACCCATGTGGTTAATAAGGAGCCATGCTTCCTCTATTGTTCTATGAGAAGGAAGAACAGATCAATGATTCCCAGCACTAGGCTGTACCAGGCTGCAGCTCCTCCGTGTGCTGTGTGTTGAGCAGTGAGCTGCACCCCCCGCCTCCACACCACCACCACCCACCTTCCCTCTCCTGCCCCCCCCCCCCCTTCCTTTAATGTGTGCGGAGCAGATCTGTCTGTAGCCTCAGGGCTAGTGCAAGTTAACAAATGTACAGAGCACATGTGAAGTCTCATTTGCATAAATCTGTAGATGTTGCTACGTTTCCATAAATGTATTCCTTTGTGTGTAATTGTGGAATGTTTCTCTCCTTGTGTATGGGTGGTTTTTGGGGGGGTTTTGGGTTTTTTTTTGTCAAAGCTGACTGAGAATGGCGATGACTGTGTTTGACAATTAATGCTGTGTATTTGCATAATTTGTCCATCTGACCTTTATTGCTGTACAGTGGGGAAACAGCCTGAGCAAATTGTTTGTTGTCACTGTCACTGAGCAAATTGGTGGGTATCATTCTTACTGCGGTGTACCTGACATGACAAAGATTAATGACTGACCAGATGAAAATTTGTCTAGGATTTGTGCAGATTTTTAGGTTCAGGATATTATAGCTTAATTGCAGCATTTTCACATGGATCTTTTTAAAATAACTGGATGATCTATGTTATCTTGTGCTTCTGCAATTTCATATTGCACTTATTTTTTCTGTTAAGGCTTTACTAACAATCTAAAAACATTAGATTTGAACAATCTATTACATGCATTTCTATTTTGTGTGTGGACCCACTGAGAATATTTTCTACAGGGAAATGACTATGTTTATTGTCTTATTCCTAAACATAATGGTAGCACATGCAGATGTCCCCTAACCTCAAATAAAACATATTCCACTGTGGCCCTTTTTCATGTATAATTTAGGAATCTGTCTCAAACCCTTTACAAAACAGTGTCAATGAATATATGAACAGAGCGTTTGTGTTTTCTAGGTGGCAGGGATCCTCCACTGACATCATCTGTAGATGTATAATCATCCAGGCCACAGCCTCTCCTCAGGGGAGTCCAGCTGAGACCTAGCTTCTCTCTCTCTCTCTCTCTCTCTCTCTCTCTCTCTCTCTCTCTCTCTCTCTCTCCCCCCCCCCCCCTCTCTCTCTCTCTTTCAAGGGTGCCGTTTATGGCTGAGTGTGACTCTAGTGATGGATGAGTTCGAACATAACCTCAGACTGGCTGCACGGCTAAGGATCTTTTGTGGTTTCAGAGTTTGTCTTTGCTCTGTGATCCCATCAGTTAGTGGAATGCATGCTTGGTCACTCACACGGGGTCTATTGCAATGACAAAAATGTTTCTCTCAATTGAAAAAAAGAAAGAATTAAAAAAAGATCTGCAATGCCATCTGGGCTGCTTCATCACTGTGGAAACACTAGTGGTCTGTGATGCAGCCAGCCATATTGAATGGCATAGGCGTTTGGCAGATGCAGACACAGAATAAAGAAACAAATATTCCTACAGTCTGTATCAATCTATAAAATCCTTATCATCCTCATGGAGGAACTGTGGCACCTAAAAATGATATTTCTTTGCAGCTAATTGGCAACAGTGATTTCTGTTTATCTGCAACATTTCATACCAATGGAAATGTAATGTTCATATAGAGTGGGTGCCTTTTGACTGAGCCATGTTTCATATTGGATGTCAGTGTTGAAGGGGGCATATTTTCAGAACAGAGTGGGCTCAGTGGGAGGGGGGCCCAAAGAGACAGGAGCTTAAACAGCTAGTTTCAGACAGAGGCTGAACTTAAGGGCCAGCACATGATAAATAAGGAGTTTTTAAAACTGTAAATCATGCATAGATATTCCAGGGGAATCCCAAATTAAATATATAGAGCTGGAAACATGCATTTAATATTTGTAGGCTAATATTAAAAGTTGAAAAAGTAAGCAATTTTGAAGGCCAGAAATACTCAGCAAATGCAGAAACACAGTCAGTCGTACATATCATCAACTATTATATCAAGTAATATTGACTCTCTCCACTAGCAGCTTGTTTACTTTGGCCCTTTGGTGTTTCCTGGACTTAGTTTGCACTTGGCCTCTCTGAGCTTATTTTCTGAAAGTAGCTGCCTACATTTTTATATGGGTGGATTCACGAGAAACATGAGACTCAACCATAAAGTACAAGTGAGTAAAAATAATGAACTAAAAGAAACTACAAGCTGCAGGATATGGGTGTTAATACAGTTTTAAAAAATATCACTGAATACAAATTTTCACCGTGATCTTTTTCTAACCTTAATCAAGCAGTTATAGTAGTCTGAACTTACCTTTACCTTTAGTTGATATAAACACACAATGTGTCCACAACAATGTTTCTTGTTGTTATAAAATAGTTTCATGAACTTATCAGGAGAGTCTTTTCTCTTCCTGAAACCACAGAGTTTACTACAGTAAGGGTACAGTGATGTTGATGAAATGTGGATCTGCCTTCTTGGTTGGTATGTGTCCCTGTGTCATTCACTGTGGCTCATTTATGCAATGTCTGCTTGTGTAGTGTCACTCTGTTTATTGATGTTGATGTGGAATTTTTTTGAGGTTGATCCTGACATCATCCCTGTTACCACTTTATCTGATATCTAGGAGTCTGTCAGCCACCATGTAGATTAGAGTGGCATGTTTGCTTTGACATGTGTCACACATTACAACTACATGGCCAGTCTATCTGAGCTGGTGTTGTTGTTATTGATGGTGGTGGTTGAAATCCATTTAAAATGTGTTTCTATTGCATACCAACGTTTGTACATCTGTTTCCCAGTGGATATCCATGATTTTCAGGAGGCACCACTGGTACTATATTTGCAGGGCTCTGAGATGTTTGTATTGGGTGGTCCAAGGCTCTGCACCACACAGGAGAATAGGCAAAAGCACTGCTTGTCTAACTAAAGTGAATGTATAGTTCTGTGTCAGTCTCATCTTTGGAGGTGAGAAGGCTGACAAGTAGGTTTAGTGATCTGTATATCTTTTACTGATAACCTGGGCGTATGCCTTATAAATAGACAATGGACGGACTGTAGACCTGAGTGATGGCAGATGGTTTTAATAGAGCTGTGATACAAAAGTGATGGAAACATGATGGAGACACTTGACTTGAAGCTGTATAAGTTGTAGAACCTGCCATCTGTTCTGCATGGCATTTGGACACAAGATAGCTGTCTTGGGTGTTGAGATGGATATTGGCTGTGATGAAGGTGATAAACATTGAGAAATGATTCATCCTTAGTAGTTCATCCTTAGTGATTCATGGCCTCTGCCACTGAATGAGACAAAAGGCTGACCAGTTGTTGACATTGTATTTAAGACAGACAGTTCAGCGTCAGATGTTTTGGTGAGATCACTGAAGGCTTTATGTAATGATTACTTTTGAACTTACTCTTTTATTTAATACACCCAACACGCCATTTGAGGGTTGATGGTGTTGTGCAAAGGACTCTTGGAGCAGCTATTACAGGAATGTTTTTGACAAGACAGACCATTGCAAGAAAAAACAAAAGGCAAGAGTTCTTAGATGATCCCAAAACCTCTTTGTTAATGTGAAACCTAAAACCAGCATACAGAGCAAAGTAACATGTTCTATGTATTCTTTAGCAATACTTTTCAAGAAATATATACAGTATCTGCTGTGGGACTAAGGTGATACTCTACTTGCATATTTGTTTTAAACAACAGGATTGTGTTCGGGGATTATTGCAATCATATTTTAGAATGTACTTTTTATCTGTTACAGGGAGAGTTGGGTAGGTGTTTTGCATATGACCTCAATTACGAGAAGATTGATTCATTCTAAACCTTATTTGTATATGGTTGCCGTCTTTCATTGATATAAGAAAGACTCTTGAAAGTCAGAGCAAATATAGGCCACCATCACTGGTGCAATGGAGTAACAAATGCCATCTCTCCAGCTTATGTTTTGCATTTTTATGTAATAGGGCAGCATATATGTGTGATGCTCATGGATGAATCATTAAAGGAATGCAGATGAGGTCTTCTAATAAAATCCTCCATCAAAGGTGTTTGAAGAAGTGATAGTAAAAACAACCATGTCGTAATATATTGTATGATATGTATTATCATAATACACTAACCAAATAGTTACGATTTTTTGGCAATAGGTCAGGTTGTTTTTGCTCCTGCTTTAACTTAACTAATCATACCAAGAAAATGCACTTGCATCAAACATTCAAACATCCATGGCATCCAGATTGAAGTTTTTGATTGTTTATTTGCTGTGTGTGTGTGTGTGTGTGTGTGTGTGTGTGTGTGTGTGTGTGTGTGTGTGTGTGTGTGTGTGTGTGTGTGTGTGTGTGTGTGTGTGTGTGTGTGTGTTTTCAGATAATTGTCAAATATCAATTATAAGATAAAAGCCAGATGCTTAACAGAATTATCTCATGACTCATGATTCAAGCTCATATTTAGTAGCCATTTATGGGTTAATATTTTGTTGTCACAAATATTAAACGTGCTGGGTTTAATAAGTAGAAGTAATTAACATAGTTTAGTATGGCAGCCAGAGTCTAACCACCTAATTTAGAAGACAAAAACAAGAAAATATGGACATATTGAAATAAATGTAAAAACCAGACATGTCAGTCAGTAGCTTTACTTAGCATCCTTGCAAGCAAAATAGTAAATAGGCTGTGCTCACATTAGTGTTTTGCCACCTTCAAACACTAGCTTCAAACTACACCCCACAAATTCAGCCGGCACAAATCACTTCAGCTCATGTTGCCACCTATTAGTATTGGAAATTCTTTTGATTGCAGGGTCTTTTAGTGGAGAGGGAAACACACACACACGTATCAGTTCTGTGTTCTGATTAAAAATATGATTATAATCAGGACATCAGCCTTCTCTAGTCTGATCAGTTTGGATCAATGTGGCTTTCACCTAAAGTGCAATAACAAGGACAACAGCACAATTTAATACAATCGAGACCAATTCACCAGCCCAGTCGCCCTGTAGTTCTGTGCTTGTAATGTTCAGTGTCAGAGCACAGGGGTGGACCAAATAAATGGCACATTTTATCTTTAATATGGGGCTATAGTAACTAACCACATTGCATTCAACTGAAAAAGTGTTGCTGTTTTTGTGTCTGCTCCCTGTAGGTACATGGTTGCTGCTGCACTTATGTTTTTATCCTTCTTTGTTCTTTGGTCTGTCTGATACAGCCATAAAAGCCAACTGTAATGAGCACTCAGCAATGTCTATCAGAGTATAGTTATTACACTTCCACTGGCTTCCTGTATGCAAACCACATGTTTTAAAGGAGCCATTTCAACAGTCACCTCTAAAAGGGATATAAACCACCACTACTACTACTAAATGTACTAATGTGCTGGACTGTAACATCATTAACAACTTGATGACATGGAAAAAGGGGGCAAAAATGTCCTCTTTAAATAAAAAAAATGGTGTTGAGTGATGTCATACTTTTGTGATGTTTGCTTTAAAGAAACTGTGGTTGAAATCTATGATGATCCCTCAAGGTGTAGGAATAATTGAACGCCTCCAAGAGAGGGGCGGTGTATGAGCAATGTTAGAAAGAGACACCATGAGACAGAGGAGGAGTGCCATGCTGTCAATGTGAGGTTCAGTATTTAATGACATTTGTTTTCTTAGACTCCTCTTAGACACAATGCAAATCTTTAACAGACACTGTATTAACCACCTGCTAGCAACTGTAACAATGCAAATTTGAGGTTTTGTTTGGTTAGTGTTGATAATGAATAGACTGTAGCTAAATGACATTTGTCCAACATGTCCTGGATTTTGTAACATTTTTGCAATACTATTTGCTACATATAGTCCTGCATATACATTATGTGTTTTTGTGATCATAAATGAATGTCTGTTTATAATGGCAGTAAGACTGTGCTGGCTGTACAAAAACTCTAACCCCAAACTCTGCAGGCTTAAAGCTATCCTATAAGTGGAAACACAGGACCTTATGTTGACATATAGTCCAACTGAGCACAAGAATGATATCATGCACTAGCCGAGGCCCCACTACCTCTTCAGCAGAACTTCCTGGCATAGGAAGTGTAGGAAGCACATTTACTACAGTGCTGACAAATCGTATTTCCTATAGACAAGGTTGTATACTGCATGCTGATAGTTATTATACATGTCACTGTCTTCCAGGTATATGTTTAACTGCCCAGTGCAAATATTCTGCATAAAACTATTTTGCAGCTGAATGATGCAATTGTTTAGTATTCTATCCTTAAATTTGACTTTTTTGTCATCGGTATCTTTATAAGTCATTCATTCATTTTCTTTTATGTATTCACACTTGATGATCATATTGTATTATTATTGGCATCAGATGTTTCTCTTTTTCCTTTTTTTTTGCCCCATTCTCTATCCTTGCCTACACCCTCTCACCCCTCCTTTTCCTCATTCTCCCCCTCCCCATTACTATTCCTCTCTGAAACCCCTCCTTTCT
This sequence comes from Scomber japonicus, assembly GCF_027409825.1. Classification (NCBI taxonomy): domain Eukaryota; kingdom Metazoa; phylum Chordata; class Actinopteri; order Scombriformes; family Scombridae; genus Scomber; species Scomber japonicus. The sequence continues at coordinate 16,688,412 of NC_070588.1, forward strand.
GCATCTCTCCCTGTTATAAACCCCCTTCCCCTTTCCCACTGCCTTGCATCTCCCAAATGCCCCCCTCCCCATCCATATCTCCAACATTCTGTCTTCTCCCTCTCTCTGACCCCCCCATACCTCTGCCTCCTCCTCCCCCCTGCCCGCCCCCTCCCTTCCCCAGCTCATGTTGGTAAAAATAACTGCAGACAGCAGGAGAAGAGACACGCCTGACTCTCTCTCTCTCTCTCTCTCTCTCTCTCTCTCTCTCTCTCTCTCTCTCTCTCCCTCTCAGACAACCCACCCATGTGATCTCACAGGCTGACTCTGCTCTGCTCCACTCTGCTCCAGTCAGGCTTCTGCCTTACAGTCGGCCGCCGCTAATGAGCCTTTGTGTGGCCACAGAGAGAGACATAGAAAGAGAGAGGAACACAGTGACAAAGAGGGAGTTAAAGTGAGAAAGACTGTCATCTTGCTACAATAAAGCATAAAGTACCGATAGTGCAGTCAGAGCTGGAAAATTACAAGTCTCCCTCACACTCCTGCAACGTTTTTTTCTCATGCCCGTGGACCTCTGGGGTCGCTGCAAGTCAGTGGACTGAAACAAAATCGGACCCTCTTCATTCATCATGTTTCACCTTTTTTGAATTGCCACATTTATGATAGTCTGGCTGTGTTGCTGTGAGAAGAGGTGAACGGAGTCACAGTCTGCCAGTGGATACAGGTCAGTTGTTCCTGTGAGGGCCAGTGCACAGAGAAGTGTAATCTGGTCATTGTTGGACTGATGTGTCATGACTTGCTCCAGATGCCATAGGCTTGTTGGCATCACTTGTGGTGAGTGTTTTGAGCCTTGTGTTGTCACATCGGTTTACTGTGATTGTGAGAGGCTTGTGAATGACGAGGGAAAAATGATTGCGTTGAGAACGCAAGTGTGTTACAGTGCAGTGAGCTACTGTTGATTAAGGACAAGAGTTGGTTTCCACAGTTGATGTGTGTGCTCAAAGAGGCAAACACAGGGAGGGGCTTTCCAAGCTGGCTTTTGCTGCATTATTTTCTCTGGGATTTTCTTCCTTGTACCATAGTGTATGCTGCCCAGCCATGATTAGTGGTAAGGCAACAGAGAAGACAAAGAGAGAGCTGTTGGAGAGGAGCAACAGTCTCTGGTTTTTATTTAGCCACAATGAAAGAGGTTCACCCTAGTTTACCCACTGCTCTGTAGCTTATGATGTCATGCCAATCCAGTGTCAAGATTTAAACTTTTCATACTGTGGTTGACATCACAGGATGCAAATTAATAAATAATCAGTTAATCTTATAATTGAACTGTGATGAATGTACAAACATGATTTCTTTAATTAATTTGCTCTAACACTGGTGCATTATTAACAGGGGCCCCCATACACAGTATGTAACACTGGAAACAGTCATATGGGAAAGCACTACTTGTGAGAGTACATTAGAATCTCCATGGAAACCACTTTTGGTATCAAAGCCTAGTGCAGCATCAGCTGAGAGCTAAGCATACAAATAGGTTTCCAACAATGGCATCTAGGACCCTTAGTAGGAAATGGACTGAAATTGCACAGGTCATTTCTGGTGGAAATTTCCATTCCTGTTTGCTCAAATGAATTGGATCATGAAATAAATCTATTTCCTAGCTGTTTTGATGTAAGGTTAGCCATTTTGTTGGTTGATTAACATTTAAATCTCAGTGGACAATCATGTTATACATTTCATGTTGTAATATATTCTTTCATCATTTTATGTCATTATAATTTGTTATAATCATTCAGATGAGGAAGTAGACTGATTTTCATTTTCTTTCAACCAGTGCTATTATTGGCTTACAGAATCTAAAACACGCTTGCTCACCCTTTTCGCTCACAGATTTCTCTTCTATTTCATTCCAATTCATTTTGATGAGATATTTTTTTCAGTGAGGTTATCTTGACGGTCTGCCCTTTCCTCCACTTTCTCTCAAATGGAGGATGCCACACATTCCTTAGTTGTAGGTAGAGTTGTTGACTCTGGAGGTTCTCCAAATGCTGGCAGTGCCATGTCACTGCGCTGAACAAGCACAGCCTCCTGGGAACAATGACCCTCTTGCTGGCAGCGCTACTCCTCTCTGGGTAGCACCTCTTTCTTTCAGGCAGCATGTCTCTCAAGCAGCATTTGCATCTGTAATGACTTGATAGCAGAGCCCAGATGAAACGCAGCGGCTGTCTGTGAATGAAACTCCCCCACAAGCTGCTCTGGCAGATAGACAGAGTGGGACTGGGTGAAGATGCACACTGCCTTTACTGATTCCAGTTTCTGAAAGAGAAAGCAGTGAGGGAAAAGCTGCCAGTCATAGCAAACCTTTGCTGTCAATTTTAAAATGTGGCACGACCTTCTAGCTGCTGCTGTTAAAACAAGGAACACAAGGCTCTTCAGCTAAATACATTAAAGGGCATATTTTGACCAAATTTTCAACGTATGATTTTATGAAGAGTGATTACAATGAAATAAGTCTTTTAATTACACATTGATGACAAATGATGGCACGATATGACCTAAAAAGACATTTAGCTTGACAGTTAAAATGCAGTTATTAGAGTGAGTTGCAGGGTAATGGTAATTGGTTTTAGTGTAGTTGACTGATGATCTTCTTCTTGTTTATTTGTCTAATTGCATCATCAGTCAGGGGGAGTTAATGGTCCCTCTCAATTGACAGAAGTGTTCTGTAACACTTCTGTTACAGCAGCCTTTGTTGAAGTGCTGCAACTACAAACTGTAGCTGCACCTGCACAGAGATGCAGGGATAGATTTTGTGCTCTGTGTGCTGTATCCAAATGAACTGTAGTGCTACTATTACAAAATATTATTATCATGGCATGATTTAATAGTGGTGTCACACAGATCTGTAGCAGTGATAATATCTATTGCAGCAGTATCACAAACCATTGTATTACTTTTAAAATATTTTATGGGACATGATTATTGACTGTAGCTGTAGCAGATTATGAGGCAAATTGTAGCGCATCTCAGTATAGATTTTGTACATGGCTCAGCTGTAGTTTTTCTTTTTTTACAGGAAGAATTTGACCTAACAGAAGCTCACCACTGACATACAGGATGTCATTCATTATGCTGTCAACAGCAGCTTCACCTCTTCCTTCGCTATCACTGCATGATGTGTGATGTACCAAGCAAATCACTTGTTGTGAAGATTGTTGCCTCTCTCTTGATATATGTATATATATGTATATGTATATGTATGTGTATATATATATATATATATATATATATATATATATATATATATATATATATATACATATGAACACATCATATCAATACTGTATATGCAATTTATTGCATCATTTTTCGAAAAAGTGGCATGTTGGTTCTTTCTCCCTTAAGATGACCTGTAATTGACGCCATTGGATATTTTCAATCATGCTTCATTTCTAGTTGTGGCAGAAATGACAGGCAATCAGATAATGTTTTAGTTTATTTTAATCTATAGTTATATCTATGGATATATAATATATATATTGGACGTAATTCCACCCTGGTTTGTACCAGTGCAAGACAAGTTGGTCAAGTCTCTTTTTTTTTCTCTGGCCTCTCAATCAAAGACAGTGAAATGAACTTCCTGTAAGGCAGACGTAGTATGTAATTAGCAGCTTTCTCTTTCCATCTTAGCTCCTTTGTGCCAAGGTGATCAATCGCCTGGGGAACGCTTGGGAGCTGGGAGAGCAGCAGGAGAGACTGTGTGTGTTTGTGTGTGGAGGGTGGAGGGGAGACTTGGTCTCACAGCTAACTGAGTGTGTTGAGGATTATGAAGGCCCTAAACTGGATATTAAATAATGTGTGGCCCCTTTGCTGTCTTTCGGTTTCAGGTGCAAATGCGGCGGGCCATGAGTGGAATACTGAAGAGGAAATTTGAGGAGGTGGAAGCCTCCTCCTCCCCATGCTCTTCCTTGCGGGAGTCCGATGATGAGGTCTCCTGCAGTGAGAGTGGGGATAGCAGTGACAGTGTCAACCCCTCTGCCTCAGGCCCTTTTACCCGTGAGTGCCTTTGCCTTTTAAATTCATGCAGTGTGTTCAGTGTGGCTAACGTGTTCTATTGACAGTAGGATTAATGTAATAATTTCTTCTCAAGAAAAATAAAGCCAAAGCACAGAGGTGATTTTTAATCATGACAAATTTAAAACTTTGAGTATGATTTTGTAGCTTACAATCAGTGCAAGATGCAGGTCAAAGAAAAGCAAAGCTTATCAACTGTAATATACAGCAAGTGTAATATGAATGCACAGTCATAGCTAAGAGGGGAGAGGAGAGGGTAAGTATTGGTTTGAGTCCTATGCTGTAATAAAGAGGATGGATGCAGAGTCAGCTTCCTTCATTTGGAGCAGCATCAGAATGCAGACACAGCAAGATGAAGGAGCTGATACTGTCTCAAGCTGCGTGCAACACTATTGATACTGTACATGTGGCATGCATTAACTCTCTAGGAACAGCATAGGGATGGTCGACAAGTCACTGACTTCATCATATTTTACTGTTTAATATTACATTTGGAAAAAAGGCTGGATGAAAAAGACTATAATGGACCAAATGAGAAAAGCCAGTTTTTAAAAAGCCATTTTAGTTTACTAAGATAACATCACAGCTGAGATTCTGTAAGGTACTTACCTGTCCTGCTTTTTAATTTGCAAACACCTTAAAAGAGCTCTTGCAACTGAGAAATTCCACAGTAATTCCTGGCATGAACTGACTTTGTATTAAAGAATGCAGTCTTCCTAATCGAAGATAAACCAGTCAAAACAGATTTTTATGTAGGTTCAAAAGGACACTGAAGTCATCTCTAAGGAGTAACACAGTGCACATGTAAATCTTAGTGTCAAAGAAATGAGACAGAACGGAAGTGAAATAGATTATACAGTGGTAGTTTAGTAATCCTTTGGGGGATTTTGAAAGCATCCAGATAAATGCTGCCAGAAAATAATGGGATTCTTAAAGAACAAAAGATTTGGTCTGCATGTGTATGTCTGTGTTTATGTGCACAATTTAGCTATTTAGTGATGGGTTTTCTTAAATTAAAATAGTTTACCTGAGAAAACCTAAGGGTTTTTAGTTTTATTCAAAGACAATAAGAACAAATTTGTGTTTTGACAATGTAGCATTTTTCTTGTCTGTGTGAATGACACAGATGAATGTCAAAGAAATTGTCCTGTAGAGAGACATAAGTAGGGTGCTGTGTCCCTGCAAGCTGAGCTTGGCCTCTGTGTCAGCTGCAGCTGCTGGTAGCTGGGGGCTCAAGGAGGACAGCTAACAGCAACAAGGGAGCTGTGCACTATAATCCTGTGAATTGACATGTGCATGTATAGTGATTGACTATCTTGGCGAGAGAGAGAGAAACAGAGAGAGATGAAACAATTATGTCCGGAGTGGTTTTACATCCCATGCTGTTATGTTCGAGAGAGGAAGAAAAACATCTGTAACGTGTTTGTTTTCTAAAGTGTCTGAAAAACATTTAGGTCTGATTCTTGCAGTCTTTAAAGGGTAAAGGAATACTAAACCAATTACAGCTTGCAAAACTGTGAAAAATACCTGTGAGTCGCTGTTTTAATATAGACATCTAAAAAAGAAGCTGATTATGTGGGACAAAACATCTGTTAACTGTTTTGACACCAAATACGAGCTGATAGCTGTTTTACATGAAACTCGGCTCTGCTCAGTATGCTCAGTCTGACAGCCCTACATCTGTAATGAAATGTATTGTCCCTTTTGCGTGGGGTACAGAGCTGTAGGAACCAGATGGTTTCTATTTGTCCTGTCTGTCTGATATGGGGTGAGCGCTGGGAACGCTGCCTCTGTGAACGAGTGCTCTTCATCTCAGGGCCAGGCAGGGGATTATTTATGCTCCACTGTTGCCCTGCTCTCTGTTCCTCCCTTTTGGAGAACTCTCCTTAAAAAGAAACACTGAGGACATGCATGCCAAGCGAAAGCACAGATATGTGATAAAATCCTTCCCCAAGAAGCTGTGTTCCAAGATATGTAGAAGCTGGCTGTAAAGCTGGCAAAAATGAATTTCTCATATTTCAGACATTTAATGACAACATTTAAATCAGTATCACACATTTTGCCATAAAGATGTAACTTTTCTTTCAAGGCTGTACATAATCCTAAAACTCTTCTACTCCAAGATGACCGTACATATACAGTACCAGTCAAAGGTTTGGACACACTTTTTCATTGATGTGAATGGGAAAGTGTGTCCAAACCTTTGACAGGTACTGTAAATGATTTTTAAAAAATTGTGCTGATGTACAGAATGGAGATTTAATTATTTCCATATGAGATTAATGAGCTATCAAAAACAGTTTACCAGTTTTACAAGGAGACAAGGTGTATTTGCCATCTTCTTTTGCAGCTGACTCAATACTGAAGAGGGAGAAGCGGCTGAGGACGAGGCGGGTGCATTTTGAGAATGTGACAGTGTACTACTTCAGCCGACGGCAGGGCTTCACCAGCGTGCCTAGCCAAGGTGGTAGCACGCTGGGCATGTCCAACAGACACAGCTGGGTCAGGCAGTACTCCCTGGGAGAATTTGCCCTGGAACAAGAGAGGATCCATAGAGACATGCTCAGAGACCACCTGAAGGAGGAGAAACTTAACTCAATCAAACTCAAGGTAAATGCTGTACAGGGAATTTTATAAGCATTATGTAGGCCTATCAGATGTGAAGTCTTTGTTTGTAATTGTGCTTAGCTCATTGTTTCCTTCATGAAAAAAGACTTTGTTATGATTCTCTCTTGTTTTCAGCTAACTAAGAATGGCACAGTCGAGTCTGAAGAGGCCAACACGCTCACGGCAGAGGACATATCTGATGATGACATTGATCTGGACAACACAGAGGTGGACGAGTACTTCTTCCTGCAGCCTCTTACCACCAAAAAGCGTCGGGCACTGCTCCGGTCCTCTGGTGTGAAGAAGATTGACGTGGAGGAAAAACATGAACTGCGGGCCATCCGAATGTCAAGAGAGGATTGTGGCTGTGATTGTAGAGTCTTCTGTGACCCAGAGACCTGTGCCTGCAGCAATGCAGGAATAAAGTGCCAGGTAAATCCCATGACATGCAATGTCTTATCTTTTAACTTGTAAACAGGAAAACACATTGTATATTTAAAGAAGTTGCAGGGACCAATAACTGATACAGTATATTAAAGGGTGACCTAAGCTGATCTTTTTTGTACTTACATAAAATCGTCACTATCACACTACAAAGTCAATCCATTCAAAATAAAATGACTTGCACAATAAATGCTATGCTTTCTTCAGGTGGACCGTATGTCATTTCCATGTGGCTGCACAAAAGAAGGCTGCAGTAATTCAACTGGGAGAGTAGAGTTTAACCCCATCCGTGTTCGGACCCATTTCTTGCACACCATCATGAAGTTGGAACTGGAGAAAAGTCGTGAGCAGCAGCAAGCCTCCCCCAGCAATGGTTACCGTGGTGAAACTAATGACATGGGAGGTGGAAACCCTCTCATTCAGACCCAGCACAGGTTGGAGTACTCTTTGTCAGATGCCATCCCACAGACAGCCAGCATGCACCTGCAGACTGCAGAGGAGATGGAGGAGCCGCTAGATGAGGAAGACGATGATGAAGAAGACGACGAGGAGGAAGAGGAGGAGAATGAGGAAGACGATGAAGAGGATAGCAGCAGCGTTTTCAGCGGACTGTCTGACTCCAGCACTCAGAGCTTAGCAAACAGTGACTCTGAGGATGAGGAGGAAGATGATGAGGATGAGGAGAAGTCTGAGAACTTTGAGGATGACATGACAACCCCGTCAGTGTCTCACACTAAGGTGGTCCCTTTGTCCTCTGTGCTGTGTTACAATGATGGCTCAGTGGCACATGATAACCATATGAACGGAAACTCTTATTTAATGAACTCCTCCTCAGCTGAGTACTATCAGCTGGGGAGCTCCAGTGCCATCTCCAATGGCCAAACTAGTCAACCCAGTGAACCCTACGGGGAAGCCTTAGCATTCCAAGATCCAGTCAGCACGACCAATGGTAGCCTGCCCCAGGGACCCTTCAACATGACTGCTGAGCAGTATACAGACTACCCTAATCAGGCTGACGAACAGTACACAGCGAATCACCATTTTTCCCTGACAGGTGCTGCTCCAGCCACCTCTCTGACCTGCTACACACCTGAGCAGGAGAAGAAGGTGATCTCTAAAGCAGCTTTTGTCGAGCAGCCAGAAAACCAGAGCCAGACACAGTTACAAAACTACCTGAACAATAACACCCAGGGTTCCTACAGCAGCTCTTGTATGACAGCTGAACAGCCACAGGACGATTCCACTGTTAATGGCCATTCTGACCTGACCTTACTAGCGAACAGTACCAAGAATCTCCCTTTACCTGACCATTGCCCCGAGGTCACAGCCATTTAGTGAGGTGTCATGTTTTTAAAGTGCATTATTGCATCTTTACTTGAGAAAAAGCCTGATGAAGTGGTATTTTAAGGGAACATATTCATGGTCTTTTTGCATTATCTGACCTTAAATTTCAGAGCAATTTACAGCAACGCAGTACATTTTCATCTGTAACTATAAAGCCATAGGCTCATGATTGAAATGTTTTTGAGGAATTATTCACTCTGACGTTTCTCCACCACGGTGTGTGCTGAGCTGCAAGATAATAAAACATCAGTTATGTCATGCTGTGCAATGTATCTTGTAATTTCAGATGTAAAGTTCTAGTTTTAAGGAGATATTGTACTGTAGATGGAACTTTTCTATGTCTACTATATGTGTCAAATGTGCAAAAATGGTTTATTGTCAGTTTATTTATTGTTTTGGAATTAAGTGTATACATATATATTGTAAAAGTTTTGATAACAATACGCATGCTGTTTTGGGAATCCCAGTAACATTTAGGGAAAAAAATAATTGCCATTGTTTTATATAAAAAAGTGTTGTATACATACTGTACATTTCCCTTCTTTTTTGTCACTATTATTATGCTTTTCTATGGTTTGGAAAAGCATGAAAAAAGCCTGAATTCTTATTTGTATGTTTGGAATACAATATCAGTAACATAAAAGGTCAGACTTCACAGCCTTTTGCACTTATGTGTAGGGGTCCAGTGGCATGCAGTTGGTTTTAACTGATTAATACTTGATAGGTGGAAAAATGTGGCCCCTCACAGGTTTTTCTTTCCCCTAACTGTTCACTCTTAGACTAACATGATCATGTAGTGTCACTTCAAATGAAGATTTATTCTTTGAAGCATTTTGTTGATACAGAGATATTAATAAAGTAGCACTTTGACATATCTCCAAAACTATGAGAAACGCTATGATTCATCATAGACAATGGAACACCATCTTCATCATTACATTTGCATAATAGGCTTCATTTGAAAGCAACTTTCCAATAAATTACAAGTATTGCAGAAAAATTGTGATCCCAAATAATGTGTCAGTATTTCCTTATGTAACTGGTTATGAGATTTCTGCTTTTGAATGCAGTATAAGCTACATTCCACTGTCTAATAAATAAGATGTTTATTTATGTGGCTCCAGGAATTATGCTGATTTGTTCTGTTGAGGTGTTACATGCAATAGTTTCTCACGTAATTTTCTTATAGAGAGGACCCCTCAGTAAAGTGGATTGATTGTTTTTCATTGATTGCCACACTAAATATTATATTTAAAAAAGCAGTTAGTTTCGTAAAATCCTGTGCCACAGTAATTATATAAGAGGGAAACAAATGTTCAAGGTTGACAATCAAAGCTTATAAAAAAAATCAAATCAGTAATTAACAGCCACACAATATGAATAGTCCTATGAGCCATCGAAAATGACTTAACAGCCAGATATGAAGAAATTGTTTACCAAAAATCTGTAAATAACCTCATATGTATAACATCACTGACACTAAAGAAATTAAAGTGACTGCTCAACAACTGGGAGGCTGCAATAATCCAGTGAATAATACTACTTTAATTGCAAACGTTTTTGTTTTTTTTACCTTGAGCTTTGCTCCTGCATGAATACAGATATTTGTCCTTCTAAGCTTGCAAATATCTGCCCATTCATGCCCTTTCAGGCAATCAGAGGCATCAACATGGCCTATAGTACCGATTAATTGTGCCAAAGCATACAGTGTGAGAACGGCTAGATACAATGTCACTGCATCCAGTTAAGAATCCTGTGTTTGACTTTTTTTCCCAGTATTTATTATGAATGATATATTGAAATGTGTATTTATTGTGGTTTACTAAAAGTCTGTATTGAGTAAATTGCTTCACTATCTTAAAATTGTCTTTTGTTCCATGCTGGTTGTGAGTTGTAAAGCTTCATGTGCCTGATTTATTTAATTCTATTTCATATTCAGTAAAATGCATATGTTTTGCACAAAAACGGTAAAACATTTTTTCTTCATGTTTGGTTTCCAAATGTAGATAGGGACAACTTCATTTTCAGTTGTTTCATTTTTAACATGATTTTGAAATAAATGTAATAAATCTTTGCTCTTTTGATTTTAAGCTCGTATGATGTAATATTCCTGTATTTATGTACACATCATGCCACAGCATTGAGGTTGTTACTGATAAAACACATGGTGCCAGTGGAGTCACCAGTAGGCTTACAGTTCAGTTATTTCTAAGTGCAAGGCGCCCTCTGCAGATCACATGGAGAATTGAGACAAAAAGTATCTCAGCACTAATCAACTACATTTATTGAGCTCAAAATAAAGACATCTTAATACCAAGGCACTCTTAACACTAGACAATTTCCATTTTAGGCAATCACACACATTCGATTTGTTCCTCATCCAGTCAAAAAACACAAAGTCAATTACAATATCCCACTGCCATCTAAACACTAGTGCCTGCACCAGAAAAGCATTATTGAAGTCCTGTTTAGATGCAGAGCCAGCTTTTTAGACACCTCAATGTAAATACATTTGATCAACAAATAGGGTCCCTTGGGTGTATTAATTTGACATAAAATGTTCCCTTTTAACAAACACCAAAAAAATAAACTTTTAATAATGTTGGGAAAGATTGCAGCAATTAAGAGATCTGAGGAGCAATACTTTGTACAAATCAGTCATGACTGCATTCATATTACTCATATATTATAGAATATAGAAGAATGAATTCTAGGCCAAATAAAAATAGATTTTAGTCTTAAATAATCATTTCATTTCAATCAGTCATTTCCACTGCTGTTATGAGAACTTGAAATGAGGACTTTACATCTGGTGTTTGAATTAATTGTATATAATTCATGCTTAACATAAACATCCAAACTACTTTTTAAACTGATCAATCTTCATTCTTAATGTCTCTGTAAAAAATATAAAACCTTTATATTGCAAAAATGTTCTGGTCTTGAAGACAAGAATGTACTCCCAGAACTGATTTAAATAAAACTGTATTAACTGTAACAGTAATCTGAAGGTTGCAACACTGTAAGGGCCACTATTCTGCATCAACAGAAAACAGCAACAACCCAACCATACCACCACCCATTCCACCAGCATAACCCCACCATTTTTCCCCAGCTAGAATAAAATGACATCCAAGGCACTGGACGGAGCCAAATAAGAAGTCTTGTATTATAAAAAAAAATTAAAGGATGATGCATATCATACTTGTGTTTCAGGTTTTCACTTTCAGTTTCTTTGGTGCTACATTTGGGATTGAACATTTTTATATCCACGACGTTAGGTATGATTCTCACTGGTTTGTTTTGCTTTCGATTTATGCGTCACTGGAAAATATTAAATTTTGTTTTTGAATACTTAATACTGCAAATGTTGGTTGTGTAGACTTGGAGTAGTGAAAACACCTCAAACACAAAAGAGGCACTTGCCAAAATGGTGCATCTTCATTGTTCCAAGAATCTCAGTTCACAGTCAGACTCGGAGCATAGTTTCAATGCTTCCTTCCAGCAGTGGCACACTGTGGTTTCTCCCAACATCCAAACTTTCCAGCAGCAGCAGTTCAGTTCTTCTATGTATAAAAATAAATTAAGAAACTCAATGTTGTCAGTAATCTAATAAACCCTGCATGTTAACTGCATACAGTATAGTATAAAGTGGTAATTTGCACACTCAAACGAAGGACCAGAGCTGGTATCTGTCTGCAGGGTTGCAGATGACAAGAGAAGGATGCTCATTACGGGCACTCAGACACATGTTCCATCCTGGGATGTGGAATAACTGGTTCTAAATGAAGAAAAAAAACACAAAACTATGACTTTCCTGAAAAGAAATCTGAAATTTAAAAAAATCATAGAAAAAGCAAAAGAACAAACTCACATCCTTCAATTCCCATTTCTGCTCTGCTCCTACAAATGTATTCCTGCCTTTATACTGGCAGTCCTCCAGCTTCACAGCCCCCTCTTCCCCGTGCAAACACAGCTCCTTCTGAATATTGTGTCTAATTTCGTGATGTGTGGAATACTCAAAATACTACATGGGGAAAAAGGAAAAATGGCATCAACCACTGTGATTACCCTGAATGACATTTTTTGTCAATCAGAGATATCCAACATTTTCTTACTGACCTGGTTTCCTCCCAGTCCATGACATGGGTACATGATCAGCTGTTTCCCCCCCTCATTGTTCTCTCCAGCATCCAGACATGAGTCTTTGCCCACATTTTTCACCTACAAAGAAAGAGAAGGAAAGGGCAAAGCAGTGAGAGGAATCAAAATGAAAAGCTAACATCCAGTGCAAGCTGTTCAAACAACTTTAGTCCCTGGAGTGCTTTCAGTGGTGTCAAATTGGAACTGCTCAGTACCCTCTGGAGATCCTAAGTGGAAACCCTCAGTGGCTAGACAGAGCTCTGAGGTTTGGAAAGAGGAGAGCTAGTGGTGGGGTGTGTAATCTTACTGAGCCAAAGCGGACTGGGCTGAGATCAGGCAAGAAGACCTCTGGATAGACGTTCTTCAAATACCAGGAGAAGCTCTTGCACTGAAGCCGTGCACGGAGGTCCATGCGTTTGGAGATATCTCCAAAGGTCATCTGTTAAAACAATAGAAGGCAGGAGAGAAAATCAGTTCATTCACGTTGCTTGTCATTGCTGGATACTAATAACACCAAGAACGTACAGTAATGCTAGCAGCTTTGTGAAACTGTACTTGGGTATAGCAATATTTCAAGCTAAATGCTTATATCAGCATTCTAACATGCTCACAATGACAAAGCTTGGATGTTGATGCTAGCAGATATGTTTACAATTTCAGTTTAATCGAGCACATTACCATGCTGACATCTGCTAATAAGCATTAAATTCAGTCCAGCTGAGAATTATGGGAATGTCATTGATTTTGCAGGAATTTCATTATCAATCAATGTATTGGACAAATTCAAATTTTGACTTAATGGTGGAGCTGGATGAAAAGTTGCTGGATCACCAAAGTTATAAGAATTCAATCTAAGGGAATGTCGAGTCTCCCAAATCTCATTGTATTAAAAAAATTAAAAAGTATGACTTTGCAGTTGCAAAAACAAACAGACAGGAACATAGGAGTATTCCACTTTGAACATAATTTATTTAACTTTGAATATTATCACCAATTTAGTGTATAAAGTTTATACCATGTAGCTTTGCTCTAATGATAGCTTGTTTAACAAATTAACTGATTGTAACAATGTCACAGGCAAGTACTGTTCTTTTTAAACTGAGACATTAACACCATATTTGAAGGGATTTGTGGGCATCTCATGTTCTTGAATAATGAGAGCACTCACTGTTATGATGAGGATGCTTCTCACACTAGAGCACACTGATTGCTACTACAGTGGACTCCTTGAAGCTGTTGACGACGGCATGTCTGTTTGAAGCCAGCGGGAGAGGACTGGCTATCTCTGTGAGGTATAGCCTGAGGGAGCTCTTTATGGCACCTATGAGACCACGTTTGGAAACGCTGAGAGCCTGTCATTTACTAAAACTGACTTCCTTCAGACCCCGGTTAACAGCTATCAACTTCTAATAGCCTCAAGTGAGGCCGTTCAACTAAATGATCTGCTTCTCTCAATTTCAAAGAATTCTACAGAGTTCATGCTTTGAGAAATACAATAGTGAAAGGCTACCCAGTAAAAGTCTAATTCTATGTTTTTCCCCCCAATTGAGGCATACAGCTCGTTGTTGGATTTGCTCAAACTTGTCTACAGGGGGGATAATGAGTGATCACTTAGCTACATATGACCATGAGCGGTGGATGTAAAAGATAATACTGAATAACAATTTCCTGCTCACTGAAAATCAGCAAATTGAACATCTATGAAGATCACAGGGGTATAGAACACCCAGTATTTCAGTGGTGTATTAAAATCAGAAGCAGTACGTACATCTTTGGCCATCTGTGCTGCTTGCTGATTACGACGGTAGAAGATCTCCTTGTAGTCGTCCATCCAGACCTCAGCCAGCCGTACCTGGTTACGAGCAATCACTTGCGTGCCCTTGGGGAAGGTGTGGGGGCTCTTAGTGCGGAAAACATGGCCCACAATAGAGCAAGGGATTATCTCCAGCTGTCCACCGCACTGCCACACCTGCAGGTTATTGGTCAGATAACAAGAAGAGATGTATAATGACACACTGTTGGACACACCTAAGCAGCCATTTGGATACTTCAACGGATAAAAGGCCTCAGTGACAACAAAACAGCTGCACATCCAGAATGACAATTTAGTAATGTCTTACCCTGAAAGACATTTCAATATTCTCACCGCCCCAGATTAGCATTTCTTCATCATAGCTTCCAATATGGTAGAAATATTCCTTTGAGATGGAGAAGAGCCCACCAGCAAAGGTGGGAGTCCTGTAGAGAAATTTGGTTAAAGGTTTTTAACTATTTCACACAAAACTATATAAAGTTGATATTCTATACTCATGCACACTATTTGCGTACTTGATAGGGTATGTTTCGTCCCTCCTCCTTTTTTTCTCATGATCTGGGAGACTCTCCCAGCCAAATGCCAGGCCCCAGTCAAAGTTGCCCCGGTTGTGGTTCTGGCCATATGGGGAAGGTTTCATGAACTCAAAGGTATTGAGATCAATAGTAGTTATATCAGGACTGACTACTACAGTGGAGTTCTCTGCTATCCTGGCCAGCAGAGGTTCCAGCCATCCATTAAAACATTCACCTGTTAATGAACACAAACACACACACCCACACACACCACACACAGGACATTGTGTCACATCATCTTTTTTTAACAACAACCACCTAACAGCTAATTTTAGATTGTTAATGCAACCTGTTTTCATGTGTGAGTGATGTAAGTGGTGTCGACTAACAGTGGGCATCTAGAAAGGTGAGCGTGTCACCAGTGGCTACAGAGGCACCCAGCAGCCGAGCAGTGATAAGTCCTTTCCTTTCTCGTTGGCGGACAACTCGCACAATGCTCAGCTGCTTCAAATACTCATCCAACTCATCCTTTAACACATCTGAAATTATGGGACATACATGAGACATAAAGTTACAGAAGTTGAAAAGAACATTATGAAAAATCAAATGACATAATATGAGAGGAAATGTTGCACACAATCTTATATAAACAGTCTCATATGAACACATTCCTAAAATAAAGGCTCACTGATTGCTGTGGTGACAAAATGATTAAATATTCAAAGTCCTTAGCTAGGAAAATAAAATTCAAACAGGTGGGAAAAGGACGAAACTGTCTTTCTTTCATTTTCAACATGATTGGCTTTCAAGTCTGTCTGACCAGTTTCTGCACTACAGTTTCTGTATTGTTGTACAGCAGGGCTCCATCTGTGGCTTCATCCCAACAAATAACTTAATTTAGAGTATCAGATGGATTGCATTCCCTAAAACCTCTTTCCTTTCCAGGGTTTTGTTTTTTCCTACCTATCAGACCTGTTTACAAGAGTTTCTTCTGACTCATGTCTAAGCACAACTACTGCTAATTCCTCTTAGGAAAGTATTCACTAGCAGCCCCTGTTCTTGTAACCCACTTCATGGGCTACACTAAGAGCGGGAGCTCCTCTCTGCAAGTTTTGTGGCACACCAAAGAGCTGCCCACCCAACACGCTGCATGAAACCAAACCCAAAAGAGAGCAGGGCGGTCCTGAAGGGCCCTTTTGAGTTTTACCGTCCACGCTGGCGTCGTCCACAAGGATGATCTCCTTGAGGAGAATGGCAGGGGAGGTGTGGAGGACACTGTATACTGTCCTTAGCAGAGTGCTCCAAGCTTCATTGTGAAACACAATTATCACGCTGGTGGTCGGCAAGGGGGGGCATCGCCTGAAGGTTTGCTCAATGCATCTGCAGCAAGAAGGAAAAAGAGCACAAAGATTTGACTGTCCTGTATAGTGGCACAATAGTCTAGTTATTACATCTGCAGACTCTCCCCTGGGGGGTGTCCATTTCAGCTGTGCCACCGCATGTGTGGCAGCCTTTTGAAATACCTGCCATATCTGAGTGGGAGAGATTTTGTAATTCCCTCTAATAAGATCCAGTACATGGATAGGCTTTATGTCTGTGTCATGTACTGACTATGTACTGACATGTACTTGGACTCACATGTACTTGGATATAGTGTAATTAGCCAAACATAACTGTGCTTCTTCCTGAACTGGCCACAGTAACTGGGCAGACATACTGAAACAAAGTCTTAGTCAGAACAATCATCTCTGAGGTTTCTGTCTGAGACTTCCCCGAGTTGCAAAAAGCAAATATGATGAATTTGTTTTGGGTTAGACAGTCAGTTTTGTATTACCCCATCTATATCTATGTGGGAATCTTTCAGTGACTTTACTTAATAGACTGGTGTATTGGCCCAGTATGCAACTTAAAGTTCATCCTGTACAACATCAAAGCTGCATTTACACCCACTAGGTGGTGCAATCACATGATGTCTGTGATTTATAATCATGTGGGAAATAAATAGAAGATTATTTGGTTAACTATGATCACTAACACCATGATCTTTTATTCTTTTTTGCACATTTTGAGGAAAAATTTTGGTAAACAAGAGATTTTCTTTACAGGTTTATCAACAGCAAAAAGACTAGCCAACATACTCTGGTGGTCTCGTGTCTGCACCCAGGTCTCTGCTCAAGGAGATGCGGTCGCTGGCGTAGAGGTTAAAGCAGTGTTTCTCTTCACCCTTTTCCTTTTCCTTCTGCTCTGCAGGGCTCAGTGAGTCTGTGTTGAAGGGCTTCCCAGCAGCTCCAGGAGCAACAGGGTTCTGAGGTGGTCGCTCCAGGGCTGGCCTGAGCTCAGCAGCAGTGTAATGACCCGGCAGACAGGACATGCTGTCTGCATTGTCCTGCTGACGTACAGGAGCTTTGATCTGCATCTTTGGCATTACATCCCTGAAGTTATTGACTGCTCCCATCACCATGCCCAGCATGGCATCCCGCTTCACTGCAATCTCTTTCAGCCAAGGGTCCTCCTCAGGACTTTGGCTCCCCACTTCCCATTGTATGAATAATACAAATGTGACAAAGACAAGGGCCACTAAAACCAGTTTCAGTGGGTGCAGCCGCCTTCGGAGCACTCTGCGGAGAACTGTCATTCTTCTTGAATGGTGAGGCAGGCTGGTTCTAGATTGAGTTCCAGCTACAATAAATGAATACATACAGTCAGATGTTTTTTGGTGATTAGATACCAGTAACGCAGTTATCACATTTTTAAAGACAAAAACATTAGGCTAAAAGCTGTGTCACCACATCTTGTACTAAATAAAAGCAACTTTGTGTGGTATTTGAAATCAAAACATCTGTAATCATTATGTGTAGCAGCTCTTGGTGAAGTTAACAGTGGTGAGCTGCTATCTACAAATCACGCACAAACATTCTTTGCTCCGGATTCCTTTAGAGAAAAAGGACCACATACCATATGAGCCGCTGAACTACAGATTCATGTTAGAAAGCAGATCAGATTGTTCCTGTAAAATCCAACGAATAGCATCTTTCCTTTGACCGGAGACCCTCTTTTGTTACGTGGACTCCAACTAACTCTTTGTTTTTCGTGAAAACGAAAAGAGATTTGCACTTCACAAAACTTCCGTCTCGTTGGATCCAGGTGCGCTCCTCAGGTAGAGGGAGGAGACGTGCTGGTGCGCTTGCGCAGAGAGGACTTCTGCGTGTCATAATCCATACCTGAAACACAAATCAACGTTACACCGTCCGATCCCGTCAAGCACATTTGACTCTAGCACTGTCTGCCTTAGCTTGTGGAACTTTTAAGATATTGTTTTCATTAATCACGTGCTGCGTATCCGAGCATGTTGATAATAACATGAAGTTAGTAGACTTGAGGTATATTGAAAAGTTGAGTTCTCCGCGGTGTTCCTCTGATTGAATAATGGTGTCAATAGGATTTGTTCAGCTGGTTATTCACTGGGACAGTTGCTGGGTTACAAATAACGGAGGAACGCGCTATACACCACACACAGCCCACCGCATCTAATCAGCCTCTCTGAGAAAACGCCACATCTTGCACAGTTAGACGGAAAACTAATAAATGTGAACACCGAGGAGAAACTGAAGACGCACATGGTCCAGCCTGCTTTTCACAAAAACTAAGCATCCTTTCGCATGGAGGCGTTAGATTATTGATCACATCGCGCTTTTAATTATAAAGTTGGGATTGACACTCACCAGCGGAGTCTGTGCAGTTTCTCTAACCCTTAATTCCCCCGGTTTACACACAGCGGATAGTCCTGATGAAGAGTTGGGTGTTTGCAGGAGTTCAGACGTGGATTCCAGCCGCAGGATCCTGCTCTGGTGCCCGGTTTGATGTCTTTATGCCTTCGACTTGCACAGTGACTCCATCTGGAGCGACTGTGCTCCCCAGCACTTCCTATCCACGACAGGCATCCAGTTTATTGTGTCCATTAAAATGTTCACTATGTCCCACGTTTTGTCCAGTCACGCCTGTAAATGCTTGCTTATGTGGCAATTATCTGTGTTGACACTATGTAAATTGTTAATTTGGTGTGCACTCTTTCCCAGACAGGCCCACATGCTTAATAACATGAATTAAGTCATAAGAAGAAAAGAAACTAAATATTGTAATCTTTTATTGAAGATGAAAAGTAAGAAATAAACACAATCCAGTAACATTCAACACAAGATTGAAATATACATGAGCTATAGTAAATCACTTGAAAAACAATATGAAGATATATAAAAATATATTGTGATAGATAAGGGGGCATGTATGTATTCTTAATAAACAAAGCTTAAACCATATATATATATAACCAATACAGAGTATTCCTTTTTGCAATATCCTCTGGTTTATATGCTCAAAAATGAGAAGTTAGGTGCTTGATGTTACTTTGGGAGGAAAGAGATGTGTTGCAAATGTGCCTGAAAGTCTTTGTACTGTTTTCGCTCAGGATTGCCAGTAAACAATTATTCATGTACTACTCAAAAAATGTACATAGCAAGTCAAGTGGCATCCCAAAGAAATAAAATAAATGCACATCCATTTAACTTGTCAGTAAAAGCCAAACAATAAAAATGGACTACATCAAAGTAAATTCTCACTCTCTCTCTCTCTCTATCTCTCACTCTCCCTTTCTCTCTCTCCCTCTCTCTCTCTCAAGATCTCCCTCTCTCTCTCCCCCTCTCTCTCTCTCTCTCTCAAGATCTCAGGGCAGTGCGAGCTTTGTCCAGGATGTCTTTTCTCATTCTTGGGTAGTTTGGATGAGCAGCCAGAACCTGTGGATGGAAGTACAGTTTTATTCATGAGGGAAAAAGGATCAAAGCTCTTAAGACTCTCGTAACCATCCAGTTGTCTCACCTTATGACACACATCTATGGCATCAACATGCCTCTTTGCTTTCAGGTAGTTGAAAGCAAGCTTGTATCCTGAAAAAAAAAAAAACCCAAAACAAAACATTTGTTACATGTTTGAAATACCTTTTGTCCTTATAAAAAGAACTGGACATGTGATTTTGGTTGACATACCAATTGTTGGGTTAGTCCGATTTCCATATTTCCAAGCCAGTTCATAGTTGAGTGCTGCATCACGGAATGCCTGCTCTTTTTCCATTATGTAGCCCAGATATTCATAAACTTTACAGCATGACTGCAGAAAAAAAGTGCAATTATTATCAGAAAGAATTAAAAAACATAAAAATCTGCACCTGCATTGTAAATAAACACAAATATTTCAAATAAGGAGAGTGAATTGGATTCCCTCATAACAAAAAAATATACTTCATTAGTGTCAACATTTTCAGGCTGACCTTGTTATGATTGAGACATCTCTTTAAGAGGTCTGCAGCCATGTCATACTTCCCCGAATGGATGTAGATGTCTGCCAGGAGCAGCCAGCTCTTCTCAAACTCATCGGCGTCAACAATGCTCCAGTTCATCTTAGCTATGCGTTTGAGCTGGTTCCTGGCTCGAGGAGTTTGTTTTAGCATCATGTAAGCTGTCGCCATGGCCAGTAGGGCTGGCACATGGTCTTTCTGAATTCAACCAAAGAATCCTTGTTAGACAGGATGGATCTGACAACATCTTCCCACTCCCATTTGTTCAGACAAAAAACATATTGACTTTATTATAAGTTAAATAACACTCAGAACTGAACTAACATAGCAAACAATGATTCATACTGTACACAATTCATTTAAGGTTTTCCTGATCCAATACAATGAGTAGTTTATAACCAAATGGTATGATGTTAAGAGAGCCTGTAGTAATTGACAGATCCTGGTGTGGGTATATTTACACAGGAGAAAATGATGTAACTCATGCACACCATCTGGAGTTTGCTTACCTCATTGTTTGCAATCTCTGTAAAAACACTGAGGGCTTTCTCTACATTGGTCCTCTGTTTAGTCGCCAGAACGCAGTAGTTCTCCAGGATACGGAGCTGTATGTGTCCACCTGGTGTCTGAGGCTTTAACTCCTTCAGAAGCTTCTCGGCTGTTTTTACAGCAAGCTGCTCTGACTCCTGCTTCTCTGTGGAGTTCCTGATGAAAAAAAAAGGAAAGTTGAATCATGTGAGCATTATGGCGCTTAGAAGCAAGTCTGTGAACTGTGGGTAAAAAACAAGAATATATAATAGGGAGTCTAATCTTTCAGTTACTATGCTCCATACTATTTATCAAGTAGACTTACCCAATTTCACCATCTAAATTCTCAAATACTTCTCCTCCCATGGTGTCATTGTCAGGATTTAGGTAGATTTCAATCATGCTATAGATAGCATTTTGACCCCAATCGTTGTCTTTCCGTGCTTTGTTGAAGTGTCGCAGGGCATCATTGGAGGCTCCTGTGTACCTGAACCGCAAGCACAGGTTTAGTCACATAATGTGCAAAATTTGAAACAGATGTCCCTGGAATCTTAAGAAAACACTCTTAACAGACGTACCAAAGATAAAGTCCTTTGCAGTAGTTAAACCCAGGGTCAAATCTGGTCCTGGAAGTATGTTTTTCTGCCATATCAAGAAATCTGGGCACCTCTTCCAACTTCCCAGCTCTCCGCAACAAGTCAATAAGACGTGACAGTGTTGGATAGTTGTCTGAAAATAACAGGTGCAATTATTATGCTTTCCAGAGGAGTTCATATCATCAAATCACATTTACATTCACAACATGTTTCCTTAGTAACCTCTAAAACTTTCACTAATTTTGAGGGGTGGTAGTGTATTAATGTCTTAAGAGACTGATGGCAATCTTGCACCTGGTTTGCGCTCCAGTAGTTGTTGAAAGTGATAAACGGCCTGTTCATAGTCTTGCTTCCTGAACATAAGGTCAGCCATCATCTAAGAAAAAAAACATATGTTAAAAGTAATATCTACAAATAAGTTCCAAGAAAGGTTATGTTGATGAAAACATGATGAAAGACAGACAGGACAAACCAGAGTTGCATCTTCATTAAACTGGTCATTCTTCAAAATGACACTGCATTGCTCCTGGCACGCATCAACCTCATCCAGAGTAAGGTAAAGCCGTGCCAACTCCAGCATCACCTGGGGATAGGGAGCCATTACTTTAGTTAATGTGACAGAAATCAGTGTTAAATAATGCACGGTAGATAAATCAGATCTTTTTCTTAAATCAAACTAACAACATGTATCACAACATTTTATAAATATAGGGATGAGTTTCTAAAAAGATGCCAGTGCTTGTCAACCACAGCTGCAGTGAGTACACAGGATGTTTGTGATTCAGCTGCACTGACCTTGCGATCAGTCTCACAATACACAAGAGCTTCTTTGTAGAATTTGACTGCTCTCTCATAGCCCCTCTGACTTGTGTAGTGTTTAGCGATCTCAGCGCAGATCTCGGCAGCAAGCTGCTTCTGCTTGGGGATGGCGTCAGGCTGCTCCAACTGCACCCGTTTCAACACCTTGGCCTGCACATCACGGGCCTATGAACAGCATCGGAACAAATGCATTATGGAAATAACTACAATAATCATCATCTCTATGAAGTAATAATACATGAATTAAAATGTTGGCAGAATTTTGTTACTGTTGTCTTTTAAGGCAGAACAGTAAGAAGTGTTTAGAAATAATCACCTTAAAGTTTTGATACACAATGTGAACAGGAGACTTTTTGCCTCAGAAAACCAGAGAACCTGGAAACACTTACTCTTTGCAGGGACAGTAAAGCTTCTTCAGTTTTGTCAACCTTATTTTGGATCTTTGCCAACAGGACCAGATAACGGCAATCATCTGAGAGGGCTGGTAGTTCATTCACTTGGTAGATACAAAGAATATGTTAAATATTAGAAACATGATGTCAGGAGTCCTAGAAAATAGAGTTCAGTGTGTGTACAGTACTGTGAAGTCATTAGTACCAGGCTCATGGTCCAGAGCATCATGCAGGACTCTCTCACAGCGCTCATACTGTTTCATCTTCATCAGCAGCTCAGCCAGGTCGTAGCGCAGGAAGTTCTGTTGCTCCGTCTTCAGAGCAGCTTCATAGTAATTTATTGCCTATGTAATAGCAGCCTTGTGTCAACATTGGGTTTCTCTGTGAGTGAATAACGCTTATCTTTAAAAGCATATGATGCAAACCTTGACGTAGTTATGAGTCTTGACCAGAGCTTTCCCAATCTTGCTGGCTAAAGCACCATCTTTGGGGTTTTTCTTCAGGGCATGCTCGTAAACCTCAATGGCTTTCTCGGGCTAAGGATAAACACATCTTACCATAAGTGATGTGATGATTTGAAGTTTTTGTAAATATTATTTAGGAAGTCTGATACATGTCTTTATTTACCAAATACTGCAAACACATGGTAAACACATTAAAGGCTGCTGCATGCTGTAAGAGCCATTAGGGACAATTAGTAGAGGTAAGATCTCTTAAGAAGCTAAGCTCACCATCCATAAAATCATGCAGGTAACCATACCTCCTTATCTTTCACACACTCATTCACTAAGGACTTGTAGGAGGTATTTTTGCACTTCCTTATTCAGCCGTCTATCACTAAGGTTTAGGTTTAACAGTTTTGAAAGAGATTTGTTTTGCTTTTCATTTATTTCATTAGTGAGAGATATGCAGTTTGTGTTAACCGCCTCCTCATATTTCAGATGTTATTTTTTACAGCTTTTGACTAGCTTATCAATTAAATCAAGATAAATTAAGCTTATCAAGCTGCTTCAGTATAGTGATGTTTGCTTTATACTGTGGTATAACATTTTTTTCTCATAAAAGGCACAAGTGGACTAAATAATCACTTCCCATATTAGTTAGATATTTAGCTAATTTACTCCTCCCAATTTAACATTCTGGGTTGAGCACTCACCTACAACAATGAGATTATTTTTTTCCTTTATTATCAACCCATGTATTATACTGTGTTACAATCCTCTCATTTCCACTTGACCTGATGATAAGTTGTTTACTTTTGTTAAGCTTCTGTTTACATAGAGTGTGCTTCTAATGTTCTTTTACGAGCCACTGTGAGCATGCAGGAATTGATATTAAAATGCTTTCATACATTCATTACGTTGATCCTTATCTAATCTTGCACAGATGTTTTTGTTGCCGTTGTTTGCTCTCTCACTTCATTCTTAATGCATTGTTTTCCAGTGCTTTTAACTTTTTTCTTAGTTTGAACACTTAGGTATCTACAGATTCTGTCATTTCAAGTATGTGTGCACAGCCTAGTAAATAAATGTTCCAATTGCAGCATTTCTCTATACATTTGACTGGGATTAGACTTATTAGTTTATTTGAAGCATGCAGCAGCTTTAAAACCATAATAACCTAATCAATACATATCTCATCAAACACAGATTCATTGCATCTCCCACTTACTTCTTGAATGTTCATGTAAGCATCACCCAGTAAGAGATATGTGTGAGGAATGGGCAGCTTCTCCACCATTTCTCTGGAGAACAGACAGAAACATTCCATCACATGGTGTACAGTGCTTGATTATGCAGACATATGTATGTACTGGTCTGGTTCAGTCATGCTTTTCTACTTCTCAGCTGTCAATATTAGTAGCATCAAGGACCAGAAGGAGACAGGAGAGTGCTATTACATTTACAATGCATTACATTTCACACAGACTATATTTGTTCATATGTTCAACAGCTATCTTACATCAAGACCACTTAAAGATGTCAGTGTACTTGTTGACGAGGTTTACTGCTCACCTGTAACAGCTTGCATACAGATGTTTTTCTTTTCTGTGGTTCAGATATATGTCTGCCATTTTCTCCTTGGCTTGGATGTAGTAGGGCTGCTCAGGGGTAATGTTTCTGAGCATACTCAGTGCCAACTCGGTGTCACCACGCAGCAGGGCCAGGTCTGCATTGGCAATAGTGACACGCAACTCCTCAGGAGTGCCTGAGAACTCATTGATGGCATCCTGCATTACTTTGGCGGCTTCATGCTGTAATATTAAATCAATTTTTAATTATTGTTTTTTCAACAGGATAATATCATGTGCATGCCTTTTTACATAAAAACTCACTATTTTACCTGTTCTCCATTGAGCCACAGGCCCTCGGCTAACTCCAAGAAGACAGAGACACAGTCAGCAGGACTCAGCTCAATCTTCTTGATCTTGGATTTGGATGAAGATCCAGCCCGGCGGACCCCTGGAAGACTCATGGCCATCTGCAATGTCTGAATAGCCTCTGTCAACTCACCCATCTTCTTCTTTGCCTGAGCTTTGATCAGGTGGTACAACGGATGTTCTCGAATCTGAAAAGGACAAGAATGCACCATGCAATCAATCAATCAGAAATAATGTACTTCTGACATTTAACAATACACACAGCTATCTTTTCAGATACGGTGTATCCATCTCATGCTATTTTCTCATGTATGCCAATTGTGGTATTAATGTCTAAATGAGGACAAGCTGAAAAGCTCCTAAATGTCAAACAAAAAGGTGGCAGAACTGTATTTGTATACTGATATTACTGTAATGCTGATGGTGATCTTACCTCAAAATTATGGCTGAGGCAGAGTTCAAGTGACTGGGAACACAATGTGAAGTTACCCTGCAGCAGATGGATCTGTGCCATAAGCAGATGAGCATCTGCATGAGAAGGACAATGGTCCAGGCAGTGATGTAGACTGCTCTGAGCTGCATCAATGTCACCTGAACAAACACAAAGGGAATGCAGTTTGAAACAGCATCTACAAAAAAACAAAAAACAAAAACAAACATATTTTAAATGTGATGCTCACCAGACTGATATCTGACTCTGGCTAGCAGGAAGACTCCTTGAAGGAGACCTGGCACAATCTTGACCACCGTATCCAGCAACGTGGCACAGTGCTGGAGCTGAGGAGCAGGAGGGTGGCCTTGAGCTGGAGGCTGAAACATCAACAGTAAGTCTTTTTTACTTTTTCAAGATGAGTCTTGAACCCTATCATACAGTGCCATGACCAAATGTGTGAAGTAAAATACACAACCAAAAAATGGTTAAATAAATGTAAAGTTACTGAGGTACAATTGCAGTGACTATATTTATGGCCAAGAATTTACAGACATTGATGAGTCTCCAAGTCATACCTTAGCAGGACACAGTGCAAGATACTCTT
This sequence comes from Scomber japonicus, assembly GCF_027409825.1. Classification (NCBI taxonomy): domain Eukaryota; kingdom Metazoa; phylum Chordata; class Actinopteri; order Scombriformes; family Scombridae; genus Scomber; species Scomber japonicus. The sequence goes on from NC_070588.1 coordinate 16,714,427, forward strand.
TGACGATCTCCAACAGGAATTCAGGGTTCAGCTTCTGAAAGTACTCCACCCCCAGAGGTAGACTCTGGAGTGTGGAGAAGTGTGTGTCCACAGCATCATTCAGCAGGTTGGTCACCTCTTCCTGAGGCTGGCGCTTTTTCACAGCAAGCACTGCACGCAGGTAGAGTAGCTCCTAATGGGGTTTAAAAAATAATTACAGGTGAAAAACAAAAAGAGTTTGATGGAGGAACACTTGATAAGGGGATTCTGCACAAGATGGATCAAAGACATAAAAACAAACAGTGTGGTTTGTGCTTAGAAAAACAGTAAATAAGGATAGGTTTTTTATTCTACAATACTTCTAATATAGTAAAGGTCACTTCATGTTACCATGGGCATTTATAAAAAAGACATTACCCCTGATTTTCCAATGGATTGTTGAATCTCTGTGAGAAATTCCAACTGTTGCTCTGCATCTTCAAGGTGGCCCTCGATCAGCTGGCAATGAATTATACCTACATAGATAAAAAATGCTATATCTCAAGAAATCTTTTTAAAAGTATGTATAGATCTAGGGTGTAGGCATTGTAGCTAACATTAATCATTGTAACATATTACCAGTCAAAGCGGAAACGCTAGTTTCATCCAAAGTCATGGCCGTCTTGTACCACTTCATGGCCTCCTTGATTCTGCCCTGAAGCACCATCTGGTAGCCCAACTCTGTGGCTAAATCGGAGTCTCCCGATGCCAAAGAGAAACCTCTTTCCACCATTCTGAACGTCTGCTCGATCACTTTCTCACTTCGTCCACACTATAAGAAAAAAAACAACGATAAATGCTGTAAACGCTGAAATTCCAAGACTGACTGATTTCAGTCAGCAACTTCTTCAAAGATGTCTTCAGAAAAAAGGCCCAATATTGTAGCATCAAGAACACAGATAGAAGACAGGAAATCATCTTACAACACGGGTGAAAGGTAGAGACATCCTGTAGAAAAGCTCTGGATTGTGTGGTTCCACAATTTCCAAGCTGCTGATGAGGTTTGAAAGCTGCTTTGTTGACTGCCAGGGGGGAAATAGAAATAGTTTCTGTGAATTGATCAGCACTTTGCCACTGTTCCATCATATGTAAATGCGAGTAGTTCACATTTTAATTTGATTTCTGCTGATTTGCTACTTTACCTCAGTAATATCGCCATCTCTACATAAGGAATGTAGGGCTAGCATCTGTAGGGCCTCCAAGTTATTTTTATCCTTCTGTAAAAGCCTGAAAAATGACACAAGGAACAGTGAATAAAGTCCATCTACTATACTTAATAAGCTTGGATTTCTTTGATTGATAGTAATAGAATAGCTGATACTGCTATTGTACTGTGTTGGGCTCCCAGACAAATAACTCAAAAACTAAATTTAGGAACTGTGAAGGCTGTAAAAGTATACTTTTTGTTGGTTAGACCCCTCCTAACTCACAACATCCCAGTGAGGGCACCACTATGGCTCTGTAGATGGTGCAACCTGAATAATCACTCTTCCCCCTGTTCAGCAAACCTGAACCAACGAATCCTTCAAATGGCGTTAGACTCCAGCACTTTGGCTCAAAGGCCTTTTTATGTCGTCTGACACTGGCTTCTGTCCAGATGGGCGAGCACAAACAATAGCTTAGTCAGTATACACTGGTTCGAAGCATCAAGCTAGTGTTTCATTTGCACTTGAATGTGGAGCCATTTGTAAAGACAGACTGTGTTTTTTTTTCTTACATCCCTGGTGGTGATTACAAATGTTTCCTGCTCCTTCGGCTCTCACCAGAGACACTGTAAGTGTTTCTTGTGAATTTGTTAAAAAATCTGGGTAAGAGAGCTCAGACAATGTTGCAGCGAGGCAGATGTGACCTCTGTGTATGATTTAACAGAAGCCTCCTAACCACCTCAATCATTACCTGTGTGCTGCGTCGATGGTTTGCTCCCAGTCTTGAAGACTCAGTAACAGTTTCATCTTCTTGTTGAGAGCAGGCAAGAATCCAGGGAAACTAACAATTATTTGGTTAGCCACCTCTAATGCTCCAGAGTAGTTCTGACGATATTCATAGTATTGTGCCTAGGAGAGACAAACCATCACTTAAGGTGTATGATATATACAGGCTAGTAAACAGCATTAATCTATATTAATCATTGCAAATAAAATATCTAAATGTCTAAAGGTAATAAACTTATCAAGAGCAACAAATAGAAGCAATATCTCAAAAGTTATCAAGGAATAATCTTGTCCAAAGGAATTGGAAGATATTAAAAGTACACCCAGCACAGAATGGCTAATTTAAATCAAGAAGTGACTCAGGTAGACACCAACAATACCATAGGCATAAACAATGTGGGAAATTGTAGCACTTGTAACATTTTCAACTGGGAATACTTAATAGTCAATATGGAGCTGCATTTTCAATCTCACCTTTCCCATCAAGGCAAAAACATCTAGTCTCTCTTTCAGTCCCTCATCAAAATACTTGCCAGCCTTTCTGGCGTAGGTGTCTTTACCAGATGTCACATCTATCCAGGCTTTCAGGATTATTCCCTGAACAACAAATATCAGTCAATTGAGAAGCCAGAATGCCCAGTATATCATAAGAATAAATAAGACAAATAATAGTTCACAGAAATAGGACAAATATGCAAGTCTCACCTCACTAGAGCCATTGGAGAGTTTGATCATTCTCTCTGTGTACTCCCTTGCTTTGTCATTTCGCCCCAACAGCCAGAGAAACATCCCAGCATTGTACAGACTCTTGGGAGATGCACTTTTACGATCTTCTTTGACCTTAGCATCAAGGTCTTGAATGACTTCTCTGTCTGTGAAAACAAACACACTTATTAGAATATTACAAATAAGTGTGTATAGTGCTTTAACCGAGTATGGGTAAACACCTGTGACAAGAGGACTTTACTGGCTTACCTGGCTTAGTCTTTTTTTTCTCCGCATAGACCAGAGCCATTAACGTGCAGAGAGACACATCTCGACTATCTCTTATTGTGTCCAACTCTATTGTGGCTTCTTGAATTTGGTCTGTGGTAAAATAAAAATAAAAAGACATAAGTGCACATGTTACAGATGACTAGGAGGCTCATGTTATGATCTGATTTGATAATTTCACACTTACCTTGCATTAGGGTACCATATGCATGCCAAAAGCTGTAGATAGGATCACTGCTGTATATCCTCTTAGCAGCTGATGCAGTGTTTACGGCGTGATTGAAATATTTTTCATAGCAATAGTACCGGATCAAAGCCTAGGGGAAAAACAACGAACTGTTAACAAAACACGGTTTGTAATCACAAGCTGCATGTAACATCTAAACCAAAGTTGAAAGGGGGAACCCTGCATTTGACGTTAAGCTATAGCACATTTTAGCTTAAGCTTAAGTAACTTCATTATTGTCCAATAGCTATTCTCGCTATGTTGAACAGCCCTCTCTCATTTAACCTAGCCAGCGTTACATATCTTAGTACATATTAGCTAACCTAATGTTATTCAGTTTACTAATATCTTAGTTTAGTAATAGTGATATTGAACCATTAAAAAGCTGTCCACTTACCAATGTCTCTTCGTTCTCCATCTTGATTGAGATATTGTGTGCTTATACAGTAACAGCCGTGTGGATAACTGCCTATTTACTCCGTTTTCATTGTACTGTAAGATAAAAGCACTATCATTATTGAGGTTTTTGTTATGTTTTCGACATATTGAACCAGCTGCTCCTTATGCGTTGCTCGGTAACTTAGTAACAGCTAGCTTCCTTACTCTTGGGTTATTGTACTCTCAGCTTTTCCTTTCAGGCATCACTTCCTTCACGGCTGCTTTTATTACCTGCTCCCTTAATATGACTAGCAGATGCAAACCACAAGTATAGCTTATACAATTTATTCATACTTAAATAAAACTTAAATATTTGATTGGTAAAGTTTTGGGCGGTAACTGACAGAGCGTACAGATCTCCAAGTCTAGGTTGTGGCCTTAAAGACCAAGTTCAGGAAAAAGTGTGCACCACTTCACCGCCATCTTTACTTTTGAGTTGATGTACTTTCGCCTTTGTATCTCTAGGTGGCGCAGTCATCCTTTTCTTAAATGTCATCACAGCCGGCTACACTACAACTGCTACAACTAGCCTAGTGGCTTGATAATAATAATAATAATAATAATAATAATAATAATAATAATAATAATGAATTCAAGTATTTAGCTGGTACTAATTAAAAACATAAATATTTTAAATAAACCCTCTGTGTGTGTGTGTGTGTGTGTGTGTGTGTGTGTGTGTGTGTGTGGGTGGGTGGGTCGGTGAGTGTATTTGGGAAGGTTAAAATAATTGATGAATTTCTAGAAATGTCATGATTTTATAAGATGGCATGTTTTGAATTCTAGGGATTTGATGCAGCATACAGAGAAAAACTATTGCATGTCAGAGTAAGTTTAACCTACTTTGAATTTATGGAAATTATTGGAGGAAGCTCAAATCATTCCAGTGAACTGGATTACAATCAAAGAGGTTGAATTAATGCAGTTGGTTGGGTTAGTATTGGACTGATCTTCTGTTTTCCAGACCTAACAGTTTACTGTCTTCAATTAATGAGAGAAATTTAGAGATAATGTCAACACTTTATTCATTTTTGTGTTATACAAAACTAGATTATTGTTAAGCTCATCCAAACAAGAAATTTTGCACAAATTCCTACAGCTTTACATAGCTCAACACGTACAGTGGAAACATATTTCCATTCAACCAGTGGTAATTGTTGGCCCAGTGTTATACAACACCGTGCATTGACTGTTGAGTATGAACCCTTGATATCTACAGTGTTGAGTCTATGGCAGGAGCAGCCAGTGTCCAGCATGGGTGCAGCTGTTCCAAGAGAGACCTTTCCATGCCTTGTCAGATACTATTTAGCACTAACTCTGGCACATAATCATTACTCTCTGCAGCAAACATCAATGGAAGAGTAAATCAGGTTGGTATTGAGTTCTGAGCATGTGCAGCAATGGGAAATGCCTGTGTGCTGTACCAGACAATGCAGCTCACAGTTTTGAACCCATACATTATAAGAGGTTTACCAGAATAAATACATATGAATAATAATATCAACTACTTAATATTAACTATTTTGTGTTGATTAATCTATATTAAATACATGAAATGTTCAATTACTCACACAGAACAGTTACATGATAGATATTTGAGGTGTTGTACTCAGAAAGAGCAATAAATACTGTATGGGTTGTTGCACTTACAAAGAATGCATCTGAAAACCTATTAGAGGAAAGACTGTGGAATATGTACCCCCTGGGATATACTGCTATAGCATTCTAATGGCTATATCCATTGTGGTTTGTACAGACCATTATTGATCAAAGAGCCATGCTCAATAATACAAGCAGCTCACTAGCAAATTAACTATTTTATTTCTTTTTTCCACATTTTGCAATATAAGTTTGCTTGCAATCTGATTGCTTTGCGTTTCAGTGCACAAGTATGCATGTACTAATCTACCTTTGTAAACAAGTATTTTATTGATGGTTAGAGGTTGTCAATTTCTTACATGTTTGCAGTTACTATACTGTGTGTACAGACTATATAGTTGTAATATCGGATCAAGCAAATTAGTGTAATATTCTGCTGTATTTCTTCTGAACAAATTGTCTCTGTAAACTGCAGTATTTGTGTATGTGTCTTGTGAGTTACTGGAGTGGTTCACTTGAAACAGTGCATATGTATGTGTGTGGGTTTGTGCACACTAGTCAGTGGTTGAGAGTGTGTGTCTGTCTATTGGCACATTGGGGAGGTAGGGGAGGGACTCACCACTACCTAATCTAATGGGATTTTCTTCCCATCTATCTAGAGCAAATACAATTATAGAGCTGTTATGGGTAGCATTCTCAGATTTCTCTCTGAATTGTTTTTCGCTATGCCCCTCCATGGATGCCAGTGGCAGGATCCCAAGCCAAACAGACATCCTTTCACATATCACATGTCCACATATTATTGCCTTTGCCTGCGAGACTCCAGGAGTGCGGATGCAGACCAACTTCCGACCTTTCACCCTAATTCAGTCTAACAGAGGAGCTTGATGTCATGTTGCTGGGCAACAGGCAAGGAGAATCTGCAGAATCACTCTTGATTTACTGGTCATTAAAATAAGCAATCTGTAACCCCACCTGTTGCCATCAGTGGAGCTGTGTACTGGTTTCAGTCACTGGCTACATTTTTACATCAATTGGTGGATGACATAACAAGCTAAGACTTTGTTTCTACAGATGACCATCTTTTGACCTTTTTTAAATATAATTGCCAGTTTGCTATTGTGATGTCCTGTGTTTTGAGAGCATGGTAGAAAACATTTATTTGTGGACAGCTCAATTGTTCTGCTGACTGGCTTGTCAGGAAAACAACATGTGAGCTATTAAGTGCTGTAAATGGGTGTGGCGCAAATTGATAATCACATCATCATCTTGAGACAGAATGGCAGGGAATATCAGCACTTTGCCATCAGCCTCTTGTTTACTGCGCTCTGAATTCAGCCACAATAGGTAAAAGCAATGTTGGACTATAATAAATATTTGGACTGTTATTAATAATTAATAAAATGTTCCATCCTCTTAAGATGCTAATAGTTTCCGGCAGATGCCACAAAGCACACTCAGAAACCAGAATGTAGCTCCTACAGAAGATACAACATACTGCACACAAAACAAATATCACAAACCTTTATATTTTGGTTTTGAAGCTCCCTTCTTGGCCATTAGAGATTTATATATTTTGAAGAAATATTTACATGTACTGTATTATTGTACTGTATTATCATGCCACTATAATTTGTGTAAAGTCATACTTTGAGGGATTTAGTTTGAGTGTTCATAACATTTTGCACACTGATGATTTCAGTTTCTAACAGGTTCTGAAATGACACTAATGCTGATAGTGATTTGGTAGCTATCTCATTGTAACAGTCATAAAGTCTATGGCTGTAAAAGCTGACACTTAATGCTTCTGAATCATTTATGTGGTAAGTACTTTAGATCAATTTTTCCAAATTAAATCCTCTAACTGTACTAAAAGTTATTAAGATAGTTTCCTGATTACTCATGTCATTCAGTCATGATCACAAATTATTGCTTGCCTGATATCAATTACATCAGATCACCAAAAAATAAGAAGTACATTTGAGGAAGGCCATTAGCTCTTAAAATCCAGCTTCATTAATATAATCAAAACGATAGGAAGAAAGCATCTGTTTAATTCTTTCAAGAAATGCATTAAGACTTGTTATTATCTCTTATGTAGGTTTGCTGTGACTTTTTAATTAGACTCTGCAACTTTAAGACTTGTTAAATTAAGTTAGAAGCAACAAAATGATTACAAATGATACATTATATTAAAACCTAAAAAACAAAACAGTGAGCTACTTATTAACCACACTTTGGTCAATTTTGTTAGTTCATATCAGGGAGAATAAAATACGTTTTGACAGTAAATTTTAGATGAGTGTTGATTAATGTGCTTATGTAGCATTCATTAATAAAAATTCACGTTAGTGAAAAAATAAGATGAATGTGGGAACAGAATGTAGGTTCATCCCAGACTGTATCACGCATCTTTGGTGCAAAGGTGCCCCTTTAAAATTATTAACATTACCTACTCCAACTGCAAGCAATGCTCCGAATGGTTTGCTGGTTTAGCCAAAAGAGTTAACAGTTTTGATACATTTATGCTATGTATTCCCTTCTTCAATGCTCTGTCAGCAATCAGTCTCTACTGAATTTCTGTGTTGTTTATTTGGATCAGTGGCGGTCCCAGGTGTTTCGGTGCCCTCTACAAACTTTCATTCATCCCCCTCCCATACTTTATCAACACTCCAGATAGGTTCATGAAAGATTATAACTTATATTTTAAGTACAAGTTCACTATCTGGCAGGTACCATGGGTGGAGGGAGGAGGGACTGTCCATATAAGAAACCACTGATTTGGACAAGGCCAGTTCCACTGGTCATTATAACAATGCTGTGGACTTACTATAACATTCAAAATAATGCAGACTAAGTTCTGACTAGGATGAAAATATCAGTAACATGTATAAATGGTCCCCTACATTGCCATGGATAAAAGTGTTATATACTTGAACAAGAAGTCACGTCAAAGAAATGTAAGAATGTAAATAAAGTATATAGCTGACACCAAAGAGACAAATGGACCACACAGCTGCAGACAAGCTCAGGCTCAGAAAAAAGCATTTAAAAGACTAGCTGTCTTTTTAAAAAGGAGCAACAGCGTAACATTACCTTTCTGTTTTCATCTTTTTGTCTTCATTTTTTCATCTCTTCATGCTATAACAACACTGAGCTTAAATAAAGGTACATTACTCTAACCACTCTTATCAACTGTTAAAGCACATTAAACAAGCTAAAGTAAAAGATACCCACTCTCTTATCCCACTCTCACACTAAATTCCAAGAGTAATTAACACAAACTAAATGAAAATGGACTGAATGAATGGCATACTTGATGTACATGTAATCTTTATTCTTTTGGCTTTTCAGTGAAATGGGTTATAGCAATGTCTTGCATGCAGTTTTTTTATACACTACAAACATTATGCATATGAATGATGGGAAATGTTAATTTCTATGTAATCAAAACATTCTTTCGTTATGTATAAAGTATAGTGTAAGTATTGAGCGTTTTAATTACATGCAAAATATACTTTCATGAATAGAATTATACCACTATAACATGGAACAACAGATGTAGTTGCCATATAGTTTAGGGTGGATGTCATATCTATGGGAAGACCTGACAAGTAACAGAACTGACACTATAAAATGTAAACAGAAGTAGGAAACAGCCACGAAACAATCATTCAGAATATTATTCAGAATATTCTGAGCCATAATCCATCCAATTCAGATATTTATCATGATAAAGATTGAGAGGTAAACTGTCAAAAACAGTTTACATAGCACACACACAAAAAAAATCAAAAAACATCAACTTTCCTTTTTTCCAGTCATCATAGAAATGTGCAGTTAAAGGTTGAATAAAAATGCTTCGACAGCAGGGTCATATGACAACACCAGTAATTAAACACAGAGCTTTGTATTATTCAGAAAAATGACCATTCATATAACATTTTTCATAGACATTTACTTTTCTTTTTTTTTTAGCTCACAGCTACTGCTGGATGTATCATATCCCTGTCTGCCCGAATACAACAGAATACGAAGAATGCAGTATTTGGTTTTATTTCACAACTAATGACCATTAATTGTTCCATAGTTTCATACTCATTATGGAATACATATTGAGGTTCAACATCAAAAACAAGAAATAAGAAAATGAAGGACAGGTAGATACATGGAGGATACCTATATTTTGGAGATGCTAAACATTTTAAGCACTAACTAGTGATGCTCATGTCCTACAATCAGACAATATTACAGATAATCTTCCCAGAGCTAACTGTCAGAGGTTTGTGGTTAAGCGAGGTAACTTATAACAGGACCAGTTACAGTGTGCGAACAATATAAGCTTTTTCTTTAATTTCCAGCATTGAAAGTCAGTTCTTCAGTTCAGGAGTTTGCTTTTAGCAGTGTCATGATAAAAATGGTATGTAATCACCAATATTGTAAATGAAACATTGGTAGCACACAGCAAACTGAGATGACTTATGTGAATGATTAGATGGTTCAACAAGACCAAATGTGCAAAGTATTACTGTCAAGTGTTACTGTTCTGACACTGATACTCCAACATACTAAACGTACTTGGCTGTATTTTAAAGTTAATGTATAAAAAACACCCACACCATGGCTGTATACTTTGCATCTTGAAGCCTGGTGGACAGGGAGGGAGGCTGATGAAAATAGTACACTCTAGCATGCATAATCATGGAGAAACATGCAGGTCCACATTGCTAGTTAACTGCAGCAACCCCAACATTGTCCCTAGGATTTGTCAAGTATTTTAAGTGCTATCAGTTAGCAAGACTAGCTTCAAAGAATTGCAGCTCTTTGTAAAAACTACCCCTGAAAGGACAACCCTTTTAAAGAGTAAAAAAAGTGTATAAAAAGGCGATCAACCAAGCTATGAATTCTAAAAGTAATGACATTAAAACTGCATGACAAATAAATAGGTAAAGTAATACAACAGTCAGTGATATAGCAATAATTCAAGACACTGGATAGCAGAACTAGCCGCAATAGAAGTTAAAGCATTAACTAATGTGTCTTTAAGAACATTTTGACACAGGTTGTCCAGCCTCACACAGAGCCAAAAGGCTTCAAAACTAAATGGGCCCACTACATCCTGAATGAGCCACTTTTCCATTTTAGGCACCAATCTTTAGACTCAGTTAAGCATGGTCAGTTTGGCATAGTTATCCATACTAAGAGAGTGAGTCTTAGTCACTTTCAGAGGTTGTAAACATGTTGTCATTAATTAAAATGTCTTTGTTGCATCTCCAACATTCTTTCACATATCTTGCTCCCTGACATCTTTACCCATAACCTCCTTTTCACTTTTGTCTTTTTCATATTTGTTTTTTCCATTTGTTGTCACACTGTTACATAGAGGTTGAGAGGCTGTTGAAGGTGTTAGGTCATTTTTATCCGCACTAGAGACACTGAGTTTGTCTGTGACAGGATTCTCTTTGTCACTGAGTGGTTCATCCTTCTGAATATCATTCCTGGATTTGTCAGAGGGCTTAATGGCAGCATGTACGCTTAAATAATGTCTGTATGCTCTCTGGATGACCAAGGCTGATGTGTCCTCCTGTTTACGGCGGAGGGTGGTAGTGATGGGTTCATAGGACACTTTGGAAGGATTGGAGGCCATGAAGCGCTCCTCCATCTGCCCCCTTAGGATGTCCATTTCCCCACCCTCGCCAAGAACACGTTTTGTGAATGCAAACAGGATGTCCAGGCAGTGAATGCGTTCACCACTCACCATGGGGAGATCCATAGAGATCAGTTCGATCTTGTTAGGCATGGCAATGCGTAATGGTGGTTCTAGAGCATCAGCAAATTGTGGCAGCTTATTGTACTCCATGAATTGGGTTGCACGAGGGTCAAACTTCTCCCAGACCTCATAAAACATTTCAAAATCGTCCTCACTCAGTGGTTCGGCACTCTCTTCAGTGGCCACACTGAAGTTTTCCAGGATGACTGCAATGTACATATTCACCACAATAAGGAAACAAACAATAATGTAGCTCACAAAGAAGGCAATTCCCACGGGAGGATTTCCACAGTCTCCTTTAACAGAACTGCCAGGATGCTCTGTGGTACTGTTACACTCATCTTCATTACTGTTAAGAATGGGAGCTAGCAGGCCATCCCATCCTCCAGATGTGGTGATCTGGAACAAACAGATCATGCTGTTTCCAAATGTCTCAAAATTGAAAAGGTCATCAATACCGTCTTCTTTCTTGACGTAAGCAAAGTTTGACATGCCAAAGATGGCGTAGATAAACATCACCAAGAAAAGCAGGAGACCAATGTTGAACAAGGCAGGAAGTGACATCATCAAGGCAAACAACAGGGTGCGGATTCCTTTGGCACTTTTAATAAGGCGGAGGATGCGGCCAATTCGAGCCAATCGGATGACTCTGAACAAGGTTGGTGAAACAAAATACTTCTCAATTATCTCTGAGAGAAATGTGCCTAAGGAAAGAAAGCAAAACATATTAGTCAAATCTTAAACAGTACAGATATACTGACAAAATAATTGATTATGATTCATTTGAGCACCACAGTGGACAGAAGTGGGTCATACCAATGATTGACAGAATGACTACGATGAAATCAAATATATTCCACCCATTTGTGAAATAGTACTGGCGGAGTGAGATCATCTTCAATAAACACTCTCCAGTGAAGATGATAATGAAGCACACATTAATCCAGTACAGAACATTGCCCTTTTGCTCTGTTTGGTCAGCAGTTTCCACCATCATCGCTACCATATTGAGCCATATGAGGGCCATTATGACAATATCAAATGCTTGTTTTGTGGTGAAGTCAAAGATGTATCCTTGAATCTTGTTCTGAAATATACACAAGTCAGAGAAACAAAAATCTATTTTAGTATATAAAGTAATGATCAGATTAGCAATGCAGATTAGATGTAGCCATAATTAAAGTTACATACTGATGGTCTAGGAATAGGTTTTTGTGGTTTCTTTGACCCCAACTTTTTCATGGCATTGTAGTACTTCTTCTGTTCCTCAGTCATGAAGATGTCTTGACCTCCAAAGTGAAAAGGGAATATAAGGCATATTAAATAACTGAAAATGAGATAAGGAGGTACTTTATAAATTGCAAATAATGCTTTCACATATTGCATTTCAGTGCAATTAATCAGTGCAATTAGTCAAAATATCAAATTTTGTTAAGAAAATAGATGTGATACTTATCTTTTTCTTTTGCTGATTGAAATTGTCTATGATAACACCAATAAAGAGATTGAGTGTGAAGAAGGCTCCAAATATAATGAAAACAACAAAATACAGGTACATAATCATGTTGATCTCTCTCTCTGGTTGTTCTTCTTGCTATAATAGTGAAAGAAAATGGAGATATCAATAGGTTAAAGATATAATGCTTAAATTTTCAGCCCTGGTCGATTTGGTGACAGAAGTTGGCAATTTCTTCTTATAACATCTCACTGTGGCTGCTTCTTGTTGTTCTATTATGGCATTGAAAAAATTTAAAATTATCAGCTGATGAAAAATGCCAAGAATGCCATTGTCATGTTTTGGAGATGTATTTTTGATGAAATGACACAGCCAGCATTAACCCCAGACACACATGTACTAGGGTACTACATCAATTCATTGTTTCCTGGGAGTCCCCTGTGCATATGAAGGCAATTTGTATCCAGTATGGGAATGGCAGACGACACCATTAACAATTAAAACTATTGTATAGAGAGGTTATTTCAGGATGTAAACAGGTACTGTACCTATCCAGAGACAGGTACAGTTTATGAAAGAGGTTATATCATGGCTGAAATCATGGCTGAACTAAAAATGGAATCACCTTGCCTGGAGAGTCCACAGCAGCATACATTATGGGCATCCAGCCCTTGAACGTGGCCTGTATAGAAATAGAGAATTATAAACAAACATGTTGTAGAAGCCCTTTGATGTTTCCACCTATATTCCACCAATACAACAAATAACTTTTACAACCTTAAAAATGCACACACTTTGCTATTATCTACATCTATTACTATTTATTCTTATCTTTACCATTACAATTAATTACTACTATTACTATTGCTTACCACTTGCAGCAGTGCAAGGTAACCCATGCCAACATTATCGAAGTTGATTTTAACACTCTTCCAGCGAGCACCTTCTTTCAAGGCATCACATTCTGTCTTGTTCTTCACGTCGTTTGGAGAGAAAATCTTATCTGTGGTTCTGTTGACACAATAGCCGTACTTTCCTGCGAATAGATTGACTCCCATGATGCTGAAGATGAGCCAGAAGATGAGACATACCAACAACACATTGAAGATGGAAGGAATGGCTCCTAGCAGGGCATTGACAACCACCTGCACACCAACACACAAACATAACCCCTATTTACAGCAGGCAGAGATCATAGACTGTAGAAATGATGCATACACTGTATACTTCGGCAATGGTCAGAATAGGAAAACACAAGAGTGAATGTTTGAGTGCCAACATGCACATCAGCAAGAGCTCATCACAGCTATGACTAACACCAAAGCTCATTCACAATGACAATCGCATGGTAAAAGTGGGGAAAGAATTAAGAAAAGAGGCAGGAGACTGAGGAAATATACTATGTATCCAAAAGTGATTTTAGTGGGTTACAACTAATTTTTGAGAAACATTGAAACAGAACACCTTGTAGAGGCAGGAGGACGCCACAAAATGTGTTTACTGTAAACAAAAGCATAAATAAAACATGAAAACAAAGGTAACGATCCCAGGCAACAATATCCAAAACCGTGAAATTACAATGGAAACTAATGTGGTGTTACTGACGTACTGTTGCTGTTCATGCAAATGAGGGAATTCACTGTCTACCACGTGAGGAAAGACCATCATCATAACAGTGCTCTAAATCTAGACCACCACAATACGAAAGCAACTAATCAATATGTGCTGCATTGATTTCAGCAGCTGACAATCCTCCCCCTTCAGTTACATAAGTTATCAACCTCTGTTTATACCATGCTTGCATTGCACATCAAATTTTGTAATGGTATGAGAAGTAGATTTAAAAAAAAAAGTTGTCTTATTTTGGTTACAACAGACTTGGCGCCATTTGTAAGAAATATCCTTAGTCGCTTGGGAATGAGTGGGCAAGATTGATACCACTTTCATATGAGTTTGTTAAATATGAAGCTGGAGGCACACTGGTAACAAGGGGATATAGCTAAGTGAACTTTGAATATTCTGGTAGGATTTTGTTCTGTTTAGACAGAGCTAGCTGTTTCCCTTAGTTTTCAGTCTTAATGCTAAGCAAAGCTACTGGCTGCAACTTGATATTTAATGGACAGATATGCTAACAGTATGAATCTTTTTATTAGGAATGTTTTGCCCCATCTATAATAAAATTAAAGGGAGCTATGCAGGTACTCCTTGTATTGTAATTGTATTGTTTTGTATCAAGCATCCTATCCCACTGTGGATTTGCACATGACTACTCTAACTTAGTAATATCAATCTTCTCATCTAACTGTCTGCAAGAAAGCAAAAAAGAATATTTCTTAAGAAATCTGCATCACAAGTGAATAATTAGAGGATTGTTCAAAGAAAGCGAAGTAATCAGCTAAGTATTTAAGTCACCTCTTAGCACAAATAACTACTGGAGAAAGAGGATTAGGGATGAAGAGGAATGCCTCATTTACATGCAACATATTTTTTTGTGATATTTGCCATTGAGGTCTTGCAAAGTGGTAGAGCTTTTATATGCTGCTCTTCACCAGACTAGAGTGACTATGCTCTGTCCCAGTGTGGTAAACTGATGGTAATGCACCAGGACCTAGAGTGGGTAAGGAAATCCAATGAGCTCTTACCCTCATGCCCTCAAATCGTGACAGGGCTCTCAGGGGCCTCAGAGCTCGCAGGGTTCTCAGAGACTTGATGGCACCAAGGTCAGATTTTCCCATGGCATTGGCTGCCAGACTGACCAGAGAAACCTGGAACAAACACACAAAAGCAAGCATATGTCACGACATAAATACATGGCACACATTAAGCAGAGCATGAGGGAGCATTTCCACACCACACACTGTGCTACTATTGTCTCTGTCCCATACTGAGACACTTCTAACATACTCACAAACATATAGCAGATTATAAGAATTGCTCTTAAGAATAAGTTGGAAATAAATAAATTTCACTGTATGTCTTTTTCTACATAAACAGAGAGACATTTCAACCTACATCAACAATGAGGAAGTCCAGCCAACACCAGGCATTTGTGAAATACTTGGCAAATCCATACGCAACCCACTTCAGTAACATCTCCAGAATGAAGATATAGGTGAAGATTTTGTCTGAAAATTCCAACACTGTTTTAATGGTCTTCCTCTGCTCAATGTAAACATCTTCAAATGCCTGGATGTGAATAAAATGATGGTGAATGATTAACTGTCAATACAGTATGCTCGGAAAGCAATTATCACTGTTGTTGTTATTTAAAGGTATAAGGAGTAATCTGTAAATATTGACATTTATAATGTGTTCATAATCGAAACATGTCAATTTCATTCAAAATCTTGACCTTACTTTGCAGAGAATGAAATTTTTTCTAAATTTGTACCATAGCAATTACAACAGACTAGCATGAGATGGCACTAACTCAATAACATTCAATGGAAAACACTTTAAATGCAGCTGAGTTATTTGAGAGTCTACTGCTTGATGACAAATGCCAAACACAATATGTAAATAAATGAGAACAGCCAAATCAGGTATTCAAAAACAACTGCACCAGACAAGAAGTTCCCACAGAGACTTACCAGTGCCCCGCTGCTAAGCAGGATCATGAAGATGATGAAGCTCTCAAACCATGTGTGCTCCACTATCTCATAACAGGTCTTTCTCAGCGTCCACCATATTTTACACCAGCCCACCTCCGCATTTACCTGACAACATTGGAACTTTTGCACACAGCCTGTACAAAGACAAAGAGGAGATGGTGTTTTAAAAATGCAGCATCAGATTGACTCCAAAGCTGTAGAAAGTTAAGTGGCAACAGTAGTTGCAGTAATATTCACCGGCAGGAAAACAGGGATCAGGATCTAGTGAATCATGTAGTTCAAAGTCTAGAGACTCTCTTCCATCCCCAGCTTCCCCAAAGTCCACTGTGCTGCCCTCTGAGGAACTGAGCTGACCATCATCATCATCATCATCATCTTCAATCTGTAGATGAAGCCAAAGAAAAATATAGTCATAGATGAGCTTATGGTGGCACATATAAGAAGCACCTATTTGTTCATGTAATGAATGCAGTCCATCTCTCCAAAAGTTTAGTTTTCATACAAAAAATACCAAGAGACTTGGATAAGACCAGTGTAATTGTTGGTATGTTCAGAACAGATTATTATGTCTTGTTTAAGGCATGCATTCAATTCAAGATTGAATCAAGTGTATAGATCTGAAAATAAAGATCAGTATGTCCACCTTCTGTAACAAGATTTAAAAAAATGTAATTGTTTGATTACTGACATGAAAACAAATACACATGTCCTCTTTCTGCATAGTAGACTAGCCCCAATAAATGAAACGAAAATAAACCCTTAGGACAATCTTTAGCTCGACAGCAATAGAGCAGTTGAGTGCCCATCACCAGAGTCATAGTCAACTATGTTACAGATATTACAATATGCCAAAGGTGATGGTAGTCACTGTAATTGTCATTTTGTCAACAGTGGCTGCTTTGTATTTAGATAAAATGAGTACAAGGATGACAGCACGCTGCATCTGTCTTCCCAGCTTTCCTAAGAGTGTGTCTCCTAATAGCTGGTAGATGAGCACAGGCTGAATGCCTTGCTGATGAATGCAGGAGCACTTGCATGTCCTGGGACCAGCTAAGTGCAGGGAATGATGTAAGCATGTTCCTGTGATATACTCTGAGCACTAAAGTTAATGTGTTTGTGCCACCAATTAAGCTTCAATCCATCCATTCTGTCGGAATTGCTTCATGTTAAATTTGAGAACAATCACAAGTAAAATCCATTCACTGTTTTGTCAAAACCCTGGAGACACAAGAATAGAAAAGAAAAGAATAGAACAAGAAAAAATAACACAGCTACAACCAAAGTCAACAAAAAAAAGAGAAAAATAGATGAGTGGTCCACTAAAAGGGCATTTGATGGTTACTGTAAATATGGCAGGCAACTCCATGATAATTGTAATGCACAAGAAAGTGTTTTTACAAGTCTCTCATCAGAGCATCTGTAAAGGATTGGCAAGCATGTGCAACAATAAAACTGCTTACAAATCATGACAAAAAATGAACCTAGCCACCAATATAAATATAAATGTGAAAAGTTAGTACCTTAACATCACAGCAAATATTGAATAGAAATAGCAATAGAAACTGTGTTTTTCTTTCATTCCTTTTCCATTGGGAGCTTTTCTCCATCAAAAAGCAGTCTCCTAAAGAGGAGAATTCAGCTCCCCTGCACTCAGATTTAAATGGCACATAATCTGATTAGGTATGGTCTATACTACAGTATATGGCCTCTCCTTGTTAAATGGTCATGGTAGGGAAGTTCAAGGAATCATCATATGCACAGGACTGTGGGCTAAGTGCTTCAACATGACTACTGCAACAGAACATCTACTTCAACAACAATAGCTGTACATGCCAAGAGCCACACACAATACTGAAACCCTTTGCTAATTCATTGCACATCACAAACTCTAGTCTTCTTGCGATATGGCTGATAATACTTGTTTTTAAAGGAGCATTATTTAAGTTATCTATAACACTAAAGACACTTTGACAGCCCAATAAGAAAAAGAGCAGACTTACTATGTGGCATCCTGCTGCATCAGATGAGGCACTGCTGAAGTCCTCTGTGTTGAGGTTTTCAAAGTCAGACTCTCCCACAGCGATAGGAACAGTGACAGTCAGACTGGGATTGTTGATGAAAGACATTATGGAATCATCACTCTTGCTAATGACGACGATGTACTTGTCGCCATTTTTGTCAACTCCAGTCACATCTCCATTGCCATTCTTGGGAAAGTCTTTGATCGTATGGTTGGGGACACCATTGGGTCCTAAAGGTTTGTGGAGTTCGTCCAGGGATTTCTCCTCACCCTTCTTTTTCTTCTTATCCCTGAGACAGACACTGTTGCAGGTGCTTCGAAGCAGGGACTTGGCGAAGGCAATGCCTCTGTGAATCCGTCCAATGGCAATCTGCATATTGTTCGTATCACTGTCATCTTCCGTTGCTGCCAGGTTGTCAGCACTGAATGAACTCAGCAGCAGGGCCAGGAACAGATTCAGCACCTATTGAATAATAATATGACTTCATGTAAGATTGCATTATCTATTAGCTACTGTACTTTATGATAAAATGTATAGCTATTTAACTGTAAAATAGATGGTTATTTTTTATCAATTAACTAGATCCAAATAGTTGGATGACTTGGACTCATAAATTGATCACAAGAGATGATAATGTACCACAAGGTTTCCAATAACCATGACCATCATGTAGACTATGATGCACATGTGCGGTCCAGACACCTCCATACAGTCCCACATGGTCTCTATCCACTCTCCACAAAGCACTCGGAACACAATGAGGAATGAATGAAAAAAGTCATTCATGTGCCAACGGGGCAGTGTGCAGTCTTCTGAGATTTTACACACACAATCCTTGTAGTTTTTTCCAAACAGCTGCATGCCCACTACAGCAAAGATGAAGACAATGATGGCCAGCACCAGGGTCAGGTTGCCCAAAGCCCCAACTGAGTTACCAATTATTTTTATCAATGTGTTAAGAGTGGGCCACGATTTAGCCAATTTGAATACTCTCAGCTGAAAAAAAGAAAAAAAGAAAAAGTTATTTCACATGTTTCTGTGCTCAAAATGCAATATAAAATGCAATATAAAGATATTTACACCTACCAATCTAAATGATCTTAGGACAGACATGCCAACCACATTTGACAAACCAAGCTCCATCAAGCTTAAACTGACAATGATTCCATCAAAAATATTCCATCCCTCCTGAAAGTAATAGTATGGGTCCAAAGCAATGATCTTTAAGACCATTTCAGCTGTGAAGATGCCAGTGAATACCTTTTCAAGAAACAGAAATATTCACAATTATTAAATTGAAAATGGTACCTATTTTGCACAAAAAAGTCAAAAAGTCCTACACTCCACTCACCATATTGCCCACAGACAACACACGGTTGAAATATTTGGACATTGGATAATGATCCATGGCCATAAATAATGTGTTGAGCACAATGCAGATGGTGATGGTTAGGTCCATGAATGGATCCATCACAATTAGTCTAACCACCTTCTTGACCTTGAGCCACCTTGGACAACATTCCCAGATGAGGAACTTGTGGGCGAAATTGTACCAGCAAGGAGGACACTTCTGCCTTGACTCTTCAAGCTCTGACATACACAGGGGAGTTAAATCAAAAATGTTTTTGTCTGAAACTAACCATAATCTTTGATATAATAAAGATAATCACGCTGTGGCATACAATACCTACCCTCCATTGTGCTAGTTATGACACTAGCTACACTATAAGTTCTGTTTCTGGCTTCTGGACCCTCAAGGAAGTCCATAGACTCCTGGTTTGTTCCTCTGCAAGCCTGTTGGCACTCAGTGTCAGTGGTGTCAGCCTGGAGTCAGAAACATAATCACATCTTTATTTAAACTTGAAGGATCATTGAGGTTGCCCCTTATTTACATGATGATGTTGAGTTACAAACACATTAAAAATTAAGAAAGGAAAGAAAACACATATATTAAAAAAACAGCTAAAACAGTTACAGTGTGAAACAGGGAGGTCAGTGATCAGGATTTTAAACTGTCCATAGGTTGGTAGGCTATTTATTTTTAGTGTGTGTCAAAGGTCATTTCATGTATTTGGTGCACTGAAAAGGCTGATTTTCCAAATTCTCGGGGTACCTTAAGCATAAGCCAATCATGTGTGCGAGATTGATACACTACAAGGTTCCAATTCAGCATCACTGAATTTACTTACCAGGGCTTTATAGATAATATGTTCTGCTAGCGAAGATCAACCCAGTTTGTTGTACAATATACAATGGTGTGTACTTTAATTATCACCAGTAATAAATCGCAGTTTTAGAGCAGTTGGAGCAGCATTTCTATAGATGACATCCTCATAATCCAACACTAACAAAGAAACAGCCTCAACAATCCTCTTTCTACAGATCACAGGGAATAATGTTCTGTTTCTGTAAAAGAAGCCAACCTTTTGACAGAGTTTAATAATAACATTGTCTATATGATGTTTGAATATACATTTTTTAGACAGTTGACACTGATGCAATTGTGTCACATATTAGCATATACAGTAGTAGCTGCAGACACTAACAAAAGTTTCAAAATGAATCTGTGATGTGTTAGCGAAAAACTACAAAAGTAAAAGGACATAGTAAGAAAATAAAATACATTAGAAAACTGCATATTCCTTCGATTGATTGATTGATTTGCCACACTGTCATTGTATTGTACTGACCGATACCATATATAAGTACGATTGCATTAATAATATTTTGCAGTAAACCTCTCTATGATAACTTGGCACCATAATGGCACCATAATCATGAATGAAATTTCAAGAATGAAATACCAACATCCCCTCTTATCGTGGTGGAGGGGTTTGCGTGTCCCAATGACCCCAGGAGCTCAGTTGTCGGGGGCTTTTATGCCCCTGGTAGGGTCTCCCATGGCAAACAGGTCCGGGGGGAGGGGCCAGACAAAGGGTAGCTCAAAAGACCACTTATGATGAGTGCTATAAATGGTTTTTCGTGTCCCTTGCCCGGACGCGGGGCCAGGCCTGGGGGCGGGGCTCGGTGGCGAGCGCCTGGTGGCCGGGCCTTCTCCCATGGGGCCCAGAAAGGGGACATGGGACCCCCCTCCCATAGACCCACCACCGGTGGGGTGGGCCGAAGGGGTCGGGTGTGTAGAGGGCTGGGCGGCAGCCAGGGATGGGGACCTTGGCGGTCCGACCCTCGGCTGCACAAGCTAGTCCTAGGGACGTGGAACGTCACCTCTCTGGTGGGGAAGGAGACTGAGCTGGTGCGCGAGGTTGAGAAGTTCCGGCTAGATATAGTCGGCCTCACCTCAACGCACAGCAAGGGCTCTGGAACCAGTCTTCTCGAGAGGGGTTGGACTCTCTTCCACTCTGGAGTTGCCACTGGTGAGAGGCTTGGTGCCTGTATGTTGGGGTTTACCCCAGTAGACGAGAGGGTAGCCTCCCTCCGCCTTCGGGTGGGGGGACGGATCCTGACTGTTGTCTGTGCCTATGGTCCAAATGGCAGTTCAGAGTATCCACCCTTCTTGGACTGCTTGGAGGGGGTGCTGAAAATTACTCCCTCTGGGGATTCCCTTGTTCTGCTGGGGGACTTCAACGCCCACGTTGGCAGCGACAGTGAGCCCTGGAGGGGTGTGATTGGGAAGAACGCCCCCCCGATCTGAACCCGAGTGGTGTTCTGTTATTGGACTTCTGTGCTCATCACAGGTTGTCCATAACGAACACCATGTTCAAGCATAAGGGTGTCCATATGTCCACTTGGCACCAGGACACCCTAGGTCGCAGTTCGATGATTGACTTTGTAGTTGTATCATCGGACTTGCGGCCGCATGTCTCGGACACTCGGGTGAAGAGAGGGGCGAGGCTGTCAACTGATCACCACCTGGTGGTGAGTTGGCTACGGTGGTGGGGGAGGATGCCGGTCAGACCTGGCAGGCCCAAACGCATTGTGAGGGTCTGCTGGGAACGTCTGGCAGAGTCTCCTGTCAGAGAGAGTTTCAACTCCCATTGACATTGAGTCCGAGTGGGCCATGTTCCGTGCCTCCATTGTTGAGGCGGCTGACTGGAGCTGTGGCCGCAAGGTGGTCGGTGCCTGTCGTGGCGGCAATCCCCGAACCGAACCCGCTGGTGGACACCGGCGGTGAGGGATGCCGTCAAGTTGAAGAAGGAGTCCTATAGGACCTTCTTGGCCTGTGGGACTCCAGAGGCAGCAGGCAGGTATCGGCAGGCCAAGCGGAGTGCAGCTGCGGCGGTCAATGAGGCAAAAACCCGGACATGGGAGGAGTTCGGTGAGGCCATGGAAAACGACTTCTGGACGGATTCGAAGAGATTCTGGACCACCATCCGGTGTCTCAGGAGGGGGAAGCAGTGCATCGTCAACACTGTATATGATGGGGACGGTGTGCTGCTGACCTCAACTTGGGACGTTGTAGATCAGTGGAAGGAATACTTCGAAGACCTCCTCAATCCCACCGACATGCCTTCCGGTAAGGAAGCAGGGCCTGGGGACTCGAGTGTGGGCTCCCCTATCTCTGGGGCAGAGGTCGCTGAGGTGGTTAAAAAGCTCCTTGGTGGCAGGGCCCCGGGGGTGGATGAGATCCGCCCTGAGTTCCTCAAGGCCCTGGATGTTGTGGGGCGGTCATGGGTGACACAACTCTGCAGCATCGCATGGACATTGGGGGCAGTGCCTCTGGATTGGCAGACTGGGGTGGTGGTCTCTCTTTTTAAGAAGGGGGACTGGAGGGTGTGTTCCAACTATAGGGGGATCACACTCCTTAGCCTCCCTGGTAAGATCTATTCGGGGGTGCTGGACAGGAGAGTCCGTCGGATAGTCAAATCTTGGATTCAGGAGGAGCAGTGTGGTTTTTGTCCAGGTCGTGGAACTGTGGACCAGCTCTACACCCTCTGCAGGATCCTTGAGGGTGCATGGGAGTTTGCCCAACCAGTCCACATGTGTTTTGTGGACTTGGAGAAGGCATTTGACCGTGTCCCTCGGGGAGTCCTGTGGGGGGTTCTCCGGGAGTATGGGGTATCGGACCCCCTGATACAGGCCGTCCGTTCCCTGCATGTAGCAAAACGTTTACTGCAAATTGCCCTCTGAAATTAATAGCGTCCAATAGCCGTGTGGAAAATTGAAATGTATTTCAAACAATTGGGATATTTTGAAAGATTATAATTACAATTAATTTCACATGAAGGTGCACAATATGGTGGAAGATAGAGTAAAACATGCTGCTTCTTAAGAAAACACATGCAAATAGACAAAACACAAGCAAATTAAGAAAACATTATGCGCAGCTGCAGATACCAAAACACAACACACTAACAAACTACCACACCACAACATTTTACAAAAATGATAACCGACGTGTTTCCAGAGGATACTTAAGAGTGATGGACACATCAGTAACTCACATGTAAATATTATTAAAACACAAATGAGGCCCCTTTTCTACTAAGGTAGACAACGGGTTACAATATTATTTGTATAAAGGTGAGCTGTCCTCCAAACTGTCTGAAGTATTGTGTTACACCTTTAAGGTGAACCTTGTGCATTCGTTTCACAACAAGCTGTACATAGAGACCAATGTTATTTGTGTTAAATTGCAGCGCGTTTCTCCTTGTCAGCCAACGTAACACACAACGCACAGTGTGGGTCAGACAGGAAAATAATGAAAAGAAGAAGGAAACAGAAAACCAACTGAGGATACAGCAGAGCTACAGTATACAGCAATTGAAAAGGGGCCATCTGGGCTAAACAGCCCTTTCTTACATTGTCTCCGGTAGAGGCCATATCCACTGTCACTTTAGGAAGAAGAAGCCCCACGGGTGATGATGGGAGTGAATTTCCACCAACCAGAGACACAACTCCATTACAGTCAACAGAGCTGCGCTTGATCCCACTGGGTGCAAGTAGGAAATGTGGCAAAAAGCTGCACTGGCTCATACTGCTGCTACGTCGATCACACCTCCGGGGAACAAACAAAGAGCCCCTCCGACTAAGGTTGTCCTCAAAAATGCTGTTTTCATCATCGGCAAACTCATTTTCTGAGCCCATGTCCTGTGCTTGGGTTCGGAAACTGAAAATGCTGGTTCTGCTGTTCCGTCGAGATGAGAACAGGGGTCCACGAAAACTTAGAAAGGACTAAGAGAGAAACATATCCTTCAGTGGGTTGTACTGATACACGAAGAAGAAACAACAGTGAGATAACAACGGTCATATGTACTAATGACAATAAAACAGACTTGTGTGGTGAGGTGAAGAAAAAACTGCATGGGTATGATGATCATAATAATGTCGGTGGTCATTGTAAGGAAACTGAAAAATTTTAAATGCATACTGATGAATAGTAAGATGAAGAAGAGGAAGATGATGACCATGATAATGATGATGATGATGATGATGATGATGATGATGATGATGATGAAGAATAATGTAATCATGATGATTATGATGCTCATCATCATGAAGAATTGTAAGGAACGGAAAACTGCAAAATTAAAAATGCATCTTGATGATGAAAATGAAAACGGTAGAGGAAGTTGCAGACAAAGAAGAAGAAGAAGACGAAGATGATGATGATGATGATGATGACGATGATGATGATGACGATGATGATGATGATAAGATGTCATAGTGATAACACTGAAAGAAACTTTGTATGAGGCTTAATTTCCTATAATTAATGATCGGAAGGTATTAACCTGTATAGGATCAGCAAAGTAAAGAAACATACATAACAAAACCTTCACTGAATTGTCAAGTGCAGTAATGATATTATCAATAAATTTTCTTCTCCTGTCTGTCAGTCATTTTGAGCTCTGCAAAGACCTTGACAAAAGTCAGATGCTCCTCTCATTGACAAAAGTTAGACAGAGCTTTACAACACATCTGTGGTCAGTTGTACATGCATCTACAGCTAGTTGTATGTTATTTTGCTAGTTAATCTGAATATCTTATTGTTGACATATATTACTTAACTTATACGATTGCAATTTGATAGGGCTGATATTTGAAAAACAAAAATGTACATATTGAGGTGAAATGCCAATTATATCATTATTGTATATCATTGGTGACTAAATTACATTAAATAAAGATGTGTAAATAGTAGTAGAAAAAGTACAGCATAAAAAGGGGCTTGAAATTGAGCAGGGACATATTAAGCACAAGATAAATAGGTAGCAGAATATAACTGAAATCATACTAAACCTGATGAGCAGACGAGCATTTCATGTCATAGTTGAGCAGGTTTGCATCCACAGAGAAGCGGCATCGGGCTTTGCGTATACTGTCCTGAGACTCGGATTTTGGAAACTTCTCATCAGCCCCTTTGCCCTCTTCCTCCTTTCTTTTTTTTCGCCTGTTGCGTCTCTCTTTGGCACTTTTGGAGCTGAGCTTGGAGATGTCCGAGGAACTCCCAGTACCATTACCTTTGTTGCCATCCTCCTCACTCTCTGCAGCGCCTGCTAATAATGCTGCCTAGAAGAGGAAACAAAAGAAAATGAGGGAAAACAAGTGGAATAGATCTTTGTGAAGCTTTATTTTTGTTCAGGGTTAGGATTAGTGATGTTTCAACTGCACACTATGTAAACATGCTGCACTAATTTCCTGGTTATGATTGGATTAGAATGTCCCATAGAAAACTGCAATTATCTAGGTTTCAGATAACTATTATGCACTGTGGATCAAGTCAGGTTGCAGTGGAAAATTTTAAGAAATTGTATTGGATATCAAAACAAAAAAATTGGCCCTGATCCAGCAACTTGGTGAACGCCCATTGGTGACCACAGATGGTTATGGTGAAGCCCTATTTATCATGTACAGTATATAAAGACCTGTACTGTATGACTGGGATACTGACGGTTCAATTTAAACATATCAAATATAATCAAACACAAAGTAAGAATCATATCTAAGGTACTAGTGGACATGGAAATACTACACTACACATCTCAGTTCATGTTTCTTCATCTGCTGTCAGTAATAACTTTTTTCTAGTACTATAAAAAAAACAAGATGTGTCCTAATTTTTTGTTATTTAATTAGAATCCTTTTTAAAATCATTGTACCGGTAGTGTTAAATATGATATATTGTCCTGGACCCACCTGAGCATTCTCTTGCTGCCGTCTCAGCTGTTCAAGCATAGCCTGAAACTCTTCTTCCTTCTCCTTAGCCTCCTTAATTGTGGCCTGGCTCTGCTCCTCATATGCCATAGCTACTACAGCCAAGATCAGGTTGACCAGGTAGAAGGAACCAAGGAATATCACCAGCACAAAAAAGATCATGTAGGGCTTTCCAGCTGCCCGTAATGTCTGGAAGAAACACAAACAATGTTCTGGTAGAGCTGGTGAAGAATAATCATCAGTACTAGCATTAAATGATTACTATTTATTTTACTCTATCATTTTATCTTTACTATTCTTAATTTTTTTCTTTCTGCCTTGCAATAAATTACACAAGCGTGATTTTAACTATGATAGTGGGGCCATGGTCCCACCTAGAAGTGCAGTTTTATAAGATATCCTTCTTTAAATCCATTAGTTGTGTCTGCCACCTATACATTTAGAAAAATAATGAAAGCAGGTCAGCATATGGGTGCAAGGAACATAAGCAGCAAAGACATTCAGGTCACCCTGTACATGCAGCCTTACACAAGGAACCAGGCGAGAAGCAAACAAAACAAAAAGTAATTCACATACGTTTTAAGAAATAAAGCATTTTGCAACACACTCTGGCAACCTCAGGTTGCCCCATAAATACAGAATAATTCAAGGAGCCAGGTGAAAAGCAAACAAAAATAAAAACAAAACATTAAACCAGCATACAAATGAGAAAGTTAGAAGTCCTTCAATGAATGACTGATAAAAATGACATAAAATCATGTCACAGACACAGTCACAAACACAGTTCAGCTTAAGTGAATTCTTTGTTGTCCACACTTGACAGCCAACTCAAGCACGGTTCCTTAATGCTTATATTGTTAACATACTCGCAACCTATAATGATAGCTTTTGGTTAGTCGCAATTCATCCTAAACTCAATGATTAGTTCCTTAGTTTTTTGACGCATACAGGTCCATGATCAGACTCCAAGCCCTGAATAAGAGACAACAGGGCGGTGTCATGTGCTCAGTAGTCATTAGGCAGCCACTGCTTACACTGTAAAGCTGTGGCCTATTAACTGGATGCCCTTTTAGAGCTTTTCATGTTCATCTTTGTTCCCTCTGGCTAAGATGCACCTGCATGTAGTTTAGAGGTTTGTTTGAACAGTGTGTTTGAAATGTTCTTTTTAATGCCAATGTTGTAATGTGAGAATGCTTTGTCTTACCAGAGCCCCAGAACCAACACAGCTGTTTATGTATTTAAAGAGGCAGACAGTAAAATATAGCATCATGACCAACCCGTGGGATCAAATATTTGATCAATATGCCACCAAACACAGGGCCACTGAGCAGCCAAAGAACCAAGGAAAACCCATAATGGCATTTAGCTTAAACGACTGGTTTAAAACAGCTGTTAAAAATACCTGGATTTGATTTTTTTTAAAAAGATGTATGTATGTATATATGTATCATATATCATGTATAGCTGCTACTAGGTCACATTATGTGGACATATAACATTTTCATTTATATGCAGATGACACTCATATATTTTATCTGGCAACAATGTTATAAAAGTTTGCAATTCAAAATGATATTTCGATAAACTGAGGGGTTTTCTTTTGATCATTTAAGAAATAATTGCAGAGATTTATAGATACGATTACATCATTACATCATTTATCATTTTTATCATTCAAGAATTACTTAAATGTGGATTCGCCACACTGTTTACTGTAACTTACTGTATACAAATCTCACCTGTCTAGAATCTGGTTAGGAAAAAATGCAGCAGTCAAATTTCTCCGATTTCTTTGTCATGTAACTGGCTACCTTTGCATAATTGAATTGATGTTAAGATTTAACCAATCAATGTCTGGGCCTGGCCTCTTAATTTCTGACCTTCTTGGCTCAGGTACAAAATGTTATTTTTTGTGTCAATTTGTTCTCAACACTTTTTTGGCTTTCTAGCTTTCTTAAATACATTTTCTTTTAACCTTTTTAACATGTTTATAACGTATGAAGTGCATTTAATTAATTATTTTACTATTGCAGTATTTTCCTGTATTTTTATTTGTACATCAATAGTTAATATATAGATAGATAGATAAAAAATAGACAATAATTACATAGGGAATGTACAAACATTGACGCATACCTCAGTATTAACTGAAGATAAATGTGTTTATATGAATTATATACTTAGGAAAATTCTTCCAGTTTCTTCCTACCTGCTGGTAGAGGTTTTCCCAGTAATCTTGTGTCATCAATCTGAACAGAGCAAGGAAGGCCCAACCAAATGTGTCAAAGCTGGTGTAACCATAGTCGGGGTTCCTTCCCATTCTTACACATTTGTACCCCTCTGGACACTGCCTGCAACAAGACAGAATGTGTGGAGCTCATGAGGAATCACCCATCTCCCTGTTTACACTGTACCTTAATAATAATGCAGAAACATACGTGTATACATGCACTACAGTATATTCACTCTATTCAATATCTGGCTTTTTATTACTTGTGGAATCAACTAACCCAGCTGCAGTGGAGAATCCACAAAGCAATGCATCCTTTTTGCCTGGGAGGCGATAATACAAACCTGGTAGGGGGAAAAGAAAGAAAATCACAGTTTTGCTATCAATGGTGATAACTGTTGTCTAAATCTCACAAATTATTGTATCAAAAGCAGTAGTTGCTAGGAAACCTACAGAGATACAGGTTTAATTGGTAGATTGCAATTTTTTGTTGCATCAGAGGGGTCATTTTTGAGGCCACAGATGGGCTGCACAAAATAATACAAAATGCCTTTAATATAGTGCACTCCAGTACAATGCAACTGTGAAATATGGCCTCATAAATTAAAACTGTAATTGTATTGCATTAGATTGTAGAAGTAATAAAGTAATAAAGAAAGTAAAGACAGTGGTGAAAAAAGGGAAAAAATAATGACAGGCTACAATGAGAAAAATCAACAGAGGTTTAAAAATAATCACTCTACATAACCTCCCATATCGCTTAAGTCACAAAATGTTTCATTCTTTTATGCAGGCTAAAGCAGAACAGAGGAAAATGAAATACTTACTCTCATTGAGCGGGTTTATGTCATTCGTGTCTGTGACATTCAGTACACACTTTTGCTGTAAATGGCCCATAAACAGTTGTAACCCTATGAGGGCAAAGACACTCAGGCAGAAGACAGTCAGGATCATCACATCAGACAGCTTCTTCACTGACTGGAACAATGCACCAACGATGGTCTTCAGGCCTACCGAATACAGTATCACTTGTTACTCTAGATATTCTATGAAAAGACATTATACAATATAATCATCATGCCAATGAGCTCTGTTGGTAACACATTTATTGTTTGATTACATGTTTTTCTTTTACCATCTAATGAGGATCTTTCACAGTTAAGTTTCTTATTGCAAACACTACAGAAACTAGAAAAAGCCTTTAGAAACACTATGCTGTTAGTATTTTGTTCTTTTGTTGATAACATACATTTATCAGTCAAAACTGTGGTGATATGTGGTGATAAAACAGGAGAAAGTAGCAGAGAAAATCAGGATCATGCAATCCACTCAGAAACAAAAAGCATATTGTTCAATTTACAGATTTCATATAGTAACTATAGTACACAAACAAAATCAAATATTGCCGTAACAGATGCTTAGGGGGGAAAACAAGCAACAAGTTCAAAATGCTGTTCAAAATTTAAGAATGTTATGAGGGCTGAATAAAAACAACAACTCTGTGACATATCTGTGATAAGAAGTGAGATTTGGGAGTATCCCCACGTTCATGTCATGGCAATTGGACAGTAAAAGAAGAGGTAATTGGAGGAGGAAGGCTGGAGGGGGCAGCGTGCAAGATGCTAACTAACATGTGCATGCTCCTTACCTGGGATAACTGAAATAGCTTTAATAGCTCTCAGCACTCTGAATGTGCGAAGAGCTGAGACATTGCCTAGGTTCACAAACTCGGTTACATACCTGTAGGGAAACTAAGAATTATTATCGAATCTCAAACTCAGACAAAAAAGAACATCTACCACAGATTGAAGGCAACATAATGCACTGAATCCCATGTGAAACAATCAAACATAAAATGGGGTTTTTGTACTAAATTATAACTGGTAATATAGATGTTACTATTGTTACTAAAACAGTTTAGAAAAGATATAAAGATTGTCTTATTTTGTTATTAACTGATTTTGAAGTACTTACGCCATGACAATAACAGAGAAATCCAGCCAGTTCCAGGGATCTCTAAGAAATGTGAACTTCCCTAAACAGAATCCTCGGGCTAAAATCTTAACGAGGGATTCAAATGTATAGATTGCAGTAAATGTGTATCTGTTGGAGACAAAAGGTGTTGCTGTTACTCTACAAGGCCTCTTGCGATACAGTATATATATGTGATTTAACATGTAATTCAATGAAAAACTTACTCTACAATCTTTGCCCAGTCAGGCGGTTGACTCAGTGTCATGAATACACAGTTGGTGATGATAGTGAACATGATCACCATGTTGAATAATTTGCAGGCAGCTGTCAAGGAAGCCACTTATTTCAGAGCTAAATCAACATTGGTCATTTGTCATTTACCAAATCTCGAGCAAGGTACAGTAGCACTGGAAACAGGTCACCAGTGTTTCCCACACATTCATAGATTTTTCGGCTTTTGGCTCGCTCGACCTCGCTCATAAAAGCATAATAATGGGACTCTGTCTGTGAATATAGCTTGTCGTAACAATTCCGGGGCAGTAGGTGGCGGCAATAAAACCAAAGAAGACGCACTTAATTCACCTGGTCGGCCAGAAGAAGAAGAAGAAGAAGATAGACATATGTCTTTGCTAGAGGCTATCTGCTCGTGTGTGGTGTGTATGAAACAGGAGGAGTTCGCGGACGTAAACAAAACAGTCACGTGTCCCACAGATGCACGTGTAGGTCAGGAAGTGACGTGAAAGGGACCTATATGGTTTGTTCCGTGTCTGTTTCCTTACGTGTTGGACTAACTACATGTTGACATATTGAGGAAAATATTTCGGTTTTATGGAAACGGATTTCATATTTCACAAGAATGGATACTTGGCGAGCTGTACAGAAAGTCCTGAGTCATAAGATGATCGTTGTGGATAAAGGGAAGACTTTGAAGGTATGTAGCATTATAGCTGTTAGCTTACTTTAGCTGAGTGGCTAGCCGAGCTAACCGCTAATACTATTACAGCTGTGAGCAACCATATAATTCATGAGTGGTCTTGAATGAATCAGGAGAATCTAAGCTTTCTAACAATGTACGGCATGAATATACATGTTTAAGGGTTGGTGTTTAAAACATCAGAAGAACTTGTGGCTAGCTCCCAACTTCCGGTCCGTCCCGTAGGAGGAACAGCGTGTTTTACGCGTCTGCAGTTCCGATCCTTCATGTTGGCTGAAACAGACAAGTCATCCTCAAATATGCTGAAAACCATGTTGAAGTTTGGCCTGCAGTTAGTCTTCCCTAATGTTTATGTGGCTTTGAGGATGTTCCTCACGTTGCCGGTGACAAACTGTGAGGGGGAGCGCTCATTTTCTCATTTGGGGAGAATCAAAAATGAGCTGAGGACCACACCACCACAAATAGATGCCTGTCCTGTGGGAAACACTGGGTCACCCTTGAAGTATATTGACAAACAGCAGATATAAGGTATTGGGTTTAACATAAACAGGGTTCATGCTTTCCACATTAATATCGTAATGAAAAGGATATGAGTGTACCAAAATCTTCATTGATATTCTTCTAAGAGGGTTGAAGGGACTCAGGAGGTACAAGGCAGGAGTGGCATTGAAGCGGAAGATGAACTTTCCTCTGTTTAATACTAGGAAAGTCTGATAGAAAGACAGATGTGACACATCTTATTATAGTTTACAAAAAATATGAAAGAGTATCTAATCATATGATAACTTCCTACTACCATCAAAGAATACTTTATCTCTACAATTTACAGAGTGCATTTCAGTGTACACATTACTAATCACATTTTGTATATTGCATTTAAACCTCATATAAATCCTTTTAACCGGCCTTGTCTTCCCGTACAAGATCCAAAGCCTCTGGCAAGATGACACTGCCTTGATAACAGCTACATGCAATGCTGGGTCAGGAAATCTTCACAGCTTTAGGAATACTTAATCGGAAATAATGTCTACTTTCTACCACAGTTAAAACAAAATCAAAATATGAGTGTGTCAACTCATGACCTCAAAAACAGCACTTGTGTTTTTTTGTCACAGTTCAAGTTTGAAATCAAGCAAACCTACTCTCTGATTGCTGTAGTAGGGATCCAGGTCCTCCAACGGTGTTGAGACCATTCCTTTGGGAATGTCCCCATACTGAAAAGGGAGTGATTTGCCCTCCTGCAGGTCACGGCTGGGCTTACGCTCATTTTCATCATTTCGTTTTTTCTTCTCTCCCTTCTCTCCCTTTGGTTTCTTAGCTTTCTCTTCAGAGATACGTTTCTCGATGGCAGAGAGGGACTCACGACTGAAGCGACGGAAGCTTTCTGGTCCTGGTGGTACAAGCAACTGTGCCATTTTTTCATCCTGCACCTTCAGAGTGAACAGCGAGCCTCCAACATGAGAAAGGCCTGAGGGGTCAGAACAGATAATGAGAGTTGATTAAAGGGTTGAAAATAATTTTTAAAATCCTTGTTTTTTGTACATGAAATATTATTATTATTTATTAATTGAAAGATTGATCATTATTTATCAATTGAAAGATTAATGAGTAATTAGTAACTTGTTAATTGTGTGTTTCTGACAAAAAAACAAATCTGACTGACTGATTAAAACTACCTTAAATAAAAGGAGAGGGAGGTTGGTGTGATTAGTTATCTGGTCAGGGATCATCATCTCAGGAAATGGCAGGCTATAATGAGCCGAGCCATAGCTATCATACACATAAATTCCTGCCAGCTATGGTAAAATTAGACCTAATTATCTTCTCCTCTGTAGATGAAATTAAGATTTGACATGACAATGATCAATTCCAGGTGAGACTCTCGCCCTCCTCTTCCATCCCTCAAAATGAGAAGAGTTCACATTTCCCTCAGAGCATGAGGCACGGCACCGGGAGGAAAAGATTCATCCTGCTAATAGGCCTGACTGGTCTGATGTGTTAGGAAGACCTATGCAGCATTAAATATAAATGCACTATAGGCTGCCACTGCCCTGCCCTGCCACTGAGAGCTTTTGCCTGAACTAAATGTTATAGTGTAATAGAATACTTCCACACTTTGTGCTGTGAGGCAAGAAATCAATCACAAACACACTGGTCAATCAACTGCTCACAGCGCTGGGTTGTACATGTGTGATGTAATCGTAACAACAAAGTAAAGCCACAAAAAAAAAGAGAAAAGAAAAGAAAGGCTGAGTTTCCATATTTCTCCTGCACAACTACTGTAATGTCTGGTTTACACTGACAGAAAATACTTTTGTCATCCTTACAAAAACAATATAGACACAGCTGAACAGAGACTTTGAGAGATTTTGATAAAGGATTTTAGAATTGTGTAATATGGGTGTCTTCATACAAAATACAATCAAGATCATAAAGAAACCTCAATAGAAAAGTCAATAGCATTACCATTGCCAGACTGCCCATATGCCTTGTAAAGACAGATGGTCATTTGCACATGTTCATCAGTGGTGAGGGCATTTCTGGGCAGAAAGACAAATGACTAAATAAGTAAAGTGGTAAAATGGTCTAATCTAAGCATCACGGTCCAAAGCAAGGCTTCCTCAAAATTTTATTTTGAGCAATTTGAGCAATTTTGAGAATTTTGTTACATATATGTTTTTTCATATACTAATATGTAGGCCTAGTTAGTATAGATGAATGTCTACTGTCTGTAAACATTTCTATAACCTATGCTCAGTTCTTGATTATAAAATTTTGGATTACATAATTAGAATAGAATAGAATAGAATAGAATAGAATAGAATAAAAAAATATAAAACTAAATATAAAATAGAACAATAGAAAACTAATTCATGTTTATGTGCTTACTTTATATGTATGTATGGTACATTGATTGCTCTGCTGTTGTGAAACAAATAAATTATTATTATTATTATTATTAATAATAATAATACTTTCTTTTGCATGAAGTGTACTAATAATAAACTTTGGATGTGAGATGACAATAAGTGACATCACTGAAACAGCAGTAGGACAAACTTCTACTTATCTGAGAATGTAAAAAAAATAAAAATAAAATAAAAAATAAACCTCACTCAGCAATGTCAACCTGCAGTGAACTTCCAAAGAGGTATGCATCATTCATCTGCTCTCAACTCATTACAAGCAACTTAAGATATGAGCTGCCACTTTAAAGCTTCAAATAGGCCCACTTCAGCTTATCTGCAACCTGTCGGCATCATGAGGCCATGCCGACTAACCTAAAATGGGTAGACATTTGATTACCCCAACTCTGTCCTGTTGATGAGCTTTGTTTTGATTGACCTCAAGCCACCTGTATGCATGAAGTATATCAAAAACTTTTGAATAATTAATGAACATTACTTATATGCATTTTCATTGACCTCAAAATGGCTCTTGGTAATTAGATGGAGAATGCTTCGTGACAGATTGAAGCTAATTGCTTTCAGGCCTCCAAATGAAACCAGTGGAAGCTATGAAGAGCACTGTCAGTGTCAACAAAGGACAAATACACCATTGATTTTGACATATTTTTAAAACATCTCATTCCATTAAATACAATGAAATTAATTCGCATGTTGTTTTGAAATTTACACTAAGCAATAAATATTTCTGAAGCCTGAATATGACTGATGAATAAACTAAAGTGAGGCGTAATGCAGTGTGTTTGCGCTCACTAGGGTCCTCCCTCTCTGAATATTATCTATGTTTTGAAATTGATTATTGTGAGTAGACTACAAACAAATTGTAACAAGCGTGTTAAAAAAAAGCAGATCTTTACAAATGTCAAGAGCAGAGGCAGAAGATTTAGTACAAAACGAGAAGTTAGTATGTCCATTTTGTTTCTGCCAAGGCACAGCTGTCTGTACTGCTGAACATTTGTTTTTCAGAAAACAATACTTGTCAACACAGTCAAGAGTAAAGAGAGCGTAATGTCAGACTCATATGGATGTATCTATCTATTTATCCACACTTTTAAAAGTTTTTGTGAATTCTGAATTGTCATTTCTGAGGCAGATGGTTATTCAAAAGCATCACACCTTGCTCCATAGCTCAGTTTCTGTCAACTTTTTGCAACACTGACAAACCAAACAAAGGCAGCTAGAATAATTAAAGCACATAGGGATTAGTACATTCATTTATCAGCGAATTTGAAATAGCATGTTCTTTTGTCTTGAACATACCTGCATATATAGTGATCGCAGTTCAGTATCTGCACCCTCCTATGGGACCAACTCACTCACAGCCCTTACAGTAAGTGCTCATAACTAATGCTTGCTTCTGCCGCCTCTTACAGACTACAGGATTAGATCTTGCTCATTCAGGGCGTTGGCAAGGAAAAAGTTGATGATGAGGCGGTGCTAACATTGTTTCTTCAATAGATTTTTCTATTTTCTTTTTTTTTTAACTTATAGGGCTGCCAGGCTACACTGTGTGGCTACAGCCTAGATAGAAAGCAAACAACAATCTCTAATTGACAGCAATCTAATAATGATGTTGACAGTCATGCATACAGGAAGTTGTCTGAGCTTGAGTGTGGGCTAATAATTGCTGCCATGCCCATTAACTACTGCAATATACTATAGCCCATTGTTTGTACTAGAGATTTCATCTATCTATATGAACTAGATGAGATCAATCACCCATTTTTCCAACACTTAGTATCATAAAAAGTGACATTTAAAAACATATTAGATATAAGTCATATGACATAATATAAGAGGGCTATATCAAATTGTCATGTGTGAAACACCTCAGGCACAGTTCCTGAAATTCAAGGACATTAAATATGTTGGTAAAATGAAGACCATCCATTACAAACAGACACACTGGAAAGCAGTTATATTTATGTAAAGTTTAAAGGCTCAGATAGATAGATAGATAGATAGATAGATAGATAGATACTACAGACCTCCATGAATAATTTACAGAAATAAATACACTTTTCGAATCAATGTGTTTTGATAAAAACTACTCAGGACACAACTTCATCAGATTCTATACAACTCACCATTAGTTGTCCATCCTCGACAGGTGAAGAATACTCGAGAAAAAAATTAGGTCAAAGAGCTTTAGTTTGTGTAGAAAATGTTACTTAAAAATAATTCTGTCCGTCTTCTTCTGAGCTTCTCCCTGCGCAGAGCTGGTAATTTCCACGATTTCAACAGGAAACCCTGCGAGAGAGTGTGAGAGTGTTTCATCCGCCCTCCGTTCAGCTGAGTCTTGTCGGACTACTGGACTGCTAAACTTCCGGATGTTCCTGAGTACCAAAAGAGGGGGCAGAGATGCCAGAATGCCTGCTTGTGGTGGATTTGAGCGTGCGTAATTGCCAGGAATAGTAGGTACATATGTTTGCTGAAACTAAAAGCTCAAGCAACAACTATGAATGAGATTGTCTTTTGAATGTGTGTGTGTGTGTTTGCGTGCGTGCGTGCGTGCGTGTGTGTGTGTGTGTGTGTGAAGTGTGTGAGTTTTTAGGAGTCTAGATCAAACATCTGGCCACAGGGCAATCGTTGACCAACAGTTATACAGAAAACAACACAGTGTAAAGTATAGAAACCAAAAGGCTGCGTGAGGAGGTCACGTGTAATGCTATTTAGTTTTGTTTGTTTTTATTTTATTGTATTATTTATGCACGAGTAATAATTCTTTGTAAAGTCAGGTGGGTGAGTTACAGTAAATAAGTGTGATTCGGGATCGCTGTAAATTTGATGCCACCTAGTGGCTGCAGACCATGTTGATATTTATTTAAATAAACACAAATATGCATAGAAAAAGTAGCAAAAGGCAACGCAAAATACAAAAGTTTGTTGTTAGATCATTATATAAATTTAAGAAAAAAGTGTTTGTTTTATTCTCATTTTCTGCTGAAGTGCACCTCTCCCCCATGTTCTGAATATAGCATTTTATTCAATAGCAATTTATGAGCAAGATTTAGGCTATGTTTTTCTTCCAGGTGACAAAAGAAAGACATGACAGTATTAGTACATGACCTCCTACAGTAACATACAATACTGTATGCACCTTGTGTTTAGAGTGCATGGAGAAGATATAGAAATAAAACTTGCTAGGAAGAAAACATGAATGGTTTTAGTCCTATTTATAACATAGAGTAGTGATGCTCTGAAGCATTTTGTCGCTGCAATATAATAACAACAAACTATTTAAAACAAAAAATATCTCTTTCCCAAACCTTTTTCACCTGTTACAAAAATGTATCCTGGTTAAACATAATTTAGATCAGACTTACAAAATAAATCACCAGTTTTTTTTTTCACTTGCTGCTTCGCGCTTCCCCACTAAAATATTAATTTGCTTAAAAACAAACATCTCAGCAACTTCAAGAAAAAACAGGAATTAACCTCTCAAGACTTATCATAATTGTTAGCGTGACAAATAATTCCTTTTTTTCTTATTGTAGCCCTACATTGCATAGCTCCAATACCCTCCCTTTTCTTCCCTCTACCCTGAACAAATGGTTCTTTTTATTATTCGGCTTTAAACTTTAATCCTTTTATTAATCATTTAATTCCCGATTTCCGTGCATGTGTCAATACATATTTGGTACCAAGAACAAGTTTGGAAATGAGTTGAAATAAAAAATATTTTTTTTAAAAAAAAACCCTGTGTTACACAGTGCAATAATTATAGGTCATGCGTTTCAAAAAGTCAGTGTTGTATTAGTGGTACTTTGATGTATGTCAAAGCATTGTGAAGGACAAGGAGTTCACCCAGGATACAACCTGCTGGGGGCGCTGTAGTGATGTTTCAAAAGGCTTTAGTTTAGTTAAATAGAGAGACTTTTAACAGAGAGGGTGAGAATAAACACTGAAGAGAAACCTGGACAAAGAGAAACCAAATCGGCAACAAGCAGGTGCTCAAAATGGCTCAGCAGGTAGGTTCAAAATGTTTATCTTGTACAGTAGATTGGAAGTGACAGACTGATAGATTTTTTGTTTGTTGTGACTGCTTTGTTTTCTTGTTTTCCAGCTTAACAGTGAACAAGGGACCACATTAATTCCTGCAGAAAAAGTTGGAAGGGAGTCAAGAAGTTCAATGATATCTGCTTCTTTTAATTTTATTAATTCCATTATAGGATCTGGAATCATAGGTAGGGTTAAATGCTCACTCCAATACAGTCTGTTGTCTTTTACAAAACCTAAATCATTCAATTATATGAAACTGATTAGATAAATTAAATTAAACCATGGGCTATTTTGTTACATGATTTTAATTCTGTTATGATTATGTTCAACGATCAGTTTCAGTTGTTATTTTTGCTGCAAGTATAGACGCTTGAAGCAGTGAAGCCCTGCAGTGTTAAACCCCTCTCATCATATGACTAGCGCCTGTTGACCCCCATCCTCCCTTTTAACTCTTTCATTCTCAAAAAATGTCCTGAGTCATTGCTCAAACTACACAAAACAGCAGCACAGATTGTTTCAAGCTCCATATTATTATTGTTATTATTATTTTTTTTTACACATAAGAAGGAATTCTACATTAATTTTATCTGTAATTTCTTTAGGGTAAAGTATTCCGTGCGTAAACTAATTATAAACACTTGTGTCAGCATGGCACAGAAACTATAAATCTCAAAAGTCTGTAATCTGACTTTTTTAACAAGACAGATCAATAATCTCAGTTTCTTTCAAGATTGTTTACAAGTCTAAGTGGACTTATTGAAAATATGTGTTCACTGTAGAGATAGATACAGGTTTTGCATCAGATTTCTAACTTTAAACAGAAATAGAGTATGAAAATTAAGTTTGGCATTTCTTTTTATCTGAAGAGCTCAATGTGGTAAGATATCGTCGATAAAATGTCAAGTAGGCTTAGTGTCTCTAACATGAAACTTACCTTGTCTTAATTGTCTGCTACTTTGTGCTGTGTAACTGCTGCTGAAAGTCACCTACAACATTTATTCATATTAACTTATTTATTTAAAACCAGGTTTACCATATGCATTGAACCAGGCGGGGCTCCCCCTTGGCTTCCTGCTTTTGATAGTTGTTGCATTCATCACAGGTGGGTATACAATGTCGGTGCCATTAAAACAAAGGAGACATGAAATTAAT
Source organism: Scomber japonicus (assembly GCF_027409825.1). Lineage (NCBI taxonomy): Eukaryota > Metazoa > Chordata > Actinopteri > Scombriformes > Scombridae > Scomber > Scomber japonicus. Next base: position 16,753,863 of record NC_070588.1, read on the forward strand.
CAGATAAATAATATTATATTTTGCTTTTTATGGCAGACTATTCAATCATACTATTAATCAAAGGAGGGAACCTGTCAGGGACAAACAGTTATCAGTCACTGGTACAAAGCACATTTGGTTTCCCTGGATTCCTCATTTTATCTGGACTGCAGTTCCTTTACCCTTTCATTGGTAAGCTGTTTAAAGATAGTAAAATATTCAACTTGAAGTTGTAAGCTTTGGCATGTTTTATCACATTTCCAATGGGGATTGAAAAGTTATTGTATTTTCTATTCTAATCTTGCTGCTGCTTCAGTTCTTGTTAATGAGCCAAACCTCTGTTTTCTTCCTCAGCTATGATTAGCTACAACATCACAACAGGTGACACAATGACCAAAATATTTCAGAGAATACCTGGAGGTACGCAGCCTATCATCAGAGGTGGAATGATACTAACAGCTCTTTCCCCTTTGATAAAAACCATGTGTGCAATAAAATGTAGCTCTTTAAAGGAAACATATACATTACGTGTAAAATATTCCAATGCTTGAAATTAGTAATTAATGCGATGTCTTATTTTATCTTTGCAGTTGGTCCAGATCACATACTTGCAGAGCGTCACTTTGTTATCTTGCTATCAACCCTTTTATTCACGCTGCCTCTCTCACTTTATCGAAACATTGAGAAACTTGGGAAGGTAAGTCTGATTCTTGCGCAGTTTGCAGTGTCATTTGGTGATGTATAGCTTCCTGTAAAACATCCATGTGTGTTACCAGGTGTCCTTCCTGTCAATGGTGCTGACATTTATCATCCTCATCATTGTAATCATCAGAGCAGCTACCTTTGGCCCACAAATGTATGAATGCACATTCTGCAGTTTGCTAATCTTAATTTTCAACCACTGAGTTCATTTAAATTATTACCAAATAATTTATGAAACTTTAACCATAATTATGTTGTTCTGTGTACCTTGATGACTGAACATGAATGTCACTCTCTAGCCCTCCTACAGAGAATGCATGGGCATTTGCAAAGTGGAATGCAATTCAGGCAGTTGGTGTAATGTCTTTTGGTGAGTTTTTCTGCATGATGCTGATGGTGGAGGTGCCTTGAACTCTTTTTAGAGAGAAACTGACTGGAGACAAACTAAAGGAAAAGCCAACATGAAGTATCTTAGTAAGGTGTTGGGCCACTACGTGCTGCCAGAACAGTTTAAATGCACCTTGGCATTGATTCTGCAAGTCTCTGAACTCTATTGGAGAGATGAACACCATTCTTCCAAGACACATTCCCTCACTTGGTGTTTTGGTGATGTCGATGGCAGGTGTGGTCTAACACGTCAGTCCAAAATCTCTCACATGTGTTTAATGGTGTCTTATCCTTAGATCTAAATGCTGATATCACTTTAGTCTCTGTTCCTATTGAAACAGCAGCAAGGTAAGCAGTCTTTGTGACTGAAGTTCCTGCAATCCGTGTCCCAGCAATGAACCCTCTTTCAAAGTCACTTAGATCTTGATACAAAATCAGTATCAACCTGCTCAGTATTTGTATTCATGCCACAGAGCATGCGTGGATGTTAATTGCTTAAGTGTACCATGCAGTGTACCTGTGTAGAATCATCTGCATTTGTTATGTCTCTCCACTCATTTATTCAGGCTTTCCTTTAATTTATCACCAGTCTGTATGTCACCAAATAGTCTGTAGTGTAGTTTTTCTGCCCCCTACTGGTAAAAAATCAATTTATACAGCTTTAGGTAAATGTCTTTACTGTTAATCAATCCCATCATGGGGACAAAGCCCACAGCTTTCATTTATTGACTATAAAGCACAAGATATGCAGTACAGCATTAATGGCAGGAGATCTGGACTATTAATTTAGTGAATGCTCTCTCTAAACACTCCACCTCATCTCAAATAATGTGTGCTGTCATCACCCTCTGACTAAGACTCTCGGGGAGTGGAGAGCTGGGTCTTCACCACTCCATCAAGGCCTTTATGAAAATTGAAAATTATGGCCTTGAATTGAGTTCCCTGGTGGTAATAACTATTACAGCTACAACAGAGGCAATGTGGTTGGCTCTTTTGTGCATGCTGTGGGAAAGAAATTCAGCCTGAACTAAGGCAGGCATGGAACTATGGTAGCTTCTTAGTCTAACAGGGGATAGATATATTTAATTTACCACTGAAGAAGAGAACTACAAAGCAGGAGTATACCGTATAAATTGTTTCTTGAGTCCTACTGATGAGCTCCAGTGCTTGTGTATTCAACATCTAAAATGTTTTAAGTTGGAGTTCAAGCAAAGGAGTAAAAACTGTGGTTATGGGGTTTTCATGTAAATGCAGCAATATTGTTCAATATTATAATTCGGTATGATAATGCAACTCTGATGTTCTGCCACTGTGTGTCTCTTTAGCCTTTATATGCCATCACAACAGCTTCCTGATCTATGGCTCTCTGGAGCAGCCCACACTAACCAACTGGTCACGAGTCACACACATCTCTGTAGGCTCTGCACTAATAATTAGTGCCGCATTCGCTGTTGCAGGCTATGCCACCTTCACTGGGTACACACAAGGTATCAGTACAAATGCACAGAATATGATAAGCTTTGTGCTACATGCCTCTTGTTTTTTTAATTACAAATGCATTTCTTTTATTTTTAGGAGATATATTTGAGAACTACTGCAGAAATGATAACCTGGCAACATTTGGTCGTTTCTGTTTTGGCCTCAGCATAATAACCACATTTCCACTGGAGTGTTTTGTTACACGAGAGGTAAGTACAGTAATACTCTTTCATACGTAGACATATGTAAACAGTTAAATGTTTACATATGTGAGGGAAAGTGGTACCCTTAGAGTTTGAACTTGACTCTTAGTTGTATTTTTGGGCTTTGCATTAACAAGAACAAGAACATTTGGCACATACATTAATTGCTCCTGCACTGTTGCTCAGTGAGTACCAATGCAAAATCAGCTCAGGTGTTTGTATGTGTTACCCTCTGCCAACTTGCAAATATGAGACTAATTTGAATAGTCTTTCCATTAGCAGAAAATGCATAAATTTAATACGTATCTTCTTGTTTATCTTCCCAGGTTGTAACCAATGTCCTCTGCTGTAGGGATCTTTCAAAAGCTGAACATGTGGCCATAACCTTGCTCATAGTTGCAGTCTGTACATCAATATCTTTGGCCTATGACTGTCTGGGAATTGTTTTGGAGCTGAATGTAAGTCATACCTACAAGACCAGTCTGCTGTTTGTATGTAGTGGTCTTGCCCATAAAAATAAAATGTATTTATGTGTGTTCAGTTTTAGTTTAGTTAATGTTTTTTTTAACCTTAATGATGCTCTCTTTGTCCTACCTTTCCAGGGTGTTTTGTGTGCCACACCGCTGATCTTCATCATCCCATCTGCATGTTACCTCAAACTCTCCATGGGCCATTGGTTTCAGAGTGAAAACTTGGTGCCCATCATTTTGATATTACTTGGCTTGTTTGTCATGGTCACTGGTTTGATCATGACTGGCCTATACCCACAAGACTGTTCACACGGTGTGGAGATGTTCTACTGTGCGGATGCCAACATCTCTGGCACTGTACCACCTGTATAAAAGAACATCTACCCAAATAATTATTTGTATTGAGAGATTTGAAATACATAAACAAATGAATGTGGACACCCCTGCCAGATACTGTACTTTTAATATTTTAGGGCTTTTAAAAAATGTTTTGGACAGTTTAAGGGATATCTACCTTAAAGCTACAGCATTCAATGCAGATTTTCAGCCAGGCCTTATCGTTCAATGTTAGAGCCCAACCTCACTGAGGCTCTTGTGGCTGAATGGGAGAAAATCTCTGAGCCAGGTTCCAGAATCTTGTGAAAAGATTCCCCAAAAGACTGGAGGCTGATATAGTAGTATATTTGCCCATGGGTTTGGTGCTTTAAGAATCATAAATGGGTGTAATGTGTTGGTGCTCCACGTTTGATTATATTGTACATGGAAATGTTTCATTTGTATTTTTTGTTTCAGAATGAATAGTCTGTTTTAATGTTTAGGCTATTCTGGATTATTTGTACCCTACAGATGGGGAATGGTCGTTTATAAAAGCAGCCACGCGATGTCACTGTAGACAAACAAAGCAGTTATTAAAAGGAAGCAGAAAACAACAACACAGATGTCATGTTGATGTATTAAGTATAACACTAAATCTACCTAATTGTTGTTCAAGGCCTGACAGCGTTGGACTTTATTTTTGTGTGTTTCTTACCAAGTTGTAACCAAAACGCAGGCCCCACGCCGCTTTTCAAAACGCCCCATCAGGATGGACGGAAGGTAAACTGGAGAGTCCGCCCCACTTTTACAGCTCAGTGTTGCGAGTCATGCAGCTTCTCGGATGTGCGAAGAAAAGTTGGCACAGCTGTGTACGATGTAAGGACGGAAATTATATAGATATGTCATATTAAGAAGGGAGCGAAGAAAGTTTACCACTGGAATGATTTGTGTAAAAACGCACAAAACGCCGAACTTCGCAGCGAAATTATGGATGGTTTATCCAAACAAAATCTGTTTCTAGCAGTCTACTACTAACGTTCTTTGTAGACCGATGGAAGTTGACAACTGCTTGGGAAACCAACTGCATTTATGGTAAGATATGATTTGTAAATAGTTTTTTTAGTCAGTTCTATCAGCAAAATGAAGGGGAAAACGGTTCGTAAGACTGAAAAACTGATGACCTCATGTGGGATTCGCCCAAATTTCAGTATTTGACTCTTTGCATCACTTCAAAGGAGCAGGTTAGACTGAAGCATTTAGTATGTAAACTGATGACAAAAAGATTAATTGTGTCTTTTGTTTGTGTTTGACTAGTCCGAAGGATTTTGTTACACCAATGAGTTTAGTCATGGATGATCACGGATCACAGCCCCATCCAGGGAGCTCGGGTATGAGGTATGTAGGCTCTTCACTGTCATTGGAAATATCAGCTGTCATATCTGTGTATTATATTGGCCAATGACGTAAAAAAATCCACGTGTCCTTTTTTTCTCCTCACCGCAATATTATTTTTCTGGGCCAAATCTCCATGGTCTTGATAGTGCTGTTTGGAAAACAGAGTTATAAAACAGATAAAGCATGAAAAATAAAAATAAATCCTTCAAGCTTTTTACCATTGTGCAACTGCTGAATGCCTGAGAATAGTGCCACCTTTGTAAAAAGAAAAGAAAAAGCCTGTGTATAACCAACTTTCAACCCACATTCCTTTCACTCAGTACATCTCAGCGAACTCACAGTTGTTGCAGACGTTTCAACCTTTGAACTCGCCTCATTTCCTGCTCTCAGAGCTTTACTGAGAAATTGCTTTGACCATATGTTGAGGTCATGGGAAGTATTTTGCAGGCAAAACATTGTGTGTCCTCTGACACTGTGATGAGTCAGATGATTTTCTTGTGGAAATCTTCCACTTCAGCTTTGCTTGAAATTGATATTTTAATAAGATACTGATTGGTTGTGTCCAATAATTTAAAGAAAATCACTGTTAAAGTGCTGTGAATATGTGACACGGTGGAATTTCCCATCAGTTTTGGATTCAGGGACCTGGAGATGATGTCAGCTGCTTGTATTCCAGTGGTTGGAATCATTAAAAAGGGGGGAGTGAGTTTCCAGACCTTTTTTTTTCTTGGTACAGTCACTACTCACTCCTTTGGCATTCAGAGGCGATCTGCCGAGTTTTTGAGATTTAAATTAGAGGTGAGATGGAGAATATGAAGCCTTGATAGCTATCCGTGCAGTTTCCAAGCCAGTATTCCATGAAACTGGAGCTATGCAGAGTTTCCAGTCCTTCCCTATACAGGACTATAATTTCCCATTTGTAAAAAATAGCATTCCAGCACATCATATACAGTTAACTAGAAAAAAAACTGATTTGATTTGCATTCATATTTCACAAGTATTATATTGTGTAATCTGGGAGCACAGCCACTCTCCTTGGCAATGGAGAGCTGTAGACTACCTAAATCTCTCTGTGGTTTGACTATTATTTGGAAAAGTAAACCACCTTCTTCTATAAGTTGTCAGTGTGTCGGGGGAAGGCACATGTTCTCTATCTTATTTGTGGCTTCTTATATTTAGAACCAATAAACCACTGCTTCTGAAAATCCAGCCACTTGCAGTTCAAAAGCAGTCATATGTTAAGGTTTCATGTGACCCCCCTCCCTCCAAAAAGCTATGCTACATTTGTTATCCGACTACTGACCCAGCCAGAATCACTGGGTTGGCTGTTCTCCAAAAACAGATGTTGCTTGCACATGTCCACACACATATTATTTAACGTGAGTTAGTCTCAACAAAATTACAGACACAGGTTTTCTTTCTTTCTGTATTTGTTTATGTTCAGCTGAAAATCTATTTCACCACACTTTAAAAAAAAAAATGAATTCACCAAAAGCATGAATCTTTTTGGAAGCTTATCTAACCAGCAACAGATTCATAATAACTCTATATCTCAAAGTGGAATAATTATTCATCTATACTCAGTCTAACAGTGCACTGCTTGGAGCTGGACTTGTTGATTGGACACACCTTAAACCATGATCTCACATGGCTGACTTTCCTCAGGGCAGAATGTGGAATTAGTTAAGGTATTGTGAATCCCTACAGCTGTTTCCAGACATGCCGGCAGTCCAAGGGCACAGCTGCTCACATGAGTGCAGAGATGAAAATTATGGCAAGAATGACTTGGTCAAACTAAGCGAGTGGGCACGTTGAGTTAAAACACAGTGACAGTAACTTGTTTTCACAGCTACTTACTTACAGCTAGGGATAACAAGGCTGTCTTCATTCAAGAATATATATAATTGGCTATACAGCATTCCGCCCTCAGAGAGCCCACTCAGATTTTCTGCACTCAAAAAGTAAGATAAAGGATGTCATTCAAAGATACCCACCCACTTGATGTAAGAAAGAGAGAAAACTGCATGAAGTCTTGCCCTGGGAATAAACTGGTGTGTCTTTGAATACTGGGATGTTTCATCTGATGGATGCTTTCTGCCTCAAAGGGCTAAAACAGACAAAATGGCTAAGATCCAGGGAAAAGGGAATAATGGGTCGTCTTTGTCACTGCTCTGAAGCCAACGCATTGACCGTAAATAACAGTGAATACTTCTCACCGGACAATTATGTGCATTATGAAACACAGTTTGTTGGTTATTACAACTAATTTTTCTTTTTATCTCTAAAGTACACACTTTCATTTTGCATTTATATAATACTGTTATTGTGCAAAGCCATTGTTTTAAACAGATTTGCTGCACAAATCCTGCGTGGACACTGGCTGAAGTCTTGGTCCCTCTTTGTTTCTATAACACACTCTTCCAGATCATAACAGTTAGATGCCTCCCACTCTCATCCTGTGTGAATTAGTTCTTTGTGTGCTGTCAACAGGAACTGTTACTTATCTCCGATAACATTCAGACATTTTTATGTGACAAAGGAGTACATTTCTCTGAATTTGTTTGACCCTCATTATCAGTTTGTTTTGTTTAGATGAGATATAACAGAGAAGGCCGAGTCAGGTCTGCCTGGGATTGGTTGGGTTTGCTAATGATTTGTTTAACAATAGCTTGCTGTCTAGTAGAACTGCAAAGATTAGTCAATAAATCAATTAGTCCATCAACAGAAAATTAATTGGCAACAATTTTGATAGTTTTAGTATCATTTGCTGTTTGCAGCATCTTAAATGTGACAATTTCATACTTTTCTGTATCCTACATTTGGAGCTTGGACTGTTAATTGGACAAAACAATACTTTTAAAGATGTCACCATGAGCTCTACAAAATTATAATTGGCCCCTTTTTCTTGTTATTTTCTGACAATATGTTATGGACATTTTGATGATTGTATAGACATTTTATATGCTTTACAGTGTAGCAGTTACTCAGTGAATGACACATCATATAGCTGAACAGAAATAGACAGGCATAAAATGTAGAACACAAAACTGCACACTTTGAAATGATTCTCTAGATGGCACTATTTGTGTGAATATGTTCACAGTGCTGAACTCACCTAGATCTTTGTGCATATAGCCATTGGCTTTGTTGAATCTGGCATAATATCAGACTTGTAATGTGCTGATATGCCTTATCATCTCCTAATATTTTGTGTAGCAAGTTAATGGACTATGGCATGACACAACAAACAGCAGACAGCTGTTGCAATGAGGATTTCTACACTGACTATTAGCCAAAGCCACTTGGTGTCAAAGATCTGCTCTATTTCTGTTTCAGCTGTATTTCATTATGTAGCATGCCTCTGAGGGGCTGCATTTGGTTGAAAACTGCAGTTAACCTTCAGAATTCAGTTCATGCTGGAGACATATAGTGAAACACAAGAACATACAGGTATCTCTATATAAAGCAAGGAATTTCTGTATGTAGGTATGCATGTATGTTTGTCCTTTGCATATCTGTTCAACTGTTCATCCGATCATCTCCACACTTGGCGATTGCATTGCTGGGAAACAAGTAGCCTCGTGTTGAATTAGGTGCAATTTGGACATGCGATATGTTTAATATTAATAAACTTTAATTCCATCAGCAATCAGTGAGCTGCTCCACTTTGTCAGGGGAGGAGTGTGGAACTCCAGAGCTCTGCTGACTGACTCCTGCATGTCAAGGAGAGACCAGAGACGAGGCCTGAAACAAGTAAGAGAAAAGTGGACTAAAGAGAGAAAAATATACAGTGAAGACAGACCTTTTAATCAAGAATGGACACTCTGACCCTGTGTCTAGACAGAAAGCATAGTATTAGCAGCACATTTACCAAATCAGCAGCAAGTGACTACACAGGAGGCGTTCAGGTACATGGTTGAGAGTATGTCACTCAGGTATCGTGGTGCACAGAGCCCAGTACACAATGACTGTAGTTATACATGTAAAATGAAGGAAATACTTCTATGGATACTTAGTTCAAAACCAGTTTGTCTGATATGCTCCGAGACTGTGGTGACCACTCAAATCCAACTGAAGGCACAGGAAATAGGAATGATTTAAGAGCCCAATTTAATTAATCCACTTTATTTTAGGATGCACATTATTTTATTTTTAAATGCAGCCCTTATTTTTCTTGAAATGAGAAAAGAGCATGTATTTATTACTAGAGTACATAACCTATTATTTGTATCGTATGTGTACAATAGAATATAATCATTTACACCTCACATCAATTCTTATTAATTTTTCTGTGCATTGAGGTAGCAGCCGGAGGCCCAGCAATTGGACCGTTCCAAACAGGCATGCTCTAAATAGGCATTGCACTAGTTTAACAGAAATTATGAATATGTTCCTCCCTCAACCATGCTTTAAAAAAATTAGGGCAATTGTTATTGTTCTTGTCTTGGGTTTGCATACTCAGCATATATGAGATATGGGTGTAACCCTTGTTATTTTAAGATGCAATTAAGTGGGGTTTTTTTCCCGATGTTCCAGTTCTCGAGGTTTGTGTGCAATATTCTGTTCTCACTATTAGCAATAGTAAGTGAATAAGTAAATAAGATACTCCATTTGCCTGTTTAAGTAAAGATTCACTGTGTGCACTCTCAATTCACGTGATAAGCAAAGGACAAAAAAGCATGCTTGGTGTGCTTTTTGAAAGATGCCCCACTGTAGACAATGCTGCATTGTTTCAGATGAAAGGACACAGTGTGAGAGTTATAATTATGACTCAAGGGGGAGCTGTCTCTCTTCACCAAGGTATTTTATTTAAATGTTGGTCTAACTTTTAAAAAAAGCACTACTGTGGTCACATCACCAGAGTTTAGAATGATAATAACCTTTTCTTTTCTGTTCATGCTCCTCAAGCTGTGTATCTGGAAGTATATGCCTGCAAGCCCAAACAACAAGATGTTAACCTCTTGACAGCTTTAGTAAATTGAAATAAATCTATTTGTGCATAAACTGAAACTGAAACACACATGTTCTGTTCATATGTTTCCTTATCACACATATTTTCTGTGCAAGAACCATGAGATTACTTCAGGGCAATGTTTAGTCTGAAAATACACTGAGATAAGGTGAGGGTAATGTACTGTTACAGAGCCCAGTTCACACACTCGCTGCTTGGGGCATTGTAAAGGGAACTGAGAGATCACCATGTACAGTATAATCTCAAATCTCATTACTCAACTGGCTGGCAGACATACTGACCCGCTAGCTTACACTGCCTCTGCTGTGGTATTAGGCACCGCACAACATACAAATGTGCAAGAGTGAGCACCACAGGGAGCAATAACACTGAATGAAAATGAGGTGGATCATGACAAACGGATATTACATACTGCACTGAAAAGCTAATAATGTGACAAGGTTGATCCTTAAATATCTCTCAGAATTCTTTATAATAGTGTTAAGTGCGTCCTGAGAGTTTGAGTTTTACTGTGCTGGGAAATAAGGTGGGAAAAATGATACTCATAGGAAATTCTCATAGGGTCCCTGTGCTCCTTTTCTCCCTAATCTCTTTCCGTCCCACACATTTTATGAAGTAATGGCCTTTCCAGACCTTCTTTAAAAAGCTTGTGTTTACTGTGAGTGACCTCTCACCAAATTACCAGCTGTGGCTCTGGCCCTGTGTTTTGTCTTTCCTGTGGGACCAACCCCCTTCTGTGTAGCTCCTTAGCTCCACCCCTTTGAGCACGAACATCTCCATTCACCACTTAACCTCCTTATCATCTGATAACATTTGGTGGTGCTGTATGTAGAATGGCCCACACATTCCTAAGTGAGAGTGTAGGGCTGCTGATAAAAAAGCAAGGCAATGACCACTTATTTCATAATGGAAAGTCAAATGTATTGCTTCTGTTCCAGATAGTGCACACTTAACCAAACAAAGCCATAGATTTGACATACTTCATACTGTACACAGTAAGTCATAAGGTTCATTGATTTATAATACACAAAAGTACTAACAGGCTACTAATGCCACTAGAAGGCAAAGTTACAGCTTCCTGCTTTTTTTGCAAACCTTTTGTGTGAATCTGAAAAAAGGAAGGCATCTGTTCCTACACAAATAAATAAAGCTAAAAATAAATTGGAAATGCTTTTTAATTGAACCAATCCTGAAGTGCTGATTAGATTAACAATGAAACCATCTGAAAAAATCGTGCTGAGGCAGTGCTTTGTCTGGCTGGATCTGTTAAGTGCAAGGTGCTGACAGTCACTTTTGACCGCTTTTACTCACAATACTACCCATCTGTCTGTCAGGAATATATCTGTTGACTTTGGAATATTGTGTTAGTCACAGCTCTTCACATTTTATTTCTGTTGAAGTTATATGTCACCTAAAATGATATAACACTAGGCGAGTTCTTTCATTCTTAAAGTGAGGAAAAACTATGAAATGGTCACAATCCAAATGAAAGGCATATCAGTATTAACAGTTCATAGAGAAACTGCTAACTGTAAGGAGAATATATTGTTCTAAACTTTGGTTTACCAGAATAACAATCGTTGTCATAACATTCAACCGACAAGGAGTGAGTCAGTTTAAGTAGAAGTAAGGTGTGGCTGAAAAGTTGGCAGTGGATTCTATAATGAAAAACAAACACAGGAGATCTACCTGATTAAATTAGGGAGTTGGGAAGATACCGTTTTAGTCCAAGAAAATCAATTTTTTCTTCGAATGCTCTGATAATTGAATAATTTCTGGCATGATTAGAGTTAAGGCTCATTCATTGTACATGATTAACACATATTGTATCATGGTAATCCAACATATTGACCCTATGCTAAATCCTGAGTTAGCAATGTGAGCCCACGTGCTGCAGTGCAGTGCACCTCACTGCTCTGTTGTTGCACTGGCCCCACCCACAAGTTTCATGTCTGCACAAGGAGGCAAAGCTGCTTACTGTGCGGCTCATGGCAGCGTGGGGAGTGCCACTGACACACAACGCGCTGGAGCTTTGGTGCGAGGGTAGAGGAGACAGATGTCTGATGTCACAGATTGGGCGTGGCATTTAAGGTGGGCCCTTTGAGGCTATACTGATAGAGTTTAATCTGTCAGACTATTCATGGGAGATACACAACACAATGGAAATTATTTGAGCAGACACAACCTTAAGCAAAGAGGTAAGGATCGTGGAATGAAATGTTGGCAAGCTGAGAGGAAAAGCAGTTCTGTCACACCTGTTCTCCAAATTTCTGCTTTATTCTCGTTTTGTCAATAATATTATCTTTACAGCACAGCCATGCTGTCACAGACTTTTTCTTGAAGCGCTGGACAGAAACTTTAAATATATTTGTGAACTAAATGTTTGAACTCAGATGGTTAACTGTGTGTTTTGACTCGAAGTGGAGGGTGCGTTGTACTTGGCGCACAGTGTGACATGTTTGAGCCTGCACAATATTGTTGACTTGCTGATAAACTAGAGTTCTGGGGATGTTGTGGTCATTGGAGCATTGAATTGTTCTCTCGTTACTTAAAATAACTGGGGTGTTTTTCAGAAAGTGTGACCGAGCAGAAAAGCCCTTTTTAAAAAAAATCTTGTTTGTTTCTTTGTACATCAGCCCACTATTCCCCAAGGGGCCATCCTGCTCAGCAGCTGCTAACTTACCACAGTAGGCATTTTTCACCTTCTTCAGAAACCTCAAAGGAAAATTAAATTTCTAATGATGCTTTGGTCTGGTTTCTTCTTTGTGCTTCTCCTACCTGTTTGATTTAAGATTTGCCTGAAGGGATATTCATTTATTGGATGGACAATTTGCATAAATGTGATATTTCTGGTAAAAGTCATGCAAGCTAGAACAGAGTGTAATGGTATGTAAGGACTTTGATATACCTTTGTTCAACTGGTTGACTCCTGCTGAAATTATGATTGACCATTCTTCAACCTTTCTTTTTCTACCTCACTGTCAGTTTGTCTTTGTAAGCACAAACGCATTTGAAGATTTTGTTTAATACAAGAAGCAGCTTCTAGATATTTATTTATCATGTTGAGGTTTTTCTGTAGAAATGTGTACATTTTTGAAGTCTTAGCATTCTGTGTTCTTTCCCTCAGGTATGAGGCAGAACATCAGATGTTTGTTTGAGCTGTTTCACATATTCAAATTGAAAATTAATTGATGGCTGAACTTAAACATAGATGGTTTGTTGAATACATCACAGCATGCAGTATTTATTCATTGCTTATTTATTTCTGAGTCCATTCTTTCTTGCGTTACTGAAGTTTACAAGACAGTTGTATAATGAAACGTTTTAGATGGCACAATGCTAGTCTATGATCATGTCTGTCAAGTATGTTCAGTGGTATTGAATGGACTTGTCAGACCTCCCTGGGAAACCCTGTGAATGAGGCATCAGCACAGTCAAGCTTCAACATGTCTCCTCTCATTCAGCAACACATCCTGGGCTTCTGAAAAAACACAGCCCTGGATGGCAAAAACAAAACTGCTTGTGTCTTCATGTCCGTCACCTGCTCGAGGTGTCTTGATAAAATTGCTGATGACACAGCTATATAAACTGGACAGACCCTGAACCTAAGGCAATGTGTATTTTTTCCATGCTAATTTATTAATTATTTATATGCGGGTATTTACAGGGAGATAATACAATCCAGTGAATGACACTTATTAGCAGTGTCAATAAGGCCTAGTTTAAGAACAGTTGTAAAATGTGTAGAGAAACAGAAGTGTAGACATAGTGCTAAAGAATTCTAATCCCATTGCCAAATAAACAGCCGGGACCATGAAATCAGGACTTTGTACCCAGTAGAGACCACAGTGTGAATGTCTGTTTTAGCTACTCCATTGACATACTGTATGTATAGGGAATTTATGGCATTCATAATAATATTTGATGTTCCCACCCCACTGGGTGTGATCAGCACATTATTGTTCATCTAAAACTCCTTTCCTTACTGCTTTGCATCTTCCTAAACTGTCCAGTTTGGGTGAGAAATATGACTTTCCAACACAACAATATTATTCTCAGACCTTCTACAACCCACTATACTGTAGGTACTGGACAAAATGAACAACATATTGATAGTTAAGCTGTTTTTTGACTGCTGTGGGGGCTAAAAATGTTATGTGTGCCCTCAAGTTGGCACTACCAAACAGCACATTGAATAACCAAATTCAAAAGCATGTTTAGTCTGAGAAATATCCACATGCTTTTCCTTATGTTATTATTAACATTATTATGGCAATCAACCTGTTACATTATGCAATATTATGTGAAGTGGAAATTTTGTCAACAGCAAATATACTGGCAATCCTGGCATCACATCAAAAAGTTCATGATCCTGCATGAAATTCAGAACAGATAACAGTTAACGGGAAGTACCGTAATTATTGTTGGTAATCCTGGCATGTTTTTACTAAAGAGAACTTAAACTGCAGTAGACTGGAATTAAACCCCACAATTGTACATGATAACTGTTATCTTCTCAAGCATGAGAACTACAGTCTATAAATACAAGTACAAAATCTGGCAATATGGGTTGAAATGTTGGATGCAGATCTGTGAATCAAAATATTGCTTCTAAGTAATGAGTGTGCCACTTTTTCTTTTTTTTCTGTCTGAGAGCCAGTATCACCCTGAAACAGGTTTTGTTGTTTATTATGTGGAAATGATGACTGGCAGTTGGAGGCATGTGCTCACCATTTCAGTCAGCCAGATCAGTCAAATGTGTTTTCTACAATCATCCTGGCTAACACTGGTGCTGTTGGCTCAAAGATAAAAAGCAAACAAACATATAAACTCGAGTGTTTCTGTTGTGTCTCAATTCTCACAGCCAGTTTGTTGTTCTGTTGCTGTCTTTTTGCAGTTTCTCAAATTATAGTGTATCCTCTAGGTTAGTATCTGTATTTTAGACAACTACTGATGAACTGAAACTCATGATTGATACACACATGATTACAGAGCCTGCCATCAAATTGTTTAAGGAACAGCAGAAAATAATGTGTGAAAAGAACCTTTCTGACATTTCTATATTTGACTGCCACTTTGTCTGAAAAGGTTAACCTTGTTCTCTGTTCATTGTCAAAAACTAACACTGGTCAAAAATGGTGGTTAAAAAATGTGATATGTACGAGTCCATGAGACAAATTACATAGATAATATCAAAAACTGCCCTTTACACGTAAGCTAAATCAGGATGATTATGATGATTATGATAGTACAGGAAGTGAGCATAATAGTATTGATAGATATTTCCCAGCTCTAATTGATTGATTGATCAGAATAATGTAACTCCAGTTTACACATTTAGCAAATATTGTGCAGTGGCTTCATGATTGGCATATCTACAGACTATGATACTTGGGCATGTGGGTGTGTTTTCATATATGTCATAATGCTTGAGGACAGCCGCCCCGTAGCAAAACTAATAATCCCTTGCTAGACGTGCCTCCGTAGAGCCTGTGACCTTGCATTGCTCAGATTCCTCTGTGCCCCCACATGAGACTTTACAGGCTATAATTCAGGACATTGGGTCTGCAAAAACCCACTTTATCTATGTGCTGACTAAATTAAGTGACACTTGAATCTTTCTGAAGTAACAGATTCCTTGGCTCACCGAATAACCGAATAACGGCATTGCAGTACAAAAACCTGCTTTTTGGTAGCTTAATGGGACTTTGTGTTTACTTTTGTTTCTTGCCATAACATCTGCAGCTTTTCATTTCAGCCAAACAGTAACAAAAAACAATGTTTTACAGCCATTATGTAAAGGACCAGTGTGTAAGATTTAGTGGCATCTAGAGGAACAGACTTGGTAGAAATGTAATAATATTCATAACTATGTTTTAAACAGGGTATAATCCCATGAAAATAACAGTGGTTGTGTTTTCGTTACATTTGGTCACCATGTTGCGCCACCATGTTTCTACAGTAGCCCAGGATGGACAAACCAAATACTGGCACTAAAGAGGGCCTTTTGCATTTTTCATGACCAAAGTAGGTTCTTCTACATGTTTGGAAGGGGAGGATGATGGGAGGTGTATTCATTTGGCATCTGCAAAGTCACCACTAGATGCAATTAAATCTTACACACTGGACCAGTAAATGTCATAATGGTGACTGTGTTGAAGTCAAATCATCTTTTTTTTTTTACAAACAGCAGGTGTCCAGATTAAAGGATATCTCTGGATTAATTAAATCAGTAGTATATGAAAATGATTTGCCTTCAGTTGCGTTTGTTTTTTGTGACATACGTTGTAACCATCACAGGACTGCTCTCTCCCAGATTGAAACAAATTCCAGGGATGTTAGGCCTAGACAAACACTCAAAACCGGACTTCAAAACTTAAAAGTTTTTGTCATAGTTAATAACCATCAAATTAAAATACTAGGTGTACGAACTGATGATTACTAATGCATCGGGTGAATTTGCTCCATTAAAAAGAACATACACTACACTATCTTACCTAAACACAGCATCTACAGTGACTGAAGCCGAAATCTCTATCTTGCGTCTTATTATCAGCCTCTCTCACATGTCTGTCCATTCACAGTCATTTCTTCAGGCTCAATGAGTAAATCTGTCCACTTGGTTGTCTTGTGACTTGTTTGCAAAGTGGACTTCTCTCTCGCTCTCTCATGTAATAGCCTCACTGCCTTTCTAAAACCTGAAGAAGAAAGGATTCCTTTCATGCTATCTGGTGCACTTCGATTTTCAATCAGATTATTGTCCCAGATAGATAGTAAGAACCATTTTAATGACATTTTTAAAAATGCACACACACGCACATGAGTGGAAAACCATTCCCCTGTCCTCTCATAAGTGTCGTTCACTTACTTGTGTGGCTGCCTCAAAGCAACAGTCAAGTTTTTTTTTTCCCCAAATACTGAAGCGGTGAGAATAATTTACACTGTCTTGTCCAACTACAGGGTGTCGACCAAAAGCAAAGCCCCATCTCCGCCAGGACTAAAGAGGCTGGATTCTGCAGGTTTCTCCCAGTGGTACCCAGGAAACCCTCATTTAACCATGGACCAGAAGGAGAATCTCATTGATAAAGACCTCTCTCTAGTTGTGGTTCTGCCCGATGGAGTGGAAAAGATGACCACGGTTCATGGCAGGTATAGTTAGACCACTGAATCTAAATCAATGTCATGTTCTGTGACAAAAGACCACATGTGAACTTCAAAACTAAATCATCTTTAAATGATGCAGTTGCACAAAATGGGAGTTATGCAGCTTGAACAAGAATACTATTTGTTAAGACTGAGCATTTCAATGTAACATTTAAACACTACATCATAAGACTGATGTCATATTAAGTCATCACATAAAGTTCAGTTCCAGTTGGATTGAGTCAGCGAGGTGGAGTAGCTGAATTTGTGGTTTTAATTAATGTGTTTACTGGGATCAAAATGGGTTGCTGTTCTTCATTTGTGTTCTCCTACTATACAATATGAATAAGAATTAATTAACTTTTATTCATAAACTCCACAGATGATCTCATGATTGCATGCTACAGTACAATGCAGCAGGGACACATAAAAAGCTTACAGTTTCAACATATGTCTATGTCAAAGTTTTTTAGAACAAGGTCTTTGTGTCCTTCTGTGAGTCTACTCGGTCACACTGCTCAGACTTTCCATCAACAGAGTTTACTTAAGATATCATTATCTTTCTCACTTTGTTTACAAACATTCTTTCATAGGTATCTTTTGCACCTTGGCCTCTTGAGAAATGACTCAGACCAATCCACTATGAAAGGATTAAGCATCAAATTCTTTACCTTCTTTCCTTCCTCTAAACCTGTTCTTAGTGCCTGCACAACAGCGTTAACACTTTCTTTTAAGGATTAAGTGTAGGGCATTGTGTTTTAACCGTATGGTGTAGCACTTTCACATAAGCTTCCTGCATAATGTCTACCGTTGGTACTGTAAACTACTGTGAAGTTGCTCTACACATACTTTGCAGCTTCTTTAAACTTGAACTTTTTATCTTAAATAAATGTGCCAAGCTATCAGATAAGCTGTCTCTTTAACTCAAACCAATTGCAGAACTATCATTGAATCCAATTTAACTACTCTTCTTCACTCTTATGCTGTATACATGATTTGGTTTTCTCTCTCTCTTTCAGCAAACCCCTAATGGATTTATTAGTGATGCTTTGTGCCAAGTATCACCTGAACCCATCCAGTTACACCCTAGAACTGGTCACCGCCAACAGGAATAACATCAAGCTCAAACCCAATGCTCTCATTGGAACTTTGGATGCAGAAAAGATCATACTTAAACCTAAAGCGGAGGACAAAAGTAAGAAAACAGGTCCTCAAATGCCCGAGGTATGTGAAGCTGAGTGAGACAATGTGCTTGTACATAAACAGCACCATTTGCTATTCGTGTTGACTAAACAGATTTTTATCAAAGTGACACATTTTGTACTCTCCAGGCAACTGTCCGGATGGTGATAAACTACAAAAAGACCCAGAAAACAATATTACGAGTCAATCCTCGAGTTCCCCTGGCTGAAATCTTGCCAGCAATCTGTGATAAATGTGAATTTAACACAGAGAGTACAATTCTATTGAAAGATGGACAATCACTGGCCCCTTTGGACTTGTCCAGTTCTCTTAATGATTATGCAATAAGGGAGGTTTATGCAAGAGACACAAAAGGTAAGTACAAAATAAATTAATATAATGAAATAAAAGATTAAACCTTTCTGTATATCTGGAGATTTTTGTGGTTTAAAATATCGACCACTAGTGTTTGTTTTACTGTACTTTGCTGTCTGTCCTTGTTCTGTTCGCTCTGCAGGACAATCTGCTTCTCCTGTGTGTCCAGCCTCACCAAGTCATTCAGGTAGTTCAGTTTGTAAATTGCATGATTTATATCAACAAAGCTGTCATGTTTTAAATAATCTGACTTATCTTACAATTTGTTTTTTCCAGGAGCAGTTACACCAGGCAAAGATAAAGATCAGAAAGAAAAAGAAAATAAAGGCCTCTTCAGCATGTTTAGGAAAAGCAAGAAGAAATCTGACCAGGTATACATGTATTTTTGTTGTTTTTAATGTTTCATTGTTGCACATACTCTACTGCATTAAGGTTTGATATTCAGATCATGCAAAGATGTAACTATAGCAGAAAGTACATTGAAATGTTCAGAGGGAGGTTTGTGTACTTAGGTTTCCCATTGGTTGACGTGCACTATGTTGTTTGGGAACAGTACTCTTATCATGTTCTGATTGGATGTTTGTTCTTTAAAGGCAACAACAGCCAGCGCACCAGCTTCTCCGGTGCTTGTGAGCAAGCCTCGACCACTCAGCATGGCCTTGCCTAGCTCAAACTCGTCTCCGCTCAAATCACCCACAAGCTCCATGGATGGGTCAAAGAAGAGACGAGCGCCTCAGCCCCCAATCCTTGTGTCTCAGAGCTGCACCTCAGACATTAACACTCGCCAGAGACTCAATTCTGAACCTAGTGCTCAAGTGGATAGTGACCAGGTGAGTGAACTCTGACATTGTCACAGCTCTGACTGCTTCGCTGTAATGCTAGAATGGCAGTCATATGATTTCTGTGTTTAGTTGCATTGATGATATAACTTAATTAAGTCTTATTATGTAGATGGCTGGTTTAAGTCGGGGGTCCTCAGCAGAGTCTTCACTGAAGAGAACCAAACGCAAGGCTCCTCCACCCCCTACATCCCCTAGTGTTGTTGTCCAAGAAACAGATCCTGTAGATGAAAATTTGCAAGGTTTGTCTTTGTTTACATTTGTGTCTATTTATCTGTGTCTCAAATCATGTCTCAAATGTTTCATTTGTCACTCATACAGAGGGCTGCAGTGTTTATTTCAGTCATGCACTTCATTTTACTGCTGCATTGGAAGTAAAATATTATTTTATTGTGTGGTGTTTTTACATGTACTTTGACCTCAAGCACAAATACTAATATACTGTATGTCTTTTCAAACATTGCAGCCTGATTCTACAATACTTGTTTTATATGACTCTTGTGCCCCCTAGTGGTCCTTATTTAATAGTTGCTCATATTTAACACATTTTACATCTCTGTTAGGACTTCCTGTGAAGAATGAGGCATATTAATCTTAATAGGTTTTATGTTTGACCATGCAGATCCTGCCTCATATGTGAATAATAATCTGTACTGCACTGGCTCTATTAACATATTCTCTGAACTGCCTCTCTTGTGTATTTAGTTCTCAAAATGTAGACTTGTGTCATCAAATCAAAACCATCAAGTCAAAACCAAGTTATTATGGTATTTGTGAAACATCTTCATTAAAAATCTAAACTATAATCACATGCAGATTGAACAAGCCATTTTTACTTGATTCCAAATTACTTCAATAATGCTCTAAATTCCTTGGTATTTTCCCCTGTTTTGTTTTGTTAAATTGCTTTGGTTTTACTTTCCTGTGATTGTCACACACATCTGACCCTCATTGTATTGTCCCATAAGGGAAGTTCCACCCGTCCTGCACACAAAAAGCCATTTAAAGCAACACTAAGAATATTTAAAGTGTAAACCAAAGTCTTAAAAACAAAAACAGGCATTTACTTTGGTTTACATTACTGCAGCGATAAAGAAGGGAGATACAGTAGTGAGGGTTCTCACTTTCTGTGGGTGGTATCTAACCAAGTAGTCCTCTGCCACCACCCTGATATTACAGAGGTGAGTGTAAGTTTATATTTGGTATTCAGAACACTGAAATTGCATTCTAAAAAAACTATTACTTTTGACAATCCACATCACTGTCATCAGTTTTTATTACATACTCCAGAGAAGGATCTGGATTTTTGCAGGACCAGGACAGTGTGTCTGGAATTTAAAAGCACTGCAGTTGAACCAGTGTCCTATACATAATACCCTCTAATGATTTTCTTTCTTGTCTTCTCTCCTTTTTGATAACTGTCTATAGTCCTCTGTGCCTTTCTTTTTCTTATTTGCTTTACATGCTTGTACTTTTACAGGGCTGTTGCATCATAACATTTTGCCACTCATTTGCTACACACGATCCCTTTACTAGCAACACATCACCCAGATTTACTAAAAAGGTTTAATCTCAGACATTTTACAACTGCTGTCTGCCGTATACATTATTTCCTTCCTTCCTCTTGGGTTTAGATTTTTCAGACACTGATGTTTACAGAGAAAGATAACTTCCTGTGTTGTTTCCCCAGCAGCCCAATGCTGCTCAGTAGATATTGACATTATAGGCAGAGAATAGCAAGAAGCTGCAGTTTTGTTAAAGTAGCCTTGAAATTCCTTTTGCTCTCTGCTCCTCTGAGCTGCACGTCCTTGAAGTGCTAAATTAAGAAACCAGACAAGGGAGAATGAGATGTAAAAGATTCTTAGGTGGAATTCATTCCTCAGAAGAACCTTTTATTATTGGAAAGAGTGAATGTTTACCCAAGAGTACCGAGATAAATATGTCAGACACTTAATTTCTCATACTTATGGTGGAAAATTTGGATTTTTGTCAAGAAAAGTATCCAGTCTCAGTTGTTTTCACATGAGCAACTGTATTTCCTTGACAGATTTAATGTGATGTTGGATAGTCCACTGATTCTCTAGCAACACTTTACGTGTAAAGCCATTTTAGGTGTTATAATGTCTATGATATTGTGTGATGATCCCTGTGATGTTGTTTTACAGGTGGTGCAGCTGCTAACACACTGGAGGAGATCATGGAACAAGAGGAAACGACTGCATCTGTTATGTCTGCAACTGCTAGTGATGCCCAGGGAGAGGACAGCAGCCTCAGCTTGTCAGCTGATGTTTCACTGCATTCCCCGTCCCCAGATACTGAGATACTGAGCACAATGTCCATGGAAGACGTTGGGGAAGATCAGTCCTGTGATCTATCCTCAGATGGCAAGTACGAACTCTAGTAAGACTTCTCAAGGCTGAGTCATGTGTTTATGTTTAGTATAAGCAATACTTTTAATTCCTCTATGCATGCTTCATATTTACAGTCAACTGCAGAGCACCGTGAATGATCCTGCAGCTCTGAGTGATATGACGACAACTGCTGGCATGGACTCATCTGAACTGGCAGATACTAGTGGGTTTGCACTTTGAAGTTATGGTTTTTGCTTCTCAGAAGAAAGTCAACACACCTGTCTCACATGATAAATGCTCTTTTCCATACAGATACTGATTCATGTCAAGTTGAAAATGTAAGCCAACAGTCCATCTGTGAAGAGTCTACAACTGAAAGTGTCAAAAGTGATTGCACTACTGTACCCAGTGGCCTCCCTCCCTCACTGCCACAGCCTGTAATGCAGGATGCAGAAGCACAGGCCTCTGCTCAGGCAAACACTGAAACCCTTGGAGACCAGACTGGCAGGTTGGAGAGCCCAGTGGCCACCAGCACATCATGCCCCACTGGAGAGGATGCTCAGGTGCAAACAGATTTCACACCACTCTCTGTGCCTCCACAACAACAGATGGACCAAGTTCCTTCCTCAGATAATGCGCCTGCCTTTGAATCAGCAGGGAAAAGAGATATGGCCACTTTGACTGAGGAGCTGGATCCCAATGACCTCAAACATGCCTTATCCCACACCTCAGAGACCTCATCATGCCAAGACTCAGCACCATGCTCCCCTGCAGCAACAAAGGCACTGTCTATGTATGCCACAGACTCTGAGCCAAAACCCAAGCCTTCCAATGAGTTGACAAGGGACTACATCCCCAAGGTGGGGATGACAACGTATACGATTGTGCCCCAGAAAACTCTGGAGAAACTGAGATATTTTGAAGTTGCACTGACACTGGAGGCACCTAGTGAAGCTCAAAAAGAGGGACTTAACATCGACTCTCTTCAGTTGGAGGAGTGCACAGCATCCAGGGAACAGACAGAAGTGTCAAAAGAAAAAAGTAATCTGCACTCTAAAATACCCAGGGAAGAGTTACTGACTAGCACTACTACTACCCAAGGCACTGCTAATGGAAGTCTACCTGAATCCATGAATTCCTCATCACCAGCAAGTTTACTTAGAGCAGACGACAAGATCTCATCCACGTCTAATGGGGCATCTAAAGCAGTCTCACCAGCAGAGGTCAAGGAGATGAAAATTCCACCCGCAACTAAACCCAAGCCTGGTTCTTTCCGCTTGGCAAAGCACAAAAAAACACCTGGGCATTATGTAACTTCAGCAGCAGAGAAGAGTCTCAGTGCCAGTCCTGGCTGTGGCCAGATGGAGGCTCAAGAAAGTGCAGAGAGAGCAAAGTTACCACCCCCTCCCCTTCCTCCTCCTTTGCAGTGTCAAGACCAGACGACAGAGACCACTAATGTTGAGCTGAGCCATAAAGAAGATGACAAGAATGTACCCGTCATGCGAGTTACTAGGCAAAGCAGTTTACCATCTAAAGAGCCAAGTTTAGGGTTAAGCTTGGAGAAATTAAGGAGCTTTGCAGCCCCCAGACCTTACTCTCCTACAACCCCATCCCGCTTCGCCCAGGCAGTGTCCTCTGCTGTAAAAAGAAGTCAATCCTTATCCCATGGGCCAAAGTTGCCTCAGTCACCTGTGTCGCCAACGTCTCCAATTAGTCGGTCACCAGGATTATTTAAGTTTAAGGTGGGTCATCAGTACTTTAAATGTAAGCATACTTACAATATTTTTTAAATATCAAGGTAAAGATGAAAGCAGCAGAAGAGTTAACATCACTTTAATTGCAAAATGTCATATGTTGTTTTATAATATGCTACACTCTGCACTGTTGATCGAAGCAATTATTATAAAACCACTGCTGGAACTGAACTGTGTTAACAAAATAGTTTTTTATAGTTCCTGTGACAGTCTGGGGTATATTGTGACAGACCTGCTGCACAAATTCACAAATTTAAATCCATGTACTGTATAGAGCTTTATAAATATGAAATGAAAGATCAACAAGGTTATGGTATATTTTTTTCAGTTTTTTCAATTTATAGGCAATCTCAATTACTAAAATTAATACTGGATGTACTTTATAAATAACTCTAAATAGCAGTGGGGACACAAAGGGAATGAAGGGTAGTACTATCTGCTGACTGCTAAAGGACCAGTGTGTAAGATTTAGTGGCAACTAGCAGCTAGGTAACCCATCACTATCTTAGCTTTTGGGATGGTCAGCAGAAGAAAAATAATTCTGTGTTTGAAAGAATATAGAATTGGATGTCACCCGTGATCTGCATATACAGTTTATAAATATATTGACATTTTTTCAGTAGTTTTAAAGATTTTGAGGTGCCTATAAAAAATACTGCAGTTTTGCTTTCTTTTTGCCTAGCACAGTAACTTTTCAGTGATTGTGTGTCTCTTTTCTAACACCACAGGAAGGTGAAAACAGAGAGGCAGATAGTGACAAAGGCTCAACTCTGCAGGGAGGAGAGAGTGAACCACCAGTCTTTAGTGAGGTTGCTGAAATGGAAGGAGAGAGTAATCCATAGCAGTGCCTTTATTCTTCTGACAATATATCATCTACTGTAAGCAATTGCATGGCAGCAAAAATGTACAAATGTTTGCACAACACATGAATGAATTTTCTTTATTTGTGTCTCTTCCAGGAGGAGCTTATCCTGTCTACTTTGAGTTCTCCAGAGCCCTTTACCCCATGACACAGGAGAAGAAACTGTCTTTTGTTTTACCTCTTTTGTTTGTCTCCAACATTGTACATAAAATGATGTATTTTCATAACTAATAAGTGCTGTATTTTGGTTTATTCTCTCACCTCATTAAGTAATACCCCTGGCTGACCTGCAATGCTTTAATGCTTCTCTTTTATTTTGTTTGGTGACTATCTTGCATTTAATGCATTACTGTTGTGAGTGATTAATAATGGTAAATGAGAACAATTCTATAAATTATTAGACTGATTTCCAGTTGATTTCCAGAGTTGTAATTGTTTTTTATCCAGAAAATGTCTTTATTAATTAATACTGTATGTATAGGACAGACCAGGTCACACCTATGGTACTTAATTCTTCGTATATCAAATCTATATTTAAGTTACAGAGTTGTGATTAAGCTATATGCAGAAATACACTGATGTGTACAGTGCACCTGTTGTCCTTGTCAAGCAGTGTTGTTATGAATAAAGCTTTTATCATTTCAGCTGCCGTCATTAAAGTCATTGCTTTCAGTGTATACATTAATAGCTTAGCCAGTCCCCCCCCCCCCCCCCCTGCATAAACTGCTGAAATCGGACCCCGTTGACTATAGCCTGTTGTTCTCAGCAAGATCCAGGTAAAACGTGACGTGACGCAAAGCACGTTACAGTAGAGCACCTGTGCTGCACGTGAGAACAAGCAGGCTCACTCCCCGCAGGAGCAGCGATATGATGACCAGAGTGAAAGGCTTCAATGGGAAACTGCATATTAAGAGGCATAAGGTAAGAAAAGCAATGCAGGTCTACTCCAGAACTTTAACAGGTAGTGAAGCTGCAAACGAAGCTAGAAGGATTGTGCGATTGACACGTTCACTGCTCCGTACATTTTGACTTAAAACGTTGAATAGCCAAATTTAACGTTACCTTGATTGCGTTGTATTGAAGTGCACAAAATGTCAGAAAAATGTAACAGGGAGCTTTCTCTGGTGTTGATATTGAGGTGTGGCAAAGGGCCGGTAACTGTTGATACAAGTGATAACTGTTTATACAAGTGATAAAAAAGTAAGCAGTCCTCGTCGACCTACAGGCTATTATACAACCTGCTAAGTAGGCTATTAATTGTTCATCACCTAAATGTTATTCCTACCGAGTACCGTGAAAATTCAGCTTTCAAAATATCTCAATGCAACCGCGACAAACTCTACATTTTCCATTCGCACAGCAACTCAAGTGAAGGTTTACTATTAATTAGTAGGCTAGTTAAATGAAAATGCGTTAAATGCGTACATTTTACATAATCCATGTTCCCTAAAATACAGATGAATACAATTAAACTGCAGTAGGCTACTATTTGGATAAATTACTTATGGATCACAATAAATTGTTTTTAAAAATCCTCACTGTTCATTTAATGTGAAAGATGACCTTTCATAGCATTTAAAACAAAAACTCATCTTTACACCCTATACAATTCTACATAATTATGGACAGACAGTAGATCAGATAAGCACATAGCCAGTAGCAGAATTGGTGCAGTCCACAATCTGTGGATATTTTAAGCACTTTGGAAAACAATAATTTTCTGTTGGACAGCTGTCCTTGCCTCTCCACAGCTCTTTTAACATGCCAGAAATGACACAATGAATTCAAGTGAGAAATGGCAGTTAGTATCAGCAATGAATCGTATTTAGGTGAGAAATGAATCCCTAGTGTCCCAAATTATGAATGGGCTAGGGTGGGTTTTGCCTGTAATGATGTTACAATAAATCAAGTGTTTAACAACCCCCCACATCACGTAGTGCCAAGCAGCTGCTATGCCTCATTCCATGCATACCACATAAGCCAACACACGTGCAGTGCACAAATGTAGTAACTATTTCATTAGACAGATGCATCGTGCATCTAGGGCCGACTCTAGCTATTTTGGTGCCCTAGGCGAGATTTGTGCATCGAGCTGAACTGAACAGCTGTACCTTGACTAACCTCTTGATGTTATTAAGTATTTTGTCTGAGTCATACATTATTGGATACCACTAAGACCCCTCTTAGCTGAAGTCAAAGCAAACAACAATATACAGTAACAACAAACAGCACCTGGATGGAAAGCAACCCAGAGTTTTAAATTCTCCTTCAAACTTACAACTCTACATGCAGCAGGGACACTTTCATATACAGATATGCTGCCCAGAATGACCTGAACCATCTAGACTAGAGCATCATGATAACAGTATGTACAGGCAAAAAGAAATTGGGGTCATCAGTCAAAAGGTGCTCTGGTAGAGCTGGTTGAGCCAAATAGTGGAAGCAAATGTCCTCTGGTGCTCTCTGAGTTTAAGCTTTTTGGTGCTGGACATTGTTCCTTTCAGAGCTGGTAGAATAATAGGAACAGTAAGAACGGAACAGTAAGGGCTGTTTAGACATGTTTTTCTTTTCTTTACAATGCTGAAAAACACAGGTGTGTGAGGGACATAGGTGATCCAAACAGCCCTCATAGTGACAATGGGACAACCAAGCAGATCTTGTTTTGGCAGGTGATTATATATCATTGGCACACTGATGAGGTTGTTACTCCCAAGAGCCATCCTCTTAGCTGATACAGAAGTCTTACCTGTTGTTACAGCTGGGATAGGGACACTCCCAACAGCCCCAGGTTGTTGGCCACCATTGCCAACCTGCCAACCTGGTGGAATATCCAGTTTCCTCTATCTCCTTGTCCCTCTGCAGAGGGATGGCATTTATAACCTACTGTATGCAGGATGGCCTCAGTATGGGTGAGGTGGAGACTGTTAGACTGAAGCAAAATGATTAAGTATGAATTAAGTGCCATTACACTCTCTTAGTGTTTGCACGAAAACAACATTAGAAGCACTTTCTTCACTGCTGTCACCTTAATGCAAACAAACCTGGCAGTCAGCATTCTGGCAGGCAAAGTGAATGCAGCCTTGGTTCTGTGGCACTAAAAGTAGAGCTAAAGTCTGTCTCATTAGACCAAATAATCTGCATCTCTGATGTCACATGTGGTGCTTAGCAAAACAATGACAGCAAAACTGCACCTATCATTTAATACAAAATTGTTCCAACAAGGTGAAAATGTTTACCTGGAAAATGATGGAAATAATGGAAAAGAAATACCTTAATCAATAAAATTTAAGCCTATAAAAATAAACAAATTCTATTATAGATAAATATGTAAAAAAAACCAACAACACTATCATCAATTAATTGATTTGTATATATGTTGTAGACAGGAGAATGAAGTTTTCTAATTATTTGCCACATTTAGTGATTATTGTCCCAAAAGTAAAATTGTGCACAAGATCTTATATAAAACCAAAATGCACGGCAGTACATGGTCCGTGTACATTAGCCAAGAACTGACAGCTTTCTATCTTTCTCTTTTGCAATGTTTTACACTACAGGATGTGTATCAATGTCCAGTTCAGTCCAGTAAAAGCTAAAACATATAATCCTGCCTGTCTATCAGTCAGCCAGGAAGTTTTATTTCCTCAGCAATAACTCTTAGCAACCATTCTTACACTTTCTTAAAAACTGTGTTACAGTTATGTGAGACACTGTGTTATTAAGTCCTGAAAATAGATTTGGAGTTCATCCTACACCAACGTAATTAGCGTTTGCATTGACTGATACCAAAAGAATGTGTTCCGGGCTATGGGTTATTTCTGGCCCTCTCATACTGCCTGGGGGTTCTTGTCCTTCTATCAGTCCACTGTGGGATCTCCACTAAACCATTTGTGTGGTCCCATCCCTTACTGCTCTCCACTCTCCAATGAACCTCAATAAACTAATAGTGATATTGCTGGTTTTCCTCCTAACCTTAAAGCGGCTGTTTACTCTTCTTTATCAGAAGTGACCAGGCAGACATACATCTGCCAAACCAACAAGTGAGTCTAATGGTAATCATCCTCAAAGTCTTTTCTTTTGTAAATATGAAGAGTGTGACATGGTCTCATTGCTGCCCCTTGTGGGATGTTGAGGAGTAAAACACTCACTGTGATTGCACTCACCATCAACTGTCAAGCACCAGTAGGTGTTTTCCACCCCTGGCCTCAGGGGACAGTAAGGACCACGTTATGATTTGGCCAGAATGAGACCAGAATGAGCCAAATAAGATGATAAATTTGAAAACCTTCCAGTTCCAAGCTACAAACTTTTTGAACTTTGAGAATAAAACTATGCCTCACAAGTGATATTTATTCATCAGGCTAAATTTCACGGGGCCCTGTTTTCCATCCTGTGCTAGGGCAAACACTGTTTCAATTTTTTTGCATTGCACTGGGCAATAGTTACTCTTCCTGTGGTCCACAAGTGTAATACAGTGAAGAATACAACTCAAAAGTTTCCCACAACAACCTGTGGAATGCCGGGTCTTTGCAATGCAGTGAGGTAGGGGTGTGTGTGTGTGTGTGTGTGTGTGTGTGTGTGTGTGTGTGTGTGTGTGTTTGTGTAATTTTATGCATGGATGTCACAGCAGTGGTAAATCCATTAGTAATTCTCTGGATTTAGGACAAGGTCAGTCTGAAAGGTAATTAACATACTGTGTTTTTGTAAACATCAGACTGGAAGCTATTCATTCCAAATCCCAAGATTAATAGTAAAATAAATTGGAGTAAAGCAGCTGTCCTAAATCCAAACTTCTCTGGAGAATCAAAATACTTTTTTGTTTAATGTCAAAAAGATCATTGTATAACAGTGAGCTTGTCTGTTTTGCCACTTGCAACCATGCCTTTGTAACATTTTTCTGAAAACTAATCAAACTAAACAAATCTCCAAACCCTATTTTCTTTGAAGATTTTTTTCATACACATGGACTTATGTTTAGCATTTGGACTCGGTTATTGTCATTGACATAAATTAGCCTTTTCAAATATGCAGAAGAGGATCAGAACCACTGAGTTTCAATGTATTAGCCTATTAGTTTGAAAAACTATAATTGGTAGTCCTGGTATGCCAGCTTTGCGCCAAAGCCTGTGGTCAACCAAATCGCAAAAACGTGCTGGTTACGCCTTTGTGCATTTGCGCTCAGAGACTTTGCTTGTGTTTACGTCTGCGGCCTCTTTTTGGAAAATAGAGCCCATGGTCTTTAATCATTCTGAGGAGCAATGTTGTAGTATTATTTGAAAGTAAAAACAACTGGGTATTGACCTCTGCACCAGGCTGTCACGTTTACCAAAGTAATTAAGTTAGCCTGTCCTCTGTTAATGTAGTGTGGCACTGAGTTAACCCTGTGCTGCCTGTTAGTTTGGGTCTCCAGTAGCCTGTCCTCCCGTGGTCAGACTCTGTTACACATTACCTTTAAAAAAGGTCTTCCCAACCATCCCCCACATGGAGCCTGTCACTGGATGACACAGCCCACAACACAACCAATCTACTGGGCTGGCTACACTGTATAACCTCATGCCTTCTATCGTGTACTAAGTTTAATTTGCAATTTGGATCCCTGTGCAAAGTCCATGACAAAACAGTTGGTTTTATAGTGCAGGCA
Source organism: Scomber japonicus (assembly GCF_027409825.1). NCBI lineage: Eukaryota > Metazoa > Chordata > Actinopteri > Scombriformes > Scombridae > Scomber > Scomber japonicus. The sequence goes on from NC_070588.1 coordinate 16,783,912, forward strand.
ACTCCTCCTGCCTCATTACTGAGCTAAAGACACCCCTTGTTTGTGTCGTCAGTGTTCTATAAATTCACATTTCTTCTTTTAGGTTTTAGGTTTCTTTTGTTTTTTTTTTGTTGCTTTTTTTTAAATGGTTAGGGTTCAGACACAGCAGCCCCTCTCTGTCCTAAAACAACAGTGTTGACAAGTTTATTATTGTTGTCTACCTCAGCGTCTGAGAGAAACATAATTTCTATCCTCTGCATGTCCTGTACATGTAGCAGGATTGACAATAAAGTTGACTTTGAACTTTGAACTTTGAAAGGTACCTATATCAAAAAACATAAACAAAAGAAGGAAAATTGAAGAAATAACAATAAGAAAAGTCTGCCTAAAAGGAGGCTGAAGTAATTCATTTATTATTAATACGCTACTGTGTCACAGCAAGGATGACTGTTTTGGGAGTCATTGCGTTAAAAATATCTTTATTGTGGTGGATCATGTTTGGGTAGGAGGGATCGTTTTGCCCCACTGAGCCAGCCTCGCGGGCAGCAGATGAGCCAGAGAGACTTGTGTATGTACAGTATGTGTGTGCTCTGCTGAGCTGTGAGCAGAGGAACCCCGCCAGCCAGCCTGCTCTAACACACTCCAGTCCAACAGCTCGCCTCTTCTCTCTGCTCCAGATGATGCCTTGGATTTAGCCGGCCCACATGAGTGATATGAATAACGCACTGGACGGACTACACACTTCTGGAAACCTTGGAGAGAAAGCAGAGATTTTTCAGAGTGGCAAGGGTAATGTGAGTGGCTTCTCCAACCCAGCTCTCATCTCTTTGCGAGCTCCTTTACTAACACCAAATGCCCAGAAGACCAGGACTACGCTCTGCAAGGGGAACAGGTATGATATATTTTTTTTCTGTTACACTTTCATTCAATGACACCAGTCTTTTATAATGTACAATTAGTTGCACTAAAACTGAAAGCAGTGTTTCTGCTCTAAACTCAACAATGTGAGCTATGCTGCAAAAGAATAGTACACTGTTTGTATTTGCAGTAGTGAGACACAGAAGTCTGTTTAAAAGCTGTGGTCTAGACTTTGTACCTGTGAGTGCAATTTGCTCGACCCATATGCAGCTGTCACCTGTTAGTTTGTGGGAGATAATTAGTAACTCAGTAACTGCTGTGTTTAAAAAGCAGTGAAGACAGCGTTGCCGAATCTCAGAGAGGCCCTCTCAACTGCATATGTGCTGAAATCTAACACTCTTACATGATGATGATATTGGAACACAGTGTTGTAGATGACCTGTTCATATTATTTTTCTGATTGATTTGAGTGTGAGTTCGCTATAAGGACATGCTAATTTAAATGCTATATTATTTCCTATTTAATCAAATTGTACTACAAGCAATATATACCACATATTTAATCATTCCCCCAACCACAGGCTACAAATGGAACTAAACAAAACATATTTTTATTAACAGAACATGTACTTTTTTTTTGCAGATAAAAGGTGACCAAAAATCACAGAAAGTTTCTCCAGGATTTTGGTTTTCAATGACTTCTCTAGGATGCATTGGTCTTTTATCCCTGCCTATTTCATAGTGCATTTAGAAACTGTCCTGTGAACGACACCTGTTCTGCATTTACTGTATATTCAATTAAAAGTAGAATGCGTTTCTAACGTAAAGAACCAAACATCTATCCTGGTTAGCGCATGCTACAAAACCTTTGCAGAAACGGATGCTGCATCCTTCACTAGTTGTAATTGGTAATTGCATTTTTTGATTTTAATAAAGCTTACTTTCCTCTAGCCAGCAGTTCAAGCACAGACTGTGTCTGTTTGCCACTACAGTATATTATTATATTATGAAGTGAGGGGCTGCTCACATGCATTATCTGCCATCTTATCAAAAGCCTGTTGAGAGGGGGGTGTTGTCTCTTAGTTGAGAGCAGGAGTCCATATAGAGACAGCATTGTGTTTCTGTCAGGTCTGATGGTTTCTTTATCTCCTTCACAATTTATATTCCTGATCCAACTGACTAACAGGCAAATAGGAAGACAAGTGCTCCATTTGTTTGTATTGATCTTTCTAAAAGCTTGATTTGATAACACCAAGACACACAAACATTTAATGGCTTCAACATTACATTTAATGTAAATATTCTAAAACATTTTCCCAATTCTCTTATATGATTTAACGTGGTTCTAATAAATTCCATTAATAAAATAATGTTTAGCCATGTGTCTTAAATTTCTAAACATGAAGCCAGTCTGAGTCTAAATCTAATCTCTTTATCTCAGTGGTTGGTATTAAGAACAGAACATTTTATGAAGTCTTTCTTTCTTTCTTTCTTTCTTTCTTTCTTTCTTTTGTCCTTCAGGAGCAATAAAGAAGGAGAGGAGTCATTGTCTTCACGTGTTCCAAACCCCTTTCCTGAACTTATCCCCTCAACCCTGTCCCCCCTCGTCACTGAATGTTTATTACCTTGGACCAAAAGTAGTGCAACTCAGGTGAGTGATCCATTTCCACTGCTCGAGGGTGTTTATGACACAAAGAGGCATATTATTTTTTTTAAATAAGACCTCTGTTGCAACCATTTCCATATGTTACCCCGGGCAGCATAGTCATGCTAACTTTAATTGGAGCAAGCACCAGAAAAACAACTGCAGGACATATTTAGATTTAAATAAATGCATGCTTACATGTTGTGTGGCTTGTGCTTTGTTTGAAACTTCAGGGCATATGAATGGTCTAACCAGTTGTGCGAGTATGGAAATTAGTTTCAGTGAAGTGATAAAAATGCTGTGTCAGCACACTCTGACAATCCACACACACACAGTGTTATTGCTTTTGGGATCCCAAGTTTGTGCCTGCATACAGTGGCAACAATGAGCATAGAAATGTGCATTATATGTGATGACTGATACCATGTGTTGATGTTGCAATTTGAAATTTGAATATAACTTTATGGTTTGACTTTGAAGTACCTGGCTCACTGCCCAACAGCCACTCTTGTACGTTTGTTTTAGTACAGGGTGTGTGATTTGAAATGCACCCAATGTGTGGACGTACCTGCCAGTGTTGGATAGGTTTTCGCTACATCTAAAGGTTAATTTATGCTTCTGACGCCGTCGTTGTCCTTTCGAAGTTGTGCGTCGAGGGAACGTGTTGCTAGGGTGTGTGTGTGTGTGTGTGTGTGTGTGTGGTTTAAGAGGAGTCTCTATCTGTAGCCTTGTTTATCTTCCGGTCACAGTAGCATGTAGCATTGCGCTATGTGTGCTAATAACAGAAAACACATACCTTCTGTTCATTATTAATAAATAAAGCAACTGCTGGAGGAACTGACGCTTTGACTGGACCAATCACAGCCCTTACGGTCTGCGTTGCCGTGACGCGTAGTTAGGATTTTTTTGAGGTGCACGTCAGGCTACGGCGTAGGGGTCCGCGTCGACGCAGAGGGCTACACGTAGCTACGCCGTCGGATCAGCCTTAAGAGCTTTCTGCTGCTAACTTAGCTGCTAGCTCAGCGGCTAACTCGCACCTAACTGGCTAACTGTAGACTGTAGTAGTAGTAGTAGTGTGCGCTGACAGGCTTTTCACAGTTATTGTTGCTCATAATATGAAGATTCTTTTTTGCAAACAATGTTTTTATTATGCTTTTTAAAACACAGCCACAAGAAATAAGCATGTAACAGAGACTCATAGCATCTAGAAATCCTCAGTACCATAACAATCGATAGTGATGCAACAAATAATTGTCAGGAGGAAAAAGGGAAAATAAAAAAAATAGCAAACTTTGAAAAAGAAGGAAAGTAAATAACACAACTTATACCCCAAAAATGTGAGTTTGCTAAGATCTGATTTTGACAGTAGATCAAACACAAAAACTTTAATGCACAAACAAACTGCAGGTAATACACAGCTCATGATCAAAGATTGTTTTTTGTATTTCCTTTAAATTTTTTAACCAGTAAATTAAAGTCAGAAGAAAATGTATTATCATGCACAGAAAAAATATTTCTTTTATTTTACCATTTGTTTGATATGTAGTTGATTTGTACATTTATACAGAGCTCAATGCCACATTCTAAAAAGAGAGCACATTCATTATGTTGAAAGCCTAACAATTATGGGCCTGCTTCAAAAGTGCATGGGTTTCAAAATGAATTTTTGTCTATACATTTTCCAGGGCTGTTAAATTAGTCTGGTTTGTCAACCACTAAATATTTCCTGGATGTGGATCCCTATACTGTGTGCTGAAGTTGATTTCAGGTTTTTCAGTATCTTTGTGGTGTGTCCGTGTGTATGAATGTGTGTATTTTTGTGTGCATGTGTAGCAGCAGGGGGCAGCTCAAAGCAATGACTCATAGGAAAGCTTGAAATTACAGAGCTCAGCAGCTACCAAGGACTATCAGCAGTATTAGACCTCTCTTTGCTTGTGTGTTGCTTTCAAGCTGAAAATGTGTGTTTTCTACTTTTTAAGAGGCTTCCATTGTATTGAACAAGACAATATGATTAAATTATCACAGGAGAGAAATCAAACTGGTATTTGTTCCTTTGTATGTATTGTAGTAATATTGTTTGATTGTCTAATGCTGGAATGTCTACACTTGATATGCAAAGCAGAGTGATTGCCGGTCTCCTTTTCTCTAACCACTCTATTGTGAAGTCAGGTCAGGGATTTGCACAGATTTTGCGTTTTCTTTGATAAGTGCAAAAATAATCCTCGAGTTTCTCAGTGAAGGAGCAAAATGGCACCCAGTTGACCTCAACTCTGCAACAATGTGGCTTCCTTGTTAGCAAATCTTAAAGTGATCCTTATGTATCTCACTGATGAGGCCTGTGCTTGCTCCTCATAGGCCTAACAGCCTCTCAGCCTTTTTAGCAATGTTACTGGGAACACTATGTTAGGCTGAACAGCTGTTTTTGTGTCACAATGCTAATGTTGCAGGGTTATGACCTCCTTTCAGTAGCACTCAAGAAACAAATGACATCATTGCTCCAACTGCAGCACTCATCCCCTCACCCAACCTTCTATCTTTTTTTCTAAAGGAAAGTTGTCTATTGAGCTTCTTTTGGGGTAGTAATTTTCTCATCAGTTACAATTATGGGAAAATAATAATTTTCTACAAGGGACAGACTTAGATTATGAAATGCGCAGGCTAGGAAAATGGCAGTTACGTCTGTCACTGTGGTAACTTAGTGTCTAGCTGACCATGGCTGTGTCCAAAATCACTCCTTATTTTCTATATAGTACACTACATTTACCCTCTGCCATTTCATTGCGTGTCCAAATGCTTAGTGTGTAAATATATCGCCTATATAGTGCTCAGTGAAAAAAGTATATGGCATGTGAACTACTTTCTGCTAACATTCCCACAATGCAAAAAAAAGTCCAAAATCTTGATTTGCTGCTCAGTATTGAGGAAACTATTTAGTGTCTATTATTATGTAGAGAACAGTGAATGAGTGAATAAGGGAGTGGTTTCGGAAACTGCCCATGTTTTTGTTTTACTGCAGTTGATTTAAATGGCTTGGCTGAATTGTGGCGAGCCCTTTGCTTGTCATTGCTTTGTTTTAAAGCTGTCACTAGTGCAAAGCTGGTTTATGTGAACCCCCTGTTAGCCTTGTGTATGCAGCGTCATGGTCCATTTCCATAACAAAGCCACCAAGTCAGTATTTGCATTATGAGAGCCAAGGATTTGTTGTCAGCACAACAGTTTCCAAAAAATACATTCTTAAATGCTTATGCTTTAAGTGTTTTGTCAGGTCAACTTCACATACTGTAGAGGTGCTTTGTTATATGTACTGTAAATTATGGTAAGTATGCTCGTTAGGACTGATCTTTTGGCATGGGGAACATATTAGTATCTGCCCTGTGCAACATCAGCTGTTTCAGACATACAACTGTGACAGAGCTTACTTTGTGAAATAAAATCATCCTGCACTTTTGAAATTGACCTCAGAAAAAGTGGCCACTGGTAATGCCAAGGACTTAGCTTCTAAGGTTGATTGCTCAGTTACAGCACCATGTCACTGCTGATGTAACACACACATGTTCCATCATGACGTGATGATGCTTGTTTGTAAAAACCTGTCATGCTAGTATCAGATTGTCATTACGTAAACACATTTTTTATGCTGTGAATGCAGGCAGTGTAACTTGGTTTTAAGTGAAATGTCAGATACATAACTTCACTAATCTAAACTAGTTTGGTTGCCTTACAGACAACATTGACAATGTTGGGCCATAACAATAGTAATGCCAACACTATCTGGCAAGGACTCCACTCTTCAGGAATATAGTGGGCAGATATGCTTGGACTCTTACCAAAAACCATAAGCACACAGTCTTCGTCCAGACAGTGTTGAGTGTTCAGTTCAGCCATATGAGTCAGAGGAAATGCCTGCCCCTCTAGAGATGTTATTTCAGATGCAACATGCACCATGTTCACATTCAGCCTCTCCTCTAGAGCAGATGTAATACGGTCCTCTGGGTCACACTTAACAAATATAAAACATTTATTCATGTGGTCTTTATCCAACTACGCTGCCTATTGCTGTATGTAAACTGAGCAGACTGAGCTGTGCAGATGATGCCATACATTATTTATCATTTGAAATTTACAGACTTCCCCTTGTGTACAGTGAATCTTGAATCTACAGGGCCTTCATGTTGTTCGATCATCAGTGACTTCAGAGCCTCAGTAATGCAATAGTTTAATTTGAGAATCAGAGGAGTCTTGCTCTGTAAACTCTGCACATAGCTATCATTCCTTGTACCTAACAGAGTGTGTGTATATATATATATATATATAGGCAGTAGTCTGGTGTTCGATGCGCGTGCAGCTCCTTATTGCTCTTTATGTCCAACAGTCGTGAGATAAAATAATGTTTCTTGTGGCTCTGGACGGCTCAGCACAAATTATCTACCCTGCTCCTAACCAGGCTTAATACTTGAAAAACGTGAACAGTGATTTTCATAAGAACTATAAGATTACTGTACAGTTAGTAAATATTAAGGGATTACAAAAATCATATAAAAGATATTGGATTCAACTTTTAGGCCAGGTAAGTTCTTTTCATTAGAGTTTTTGTACTGAATGAGGACACCAATTTAAACTAGTAAGCAATCTCTATAAACAGATAACTGTATAAGAATGCAGGATCCATAGGCAATGAAATAAGATTTTGGAACTGGAAGCATTCTGCTTTCTGTTTGTAGTCGAGTTGTAGTCTGAGTGGTAATGACCAGTTACATTTGAACAGGCTTTGGTTGCATAAAAGTAAACAGTCCATGTAGAGAGCAAAAGAGGCAGACTGTATTGACTGGAAAGCGACCCTCGAACCCATCAGTTATCATGTGATGAAGATAATTGAGCTTTTTATTTGTTTTGTTTGTTTGTTTAAAAAAACTGCATTCATAGGCATATATCTGTTTATAGCAATTAGCCAAAATTTCGTCTGGACCCTAATTGGCCTGTAAACAATGACCAGTGCATCGATGAGGAAGTCTTGGCCCAGATATCCACTGACTACACCAGATGCCTTGAAATATTGTATATTGTCCCCAGAATTCTTCAGCTTTCTTCCATTTTGTTGAGGGTTCAGAGTAAACAGTCCTGTGATAATTTCAAGTTTAGCTATCTTTAGGAAATATACAAGACCTGGTATTATTCTAAGGTTTACCTGTGATGTGTGGAATGATGGCTAAAGACACAGATCTTGTGTAAACAGCAACAACCAGCCATTAAACTACAAGACTAGTATGACATGAAAACACAGACACACACTGCCAAGGCTGTGTTCACACCTTTCTGATCTTATCACGAGCAGTGTAGGAAATTACATGATGATGGTTGGTGTAGTTAATTGTGTACAGCACAGATCCCCTTTTGATCACAGATGTAATGTCTTGGCCAAACATCTTGGATCAAGTCCAGTGGAAAGTGCATTAAACCGTAGTTCCTCTAACGACCACTATACTTGTTACTGTCCAAGTCAGCTCAACCCAGGCGTCATCAATCAAAAATTTGGATTTTGTGTGTGATTGTTATCAGTTTTGTTAAAGTTAAATTATATGCTTTGGTCAATGTACTTACTATTACTACAACTACTCCTTACTACTACACAATTTTTGTGTTCTATCTATATTGAATTTTTTTTTATCTTAATACTTTAATCCTATGTAGCTTTATCCTTAAAATGTAGCTTCTTGCGTACTAGAAGCCATCTTTTCAACAAGTCCTTCAAATTAAACAACCAAATATGTAGTTTGATCATGCACTCCAGTTTTCTAATCTGGCAGGTTTAGGTTTAAGCACAAAAACAATTGGTTTAGGGAAAGATCATGATTAGTGTTAAAACAATCACTTTACTAAGGTTAGAGAAACGTGATATGGGTAAAGTTACTACTTCCTTAAAGTTAGGCGACCTTCGTCATCATGGCTACAATAATAAAGTAAAGGTTAGGCAATGATTGTAGTTGCATTTTTCTTTTAAAATTGTAGAAGTTGGAAATGAACATCACCTGTGGCCAGGAGAGCTGGCTACGAATCTATGAGTTTCAATTAAAAAGTTTAAAAGAACACAGTAACTTTACATATTTGATACAGTGTGTACCTGTGTGCTTATTTGAGTCCCAAAAACCCTTCATCAGAGCTGTCGCTGTGCGCAAATAGACTACTGCACCCGAGTCGCGCTTTTGCACATCACGCTTCAACATCAGTTTGGTCTGTAAATACTGAAACATCACAGCAATCGGTGTCCCCAAATACTTTTGATTAACACATAATAATTTTTCCGTCCAACATATAGCAGTAACGGGTCATCAATAGTCTATTTATTTTCATTGTTTTTCAGACTCAGCTGGAGCGTACAGTGTGTGCACACTGCTGTTTATAGTTCATAAGTGTGGATGCTCATATTGTTATGTTTAAAGTATTAGTTATTGTTATAGTATTGTCCTTAGTGTCGCCGCCCTTTTACATACCTATAATCATATACAGATCCAAACTCTCTCTGTATTTTACTGGTGAATAGGACACACCAGTGTATAAGATGCACCCCAATGAAAAAATATTGCGTTAAAGGTGCGTCTTATACACCCATTTTTATGGTGTATTTTTAGGTAAGTAGAGTGCACATCCCCCTGCTCAGAGGTGGGTATACCGTAAACCTGCATATACACATCACTACACCCCTGGTCGCTGTCTTGTTACTTTGAGAGACCCTGCATAGGGGTCTTGATTGAATCAACCCTGGTCAAGGACAATGTGTCTGGAGCTGGCTTTGTTATGGAAGTTGTGGAGACTTTGTTATCATTCTGGCTCCATTAATTCCAATTCATTTTAGCTGTGTGATAACTAGCAGCGTCTGCTTGTCTGGGCTCTCACAAGTCAGTGTGCTGTGTTTCTAGATAAACACGAAGCCTGCTGTGGGAGGTTCTTCTTGTCTTGTGTGCTCTCATGAGTTGAAAGGGAGGACAATGATTGGTGCCAAACCTCAAAATTCAGTGCTCTGAGGTTAAATATGACAAGTACTGTATTTATCTATAAGGAGAGAGGATAAAGCAAATCTAGACCCATGCACATTTTAAAATGCGCTATACCAGCTTTTTACCATAGGCTTTTACTTAAGGCTGTGTTTTGGTGACAGACAAGCTTAACCATAGTATGAGGAACTTCTGCAATATAGCTGCTTTAGCCCATTTCTAGCTTATACTGAGTGAGTCAAAATGCTCATATTCTGACAAATTTTACACAGTGACCAAATCAATAACTATACCAGTTAAGTCATGAACTTTCTGTCATCTACTGTAGAGAGAAATTAATATGCACACGGTCTCAATATTAAGTTACAGCATTACTATAGGTGAGCCAGATGAGTTTGTGTGGTGTGTTTCAGGCTCATTATGGTCTGTGACAGCTTCTCTCTTCCATTGTAGCCTTAAGAAAAACAGCATTTAGTATCTTTAGCATAAGCAAATGTTCATACATTACTTGCTTATCTGTTTTGTAATTTGTGAAAGGGTTATTAGCATTATTTAATGGTAGATATATTGTAATATTTCAAGATAGACATATTTTAAAAGTATATTTGACCTACAATACAGTATAATTGCACACTTTTAAAACTTGGTTTTATTTGACAGCAGTCTCTAATCTTATATGATTAAGACTGAGGCTTGAAAATTGGCTCATTTTGGTAAGGTGGCACTCTCATTTTCACAAGGTCTCTTTGTCTAATGTCACAGTTAAGCAGATGTGGGTTATGTTTGTGGGAGCAGGAGTAAGAACTATTTTGGATCCCTCACTCTTCTTTTTCTCTCACACACACATAATATTCTGTCATCACATGAACAAAATTACCTAACAGCATGGTCATGTGCCATTAAGGCAACTTGTTTGTACAAATAAACAGTGAACCATAAAATTTGACTTGAGTCATGCAAGTTTGAACCAAGTGTGAGTTCACATCATGATTCTGAGGAGTCAGCAGTCAAGTCTTTTGGCATAATGTAGAGTATATTGAAAACATGCTTACCATATGAATGTTTGATTGGTGAAATATGTGCCATGTCAGAGCCTAAAAATGTGACAAAGTCAGCAAAAACAATCAGATACATGTACTTTCTGGAAAATCCTAAGCAACTTTGGTGCAAGTTTTTATTTTTATCACTGGGCAGAATTTATTCCAAGTGTTTTGCTTTCACTGACCTTGTATATTTCAACTCTGTTCACCATGAGAGAATCTTTTTTAAAAACAAAGTTCTTGCCTTTCTAAAAGGAGAGCATTTACTTTCCCAAGGACAAAGGAGGAGTTTCTGTTATGTGGTGGCAACATGATTCATTTTCTCACACTTTAATTGTGAACGATCTGACTGTAGCTTCCAGTGTACCGTTGTTATAATACAGAAAAGATAGAAGTCTGTGTCAGTAATTAAACGTGAAGTGTATTCATCATTGGAACTATAGATTATCCTTATCTGCAGTTATTATGTATGGATATTTTTCATGCAGTTAGTTGTGCATCTAAGACAGAAGCATGAATTTCCATGCAAGAAGAGTTACCTTGCCTGCCATCACACCACTTTGTCTGCAAAAGCGGGTAGGAATCTTACACAGATCTCCTCTGTACGGTCTCATTTTCTTCTGTCTCTTTTTGTTCCTGTTCATGATCATTCTAATTTTCAGTTAAGGCTGGATGTATCTTCATTAATTCATAAATGTTTTAAAATTTTCTTCATAATATTTCTAGTCTAAATTATTTTAACTGAGTTATTTATTTATTGGGTTCTTTACACATTTTACTTGACCATGAATTATTTTTAATGCAGGCGCTTTATGTATTTTGGAAGATCGTATGAAACACAGGAAAAACAGCGGCTGATTATTTATTGTGCTGTGAATATAAACGATAAATGTGCAGTTAACTTTTAATATAAAACAATGCTGAACAAGCCATCCCACATAGTAGGACCAGAGTCGGAGCAGACAGCTGTATTATATGTGGAGCAGCACTTGGTTAGTGAGTTGTTTCTGTTAACTTCTGAGAGTTGTTCACATATTTTAAAAAATTAGATCAAAAACTAAATGTAAAATCCTGCTACATTGTTTTTATAGATTTATACATTCTTGCTGTCCATCTTCTTATGGCTTGAAGCTCACTTTTACATGATGTTGTTATCCTGTATATTATGCTAATAGTGAAATCACTTGTTACTGAAAGATGAAACCTGAAGTGTAAACCACACAGAAAGTTGAAATTTGAGTGAAAGGGTAGATCTGTGCAGCAAATGGCGCTTTCTTGCAAACCATGTATAGGTAGTATGAGAGGCATAATGTGTTTATAAAGGGGATCATGTGCAAAGCTACAATGTTCAAAATGTTCATAGTCATCTCAAGCCACCTCAAATATCTTTTTCATTTCAGATCTTAGTGTGTGCAAATGTGCAAATCCAATCCCAGCAAAATAATTATAATAAAAAATAGGAAAATAATCTTAACATGTTTCAACTAATAACCACATATCAGCTCAGCAATATTTTTTACTGTCTGAAGTAGTAACCAGCTTCCCAGCATGCTTATCAGCGTGGCTTGATAACATTTGTCTTGCATTGTAATTCATCTCTTTCTTAGTGCACACTGAAGGCTTTTACTGTAAAGCGATTTTATGAAAAGTACTCTGTATTTTGTGGTCTAGCTCAGTTTCAGCACTCAGAGCACTAATAACATGGTTAATGGTTGGGAGCCCACCAATAATGCAGTAAGAAGTGTAATTGTTAAGGTGTAAATGCCATGAGGATCTTGGAGGATGTTTCTCAACAGTTTTCAGAGATAGACAAAGCTGGAGGCCACCTCCTTCTTTACCATCACTCAATGATAGAGCTGCAGCTGTGGGAGTGTAGTTCAAGGCTAAACCAGAGTAGTCTAATTGGCAAAACGGCTCACACCGTCCTGTCCTTGAGATAAGGTCTAATAAAGCAGTCTATGCTCAACAAGACTATATTTAGTGCATGCTCAATGTCTGGATTTACTCTGCCTTGTTCAGTCATTTTTTCTTTTGACTTTTCATTGAAAGGCCTTTATAATACAGAACATTATGTTCTGTGGATCTCATCTTTATGATACAGATGAACAGTCCCTGTGGCACTGGCATTAATGTGTGTTGAATGTGGCAGTTGGTGGTCCAATAGTATTGGCAAATACAGCTTATTGCATATCAGTATCAGTATCTGCCGGCTGATGTAACACGAAATACCAAAGATAAGATTGCGATAATTTAGAAACATTTCATAGTTCCATCAAAGGACACTGGTGAGTTTATTTTTCTAACATTAAAATGTCACTCAGTGTACAATATATCTTGGTCACAGTTATGTAATATATAAGGGATAATACCTAACAAGTTGTATGTGCTTGTAATGGATGAAGCAGACCACTTGCAAACAAAATGTCACATGAAATAAAATTAGAATACAATTAGTTTATTTAGCCATACAACTCATTTTGATCTTGCCTTCCTGTTTTAAATAGCATTAAAATGTAGTTCCTGAGCCTTTAGAATAACCCGTTTTGACGACATATATTTTGACTTGTTATAGTTTGAAAAACACAGGTGTTACTAATAACATTAACAATGGCTCTGATGTATTCTAGTGTCTCAGTAAACCAGGACCCTGAAACTGAAGCTATACTGTATATATATAGTATGTGTTTGTGTGGTTTTGATCACATGTCCTCTCTCCTCTCCTCTGCATCTGTACCTCAGACCCACTACCAGCTTCACTTAGGAGTTAACTATCTATTTTTTCGTATCTTGCTTTCCTTACTTAGAATGTAATACTGGTGCTATAATTTTGAACAGTAAACAAACACCCACATCATGCTGTAGGTATCTGGTTATACTGTCAGATTACTAAAACTTAATCTATGCGTCCCAGCCAATCAGAATGAATAATTCTTAGTGGCCATGGTGCAAACAAATTTAAATGTATTTGTTTATGTCTCAAAAACAAATATTGGGAGGTGGCATAGGCCTAGTGTACCTGCATAGTCAGAATATATTTGTACATCTATTAAACACCACCCTCCAGCAGGTCAAGGTTTGTGGAGGTTCATCTCGTTCATTCAGGTAGCTCAATATCAAAATATAATTAAACTGCACACACATTTTGGCCACATTTTTAAAAGAGGCATCTCATTTTGGTGTCCCTGACTTTTGGCAGTTCCAAAAAGTTTAGTTCATATTTTTAGTTGAATAGCTGAAGACAATTTCCCATATTGCCCTTTTAAAGTGAGGGACAATAATCAAAGAGAAAAGTAACTCTCCAGGTAACATTCTTTTATTTTGCACATTACAACATAAAAGGAGTACTTGACTGACATGATGTAGGCAGACATGAATGTTTTCCAGGTGAAAGTATGTGTACATTTGGATCAGGGCTACTTACTGATGAATGCAGCTCTGTGTTCACAGATAACGACACCATCAGTTTACACAGCATGTTACCTTGCATGGTAATTCATTAAAAACACTTCAACAATGATTAACAGTACCATTCCCTCAGTGCTGTCAATTAATCTGTGGTGAAAATGATGCATAATGATACAATAATTAGTTTGTAGTTCATTTTGATGTACTACAATAATGATTATTAGACCCACCTGTTGCATTTACAGCATTTACTCTATATTTTTCAGTGGAAGTGAAAGTTTACACTTGCTGCTTTTAAAATGTCTCATGTGGCACCTCCCTGAAATGTAACTTGAGTAATAGAGCTCAACAAGATGCTGAAGTTTTACTTAAGATTTTACATAATCTACTGTACATACAATTTAAACATAAAATTGCATTTTACATGACAGTCCCATTACATCAAATGGAAAATCTTGGATGTCTTGCATGTAATTTTGTTTGGATATTATGTTTGGAAACAACATCTGGTTCAATTCTGCATGGCTCAGACATCAGCTAACTTAATTAGTGAATCTAAAACAACCTGCAAAATAGGATTCATTTCTCCTTGGTGCTGTGCCTTTCTTCTAAACAGCTTTTGATTGCAAACCACGCAAACACAATTTTGGTGCCTTAGGCCAAACAATCACTATTTTACATCAAATAATTGGGAATAATTATGTCAATTAATAAAAAATATAATGCAAAATGCTATCACGGTATCCATGGAGACAGCAGTTACATACAGGGGACACTGGTCTGCTTTTGTGGCTCTGACAATAGTCCACTCTCTCCAACAGCAGTATCTTGATAATAAAGCGCTTCCCAAAAAATGGCTGACATTCTGTCACATCAGGACACTTGTAATGCACTTAACTCAATCTATCAAGACCCTCCCTTTCTCTATCTCCCTTACTTATTTTTCTAAATTTGCACACACACAGTTTAAATCCAGCAGTGTGGACTTTTTAGGCCAGTATTTTCCCAGGAAACACCAAGGAGACCAACATTTTTTATGGAAAGCTACAATTGTGCTGCAGAGATAAAACCTTTACAGCAAATGGCAGGGATGGTATGTTTAAACTGATGCCATCACAGGCCTCCATGTGATTTCCTTTTCTTTGTCACTCTGCCATGATTCTGTAACTGGTGCAACTTGGTCAAATGTTTGTATGCACATTGTCCACCATCTCGACCAAAGAACACAGTAGTTTCTTCTTTACATAAAAGCATATGTAGTAACACAATTTATAACAAAATTGTCTGTGTAGCACTTTATAGTTGCCCTCACTCTTCCACTAATAAAACAGGTTTTTGGAAGCAGTGCAGTTTACCCACTCATTGATCGGTTTCCCTTGTTGTTTTTTGGAAGCTCGTCTTAAGTTAATCGTTAATAAATTGAGTTTTGGGTTCGGATCTCTTGTGTTTTGGTATATTTTTGTTTGTGTTGTTTTGTTTGTTACGTCCCCACCCCTAGACACAATCGGGGTCGTAACAAAGGCTATGATCTGAGCATTATGGTAAAAATTGTATCTCTTTCAAGGAGAATTGATTGTCTGTCTTCATCCAAATTTTAAAAATTGCATAAAACTAACTCTAACTGCATCTGCAATGCTCGTGGAACAAAAAGGTTTTCCTTTTTATGCTACCCTGTTCCTGGTGAAATGTGATGCCTGAATGATTTGATTTGGACAATTCCCAGGAAACCACTTTTTTTACAGCAACTCGGCTGGAATCCAGACTAGATGCAGTCATCACCAGCAGTGCAGTGAATACATATCATGTACAGTTTTTATCTCGTTTTTTTTCTCAGTTTTTTTTTTTTATGTATATCATTTTTTTGCAATATTATGTCAAGGTTTCTTGTGATGAAATGAATATGCAGTGTGTATAACCCTTCACAGTAGCTGCTGGAGTAATCTGTTTAATACCAATCTTCATCTTTGTTAGGCAACTATAAACAAAGATATTTGTCTTTGAAGGCTCCACACAGGCTGATTAAACACTAAGTGGTTTACACTGAGAGGTGATGTCATTGCTTATTTGCTGATGGCTCCTTGAGGGCACTAACCCCAGCCCCGTAGGAGAGCTCTGACCTCCTTTCTCTTAACAAAAGATATCAGGGCTCATCCTCCCTGGCTTTAAACTACCAATAGAACTCTCTGAGAGAAAAGAGACAGCCATTTGGTTTTGCCCCTGTCTCTGTCCCCCCCCACCCTCCCTCCCCTTCTCTCCGCACCCGCCTCTGTCAACTTTAGACTTAGTTGACCTAACTAGCATTACATTTAACAAGCACCTTTGTAATTGCTCTCTGGGCTCTTGCAGGGCATTATAGTGGTAGCTCTGCTTGCCATGGGTGTGTGAATGTGAATAGAGAGGGGGTTGGAGCCTTGTGTGCCTCTCTCACTCTCCACCCCCTAGTGAATGAGGAGAGTGATCTCCGGCTTCTTGACTTTCAGTGGTGCATAAAGTTTGCAGGTGATTTGGTATCGAGCCCCAGTGATACGGATATGTGTGGAATCAGGAAAGCTGTGTGCTAAGAGGCAGTTTTGTCTAATTACCTTCTTTCAGCACCACTGCAGCACAGAACCAGAGAGAGGGAGTAAGAGAGAGACTCACTGCTTCCCAGCTGACACTCACTGTGTTGTCTAATGCATGTTTTTTATATTTCTCACTATAGCTCTCCTTTGCAATGCTGTGTAGTCAGTCATATATAGGTTACAGAGCTTGCCCAAACTCAGAATTGTGCGTGGCTCCAAACAGGGGGGTAAGTTCTACTTTCAGATAGATTAATTTGTTAATTGTTTGATGTCTCAATGTGGTATTGCAAGATTACTTGTTTCCCTCAGAAGCTGAAGTCTTTACATCATGATTTGCACATTGTTCACTGCTTTGTTGGGCTTTCATCAGTTTTGATTCTCTGAATATTTTGTTGCAGACCATTTCTGCAATCGTCTTTTGGTTAACTGCTGTATGTGGGACAAACTAATTAATTTGATACTTTTCTGTACTTACTACCACAAAGCACTCTGCTCACAAGTACTCCTTTAGGGTAACAAAGAAAAAGTATCCATTCCTCCTGAATGGTTAAATGGTTGTTAATTTGATCATTCTCTTACAGGTAATCAAAGTTTATAATGAAGATAACACCAGCAGAGCAGTAGAGGTTCCCAGTGACATCACTGCCCGGGACATTTGCCAGCTGTTCGTCTTGAAGAACCACTGCATTGATGATCACAGCTGGACTCTTTTTGAACACATCTCCCATCTGGGAATAGGTAAGTGTTTGTTTTATTCAATGTTGGCATCTTTTTGTGCAAATAGTAGCAGTTGCATTGTGACGAGAAAATAAAAATCTCCATAACAACATGACAGCTCACTGTTTTGCTGACTTCAAAATGGATTTTCTGTAAAGGTTTGGTCCCAATCTAACAATCTAAAATGTCACATGTGGCTTTTAGCATTTTAACCTGAATGTGAAGAACTTAACCTAAACAATTTAGTTCAGGTTAAGGATTGATGGCCTAAAAGTTGTACATGAAACAAACGCCTCCTTGATTTTGACATATTTATAGTAAGTGCTAGTATTAATCATGTGATGGTAATGTTAGTCCAATGGGCGAGGTTTGCTTGGTTTGACGGGAGGAGTGGTTGTAGGAACTCTGTGTGCTGTTGAATATAAAGCCAGAGGTGAATGAGGTGAACTGGTAGTTTATCCACTGGCATTACATTAGTAGAGAGGTAGGACAGTGCATCCTTGAAGACATCACTGTCTACATTGCAGTGTTTTCTCCCGCTTGTATAACTCTCAGTCTTTCAAGTATTGCCCACATGGCTGTTGTTGTTGAATCAGATTGCTGTATGGTCTGCTTTTCTCATCAACATCACATGTTGCTGCTGACTTGATCCCATTTGATTTGAAGGACTGTCAACTATCAATCTGTCTAATATATGACATTGAAAGCATCCCGCAATCTTAAATGAGAGCTCCCAAGTCCATGTGACAATATGATTGCCAAAAATAGTTCTCTCAATACAAAATTCATCCAATTGTTCTGTTAGTCATCAATGCTTGTTTTTTAAGCATCAAAGCAACACATTATTACTGGTTAGTGAAATAAACATAAAAATGTTTTATATGATAGGGCTGTTTTTTTTTTGTTTGTTTGTTTGTTTTGCACAATCCTCAGATCAGATCATAATTCATTTACAAAACTGGACCTCAGTGGGTCAGTCATTCAATCATGTCTTAGTTGCTTCTTGTCTGGTGATTTCTTTGCCCTGATGTTGGTGGTAGTTCATGATTCATTGTTCAACACTGCTTAACATGTTTGTTTGGGAAAAAAAGCTTTCTGTTAATTCAACAATCATTTTAAATTTTAGGAAATAATTCATGTTTACATAATGTCGCTTGACTTGTGAGTCATGCTGTCCCTAATAGGTTACACATTGATATAAGGTTAATAATCAATCTACGTGACTTGCTTGAAGTAAAGCAATACAACACTTTGCCTGAAAGTCTTCCACAGAGATTAGTGTATTATAATTTCTGTAATTTTAGTGTTTCATTGCAACATATACTGTTTGGTCTCTTTTCCCTGTAGAGTAGTGAAAAGCCAAGGTTGACTTCCCATTCATTTTGTTTCCCCATTATGTCACTAGAGAGAACCATTGAAGACCATGAGTCTGTTATGGAGGTGCTATCAGGCTGGGGGATGGACACAGACCACCGGCTGTATTTTAGGAAGAATTATGCTAAATATGAGTTCTTCAGGAAACCGCTGGTGAGTTTGTGAAATCTGTTATAACCAACCCACCTGTAGTTCTTTCACTTATATGTTTTACAGTATAGAGTGGTGTAATAACTGATGTTGCTTTCATTTTGGCAGGACTTTTTCCCTGATCACATGGTCTCCATATCCAGTGAAACCAATGGGATGGTGGATCACTCTCAGCTTATAGAGGTATTAAGTTCTTATGTTTACCATGCACTCTCTTTGTTCTTGGGTGGCAGTTGTGAGGCGCTTAGCCTCTGTCATAGTGTTGGTGTGTTAACTTGATATATCTACCGTACACACCCATCTATGGACAAATATTTCTCTACCCAACACAGACCTTTCTCAACTCCAGCACATGTCCCGAGATCCATGGACACCTCCATGCCAAAGAGCAAAGCAGGAAGTCGTGGAAGAGGTTCTA
Source organism: Scomber japonicus (assembly GCF_027409825.1). NCBI lineage: Eukaryota > Metazoa > Chordata > Actinopteri > Scombriformes > Scombridae > Scomber > Scomber japonicus. The sequence goes on from NC_070588.1 coordinate 16,803,048, forward strand.
TTTTGTCTTGCGAAGGTCAGGGCTCTATTTCTCCAATAAAGGAACTTCCAAGGTCAGTAAACCAAATCTGAATGGAACCCTAAATCTTCCACGAAGTCTTAGGAGAATCAAAAGCTATATAAAAAAACCCAGAAAACTGCATACTGTGGGTATTTTGTTGCCTTTTGCATTCTGTTGCATGCAGCCCCCATTTTGCTATGTTATTGCATATTAGTCCACATGTTTTTTTCTATGACTTTTGTTTGTTTTCTATGACTATTTACACAGAAAAGTACTAAGAAACTAAATTGTATGTTGCCAATTGGAAAAAAATCTTGAACTTATTAGTGAAGATGCATGCTAGTCCTTTGCTTATACACTATGGGGTTGCATGTCCATCATCTGAGCTGTATAAATCTCTGTACTGTATAAATCTCACTGATGTTTCAAGAGGGCAGTGGAACAGGTTGAACTTGATTTTCCTAAGGTCAGCTGTCATGGCAGCCAGGCAGAAACAGTACTCCAAATGCTGCTGACAAGTGAAGCTTATACCTAGGCACCAGCCATGCCAACACAACCACTTCTCAACTGCTTTCATTTCTTACAACAGAAGACCTTTTGTTGTCAAGAACAGTGAGGCTTTGGTTTGGTGCCCACTTTTACTCTAGTTGGTTTACCATTCATATGTGGTCTTGGTCAGACACATATCTAGTCAGTCAGCACAGACCCCAACAGCTGTGGCATTACTTTAAATAAGGAAGTGGGAACGATGTGTCACATGAAAGCTGAACAATGGTAGTCTTTGTGCTTCTTTTTCTCTGGAAATGTATCTTTGGCACAGTGACTGTTGATACTGCCTCAGTATAGGCCCTATCACTTTGTCTAAATGTATCCTTATCGCTTTCTTCACATTTATATGTTAACCGCACCCAGAGGGACTGATAAAACTGTTATTTATGAATAAATAGGTATTGTTTAAGCGTGATAGGCTTCATGTCTGGCTTAAAAGAGCTTTTTTGTTTATTCTACCCAGCAGATCAGATTCAGATCATAATATAGTTTGATTTAAATACTGGTGCTATTTATCCACTTTTTATCTGCAGTTTTAGTTTTGCCAGTTAAAGCATGCCACATTAATTTCTAAAAGTAAATTACTTTCTTATGCATTATTTTGTTCTTTTTGTCTTCCTCACATTTGTGACCATACAGTAAAATAAACTGAATGAGCAAGACAGATACTAATACACATAAACACTTGCATGCGTCTCCATCCCTCACATGAATTTGAAGCTGATTTGCAGGCTTGTTGAAGAGGTGAATACTTTAAACCCAACTCCTTCATTTGATGTTGCATAGATGTTCATATCTGTACTGTACTTTAGTTTTATTAAGGCTTCCCTCTGTTTTACAGGAACCCAGACATCTCCAGTTCATTGCTGACTTTAGTGACAGCAATGTCTACACTGTTTTTTCTGCCAAAAAACTGCATGGAGCACCTACAGATTTTGGCTTCTGTGTCAAGGTACCGTTGCTTTCTTTGAAGTATTGTAACAAGGATTGTTGCCATAAAACAGAGAAATGTCAAAACTGTACAAAAGGCGCAGAAGTAGTGTATTGATTCCCAGTGTTTTGAACTCTTTTTGTCTCCTTGTAACATCTTTCTCCAGTCCACAAAGTGTAGTTCAGCCCGGGACTCGAAGTTGCTTTGTGCGGATGATGAGCAGACCAGGACATGCTGGATCACGGCCATGCGCTTGTTAAAGGTTGGCTTGCTGATCACTAACTAAGGAATGCTGAGTCAGTGCTAGAATCAGATTTAGCTTTGTGTGGTGGTCAAGGGAAACTATTGAGTGATGCTGGATTAGTGCTCTTGATAGAAGCAGCATATGTTCATTGTTTGAATATCTGCTGGATACAGTTTAGAGAATTAATTGTTCCCCTGCTAGTCTATAAATAGTGTACAGGACCACACAATAGACTGTAATTTACTCCATATTTAAAATTAGGGATTACAATTCAAAATCCTGTTATTTTTCTGTCTTTCAGTATGGAATGGAACTGTACCAAAACTTCATTCAGCCACACCAAAAACAAAAAGCGTCACCAATGGTAAGTTGAAGCTTATATATGTCATGTGATTCTCTTGAAACTTAAATGATTTCATCAAGACTGTCATGTCTTTTAAGCTGCATTTGTCGATGTTTTATATTAAAATGGTAACAAATTACTTCAACAAAACAGCGATGTCCACAATACCACCCACCTTTGCAGTTCATTTCAGTTGTATGGCGCCTTTTGGCCTCTTTTAGCCTAGGTCATTGTTTTGGTATGTCATCCCAAAAACTACTGTTTTCAAGTATTACTGTGTTTATAAACCCACTGTATCATATGTTCCCAGCAATAAATAGCAAAAAAAGTTAGCAACTATCTGGTGAACATTTGGGGCCCTCCATAAAAAAGGGAATGTACATGTCAAGGGGCTTATCTTAATATATTATTATATTGAACTAATATGGATCATCTACAAGCAAAAGGGCCAGATGCTTTGATGGAAAACATAAGACACAGAATTAAAAGAGAGTTAATATTGGACTTGAGTGGCCAGAAACACAATTCCAAATGTGTGGTAATGTTGTTCTGCATTTGCTGAATGTGTACATGAGCAGCTGTTTGCTATCATGTTCACCATTACAACTTTATAAGGTGATAATCAATGTTATGTTCTCACCTTGTTCGGCTGCTCCAAATGACCAAAAATACCAATTAATATGGCTTTAAAGTTGTATGCCTTTTAATATATGCTGAAGCTAACAGTGTTGTAATATAATTGTATAGGGCAAATGAGGCACCTTCAGTGTGTTAATGTAGGTTTACTGTCCCAGAATAGCCTCAGGCTTTACTGGGAGTATTTTTGTGGCAGTGAACAGTCTATTTATGGGTTTTGGACATGTTCGTGAACCCTCTGCTTTCTAAAAATACAATGATCAGCTGCTCTCAGATTTAACAACTCATCACCTCTTCTCTGCTGTCAGAGGGTCATATGTGACCAACAGCCTTGCCAAAAGGATTAGCCACAAAGATAGGAGAGCACATGAATGTGCAAATGCAGGGTCAGGCTGCTGAGTCTTCTGCGGTCTACTTGACTGTTTTAGCTGAACATACTACTTTGACAACACTGCTCCATGTCATTGTACTGAAAAGTAAATAAAACTTGTGTTAAATCGAAGGTTAAGTAACACATTTAATTGAAGCAGGATGGATAAGAGGGAAAGGTCTCTATCCTTAAAGCAAACACTGCTCACTTTGTTTCAACCACTCGCAATTGTAAGCTTAGTAGGTGGTAGAGGAACAAATGTGAGATTTAAAAGTCTCTTGGTAATCCTGATAAGAAGAATTTTGTGTGTGCAGTTATTTAGAGTCACTCACAACATGGCAGCTTAAAGCACTGAAATGTGCCCATCTGTCATTCTTTTCAAAGCCAATCTAATCCTTTTTCATGGTAGTATTCTGTCTCGAGTCATGTAGAAATGATGAAAATGGAGTCACATTACTCAGACACTAGATGGCAATACAATCCCACAAGACAGCTTAAGTGAGTCTACTTTCTCTCACCAGTGTACAAAGGAAATTTAACTGTTGTGAGAATTTAATTGTTATGAGAAAATGAAGCAAAAGTCCAGGGATAATTTAAACAAATATAAATCTATTCAGTCAACCCAGAATAATATTTGAATATATTATATGTGCCATTTCAGAGAAGCATTTCAGAGAACTCACTAGTGGCCATGGATTTCTCTGGGCAAAAGAGCCGGGTGATCGAAAACCCGTCTGAGGCACTGTCTGTGGCTGTAGAGGAAGGTCTGTCATGGAGGGTAAGTCAAAAACTTAGACTGAGAAATAACAGATAGAAAAAATTCCCAACAGCGTTAAGAAGAAAATTGGGTTCAGAATCAGTAATGCTTTATTTAATTATAGTAATATTCCTGTTGTTTCACCCATTGTAAACATGTGTTTTGACATGTTGGTGGCCTTGAAGTAAATTAGAATTAGGCTAAAATTCTTCACATATAATGTAATCATATGTTCTTACAATTTACAACCTTGTCACATGTCAAAAAGTAACAACAAGAGTTAAGATGAAGATTTATGTACTGTATTGCCCAAAACACAGTATAGGTAACCATACGTTGGGTTATCACAACAAAATATAACTTCATAAGGTCAGTTGTAAACATCTCATAAAATCTTACCCTTTAGAATAGAAAAGATGAGAAAAACTGGATAAATTAACTTTGTGTTAAAGGGGAACTATTGTGCTAATTTTTGGCTCTTTATTTTTATTCATTAGAGTAGCTCTGCATAATTAAAAGTTATGAAAACGTATTTATCCTATACTAGCCTCCTTTATGGCAGCCCCTCAGCTGAGCCTCTACACCTAACAGGCAGTTTTAGCTCCTGTCTCTTCAAGGCCCCCCTTACGATGAGCCCACCCTGTTTTATAGGCCTGTCTTCAAGAAGCCCTTTGAGGTGCAGTAGTATCAGATTTATGTTAAGTTACTACTGATGAAAACATTTCCTGCTTATGCCACCTCATATTAAAGACTTTTAAATGACTAAATAAAGGGAGCCTTTAATTGAGAAGAATGTACAGGATATGAAATTAGCAGAGCTTTGTAGGCGGTGGTAAAAAACAGTCAACATAACAGCATATGGAGATATATAGAGCTCTTTGTTTAGTGGACCAGTTAGAAAGAAGAACAGTACAAGCAGAAACAGTGATGATGATGTTTGATGAAAAGGTGCAGACAACCAGCACACCTCCAACAGGTAAACTACTTATTTTACTTTGCCCTGCTGTGTAATGGAAAAACACTCACAGCATGCCAGCTACACGAGTCATGGTTTAGCGCGACGACCCCCTAAACAATGGAAAAATGCCATAATGTTAGCTGTGTATAACAGTGAACTTGTGTGCTGTGCATGGAACAGATGGTCATATGAAGAAACCACCGGCCCGGGCTAAAAGTAGAAAAACTATTGGAAACCAAGCGTTCAGAGCTGTCTGAAAAGTGTGTGTGTCTATGTGTGTGTGTGTTTGTGTATGTATGTGTGTGTGTGTGTGTGTGTGTGTGTGTGTGTGTATGTGTGTGTGTGTGTGTGTGTGTGTGTGTGTGTGTGTGTTTGTGTATGTATGTGTGTGTGTGTGTGTGTGTGTCTGTGTATGTGTGTGTGTGTGTGTGTGTGTGTGTGTGTCTATGTGTGTTTGTGTATGTATGTGTGTGTGTGTGTGTGTGTGTGTGTGTGTGTGTGTGTGTGTGTGTGTGTTTGTGCGTGTGTGCGTATGACAGAAACTAAAGAAAAGCATAATAGGTTCCCTTTAAAATGACTTCAACTGGTATTGATGCTCTAACTAATTTCTCCCCTTTTCAGAGAAAAAGCTGCCACCGTCTGAGTGGACATGGGAGCCCCTCCACATCACAAAGTTCAGTGTCAAACATAGGTTTGTTAGATGCTTAATATATTATTTCAACTTCCTGTATGTACGCAACATAAAGAACATTTTGTAGCTTTGTCTTGCTTTGTGTTTCAGCTATTCACTTGACTCAGCCCTGGTTCCACGGCAAACTGTCTCGGGATGAGGCTCAGCGTCTTATCACTCAGCATGGTCTTATTGATGGGTAAGCAACTACATTTCACTTTTTTGTTTTTTGATTTGCATTGTGCCATTAAAGACATTTGGCATGTTGGTAATAATTTGACCCCTGGATTTGTTACATGAACAGTAACTACTTTCATTAAAGACTAGTATGGTAGTTGATAAAAAAAAGTTCAGTTAAATAAAATTGATGTCAGTGGAATTCTTTTCACAAGAGAAATCACATGTGTTTTTAACAAGTAGACTACAGAGTTGTACAATAGATAGTTGGTAGTTACAAGATATAATCATTAGGTAAGTGTGATTGATGTGTTCAGAAGACAGGAGAAACATCTGAATTACAATTGTATTATTTAATTAACATGAATTTATCATCAAATTTTGTCCACAGAGGCAGATCATTGGAACCTAAGGCTATGTATCTAGTTGTCCATCTTAGATAGGACTGTAAGAGTCCTATGTCGTTCTTAAAGTATCAGTAAATGCTGCATGATATGTAATTTCTCGCAAATGTTTTAGATTGTTGTTTACTGTAAATTTTAACCACTTAACGCACGCTGTTCCGTCTACGGAACGGGACGGATGTTAGGAGGTAGCCACAAGTTCTTCTGAATGTTTTAAACACCAACCCTTAAACATATATATTCATGCCGTACATCGTTGGAAAGCTTAGATTGTCCTGATTCATTCAAGACCACTCACGAATCATATGGTTGCTCACAGCCGTGATAGTATTAGCGAGTAGCTCGGCTAGCCCCTGAGCTAAGTAAGAAAAGCTATAATGCCTACATACCTTCAAAGTCTTCCCTTTATCCACAACGTTCATCTTATGACTCAGGACTTTCTGTACAGCTCGCCAAATATCCATTCTGCTGAAATATGAAATCCGTTTCCATAAAACCGGAATACTTTCCTCAATATGTCCATGTATTTAGTCCAACACGTAACGTAATAACACAAATAACAAACCATATACGGTCACTTTTACGTCATTTCCTGACCTGCGCGTCCATCTCAGAGTACACGTGACTAGATGTTTACGACCGTGAGCCTCTCCTGCTTCTGACGACACCACACACAAGCCAATCGGTGTTTAGGTTTAGGCAGTACATGTCTCCAAAGCCAATGAGGACATGTGACCGACAACAATGACGACATGGGTTTGATTGACTGCTGTTCCAGCCTATGGAAATATTTGGTGAAATGAAGTTGATAACCTTTTAGCCAATAGTCAGAGGTTTCCAACGGTGTATGACACTAAGCTATTAGTTTGGCTGTCCATAAACAAACTCCAAGCGTAACCGGCGTGCGCCCTGTGCGTAAAAGAGTTGAACCATATATCATTACGCACACGGCATTTTGGTACACGGTTGGTTCTTCTTCGACTTAACATTTGACTTATTCCATAATAAACAGATAGATAGATAGATAGATATGGCCAAACAAAAAAATATGGTTATATGTAATAATAATAATAATAATAATATGGCGTCAGCTTTCATTAGAGACCAAGATTTTGATTGTAGGCAAAGGGGATGTGAAGTTATAGGTGCTTGATTGTGGTTATACAGCTTTGGTAACCAAGTGTCCATTTGGAGTCTCCAAAAAGGACCTGAGGAAAACGCATGGACATACCTGTTGAAAAATAATTCAGAAAAATTCATCTTTTGGTCTTTTGACTCCAAATTTGGACTGCATGAAGCCAAGACATGTGGCTGTGGCCTCATTGTGTCTATATCCTGCTGAGAGGTCACTGAATGTCTGTACACATGTCATTGTAAAGGCAAACCTATGGGCGAGTAAACAACCCCATCATTGTAACCTCTGCCACTCTTTGTCAGTAAGTCACAGAATCACACAGACACTTTTACAAGAATCCTGAGAGTGTTTCCTTTCCAATGATACCAGACACATCTCTGAGTCTCAAACTATGTGGGATCTGTGCTGCTCACAACTTGGGCATGTCGTTTAGGCTAACAACATAAAAAACAGGGGCGTGTGTTAAGTGGTTAAGTTTCGGATAAAAGTGAGGGCTTAGAATAAAAGTGAAAAGTTTTCTTTTTGTTTTCAGAGTATTTCTTCTGAGGGACAGCCAAAGTAACCCTAAAACGTTCGTACTGTCACTGTGCCACATGCAGAAGATTAAACACTTTCAAATCTTACCGGTGAGTACAATCCACTGCCTGTGAAGATACTGTCATCCAGGTTATGGGACATACAGAAGGGCTAAGCCAAGGGCAACTAAACTTGCTTTCGATTCTGTAAGATGTTTCGCCTCTGATCCAAAAGGCTTCTTCAGTTCTGACTGACTGGGACTCTCCACCAGTCAGTCACTGTACTGTATGAGAGGCAAAATGTCTTCAAGCAATTCATGTAATCCTTTTCCTAGCCCTTCAGAAAGTTCAACCGTTTTGATATACAGCTCCAATGTGTTGTTTTGCCATACATTTTATACAAAGTACCTCAAAATATGAGCCTTATGTTGAATAGGTCACTCATTTCTTGTGTGATTCCTTTGTGTGAGGATGATTGCATGTGTATGTGTGCATACTACACTGTAGGTGGATGATGAGGGGGAGTTATTCTACAGTCCAGACGACGGTCACACACGGTTCAGTGACTTGATCCAGTTGGTGGACTTTTACCAGCTAAACCGGGGGATCCTGCCCTGCAAACTCAAACACTACTGTGCCCGAATCACCCTGTGAACAAAAAACCCAAGAGACCTTCGATGGCCCACATGCACCTTAATGTGTTTCTGGACAAGCACTCCCAGTGTTCTTGTGCCTTGAAGAAAAAAGATACTCAGCAAACGTGAACGGCCATGCTAGCTGAATCATCCACACATCAGCATTCATAATGTGGTGGCTGGTCTGTCCTTATTTTTCTTTTTCAGCAAAAGCCGAAATGACAATGTACTGTATAATAACTGACTCGAGTGCTGAACATATGCTATTTTGTCTGGTGGATGTTATTCTTCAGCCTTGTAATGTTCCTATATTTGGTAGTAAATCCATTGTCTTGTACTGTATATAGTAAAGCTAAATGTGTACTCTAAACAGCGTGTGATTCTAACAACATTGTGATACCTATGAAAAAGTTTTTTTAGTTTTTTTCTTAAACTAACAAACAGCAGCTGGTATTTGAAGTTTGGAGTTTTCACAATACAATTGAATGTGTACTGGTGTTACCCCTGTAGCCAAATGGTCATAGTACCTACTACACAACCACACAGTTGATGCATGTCATACACCTCTCCTTCTCCTCTTGTTTATTTTCTGCCTGTTTATTATCATTTATTCATTAAAGGCCAAACTGCCCAAAATTATCTTAAAAAAAAGAATTTCTTATATTTATATACAATATGTTCAGTATGTATATCTATCAAAGCTAATGATGGTTGAATCTATTGTTTTTTTACCACCATATTATGCTGGGAATTATAGGACACCTCTGTCCTGTTAAACCTGAAAAAGACTAAGCTATCTTACTTTTCATTGTCATTGTATCTAAGTATTCAGGTATTTTCTAAGAAAATGATTGTTGTTTTCTAGTTGAGAGATAAAACAACCTCTCAGGAAGTGTCATATTACAATGCCTTGTAAGCTGGACTGATACTGCTGTGGAGAGAAAAAGAGAGGTAATGTACAGGTGGGGAGAAACGGCACACAACCTCACTGGCCTGCAATGTACATTCATTTTAAATGTATGTGATTAAATGAAAGGTTTGTATTACATGAAATTAGTTTTGAGCTCGCTCAAGAGCAAGGGCAGTGAAATATATCAATTTTAAAATTAAAGCCATTAAGAAGAAAAATCAGAAATACTCTATGACTGATTTTATCTTATTATTATCTGAATTAAATGTATATTGAATTTTTATTTTTTATTTTATTTTACTAAAAGTCAGGTGTACTGTTTGTAACACCTGGGTAGGTTGTATTTTGATGTTTTTACCACTGCTGTGGATACATACGGTGTTGGATGATGTTTTGCAAAAAAGGTAACAATGAATCAGCTTTTAAAAACAAAGCAATCAAAATCACTGACATGATTGAAATGACCATTTTTTGTTTAAGTTTTTTTTCTAATAATGCATTGAACAATGAATGTCATGGACTGCGTAGTTTTATATATAAACAAAGTCTGTAATATATGGTTTTGTTTCACTGATTGTCACATTTAAAAATACACTACAATGTAAGAACACTGCAAGTTAAAGCCATATTACAGTACAGTGGGTTTCAGTGGTTTTGCTGCATAGTGTGCAGCTCGGTAAAAACTAAAAAGCTCAGACATCATAATATTGATTTTATTTCTATAGCACAATTCATGGATAAAATGTTACAGAAAGCTCTTAAAGCATCGAGTCATAGCATTTATAATAAAACAAGGATGAATACAATAAATTAGTAAGACAGTATAAGGCAAGATAAAATAACCCATGACTATTAAATTCAGCCTTTATCTAACATATATCTATTAATTATGGTCCTTGTATAGTGTATTTCTCACTAAATAGGACATCCAGAGAATTCTCCATTTAAATGCAATGACAACATTAAAAATAAGAGTACAATTAAATGTCTAAGTGAGCCTTTTCTTCAGTGCACAGTGGGGTGCTTCTTTGCTCAGAAAGATTTTTATAGTAAATACATAAGTCATGATTTTGTAATGGGAACGAGCACATTGTTAGTCACCTATATAGCTTGTGTATGGAGCAAATTAGCCTTACAATGTCACGTATGATTTACTGAATTCTGTTCACACAGTATATATAGAGAGAGCATATATTCTTTATCTGTTCTCCACAGTGCCATCCTGCTGCAGTGATATTAATAGTTTCTACAACCACTAGATGGTACTAGAAGCATTTTGCTTTTGCTTGTCCAGTTTTGTGTTTTACATTGTAATGGTTCTGGTGCAATTTAAATTACATAATAAATATATAATGTGTCAAAGATACAAGGTAGGTTAATGTTAACTTTGAAAAAAGTTAAGTTACTTAAAACTTTTGTGACCCAGACTTCAGTGGTGCTGAACATCTGATATTTTATGTATTAAGAATTACCTGAGAATACACCAAGAAATACGTACACCAATATAGGGATAAGAAAGCAGATTTTTCACTGACACCAACAACAATCTTGCTTGCCTGCTCTTACCGATGAGTAATGATGAGTAAATGAATAACAGGTGCAAGTAACGAATCATATTTTTCACTTCAGATTTTCAAGGTTTCATAGAACATGAGTAACTTTGTGTTAGGTAAGATTGTGGTTCCCTGCACAATAGTAAACGGCAGAATGTCTTGTCTTGAAGCACTCGTGTTAAACAATCTTCTCTGTTGTGATACAAACACATTGCCCCTATACCTCCCCTGCTCTACTTCAATAGCACATTTTGAAATAGTGTTCACATCCAGGGGAGATGTGCACAAACAGAGAAGTCTTAAATGCACCCCTGCTTCCGAGGTCTTGTGCTAAATGTTGTTTTGGATGTATTCCTGCCATTGATCGGAGTCTGGCTGCAGGGGGAGAGATGGCAGCTGGGAGAGACTGCGCTTCCTTTAATGAATTCATCCAGCTCCATCCAGCACAAACGGCCTGTGGATACAGCGTTTCTCCCAGTAAAGAAAGCCTCTCTCCGCTCTGTCTTGGCCCTGGACAAGATGGCCCCATGGACACCACTGTTCTTCACACCACTACATTGAATTTAGTCTTTCCTGCACTTTCACTCTTATGACTTCAGGTTTTGTACTTGAAAGTTGTCAACTTAATTCTGTTCTTAATTGCCCCTCTTGTTGTTTTGTTCCCCTAGTCTGTATTCAATTATCAGGGTCGCTGTATTCAGCCAAATACTGATTATATCCAATGAAGTGAAGACCTTGCTGTTTGCACTGCTCTTGATCCACAAAACAGCTTTATCGGGACTTGGGTATGAGTCTGTAAGGTAAAGGTTTGTTAGGTTTGCTAGGTTTGTTTATGGGGTGCACTACTGCTATTACTAAATAACAACAACAACAATTATAACTTTATTTGTAAAGCACTTTTCAAAAACAAGTTACAAAGGGCTTTACAAAGACAAAAACAGGATAAATTACCAGATTAAAAAAAAGTAGAACTAATACAGTAGTTACGACAAGTGAGGCATAAAACAAGTACAAGCAGAAGAATAGTCAATTAAAGAGAAGGCAATTCTGGAAAAAAAATGCATTTTTAAGGAAGATTTAAAAGCAGAAACAGAGCCTGCATGATCTCCTCCGGCGGGTCGTTCAAGAGTCGAGGGGCCCTGACTCCAAAGGCTCAGTCTTCTCTGGTCTTTAGCCTTGACCTAGGAATTACTAACAGACCTCTGCCGGAGGATCTCAGGCTGCATTCAGGCTCTTAAGGGGTTAGTAAGTCAGTGATGTAATCTTTAAAAGTAATTATTAAGAATTTAAAATCTATTCTAAAACTTACAGGTAACCAATGAGATGCTAAAATAGGGCTATATGTGGGCTCTTCTATTGGATTTTGTAAGTAATCTTGTAATTGAAGTTTGGAGAGGTTGTTTTGAGTGAGACAGGAATACAGCAAGTTACAGTAGTCTAATTGGGGCGTAATTAAAGTGTGGATGTCAGTTTCCACATTCTTAGTGCATTAAAAGATCTAATTTTCGAGATACAGGTATAACAAAGTTGTAGAAACCATAATTGAACAACTAGTTCAGGTGTTGGTTAAAGTTAAGTTTAACTTGATGGAGGGTTTAATGAACAAAGTTTTGGGAGACAGATCTGTAAGACAGAGTTGTATTTAGACCAGTTGTGTTGTGTTGTTGAAATCAAATGAGAAATAGATTTGGGAGTCGTCTGCATAACAATGGAAACTTAAGATTCCTTATGCTTAAGATGATCAATTAAAATCACATGATCAGATATCAAAAGCAGCCATAAGATCTAAGACAGATGTTTGGCTATTTTCAGCTGCTAAAAGAATATCTTTAAGAACTCTTTTATCAAATTTATCAAAGAGTATGTTGCCATTTGGATGACTGATGAGTTGCCTACAACTGCCTGCAACTATTTCATCCAAGACCTTAGCCAGGAAGGGAAGTTTAGATATTGGGCGGAAGTTATTTAAAATTGATGGATCAAGAGATGGCATTTTGGGAAGTGGTTGAACTGTAGCGGATTTAAAATAATTAGGCACTTGACCAGATAAAAGTGAGGAATTGAATATAGCAAAGGTTAGCTCCTCTGCAAAGGGCTCCCCTATCAGGAATATCTAAAGCCAGAAGCAAATCCAGCAGCTCTTCACTGTGGCTACAGTGGCCACAGTGGACCGGAGCAGAGATAACCATAGGTCGATTTGAAAAAAAAAAAACTGCATCTAAGATATTCTTCTGTTTTGATTTTCAGATAATGGGTGAAACACACAATAGTGTTTAACTAATGATTTCATCTGTGCATCATATTTAAACTGTGGACTGTAGTTTACTTTGGGCTACATTGCACAGTTGTAGTGCAATTTTTTTCACTTCTCTTTTTGTGCATATAAACCCAGATTGAAGAGAGATTGATACAGTGGTACCACTTTAGTTTACAGATTAATTTATAACATACTATAAAATATGACTTGGTTTAAATGTATTTATTAAAGCCAGCAATAGTGCTGATTATTTCAAGTACAATACAGACCTTTATTAAATGTCTAATAATTGGTAAATGAAAAAGGATAAATGCACAGTGACACAATATTTGATGTATTTCTTCCTATTAAATGTTATAACATGAATCCATTATGGATGTTGGAAGTTATTCCAGTTCTTTCAGAATGTCCACCGATATTTTAAATATACTGTACATTCAGTACATTATGTGTTAGTTGTTTTACATGTAATTAATTGATCAAATGAAAATGTAGGTTTTTATGATCAGTAAATTAATTCTAAGTAGTTGCACAGTGCTTGATATTCAAGATCAGCAAGTTTATTTGCAGTTTTCAGTGGTCTGAGTTATATGCAGTTTAAAAATATATGAAATTATATTGGAAACAATAGCAGCACAGATACCACACAATTAATGTCTTTCATACTTTTGTACACACTGCTGTGGTGTGAGGGGGGACGGGGGCTGTTCGTGTATTGAGTATCTTTGGTAATATGTTATGTCTGAGATAATTGCTCAGACAGTACGTGCTCTATAAGTCGCCTTTCTAACCTCTGATATACTTTTTCTAGGGGTCTTGGAACTGCCAAACGGTAAGTAGCAAGCTTTGTTAATTACAAGGATAACACATGCACTCGTCATATAATGGATGTGGTTTGCAATTTCAAGTTTTAATAATCAATTACTGGCAGTAATTCTCAGTGGAGTCACAGGATAGTCGTTAAATTCTCAAAAGGCGAAACACACACAATGTAGCTTTTTCCAAAGCCCTATTTTTAAATACAAGTGAACAAGGTCTGCTCTAATCCTGTGCATTTTGTTGCCTTATTGCAATTTAAAGTAGCTCAATTAGACCTCGACAGTGCAGCTTGTAGAATAACTGTTTAAGACAGGAAGTGATAAATGGTCATATTAATGCTTATTCCTACAGGAACTGAGACAACAACGACAAGAGCGGGAAGATGCTCTATTACAATAACACAGATCAGTGTGGGGTTTTTTTTCTTCCTGAGTTACTGCTTTTATTATGTTGAAGCTAGAAGTTTAATGTAATACTGAGTCCTATATGATCACATTAAGCAGACATATATATGTCTTTTGTCAGTTGGCCAGAAACACCTCTCTAACTGGCCTCTTCGATCTTAGCAAACAGGTAGATGTTGTGGTATTGAATCCGTGTGTTCTTTTTTCCTTATACAGCAGGGTTCCTGTTATTGTATTTTCAGTCCACCTTCAAAGCTGAAACATTGCAGAGGTTTTTCTTGACCTTGAGAAATTAACATGGGAGGACTGGCTTTGCTCTGAGGGAGCCCTATAGAGGCCACGTCCCCTCCTAATCCCCAGTTGAAAGGCATACCTCTACCGCTCAGACGAAATGGTAACATCCCAGCAGGCCAAGTGTTTACATGATATCAGACGATAATCCTGACATCTATCAAGATATATTTATTTCATTCAAATTATTTCATTTGAAAACATTGTCTATGTATTAGTTATAGCTTGTGTTTGTGTGTATGTGAGAAACTGAGACAGAGAGAGAGGAGAGAGGGAGAGAGAGAGAGAGAGAGAAAGAAGAGAGAGAGAGAGAGAGAGAGAGAGAGAGAGAGAGAGAGAGAGAGAGAGAGAGAGGAGTGAATTTCACCCTACACAGATGAACAAACAGTGAATCTGAAGTGCAGCACCCTGTGTGGCTGCCCACCAACTGAACAACATTAAGGCAGTCCTCCATGTAAAACCTGCTCACTTCTCCCACAAACACTTGAGTTTGGCAAACGGGCAGTGGCTCAGCGGGGGGAGCTCTCACTGGAAGGCAGACAGTGAGCTATGGACAGCAGGGAGACATAAACCACAGCTTCTGGTGGTGATGGAGTGATGTTTTAGGTGATCAAAAGGATGGATAAGAAAAGGAAAACGACAGGGGTAAAATCAGGAGGGGATCTTGGAGAGGAAAACATTTTTGGACTTTAAAGGTAGAAAGACATGAAAAGCAAAGTTAAGCTGAGATGTTTGACAGTGCAGCACTTGGGATGAATATTATTGTACATTGTAAAAGTAAACCCAAACTCTCAAATTCACTTTGTTGTATTTTCTATTTCTATTTCTATTGTTCATACCACAACATGTAGTTTGGCAAAGAAACTTCAAAACAACATGATATACAGTTAGGTCCATAAATATTTGGACAGTGACACAGTTTTCAAAATGTTGGCTCTGTACTAGCTTTAATTCAAGGGAATGGAAAAAAATGTGGTTTAAAGATGTTAAGGATTGCCTCCTCAGTTGTTATTTGTTTGTGGGTCTCCTTAAGTTTTGTCTTCAGCAAGTGAAATTCATGTTTAATGAGGTTGAAATCAGGTGATTGACTCGTCCATTGCAGAATATTCCACTTCTTTGCTATAAGAAACACCTGGGTTGCCTTCACAGTATGTATTTGGGCATTGCCCATCTGTACTATGACGCATGGTCCAATGACTTTTGCTGAATTTGGTTGAATCTGAGCAGACAGTATATCTCTATACACCTCAGAATTCATCCAGTCATCAATAAACACTAGTGACCTATTGCCATTAGAAGACATGCATGCCCAACCATCACACCTAGTTTCACAGATGATGTGGTATGCTTTGAATCATGAGCCATTCCAAGCCTTGTCCACACATTTTTCTTCCCATCATTTTGGCGCAGGTTGATCAGAGTTACATCTGTCCAAAGAAAGCTGTTCCCATACTTCGCTGGCTTTTTAGATGTTTGTTTGGCAAGTCTAATCTGGCCTTTCTGTTCTTGAAGTTTATGAATGGTTTGCAACCTGAAGTGAATCTTCTGTATTTGCTCTCATGAGGTCATCTCTTTATGGTAGACTTGGATAATGATATGCCAACCTCCTGGAGAGTTTTCTTCACTTGGCTGGATGCTGTGAAGGGGCTTTTCTTAAACATGAAAAGGATCCAAGTTACCAAGTTCATCAGGACCTTTTTTCCCCCTCAGAATGAACCTGAATGTTAATTTGGATACTACTAATGTTCTTAAGATCTCTCTGATGGAATTGTTGTTGTTTTTGCAGCCTTTTGATTTAATGTTGTAGGTTCACAGGAACAGTTTCCAAATGCAAAGGCCACACATGTAATCAACTCCAGACATTTTAGCTGTTTAATTGATGATGAAATAACAAAGGAATTGTCCACACCTGTCCATGAAACAGTTTTTAAGCCAGTTGTCCAATTATTTATGGTCCCTTCAAAAAGAGGGTGGTAAATATTAAAGAGCTGTAATTCCTAAACCTTTTCTCATATTTGGATGTGAATGCCCTCAAATTAAAGCTGAGGGTCTGCACATTAAACCCATATTCATTATATAGCTGTAAGTTGAATATGTTTTGATAAACAGATAAAATAACAAAACTTGTGTCAGTGTTCTAATATTTATGGACCTAACTGTATATCATGGGGCAATTTACTTCAAGGTTACAGAGTAGATCTTAGGATGATATATCTTCCTTGCATTTTTCTGCAAAATAGGTCAAAATGTTCACAGTGACACACACGGATGCACATGTGCGCATGTGCACAAGCACATTTACTCTCATGTTGGATCAATTTACATTCCTGCCTACTTTTTTCTCTCATTTACATGGTGTGCGAGTGACTCCTGAACAGGGTAGGCAGCCTTGTGGAAGAATTAGGAAATGGTCCATTTCTGAGAACACAGTGGAGTAGAAGCAGAGCAGCATATGTTGGGATTTGAATGGTCAATCGATGAATAACCCAGAGCGGTGTTTTTCTGTGCAGATTGGCAGCCATTGTGTGGTTGTATCTCTGTGTGTGTGTGTGTGTGTGTGTGTGTGTGTGTGTGTGTGTGTGTGTGTGTGTGAGAGAGAGAGAGAGAGAGGGAGAGAGAGAGAGAGAGAGAGAGAGAGAGAGAGAGAGAGACAGAGAGAGACAGAGAGAGGGAGAGAGAGAGAGAGAGAGAGAGAGAGAGATGGGGGCATGGAGGAGAGGGGATTCATCCTTCCCCAAAGTATTACGCAGTGGTCAAAAATATTTGCAATGCCAGGAGGTATTTTGAAAAATATTTGAAAAAATTCAATACCGTGCTGACCTTTTGCTAGGCATTTGCGAAAAGATTCACTCTCCGTATAATCTGGCTCAGAGTCAGGGAGGATCTGTGTTACTATATAATGTTGTTGATTCTAAATTATGCTAATCTATTCTGCTTGTACATTTACTTTGATGTCTCTATTTAAATCTTTTGTTTTAATTTTAGAAGTCAAAGAGGCATTAAAAGAATTTAGCAACAAAAGCCTAAAAATGTGATTAACATACAATAAACTAGAATTTGCATGAAACTGACAGTTGCCTCTATAATTTAAGTTATATATTATTATATGTAATCATATTTATTTCTCTTTCAAGTAGATTTTTACAAAGGTATATTATGTGCTTTACAATCCTTTATTGCTATTTGTACTCATACACTATACTATACACTATTTCATACTGTATTTATGTATTTATTTATTGTAAATCCTTCAATTTTGGTCACTCGCATACTGATGAAATTATGTGAAATGCCTCATTCTACAAGGTGCCACCACAAGAGGGCAGAGACTATCCAAACACACACAATCTAATGAATTTAAAATTCATTATATTAGACTGTATATGCCACCAGGCCTTGTTTAGTGTGGGTGTACTTTCTTAATGATGGTACCGGTGTAGTACTTTGGAGGATATGTCCATTATTCCTTATCAGTACAGATAGACAGCTGTATGGTAGAGAGGCATGAGTGAGTTTTAATGGATCTTATAGAGATGAAGAGGATACAGTTAAACAGCTTGTTGTAAAACAATCGCTTTATTTCAAAAGATTACCATACAGAAATGTTTTACTTGAAATTGAACTAGAGGTGAAGAGAATTATAGAAAATATCAGTTATCCTACAACATGAATCAAGCCAAATCAAATGGCAGTTCAAATTTAGTAAAATACAAACAAAGGATTTAAAGTTTAATATGAAGGGATGAAGGATTCAAAGCTTCACTGTCATATCCACAGACAATAAGTTACACTATGTGATACATTTTGCAAAACTGTCCTCTCTAATTGGCCTTCATGAAGCATAAAACTGAAAAAGAAATATGTAACAGAAGAAAAATCACAAAAGAAAAATAAAGTATAAAGTATAAAAATCATAAAAATGCAAAATGAGAGACAAGCTGTCAGTTTTAGCTCACACAGAGAGTGTGTCTTCACTCTGCAGAGCAGAGACTTTGCTGACTAATCGGCCCTGTAACGGTGATCGATGCTTGTTGGGGTGGATACAGTCCCACAAGTTGTACAACAACACTGAGGAATAAAAATAGCACAAACATACATAACACAACCCACTGATTAGCTGTTAATTTACTCACATTGACACACTGACACAGTCCAACAAAGCAACCACACTGAGTGACAGACTGGCTTGCTGTTTAAGGTGACAGCATGTGGTTATACTGTGTAAATACACCTATGCTGTGCCACAGATACAAGCAATACTGCCATGATGGTAGCAATTTAAATTGGAATCAAACAGCTTAAAAGAGGTGATGTCCTGAATAAAAAGTTAGAATTTTGCAAAGTGAAAACATATGAGTGAACATGTCATGCCTCTTAACATCAGTGTTACATGTGTTAGATTAGTCTTTAGTTTATATGTACAGTACGTCTTGCAATATGACCAAGCACCAGAACAACAGGAGTAATATATTCTGTGGCTGTTGTAGGGAAGAGAAAGGCTGTGAAATGTGCAGTGAAGTGAAACATAAAAGGTTTGCGACAGGATCTGACACTGTCATTTATTCAGCACACATAAAAAGCCATTTGTCACTGAATCTTTATTATCTGCAGAGAACTATGAGAACACCAGTATGACACAAAGTAAACCCTCCGTGATCAATCAGTATTTGTTGCCATTTTGATATAAATAATGAAAAATTAAAAACGCTGGCCCTTCACTGTCCTCTCTACCTCTCTTATCATTGCCCAGAGGCTTTTTCCTCCTTCAGATAGAGGCGAGTATGAGATACAGCTTGTCCTTCAACTCAGAGATTTACAGCCACAGCTCACAGACTTATTCAATTCATCAACAAGCCACAATGCAATACACATTCCAGCACTGATCTAGTAGACAGCACAGTACCTTTTAATCGTGTGCAAACACCATTTCATGTTACCAAAAAACATATTTGTTGTTTTTTTTTTTACAATTTTATACAGGGAGAATATTTTTCAGAGCATGAAGCTATTTGTTTACTTAGCGCTTCCTTTCATTGCTGAGGTTGAATGGAGGCTAACGTCAATCATACCTCTGGACCTTAGTTGTGTACTGCTAACTCCCTGTCTTTGCCCCTTATTATAACACAAGTTAATTGAATCTCAGTCCAGTACTGCCTTCCAGATGCTTCTGTGTGTATAAAGGTACAAACGTGTTGGAGCAGGTGTAGCAATATTTGCACTTAAGAGTATATCCACTGAATATCAGTTTGCTCTGGTCAGACATTTAAGAGAATAACTCTAGCTCTGTAAACGTGTTTCATTTAGTGCTGGCCAGTATTCCTATCTTCCTGTTTTCAAAAGATTCCTCTTTGACCCACATATAACAACAACAACAGAGAAAGACTTCAGTCTGAGATACAGCACACGGTTTGCTTGGCTTGCTAAAGATGCACCAGGAAATGGGATATGGACAAAATGGCCATGACCTCAGACATTACTGCACACTAAAAGGAAAGGAATGCATCTTTATCCATAACTGACTGTTGAACACATAACAGGGATCACAAGATATTTATGTGTAATGGTTTGCAGGGGTGGTCAACTAACATCGTGGTGGAGTAATTGCTGTCATATTTCTCCAACGACTGAAACACGGCAATAAGAATTTACCAGCTATAGTCTCTGTGTGTACATGTTTGTGTGTCCCTGTGTGTGAACGAAGGAGGTGGATGGGAGTTTGTGTTTGGTGCTCAAAGCATCATCAGCACATGGCTATAAGCCAATACACATGTACTTTCACATTTTAGCCCTGGGTGAAAAACTGGTCAAATGACTTTCCACCCATGTTATCACCAGAGAGAATAAGATTGTCCTCTAATGTTGTTTGTTACACTGACTGTAAATGTCACAAATTAGCCAGTGTCATAAGAAAGTTGAGTGACACACAACACTTTTACTCAAAAAAATGATTTTTTAAATATATTTAGATATTATTTTATTCATATATTACACATATATATTAATATATTATTCATGCTTTACTACACTAAGACTTTGATAAACCCATTTCAAGCACCAAAACAATTTTTAGTAAAGGTAAGTTTTCACATTTTCAAACAGTGCTCTGGTTCAAAATTCTCTGGGCCTCATACTTGAGAAAGCTGAGATTGTTTTGAACATTTTGATATGAAACACTTATTATTATTTTATAGGCCAGTTCCTTTAAAAGGCAAATATATAAAAGATATATAAAAGTCAAGAAAATACCCTTAGTCCACAGAGGCAATACAGTTTTACAGCTGTTTTCAGTCTTTTTTTTTTTTTTTTTTTTCTTTTTGTATGGAAGATTTAAAATGCCTAAATAAAAATCAAATCAAACAAAGACAATCTGAAATACAATACACATTGTTACATTCCCTTTTCATGTAATGATTTATTTTGTAATAATTAAATGAAAAACAGACTGTATGTCAAGATGACAATAATTTGCAATTTGCCTTCAATAAGTGAATATATTCCTTCTCAACGTGACATGATTTTTCCATGCCACATTATAATCAAATCACAGAACAGAAAACAAAGTTAAGAGGATGCGTCTCTATCTCAAAACAAGAAAATCTTTTCTGCGCCTTGTCATGAAAATGAATGACAGCGCTTTGCATTTATTATTAGCAGGTTTATGTTGCTCTCTGTTGGTCAGCCCTGAAATGCAAATACGCCTCTTCACTTTGTTTTCCATGTTGGGATTTGAAGGTAAATAATTGTCCTTTTACAAATGTTTGTCAATGAATTCTGACACAGTAAATGCATGTGTAATGTTTTTAACTTTATTTCTTTGTTTGATTTATTTTTATTTAGGCATTATAAATGGTCCATATTCAACTGCATTTCACAGTGGATGGATTTTGCTCTTACATCAGCAAAATAGTTTGATTGTCATCATGTGAGCTGGGTTTGAAAATTCTCACATATGACTGGTTATTATGTGACCAAGCTTCTATACTTGGACATGTTTGTACTTCAATGGCAAACGTGCAAACATCAGCCATTGAGCAAGATGATGAAATTGTAATGATGATAGTAAAACGGTTTCCTCAGTGTCGATGGAGCCAGGTACCTCCACTAACATAACTGTGGTTTATGTGAAAAGGCAGGCTGTCTCTCAGAGCTGAGGTTGTAAGATAAAGTCTTGCCCATAAAAGCAGAGTGAACTTAAACAGTACCAGAAGACAGTCAAAAGCAGGCCTCTACTGTACCTCTGAACCACCTGTTAATGGTTCTCTTCAGCTGATGAGAAGCTGTAGAGGAGGTTCCTAAGACACATGGATGAAGGCGCTCATTAGTCCATCAGTTTCCCCAACTGCTGAGAGGTGCTGGTTATGGAAGCATTTTTGTGCACCAAAAGATGATGATGCCACAGATGCTCTGTCCTCCTCTGTACAGTGGATGTGCTGAGTAGGATTGCTGAGGCTGTTGAACAAAAGTCCAGAGGTGGGCCTTTGCTTTTCTTATGGCCAAATCTTCCAAAGACAAACAGTGAAATGAGCCAAGACATGGCCTGTGGTGGTGCGGCAGCCAAAGAAATTTAGCTGACCATGCATAATGTTTGCTAATTTAACTACATAAACAGAGAAATAGCTTGCTGTGTCCAAATGTGGCCTTGAGTCCCCTCTTCCTCATATACATTACATAAAAATGTTTCCACTCTGCACAACAGCTAATGTAAAAACTGTAGCAAACAACATTTCCAAGGAACTGAGTCTTATTTGTATCATACCTGACGCCTCAGATTTCATTATCAAGCATACAGACTGACTGAGGGATAAATATATATTTTAATATGAAATTAAAGCTGTGTATTTCACATTGAAAATGCTGCTACTAAGACATAAAACACATTGCCTTTTCCTAGACGGAAGTACACACTTGCCGTATAGCACAACTGATGCAAAGAAAAATGTAATGTATTTATAATAAATGCCACACATTACTTCAATATGTAAATAAGTAATAGAAATACAGCATGAAAATTGTAGATTACATCAAATTTACTGTAAATATAAATTATGATGAATGTTTTCCATATCAATATAATGTCAGGGTGTTTCCATATATTAATATTTATATTCTATTTATATGATTTTGGCCATGTAGTGTGGGCAAAAATCAATAGCATGTACTCCATGTTTTCCATGTGTGAAAACATGAAAATAATATTGTTGAGAAAAGGTGTAGACACAGTATGCACTGCACTGCTAATACAGATGTGTATGCCAATAAATAAACCAGGTTCTCTCTGCTCCAAGTTACATATGGATGCTCAAAAAGTGTTTCGTTATACTGTAAACCCTTATTCCAATCTTATCCTGTACATTTTAAACTAGACTGAACTTCATCAATACATGCTTTTTCTCTTCATAGTCAATTTATGGCTGAGATCTAATCATTACATTGTTACATTTACTTTTTATTTATGTCATGTATCTTTTGTGTATGTTGTTGGTTTTCCAGCTTTTCTACTTGAGGTTTTAACAAACTTTGCATGATCTTAAAATGTGAACTTGAGACGTTCCCCCTTTTCATGAACTGAAGAGCAGTCTCAAAGGAAGGAAGATCTGACATTGTATTTTTTTTTCAACCAGGCATCTCCTTGTACAGTATATGTATGTGCAGATGAGGATAGCACAATTGGTGAAAGGCTTTTTCACTGAAATAGAAGCATATATTTATATATTTCACTTAACAGTATGATAGAGCACAGTTTTCTGTTCATATTCTCTTATTGTTCTTTTTTTCAGCTCCCACGAGTCTTTGATACAGGCTCTCAGACCAATAATAATAAAACAAACAAACAATTATTATATCTTAATTAAAATGACTGGGTGTTTAATGGGAGCATTTCTCAAGCCATTTTAAGAAAAACCTCAGGCAGCTGTAATTACTTGAATGCTATACCTGTAGATGGTGTAATTAGTGTGTAGTGTTTTATTGCCACCTCTGTTGGAGTAAACCATAGATTGTATGTAGTAGACAAGCTATAGTGTGACAAACTGAGCAGTGCAAATGGTTTTGATCTTTTTACCAGTGTAGAGTTACAGTACATTGAATTCCCCTTTTTTATTTCTAACAAACAGTCTGGCAAGATTTTTTCATTAGGTCAAACGACTGTGTTTCAACAGTTTATCCTATGTAATCTAATCCATTCCATCCAAAAAGTCAGTACCCAATTTCAGTGTATTACTTGCCAAACAAGTCTTCAAGGGACACAAAGATATCATCTCGACCCCCTCATGTACACCTGACATATAAATATTGTTTACTTTTTACCTTTTAAGTTCTGTGAGTCTAAATCAGGCCATGCAGAGTTATGTAGGGCTGAGCCTAATACAGGCAAAGCCCAGCAGTTTCCATTATTACAGTATATATAGAACCAGATGAGCAAATTATAGGTTGTGTTGCACAGCTGTAGTTGCAAGTTGCTACTAATGGTTTGAGCTGTGAACGACGGGATACCTGATTCACAGAGAAAACAGTAAAGGACTTAATGCTGGTGACGTTGTGAGAGAACATTGTCTTTTCTTTCAGTAAGCATACAATGAGAGTTAACTTACCTTGTGCATTGGGAGATACTCTATAACAGCCATTACAATGATCATTTGGTCTTTAACAGGAATCCTTGCTTACTGGTCAACATGAACAATTTTACGAAGCCACATCAAAATAATTGACAAATGGTTACAATCAACAACTGATTAACTTTAAAATCTTAACACACACTGGCTGCCAACTAACAGTTGATACAGTTATTACATTTTAAGCAACATTACAGTTTCATCAATAAATTCTGCTGTGTACTACTCCTAACTGACATGTTTCAATGCTGATCTGTTTGAATATGTGATTATTTTATTTGGAGGCCCTACCCTATGAACTCAACTCACTGCAACTAAACAATGCAAATAGACAAAACACAAGCAAGTGAAGGAAACGTCTTTACTAACTTGACAGTATATATAATAATATACATGATAGGTGAAGAGGTTTTCATCCTTG
Source organism: Scomber japonicus (assembly GCF_027409825.1). Lineage (NCBI taxonomy): Eukaryota > Metazoa > Chordata > Actinopteri > Scombriformes > Scombridae > Scomber > Scomber japonicus. Next base: position 16,827,638 of record NC_070588.1, read on the forward strand.
GCTCGTGTTTCTTGTTGCAGTTCATTGAGCTCGTCGTATGTTTTGAGTTGAATGTCAAAGGTCATTGAAACTCTTCACTCCTTCACCAGCTTAAAAACAGTATTGAGTATTCAGTATAATTCTATGAAAATAAAACTTGTATAAATTGAAGCAGCAGCACAAGAGGAAACAAGAACAAGTGCAAGAGTAGGCCATTTTGAGTTGATTTCATAACAAGCTGAGGCGTGCTGCACTTGTGAGCTCCATAATACTGTTGCAGAATGACACTACTCCACTGACATACCACTGTCATTTAAACACTGTCTGTCCATTATTTATCCTTGATCATATTTGAGGAAGATCAATGATAATCTGATCTGTTACAAAAATTAAGAATCAATGAGACAACAAGGCAACGTTTAAAGCCTGTATATTTCTGTATTTATCCTTTCTTTTCTTTTTCCGTTTTTTCCCCAAATGACAAAGCATGTCTGTATAAAATTTCCATATAATAGGGCATCAAAATGGCATCACTTATTGAGATGACCCTTACTAATCATGCACTCATTGTTGCACATATTTTAATGAAATACCAAATGTGTAGCAATATGGTCTTTTCAGCTATGACAATGCAAATTGCCCTAAAATCATGTAACTTTATAGAACATTTTAATTTTATTGTGACATAAGAGTATTAGAATGAACAAACAAATCTATCTCTAAAGATACCGCATGTGGTTTTAAAATATGCCATTCAAAATATGTGACTATTCCTCCATATCAAACACATCCAGATTAAATATGATCAATTAAATTAAACTAAAAACTGGACAAAGGAGATTTACAGGTTAATGGTTTGCATGGAAACAGTACAACAAATATATTCAGCTCTCAGTTACACTATGTCGCTCATGCGCTTCTCATTTGGAGCATCCCAGATGCCCCTCTCTCAGCTCTCAGGTCCCCTGATGTTGAAGAAATGGAAATACATGCAATCAGGATTCAACACATGAGGTCTCTATGATATAAATTCAGGACCATAGAGGTGACTGAATAATCACATTAATGAAATTTTTACATTGACTAAAAGTCCAAGTTCCCCTTCATTAATTTTGAACTCAGTCTTTAGAAATATACATCGCACAAATGTTCTGATCCTCAGCCTGTATTGGCAACAATACTGGTTCTGTCCACATAAACTATTTGCAAAAAATTACATAAACTTTAACGTACTAGTTTGGGATAATGTTAACATTGTGTGAATGAATGCACATCATCAGGTAGATAAGAGCTCATAAGTGCAATCAATGCTTTTGAAATAAAGATGACAAAGCCGCAGGAAAACCCAAGAACACTGATTATCTCCCTAGAATTGCCACTGGCTGTCCAGCCAACTGTCGTGTCACTAATCTTTTTACATCTGGTGGCTTTGTATTTCATATTCAGTACAGTCATATAAATAACATCCTTATCTTCTGTTCCCTCTAAAATGGAAAATGTGGGTTTTCATTTCGAGGCAGCTCTGCTTTGATTAGGGTTTTGGGCAAAGATGGACTTGATCAGTCTGTAAGAGGGAAAAAGCACACATTTCACAGGATTTCCTTCTTCACTGTACATGCATGTAATTGGAAATGTTTGATATACCCAGTAGATATAACTAAACAATCACATCATGTAACTGAATTACTTCAGTAGATTTTCACAAATCTAGAATTACGGCATGCAATGCCTCTGATGCCTTGAGTGTATAACTCAGATATCATTTTTCCTTTCTGTGAGAGGCAAATTTCTCTATTTTTATAAGGGACACAGGGTTTCCATCCAAACCTGAGACCTTCTTATTTGACCATGAATAGTGCTTTCCTCTGGAGTCTTAGATTGTTATTGTACAGAATGGCCTTATTCCTGTTAAAGGCCTGGAGCCCAAGCTGGGACATCTCTCCTTTAAATCAGCTTTGGGATCTCATAGACTGCACTGATTTCCTTGTAGGCCTTTGTGCTTTTAAGAAGTGATCACCCTCCTTCAATGCCCCGTGGATTAAACAGGGCAAGCTGGTTCACTCCTCTCTCACTCTGCTTCACAACGACTCTACCTTTGTAGCCAATAAAAGACTAACTAGAAAAGAATGAAGCGATGGGAGAATCAATCTACTGGAAGCCTCCCTACAGTTTTCTCATCATATCTCGTGTCGTATGTCATCTTGGATTGTAACACAAAAAGCAAAACTCAGTATGAGGGATGGTTTCTCAGCAAGTCAATGTGCAGAGAAGCTAGAGCGTGAAAGGGTTTCACAAGAAGTGTGGCATAAGTTGTGTTTAGGAGTTAAGTAGAGTGTGTATAGTGAGTCAGAAAAGACAACTGTATGTCTATACAAGCTTCATGTGACAGTCAGTATGAACTCATTTTCTATTTCTATTTCATGGCTGTTTTATATTTACTGAGAAGGAACCCATTATGTAAAAATCTACAAAATGATGGAAAGTACAACACATTTAATAATACAGCAGCTCATTTGCAAACACGTGTTGCAGTAACCCTGTTATTGCTCTTATGAGATTGTAAGATTCTTCATCAGCTTCACTCTGCATCACACTGTAATTAATTCTTTTACATTCACGCACAAAGCGCTTACTGACATATTTGCAATTATTGCTTGTGAATTTCATTGTATTGTTGTAACTATACAGTGATATATAGCTAGTCATTTAGAGACACACTGAGACATGTATTAGTTAGTTAAAAGAGCTCAAAAGTGAAACAGTGGATTACAAAACCTGAACATTTCCTTTTCATTCACCCATTCTTTACACATGCAGTCTTGTCCCCCACATTGCTGCATTTTTATATGAGATGAATATGGTAAAATACTTGCTTTTTAAAGATAATTTACATGACTCGATTACACACACATGAAATAATTTAGGATACATTTCACATCAAGTATCATCCTCTGTAGTTACTTGTGAATATTTATTTAAATGTTCATAATATGAAATAGATTCATATCAATGGAATCATATATATAATCACAGTCAATAGATTTATAATTTGTGAATAAATCTCTGAAATTCAGATTTCATGTCAGGTACAAAGTGTATCATTGTAAAATCAACGTATCTTTTGATTCAGTGTTTCCACTCTAATATAAATAAAACCTATAAATTATAATCTATTTGATAATAAATATCTGTCTTTATTATTTTCAATACGGCTGCTACTGTAAAGCATTATTGTATTTCCTTTGGTCTGCTTGACTCTACTGTGTGACTACTCCATATCAGGGGATGAAGCTGTCTGTTCAGGTGATTGACACAAGCCCACATTAAGAGGTGGTTTTGGAAATTAGTCCGTGGAGACCCTTTGGAGCTGAGCTGGAGAAGGAGGGCTGTCTCTGAGAGGAGCCGTGCCTTTTTAACCCCACTCATTGGTATGCCGATGTGCGAGTGGCAAGCTGCTCTCTAAATGGCTGAGGCATTCTGGCTGGTACCCCCTCGACACGTTCCTGCACAGACAGACCCCGTGGAGAGCTGCCAACAATATGCAGCCCAGAATCCTCAAATTACAATGGGCCCAATTAATAATCACATAGTTAGTTCATATTTTATATCTTATAGAGAGCTCAGTAGAACAAAGGCTCCATTGGAAATTTACAGATTGTTTTTTTCCTAACTATGACCAAGCTTTGCCTTAACACTTTGAACTTTATGTTTTCTTTCCCTTCGAATGCTAGATTTTAGGATTTTTTTAATGATGTGTGAGCTTGACCATTCTTTCACCCTCCTTTTAAGTCACTATTATGGGCAGATGTGTAAAAAATACATAATAATGAGATCACTAAGGGATGGTCATGAAACTTGAATGAGTCCATCTTGGAAGAATACACTCTGAAATAAGATGTATACCTAAATCAGTAAAGCCAGTCTCTGACCAGTTAAGTTAAGCCCTTTTCCAGACATGGAATAGTTTAGTTACCAGTTTAAACTTGTGGTTTTAGAAAATGTGGCCAGAGGAAGCAACATATTGTTTTTCCCTTCATGCTGTATTCTACTCATGTGTCCCTGTACAAGACCCAGATTCTCCACCTCCTAACATGATCCTCTCATCTATGTACACGGCAGAAACATATTTAATTAACACAATGTTTTCGTTCACAGTAACTCATAGCATTTACAAGCCAATATCAAGTCATTGTAACCACAGCTTGTGTTCAATGTTTTGTTAGTGTTGCATCTTATGTTACAGAATCACTTAGTCCTCTCCACGTCAATTTTCAGATTTTGACATGTTCATTTAAAGTTGTTAATCAGATGTAAATATGCAAAGCGGCTTCCCAGGGGCTCCCTTTGAAATGCAAATACGGGGTGCAAACAAAGGTGGAGTGGATATAGGTTCTGATGCAGCAAAATCATGGAGGTGTAATATTGTTCATATCTCATTAAAATAAGAAAGACATCAGACATCAACCTTTTATTAATGGGCTAAAATGGGTGTTTTTGGGGGTTTAGTGATGAGATTTTACATTTTTTGAAATCCATCTATCTATCTATCTATCTATCTATCTATCTATCTATCTATCTATCTATCTATCTATCTATCTATCTATCTATCTATCACGCGGTACGCCCTGTAAAATATGCAACCGGGAAGCATTTAAAATCAGGTGGGAGGTTGGTGGGAGGCTTTAAGTGATTGTATGAAGGCAATTTATGAAAAGTGCCCCATTATGTGTTACATTATAATAACCTGTTATTACTTGTATAATTTTATGTGTTCATATGTTATGTTCATGTAAATAAATAAGCTCTTTGAAAGGTTTTTTCCAATTGCACTGCAGAGTTTGTGAGCAAGTCTTAACATGAGAAGTCATTACAGTAAAACCTGAACGTCTCACTGGAGTAAGGATTCTTCTTTGCAGGACTGTTAACAAGAGATGCTTGCACTGATAACAATAAAAACAATTATCAGGTTTTTATTAAATGGACCTGCTGTTAAAAGATGACATTCTCCTGGAGAAGATAATTCCCATAGGACAACATGTATCCCTTCCAAATATTTCTGGCATCAAAAGCAGAATATAATAGCATACTGCTTGTTGCATTAGACAAAAAACATGCTACTGTAAGTTGAACTGACAGTTTCATACAAAATGACCATGTGCAACATAATTTGTAGCATATTGATAGACAGCAATATATGGACAGTTGAATTCAGCACTTTCGGTCAGCCAAAACTATGTCGATGATTTGCACCACACTCTCATGTCTACACATTTCCCATTTCAGGAGGAAAATTGGGATTCCTGAGTGTCTGAAGTACCATTTTCTAACTCTATGGAGTGGAAAATAGGATTCAATTCCTGTTCAACACCTCTTCATTGACTAACCACCAAAAGCCAACTACAAAAAGAGCCTTTATCAAACAACTTTTATAACTAGATTTTCATGCTTCTTAAAAGCATTTTTGGGGGTATTTCACAGATGTTTTAATGCTTTGTTAAAAAAAAGTGCACTAAAACACTAGAAAAGTCAAGTTTTGCGTAATTATTCATTGTGCCTTTGCAGTGATTGGTGAATGCAATTTTGTTTAAACAGAGTAACCCTGACCAATCCCTCTAGAGAGATGTTTCGGCTCCCGGTGTGTACAGCCACTTAACCAGACTCACAGACATTAGCCACCCATGACTTTACTGCCAATCCAGATTCGACACCCACTGTACTCCCCATTAAAATTTTACAGGTCAAAAATTTAAAAGGCAGTTAAAGAAATGTTCTTTTTCATTACACATGACAAAAAAATGAGTAGGTCAGGCTGTGGCATAATGGCACAGTAATTAGTGCTTCATGGTTTGATCAAGTGTGACTGTAAATCAATGTAAGACTAATTAATCAATATTTTAATTATTAGACCTTTTAATGAGTATTTAGTGAAATTCCCCTGGATCCTGCTGCCATATCGGCCTCCTCTGTCATCACTAGAAATAACACAGAGGTTTTAATGTGTAGATTGTGTCATCATCTTGCAACTAACAGTGAATTATTGGCTTTCACACTCTTGATGCTTAAGCAAGTCATGAATTAAAGTTTTTCCTAGATGTCCAGTTTCCAATTCTTTTCACATTCACATTTTCTTCACTATGTGTTTGTCAAATTGGCATCTACTAATTACAGTCTCTATGTATGATCATCCACTCAAGTCTTTTGTGTCAATGTCGAAAACCTATGAGACATTAAGAATGGTCACACATTTTGTAGCCATTCTTTGCAGTACCTAAACTCACAACTAAGTCAGTCTCAGTTAAGAGCAACACCAGCATGTTGTTGCATATACTGCACACTCAGGAAGCAGACTATATGTGAGACAAGAAACTCTGCTCCTTTCTGTATGCAACTTTGAAAGAAAGAGCTTTTGTATATCATAAATAAAATGTTGAAATAAATTCACCAGATTGTTTCTGATGAAGAGTTCCACAGTTGAAAAAGGGTCCTTCTTTTTGTGTACAAGAGAATACATTGAATCCTTAATTTAATGGTTTAGATTGTGGTTTCTTCCGAAGTTACAAATGACAAGGTAGTGCATTTCAAAAAAAACTTGGTGAACCAACAAGTCCTCTAAATTATATGACAAAATACTACAATAACATATACAAGTGTTTTTTTTCTGATCTGACACCCCTATGGGCAGGGTGACATAATTTTGTCAGTGACCTCTAAAACATTTGTTTAATGATCAGAACATTCTATGGTTGTTGGTTTTGAAAATAAGTCTGGTTTACCTTAAAATAAGTACTTAGTTAAGGTTAGTGAAACATTGCGATTTGGGTTAAAATGACCACTTTGTTAAGGTGACTGGACATGTCCTATACATTTAGTTGACCAATCCTTACAGACTTAACTCTACCTTTAGTGGACTTTGTGTCTCTATAATTCTTTTCTTGTCCCATTTTTTTTTTTTTAAGTGGGTCTTTAGAAGGGATTTAGAAATGGTGATAGACAGGGAAGATCTGCTGGATGGAAAAGGCTTGGTCACCTTTTGACCACAACTGTTTTGACAACTGCAACGGTCTTTCAGAAAATGAGAAAAAAATCTGTAATTAAAAGTCAGTCTATTCTTTAGTAAAAAGGACTCTGCATGTCCACTCATAATTAGCTTTAAATCAGATGACTGACTGGCCAGAATGACAAAAATTAGAGGACAATCAGATGAGAAAGTGAGTGTCAGGTTCTGAGTCTGTTGCAGCGGTGTCTTGGAAAATATTTTAAATAAAAATGATTATGCTCAATTTACAGACCATCAGCAAAGTTACACTTCATTGTGAAATTAAACCTGCATCAAAATATCTGTCACTCACACTAAGCACATTTAGCATCTTAACTGTTTTAAGTCAAGTTTAAATCTACAATTTCAAGTATCTAAAGCCCTCAACAACAGCAGTGAGTAAGAACATCTACTAAACCAAAGACACAACTACATGACAATAAATTTAAATAGGCACTGGGTGAAAGGGTTGCATCTGATTAAACAAGCAGAAATAGTTTAATGTGAAAAGATGAAAGGGGTTAATTGTAATGACAGCACCTAGGTCTAACTTGTGCAGTTCCTATGGTAACCAACACATAAACACTGGTGTTTTTGCACCTTTGCACGGATATCTTGGCAATCAATTGGTATGACCAGTACAGGGAACTCTTTGACTCTCTGTAGGTGTCGTTCTTTCTCTGTTCATGTTTTCACATATTATGTTAATGTGTTAATGTAACAGGGCTGTTATTGATTGGTGAAGTTCGTCAAAATGAATTTCTATATTCATTCTTTATACCCTGTATTTCAAAGAAAGCATATCGTCTTGTTACTTTTTTATTTCAATGGAAAATATCCTATCTTATCTTTTGTTAGTTTTATTGGGTGTAACTATAGTGGCTGAAGTCATCAGATTGCCCCTGTCCCTCTTACCATTTCAGATGGGCTGTGTACTGAAAACAGCTCTGGGATTTTTCAAATACTATTATATTCTACTACTACTAGTAAACATTATTATATACTGTTATGAAATTAGCTTTGATCAAAGTGTATATTAAAAGACATGAGTAGTCTTGTCACATTTGGTGACTGTCCATTAGCTTGTATAACAGTTAGGTGCTGTGCTTCATGCACTAGTGTTCTGAGTAAATATAGAACCAATATAAATGTTTGTTTAGTAATGTCAAGGTAGAAAACCCTGCATACACAATTTAATGTCACAGAGCAAAAATAAATGTCAGTTTAAGATAGTAAAGAAGTAATTAAATAAACATATGTAAATAAGTATAGGCAGAAGTAGTTAAAGTAATTAAAAGTAAGCATAAGTAAGTAATATAAATGAGCAAAGCAGTAGTAAGGCAACTTCCCACAATTACAAAGGCAGCCACAAGTTAGAAAATGTGATGGTGAGATTGTCGTTTGTTGATTAGATTCGATTTTTCAAAGATGCTATGGTGGATGGTTGGACCACTGCAATTAATGTAAAATGGCATCTGCTTCCATGTGGATCTATATGTTTCACCATAACCACTAATTGCATTCATGTGTCTGTCTGACAGGTATGTTTGTATTTTCTATAAGGAGAAATATTACCATGTTTAATGAGCACTGAAACAGCTTTTACATTTCTAATATAAATCTAGAAAATAGGATCATGGCATTTTATGTGCTAAAACAAGATATTTCATAGAGATGCAATATGCACATTTGTGTATACAAATTCATTTTGTTCTTTTATTTTTCCAACAAACTATACAATCACATTGTAAAAGAGTTAAGATAAATGTAGTCCCCATTTCCTCGCTGACGATTTCAGCTACAAAGCAGCAGCTGTATATTTCACCATCACCACCAACAACATTCATGTGTTTGTCTAACAGCTGCGTTGAGAAATAAATACCATGAAGTTGTGAAGTTGTCGAGGCGTCTCTTCAGTCTGCTTAGATTGAGCAAACTGGCTCCTTTTTCACTAAGCCAAAACCAACTGCTGTTGCTGCTGCTTGCAATACATCTTTAGAATATCAGTAGAAGACACTGATAGTTTATAGGTTGTGCACAGTTGTATTGTTAGTGTTGCATTATGGTGTTCTCCATTTTTCAGATGCTCCTCTGCCAGTTGTGCTCATGTGTCATGGTAAAGGTAGTACCAAGTAAAAGTACCCTGTTTGAAATAGGGCGCTTTCAAGTCGAGGCTCTAAAATTAGTATAATTTGTGATCAAAATGTAAATAACGCACACACCTCCATCTACATCAATGGAGTGGTAGTGGAGCATATGTCCGGCTTTAAGTTCATTGGCATCCACATCTCCAATGATCTCAACTGACCCCTTAACTCACCCATCCTGGTCAAAAAAAGCGCAACAGTGCCTTTACTTCCTACAGCCTTAGGAAAGATCACCTGGGCCCCAAGATACTGGGGGACTTCTACCACTGTACTATTGGGAGTATACTCATGAACTGCATCTTAGTGTAGTACAGCAGTTCTCCACCATCGAAAACATTTATCATAAGGACAGGAAACATCATCAAGGACATCTCACATGCTAACCAAAGACTTTTCACCCTATTCCATCTGGCAGGTGTTATAGGAGCCTCCGTTCTTGCACAAGTAGGCTCAGAGAGAGCTTTATCTCTGAAATTGTGATCCTGCTAAACTCCACAACAGCACTTTGATACCATCATTACATTCATACTACACTATTCACGGTACTTTAATGAACACGTAATTTGCATCATTCAGGGTTAGGGTTAGGAGGCAGAACAACCCAGGTTGAAAGGCACCCCTTCCAACCTCACCATCCAGGAAAGTAAGGTTGTGATAGCACTGAGCAAGGAACCAAAAAATCACAATCCTAACAGATGATAAAATAAAATGCACTGGATACAAGAATGTTTACAACAATCAAAGCAGGAGAACACCATTGCTTGTATCCTGGAGAAGCTAACATAGGAAGCCAACATATATCTATCATCTTGATTGGTACACTACTCACCATGTTCAAAACTCCATGGACTTTGTGAACAATGTTCAGGGATTGAAACTGGACCCAGATGAAACTGCTACATAACAACACCCTGAACAATAGAACCAACCTCAGCCCAGACCAAATTTACAAACTGTTGGACCTCTGTCTGAAGACCGCGATTTACAGACAAAAGCATGGCTGTCTGATGGGCTCACAAGTATCTCCCATTGTGGCCAACCTCTCCCATGGAAGAAGAATAAAGCAGAGCCCTGAACTCTTTCAGATGAACAGTACTGATATACATTAAGTTCACACACTTTTTTGGACTGTGCCGTACACACTGAGGAGGACAGGGACCTCCACATTGGAATATACAGGAAACTCACACACACTGGAGAAAAAGCTAGAAGTTATCAGACCCCTGCACCACCAAGCTGATAATGTACCAACAAGTGCCCGCGCCCTAGAGAAGGAACACAATCCCCTGTATGTTTAATTTAAAACTTGTGGATATCCTAACAACCTCAAAACAGCCACAAGATCCAGGAAGAACAACAACTTTGTGGGTGATGTAAAAAAGAAGAATAAATGCAACAACATAGTCATCCTTACATGTTTGGAGTATTTGAGAAACTTAAGAGGATTTTCAACAAACACTGCATCAAACCTTGCAATAAGCACTAAGACAGAAACTGGTCCACTTGAAACACTGCACACTCAAACACAACAAAAGCAATCTTCTGTATTCAGTCCAGTGTAGTGAGGACTGCACAGACTTGTGTATTGGGGGAAAGTAAACAACTGTTAAATATGTACATGTCTCAACACAGGAGGGCTAACTCCACAGGTCAAGACAAGTTTATCTTCATTTGAAAGATAAGGGACACTATTTTGAGGACAACAACATGCATATTTTGGATAGGGAGGACTGATTGTTTGAAAGAGGAGTGAAGGAAGCCATTTATGTCAAGGTAGAGAAACCATCTCTCAACAGGGGAGAAGGTCTATGACTCCACTTATCTCCCACCTACAATGCTGTCCTTTCATCCTTCCCCAGGACATTTAACAGCCATTCACTTTTGGCCTCATGTGACCACTCCAACAACTGTCATATCTTGCTCACGAGTGAGTCCAACAACTCTCAATGACTGTCGTTACTACAGCCAGGAGAATTAACAAACCAAGTACTATCAATGACCTTGATGATCACCTCGCAGAGCTTAAACACCTGGTATTCCTGACCAGTCAGTTGGAACTGAAGAGGCCCCTTGGATAAAAGGTGAACCATTTGCAAGTATCCTCAACCAAGTCCAGTTGCCCTCCATTCAACCCTCCTTGGATAATCATGACTTGAATGAATGAGAATATTCAGACATTCAAATAATGTGACTATACATCTAACAAACTATAGATATGTAGTTTAAACTCTGCATACTTTTTCAAATGTACATATGCTGTTTGTACTGTACATACAACCACTCTAACTCTATTAACTTACATTATAATATTTATAATTCCATTGTCCATCATTGCATTTATTGGAAGATATAACACCACTTATGCTGTAGCACTTACTTGTACCTATATTCTGCAAAACATCAATAATCTAATCTAATTTAATCTAATTTTAAAAGGTTGGCACCACTACTGCCACATAGCCTCTCTTATACAATATTTTGACATGTTTCAGTAGGGAAAGCACAGGTGTAAATAATAACATTAATGATGACTGAATTCCATTTAGCTGCTTCAGTTTCAGGGTCCTGGTACTGTGCATGCTGGCACACTGTCACATTGTTATGGCCTTCTGTGGTACTTGAATAGAACAGAGTCATCGTAATGTTATTAGTAACACCTGTGCTTTCCCTAAATAAATGTCAAAATGTCTGCTGTGAAAAAGACCTATTAATTGAGTTTACACAACTAAAGGAAAAAGAAAACAGATTAAATTCCACCCAAACTGACACCCAAACAAACGCTATAGACAAAAACTTAATCTGTGTTATTAAAGTTTTAAGATGCTGTTATACTGTAGGTTTAAAGTAATATTCATAGACACAGGAGTGAAAACAGCTTACATTTTCAATTGAATAATAACAACAACAATAATGATAATAATGATCATAATAATAATAATAATAATTATTATAATAATCAATAAACTGAAATAACGCTACTTTTCATTTAAACTCCATTAAGCTAAATATGCCAATATATACTATTTCTTAGCTACACACATTTAGCAGTTTATTTCACATGCACACATGCTTGCACTGGGGTAAATTTTTGAAGTGATGTCTGCTGGAAGCAAATCACTGCACAGTTACATTTCAAGAACTACCTCCCTCCCTTTGGTTATTCAAAGGGTTTCAGAGTCTTCTAAGAGTTGGAGGTGGGGGTCATATTAGCAAGGCTATGAAGTGGAAGAACAAGCAAGGTTAATGAGCAAGAGTAGACAGAGCAGTGCTGACACTGGTGAAAGAAGAAGGCAAAGAGAGGTGAAAAGGGAATGCCTTTGTTATTTGATGGTTGAAATAGAGATAACAGATGGTAACAACGATTTACCTAGTGCATGTCTAAAATGCAGCGTTTACATTTACAATATTCAAACATGTTGACAAACACCAATACCAGTTTGGGGAAATATGATTTGCCTGTGGGATGTGCTTCTCTAAATAGGATTATACAACTCATTTGAGTGTGGCCAGCGAGTGTCAAGCTACATCTTAACCACGACTGGCGAAACTGTGTGGAGCTCATCTCCGCTGAGGCAGAACTAAAATCTGGAAATAATCAGCTAGTGGGGAACATGAGAAATTCTCCAGAAAACACTTTAACGCCACTGGAGCCCACTGCTCCTCAAGATTGGATTCAGGTACCTAATCCCAGGTGGCAGCTCGCCCCCCTTCGCTTTTCTTTCATACGGTGGAGCGGAGGAGCAGCCATGGGGTGTCAAAGGGGGCAGGGAGACTGCTGTGGCTGACACCTGCTGGGCGCTATAAATATAAAAAAAACTGGAGCTGCCATTGTTAGTTTGTACTGTAGTTCTCTCTCCAGGGCCACTCTCTTGTAGGCTGATGTCTACTTTAATGCAGGCTGAAGGCTTCTGCCATCACCAAACCATTAGATAAGCAAGGCATCCAAATGACTCAACTGATTCTACCCAACAGCAAAGATCTTGGCCTAGATCACAGAGTAAAGTTGTCACTGCAGCTGGTACTCCACACAGAATAGAGAATAAAAACAGACAGCACAGTCTTATCTTAAAATGTATAATTTAGTGTGGGTGCTATGCCAAGAAAACAACAACAACATTTGCATCAGTCTAAATTGAAAATGTTAATTGTAATTGATGCTGAAGCTTACCATGTCTATTTTACAATTTAGATAACCCAATTATAGGTAGAAACTTTGAACAAATTCTGTCATTTCTTATCACTTATGTCTGTCTCTGTCCTTGCATCATAGTAAGCATATCTAATATACAATTCATTGGTACTACTGTGATGTAATCATGTGTATTACTGTGCTGAGCTGTGAACAAGCAGCACTTTTTATGTAAGAGAAGAGGAATGCCTTGGAAATCCCAAGATATTGGCCAGTGACGGTATGAACTCAAAATAAGATATTCCTGCAAAGAAGTCAGTATGTTCCTGCAAAGAAAAGTGTTACTTTAATGCATGTAGTTAATCTTTGCATCTGACCAGGTCACATTCCTTTAGATAATGCAATTTGCCCCACATGCTCTAATAAATACTCAGGGAACCTGGCAAAGCTCAACATCCCAGCAGATGTCAGAGAGATGGAGATTTTTTGTTTGAAGATTGCCAAGATGTGAACCATACACTTCTGACAAACAGCTGAATGGCCACACATGACACGATAAATTACCTGTTCCATGTTACATTCTTTTGGTAATGCCTCATGGGATAATGGTGAGCAAATTCCTTTCTGTTTGGAATTTTTGCTTTGGCAATGTATTGGTTGTATTTTGCTAGTGATAGAATACCTGGAATGCTTTTATTGGTTTATATCTTGTTGTTTGCTTTCTGCCTTTTTCTCATCTCCACTCTCTGACTGTATCCTACACCACCGCTGGACATGTTCTTTACAGATGATCTCTCCCAAATTTCCAATTTGCAGTGCTTTGACTGTTACAGGCAGTAGCAGTGCTTTAGCAGGGCCGTCAAGGCTGAACTGCCTCTTCCACTGTCTGCAAGTGTGACACCTCCATTTCATGCACTTGTCAGTCTATAGAAGAAAAAGTGGATTAATGTCAGTTTCAGGGAGCCTCACAAAGCAAAGCATAGCTTCAAACATGAGAATGATTCTTGTTGAGACGGTCATCTGCAGCATCTGTCGGAGGGGAGAAAAAAAAAGAGGAGGAATAGACAGAGAGAGAAAAAGAGAGAGCGATAGCGATACAACACATCAGAGCCACACACCAACAGGGTCATCAAACGTATCCTGTTTAGAGGCAGAGGCTTAATCACATGTAAGCAGCATCAGACAGCCGACACGGCAATGTGTTTTGGAGACATGATGCCTGTGTATGTGTTTTCTGCAAGACCCTCCCCCCATGGCCTTCCCCTCCCCTTGATTTTCCCAAGAGATACCCTGCTGAGAAAACGACAGGGCAGCAAAAATGTACAAAACTAGCTCTCTGCTGGCTTACACCACCTTTCTCTGCTCACAGAGAAAATGTTTGAACCAAGCCAAAGGAATAAACAATCGAGGAGCAATCCTCTTCACTGCCATGCAAATTTATTGAGGTCTAATACCACAAATTATGATAATGTATTAATCAAATACTGTTTTGTGTTGCATCATACATTCTTGATGATGTTAAAATGCTTGTTAGTTATACATTTTTTATTTTTCTGAAAAAACATTTAAAATCACTTAGACACTGTGCCAAAAATTAATGTATTAGGTATTTTTTTAAGAAAAAAAAAGAAAAAAAAAATGTTATTTACATAGCCTTAACCTGAATAAAGGCTTTACTTGTAAAGTTGGTCCATATTACCACCAACTACAAAACGCAGGATCAGAATATGCTTACACTAGTAAACTGTCTAACAGATGTTTTGCTTATACGCTAATACTAGAAAACCACTCAATCTACATTATTATGCTATTTAAAGTTTATATCAGTAACATTTGTGAACCCACAAGTAAAACAGGTTTGATTTTCATTAATGATCAGCTAATTAGCATAGAAATGCTCTGTTCCATCTATAAGTCTGTTTCTGTAATATCAAATATCAAAAAAGTGATTGATTGGGGGCTTTGAATAACAGCAGAATTCAAAGTGTTTCACACTTGCTGTTCAACAACAGTCGAGGTGAAATGTGCCAATAAATATGTATTAGACTGCTGCTCCGTAATAGGTCATATGTGCACCTGTGTTTAGGTCCTCTCTTTAGTGGTCAGGCTATTTATAGCTTGACACTGAGGTCTAGATGACACCAATGACAGCTGCATAAAATGTATATTAATCTGCAATTGACTGTGAAAAAAACCCCATCTAGTCAAGCTGCTGCGAGGAGAGATTTTAGGTTCTGGTTGATATTTAAAATCCTTTTATTCTGTATAATGTTCTGCTGTGTTACTTCTCTCTTTTACCTCTAGTTTTTTACACAATTCAAGTTTATTTACAACTTCAGTACTTTATGTAAATACTAAATATGGTCATGAAATGTTGCATGTGTAATATATATGCTTCCAAATTATTTTTGCAATTGCCAGGTAAAAATTATAGGAAGTTGCCCCTTGACTTCAATGATCTGTTTTCACTTATACTGTACCAAAGTCCTAGAACACAAGCCTATGATCATCAGATAGGCTTAGTTGTAATTATTAATTCATCTTTTCTTGCAACAATAATAGATAAATAAAATAATTAGTGGGATGTGCAGTATGATCTCTAGTAATATTTTTGCTTCAAAGCAGGACTGAGCAGGTGGGCCATCCTGCATAATGATCACCACACAGTGTATTAAACCATTAGAAGTGGTCAATTTAAAGTTGTGACAGTTCAAGGGAACCTGGGAGCCATAACATATTCAGAATGGTCCACCACAAGGTCAGTGTTTTAGTACCTCTCCATGTCTATGCACTGAAGCAGACAAGGATGCAGCACATTTCATTTGGGACTGCCAGGGAAGACAATGTAGAGCCATGACTTGTCTAGACACCTAGTACTCGTCCTTAGTACAGTGTCTCAATAACAGCCCTGCATTACATTGAAATAAATCTAAGGCCTAGTCTGTGTCTGTATCAAAGAGCCAGCAGACCACCCTGACAAAGCAATGCACTTCATCTGCTTTGTAATACATACACTTTACATTGCAATATATAACATTGGACCAGACTTGCCTGATTGACCTGCATTCCAGAGCCTGCCCGCTCTCTGCTTACCACACCTGGGGCCCGGCGCTGGCATGTGGCTGTCACCGGCCATCGCCACGCCATGCGATTGATGACAGCTATTCACTGATGAAGCTGTATTCATCATTCCTGTCCAGGGCTGCACTGACCAGATGGACCCTGACCATCCATCCACTGTCAGGGACACATCTGTTCCCGTTGTTGCTTAGAGTACTAACAAGTCACCTGCTCCCTGAAAGGCTGGTGTCAGCCACAGAGGGACGGGCGCTGCTACATGCTGCCTGTTAAAGACATAGAAAGATCCCCAACACAAAACTATTAGTGGATCGTTATTGCACACTTGCAGGGGACATGCATGCCTATTTCTCACTATATTTGACTGTATTTGCTTTGTTGGTCAGATTTTCACTGAAGTGCTTTAAATAGAGCTGATATCAGTCAGCTGTCTTTCAGTTGTCAGTATAAAAGAAAAAGTTAAACTTGCCAATCATTTATGTCCTTTCTTAATGGCAAAAACTGTCAAATTTCTTCAAAGATGACACTTGAAAAGGTTCAACATTGCCAGTAAAAAATACATGAAGTATCAAATGAAACTAAAACACAAATAAGCTTGAAATAGTATATGCAAAAACACAAGCATTACAGTGGCCGACCGGGGCCAACCGCTTCATTTGGGGGAGAAAAGCTGTAAGTATAGAAACTCCAAAACACAAACAAAAGTCAAAACAAATACAACTACAAAATCATGCTCCAAATAAAAAACACGCTGCAAGAAACAAAAAAAATGCATAAACGTCAAACGCGGTGCAAATAAGGAAATGATGCAAAGCCAGAAACGATGCAAATAAAGAAAACAGTGCATAATCACTCACTACAACAGAAGTGCCCCAAACCTACAGGGGGCGCTCTATGTTGTCTCGACTCAACATGAGGCAGGTATAAAGGAGAGAGTGAGACGACTGAGGGTCAGTGCCATTCCTATGCTGCTGTGAATGGAAGCGTCTCTGTCAAAAGTTGTGGAGGAACAAAACTCATTACATTAGAAGGTCTCAGCTTGTTAAGGAGTATGACACAGGTGGTATTAAAGCTCCAGAATTTGAATCTATGGTCGGCACCTTTGGAGTGAACTGGTTAAAATCTTGTCTGTCACAGCCAGACTCCATGTGGTTCCACATTCAACGGTCCTTGTTTAAGAAAATAGGATGTTTAGATTTTATTTTGAAATATGATTTGTCCTACTGAAGTAGGAGTTATATACATATCAATTTATCAATTAAAAAGCTGTGATTGCTTTGAATATACTGAGGGAAGAGCCATCATTCTGTCAGGTTTTCCTGCTGTTTCTGATTGTCAAATCTCCTGCTAGCTCATGGCTTCAAATTTCACATGTAAGAAAGAATGATTTGTATAAATGCTCACTGTGAGGTTTCAGTGGTCATCAGTTTTGTTTTGGCCTGGACTGTAACATAAGGGCCAGACCTATAGCGAAGATCACCAAAGCTAAGTATCCCAGAATGCATCTCACACCAACTGACACCAATTTCAGAGATAAAGCTGTTGTAATTGTCACTGTAAGTAAGTAACCATTTAGAATAACACCTATTTGTAAATTTGCTCAAGGAATAATTTGTGTTTTTGGAAATGTGAGGAGGGCTTCTGGCCAATTGCCAGCCAGTCATCTTAGCAGCTAGCAATCTATGACGAGTGGATACTACCATGGTTACCTACCTACCGGTGTGCAGCACCTTAAGTTACAATTATTATATGAAAAATGCTACAGAAATAAATCAACTTAAAGTGACATAAAAACAAACATCTTAAAAATGCTGTAATGTCAATGTCTGATAGCTATCCAGCAACATACAAATTAAAAGCTGTCTATTGTTTCATACCGGGTCCAGCCATATACCAGTTTTTGACCCGGTCTTGTTCTTTTTCTATAATGAAAGGTTACAGTTTTACTGCTGCTGCTCTATCAGTGTGTTTGTGTGCACACTGAATTTGTTACCAGGTGAATTTGGCAGCAGTGCAGCAAGACCAGTCTCTCAGGATCCAAGCTGAAGTGGTTTGCAGGCCTATTTAGCAGGTCTGAGTTCATTAGACTCCCTGCGAGGACGCTGAGTGTGCCTGAGGAAGCCCCGTGAAGTTCTTCATTGTCTTAAGACTCAATTGTAATCACCTTACTCAGCGTGACTGACAGAAGAGCTCTCTGGCATGATTGAAAGTATTGATCTTTTGGCAGCTCTCTCTAGACAAGTCGGAGATGCACAATCACAGCTCTCACTTTAAAAAAAAATCTCTTCATCTGCCCTAATCATCTGATCAATAATTAGCAGCAGAACAGCGAGGGTTTTAGCCACGTGCTAGGTTAGACTGCTTTCAGCCTCCTGCCGCCTCGTCTCTGTTTTCCCACCGGGGAGGAATCTGCTGAGTAAAGCTGATCTGGTGGACTGGGGCAGTAAGGGCAGGGTGGAAGCCCAAACAGCAATGACTTTCAGATTCTTAAGCTCCACCCAGCCTGTTCTGTCCATCCCTCTTTGCCGTCGTGCAAGATCGGCAAGATTTCTGTCACCTTCAGCGATGGCAGGCGGCCAAGTGCTCTTGGAATCAAAATTCATTCTCACAGCATCCTGTCGTAGCAGCATGAATTTGTTAATCTTCTGATAATTGCAGCTTTAAAGGAATATCACAACTTTGTGTGTACTTGATCACCCTGTGTCAATGAACACCTTTATGCATCTATTTACCAGTAGTTTCTATTTGATACAGTGAGGGCAATGTTTAAGTACTTTTTTGAATATTGTGGACAGGAAGTGAAATTTGGTTTTCAAGGAACTCATTAACCAAACTACATTACAGCTGTTCTGTAATCTGGTCCTGCTACAGTAGCTCAGCCAATCGTTTATGGAGCTGTACACCCTTGTTAAAACTGTGTTTGTGACATATATTTTCAATAGTAACGCAATAATGACTGCTTCACTTGTTGAGCAAGACCATAGCAGTCTTTGTTGATGCTGTCTCCCCCTCAAACAGACTGCCCCCAAAGTAGGACTAAGCTAGTGCCTGGTGACAATATGCCTGGTGACAATATGTCAAACCGTTGATTTAAATAAAGCTGGTCCAAACTATTGCTGCACTAACACCTAATTGCTGGTTTGAACAATAACGAGGACAGTTTGTTGTCTGTTAGTCTGTTGCTTTCTGGATACTCTCTCTCTCTAATCTCTATTCCTGCCCTGGGGCCAGTATAGTGGCTTTAACTGACAAACAGAAAAAAAGAAAGAAAGAAAGAAAGATTTTATTTTAAATTATAAATCAGACAAACACAACAACAAATCAGAAAAACACAACCAAATTTCAGAAAATAAAAACCTATCCCCTTTATAATTACTATAAAAAAGAAACAGATCAGCAAAGAATATTGGTTTGTGGCAATGAACCTACAATTAATGCTTTGTGTTTTATGTTTTGTTCATGTGTTTTATCCAGTATTGTTGTGCTTTGCAACTCAAGGGCACCATGAGGACTGTATCTCGAAGATGTGTCAGGAAGTTCAATGACTGAACTAATTCTGCATGTAGACATTTTGGACACATGGCAACTACTAGAAAATATGCTCTTTTTTGTGCAAGTTTTTCCACTACAAGACTGTTATATGTAGATGTTTCACTGTTGTCTGTTGAATGTGTGCACTTATGTGTAGTAGCATTCTTAATATTACACATATTTATTTAGATTAAATTAGATAAATACAGAGGTGAATGTCTTTCATCTGGGGTTCACTCTGATTATTTTGCTGCACATTTCATGAACTGCATCTAGGTCAACTTTTGTTATGTGTCTTCCCTTCATCAAACAGCATGTGATTATTGTTTTGTAATTAATAAATGTTGTTGAGTAAGAGTGCTTGAATGCCAAGCTAGTCCCTCTTATGAAAAGCCTCCCTGTGTTTGTGTTGATTACAATCTAATGACACTGACCCACAGCACAGACAAACTCATCAGCTAATTGCTAACGGTATAGAGAAAGGTCACAGAACAATTAAGAGAAATTGAACCTGCAGGGCACTGTGAGTGCACACAGCTCACAGTAAAATTCACAAGACGAATATTAACCCTCCTCCTGCAAACAAAATGAAAACTACAGTAGCCTATAGATCACATACTGGAATGAAAAGTGTAGAAAAGATCCTTTGAGGTAAACCTATTTCTAAAACCTTCATCTGTGATTTTGGGGGTTGTGAAGACAGAATACATCAGTTTAAAACTCTATTAAAGCAAAATTGCTGTTAGATTTTCCGTATCAGTTTTTTTTTTAAAGCACAATCCTGTGTAAAGAGAGGACAGACAAGCGCAAAACATTATCATAAAATAGAGAGCTGGCTTCTCTGGAAGCTGCAGTCACACCTCTTTTCTGCACAATAGATGTGTAAAGTGTTTCTGGTTCAGATTAAACTACTCAGAACCTTTTATTAATCATTATCTGCTCAGTACAAAAGCATGTAATTTTGTGGTGTGTATCCGGATTGTGAATCACCTTCCCACAGGGCTATTCAGCACCTTATTGTCAGTACAATGATAAAGGTATTGATGATAAGAATGTAAAAAAACCAGCCCTCTTTTAAACCAACCTTGAGTATTTTCCACATTCAGAATGGCTCTCCTTTTATCATTCCAATTACTTTGCAAACAGGCATAAATTCATTCTGCTGTTTGTCAGCATGGATATTCAGTCTTCTGCTCATTGCAGAATATAAAAGAAAGCAAAATGGAAGTATTGCCTAAATATAAAAGGAAAAAGAAAAAAATCTTGGAAAATGTTTTCATTGTCCTAATATTAATTCAAAGTGATGAAATATAATAAATAATTATCTCCCATTGAAACATATAAGGTTAGACTGTGTTTTTGTTCTTATAATTCCTTTAGAGCAGTCGGCTCTATACAGCACCAGTCAGCAACAGTCTGGCAGGTAGGCTTTCCGTGTTCACACTCTGAATGGTAAGACACATCCACTTCTGCTGTACTGGTGACAACACACAATAGGCAAGGTAGCCAATTAGTGTTTTTCACATCAATGAGTAATTGAAAAAAAATCCTACTCTATGTTGTGATTTTCCACTAGGAAGCATTTAGTGTGGTATCTCTTTGTTGGCTTAATTGTAAAGCTAAGCTGTAGCACTGCCTTCCTTGGGGCCGTGTCTTGTTGGAGATATGCCAATGGTGGTTTCACTTGTTGAGTCCATTACTGTGCTTGCTCAAAAGCAAGCAAGAGCACACAGATGGACGAGCCCCAGCACACACAGTGCTGGCTCTGAGGCTCAGAGGACTGCATTGTTATTATCTGCTATTCAGGAACAACAGAGGACCATATACAGTAGTTGTCAGTGAGGTACTGCTCAGTATCCTTACATTGTTGAAATCTGGTGCTGTTAACATCCTTTTGACTTTTTTAAGGTCACTTAGAATTCAGCAGGATGTCCAGCAAATGACATTTATATAATAGTTTCAGTGTGAATTAATTAATGAATTAATGAATGCCTTTATTGTCATTGCATGTTCACATACAATGAAATTTGCTTTCTCTCATAAAAGAAAACTATTCACTCAGCATAGACTCACATACACACACATAAAATAGATAAATAGATAAATAACTGCTTTAAAGAAAAGGATAGGGTAAAGTACATATACAGTTATAGCACATCAATCCATGGTGATGCAACTAAGATTATTGTGGTGGTAGTGGAGGATTGGGGGGGTTCAGTTCATGTATGGCATGAATAGAGATGCATAAAACAGAAAAGACAGCTGTCTAATCATTCCTGTGTTGAAGTCTGAATGTTCAAGAGACATTTAGCTGCAACTGGTTGGCACGTTGTCCCATACAGATGCCTAAGGGTGTCTTGTGCATTGGTATCAGATGCCAAGGGGTGTGACAGAGCGTCAGTATTTGACGTCCTGGGAATGAGGATTGGTAACAGCCTTTTTAGTGTACGTTTGTCTTTAGTGCTCTTCCAATTCTCTTGAAGAGGTCTGCTTATTTTACAATCTCTGGGAAAAAATATACATTGAGGAGCAAGAATTATTGATTTTTTACACTTTTATATAAAACGACTTAGATAAATACAAATATTACAGAATCAGAAGCTAAATAAATTAAATTAAATTAAGTTAAATATGTTTGGTTTAATATGTTTTATGTGTTTATGTCAGTCTCGATTGCCTTCTTCTATGTCTGTTTATCTCTGTATACAAGTGTTGATGTCCACGTGCCTGAATGTACATGAGTAAATGGCTGAATCTGTGCATGAGCTTGAATATATGTGTATGTGAATGTGAGTGCGTGCGGATGTCTTTGTTGATGCCTGTTCTGTGCTCCTCTGCTCATGCACAGGCACTCTCGGCTGTATTGATTGCTCAGACCTGCAGATTATTGCTGTGAAGAGTGACCAACAGCAACCTGCTAAGGTAAAAAACTTCTCTAACCAACAGGAGTCCGGCTGCTTTACCCTGTGAAGCAACATGTTTAATTGTTTGTGGTGTTCTCCAGCCCCTACTGCTGAGGGCCCTGGGGGACAAAGGCAGGTCCAGGGCCTGACCTTTCCCTTCCATAGCCAGCCTCATTCACACATAGACTGGGAAAGGTATCAGTGCTCCTCACTTCAACATTGCTCCAATTACCAGACACAAACAAAATTGGAGCCCTTATCAGCTGGAATAGGAACACTGTATCCTTTGGAGACTGTGAGGCATCTTATGCACTGGATTCTACAAAAGTGGGTCAAATACACAGAGAATGAAGCCTTTTATAGTTTAATGATGAATGTATAATCTTTGAGTTATACCTTACCATGACAGCAATTATGCTTGTAATGTTAGAGCATGTTATTTCTCTTGTATGCTAATTTCTACTTCCCACAAGCATTTCTTGAGCTTACTGACTGAGTGGAAAATTGAGTAAAAGTCAGATTCTGTTACAACAGCTCTGTAACAGACTCCAAAGCCCCTGCATGTATTGCTGCACAGATGCAATGAGAGATACAGTAGAAAACACGGTCCTATGCTGGCATCTGAACACCCTCCATCAGCATTCAGCTCAGTAGTTTGCAATTATAATGAATATTAATGACTGTTTTCTCATACATAATATTCTCATAATGACTCTACAAAGTAAATGCAGCCCTCCTAAAACAACCATTTATCATAACTACGAACCAAAGCAGTAACACTGTCAACTGCTGAAAGGATAAAGCCATCAGCGACTTTACGCTCTTTTAACTCTCACATGTGAGCATATGAGTAAACAACTTCTGTTCTAGCACAGAAATTATGCTTTATATTAGATTACTGTATTATAATGCACAATATATTATATTATTAAAATTCAATATCCTCCATTTTTTTTCTCATATTATTAACTGGATGAGCTGTGTACATTTTGGCATGGAATTTGAATGATGATAAAATCATTAAGGCGCAAGTGCTTTAATATTAAATCATTCACATGCTGATATAAACACCCCTTAGTGTTCAGTGTTCAACACATGCATTGCAGCAACTAAAACAAAATGAAATTCAGTGCTGCATGTGTGCTTAAGAGTACTTCTTTACTTCCGTCAAATACCTTTTCCCATGGGCCATTAAAACAGCAGAGGAGCCGAGCTCAATCCTCACAGACATTATCTGTGAGCGACTGAACCCTATTTGGGAATTGGTAAAGCGTACAGAGAAATAGACTTGGGATAGAACACCCTGGCAAATTCCATTTCACATCTGAAGTGGTCTACTTGTGAAAGATCATTTGGTTTGGAGTGAGTAAACAGAGGGGACTCCATCGCTCTCAATGACTTATGTGTGAAAGCTGGGGATTACAGACGATCAGGAAGTCTTGGAGCCGTTTGGAAAAGCAACGCCTTGCAAAATGAATCCAACTCCAGGCAGTGTGTTTCACAAGCCTCTGATTTTCTCACAGGCTGTACACATGCTAATGTTTCCCATGCTGGGTGTCAATGTTTATTTGTATTAATGACAATGTAAGCCTCATGTAACCCAGAACAAATGAACAGCCAGTATTTAAATAGTTTTTAGATTCAGATTTTGTTTTTTGCTATCATGTTTCATTTATTTGTGTTTTTTCAGTCATTTATGGATGCCAAAAAAAGTTGATTTTCAAAAGTTACTGACATATTTTAATATAGCATAGTTTGTTTATATGTGTTGAATACAGTAACTACTCAATGAAAACACAATATCACCTGCTACCTGCTATCCGTACACCTCAAAAAATATACATTATTGCATAACTCAGGTCTCTAAAGACACTTTAGATGTTTTAAAGTCAAACATCTGACAATTAAATGATTAAAAACTAATACATTTTACCACAGATGATGGCAATGATGGCCATACGTACTGAAATCTATAAACAAAGAAAGAAAGAAAAGAAGTAAAATATTGTTATTATTCATCTCCATTTTTATTGACTAGATTTAAAAAAAATTGTAATGTGTGATCATGGTGAAGTTCAGTCTTGGCCACAAAAGCACTTGAGTGTGATGGGCAAAGTGGCCCTCAGTCGCTGTGGAGCCACTGAAGCTGATAAAGGGGAGCAACATTAATTGAATGACCTTGGCATCACTGGTTTTAATAAGCAGACACACTTCAATACAAAAGGCATACACCTGGAGAAAATTGAGTTTTAGCAAGTATTTCAACATCTGCTGCAGGTCTTTGACCATTTCTTGAATGTTGTTTATTACTGGCCCAAATGATGTTTAACTGCTAATTGGAATCAGCTTTTAGAAAGTTGAATGAGGCTAGTGGAGATTATAAGTCATTTGCAACGTGTCTCACCTTTAAGAGTATCTGGGTACAGATAGAAAATTGACTGTAATTAAACACTATTTTCACATGTTACTCACAAGTCATATTAAAAACAAAGTGATCAGAGGTTTTGTATATTCCTTTAAACACATTGGGAAAGTAAGACAAATATGAGAAAATAGACAAAGAGTCTAACCTGAGATAGTAACATGCTATTGGTGGTGAATACCTGAACCCCAGCTGAGGGCAGACACTGGCTGCTATGACAGATCCATCAAAGCAGTGGAGGCTGTCTCTCCTGATGCGGACTCCGGCATGGGTTCTGCCCGCTGCTGAGAGCTGAGGCCTGCTTTGCATTGTCCACTGGCACCCAGCCAAACCTTTCCTGCTACTATTGTCCTTCACCCTCCAAGCTTTGAAGCCTGCTATTCAATTAAGATACAGTAACTTTGCAATGCATGCTTCAAGAGGTGCTTTAAACACAGTTCCAATTTTAGGAGCTTGCATTCAAATGAATGAACAAGTTGCTGCAGATTGAGGGTCTTTAAAGTTAATAGTGATGAAGAGAGAATATGAAACTGTTTTTGTCATGCTTTCTTGCAGACCATATGACACCGTGCTGTACAGTATGCCTTGGACCAGACTTTCGAACAGTCCCTGCATCATCTGGTGTATCTGTCACATCCACAATTACATTATTGCTGTTTCACTCATAAGAGCCACTGTGTCAGAGCTCTCAAAACCAAACAGATGGAGCTCGTTGGCAACAGAAGGCATGCAAATCATGGATCATTTGATTGGAGATCTTATTTAATTATTCAACCAAGTGGCTGTCTTGGAGAAGACTCAATACATGCTGCCTACTGTACAATATGTGTAAGCAACTGTTACAATATTCAACTAATATTGAGTTATGCAGAGATAAAAACGAGATAGATATTGAGCTGTTATATTATACATGAAATATCTGGTAGTAGACTACATATTTTCATATCTATATAGTACAGTTTGTGAGCTAATGAATGTTGCATCAATCAGTTGGCATTTTTCCCTCAGTTTTCCCTTTAAAACAACATAATGCTGTGTTGAGGAGGAGGAAACAACAGTTCCTACTAAGCGAGCATTGATTTCTGGGTGACTGCATTGCCTTAAACATAGCATGTTTACATATCAGATACACACAAGAGAAGCTCATGAAGCATCTCAATCAGGGTATTCAGGAGTAATGTTCATTTTATGCAAGGCATATGAAAGCTGGAATTGGTGGAAAAAAGAGAGTGGGAACTGGAGAGGCAGCTATGACAATGAACCCAAAATTACAATCATGTGGAACGAGACCAAGGATTTCAAGTAGTGAAGTAAATTAAATGAAAATTTAGTGTTGGCTGAAATAGTTTGCAGAAAAACAAAATGAGCTGTATTTAACATTCAGGCACAATGCTGAAAAGTGACAATTGCTTATCTCCATGGAGATCAATAATGGCTGCAGGATCATTGTGTAAAGTGTCTGCAGGTTTAATGCAGATAGGATGTCATTATTATTTTCTTTCTCCTAATGACCATCATTATGCACGGACACTGATTGAATTCCATTTGTTACCTACGTTTGAGCCTGAGTGGAATAATTACCATTTAAGTATCTCCATTAAAATTCATGCACGGATGTTCATACTCAGACAATCTTTTAAAAATAACTAAAATATTCTTTGAATACAAAATGTATCAGATATAGCCCAGCCTGGCTTAAATACTTAAAGTCTAATTATATGAGAGTTTTATTAAAGCATGTCTTCTTCTTTAGTTTACAATTTTTTTTAAATGACAGCAAAAAGTAAAGCAAGAAACAGTTGCTGCTCAGTTACTATCAATGCAGCACACTCTCTTAATATTTAATTAAAATGGATCTGTTGGTAACTATAATCAATAACCGGCACCCTTTCTAAATTGCTTTTTCAACCTATTGTGTCACATACAAAATAAATATGTTTTAATGGTTACATATTCCTGTTTTTATATCACTGGATAAAAGGTGATTGTGTAACACTCAGATATTAGTGGGTATTTTTCCGCTGTCTAGACTGCACTCTGGTGTGATTGTTGACTGTTAGGAACATGCATGACTGCTTCAAATGTGGTTTCTTCTTCCCAAAACAAATCAGTCATAGATCTATAAGTCTTTAAGTTCTGTTTGTTTATCCATCAGCGCATGAATTCAGTGCCAACAAGAACATGTCACTTCTTGTCTTCTCTTTTACTGGTGGTCATCCTGAGTGTATAGTCACCCAAGTGGAAGTAACTACGTTTATGCTGCAG
Organism: Scomber japonicus; assembly: GCF_027409825.1. Lineage (NCBI taxonomy): Eukaryota > Metazoa > Chordata > Actinopteri > Scombriformes > Scombridae > Scomber > Scomber japonicus. The sequence continues at coordinate 16,855,128 of NC_070588.1, forward strand.
GTAAATAAGGCAGTCTCTTCTCTAATACAGCCATCTCTCTGTAAATACACAGCTGTGTCTGAACAGTGAGCCAGCAGAGGAGAACGGAGAGGGGATTTGGCTACACCTAATCAATCACTGACAGATTACTGCTAAAGCCACTTCCATACACATTAAAGAGGGACAAATGCAGAATTGCAACTGAACAAGTTCTAGTTTTAAGCCAACAGTGAGAGTTCCTGGTGATTTATCAAAGTCACTGCTGCTGAGCAGCGTGCCTGTGTGATTGTAGTTCACAGCAGACAGAACTGAGGCGCAGCATTGAAAGGAGTGTTTATGCCCTCAGCTGTGGCACTGTCAGCCTTGTGGAATTTACTGTAAATCACATTGCTTTTATTGCAAGATTTAGTAGCTTATCCTCTGTGGGCTCTATTCACTTCAAGCTTGTCCCTATTAGGATTTTAGCTCTAGTCTATACAGAGCCTTGGATACACATCTTGAAATAATGTGAGAAATCAAGCCAGTAATTTTTCACTTTTTATACATCTTTGTCTCTATAATAGCTGGTGCTAATAAAAATGTTTCATTGCTGCAACTAGGCTGCAGTGTCACATACTTAAAAATGTGTTATTTCTGCTCAAATATCTCTATTCCAAATCAAAGTCATTGGCTGTTGATAGCCCAGAGATACAGTACAGGATCTCAGCAAATTATGTTGATTATGGCATCACTCCATGAAAAGCTGCAAACCACATTTGGTTAAGTGGTGTAATGACAGAAAATATAAACACAGTTTGGAGATGGGAAAACATGACTTTTCAGTGCCAGTTGAATTTGTCAATATATATTCTTATTTGGTTTAAAGATTGATGCTAGGTGATGTTATTATCACACAATGTTAAAATCAAAAAGAAGAGTCGATATTTCCACAAACCACTGATCACATGAATAAAAACAAATCTTTGTTACATCAAAATGCATGCTCCTGAAGAGAAAGGGCATGATGCAGCTGGTTTCTCTAAAGTCAGTGTTTCATGGCAGAAACAATAAATGTCCAGCCACATCGCTGAAGTGATCACACATGACATAAGAGTCTTTAGGCGTAAGGTTAAAAAAGCAGGCAGTGACGTGCCTAACCTCGTTCCTGGGGAAATGAACAATTTCACTGTGTGTGTGTGTGTGTGTGGGTGTGTGTGTGCATGCAGGACAGAGTCAGTAAGTGATTTACATTCATTCTGTTTTTATTCCTCCGAATGGTGACTGCTCGTTACAGAACTGACATTCGTGTATAAAATGTTCTAATGTGCCTTTTCCAGTAGAGTTAAGATGAATATGTTTTTTTCTCTGAAATTAAACAACAACAACATTTCATCTTACACTCTATAATCTTTTCCAACAATCATAAACACATTCCATAATTTGACAAATCTCTTAGCAACTGGATAACTTTTTTTTTCCTCTGCAGGTTTCATCTGTGTCAAGGAGGATTGAAGTGTGTGATGGACATGAACTGTAAACCCTGTAGCTGTATGTGCGGGTGTCCGTGTGATGTGTGTATTGACGTGCCGTAGCAAGAGTTCAGGGAAGCAGCTGAGCAAAATAATTTAGAATGTCCTGCCTGCTGACACAAGGACAAAGGCACAGGATGAACATGCCCATATGAGGAAGAAGACAATGGACGTGGCTACACCTGGAAATGCACTGCTGTTGTTTTCACTGTGACCTCCATAGCACACAGAGATTTTCACAGGCTATTCTTACAAGCGTGGACGCACACTTCTGGTGGAGTCAGCTGAGTTTTAACAGGCCATTATTCCACAATGGATGGAAAAATCTCCTATGCGTCCTCAAGTAACCGGCAGATGATTATATGATCTCACTCTGTTATTGTGATTATATTCTATATATTGTTCTGTTTAATCATTTCATATTTGGACAGTTTTGACAGATTCTGTAGTTGCTCTTTAACCTTTGGTTTATGACTGCAGTTATTCTAATATACGGTTTTCAGCAATATGTTCAGGAGGAATTACAGAGATGGAAAACAGAGACCCTCTGCTAGGGACACTGGAGTGCACGATATGAGCTTAAACTGTCATTGTCCAGAGCAGCACAGCTTCTGCCTCGTATCCTGCCTTATGGGTAAGATTTCTCCGAGGACCTCATGCAGTTGGAATTAGCATGGTGCAGTCAAGGGAGTACTGAAGGCTGAATCAATGCATCACTCTTAGGGCCTTGGGTATGGATATCAGAGGACATAATAGGAGTTCTGGTGGCGTTGCTCATATCATGTGTCTAACCAGGGTCTTCCTGTTTCCCCAAAGGAGAAGAGAACGCTCCTTCAAGGTTGTGCACAGTTAATACAGAGGAGCAGAAAAAAAAAATCTGCAAAAACATGTCTCGATCAGTACTGTCTGGACAAAATGCCTAGGACAGATACGTACCTCCAATGAACCCTGTGAAAAATCAGTTCGCCATATCAGCAAAAAAATATCACATCAAAGTATACAAGATCAGTTTAAGATACAAGATATTTAATATTATATAAGACCAAATTATTCTTGGTGGCAGATATATAGTGTAAGCAGTGTTTAAAAGCTGTTGACATCCTTGAGCAGATGATGTTTACAGATACTAATTTCTAACTTTGAAGACAAACATAAAGCAAGGTGCAGACCAGTGTGAGTTTAATCAAAATTAAAGCACAAGTCTTCTCCAACTCTACACCATGTTTTATTCATCTCAGCAAACATTTTCAGCTCTTGCCTTCATTTGTTGCTTTGTTATCGATATTCAACCTGTTGCCTATTTCCTAAAGAATAAAAGATGATTGTAAACAGATATGCTTTGTATTTATTCTCATTTTCTATTGCGTGTAGTTATGTATGTTATTTTGTAAATTTATATATATTTGTTTATATAGCTGAATCTTGTTGATCTTTAAGTCACATGACAGATCAGTGTGCTGTTGTAAGAAAAGAATCTCAGACACCAACCTGATGAAGGCAGGCAGCTGAAGGCGTATGTTGATCATGGTGTACTGGAGAACAGTTGTGCAACGTTTTGGATTTTGATTGACTCACAGAGACAAAAAAAATCGTCCTAAATGCACAGGCACATATACATAAGCATGATGCACTTCAGATGGTGCCGAGCAGTGCCGATCCAGTGCAGGGCAGAGGAAAGCAGTTCCCAGTAGTGCGTGCAGACCATGCAATTAGACTATTAATACGTCGAATAGCCTTTGGCGAAGTGTTGTCATGATAGGCTACTTCCGAACTACTGCTCATTAGGGGTGATTCTCTTTGAATTTGGCTCCCCGCCGCAGAGATCATGCGCAGTGTGCAGCGTGCCGCCTTCAGTCAGTGGAGCAGCTGTCCAGGGTTTGGAATTCCAACATGGCAGAGGCTGTGGTCAGTCCTCCCCTCACTAACTTGGAATGGTTTCAAATCGCGAGCAGCCGCGCTTAACCTCAGCAGCCATACATCTGCGCACTCACCGGATCGATGGTACTATAAACCTTGAAGCTGCACTGTCATCTACACAGGTAAGTCTCGTCCTCTCTATCAGTGATGTTAACAATTAAAAAAAAAAAAAAAAAAAAACCCGGAGAGAACAGCGAAGCAGCTCTATACGCTCAAAACCCCTCGCTCGCTGTGACGGTGTTTCTCATCACAGGGCTGCAGCAGTCTGTGGCCGCTCATTCTGCGTTTTCCCGATGCAAAAAAAAAACTGCTTTAGATAAAACTAAATAAAGCCTTTGACTTTCATTAGATCGGCTTTGCATTCACGTGTCACTCTCCGCAGTTTGAGGAGAAGGTTGCATGTATGGCTGGAGCCAGTCTTATTTAATAACTTTCCCTTCAACCAGAAGTTTTTGCATCGCAGCCTGAATAAAAACTTGCAGCAATATCTGCAGGCGGGAGGTTAATAGAGGAGTTGTCACTGCGCTGGTGGTGGGACAACTGCTGGCAAGTAATCTATTTCTCAAAGTTAAGGGAGGGGGGGTGGGCATCACGCTGGTTTAGCCTCTTCCTCTAATGGGCGGCATGAAGAATATGTGTTTTATGTCATCGCCAGTCTCTCACATGCTTCCTATTCTCTCCTTTCAACTCGCGCAAGAAGTGACAGGCTCCAGCCGTGCCTGTGCAGCTCTCGCGTCTCCGTCCAGGGCTTTTATATATATAGCCTGTATACTCGCATGTTTCGTTTTCCTCTGTTTGTTGCGTTGATCTTAATTAGACGTAAACGGGCCTAAATGAACACCTGAGGAAAGAACAAGGGACCGTGCTTTTTTTTTCTTTTAAAGTTGTGAAATCCGATATCTGAGGGGAAAAAGTGCCTGTAATGAGAAGCAACCTTTGGAATTCCTCCTCGTGAAAATTCCGATTCTGCTGTTTTCCCTCTCCTCTTGTTTTTAGGCTTGAAGACATGATCACTAGCACCAGTATTTATGGTATGTTCATTTTGTAATTATTATCCTTACTGTTATTATCTTCTTTTTTTGTCATATTTGAAAAAAGAGGCTGCTATTGTTTCTGTTTTTTTGTTTAGTTTTTTTTGTCTCAGTGCATGCATGGATCATCAAAAGTTTTCTTGATTTTGCTTATTATACTTTTCATGATCATAGCCCAGACATGAGGGCAAGTCGTGCTTAATTTAATAGAAGTGATATCATCAACTAGGTTCAAAGGACTACAAAATTAGCTCCCATTTTAATTTGGTTTGCTTTCTGTTACTGACATTCTTCAAGTGCAGTTGGACTTTTTCTTTCTCACTCTACAGCTTTCATATTTTTGCATGCATGACTACAACACTATGATTATTTTATCTAAAAGACAATGGGCATGAATTTCTCACAAAGATATATCATTTCAAAATTTTTATTGTGTGTAGGAATCATTTGCTTTTGTGTTTTATTTTAAAATGCCCTTAAAATAATTGATGTAAAGATATATGATGTAAAATTCAAAATTGACAAGATGGCTTTATCTTTTATAAACATTTTTTTTTAAATAGAAACACTGTGCATATGAAACATGCTCAGTACAATTCATTTGGCATTACAGTTTCAAATCTATCAGGTCCATGTTGCATTACAATTATAGTACATATTGGCATCTAATTATAATATGAACAGTGACCGAAAAGCAAATAGTTTGACAAAAAATGTTGAGAACATATTTGTCGTATAGGTATGTTGTCCAGAATGACTTTCGGGAAACACACAGTTGGGCTAGTTTTAAGTATATGTTTTCATATTATTCAGCAATTCAAAGTTAAAGCTAATTCAGATTTGCTCACAAATGAGTTCTATGACAATGTCTGAAATAGCTCTTCTTCATGTTCCAGTGGAAATGGATCTAAGCATGGATACAAAGTCAGGGGAAGTAACAAGTTGTGTGCAGCCTCTCTTTTGCAAACACTTTGTCCTAAGTGAACCTTTCCCACCTCCATACAACAATTTACTTAATTGTATTCACACATTTAATTTGCATGTTTTGCTTTGAGAGGAAATTAACATCATCAGCAGTGAACTGAAGTATGTTTTCACTCCTCTTCAAAAATAACAGCATTCCAGCATCTGTCACTCTGTGGGAAAAAAATGTACATTACTACCACATCCATTATGTTTGAGTGTTTAGTTGTAATGTGTTTTTGTAAAGTGGGCATTACATTTGTTGGTCAGATTTTTATGTCTTTCATATTAGACCCTGCATTCGTGTGTTATTACAAAAGAATGTTGATTTGAGCTGCTCAGATATGGACCTTGAAAATGGCAAAGTGTTTACAGCAATGAATTTGAATATCCGCAGCTTGCAGTTTTAAATGCCCTGTTCAATCTGTTAAAATTTACAATTTTATATTTAGAACAGAATAATTCTAGCTTTCAAAAATAAAACAATGATGCATCATGTTGGCATATGTTCTTACATAAATTGAATAGAAATTCAGTTTTTAATATGTAAAAAAAACTTCTTGCATTTATTGAAATTGATCTTTTGTATGAAATATCCTAATTGATATGTGACTATATTTACCAGACATCAAGCCTGGAGGGGTTCCAAGTCTAATGGTTTCATGCCTGCAGTGTGTTAGGTGATTCTTGCAGGTCCTTAGTTAACCCCAGACACCTCCGGTGTGCAGGGAAAGAAGTTGACAGCTCTGTTTATTTCTGAAAGGATAGCACTTATGATAGCAATCAAAGCTGTTATTTGACATGAATCTCTGAGCTGAATCTGGCAACAGATGCTGACCATCCTGTTTTCATCACCCGTTTTACTAAATGTCACATGTGTTCACACCTTAAATTGCTGGAGGTAAATAATAACAAGAAACTGGATCATAGCATTAACACATTCCACAGTGACAGAAAGATATAGAATTATACATTTAGTTGTTATATTGACAAAAGTAATGGTGGCCAAGCCAGTGTTTTTCTTTCCATAGTGCAGATTTATGTATTTAGACGCTTAAAAAAATCTATATAATAATAATGATGTAATGTTTCTTTCTGGGCTTATTTTTGGTGTATAAAACATAAAATTAGAAATGTTGGTTTTATAGTATGATAACTATTTCATGCTATATCCCTGCTTTATATCAATATTATTTATAATATTACAATATATTTACTTGATCAAAAATGTGTCTGAGAAGACAAAAAAAACAGAAAGAAAAAATTGAGGGTAAACACATGTTAGATTAATTTTTGACTTGACAGTGTAATGTGTTTTTGTGCAGCAATTTAGCTCCTCTCAATGTCCATAATCTGAAGTGCGATCGCTAAAATTGACAGCATGATTTAAATCATTACTACAGGAAAGCAGTATACAGTAAGACTGAAACTCTATATATGTGCACTAATGGTGACAATTAAAGCCAGCTCCTGACTTCCTTGAGTTGACTCCGGGTAGACACCCCCTGGGATGTCTGAAGGGCTGTTGTAAATTGATGAAATGTTCATCTTTGCAGATGGATCTATTTGTCAGTAGCAACAAGAATTCCCACTCAGCCTCGACTATATTGTATGAGATCTGTGCAGGCTTGTCATCTTTAAGCAAATATGCTAAATGGCATCTTTCTCCGTTTTTCATATAAAAAGGAGGGAGTCCCCAGTGTGAGTAAGACTCTACTGGAATGAATAAAACTCCAATCTTTCTTTTAAGTATTTTACGTATTCCTCCCTCCTTTTCTCCTTACTCTTTCTCTTTTTGTCTCCTTCTCTTGTATATACATCTCTGTCGTTTCCCTCATGGCAGCTTGCTATGTTATCTTTGTGTGTTTCTCTCTGCGCTAACAATCCTTGCAGTGATCTAAGTTGTACTGCATTAGAAAGTGGAGGCAGCTGTCTGTTGCTATACTGAGGGATGTGTTTGCTCTACTACGAAGATGAAGGACCATGAATCCTTGACATCCTCCCTTTCTCTCCCCTCCTCCTCCTCCTCCTACCATCTCATTTAGACACAGCGACTGTCTGCTCAGACTTGTTTTTTTCTTCTTCTGAGTGACAGCATATGGCATGGACATTTTCTAAAATGCATGTGCCTACCATTGGCTGCTTGTACTTACCCTTCATAATGTCTCCTAGCTACAGGCCTGTTATTTTGTCATGTTATCCCTCCACTCCACTTAATTCAAACAAATGAATGACAGTTTGATTTAGTAAATTTAACAGATTCTGGATGAAACAACACAGGTTGCACATTAGAAACCAAGTTAATATTTAGTGTCTTGCTGCCTGTGATTCATATACTAACTCCATAGATTTCTCTGGTTGTTTTGTAGTTTACACTGTATCATTTAAAAATTTTGTTTTGATTTGATTGAGCGCATGCAGGCCTTTGTACATGATTATGTGTGTGCACGCACTCTATGTGTGCATGCTTGTGTGTGCATGCCGGTCTGCCTGTTTCTCTTTGTGCTTGTTTTTTTCTCTAGAAGCAGTAGGAGGGAGGACAGAATGTCTTGTTCTCTTTCTGTTTCTTTCTATCAAGAAACGTATCTTTCACGCATACATTCTACAGTGTTATTATGATCCATACCGTAATGTGTAATGCATTGATAGAGCTTAGGGTTCACTAAATGACTGATTGTAACATAAACACTTTTATAAGTCATGTTGTAGGGTTAGTTTATTCAGGCCATACATGCCAGGTATATTATTTACATCGCGCACAGCATGTGTTGCCTTAAACTCATTGTTCTTCTTGTTTCGAACACATTGAAATAGAGTCTTTGTTTCATCTCTTTCACATGAGGTTTCTCTGCACTCATGAGGAGACGAGGCAGCTCAGAGCCTGTTGGGGATTGGCTAGAATAGACAATCCCCAGGTGTACTAAACTAGGTTTAGCACTAAGGCTTTTAATCTGGACTTGTAGGAGATTCATGTGCATTCATAGATTTGCCTCTGTAATTATCATACCCCCAGTGGCAGCCGCAGAAACATTTGCCTAAATCACTGATGTCCTCATTACACTGTTTACATTTTAATTAGACATACTGAATTCTTGACTTTTAGGGACCAAAAAGATTAGAGATTTCTCTTTTTTAAGGTAGACTATGCCTAGATTGTTGCCGGGGTGTACCCAAGGTTCAGTAGTTTATTGCATAGTTTCTGCATCCCACAAAATATTTGATGATGTTCCACAGTCCTCACCATCTTGATATAGTCCTCTTTATATACCATTATAAGAGAGTATAACAGAGTAATTTATGGCTGATAATGTAGGTTTCTTTACACACAAGGGCTGAATACCACTAGGCAGCTGTAGGAGGATCCATAGGAAATCATTCAGCATTAAGTCCTTGTGACTGGATCTACCTCCATATCTTTAAATTATGTCTTTGGCCAAATTATTTACCGTTACTCTCAGACTGTGAATATCCAGGTCCCAAGGACTATGATTAACAAAATCTACAGTTCCATGACTTTTGAAAATAGCTGCCACTTTGAGCCTCATTGTGTGCTTGAGTGCTGTTTCTTATCATTGAACAACCTTGGTGAAGAGAGGTGTTTTTTCCTGTCCTTCTTCCAAGGTGTTTCTTTATTGCATGCTGTTGGGGAGTTTTGTATTGTGAGAGAGCGACAAGCCTTTCACAAGTGGATAAGAGAAAACTCAATATTTTTGCTGTATTGAAATTCCTCTTGTGTTTTCACAAAACATTGTCTGACTAATCTGCCAATAGAGGCTGCTGTTCTAGATAGAACATTTAAATACAAATTCTAATGTTTCATTACATGTAAGTATGATGTACTAAATGTTTGAAATGTATTTTTTTTTACAACTTATAACAGTTATAGATAAAGAGATAAAATATGTAACTGACAGAAAAATACATTTTGATTAAATTTGTCTCACAGAAGAAATTTGTATGTCAACCCTTTTATCTTGCCATAGTTATGAGAATATAATAGTACTATAATTCATGTACTGAAATACATGTCTCAAATATCAATTTGAGACCATTAGCTAAAATGATGATCAGATGAGATGTGAGCTATCAGTGGTTTTCGCAAAGTTCTCAATCTCAGCGATTCATTCATCCTCTGTGGAGTCGTGTGGCTGACAGGTTGGCTTTGTGCCAGGTGCTGGCAGAGGGAGGCTCGAGTGCCAGGAACGGGAGAGGGTGGGTTGAGGTCTGCCTGATAGTGTGGAGGAGAGGAAGGGGATGGGGATGAGGATGAGCGGCGGGAGAGGAAGGGAAGGGGACAGAGAGAGAGAGAGAGTATATGCTGCCATGGTTTAACGTGTCAGGCTGCAGCAAAGCAGCGGGTGTCTGCAGTGACACTGTGACGTGACCACAGCAGCCTGCGCAGGAGTGAGGCAGGACAATTTGGGGATAGCCAGTGATGTTATGCACTGCTGTTATAGGGCCCAGCTTGTTAAGGAATAAGGGGCTGTGTTAGTTGCAGTTGCTGTATGCAATGCAGAAATGATTAAATATGAAAGAATAATTTTGTCATGTGAACATTTTGTCTGTTACACAAATGGATGAATATTTTATGTTCTCCAAGCTACTAGAGTCTCACTTGCATGGTGTAAGGGTATAAGTGAATATTCACTAAAAGTCTTGTTGTCTGGCGTGTGGCCTATTTGACAGCGCCTCTTAGAGTCCACATGGAATTCGATTAATTTAAATGAGAAAAATAAGAGTGCAAAAAAAACGAGCACTCAAGAGTTCAGCATCATCTCAGAGCTTTATGAGGGCTGACACTTCTTTTGTGTTCATTAACAGGAAATCACCTCAGGGAGTCGTGTTGACTTTGCATGCGTCTAAAATAGCTGTTACAGTGGACTGCCCCACTCTTGTTCGCTCACTTCCACTCTCAAGTATCTAGGGAGGCAAGGTGGAAATACCAAGTGAAGGTTTTGCTGAGAAAAGCTAAACATAGTTTAAGCCCCCACTTTAGCAAAGAAAATCAAGCCATTTGTCCAATTGTGCTGTCTACTGTGTGTAATAAACAAAAGTTAATTTAAGTGTGCAATCTAATATCAAATCTGCAGACAGCATCGCAGAGAATAGCGTCAAGTTTTTAGCTGGTTGTTACTGCACTGTGTTGACCAACTTCATTATTTCCAAGGGTAAAATAAAAATAAGATCATTTTTATTGTTACATTTTTACACTCATGCTTTCCTGATTCAAACATTATATCATTGTTGGGATTTAATACACTGGCACTTGGTTTATAGCAACATTTCTATACTGTAAAGAACAATGGTGGATTCATTTAGTTGAGCGTGATGTTTCTGCAGTCCAAACCCTGACTGCATTGCCTCTCCCACATCTTTAAATGGATCCCATGAGTCTTCAGCTCTGTTGTTTCCATTATTCATTTCAAAACTTCCATGTAACATGGAGAGGCTAGAGGGGTGAAAAATAATTTTCTGTCTGAAAAAAGAAAAAAAAATTTGTGTACAGCAAAGTCACTGCTTTATGCAAAGTGTGCCATGCCTTGGGAGCATGTGAGCTGGTGTACAGTTGGAGGAGTGAGCGCTTAGGCAAGTGACGGAGTGTATGTGAGTGTGCTTGCCTGCTTGTGTGTGTGACTGTGTGTTCCTGTCAGTCTGTCAGTTAGGCCTAATGTGGCTCCCTAGAGGTACCTGGGGGAGACCCATCTAGCACCCAGTCAGCCTCTGCTGGCGGCCAAGTGGTGACAACGGGTTCCCACAGAGAGAGGAAGTGTCATAGTATGTATGTAAACTAGTGACAGATGACTGGAGACATGTGGCCTGTAGACACTGGGCCTGAAAGTAAAGCAGTTTTGCCGCTTCGACTTCCTTTCTCTCTTCCCACTTGAGACTTCAGAGAGTGAGCATCAGGCTCTGCAACAGCACGGAATACATTGACAACAAGTCAAAGATGAGAATAAAGGATGCAAATCATTTGGCATGAAAAGACACATACTATGCGCAAAGGTTTTGTTTGCCTTTGAAAGGCTTTAGCAAAGGAGTGCAGAGTTTTTAGTGTGCAGAGCTTCAGGCAGCTTTTCTAGGCCACAGGTCATGTGGGTCAGTGTTACACTCCCTGCAGCCTCACTTCAACCCTCGGTCTGGAAATAGAATATGCAACGTCACCCAGCCAGGAGGGAGGTAGATTCCAGACCTCAATGGCCACAGGCTGCACATGTGGAATCTGCTTGTGTAGTTGACCCCAAATGTTTGAAACTCAGAATGCTCCCTGTAGGATATTGTTATTTCATGCATACCCAAATGAGAAAGGCTGTACGAATTGCCTTGTACAAAGTGGACCAGTATACTTGGACTTTTCACTGTTAGATTTTCACAATTCATCAAGGGAACTCACACTAGCCAGAGGCAGATTTATTTAACAATATGCCCATAACCTGTAAGAGAGGCAAAACATACAAAATTAACAATGCAGTTGTATTTGTTTTGTACTGTGTTTCAGCCAACAGGCTGTTTGCCTACTTTCCTCATCTACGCATTCATTGTAAAAGATGCAAAGCCAGCACCTGGTGTTCAACCGCAGTACAAATTTAGCAAGCACAGATTGCAACCATAGGCCATGAAGCATGTCTACTATTTTTGTTATGTAAACAACAACAACAAAAAAGTGAAAATGTGTTAGTATATTTTAGAAACTATGGCTTTAGTTCAACTATAGTTTGCATGTAACATCCATTGTCAGTGTTAAAGTAGGACAATTTATCAAAAATGTTAATATTAGAAATACTGTTGCATAATAATACTGTTGCATTTTGAGCTGTGGTTTGTTGTCTTGTAAATCAAATTTGGTTTTACAAACAGGGTTTAAAGGATAAGGTAGTAAAAAATAAAAACAAAGCAATAATACCCATAACACAAACACACAGCACCTACTCTTTTAAGATACTGTTCCCTGGACCAACAAGAAGTCAGTAACTTAGGTCACAAGTTCACTAATTAGTGCTTTCTGTAAGTAAGTAAATGACAAGTAACTTCATGTGTACATTTTGCAATCATATGGAAGAACAACTGAGGCTCTTTTTTATTATTCTTGATTGTTAAACACCTTGGTGGACCACATAAAGCACTGCTAGTGCATACAAACATATCCAGATTTGCATCATAATTTAGTTTTTCACTTCTACACAACTTCAGAATAATATAGTATGAACACAAATTAACAAGCAGGACTGCCATCACAGAGAGAACAGTAATTCAAACATTTAATTGCTTTAGTGTGTTCAGATTGAACATTTGATCAGTATCAGTGTATTATATTTAGGGTCCAATTCAGTATCATTACATAATTGTGTATCTCATAACATATGAGCATTTCTAAGTTGTGATGAACATTTGGCTGTTTTCTTAATAGTGACTATTGGAGAGAAGGCTGTATGTCCATGTGACACCTCCTGGTCCTGCTTTCTTTCCAGGGAGGTAAAATCTATCAGCACTGATGAGTTCATGCTCCATTGAATATATCCATGCCAAACTGTTTATTGTGAGCTCCAGTAGTGCTACCGTGCCTTTCTCTAGTCCATGTGGCGCAAATAGCCAATTCACATTTGAGCAATGGGTGACCCTAGGTTATGTATATTGATGAGTGGGATTTGTTTCTTAATAGAATTGTGTCTAATTAATTAGCTTTTAATTGGTGTAGCTCTCAACATGCAAATGCAGCACAATGTAGAACAATCATTACTTTGAACTGCATATTTAGGTGGACTTAATGAAATGTGAGAAATGTTTTGTGTCTGTTTATTTTTTTATTTTTTTTTGGTGATCATTTCTGTTTGGGGTGGTGTAAAATTCACACCACCCCAAACTAGCAAAAGGACCAGATTCATAACACCAAAAAATGTGTTAAACAAACAGAATCGAGAAATATTTTAAGTGCCTTCCTCTCATTTTCTTTGAATTATCTAATTTATTTTTCAGAATTGCTTCGTGCCACAGATTAACCTATTTTTTTCTCTTTCCCTTACTTCATAATCTATTAAGGAATGCTTTGGAATGATTTTCATTGTCTTTTCTTGCTTCATTTCTGTCAAAGCACCAAAGTGTTTGAAGGCAGTAACTCTCTCATCCATCGTGCGTGATTCTGATCAATCATCCACAGCGGGTTACTACTTAAGTGATTTCAGCACATAGAGATAGCGGGAAAGCTACACCTTCTTCACACACCAGCCTTACAGTGGTTTACAGATGCTTTCAGTAGACACTGACAGCTCTCTTTCTGCCATTTATACAAATTACACTCATAATAACAATAACAATTACAATGCTGTAACAGTTTCAGCAATTTGTACAAAAGAGAAATATGTGCATATAATTCATACTTGTATTATTTACTTTACCAGTAATGATTATGTCTACATCACCAGTGTAAAATATTTTGTAAGGACCAATAGTTTCTGCATTTGAGTGTTTAATAGTTATCATGTTTACCTTGTTAAAAATGCAAAATGACTTTTGTTTGGTATTATTGCACACAAAATGAAATTAAAGAAATGCATTTCCTCATTTTGTTTTAATTTATTTATTTTTTTACATTTTTTTACACATTTCAATGAAATGTGATCATAGAGCCACTCCATCTTCTTCCCATCCATCTGGCAGCAGAAAATTGAGTTATAGTGTGATTCATCTTAAATTGAACTTTTAAGTGATTTCCCTGTTATTATCATTATTTTCTTTTTTTTCTTTTTAAAAAAAATCAGTAAGAGAATAAACCCCCTTGAGATGCACCATCTACTTTTTTGAGGGGGCCCTCAGGGAGAAAACACAACACTTAAAACATTTATATACAGAATACACAAGTAATAATAATGATAATAAATTAAACAGTACAATACACAAAACTATCAACATACTGTAGTAACATCAGCAGGGACATACACATAAAGGCTCTCACACCATCCAGAACCACATCCGCTACGTCTGTTACACGTGTCATCTGTGCAAAGAATGAACAAGAAATCAAATAAATGAAAATATCAAAAATGACATTTTATCAAAGTACTGAATCTAAACTAAAATGAGGTCTTGAAGTAATGGAAAGAAGTAATCGATCAGAAAGAGTTAGGCAAATTATTCCAGTCTGATGGTGCTTTAAACTTAAAAGCACATCTCCCAATTTCTTTAAAGATTCATGGCACAATAAAAAACAGTTGATGAGTGTGCCTGAGTGAATATGATTATCTGAATGGAACCAAAAGATCGTTTAAGTATAAAGGATAGTAAATGCATTTGAAAACAAAGAGCAAGTGTCTTGTAGAGTGAAGTGGCGGCCAGTTCAGTGTGTTGTACATGACGTGTGTGGTAAGGATACCTTAGGAGAAATCTATGTAACATTATGTCCTTGCTTTTTTTTCCTGTGTTTAATGTTCCTGACTGAAGTGTTTTAAACCATAGAAGAAAAATCTGAATCATTTCTGGGGAGATTTACTCTATGTAATAACGTTCAGTGCAGCAGCTTTTGACAATTGGGTGTGATGATGACAACATGCTGTACACTCTTCTAATCGAAAGGAAACCCAGCTGATTCACTCAGTATCTCTACACTCAACAGGTGTTTTTCTTTCTGCACTTGATCTCATCTAACTAAATAAGCTTGGAGCTGATTCCTGTTGTGTCTGTTTCTTTGCAGTAAATACTGAAATGATTGCCTTTGGTGGCAGAATGAATACTCAACAAATTGCTCACAATTTTCTTCATGGCATTGATATTTATTTCTGTTTAGGAAAGACTCTGGAGTCCATGTTATCCTCTTTCAGCTCGTACACTCTTACAGTGCCAATCAAAAGCTCCCACATGGACAGATTTTGTTCAAACCAAATGTTTAAAGATGCCCACCATATTAAACTAACTGTGGGTAAATGTGTAAAAATGACACACAAAACATCTTAAACACTATTTGATTTGCTTGACAGTGCAGCCATAAGAGAATGTATCATTCTGGGTGTGAATATTTCGAGCATCACATAACAGCTGTTAGCAGTAGGAACAAGCAGTTACATTATATGAATGGGATATTCTCTTGTTTCTTCTGTAAACCCCCTTTGAGGAGCATTTTATTAAAATCAAGATTTAAAGGCACAACTGAACACAATTTTGTCACACTTGTAAACATAAGTAGTATTAAATACCTTGTTAAAAACAAATGTACGCTTGAAAGTCAGTGCTGTAATTCAGCTCCCTGTGATTGTACTGACCATGCCACCTCAGCTCCTACAAGCCATTGTTTGCCAGTGGGCGAACCAATCTCCTAGACAGCTCTTTCCTTGTAAAAGTTCCCCTTTATGGCTTCCCTACTTCACTTCAGTAACTTTATTATAGTATAGCTGAGAGATTTCTATTTCATATTGACCTAAGATTGTTTCAGTTGTCTCATTTCACCTTTTGTCTGGCCTGTGTTGGAGAAGTGACCTTCTTTGAGACTTGCAGTCGATACTAGCGAAAGCTTCAGAATGCTTCAGCGAAAAGCTGGCAATGGTTACAGGCAAACATCCCTTTTTTTCTTCTGTTCACTCGGGCATTTTCAATCAGAGTTCAATTTAAACTTTTAATCACTTTAATGTGAGGAAACAATAAATAGAACAACAGACGGCCCTGGCTTTGCTTGTACAAGAAAAACAAATTTCACTTTTGAACTCCAGAAGTGCATTTGCATCAGTGTGGAATGATTTTAGGCTAATTTAAACAAATTGGGCCATTCCCTGCCATCATACAGAAAATAGGAATTAGTAGTGTTCTGTGTGATGCTTGTGTTATGGAGAAAATATGCTTTTTTTGTGTTATCTTTTTTTTTTCATTTGTATTTACCATTTGACAAAGCACTGGTCTGTTATATTTATTGTGCTTAAACATGTAGCCACTCGTCAGATCTTCATCACCTACAATTTAGAAACTTTAAACAAATTAAGTCTGTAATGGCAGTGGCTTTCTTTTATGATTTGTGTCTGTAGGGCACACCATGAGGAATGAGCTTTCTTTACAATGTGATTTCCTCCTGTCTTGAACAGCTTAACGTGGCTGTAAAGTCTAATGGTCAGACGTGTGAAATAATCTCTGTTGTGAATCAGACCAGTGAACAAGATAATCTGTTAATTTCGAATGGGGCTTGCCCTGTTGGTTTGTAAACCAGATGACTGGGTTTTGGTGCCATTAAACTGCTTCCTTTCAGTAAAAGTGTAAAAGTCAAGATTTGCTAACTGTGATAAATTCCAGAAAATCACACCAAAATAATTCTCTTTCCTTTTTTTTTTGTTTTTGTTTGATTGGAGTCTTCCTTGGGGTAACAGGACTTTGGGGAATGGAGATGTTAGTGAGTAGCTTTTGGTCAATGAGCCTTCATGTA
The DNA here is from genome assembly GCF_027409825.1 of Scomber japonicus. Taxonomy (NCBI): domain Eukaryota; kingdom Metazoa; phylum Chordata; class Actinopteri; order Scombriformes; family Scombridae; genus Scomber; species Scomber japonicus. The sequence continues at coordinate 16,871,918 of NC_070588.1, forward strand.
CCAAGGTCACAATCTGCCTCTTCCCTCTTTTGAAGTGTGTAAGTAATCCCCCGAGAGGCAGAGTAGCTAACTTCATAGAGGCTTAAAAAAACACAGCTTCCACTGTACATGTGCTCTTTGCTTAAACAAGTTTCACCAAGTGCTTGAGTTCAACTACTGTATTTTTAAACTGTTCTTTAACTAACAAGCCATTTGAGTATTCATCAGTATTATGCACTACAGAACAGTCTGTCTCCTATAATTGTCTTGTCTATAGTTTTATTCAGTGTACAAGTTCTTCTTGTGTGTGGAGAGCTGTTAGTTTAGCATTTGTGTGGATTTAGCTATACTAAGCGTAGTAATGGAAGATGTAGCCTCGGGGGCCTCTTGGCCTGAAGAGTCATGGTTTAATGAGCATCACTGAGACAGAGAAATGACAGCTCATAGAATCTCTCAACCTCAAGATTTACTATATTACAGGGAAAAACGAGAAATACATGTTCCCCTCAAGCCAATAGAATTTATCATTATCTCAGCCCAAAAAACCCATGGGACTTGACAATATCCAGGGTAAGCTACAAAGAATACATTATCTTATAAAATTGAAGTTTTCAACATCGCTGTGTTTATAGAGAATCACAGAAAAATCTACCATACAGCATGGGGTCCCTATTGCTGTAGAGTAGACTTTATAATGCCATGCACAGTAATAACATCTTTTGCACATTTTTGCTCCTCTAAATTTATATGATGGTATATATATACACACACACATTTACATATACATATACATATCTATCTATCTATCTATCTATCTATCTATCTATCTATATATATATATATATATATATATATATATATATATATATACACACATCACGTCAACGAATCACATGAAAACCAATAATGTAAATGCTCATAATTTCCTCAAACAGCTCAGCACTGTAGTTTTTTAGCAAACATTTGTCGAATAGGAGTGGTGCATTGGTTGACTGTTAGGAAGGACTATTTTTACCCTACAATCATTCCACATTTGTTGCTGTGATGAGTATTCACAGCAGCAGCATGGAGACTATGGGACTGACTCATGATAAACTACAGTGCATCGTGTCCATTGTAATGAAGAAACATGTCAGTACTCTTCAAGGCTTTCTTTATGTATTGCCTCAACACTGTATGTGTGTGTGTGTGTGTGTGTGAGCACTACACCATATGTTTCATGAAAGATGTACACTCTAACAGTCCACAGTGGATATTATACAAACTGTGCTCAAAAAGAAAATTCAAAAACTTCCTATAGTTACATTTAAGTGATAGATGCTATCAAGCAGCTGTCGTAATTACCTGGAGAAGTGACAATTTTCAATAATCAGACATGACAGATTGGCTGGCAAAAAGTGGACTGCAGGACACTACTGTTCACTTCCTGTTCTAACTGCAGGTTGGGACAGTTTAAAAAAATAACATAATTACGACTGTCATGATGTTTGCTGTTGCAATAATGACAAAGGCTGCATATCTTTAAGGAAGTAGTTATCTTATTACACACCACTTTTCAGTGGTCATTTTATCTCAAACCATGATCTTTCCCTAACCCTAACCATGTGGGTTTTGTGCCTAAACACCATAAAACATAATTATTTTTTAACAGTATTTTGTAACAGCTTTAGAAAGCACTGATAGAGGCGGCCTGGTAGAAAACGCTCCTACGGGTTATTGTGGAGTGCATGGTACCATCGACCTATGTGGTCGTTTAATTATATGTTGATTTCATACAACCTCTCTTAAAGACAGAGTTGTTTAACAGTCATTTAGAATCCAAAGTGGCCATTTGTACAGTTAAATTATGAAATGATTTCTGAGTGGAAACATTTACATCTCCTCATTACATTTCAGATGAATTATTCAAACCATCAGCGGCTCTGTGCCAGCAAACAGTTTTAGTCCGTTACAAGCTCTTACAGCTGCTGTTAATATAATGTGTCATATTGTGGGTTATTTTAACTAATTTTTAACAGAATGTTTAGGTTGAAGAGGAAAAAGAATTTGCTCTCATTCTTTTTTATAATCATCTTGTGAGTAATACTAACACAAACCATGGATAAGCTGCAAGAACAGGCCATTCAGTTTTACAGTATATCCTGGGGATTCATATTTTCACTCACAGATATACACATACAGTGCAGTAGATGGGAATTGCGATCTTAAATTTCTGACTTGTGAACCTGATAAAAAAAAAATGTTCCGGCCAAACTGATTTTATTCAGTCAGTTGTGGAACTGCCAAAGAGCTGCAGTGACCATCTTTCTCTGCTCCATATGATGATATTGGGACATAATCAACACTAATCTAAACAAACCCATTGATGTGTTAGCCCTTAAGGTGCTAAACTGCTAATTGCATTTAGAAAGTATGTGTCTTTTTTAAGATAATTTCAAGACAATTATTTATAGATTTGCCTTAAGAAATGGTTTTTCTTGTTTTTAGCCCTGCGTTGTTGCACTTACTGTGTTACTTCTTGTTTTGAGCCTGTGAGTATAAGGGAGATCACTGTGATTGGTATCTATAGATTTCTAATTAAGGTAAATGAAAATGGTGTATGAGAGGTGTTTAATGACTACTTTAACTTTACTTTGGCCAGACTGAGACTGTTTAGTAATGAAGCTATAAGCTGCATTTTATTTATTAGATTATCCAGATGTAGAGGACAATTTGTAGCTTTTATTCAAATAAATAGTTTGGTCTTTCTCAGAAATAGTTGCCTAATGTAGCTAACTGGCTTGGTTCATTGTGATAGCTGACAAGCCAATGCACAGCTTAATATGCAGCAAATGCTTAAATCAAAGAAGTGCCACCAAGCCAATGTTTATGATGTGTCTTAAACGGACATAAACCAACACAGGTAGATTTATTTACTACAAACATATTATATTATATAGTATGTTATTAACCTAAATTATTGAACATTAAGAGGGAATATTTGCAAAGGTAAAATGGAAGAAAAGCACCACTGAAAATGGCATGTTCTGCAATATCTATTTTAAGATGTTCCTGTTTAGATGAGCAAAATATGGGAGGAGGGAATGGAAAGTCATACACAAAGCTGCTGCGCTGTAGAAGAAACTGCATTTGAAATTCAACATCTGGAAAAAGCAGTTGTAAAATCTGAACCACTGTCGGAGGACACACACAAAGAGACATAGCAGGGAAATACAGAGAGAGGAACTGAGGCAGCCAGTTATGGTTGTTAAGTAGGCTGATCTGTTTACAAAAACAATCTTATCATAGAAGATAGAAAGTTTCATCAGGGACCGTTTTTGTTGAGCTGACAGCATCAGTATATTTAACTAATATTTCCTCACATGTTGCGCTCCGATCATGTATCTTCCTTTCAGCCAGTATTCTAAGTTTCACAACAGAAAAAAGCTTGTTTGTGCTCCACAACAAGCAAGAGGTGTCTGCTGTTATACCAGCCACTGTTATATTTGACTAAGGAGTGTTTTTAGGTAACATAGACTTGTCTATGCTGCTTTCAAGCATTGAAGTTAGTAGCATTGATACAACCAATTAAATCTGATAGCACAGAGACTGTGACAATAAATGTTTAACTTCTAAGATGTACATTTACAGTGTACACTTCTAGTAACAGTATCATTTCATTTTATACAGTACACACATTTAATTTATAATAACAATTTAAATGCTCCAAGCTGGATGATGTTATCAGTCTGCCAACATAAAATTAGCCAAATCAATTCTTATGACAAAAATTGACAAATTGCAATTCATGGCATAAATTTTTTTTTATATATATTTATCTTCACATGTTAAGAATTGTTGTTCTTATCTATGTTTCTCATCATTGCTTTCAGAATTTTAGACATAAAAGTGTCTGATGAATTTAAAACTATTTATACATTCAGTGACAGACATGATCATTAAGGAACTGACCAAAGAAGATTTAATGAATGACATTGAAAAATTAATTTTGACATGTTATTTATTGTTTGAAGTACAATATAGGATTGATAAAACTGGAGTACACCAGTCTGCCGACATTATTCAGTGCAGAGAGCAGTTTATATGCTCTCATTATTTTTGGTATTTTAGTGACTACATGATAAACTGATTAAATTGTAAAGAAAATTGCTCTAGATGAATAAAATATTTTCATGTTTTATCTAATCTTATTACTAATAATTAATCAAGAAAAAGCTGTTTGAGGTATGGTATATTTTCAGTGATGGAGAGTATATTATAAATAAATACACAGCATGTGATTAGAGAATTAGTGTCTTTTTAAATTTTGCAACAGGTAACGAAGTTTCCAAAGACCTACAGGAGAGCTTCTTTAAATAGCCAATCTGTGTTTACTAAATTGAAGTGATACTATATCTGTTATTATTATATAAAGGGTTAGATATTTTTGAAATAGTAAATAAATATAAATATTGGATAAATCTAAACTGTTTCCAATAAAATCAATACAAAATGGATTGTCCAGCTCACTTACAGTAAGAGAGGTCTAGAAACAGGAAGTTGCGTTCTTGACTGGCAGGTAAACTACAATAAACATAAGTGCATGCTGGTTCTGTCATTTTCCACCTGTTATATTAGGATTAGCGTAGAATCCACTGGGATCGGTGGGCTTTGATAGTGTGAAGACATGTTGTAATTCGCTGCTGTGGGTGGTCAGACTGTGAAATGTATGGGCAGTAGCCCTGGAAAATACAGTGACTGAGGAAGGCATATCTTTTCTAAATGAGGGGTTAAATGGCACCCTGCCGTCTAAAGATTGGAATTACCGCCACTTGGAGCTCTAAATTGAGTTTAAATAGTCTTAACTTGATATGTGAGATGAATGAGACTCTGTGGCTGTAACGATTACCATTTCACATTGTATTAGAATGTGTTGCCCCACCCCTACTTAGAATATCTCCAGTGAATTTAAATATGAATATGAGCTTGTTTTTATTTATAAATGTAATTACTGTCTGTCTGCTATATTTGCACGCCTGTCAAGTAGAGTGGTCTGTGTGCGCAGAATAAAAGCAAAAGCTGCCATAATTATGTTTACGTCCAGCGATGAAAATCCCAGGGTTGTAATGATCAGTAATTATAAATACTTTTCAGCATGTCTACTGCTTCAGCTGGGACTATTGTGTCGTGTGAAGTGCAGAGTTCGTGCAGCTTAATTATGACATTGTACATGACTAAATGTACCAGTCTGCTTTGGCTCTGCAAAACACTTCCAGTGCATAATCACGCTCAAGTCAGACTTTAAAGAGCTCATTACAGTTAGTTTTCTAAAGAGTGGCTTATTAAACACAGTTACCTAATAAGCATCTTTGGTGGTGCAAATTGGTAAAAATGGTAATGAGTCTGATTAGGCCACGTTTCAATTAGGACAGCTTTCACTTCCCTCCCCCTCTCCCTCAATCCTCCCGCATTCCCTTTCCCTAAACCAAAATGAGGAAGGAAAGTCCAGCTCTTTATGCTTGGGAATCCTCCTGGAAGGCATTTTGCTCTCTCTTTTTCGCTCTCTCTTACACACACGCACACACACACACACACACACACACACAGACATGGAAAAGGGAAAAGAAAACCGCTCTGCCACCTCTGTGCTTCCTTTCAGCAGCACAGTAATGAATAGAGAATTGTGCAAGCGGCGGTCCAATTTACACACTGGGAAATTGGATGGACAGAGTGGAGGCCCACTCTTGTTTACTTAAAAACGGCCTAGGCTACCAGATTAATAGTTCCCAAAAAGGTCAGCATCTCTGTTTCGTAGATGATGATCACTGAACTAGAAATTAAACACCATAGCGCAGCACACATGTCAAATGCATTTCGTCTCCGGCTGGGTTTTTTTTTTCAGTGACTGTACGATTGCATATGAAATATACAATATATAACATACAATTTCAGAATACGGCTTTTATCATAATGATGATTCTGTAGGTATTTATGCTGTTAGGACAAATATTTGGTTTCTCAAAAATGTATTTCACATTTAGCAGAGATTGATCATTTCTAATCTGATGAGAGAGACACACACAAAATTGCACAAACATCACAGAAAAAGATATTTTTCTGATATTATCATATCTTGAAGTTACCATGAAGGATTATTTAAATCTATGAATTGACCAATGCCATAGGCTAACAAAGGCTGCATTTGATTGTGGCTGATCAGTGAAATTTGAGCTGGAGCCCCCAGGCTATCTGAAAACATTCCTCAAATAGAGTGCTCTGTAATTATACCATTTCAAAGACCTGTGGATGTTGTATTTTAATTTCCATGCAGGTGGAATAAAGGATATTGTTTTACCATTATATCAAAATACAAGAACTTCATACTAATGGCCAAGTGTGCTCACGGGGGTGCATTTGTACGGTGGCCGAGACCCGCCATAGCTGCAAATAAAAGTAACGCTGCAAACAAAAACAAACGTTGCTGCAAATAAAAAGAAACGCTGCTGCATATAAAATAAACGCTGCAAATAAAAAGACACACCGCAGCAAACAAAAAAAAACACCGCAGCATATAATAAAAAAAACGATGCAAATAAAAAAAGCCACAACGGAAGTGGATTACCGGGGAAGAAACGACAACAACAGGACTACGAATTGGAAAACGAACTAGAAAGTAAGTGAAAATGGTAGTGTTTAATGTCGCTACATGTACTTTTTTTTAGCATGTTTGAGGGTGACTTGTCTGTTTCAGCCAACATGGGGATGAGGATCAGAACTGCAGACACTTAAAACACGCTGTTCCACCTACGGGACGGGTCGGAGGTTGGGAGGTAGCCACAAGTCCTTCTGAATGTTTTAAACACCAACCCTTAAACATATATATTCATGCCGTACATTGTTAGAAAGCATAGGTTGCCCTGATTCATTCAAGACCACTCACGAATTATATTGGTTGCTCACAGCCGTAATAGTATTAGCGATTGGCTCGGCTAGCCACTCAGCTAAAGTAAAAACAGCTATAATCTCTACATACCTTCAAAGTCTTCCCTTTATCCACACCGATCATCTTATGACTCAGGACTTTCTGTACAGCTCGCCAAGTATCCATTCTTGTGAAATATGAAATCCGTTTCCATAACATCGAAATACTTCCCTCAATATGTCCATGTATTTAGTCCAACGCGTAACGTAATAACACAAATAATATTGTTGTTTCTTCTTCCGGTGTTTCGGCAAAAACAGTCCCCGGTAATCCACTTCCGCTGTGGCTTGTTTTATTTGCATCGTTTTTTTTATTATATGCTGCGGTGTTTTTGTTTTTTTTGTTTGTTTGCTGCGGTGTTTCTTTTATTTGCAGCGGCGTTTGTTTTTATTTGCAGCGGGGTTTTTTTGTTTGCTGCGGTGTGTCTTTTTATTTGCAGCGTTTCTTTTATATGCAGCAGCGTTTCTTTTTATTTGCAGCAACGTTTGTTTTTGTTTGCAGCGTTACTTTTATTTGCAGCTATGGCGGGTCTCGGCCACCGTAGTACATTTGTCTATGTATGTCTCAGTGTGTATAGGAAGATTTGTATATCTTATCTCCTGGGACCATTCCATAACCTTTGACAAAATTAAACTATTTAAAGTCTGATACTCTTTCAGTACAGTAATAGTACATTTATATTCAAGAAAAAAATGTTTGATGCACTGAATCCTTTTACTTAACATTTTACAAACAATGTTAAGTATATGAACTTTTCCTTTTGTTATCGCTATATGACACTGGAATAACTATTCTTCATCTACCATAGTTAACCCTAACCTTAACCCTATCCATAGACCCATATGAAAGAAGTGTTTTGTAATTATGTGTAGAGATTCAATATTTACAAATATAAATCTCTTGGGGGGGATTATTGTATAAAAAGTGTTTTTGGCAGTGTGCTGTACTTATATAATCATCTTGAATCGTTCATTTTATAAAATGCCTGATACTTAGAAATCTCAAGTACACTTTGAGAGTAGCACTTTGATTGTCCAAAGTGGCACATTGTTCAGAGAGGATTAATAGAAGAATCTCTCTCCATAAGCGTGTGCAATTTTGTTATTGACAAAATTTGCCTTGAGTGCTAATGAATTCTACTGAATGATTTTACAAAAACCATTATCCCGATACTTGCACTGCAATGTCAATAATGATGATTGCTGAGAACACTTTGCTAGTCACTAGTGTACAAATTCTGTTTGTGTTTTTTGAAATGAAGATTTCTGTAATAATGCAGAAAAAATATTATATTCAACAATTTGTGAAACGGTGTTATAATGTGGTTATAACAATAGGTTATATAGATCAGGTGTGTGTGTGTGTGTCAGGCTGGAGTAGAAAAGTAATTTTCCATTTAAAATGTCTTGCCATGTACCCACCTACAAATGTAACAGAGAGGCTAACCTAGATCTGTCGGTGACTAATGCTTACTGAATGAAGATGCACATAGGTCTAAAGCAATAGTTGGTGAGACTCAGGATCTGTCCTAATACCCACACTTGCAGTCTTGAGCACTTAATCGTACATTCATATGTCGCTAGGCAGTAGGTAACTGTTTCCCACGTTTGAAATGTGCCAACACACAGTACATTTAACCCACACTCGATGCACACTTCAATACTACTAATACTTGAAGCGGTACTTAGAAACATGTATATCCCACAACTCACCGGTATATTGTGTAGAAAAAAACAGTTCAGTTGTTGGTGGTAATGCCCTGATTAGCTAGTTTTGTGACCAATAATAATCGTCAGACATGAAGAAGTTTAAGCTGGATTCAATGTCATTATAATTATCAATGTCAACATTTGTGTCAGAACCTCCATTCATCATTATTACTTAATGTTTAAATTATGTTCTTCTTGATGAGATTGATAAGAATAAGAATGCAAATCTCCCACATGACTATTTAATATATCCCTTTATTTTAGCAAACAAAATTAAAAACTAAGAAATAGTTTGTTATTTCTTTTTTATGTTTAGTAGACCTACATGCTCCTGATAACCTGATTTGCTTCATTAATTGTTGGACTGAGCCATGTACAATATTATATTTCCACGAGCCACAGGAATACTCAAGGTTGTGGGCACTGTGGCGCTCTGGCAGTTGCTGGAAATTTGTCATACAAATAAGCAGTCGATAAATATTGCAAAGTATATATATACAGACCCTTACTTTTACTATGCTCAGGGGATTGATCGCTAGATTTTCTTTAGTTCTTTTTTTTTTTTTTTTGGTCATTGTCTTCGGTAATAAATAAATGTATTTTCATGTCCTTTTTTCTGTAAGTTGATGAACCAGTATAGTTATTATATTTATCTGCCTGGGCTTTCTGCCTTTTTTTTCTTAATCATTAGCTTGGGCGGTTGACAACCACACACGCCATATCATGGATCCCTTTGACTAAAACCTTGTAAATTAACACAATTAGTGCAGCATCATCCTGCTAATTAGCTCCTGGTGTGGCTGGTGGGCGAGTGGCTGGGAGGGAGTCAGAAGGGAAACTACATGCCTTACTCTTTCCAGACAATCGCTATGTTTGTATTCTGCCTCTAGAAGCAGCGTTTTTTTGCCTAAATCATGTGACTAGAACTTAACCTACTGAAGTACTGCAAAGCCTGCTCAGCAAAGGCAGGATCATTATAACAGGCAGGGAAAGTTTACTTATATGCATCTCCTCCCATATCTCCTTGTGGCTTTTGGACTGATTAGTGTTGATGTAAGATGTGTGAGCCTTTGCACATTATGACTGATCTGATTGTTTTGAGCCATAATCTCGCTAATAGTCTCCATTCTTTCGGGGTATAGTGCATCCTCTGATAATCCCAAGCAGAGTAAAAGATGACAGCATATGTAAAAAAAAAACCTTATTTGCATATTTACTTTAGGATTTAACTTGGTTATTTATCTCATTAAAATGTCTTATGGCTGTATAGAGATGCTGCGGCAGAGAAAAAGTGAAGCATGTTTTTCCCCTCCCCACACTCTGAAATAGGAAGCAGTAGGTAGACTTGATGTGGATGTAATTCATGCTGGGCTGAGGGGTTTGTGTGATGAAAGCAACAGAGCGCTGCCAAGGAAGATTGCTTTGCTGCTCTCCTCCAAGCAGATTTGAAACTGTCTCAGAATGCCTCAGATGAGTGTTGGATTATAGACTGACCCGCAATGTCTGTGTCATTCTGTTCTTTGTCGGGTGGATTATACCACGCTAACTAGGTGTTGGGTCCTGTGTCCTCATATGCATGTTCTGCTAAGAGTTGTGTTGTCTGTTTGCCATATGGGATACATTAGGACATGCAACTGCCAAAATATATTGAACTCATTCATTTTTATTTCCAAGTATTAAAGTAATTTAATATTTAATTATTATAGAATATTTCAAAAGATTCATATTTTGAGTGATTGTTAACCATGATTTAATGCTTACTTTGATATATTTCTTCCTTATGCGGAATATCTAGGTCTAAAGATGCAGTGGACCCCAGAGCACACACAATGGGCAGAACAACACTTTGACATCTCATCCACTACCCGCTCGCCAGCACACAAAGTAGAGGCCTACCGGGGGCACTTACAGCGAACGTACCAGTATGCGTGGGCAAATGATGACATCTCTGCACTGACTGCCTCCAATCTTCTTAAGAAATATGCAGAGAAGTACTCTGGGATCCTAGAGGGCCCAAATGAAAGAGCCCTTTTGTGTTCCTACTCTGATAGCACCACTGGACTCATGAATGGACGAAAGTCAGAGAATGAGTCCTGGCAGGAGGGGATTTACCCAATGAACTGTGCTCCAGATGTTATATCTGTGAGCAAAGCTGGAATGACAGCTGCCCTACCCCCTACAGATGTGTCGGCTAGCATAGGCAGCTCCCCAGGGGTGTCCAGCAGCTTGTCTGAGCCAAGCTTCTCTAGCAGTAACTGTGGGAGCCACACAGCCACTACTCTCCACTCGGGCCTCCCCTCTCAGGAATATACTGCCAGCTACAATGGCTCCTACCTGCATTCTAGCTATAGTGGCCAGACTACCCCAGCCCTCCCCTCCCCACACCCATCTCCCCTGCACAGTGCTGGGCTCTTACAACCACCACCCCCACCTCCTCCCCCTACCTTAGTGCCGAGCTACAATGCCGGGTCTCCAAACCTTCCCAACTACAATTATCCTCCAACAGGGTATCCTTCTCAGACTACTGTTGGTCCTGGTTATAGCCCTGGGGGAGCACCCCCTCCGTCTGCTTATCTGCCATCCGGTATTGCTGCTCCTACACCAATCCCTCCGTCCACACTGCCTGGCTATACCTACCAGTCTCATAATCATACACCAATTGCACCAACACCTTTGAATGGCAGCACATCCAACTCATTAAAACGAAAAGCTTTCTACATGAGTGGTCATGGAGATATGGACTCAAGCTATGGTAATTTCAACTACAACCAACAGCGTTCCTCACAGAGCCCCATGTACAGAATAGCAGACAGTGGTGTCTCGGACTCAAACAGGGGCAATGGCTTTGACAGAAATGCTGAGGCTTCGTCTTTAGCATTTAAGCCAACCAAACAGCCAATGTCTTCTGATCAGCAAAGAAAATTCAACATACACCCTGGCAGAGCGCTAACTCCTCCATCCTTTGGATCAACCAAAAGCTCTGTGGGCGATCTCAGAGCTGGCGAGTCCTACAGCAAGTTTGGATCCCCCATCATGAACGAACAAACTGAAGAGCACAGACAGCACCTCTCTCACTCCCTAACAGGGCCTGAAATTGGTACGGCTACCTCGTCCATCCATGCTGCAGAGGAACAACTGAAGAATAGTGATTCCAACCTGGTGGAGATGGTGACAGCAGAAATCCTTCAGCAGGGCCCTCCAGTAGACTGGAATGACATCGCGGGTCTTGATATGGCCAAAGTGGCCATCAAAGAGGAGATACTATGGCCCATTTTAAGGCCAGATATGTTTAGTGGACTTCCCACATTACCTCGCAACCTCCTTTTATTTGGACCTCAGGGAACTGGTAGAACGCTGTTGGCTCGCTGCATGGCTAGCCAACTGGGGGCTGCCTTCATGCGACTCAGCGGCTCCACTCTGGTGACCAAATGGCTGGGGGAAGGGGACAAGATCATCCAGGCTTCTTTCCTGGTGGCCCGGTGTCGCCAACCGGCGGTGGTATTCATCAGTGAGGTGGACCTGCTGCTGTCAGCCCAGCTCAGTGAGGACAGCCCAGTGAATCGCCTCAAGGCTGAACTCCTTATGCAGCTTGACAGTATTTTGACCTCTGCTGAAGACCATGTCCTCGTGGTCTGCTCCACCAATAAGCCTGAAGAGATCCCAGAGTCCCTACGGAGGTACTTTACCAAGCGACTACTCATCCCCTTGCCTGATGGGACAGCGCGACACCAGATAATCAGCCAACTGCTTTTACAGCACAACTACTGTCTTGGTGACAAAGAGATGTCACTACTGGTTCAGAGGACAGAGGGCTTTTCAGGACTGGATGTGGCCCAGCTTTGTCAAGAGGCTGTGGTAGGTCCTCTCCATGACATTCCTGGTACTGACCTATCAAGCATCCACCCGAGTCAGATGAGACCAATCTCCTACCAAGACTTTGACCATGTGTTTTGCAAATTCCAGCCCAGCATATCACAAAAAGAACTTGACATGTATACTGAATGGAATAAAATGTTTGGTTGTAGTCAGTGAATGAGACCCATCAAACACAATTTCTTTAACCCCAGTAATCGAATACAAGTAAGTGTTTGGGCTGCAGTAATCATACACTGGGAAGGAAAAAACCAGTGGTGACATGAACAGCCTTTTACAGCAAAGGGATTGTGGTTGAAGGCTTTAGACAGAAGACAACAGTCTGGACATCACACATTGGTAAAAAATTCATTCATTGCTTTACATGGCTGAAGCCATGTGTCCACTAAAACTCAAACAACTTGTAAAAGACAACCCCTTCTTTTTGTATATACACATATATACCATATATATATAGTATATCTATATATATATATATCTATATATATATATATATATAGATATAGATATATATATATATACATATATCTATATATATACTATTCTGCTGATCTTGAGATTTAGTTGCTATCAAGTGCCTGAGGTGGTGCTGTTTAAATTTTGTTTTTTGCCTCACAATCTTCATTGGTGACATGTGCTAATATAAAAAAGCTTTAAAATGGGACAAAAAACCTGCTTTCTCTTTTCCATTAGAACAGTGTTCTACAGCTGTGTCTCCTTTGTGCTCTCTGTGAACAGTTGTGATTATTTTGAGCTAAATTGAATTTATTAGTATATTTTCAGTTGCAATTAATTTTCACATTTATGTATATGTATGTGTGTAAATCATTTAGTTACTATGACATTTATTCACTTTTTTGCCAGAACAATGCTAGTGATTTGTTTTCTAGCAAATGTAAGGTGAATTTGGTTGCTGTACCAGCCTCTCCACAATTGACAAAATTACAAAAACAATATTATTTTACAATGTGACTTCAATTTAAACAATGAATTACTATGTAATTGCTGTTAAAATATTGTTGCAGTAGTAATTCACGTTTCACATAAATGTAAACTTCTACCATTATTTCATTTGATGTTCTCTATTTGAAAACTCAGGAAAGTGATAATGATATGTATAGTACCTCATAAGCTTGTGTCGAAGCACTACACATCACAAGAGCATTTGAGTTGCATTTGATATTGCATCATCACACCACTTAAGGCTATAATACCTCAAGAAGTTTAAAATGAAATGAGAAGGTTCCAACAGTGAATGTATGAGTAATTCTGATTAATTTGCAAGACAAAAAGTAATTTGTTCGGGGTTATTTATGTTTGGATTTGTTTGAAAAAGAAATTTGTATTATGATTAGAAATTTGCCTAAAAAGATGGAACCATTATATATCTTTAATTGTAGCCTTGAGCTAATTTCTGTTTGTAACATGGTTTATTTTCTGTGGTTTATCAGACAGAATACTTTCATTTCTGTCATTTACAATGATCCTGTTTTTAGTTTCCTGTTTTCAGACACAACTGTTCAGCTTGTGGTGATGCAGAGCTAAGAGAAATTTGAAAGGTGCAGACAAACATCTTGGGGTTGAGGAATATACCCGCCCCAAGCTATTTCATTCCATCCTGCTGCTGTTTTATCATTAATGAAACCTAAGGATTATGTATAGCCTAAGTTCCTTTCTACCTCAGTTTGTTAGTTATCTCTTAAAGACAAATTCATGAAGACAACAAAATGTCAGCACCTATTCTGCTCGTTTGATGAAGAAACCTTTTGAGAGAACACCAAACAGTGTTTTGTTGTGTGCAAAATCTATTAGCTTTACATTTTGATAACTCCCAAGGATCCCGTTTCTCACCACATAATGCTCTTAAAGGGGAATACCACTGAATTTTAGGTGTGTGATACACTATGTGCTTAGGGCAATTTTGTCTGTATTAGCTAACATCTGCAATTGGATCTTGTTTGCATTGTTTGTTTAACCCCTGAATCTGGTATGTCAAACAGACTGTTCTGTTCCATGATGGAAAATCTAAACATGACATTATTCACAGTGATATTACATGCACAACCAATTTCATTAATCTAATATTAAGTTCACAGAAAATAATTTTGAGAGTTTTAGGCCATAATGGTATCATTCGTGATTTGAGTGGTATTCTTTTTTAAGAACATGTCTTGAAGGCTAATCTCACAAGATCTATACACAAAACAATAACTGTTCTCATTGTCACTTTTAAACTTTTACAATCTCATTTATCACTTTCTGTTGGTATTACTAAGTACATATTGCGCTCAGCATTTCTGACTATGAAAGAGCAGGTCTGGGAGCTGAATTGGCACGTAAAATTGTTGAATGTATTATGTCCTCTGAGAAGTAAGGAAAGCAAAGCACTCGCACATTGAAAACTGCCACTGAAGTAGTTAGCACTGTAGGTGTAAGTGAATAATACTGCAGAGGCGCTACAGGACCTTGTGTTTGTTTTCAGATGAGGTCCCTTCATGTTTGTTGCCTATTGCACATGTTTTACCTGTTCATAGATGGTGGGTATATTGATTACAGCTACCTGGTTTGACTTCATTAACTCTTATCAGGATGTATAGAGAGCATTCAAACAGTGAAACTACTCAACAGCAAAGGAAGCTAGGAAGCTTGCCAACAATGATCCCCTCATGTAGTTTCACTGTGTATGTAGATGTATCCCCCAGTCATAAGATGGGTTGAATGCACACAACAGTACAGTATTTGGTTAATCTGTAAACCCACTGTAGTAAATTCAAAACATGCACTATAAGAAAGTTATGTTGACCTGCATTTACATGAATATACAAGAGAGCAGACAGCAGTGTAGAGTATAAATTTCCATTCATATGTACATTAGTATTGTTATTCTTAGATTAGCTGTATTACATGTGTGGGTCATGTGATTTTAAGTTTTCACAATTGACTGAGTCACTTCTTTCTACTTGTAACCCAAAGTTTAACAGTGAAAATTTAACAACAAATAGCAAAAGTTAAACAAAGTATTGCTTAAAAAAAGTGTCAATTTTAACAGCAGCACAAACTATATTTACAATAATGGCTAGTTGGAGCTGGTCTCAGAATACCACTCACACAACTCATGCGAACTCCAATGTGTTTTTTTTCTATATTTATGCATTGTTTATTGTTGTTTCTCTAAATAGACTCAATTGTTTTTAGTAACTTTTTTTGTGTCTTTTTTTAAGTTTAATTTATGAGTTGTATACATCATTCAAGTCCATGGGGGCCATAACCAATTACATATAAAATTAAACCACTTCCTTTATTTGATCAAATTTATGGAATAAGCAGAAATATACAACATTGTAGTGCTCCCCTTAAATATTGTCATTTAATATTGCACTTTGAGGTGTTTAATAATTGAAACCAAAGTAAGACAGTTGTTTCAATTATGATGAAAATGCGTTTGAGTTAAGAATTTCAGTGCACTTAATGCTACAATAGTATTCTTCTCTCAATGGGCTTTGTTGAATTATTGTATCATAGAATATGAAGGGATATGTTAATTTTAAAGTTTATGAGCAGTCACTCACCTCTGATTGGAATACTAATATGAATATGGCTAATTGGATACAAATTCTAAAAATGTCACGTAACAAGCAAAGTACTGTTTCATTGGTTTACGTAATTTGCTCATTGTAAGGTTTGTGACAAGAGACCAGCAAGAGGCTCCACATTTTTAAGAGGTTGGCTGTTCATGAACTTGTGGTGAGATGTATGTTTAAAAGTATGTTCAAGTAGTACTTGTAATCACTGAGATCAGGTTTGAAAACTTGTTAACACAAGTTTGCTTTTTTTATTTGTCTCCCAAACAGTTTAATACAGCACAGTGTAACACGTGACACATGGAGAAGGAATTACATGATTTGAATTGTCATTACAACTAGACAGTAAAAATATTACAACAATCTCATCTGAGGTCAGTTAGTTAATCACATATTTATTCAAATAGGGTGTATATTTCACATACTGTAGATGTTACCATTAAAATCATTCATTATTAAAGGTGATCTGATGAAAGGGCCTGTGGTCACAAACAATACTTGAGCAGAATCTTTGGTAAGCACATCGAGTCTCACAGTGATGCCAACTCAGTCACTTGAATCACTTTTTCAAAACCAGTATCCCTGTAGTTTACCTTCTTTTTGTTGTTGTTAAGAACCGCTTGATATTTTTATTCCATCCTTATTTTGTTTTATAGTCTGGTATTCTTTATAACCATTTCTACCTCATTGCTACATATTGTACATGTAGTACTTATGTCCTGTCATTTTGAATGTCATGCATTTGTGGAAAAAAAAGTTAAAAAAAACAATACAAAAAAAGGAAAAAGAAATAAAAGCTTGCCCTTGAATCTAAGCAGTCTACCTCAAAAAGACTGTCTTTACACTGTCAAGTACAAGTCACAGAAAAAATAAGGCACCTTGAGGGCAAAGTTGACTCGCACATACTGACTATTGCGTTCAGTTTATTTACAATATCATGTTCCACTGAATTGTTGTGGACCTAGTAGGTCTTCTACAAGGTCTCCAATGCAAATTCATTTCCTAAAAAGTAACAAATTGCTTTAATCCTTTGTGAATTGTAGTGCGCATGTTAATGTGTATGTACAGTATGTGCACTTGCAATTCTACTTGCAAGTACAAGGGGATCACATTAAGATATGAAACATTTGAATTTTTACTTTTCATATACATGTACAGAGAATTAACTTGCACATAGCTGTACGTATTGTACATTTGCTAATGATATACAGCATACATACAAAAATGCACCACATACATGGTTATATGTGTGTATGTATGGCCATACTTACAGTACAGTGAATTTCAATGTATTTTAATTTCAAGGTACATAAAGGCTATTGAAATACTGAATAAAGATGTTTTCTTTTTTTTTCTTCCTGAAAACTGAATGCATTTTTGTACCCTTAATTAAATTTGCAACAGTGTGGTTGATTTAAGCCTGTGCTATTTCCATTCCAAGCAAATATCTTGTTGAAGACAGTGTAATCACAATTTCTCTATTTCACTGGTGTTAACAAAAATATATTGCAAGTAATTCAGTTTGCAACAGTTTACAGAGGCTGATTTTGAGGCTTACTTTTTATTGTACTCCTCTCCTCTATACAGTATACTACTCCCACTTCTACACCTCTCTTGATCCATAGTAATATTTATAAATCCATACTGGCTGTTTTTTCTATTTGAAAATGAAACAGCTATGCATAAAATTCCTCTTTCATGTTATCATTAAGTAGTAGGTGATATATATGTGTGGGAGTTTTCTGTACAATTAACATAAAGGAGCAAAGACACTGCATATTGTGTCAGTGTTGGTAATTCTCTTTTTTATCATGTGGGTACATTAATATGGGCTGTAGTGGGTACAGTTTATCATCAGATGTAATATATTTCTTTCTAAACAGGGGGTCTATAACAGGGTGGTTTTACAGAATTTTGTACATGTATTATGTCATTTTCATTTTTCATTGGGGAAACATCCATATTTTGCACTAAAACATGTGAATAAAATGTTTTCATTCCATAGCGCCTTACTAAATAAAGACTTGAGTTGTACATGACATAAATGGAGTAGTTGAATAAATGTAACCAATCTCAAAAACTAAGGGTGTAAAAAAATATATATTATTGCCTATCTGTCCGAATACTCTCCCTTGTACACACTGATAAGCTTGCCAAAGTGGGAACATTAGTAACACTTAAACATTACTGTCTCCCATGGGGGTTATCCTTGGAGGAACTGTTCCCTAGAAAAACTTATTCTTCTTATTCAGAATGGTATTCAGAATAGGTAAGCACAACGTGTGACAAATCATGTCTATTATTAATTAATTTGAGTTACTTGTAGTCTGCTGTAGGTTTTGAATACTTGTAATAATAATAATATAAACAAGTTAAAAACAAACATTTATAAACAATTTCAACATTTTAATGAGAAAAAACGCATTAACACTCATTCTACTCTTCTGGATTGGAACAGTCTTGTGTTAAAAAAACACAACATATGAAAAAAGTCCTGTGCCTTAATAAACATGTTATGTTCTATTAATTAAGTCTAAGATATACTAATAAACATGTTCTCTCTGCGCATTATTTGCTAAATGTTCAATAATCCCACAGTCTACATGGCTAAATTCAGACTGAACAAGGAGGTAAGTCATTAAATAATGTGACGTACTTTGTGACAGCTGAATGCACTGTCAGAGATAGATAGATAGATAGATAGATAGATAGATAGACAGACAGACAGACAGACAGACAGACATACTATAGATAGATATGAATGTATATACACATACTGTGGATAGAAGATATAAATATATATACAGTAGATATATAGCTATAGATATATATACACAACACATCCTTCCTCCATCCTGCTGTCTCAGAAATTCAAGTAGCAAACATGCCCTTTGTTTCTCCCACTGAATTTTTAAACAAGAGCCATTTGACCAGGAAAAAAAATCAGAGCTGATAAGAAAAAAAAAAAGTTAAGTCAAACAAATTACACTCAAGTTATTAGTGGCTATTTTGTAAATATCAAAGATCCACTTGTCCCAGTATTCTGTGCTTCATTTGCATTCTGATGAAACTGGAGTGGATGTGTGTGAACTCGGAGGTTATCTGTGGAGCTGCAGCGCTGAGCAGCCGAATCAGACAGCTTCGCAACCACATGGCTCAAGAGGATGAGCCACAGACCTCTCTCAAATCACTTCCTTCATAACAATTAAAATATGCAAAGTGATAATTTTCCTTAAGTAGCCTTAAATGTGCAATCTATTTAAATGTGAGGGAAATTGCCTAAAGCTTGCAATGTGTGTATGTGTGGGGGAGGGGTGGGGTAGGATGGGATGGGGGATAAATTATGCAAATAACAGAAAGGACTCTTGAAAGCCTAATTTTTCTGTAATAAGCATACTGTTTCATTTAATTTTTTGCCTCTTATTAAAAGTGACAGTTCTTTTGCTCTGTCTGATGGCTATATCTGACACAAGCCCGTGGAACTGACTGCTAAACTAAATGGTAAAGCATTTTTGTAGCTTTTAGATGATGGTTACATTCACAAAGTAATTATGCACTAGAGAGTCCAGAAATAAGGTTTAATTACACAGTAATCGCTTCTGATGGACACTAGGAAGTGTGAGCACTGCCAGACTGCAATCCATCAATGACAAACCTCTGGCCAGTTTTAATTCCTCCTCATTTGCATCATAACCTCGGCACCAAGTTGCACAAATGCTGTTAAATGTTAATAGGACCTGTCTCTCCACTCAAAATGGATGCTTAAGCCATTTCAATTCTCATTTTCTCTCTATCTCTTTCTTTCACTCACTCTCTCTCTCTCTCTCTCTCTCTCTCTCTCTCTCTCTCACCCTCTTTCCCTCTCTTACTCACACACACACACACACACATACACACCTATACACCCACACGCGCACACATACACATACACACACACATACACAGACACAGTCTATCTCTCATAGTCCATATCTCCTCTCTCTCGCCTCAATTCTCACATTCTCATGAGTCTTCACATAAATAGCCCCTCTTCAGAAGGAAAGCTGAGCACAGGAGACAGTGCACGGTCACTGCTGTGCTAATTGGGAGCAACATGTAAAGTTGTATCTCTTGAGTGCTAACAAACCATACAGACAACTATAATTCCTTGCTGTGTGTGTGTGTGTGTGTGTCTGTGAGTACTAGTAAGAGGAACCGTCTCTCACATATACGCACACACTCATACTGCTGCAGAGCATAAAGGTTTGTTCACACTACGCAGTAAGGCCTCAAGTTATACCTAATCCCCACAGGGACTGAACAAAATTATGTTTTTATAAATTGAAAGTTGTTCTTAGTGCCGCAGACACATTTCTGCCCCTCTTCAGACATTTATAAGGTTGATTAGAGTCAGCAAGTCTCATTATCAGTCTGTCTACTTCATATATTATAAGTGCAGTCCTTATTATACGTGGGACATCCTTGTGTACTGCGTTTTATTTCAAAATACAGATGACAGCTCACAAATGGTGGACATTAGACCCAGTGGACCACTTGTGTAAACAGAGTGGAACGTGTTTATTCATTGTAATAACATGGAAAACAGCACATTTCGTACTTTACTAATCCCTCTGCGACATCAAACCCACTATATATTCTTAGATACTTATAATATGACCTTGTTAATCCCCAGGCATTCAATGCAATTTTATCTTGATTTGAAAAAGTAATGATATGTATGGAAACAAAGAAAAAAAATCCTGCATAAAACCATGACCCGTGAATATAATTAGAGTATCTGAACGTCTTCAGCGTGATTTTCCATGTTTTTCTACCAAAAAATGTAACCAACCTAAATATTTACTTTTACAGCTGTCCAGAATTTACCATCATCTGTAATTATTGAAAACCATCCTGTCACCATTTGCAAATATAGAGAAATGTTCTGATGTTAAACAGCTTTCTTCTGTATGTACCCATGCATACACACACACATGCACGCACACACACATGCACGCACACACACACACGCCTATGTAGATGTTTGTATATACATGTGTTTGTGTCTGTGTGTGTGTGTGTGTGTGTGTGTGTGTCTGTATGTGTGTGTGTAAAGTAACTTATGACATTTTACCAATTCAGTATTTATTCAGCACTCTTTGTACACTGTTTGTATTCTGTTTCCAGTTTAAAAAAATGACACTTTTTAGGGTTGTTGTGTGTGAGCACATTGAGAGCCATTAGAAGCCAGAGTCAGATTCCTTGTTTGCTTGAAAACATTCAGCCAATAAAGTTGATTCTGATTCTAATATTTTTACCAGCATTCAAAAATGCTGCAAGGCTGTTTCTGTCTTTCATTACATGAGCTACAGTGTTCTGGATCTGTTTTCTGCTAAATATCTGTAATTCATATCTTAAACTTCCCACCTCATACATTCAGTTAGCAATCCCATCCCAATGATTTTATGCTTCCAATCACACATTTTAACAATGGTTAAGGGTAAATGTATATGATTTTCAACTAAATAAATTATTTTTTAGTTTTGAATATGTTTTTGCTTGTTCCTATTCTAATGTTACTTCTATTGTTACATTGTTGTGATTATGGTTTTATCAACATGATATAAACCAAACAAACAAAAAAACAAATGTATACAAAAGGTTCTGTGTTCAGGTAAAATTGAGACAGAATTGGATGGCTCTGCAGTTTATTCATCACTGAACACCAGAAATGAATACAGTGTAGCTGAAACATTCAGTTTTTTCTCCTCAGCCATTACAAAGGAGGCAAGTGGTCTGGGGTGGGGTGTAGAGGTCAACTTTTTTCAGATCCAACAGCCTGAAATAGGCAAAGTGAGGAAAATCTGCTGGAATCACCTACAGTTTATGGCAGCGTATATTAGTGTTGCAGCAGCAAGAAAGATGTCTCTGTCAGTGTACACAGTGCTCGATAACAAGCTGGCCCCCTGCACCAGTGTGATTGCGTCTAAATGTCCTCGGGTCTGTGCCATCAACTACCCACTTCCTATGTTTATAACAAATTCTGGGTTGTGCACCATAATATGGCTTTATAAATGCAGTACACTCTTGTGTGTGATCTCCACGATTCAGATTATTCCTTTCCACATTTTCACAAAGTGGCCAAAGTGGTACGTAGTCACCTATTACTGTGTAGTCTTCTTAGAAATATAATGATGGGCTCACGGGCTATTCCAGTAACACTGGGCAAGTGCTGTAGCATAAAGTCAGAAGGGTTTTTTTCTTCTTTTTTTCTCTTCTTTTATTCATAATAAAATAATAATAATATCACATTCAATTATCTTCTTTGTTCCTGTTGAATAGTGAATCACTATATTAATTACTGTCTATATATTGAAGCACAACATCAAAAGTTGTCTAAACGTTTGATAGTAGACGTGTCATTAATATCTTAATTACTATTATGAAATATCTAATGAATTGTTTTTTGAATGTATTTGGAGCTCTTATGTGCTGCAGGTCATCACAAGTTTAGAAACATCAATTAGGTAACCAATAGAGTCAAATTAATGTAATGCATTTTTATCATTTCTTTACTTAAAAGTTGGTACTGTTGAAATACCATCACTGACAGAAAGAAGATTTGACTGGTCAGATTTGTGGATGTCTTTAGTCTATCTTAACCTCTGGCTGGGAACAAGTAGAGCTAATGGGGAGCAAAGACAGACGAGTACATGTCCCATGGCCACACATCTTCCAGTCAAGGCAATCATGGGAAACACAGAACGTCACTCTTTCAATTTCATCCTTTCCACTGTGCAAGCCACCCTCTATAACGTCATTATCTCCACCAGATCTGCAGGGTCCTCTGACAGGGCCATGTAATCCCAGCACCGGGGAAATGCAAATTGATTTCATATCAGCCATGGCATTTTTAAGGCCTCCACATGTTACATAGACTGTCATTTCAGGCGAAGATATGAAAATCAGAGGGAAATGTCAAACTGTGGAAGGACTATATTATACGCAGCGTGTTGTTTACTCTGATCCCCAGCTCATGGAACAAGATACTTCTTAATGCCACGTTGACTATTTAAGAGGTCCCTATTATGCTTTTGTTCTGCCGGAGTGTTGATAGTTTTCTTATATCACAGGACAACAACCGACTGCGCTAACAAGAATACACACTATACGTGATTAAAGTTATCTAACTGATGCAAAGGCAAAGAGGACTCCTGTTGAAAGGTGATCTGTTTTAATGAGAACTTTAAAGGGGATTTCACACTCTTTTATTAAAGCAGCCATAATCAACATGTTTATATTAACAAAAGATTGAATGTCCACTCATATGAACGAGATTGCTCATAGTTACAAATACGCAAATAATTATCATCGGACTCTATAGCTCTGAGCTCTTCAGCACTGTTTTGGTTTTCTTGTATGTCATAGCATTGTTTTAGGACAGTCTTTGCATGCCTCAACACATTCCTGTCTCCAAGAAATGATGCTCATATAACTAAATTGCAACAGCAAATATGTTTGGCTAGAAACGTGAAGCTGGCTGAATGACGTTTCGTCTCAACATAATGAGGAAATGTTGTCAACGTATTTGGTAAGTTGCAAAAATGTTGATACTTAACATATGAGTGAAACATGAATGTCTGCTACATTTAAGCATTTGCCAAATGAGTTCACACAATGCTGCACCAGGTAAATCTCTCTGTATTTCACAGTATACCAGAGTTTTTGATATTGTGTCAGTGGTGACTTTCCTAGTGCCTGGTAGTGATGCATTTAACATCATCCAGCAATGATTGGTTTGTGGCTGTTGGCTAGGGCGGACTATACTGCGCCCCACACACATTTTGTCACCAGGGCATCAGGGGTCTGCAGCAATGACGTCGAAAGTGTTAGTGTAATTACCCTCACTGCCAGAAGGGAGAGGCAAAAGTGCCATGCTGCAGGTTTAAACAATGTGCTGTTGTTGCCTAAACCTAACCACACGCAGGACTCCGGATATGAACCCAGGTCTCTGGTGTTGGAGTCATGCATCTAAAATGCATGTCATACCACTCCGACCTCCTCACGCTGACTTCAGAGTGGTGAATAAATGTAACACTTCATTCATTAAAAAAATAAATAAATAACTGGAAAAAAATGTTTAATTGCAGATAAATGTAATTTCTACATACAGCTGTTTAATTTGACAGAAGACATAACTATAATAAAAGTGAGAACATTTCCATGCCTGCAAGTGGCAAGGAAGCCTATTAACACAGATTTAATTTAAATAATAGCAATCATCGAACCTAAACTAACAACTGTAAATTGCTGTTGTATGAAATAATCTGATAGTAGCTTGAAAACATGACCTATTTCAGGTACACAATAACTGTTGAGTGAAAATACATAGGCTAAGGGCAAAATAAGGCAAAGAATAGAGTTGAAAGCAGATGGCTAAAGATGAAGGTCAAAAGAAATTTGAAGTTTGTCAAAATTTGATGACATAAGCAATCTGTAAGCTGTTATTGCACCCAAGCTTGAGGTGCACAGAAACATATTGAAATTACAAAAAACACTGCAGCTGCCAGCACACTGCCAGGAATGATTGCCCCAAGTGTTTTTTCTTTTTCTTGCTTTGCCTCTCTTTCTCTGTCCCTTAACCCCCCTTTCACACGCATGGCTGCCTGCCAGATGTGAAGGGAGGCATATCTGGATTTAATGATATTACAAATGCCATTCTTTATGCTCAATAATAACTCACTTTTGATTGATAGAGACCTGCCAACACATTATCTTGATACAAATAGAGTTGTCTGTCATCCAGCATTGAGTCATCAATTTTAGCTGGTGATGAGGCTCGTTTGCCGTACCTAATCATCTGTCTCGTTGGGAAGCCTCTGAGGCTGATCAGATAGCACTTGTAAGTACTTGCTGCAACAACCATCACAACACAGGCTTTCAGAGAAAATTGAGTGGGGCCTATTATGGCTTGTACGCTTAGCAATGTCTGAGATTTCTTTGTACATAAAGCACAGAATAAATCATGTACACCCACATTTCTATTGATTAAAGCCATTCCCATGCCTGCGTCTCATGAATTGTTTGCAGAATAAAGAGCAGCTTTATATTAGATCCTGTCAAAATGTTGGGTCTTTATATTGCAAGGCCAGAATGTTCCTTACAGTGGCACAGTAAGTCTTCTGTTAAAAACACCAAGAGGAGGAGAAGGAATTCATGTATTTTCTGCAATGGGAACCTGCTAGGAAATGATTGTCCTTCATTTTGTTCATTACATAGCTCTGTATGTGAGCAAATGCCACAATTTCCCATTTTTAAAGTATAGACTAATTGAAATAAGTTTGAAAAATATTTTTATATTGGAATGTTGCAGCTGCAAACTACTTTGTAATAGTTAGCTTAAAGTGAGTTTTCATTAGTCTATAACAACTAGTTATTTTACAAAAGCAATTACACACTGTCTGTTGTTACTTAATAATTATCTTAACGTGAGTACATATTATCATATACTGTAAGTGAATGTGACTTAATCAGACTGATGACAAGTGCTGCCTGGTTCCTCTAAAGCAGTGCTTCGCATTTTATGGCATCCTATACAATTATCTTGATGAGAACTTGAAAGACCTCTGTTAATGTGGGAGTGTGAGAAGGCCTGTAGCCTATAGACCCTGCTTTCATTCATCTCACTAACATCAGGGAGCTCAAGCTTGGCGTCACTCAAAGCTTTTTTCCTTTGAAATTCCCCAGGCAGACCCCCAAATTAAGCTTGCTTCTGTCTGACCAAAGATGAGCCCGGCCCTGAGGTAGGCAGCTTTCCCCTATTTTTTCTCACAAGAGTTTGCAATCTATCCCTCAGAACTCCACAGACCTATAAATCTCTAGAAAATCTCTCTATTCATTGTCAGCCTGCTATAAAGAAGCATATGGAAAATTCTTTCAGTCCCAGTTTCAGTAATGATCTGATTGTTTGCTTGTGACTGTCATAAATATAATTGCTTTTCAACAAAAATTTAAAAGAATGGTAACTGTTGCCAATCTGTCATTTTAAAGCCAAATGATGCCAAAAAGTAATGGTAACAATTTTTGCACAGCAATCTTTGCTTGCCTTGAGGATGTTAACATGTAAGCCTTGTTGCTTGTGTATGGTATTGAAAACTGGCATTTTAATCCATAAATGTAAATGGCATGCTCCCTTGTTTGTAATGATAATTTATTGTTTGGATGAAGCCTGATTTTCAAGTAGAAAAAAAATGTTTTATATAAGCTGGTGGGTAGAGTTTATTGATTCAAGCTTCATGCGGCTTGCAAATAAATATTCATTAAAAAAGTATGATTTCAAAATCGAAAACTTGCTGTTTTCTCATGGTTACATCCATATTGCATTTTTGTGTTTTAAAAGAAGGATCATGTCAGGGGTATGTCCTCAGACAGCAGGTTATATGTGCAGGTTAAGTTAAACCTCCCCAACTTGAGGACGTCTCATGACAAGAAATCACTCTTAATAGGATTCTTCTCTTCCAGAAAGATTCAGAAGGAAAGATTATCTGAATCTATTCTGAGCACATTCAAAGGCAAGGGACCATGCACTCCCCTTGCGAGTTCATTATCATTCTCAGGTTATCCCAGGCCCAGTGAATCTGGAACGCAAATGAATTAGTGAGAATTAAGAAGTCTCTGTGGTCTGAAACCTCTCCAAATCTCCTCCAAGATGAAAGGTACACAGCCATGGCTTATGCACCGTCGCTCTCCTCGCCTGAGCCCCCACGGTAGTCTTATATCTACAGACCCACCCCAGGACACCTCCACCCCCTCTCCTCCACACACATACACCGCCACTCCCTTTCAGAAAATGGAAATGGTACGGGCAGTTAATGTTGCCTAACGTCTCCTGACCGCAGGTTTTGTCGTGAGGGAGAAGTTGAGCAGGGCTGCAGGACTGAGGCTGCCATCACTGGCGATTAATTACAGCACTGTGGTGCTGGCACTTCGGCATGGTTGATCCCTCTGCAGGCAGGGCTTCCTCTCATCTCAGCCTCTCTGTAGTATTCAAAGGGCTCTCCACTGCCTGTAACACTGAACCTAGGTCAGGTAAGAAAGATGCCATGGCTCCATTGTGACTGTACTTCACATATTTCAATGGGACTTCAGTTCAAATTGCGTCAGTGTCACTCCCCCATCGTCTATGTGTTATCATGAACAGTTCTTAGTCATAACAACGTTGATCATAGCTACATTTTTGCAAACAATTCAAAGTGAACTAATAGTGATACATACTACATACTATAGATATGCATTTATGGGGGGGATTTTGTTAACAGATACTTGTGCAGCTTTAATTATTTGTGCCCCATGTTAGTCTTGCACCAAATTCTTGCATGTGTTTCACAAGCATTTCCCCTCTGATAAAAAAAGATGAAATATAGGAATGGTCTGTCTGTGCTCAGTATTTTTCCTTCCTTCCCTACCCATCAGGCTGGGCCATTGTAACAGACTGCAGAGGCTGCCTCTCTCTCAGCTCATTCAGCATCACACCCTGCCCTTGTGCTGGACATCAAATGACCAGCTCACCCCCTGAGGAGCTCTCAAGTTTCTTCATTTCAGCAGCCGCCTGGCTCTCCCCTGGTCAGCAGCCGGCCACGCAGGGAGAGGGGACATCTGCCTGTCTGAGGATAAGGGACAGGCTGGCTCACTATCCGTCTGTCAGCCCCTCAGACTGGACCCCTCACGTCACCGCTCCTCTCCCTCCTTGTTATTCTGGAGAGAATGTAGGGATCTGATATGTGGCATTGTTTGTGCCATACTGGTCAGAAAGACAGAGGGGGCTACGGCTAATGCACTGTAGGCATGATCTGCAACAAAACATATCACTGTCTGGCACAAACTTCTTAAAACTAATTATCCTACTGTTAAGCACATTTTAACAGGAAGATTATCATAAATGTAATCAGTATGACAACATATAAATTCAGCATAGTGTGGAAATGGCCACCTACTACACTAAAACTGGTGATACTCTATCCACACATTAGTATTTTAAATAGTTGAGTGTGCAACAGACTTTTCTTGGCTGATGTAAACATGTTCTCTTAATGATTATTCTGTAATGATTATCTTTATCTAATTAAATGCAGTTTTCTCCATCCTGTTCCATCAAAGAAGGGCACAGTGATCAATATAGACATGTTTGCATAAAAATCTATTTCACCGTAACTGAAGGATCAAGACTGAGCCCCCTGGATAAAGATGCCTCTGGCCTTCTCGCCTGTATAACCTACAAAGTAATTTGTTTGCTTCCTAAACTTAATATTTGTTCTCTTCCTCCAGTGATTTATAAATGGGGTTAGAGGGCAATAGCATGTGGCTGAAGGAAATGAAGAGTCTCACTAAACTTATGTACACATATTAATTACCACTCAAGCTGGCAAACTACTTTTCTGTGAGTTTTCTTGGATTATATGGAAACAATTTAAACACATCTATGTAAAATTTCTACACCTTGTGAATCTGTGCATTTTCTACTAATTACATGCTCCATTTTTACCATATTCATTTGTGCTGAGCTGTTGCCAAAGCAAAGCAGAACAATGGCGTGTGGAATCTGACACCCTGGTGCACAGAGAGAAGCAGTGTACTGTAAATGATCCTCTGCTTTTGACTGCTGGCCAGCAGCCACTTCTATATGAGCAGAGGAGGACCACTCTGACGAGCCCACACCTCCTGGACTGAGCTGGAGGTGAAGGAGAGAGTATCACACTCTCCTTGTCAGCTGCAAGGGTAATTACTGCTGGCTGAAATTACTCAACATTTGTTTATTAGCTCCCCAGAGCACACTGTAAATAGATTGTCTGTTATAGTCCGATCACATTAATACCCTGTGCCGTGCGAACACCCCCCACCCCCCCACCCCGCCTCCTGTTTGCTGTGAGCCAGCCTGCTGCTCACTTATTGAACAGCTAGAACCAAGGAGCCATGTTAAATGTGATTGTTTTCCATTAGCTACATCCTGTCTAATACCTCACTTGTGTGTTGCAATTACTGAATTCTGCCATGCAACATAACCTTCATTAGCTGACTGTAGAGTCCTGCAGTTCCAATAGCCCCCCCTTACCATTTTTCATTTTTGTTTTTTTGTTTTTTATTCATGAGTGGGGAGTGTTTTAATTCAATATTGATTTCACATAGACACTATGTGCCCGTGCTTTGTGCACTGCATGGTTACCATGCGTAAGTGTATGCTGTGATCGAACACAAAAAGAAAAAATCAGCAGGCCGTGTCTTTCGTTGTATTCATTGTGCTGGTTGGTTCCTGTCAAAGATGACATTCTGAAACATTTGACCCACTAAAAATGAATTCTTGGTCAGAGCCCAGTGACAGTGGAGAGCAATTCATTCCGTGAAAATGTAAGGCGATAAAAAGCAGAGGCATGCAATAGTCCTGTCAAAAGAAAAAGAGAGAGAGGTGGGGGAAAAAAAGAGAGAAATGGAGTTTATTAATGTGAATGAAAAATGTGAATGAAATTTGTATTCAGGGTGGTCTACACAGAAATCCTTTCACACAGTTTGAAACATTACAGCAAATAACTCATCTCCAGACAACACTGGAACACTCTGGTGATAATAGCCCAAATGTTGTTCCATAGACAGAGACATTTGTAAAAGAGACATTTAGCTGCAAAATGAACTAAAACAGCATGCTTTGTGTGCCTGTGACAGGTAGAGCATGGCTCCCTGGGAACCACAGTAATAAAACGCTATCTGTCTGTTGCCTCCCTTTTCCTCTAATGTTACCCTAATAAAAGCAACTAGCGAGGTGACTGCGCGCAAATAAGGGCCGAAAGCTGCTGGACATCTATCCCAGCCCCCTGGAGCCACATTACACACACCTAATGGCCACTCGAAGCTTCATTAGGGTATTAATTCTCCATGTTTCTGAAGTGATTCCATCCATAATGTGACAGTATCTGGCTGCTAGCAAGACAACTTGTTGTTATTGTTGTCCCACTCCCTGCATTCTACTCATTTTATCCTCCACCCCCTTTCTCCTCTAACCATATTGTTATTCTTATAGTGCCACTGTCTCAGTTGTTCTAGGCAAGAGAAATCTGATAATACTGGGTGTCCTTTGAGATGGAGGCCAATGGAACGACTCTGAGCGCTGCCAAAAGCTTAGCTCCATCTGACCAGGGGAGCAGATGGTCAGGTCCGCCCTGGGTCTGGGAAACAAGCAGCAACGCTAAACATTAGATGTCATTTTGCATTTTTAAATACATATCACCTCCTCCCACCTGCAGGATGTCAGAGTCCAATATTCACAGCCAGCAGTCCTGCAGAGTGCAATGTGGCACTTCAAAATTCATCCCAAGGTAAAGTGAGACAGCATGGTCAAAGACTTCAAAGACTTAACATGTGGGACACATGGGACAAATGTTAAACATTCACAACTTCCAGTTTCTCAAAATGTGAGGTTCTAGTCCTATTCTCTGTTTCAAATAATTGTAAACTGAATAACTTTGAGTTTTGGACTGTTGGTCAGACAAAACAAGCTATTTAAAGATGTCACATTGGGCTGTTTGAACTTGTGATGGGCATTGTTCACTTTTTTCCTGACGTTTCTGTAGATAATGTGGCAATACTTGTTAAAATAACCAGGCAAAATTCAAAGCTTAATCTGCTCTACATTGCAAGAATGTCATTCCTTCACTGCTATCACACCAATTAAACCAGAAAACCCACCAGTGTGATTCACTTCCGCGCTAACATCCTATATCTTGAAATAACACAGCAGTTTCTTGGAGAATATCAAAGAAGGTTGGAAACAAATTAAGAATATTTAAAATGGAAAGAAATTCCTCTCTTGTTTCAAAGGCTGCTATATCAGAAGGTTTGGGTTTGGTTGGAGAGGGTTACTCATCTTTGTCGGTGAGGAATTTCATTCATCCCAACAAGGCTCCTCAAGATACAGCTGAAGTGTAGGATTCTGACATTTCTGAAGTGAAATGATAATTGCCTTTAAAAGACCAAGGAGGGAAAAGAGAGAGGAGATGAAAGATAAAGGGTTGGAACTACAGAGAACATTAGGGGGGGTGAGAGGGAAAGCAAGCCACAGAGACCGGCCACATAAATAGTCATGAAATGAGAACTTTCTGCTTTGTATTGAAGTTAAGAAAGAAACATTCAGCGAGAGGCCAGCAGGCCAGACTAAATAATCCTTGACTGAGCCTCCCATTCTGAATCCCATATTAGCTGCCCAGATTTTAATGTAAATATGCCATTACGCTGTCATTACAGTGATCAGACTGCATGGCTTACAGGTCAGCCCAGCCACTGTTAATTTTGCAGGCAAAAGCTTTTTTTCCCTGTCTTTTGAAATGTTAATAACTTTCTATTAGTTAATGTAGCGTGACTAAAATTCAAATTAGACATAATTTATTTTAATATCTGTGACTAGCTTGTCTGACCATTTAGCAATGGTCTCCCGCTGAATACAACACTCTAAATTGTTGTAATTTGCATTAGATGGTTGAGGCACGCCTTGTCTCACTGTTGTGCCATTGTGAAGTCAAGCATGATTCATTTTTGGTCCTTGAGGTACAAGTATAGAGAATTAAATAATGTCATCAGTCACATTTGATGTTTTTTTATTTGTTTGTTTTTTTGCAGTAATTCCTACTGTTGTTTTAATAATGGAGACATTGTAAAGATTTATCTTCAGTTTCAGAACATTATCCACCAGATGTAACAATATTGAAGCTTACATAGCAGTAAGTTGGGGCTCCTGGCCAAAAATTTGCTGTTGTGCTCCTATGAAGCCTTTCACCTGCCATGCATTGTGATACCCTTGTCTCCACTAGTGCATTTGTTTGTTGTGTCTCAATCGTTTGTGGTGTTGCATTTAAACACATTTTTATTTTGTAGCATGCAGGTACTGTCTGAACATGAAAGTTGCAATAACGTATTTCACACTTGCTTCATCTTCTTCACTTCTCACCATATTTGCTCATTGATGATATGAAACAAAGAATGATTCCACTTCCGCCTAAAGGCAAGTAAGAGTTCACAGTGATACAATTCACCCAGAATTTTGTAAATTTGTATTTTTATTATTATATTTTATTATTTATTGTTATTTAATTTATAACAGGGTTAAAACAGTGTCACATGTAGCTCTGTAAACAGCATACAATCTATTCAAATTATAGATTAAATAGTTTTTACTTAAGTAAGATTGTCTATCCATATGTACTGTGAGTAACGTCTCTTATTCCTTTCATCATGCTATTGCTGCTGGTCCATTTGCCTAAGAAAAAAGGTCACTGGGTAAAATGTGAAATGTTAAGATTGTCAAATCAGACAGATTTAGCTCTCACAATCTGCAAGATGTAAAAACTTGCTTGTACCAGATACCTACGTATATATAATCTGTACCACGCAACAGTCATATATGGGATTAATTAAGCAATTTAGCTATCAGCCATGCTGATGGGAATGGATATGGATGTAAAGGTTAAGAGACACACATTCAGGTTTTACAAGTTTTTAAAATGTTTAATTGAAATTTATTGTACAGACACACACACACACACACACACACACACACACACACACACACACACACACACACACACACTTTCAAAAGGAATGGACATGTGCCAAGAGTTAAGGTGATGAGACGGGGGAAAAACTACTAATTATCATTGAAAATGTCAGTACAGGTTTCAATTAATTAGATTTTCTCTTTCACTTTCATAAAATGTTTCCAGCAGGCGATGGTGGCACTCCAAAATTCAGACAGTGCTGAAAGTGAGTGAGAAGGATAGGCGAAGCCCAGCTGATTGAAAACATCTGGGTGATTGTAGGGAGCACTCACACATTATCCAGCGCTGGCTGAGATTTGACAGTGCCCTCTGAAGTGACAGCTTTGACCTCGGCCAGTGTGCTTGCGTGCAGCTGCCAGAGACTGGTCTGGCTGAAAAAGAGGACAGAGCCAGACGCTCTAGGCACTGGATGTTACCAGTGCTTTTGATGGGAGCTCTGCTGACAGCCAGCGTTTCAGTAGCGGTAAAATACAACCAGCTTGTTGATGCCTTTGGTTTCGTAAACATGAACATGCAACATCTTTTCAAAATATTTGGGGCACAGAGCTGAGATGTATGCCATAATATGTTGTTTTCTTCATGACTAGCATTTCCTGAGTGTGATCACTGTGTGTTGATATCAATGTACCAAGTAGCTCCATGTCAGTAAAATGTAATAAATATGTCTATTTTTTAAATT
This sequence comes from Scomber japonicus, assembly GCF_027409825.1. NCBI lineage: Eukaryota > Metazoa > Chordata > Actinopteri > Scombriformes > Scombridae > Scomber > Scomber japonicus. The sequence goes on from NC_070588.1 coordinate 16,905,274, forward strand.
TAATCTCTAGAGATGGTTATGTATTTTTTCCCATCACACACTTTTTATCATGTTTACTAAAAAGCTTCCATGCAGAGAAAAATGCAGCTGCATGAAATCCAATGATTTTCAGCAGATGTACATTGTTATTCCAAACAGATGTGTCTGTGAGAAGCTTAAAGATCGAGAGCAGACAATGCCCCTACCTGTCTGCAGCTCAGTGACGGACTGCAAATTGTGAGCATGTTAATTATGATTAGTGGGAAATGTTTTGCACAATTGTTCTCATCAACTAATTTGTGTATTTGAAGCAACAATTACAAAGAGTATTTTGGTTTCCTTTTTCATTTTGCAAACACTGGCATATTGAAACACATCATTAAATAATTAATATTAGCTCAGCATCACCACATAATGACATTAATATTAATGTTTATGGTAATGAGTTGTGAAGAGGAACACTTATTCATATTTGATTCATTAATGTAATGAATGCAAGAAATGGTCAGATAATAATTTCTTGTGTCCTTGATATGCAGTGAAGAGTTTTATACAGACTTTTATTCCAGATAGGTATGCCTAAACTGTATTAATCTATGCTGGAATATAGAACCTCTCTGAGAAAGGACTGCAAGAAACGTACAGCGTTATAGATTAAACAAAACAGAATGAAATGGAGTTCATTTGCATCACCCTCCTCTTTTCAGAGGAGCTAAACTGCTTACCATTATTCAAAGATATCTTTTAAATAAGGCCCAAATATGCGGGTGAAACCAATTTAACGAGTGGCCACCAAAGACGTTTGTCAAATGATCTATATAGAGATTTTGACTGTGTAAGCCTCTTATCATAACTGCTATAAAACACACATCATTCTGTTTCAGGACTGAATTTCAGAGATATGAAAATACAATAAATGTGACATTTTAAAGCTTGGCTTACAGTACTTGTTAATTACAAAACCATTTCAAATTGAACTCGGAGAACTTAATAAAAGCATATTTGTGAGGAGGAATGAGATTCACTCTGAAAAGGGAAAGAATCCTGCCTGATGCATTCCACAAGAGATCAACCAAAGGTCTATTGCAGGTCATTTGATTTCATTGCTAATCAAGTTGTATTGCAGGTGCTTTCCTTATTTAACTAACTTACAGTACAACCTTCATGCTCTTTAACTTTAACTGAAAATGAAAATAAATCTTTAACCATCTTTAACTTAGTGTTGTGTGTATTGTCTTCAGCATTTAATGGAATGTGCACCAAATGGCATTTTAGTGAACGTAATAAAAGGATTGGAAGAAAATCATATTTGCATGAAGCAGGGGACAGTAAGGACAACATCACTCATGCGGAAGAGCTTAATTACCTCAAAGCAAAACAAATTAATGCATATGCTTTAATTGTCTGCTGGTAACCAATGCAGGGGAAGGAAATCGGTTCACGCCTTGTTCAACAGAAGCAGCATGCAGCATGATACAGCATGTGTAGGTGTCTACTGCTGTTTTCTTAAGGGTCAAAAATGACCTGCCACTATGCTTAATAGCACCCCCTAAATTATCTCTTTTCAACTTGAGATGTAATGATTTTTTTTTTGACTCCAAAAAGTGACACAACACAATTGAAATGCAAATTTCTTGAAAACATTGTTTAGCAAAGGTTCTGCTGATGACAGTACACCCAGTTCTCTATTGGCTGAAACCATGAATGCATGTTGCAGTGCCCAGCAGGTTGCAGATCATTTCAGATGTCCAGGAGGAACAAAAAACAATGGGCCTCATACAAGAAGCACTCATACGAACAGATTTGTACAAGTGGTCTAGACCTGTCATAAGTGTCAAAAATAGATCATCTCTATTTTCTGAAGCCTTTCTTCAAACACATGTTTGACTTACAGTTATAATGTCCTAGTCTGAATTACTTTAGAATTTAAAAAACATTTTTTATAAAATCAACAAAAAAAATGTAATATCAGTAAAGACAAATTTAAAGGTGCAGTGAGTATAATTTAGCGACATTTAGACAGAAATGGAATATAATATTCATTCAAGTATAATTCAAGCCTATAATCACGTGAAAATAAGAATTGTTTGAGCCTACCATGTTGCACCACCATGTTTCTACAGTAGCCCTGAATGGACAAACCAAACACTGGCTCTAGAAAGGGCCTTTCATGTTTTTCACGAGTTTCGCTGCTAGGTCCTATAAGTCCTACGTGTTTTTTGCTCTTTGGGAAATTTTTGTGAATCAAAGTTTGCCTTCACCCTATCACCACCCAAAGAGGAACAAGACTGTGGTCCTCTTGAGCACACTGTAAAAAATGGCAGAGAGCAGTGATTGTGAGGACAGGAAGCCAACCATCATCCTGGACTACGACCACAACAAAGGAGATGTGTACAACCTGGACAAGGTGATTGTAATTTACAACTGCAGGAATATGACTGCCCCTGGCCCCCAGTCATCCTCTATAATATCACTGACGTGATCCACCTTACCTAGTTGTCGGATAAGCAGAATAAGAGGAAGGGGTTCCTGGAGCAGCTAGGAAAAGCAATTGTAACCCTACACATTCAAAAAAAGGAGTGCCTCTCCCACACAGCAGCCTCTGCAGCAATTGTCAAAGCTGTTCAAGGGACTGAATCTTGTACTGATCCACCTGAGGCTGCAGCAGGCAAAGAGGAAGCGATGCCAATCTACCCCCCAAAGAAGGACTATAAAACAATTACTTTGTGCTGCACATCTGAAAAGTCCATGCACACACACTTGCATACTGACCTACACGTGCTTATTGATTTATGTTGCTCACATTTTTGTTTTGAAAATGCTAGCTTATTTCATTCTTATTTACTGTTGTTTATATGTATTTAATGGTTTATAAAATGGGAGAGGAAAAGAATTATGTAGTTGAATTCCTTGTTGTATAATATATAAGAATATATATAGACCAACTCTAGGAATAGGTCACAAAATATATCTTTGGTGCTCACTCTTGAGGGAAGTGGTTATATAGAGAGATTGTTACCCCTTATAAAGCTCTGGGTATTTTGATTGATGACTCCTTCAATTTTACGCCACATGTGCAGTACAAAGTTGTTTTTTTCTTTTAATGTAACATTTTACCTGTGCTGGGCTATGTTGATCTTTTAGGGATACCTCTGTTCAGTGTCTTCATATAGTTGACACAGCTTACCATGCTTCCTTGAGGTTCATTACTAATTGTAAATCTCTGACTCATCACTGTGAGTTATACTCATGGGTAGGATGACCTACTCTGGCCACCCGTATGCTTTTATATCAGTACACCTTTATATAAAAGACAATTCATGCTCTGCTACCATGCTACCTATGTGTTTTTATCAGACAGAAAGTGCCAGACAGTACTATTTGTGTTCTCAGGACTTCTTTATGCTTTCTGTCCCAAGTGCCTGTACGGAAATTGGAAGGGCATATGCGTATTCTGCACCTGTGTAATGGAATACATGAAGAAATTAATCTGATTAAACACATTTAAATCCAAAATGAAAGAATTAGAGGCAGATTTCCCTCACATGTTTTTAATTTATCTGCATTCCCAGAAATTTCTCTTTTTAACTGTGACTTTCCTTCTGCTTGTTTTTCTTATCTTTTTATGCATCTGTCTCCTTTTGTGTTTTCTGTCTGTAACTGTTTTTATTGTCTGTTGTTGCTCGTCTTGTCCATATCTCTTGGCCATATCTCCCGGTCTTAATCTCAATGGGACTCTTTTGCTTAAATAAAGGTTACATAAAAAATATATTTAAGAAATTGCCAAAAAAGTTGCCAAAAAAAGTTCAAGACTGTTATTATTTCCCTTCAATAAAATGCATTCAATTTTCAAATTCATTCATTCCTCCTCTTTAGGCTCACTCGCTTTAAAAAAAAATGCTTACACCTATGCAGCATCTTTAGCAATAACAAACTTCTACTACAGTAAAGAAAACAATCATGACAGGTGTGTTCTCCTCTTATTGAATGCAGTCTTTCTGCACGGTGAAGAGGGAGAATCCAAATATTCACAAAGTTTAGTGATGGAAGTATTTCTTCATGCAAAATAGATTTGGGGTTTAAAATGTAGTTAAGCTGCTTTATTTTAGAGAGTTAATGAAGGCTGGTCATTTTTGACCCTCAGGATAAGGGTTAAGACTACACAAGGGTTAAGTTGGAGCATACAGTGTTACATGTTAAGCACGCTTTCATTGTAGACTCTAGCAATGAACATTCCCACCTTGCATTCTGATACCAACAACCACTCACCACTCTGTCAACAGTTGCTGCAGTTTTGTTTTGTGCCTTAATTACAAATTTAACATCAGCAGTAATTCTTGTGTCAAGTGATGTCTAATATAACTAGCCAAACAACTGCTAATGAGATGCCACAATGTGGAAAAACTGATTAAAATTTACAAGTGATATCCAATGTGGATGATTCAATTTTTTTTAAGGAGCGCTAAATCAGATAGTTATGAATGAAAATCCTCAGAGACACTGGGAAATGAACACCCCCTTCACAAATTGTAGGGCAGAACAAAACCCAGAAATCAAATCGTAATTGGCTCAATCTTATAGTCCATCCTATATGTTGTGTCTTTACACTGACTGTGTGGCTTATTAGACTCTGTCTAGTTCAGTAAACACTGCACACTCCACACAGTAAAGATGGATGAGCAACACTCCTCGGTTACAACAGTCACATTTATTTAGAAACAGTAGGGAGAGAGTTGGAGGTGAGGAATAATTCCAGCCAGCGGTTGGTGCCCAGTTTGAAAAAGAGGAGGAGGACCACCATGGGGCACCTGACAGTGATGAAGAGCATGGGCACATGCTGGCAGATTCATCTTGAGCCACAGTGAGAGAGAGAGGAGGCGAGAGAGAGATAGGGTGGGGGTAAGAAAGAGAGGGAGGGCAGACAATGGCTGAACACAGGTTTAACAATAAAAACAGCATAGAGTGCCGTCTTTGAGGTCTGTTCTTCAGCAGCAACATGCAGGAACGAGTGAGGCAGAGAAGAATAGAAAAAAAAAGACACAGAGAGCTCAAGATTTTATGTGACTTACAAACTGATGCAGCGCTTTCAAAACATTAGCAGTTTCTTGTCTGGTGTTGGTCAATTACTTGTCACTCCACCATTCTTTTATTTCCCATTTCCTCCAGTGTGTCCCCTGTGTGATATTGTGATAGGGTTGATGCTGACTCTCTGTGGTCCTGCCAGCTGACAGACAGGAGTTGAGCGGTAAGCTGGGAATCCAGGGATGTAAACCAGTGCTTGCCTTTGATGACTGAGAGATGCTCCCTTCTAGTTTGTATTTATGTATTTATGTATTCAAGCTGCCCTCTACTGTTCGCTTTTTCAATGACATGAGATGGAACAAAAGGAAATCACTAAGTTTCTTGTCAAATCTCAACTGTTATATTGTAAAATTAGGAGCACAGGCACCCATGTTTGTTCCTTTGTTTGAAATATCCTTGCCGGCATCTCACCATATTTTGTTTTTATTTTCTCTTTTTTTTCATGTTAAGTATAGCTATGTTAAACTTATTTCACCATGCATCATGCTTACATAGTTATTTATAGAGCAATCAAAGCACATGTGAAGGGTCGTTATCGCTGTCTTTTCCAACACATCAGTAACAACAGGAATGAGTGATAATTGTGGTGAGCGGGGGTGGTGGAACTGAAGCTAATAGTATATGTAGCTGATTATGTACCTGTTTATAAAGCATTTAGTTTTTTAATTGAATTCAGCTTCAGTAAATCCTTGTTTCACACATATCATATGTATCTGACAGAAGTTAATAGTAAAATGCTGGACAATAGAACAATACAGTTTTAATGCATTCTGGCAAAGATACAACTGAAGTTTTTATTTTAATTTTTTTCTTTGATTCTTTTTTGTTTGTTTCTTTTTTCTTCTTCCACACGTTCTTTCTTATTTCATTTTATTCATCACTGACATGCACAATAGAAAAACCTTCCACAACCTCATTTATGCATATTTGATTTACAAAGAAGTCTATCTCCCCTCATTTTTTTACCATATCACCCTTTACCTTACTGTATGAAATGTTGCATTTTTTCCCCTATCTGACAATTAGATTATTACTGTGATTTTCAGAAATGTGCAAGCTGAATGATAATAAGTTTCTGAAATGCAAGTGGCCCATATGCTAACTAGGGCAACATATTTTCCCTTCACATTAACATATCATCTGAATTCAGTTACCTGACACAATTGCGGAGATCAACACAGTTGATGTGTCAGCTACATGTATGTGTTGGCTTGTAAAATCGGCTGCACTCAAAGTCAAGTGGATGTTAATGCCCTGCAGACCCGTCAGTCTGATTTCCCTCATAAAGCAGGAGCACTTTTGTGCAATAGCTCTTCTTACATCTTTTAAGAGAAAATTGTGGAATTTAACCTCCCAATATTATCTCTCCTTTTTTTCTTTGTGCAGGGAACAGGCGTATATCCACAAGGAATTTGGTACAGTCCACACAGTCAAGACGCTGATAATCCCAAGTCTTTGACTGCTGATAAGACGGCCAATTTAACATAATTATAAACCAGTATTATGAATAGTAACGATTCATTAATTCAGTACATAGAGGAAGATAATAATTCAAATCAAGCATTTACTCACAATTATCACTCTTGGTAATGATTTCATTAAATCCTGCTCAGTTTTTGGTATTATAAACATAATTGTCACACAGTAAAAAAACAGTTTAATGCAATATAATCGTAGAGTGTAAATTAAAGGATGTCTGTACTACATTAGAGAGGTGAGGCTGGCAAATCCCTCTCTCAAAACAAATGCTGTTGACCAACACTATTATTACCTCCACACTTAATTACTTTTTGCTTTTTGGTTTAATTGCTTCAATAAAAATAATCTATAACGCTTTTTTAATTACACTTTGGGAGTGACCTATGTAAAGAGAATTTTATTATGTGCGCACAATAATTACCCTGTCAGAGTCCAGTTAAGGGCTATTGTCTGGCTATCCTTTGCATAGCTGTTACTGGCATGACCAGCATGCCTAACTACCTATTTACCGAGCTCATAACTTTTTCAATAGTTGCGCAATATTCACAACACAAGCACTTTTAGGTGGTCCTGTTTTGTGTCAGATATTGGAGGAAGAGAACAGGAAGACAAAGTCAAAACTAGAATAGCAGCCTAAACTCAGTTCAAACACATTTGAACACTATTTGTGTGCAATTCTGTTTTTCAAGGTTTATGTAAAGAATTCCAGAAATGAAAGAAATAATGATCACCCATCACAGTATTATTATAGACTAACATACAATAACCGGTCCACACACATGTTTTTGATATAGAGTTTTTCAGCTACTAGATGTTTTTCTGCTTTTACATCATTTATAATTAGGAAATAATGAAATAATTTCATTTAAATGTCTGAGGATATTCTATGTTGTATGTATGTTGCTAATATTGTGCTAATATTTAGAGAATAATTGTGATGATTTGTCAATCTTTGAAATGGCATGCATCCTAAATGTTATCGTGCTTCATGATTGCTATTAGTCCCACTTGGTTGATCATGCAGTTCAAAAGCTGCACATGATCTGCAACTCATTTTCAGCATCTTTTGACAACTGCCCTGTTAGGGCACCACTCCACTATTTCCTCATCAGTGATTATAATAATAAAAACCCTGTCTTTAGCCAGTAACTCATGATAGCATGATAGCATCACTATATTTTGTACACTCTTATATTAAAAAAATAAAGAGGTTATGGGTATTATCATTAGTAAAAGTATATACTATGAACAGAAGCAACACGCAGCAGGTATCAAAGTAATTGTGTGTTTATTATTGTGGCTGTACATGTTCATTGGCCTCCCCTCCCCCGACTGGATGACAGGAGGCTGCCCCTTCCTTTGTATGGGTGGCCTTGTCAGTCCTCATCCAGTTCCCAGCAGCCGCTCCTCTAGCTCTCACTAGTAGGTTAACAGCAGCTCTGTGTACGAAATTGTGTATCTCCAAGACACACACACAAAAACAATTAATTAACAAAGCATGTGTTATTGTTGCTGTTTATGGGTACTTTACATATAGGATCTATTCACAATGTTCAGATTATTACAGTAAATGTCTGTCTAAGAATATCACGGTTACCCCTTTATTCTCTTTATACACTTTACACATATATTTTGGTTTATATCTATATATCATAGTTTCTGTCATGACACATATTTCTAAACACAAATGGATTCAAAACAAATATATATGTTAAAATAAAAAAAATTACAGTATTTTAATTACTATCCAAACATGTACATGATTATTTTGCTGGACCTCCATTCTTAGGATCTCGACTAATGCAGTAAAACTTTTAAACTTGCAAAAGAAACACTAAATACAATTTACAACATGCTTAAGCCGAGAATCATTATGATGATTTGAAGAGTTTGAGATATGACCCTGCTGTAACACCAGCACTGACCATGTTGAAAGCACACTTTCAGAGAAATTCACAATTTCCAGCTGCACTATATGATGGCCTCAGAAACATAAAGCCTCAAAGCAGATATATCGTCCTCAGAATCTCTGAGCAAGGGCTGAGTGGGGAGCAGTGGGACAGCCTAGGGACTGGGGGCCTTCTTCATGCTGGCTTGCCAAAGAGCCGCCCAAAGCATGGACAATTAGAGGGGTCCCTGGTGCCTCTTTGCTCTCTGTGCGCCTGGTGGGCTGTTCTGTAAGGCACCGGGGGGCTTGAGGAACTGACTGGGCTAGCTTGGCGGGCTGGGCCAGAGGCATAGAGCTGGGGGAGGCCTGATCTCAATAATCCCTTTGCCCCAAGAGGCTGTCACACCACTCACACTGCTGGAAGCTAGAATGGAAATGGACCGAGGGCTTTCTGAAGCTTTTACCTGCTAGAAGAACTCATCATTGAGAGACAGACAGACTGGGAGCTCACTGTAGTTCAAACACAGAGACAAGTTGTTTTTATAGAATTGAACCAATGCCTTTGATTTGACATGCAGCACTGTGAAACACAAGCTTCCTCATATTTATTATTTCATACACAAAAATCTGTAAATAGACTTTAAAAGTACATGTCTTCATTTGCACCACCATAAAAACTAAAAAGCATCATCTGTAGTATTTTACCTTCACCTCTCACGAGATGTGAGGCTCTTCTACTTAAAAAATGGAGAGGAAAAGAGCAGTAACCCTGTCGCAATTCTTTTCTCCAGTCATTCTCCACTTTCATTAATGTACAATTTCTTCTTGAAATTCCCTAGACCATGGCACAATCTATTGACCTGGTGGAATATATATAATGTAGAATCACCTTGTTGTACAACTTAAAGTGAGCTGTCCCATATGAATATGGCCACAGTCAAAACCATTGGCCTAATTAGAACGACATGCCTCCGAATGTGAGGGGAAACTTAGTGCAAATGGATAAAGGTCTTTCAGCACTGTGCCACTGGCTGTCTCAGTCCCTTAATGTATTACCACCTGCACCCGCAATCAGCACAGGAACATTAAAATGACTGCGATTCAGAGGAGACCAAGCTCCAAACTGGTGGGAAACACATGAGAGGTGATTTAAGATATTGGCTGTAATGAAGCTGACTGTTGGAAGGTCTGCTCTGAATATGATGGGGGAAATTAGGGGCAGGAACAGGTCATAGACGTACATATACGGGGGGCACAGCAGCAAATGAAATGCAGAGTAGAAGTCTACAGTCCAACGTGCTGTTTACTTCATGTCAGGTAAACATCAACTACGGTGAGCTTAGGGTGTCTGTGAAGATGATATAATCAATGTTTTGTGTTTGTTTTGCAGCAGCTCGAGTATATTGTGATGCTCCCTTCTTATCACCTCTGACTGCTCTCTTCCCCAACATCGGCCCTCCCCTTTATAGACTCCAACAAAAACAGAAACAAACAGCCTTTGGGTTTGAAAATAACACATTTTCTTCTTTAACAGTAGGAATATTTTCCTTTCTATGTTTCTAAGAAATATACTACATAAAAACACAAATGGCATAAAACAATCAGAAGTGTCCAAACATATTAGTTTATAGTGTGTAAAGGTAGAAAGCTCACTAGTGATGGGAAAAGGACAACCTATGAAGGAAGAGATAGAAGACAGGCAACATCTGGGTACGCTTTCTCAGACTGATGGCTGCTAACTGATCCTTGTGATTGTGATTGACAGGCACTGACCACCACTCTACTGGCCCTGGCTTCTCCACACTGCTGAGCACAGCAGGTAGTGTGAAGGCTCGCTGAGATTCCCAATAAAATGGACATTACAGGGATAAACAACAGCCGGCCTCACAGAGGTGAATGTTGGGCACGTAGCACTCCTCCATCACACAATGTACCAGGGTTCACTGACTCTGCACTGTTTCGGGATTGCAGAATATAGAGCCACACTCAGGCAAACATCTTATTGGAAAAGCTAAAATGGCCAGTGGTTCTTTCAAGGTGTGTTCTATGCTCGAACCAAGAGCTCACCGAATCAGAAAGTGCATTAACAGTGCTTCACAATGATGTTAAATATAGTTCTCATGTTTAAATCCACATAGAATTAGGTTAGAAAAAAAGAAGAAAAGCCTCCTTGCTTTAATTGTTTTGATAGGTGCAGCTGTTAAAAGCATGCTTTAAATAAGTGTTTGGTGTTTGTCCTTGAAAATGCTACACCACAATTCATGTGGTTTCCAAAACTAAAAGTGTATGCATAATGTAGGTTACATAAGTGTCGTCTGTATCCGGTAAATATTCCCACGAGCAATGAAAATAAAGGCTCAAAGCCATTTACATCCCTAATTTTCACATCCATTAAAGAGATGGATGCTTTGATACTATTGGAGTGTTTATCTGCGGTCTCTGGAGATTCATTAAAGTGAACACTCCTTGCAAAATATAATCTATTGCTTAATTAAACTTCCCAAATATGAAATTTGAACCCACATGTCTGGAGAGAAGTTACTGCTTTGTTGTTCCCTCATTTGCACAATATTTTAATGAATAAGTTGCTAAGATATATTGCCATTAGCATGTAAATAAAGCTTTTCCTCAAGCACTTAACAGCTTTGATTTGGATTATATGTGGGTTTTTTTGTGCTGGGTGAACCTCCCAAGAATAAGAATTCAAGCTCGCTGACTGCTTAGTAAATTTCACAGCTTCTAGCTCTGAAGCACATCATTACAATGTGTGAAATTTTAATCAGGGATGTTGTGAAGAAACAGCGATCAGCCAACGAACATAATTAATGTCCTCTGTCATAGAGATTATGATGGCAAATTTGAATGTGCAAGTGTTTTAAAGAGCAAGGGGAAATGCATTAACTAAATTACATAGCATGACATGAATGAGCCATCATGCTTTTCTGTCAGTTTATGTATGCACAGATATCCTTTATTATATAGGATGCCATTACTTCCCTTTTAATTGAACAGCATTTTGTTTGGTGCAGGCCTGCTGAACTTTGCATCAGGCATGCATAAATTTTATGCATGACTTACTCATACGTGTCACAATCAAAGCAGATTGGCAAAGAGCAAGATGCAACACATGACATAGCGTATATTAGTATACAGCAGACCAAAACAAGATAAAACAAAAAGCTGCTCAAATTAATACATTTCTAAATCCATCGTAAGTGTTGACAATGGAATTATGATAATAGCTGATCACACAAATGTAGTTGAAAATGTATGGATAAAATATTTGATTGCAATAACAAGCCACAATTTTAGTCTAAGAGTTGCTGTTGCCAGAACAGTTTGTTTTATAATTCTCACTTCCTCATTAAAATGCAAATTGTGCATATGCTTTCATTTTCCAGTACAATAATCCAGACTCAGACTGTTTATCCAATCAACTTCACTATAAAGAAAAGCCGGGGTTTACAGGGTGCTACTGCTAAGACCAGGCGTATGCACAGACACATGCACCCACTTGCCCTTATACGCACACGCACACGCACACCCTCACACAATATCACGATATCACACTCATATTCACATACACACACATGCACACACACATATATATATACACTCAAGGTACTTCAAAACTATACTTCAATGGAGCACAATCTGATACAGGTTTTAATGCAGATCCAGGAATATTTTTGCATTCCAGAAATCCTGTAAAATGGACTGTACTGTAAAAAGCAGTTAATCATTTCAAGAGTTCTAGCTCACAACCTTTCTATCAGTGGAATTCAAGGAAACAAGCAAAACTGGTCCAATACATAATCGCATACAGAGAGATAATGCTGCTAACTTATCCCAGTGGTCACATCGGGGGTGTCGTTAATGCTCCACTAATGTGACTACATGAGAGAGAGAGAGAGAGAGAGAGAGAGAGAGAGAGGGAGAGAGAGAGAGAGAGAGAGCTGTGAGGAAAGACTGCACACCTGGCAATGTGCCCAACAGTTGCCAGGGCCATACTCTCGTTTCTGTCACCAGCGTTTGTTTCACAAGCCTCCTAATCAATTGGAATGCAGCTCCTGAAATAGAGCTTGGCACCAGGCTCAACTCCTCTATTGTGCCTGCTGGTCAATGCTCAGAGAATACCACTTGTCACTCATGTCACTTTCCAATTTCCCTCCTTAAACAGGGTAAGCAGGAGGGGGGACATTAAACAAATTGTACATTCTTGGCCTGCCAGTTCGTAAGAAGAGGATTCCTTCTGTACAATAATTTACTTTGGTGTTGTTTGTGGCAAGTATTCTGCCAGGTGTGTGTCCTTTTGTGTTCAGTTGACAAGAAATGTTAATGAGATCAGAGCTGATGGCAGGGAGAATAAAAAGGACTGGTTGGGTTGGTTAGTGGACACTCCCAGTGAGGACAACTTGAAGAACTGCATTCATTCTAATTTACCTAAGACAGCACTGAGTGGGATCAGCACCCAAGTACACTGTCATTAATTTATTTGATACACTGTCAGGTGCTGGGAAGTAAATTGCCGTTTTCTCTCACAATGGATAAACAGTGGATAAAAAACTCCCAGCAGGAAACCTGGAGACTGATAGGCCATTTCCTCCATGACACGCCACTGCATCAGCCTCTGCATGTTGCCATGTGTTCCCCAACTAATCAAGGGCAGCCTGCCTCTCACAGTCTCTGTCTTGGCCTGCCAACAAATTCATCACTGGCTGGGTTAAACAGGAATAAAAACACATTAGTGTCATGTTAGACTGATAGAGAGAAGTGCCTGGATTGGTGCTCCACAATGGTAAAAGTCTGACTGCGTATTGATTTGTGCAACATAAATCTTGTTTTCTGTCTGCACTAGTGAATCAGTCTGACCCCCAGGGTTAACAAACATTGTAGAGGCTTTCAGCTGGCGTGTGAGCCAACAACGCTCATGCATTGCAATAGCCATGCCCCATCTTGTCATTTCTCAGCCCGCCTGGCTTTACTAATTGCTGGCAATCAACAGACAATATGATGAGGCTGAAAGAGGTGGTGGGTTTCTTGTGGTTTTTGGCTCTAACAAGGAGGTTTAAGGCTCCTGCAGCCAAAAACTATCAACAATGGATGTGAATTGGTCAGCAGGAGTCTGTGAGTTACAACCTGGATTAATTGGCATAAGGGGATCCAGCATGGCTAGCGCCAGATCACATTAAGCTGATGAGATCTGACTCAGTAAACTTTCACAAAGGCAAATCCCTCATTACAGTGACTGAACGACACTAAAGCATATAAACTTATCCACTTATCTATTACTCCACCACTAAATGCACAGTATTATATTATTTTAACTGCTGAACAATATACAATTACTTAGGAGACTTGGGCATAAGGGTTGTATTTATTTTTTACAAGTAGAGTATACTGTTTGCTTTTGTTGAACTGAAAGCAACAAAACAATCTACACAATATGTACTGTAGGTTGAGCAATATCAACACTGCAATATTTTGCTGGTCCCCTGTGACCACTTTTTGTTTTAATAAGTCACGGAGACATCAGGTGTTAAATAGTTTAATCTTTCAGTAGTATATGAAATCCATTTGTTTGTGGGCTTGGAAGATTACCATTGTGAAAGTAATTGCATTATTACAGGTGCTATCATTATCATTTATCTTTCTGACATTTAAAGACTTACTAAATGCCAAACTGTTCCTCAGAGACAGGAGCTTGATCCTACGTAATGCTTAAACACTTTTAATTACAAGATCTTTACATTCTAATGATGGTTAACGTCCATCTGCTAACTAAAGCTTGTGTGAATAACTTTGGATATTGTCTTGACAAAATCTGAAATGGTTTTTATCCTATTTATTTGAGCAATCTGCCTGAACAAGAGATGGAGTTAATTCCATGATATTGGATACACATGGGTCCTGTTGCAAATGCTTTGGAAGTTGTAAATGTTTACGAGTACAACTGGCTAACATTAATCAGTACGCCTGATGGGAGGGAGGTCTGTGTGTGTGTTTGTGTGTGTGTGTGTATGTGTTGGTCAGAGAGGGAAGGAGGGGAGTAGAGTAAGTTAAAGAGAGAGAGGATAACAGAATTAAAAAGCTAGATATAGAAAAGGGGGATGGCGTGTCTCTGGGGGCCTCCACACCAGTGCTCACCCTGCTGCCAGGCACGCTACACACACCAGAGACCTTATTTACCCAGTAGCCCCGAAGAGGCCTGGGCCCCAGATCTTATTTACTCAGAGCCTGGGCAACCATCAGGTGCTGAGGGGATCTGGCCAGCAGCAAAAGCAAATACCCCAGATCAAAACCAACCATGGAGGAAGAAAGGGGCGCTCAGCCAAAGTCCTGGTCAAGCACTAATGTTTACTCTTTGGTTTGAAGGGCTATGGATGGTCTCCATTTGAAGAACTCCAAATTGACACCCCTCTGCCTCACCCCAAACCCTTTGTATAAAAAAAAATCTGATGGCTACCACTGTCTCATATCCATATGTCTAGAGTACCTGCGGTAATATGGACTTCTCTCGTCTTTTAAACCAGCACTGCCACCGGTCTTCAGGATCAGACATGGTGTCGGGGGAAACAGAGATGAAGACGGAAAAAAAGCTCAGCTAATGACTAGCTCTTATGCATCAGTGCACTTACTAATGAGCTTCCAGGGAGAGGCTGGCAGAGCCAGAGCGAAGGCTGAGCCGGGATGTGAGAGGCCTGGGCCATCACTTCCCCGCTGTGATCCCTACCTTCCCACTCACAAGGAGCCCCGGCTCCCAGCCACTAATGAGTGTTAGAGGGAGAGTCCAAGCTCGCGTCCACCTGCCAGCCTTCAGAGCCCAGCCTGCTGCAAGACAGTAGGGGTCAGACGCATTCCTGAGCTCTTAATAATTTACATCATATTGATTTCCTCACTGTTAGACACTCTCACCTGCATGGGCTCTCACTCCCACTTTCTCTCTCTGCCTTTCTCTCCTTGAAATAAGCACATTCCATGATAGAGAGGGGTTAGAATGATACAAAAGCATGTAACTTTGCCCTGACTCCAAACCAGTTAAATACAACATTCAATTTAATAGCTTGTGGACAATGGCTGTGTCAGTAGGGACAGTGGGCACTTTGTGTATGTCAACTGTGGGAGCATGGACCTTAAAAATGGAAGACTTATATTGTACTTAACATTACCAAGTGAATCTGCTATGCATAAAAAAGGCGATGTACATCATTAAGTTTCTTTCACATGCCACACACATATGACACCAATTTTCCCTTATTTGCATGCAGTACATACTATAAATATATCACCATATTTTCAGTTTCAAAGGGACTAACTTCTGCAGAAATAAGTTATCAAACCTACGAAAAGGAGTCAAATCAAAAGGTGCAAAAATGCAAGAATGAAAATAAATTATGCAGTTTGCATTCTGCTTAACCTCTAATCAGACTCAGAGAAACGGACATTAGTATTCTCCCATTGTCGATATGATGATCTGTATACTCAATCCTTTAAATATTCATCAGCTTTGAACATAGGTTTGGCACCATTTTCCCCCCTCAAAAGAACAACTTTCTATCATCAGTGCCACACTTAAGAATGACTTTTAACACTGTCCACCTTCCTTCATTGGAGAGGCAGCTTCAAATTATACTTTCTCTGCTCCCTAACACAGATTTCTCACAGAGAATTAACTCCACTAGGATGATATAATTTACACAGTTATTCAAGTGCTTAGCCAGGCCTGAGGTGCATTTAAAATACATGCTCATGTAGTTGATAACCATCAATCTATGTATCTATTTATCATCTCCATCTGTATGTTTTTGTAACGTTCTGTTTCTGGCTCTGTCTGAATAGTTTTCACCCTGCTTCTGGCAAGCCTAGACAAGCTTATAACCTTCCTTTGTTAATTGTGGCAATCCAACACACACAGTGCCATTGGTTTGGTTTGTTCCAGCTGTTGAGATCAATCTAAAAGCGGCAGTCTGGAGAAACCTGAAATCCTAAAGTTTGAAATGAGTGTCAAGCCATAGAAGAATGCTTTTTTGCATGCATGTGCCATGATGCTTAGCCCTTTCCATGCAAATTGTAGTGAGTTATTTATGAAGGAGTTTGTCAGTTACAATAAAAATGCAAAGTGGTCTTACATTTGAAACGGATGCAATTCATGTAGACCAATAATTAATGCACATTATAGTAGTTAATCATTTTAACTGACAATAAATCAAGTAAAATGGTTTGGCCTGTTTGATACTCCAACTCATTGGTCATATCTTGGTCAGCACTGCCCTCTTCTGTTTAATATGGGCTACAAAAATAACTGCCCAGTTCGATTTGGGAAATCAGCAAAACTCTCTCCACAGATCCATCCAGTTCTTGTAATCTGCTAAAACAATAAAGTTCAACGATAACATCGCTCAGCACAGCACAGATCCCACATAAGAGGGTGTATCAACCAGATTTATTCAGCTCACCATGGGCCTATAAGTCAAACAATTGCACACTCTGTCCAGCACTGTCGTATACACATATACAGTTAACACACTGTATGCACAGATACACAAGTTCTGAACTTAATTATTCAACTTTTAATGTTCAAGTTTTAGTATTTGAATTTATTGTTCATTTTAACATTACCTGTGTTTCTATGAAATATTGTTTTTTTCCTAAAGCACACAAATTGCAGGGGAAGCCTTTATGTACATGTCTATCCAAGGTGTTAAGACCATGAATATGTTAAAAAGTGAATTTATAGAGAGATTTTTTCATGATCAACATTAAATCTTTTAATACCATTCATTTCTATGACAGAGAAATTATACTAAATATCTGTTTTTATGTGTGTGGATGTGCGCCCTATAAAACATTTATGAGGCTTTAAATTGCTTGTCAGTTGCATAAATTTAGAGATATATGTATGACAAATGTTGCTGGTCTACCATTAGGAAAGAAGTGAGGTACATCGTGGACACACACACACACACACACACACACACACACATATAAACTATAATGTGGTAAATTTGTCCATTTTTTATAATAACAAAATATAAGTTAAGAATGAACTTCAGCCAATATTGCTACTATAAGCATCTATTAATCTGGTTTTGCTATATAGTGGTTCAGTAAAAAGTTAAGCATCAAGTCAGGTCACATTAATTCATGATGTCCATGTATGAAGAAGATGGCCCTTCTCTTATACCAACAACTGGTATATGAAAATGTTACTTGTGTCAAATTACATTGTACATTGGCCATAAGACAAAAGTACTAATCACATAAACGCTAATCAAACATTTACCTATGACATGATGCCAGGAAGTGAACAAGTGCCTCCCACTGGCATATTCTGAAAACTGTGGTTGGTTTGATAAGTAACACAAAAGTTAATCTGTTACTCAAGAAATCCAAGACTTAAATCAATAAGAACCTGCACTTAAACAATACTTGTCTTCTTGATTAAACCAGAAATGCAGGTGTAAAATATAACAAAACAGTGCTCAACACAAACAAACCTGGCATAGTATGTGAAAGCAATGCCACAAGAAGTTGTTATACTGACTAAACAAATGACAAGCATGTAAAGAAATACAGTAAAGTGTAACAGGGACAAGGGATGTGGTTTCAGCTGTTTTGTCACCCCATAAAAATCAAAACTATTTCCAACTCACACCAGACCCAAATGTCCACAGGATAAGATGGTTCAAACATTTGCATTAGCTTCACTCTAATTTACAAATGAATAACACACTTTCAATCGGCACAGGCAGGACTCTTGAATTGGCTCTTCAGGCTTGTGCTCATACAGTAGATGTAGGGTTATGATGTGTAACCTTTTTTCTATGAGCAGAGATAAAACCCCTGAACTGGCAGTACAGGCCCTACAATATAAAAGTGTATGGTTATACTTGATCTTACGTGCACAGCCACTACCCATGCCTACACAAAATCAAACGAGATACTGTTACACTCAAACTGCAAGCATCACAGGTCAGAGCAGGACAATCTGAACAACATTGTGAGGCCTTTACTTTAGTGCCACTATTAAATTTATTTTAAAACTGAAGCATGTCATGGCCCAGATATTAACCTTTAAATGAGACATACAATTATCTGGTAAGTCCCCCAGTTAGCCTTAGGAGTCGTGGATATACTTGTGTGTAGTGTAAAATCTTTGTATTGAAAATAGTTCAGGGTTCATTAAATGAGTCAAACTGAAGAGATGTTTTATTGTTTACTATGATGGGAATGCAATCAAAATGAACTGCTTGCTTTCTCATTGAGATCACATGTTTATGTCATGTGCTGTGTGGGTGTTTCAAACTAGGCTCCAGGACAAGTTATGAGACGTCATATTACATTAAAAACGTCATGTGATTTACCTCAGTAACCACATGATGTCAGCACTGAGCTTACTCCTTCATAGACTACAACTCTAAATATTTTGACTCCAGCACTCTTGAATCTTAGCCACAAGGTATTTACTTATTTATTTAGTGCTGGGAGTTATACAATTCATCAGAATTTAAAAAGAAGATTTTTGTTGCTAATTTCCTGTCCCAATATTATCCTGAGCATCATTCAATCCAAAGCACAGAGTTTGGAGTGGATTGTAACTAGTGTGTGACAATACAATTTACAATTAATTGTAAAGTACTGTAGTGGTGGTTTAAACATTGCTAGAGGCTTGTTACTGTGTGTAAGGACCAAGAGGGCCAAAAAAGACAAGAAACTAATATGGATTAATATGGATTAGTTACATTTTGTTGTAACAAAAACATGCCCCAACCAACTGGGACCCTGTAGATACACACGCACTCAAAGACTTGCTCCGTTTATAGAAAGTA
Organism: Scomber japonicus; assembly: GCF_027409825.1. NCBI lineage: Eukaryota > Metazoa > Chordata > Actinopteri > Scombriformes > Scombridae > Scomber > Scomber japonicus. The sequence goes on from NC_070588.1 coordinate 16,924,531, forward strand.
ATGGATAGGATTAAACTTAGTGTTGGCCTGTGTATAACCGGATATTTCTGTGATTCTGGAGCTATAAACCCTCCTCCTATATCTATGTAACACACAGTATTTGTCTGTGCCACTGAGATTCAATAGCACACAACTCAAAAACCTCTGTATCATACAGACTGTGAACACAAAAAGGGTCATGCCATGTAATACAATTCAATATGTTTCACATGCAGTAAATTCTACCTTCATAATGCTTGAAATGTTCAGATGTTAAACCACAACCAACAATATAATATGCAACACTTCCTCAGAAAATTTCAGAGTTGAACCAGCACAATATAAACATTAAACATTTTTACATTTCATATTGTGATAATTGCACCAACGTTGTATGGAATTCAGATATAATGTAGTTTATGTATGTGTGGCCGAGACCCGCCATAGCTGCAAATAAAAGTAACGCTGCAAACAAAAACAAACGCTGCTGCAAATAAAAAGAAACGCTGCTGCATATAAAAGAAACGCTGCAAATAAAAAGAAACACCGCAGCAAACAAAAAAAAAACACCGCAGCATATAATAAAAAAAAAAACGATGCAAATAAAAAAAGCCACAACGGAAGTGGATTACCGGGGACTGTTTTTGCCGAAACACCGGAAGAAGAAACAACAACAACAACAACAGGACTACGAATTGGAAAACGAACTTGTTGTATTGTTAGCTTCGGCTAACACGGGGAGACCACTAACGAGAGTGGAAACAACTGACGGCTACATAGTTCCGGCAGCTTATTACTGTCGTTGTTGTTGTTGTTTGTACGTGCAGGTCAGGAAAAGACGTAAAAGGGACCGTATATGGTTTGTTATTTGTGTTATTACGTTACGTGTTGGACTAAATACATGGACATATTGAGGGAAGTATTTCGATGTTATGGAAACGGATTTCATATTTCACAAGAATGGATACTTGGCGAGCTGTACAGAAAGTCCTGAGTCATAAAATGATCGTTGTGGATAAAGGGAAGACTTTGAAGGTATGTAGAGATTATAGCTGTTTTTACTTTAGCTGAGTAGCTAGCCGAGCCAATCGCAAATACTATTACGGCTGTGAGCAACCAATATAATTCGTGAGTGGTCTTGAATGAATCAGGGCAACCTATGCTTTCTAACAATGTACGGCATGAATAAATATGTTTAAGGGTTGGTGTTTAAAACATTCAGAAGCACTTGTGGCTACCTCCCAACCTCCGACCCGTCCCGTAGGCGGAACAGCGTGTTTTAAGTGTCTGCAGCCGAAGCTAACAATACACCCGCATTCTCCAGTTCAACTTCAAACATGGGGCTACATCGCCTGTCCAAATAACACATTAAAAAGTACATGTAGCGACATTAAACACTACCATTTTCACTTACTTGCTAGTTCGTTTTCCAATTCATAGTCCTGTTGTTGTTGTTTCCTCTTCCGGTGTTTCGGCAAAAACAGTCCCCGGTAATCCACTTCTGTTGTGGCTTTTTTTATTTGCATCGTTTTTTTATTATATGCTGCGGTGTTTTTTTTGTTTGCTGCGGTGTTTCTTTTATTTGCAGCGGCGTTTGTTTTTATTTGCAGCGTTTTTTTTTTTGTTTGCTGCGGTGTGTCTTTTTATTTGCAGCGTTTCTTTTATATGCAGCTATGGCGGGTCTCGGCCACATATACATAAACTACATTATATCTGAATTCAATGCAACGTTGGTGCAATTATCACAATATGAAATGTAAAAATGTTTAATGTTTATATTGTGCTGGTTCAACTCTGAAATTTTCTGAGGAAGTGTTGCATATTATATTGTTGGTTGTGGTTTAACATCTGAACATTTCAAGCATTATGAAGGTAGAATTTACTGCATGTGAAACATATTCTCGGCCACCGTAGACCTAAACTGAGATGTTCCAGTTCTAGGGCAAGAGAGCTTCCTAATCATTATCTGGACATCAAAAATCGTAAGCCTCCATTTTGTTTTTGATCTGAGCATAATTATCTCCTGATAATACAGGAGATCAGAGAGAAGTACAGTAAGGCGCAGGGGAATATTCATTCAGAAATGCTTAGACTAACAGTATTGCTGAACAAACACAAACTTTCCCCTTTGAGGAAACAGGAAAATATGCCCCCTTTTTCAGCCTTAATGATTTATGATGTTTGCATGCAGAAAAAACTTGCTAGTGTGGTGGTTGTTTATCTCCCCTGTGAAGAGAATGTAGTTGTCTGCCTTCATGATAATATGGACCATAGCTCCTAAACATTAGAAATATTAAAACATTTAAAAAATGCCTGCCTCATATATGAGATATATAAGTGAAGGATGCATAATGCTGTCTGTGTGATGACATCCATGTTTGTTATTATAGTTTGGATGTGGAGAAGCTTTTTTATTATTGGCTGCCCTCCAAAGAAAAGAGCTGTGGAGTCAGACTGCTCACAGTGAGAGTTCCTCATGTGAGCAGTGCCAACTAGACAGAGCAGGAAGAGATGGCTTTTCTCTGCCTATAATCTAAAGCATAATACACACCCTCAAACTAGTACCATCGAGAACACAGTGACAAATAGATCTAAAGCTATAACAGCTCTACATGTTGCTTAAGATACAAGTCAAAGGGCTTTATTTAGCTTTTGCTATATTCAAATCATTTTTTATAGTCAATTCATTCACATAAAGGGCTCAGTAATAATGAAGACTGTTACGAGGGAAAACACCACCACAGAACAATTACATGAATAGTAGCCTACAGAGGGTGAGGAGCAGTTGCACATCAGTGGGGCACATCAGTTTCCATGGAAACCTCTGATCACAGTGGGGATAACTGAAATGAAGTAATCACTGCATTGAGGCTTGCCAGCAGTTTGACAAAAGTGGAAATGCTAAAACTTAGCAAGGATAGCAATGTAAGGTTTTTACATCTTGACATGGCATTTGTTAGCAGAGAGGTCTTTGTGTGCTCACAGGACGTGTTATGATTGATGTTGTGATATAGCTGAATTTTTGAAAGGAGTCTTTTTCTGATATGTCACAGACATATTCCCTTTTTTCTGTTTGCCATTCAGTCTACACACTACATGAAACAAAGAGAGAAAATCCAGAGCAGACATCTCCATACATTTGTCAAGTTAATGGAGTGGATGTGACTCATCAATATCTGCTGCCAATGCAAGTGCTATTAATATCAATGTATAAATACAGCTAATGAATAATTTTCTTCTGGCACAATTACGTCTTTAGCCTCTTTAAGTTTCCCTAAAATATGTGTTTCTGTTTGTTACTGCTGCTGTAACAGCAGTAGCAGAAAACATACAACAGTTGCTGTTTATTTCCTCTTAAATGATTAATCTGCAGTCAGATCAGGAGGTCATCAATGTGACCTGGAACAGTGTTCTTTTCAGCCTCAGATTTTAATTGGCGACAGTTTAATTATTCATAAAGGTAAAGTGTTACTTAGGGGAAAAGTTCAGTGCTGATGCCCTTTGTATGTCATCTAGCAGTATAGTGCCCCTGAATAAATGATCCACAGTATAGTAATGTTTAGCTGTAGCCTCAGATAGCTATTTCCACTGGAGGAAAAAATGATAGTGCTGATGATCTGATGGAAAACTCCTACCATTACAAAAAGATGAAAGGTTAGACTTTAATACCATCACCAATTGTTGTTGTTATGAACACAAATTATTGCAAAGCATTACAGATGATTGATTGGTGAATGGTGGGGTGGATTTAATGGTTTTTCAACTGGAACAAACATTTCCTGTAACCCCAAGAATGTGCATTCTATATAATTTGCCCCCAACAGAATTTCTTGCAAGTTTTATTTATAAGCTCTATTTTACCCTCCACTGCTAGTCTGATAAACAACAATGGATAGATGCCCTACAGTACAGATGATGCTTGGGCTTTGTAATGACTCAGCAGTCACATCCCGGACAAAGACAGGCAGCAAAGCAAGCCACACAGGCGATGGTTCATTGTCAGATGACTTTGCAGCCTATTTGTGGGTGGCAACATATGGTGCTCGTGCCTAGAGACTGCAGCTGCATTCACACAAGGCCTACTTCCCTCACAGTGGGGACACAGGGGATAGGATAGCTGCAATATTTCTGACCGTGCAAATTAATGGAAACTTGTGACACAGGATGGTTCAAAACAATCTTTGTGCACATGGCAACAGGAATAAAAAATAAAAAAAATGTGTTGATTGAGAAACTGTTCCTAAAACACGTTTTTACTGAATGTGGTCACATTTTTTTTTCCACATTTTTAAATAGGGCCTAAAGGATGAAGCATTGACCTCTAGCAGATTAAATGATATTGTTAAGTCACATACTAAGCCAAAAGTGCAGGGTGGCCCTTTTTCTTTTTTTTTTTTTTTTGCTCCCTTTTTTTTTATCATTGAGGACAGATGGTGGAGAACGTGTGCAGTGGCATATGGGGTAAGGCACAGCAGCAAAAGCAGCAATAGCACTCTAGTGTTTTACGCTAGTGGATTATTCTCTGAGACAGGGCAGTAATGGTTTATATGGACAATGAGTAAGCTCTATGTGTTTCATAGACATACGTGTATAGGCTGCAGTAGCAGAGAGAATGGAAGCGGTGAGAGACAGATATAAAGAGAGACAGAGAGAGAGCTACTGCCGTGAGACCTGGATTAGACCACGGACAGTTATGCTGCTGTGGCTGCTGCTGCTGTTTTTCAAATTGCTCTAAATTCCCAGAGATTATGTAGAATGAATGAATGAACTAGTGAATGAATGAATGGCCAAGTGATTTTCAAAACAACCACACCAAGCCAGTAAGCATCAGTGTTGCAGTCATGTATGTGGTGCTATTAAAAAATAAACAAATATCCCATGCTTGTTTAAGAATGTACCTTAGTTTTTAAATGTAATGTGATGTAATGTTGATAATTACACAGAAGCTGTTTTTCCACTTTCTCCCACCACATAGTTGAGCTCAGCCACGAAACAGCAATTGCTTCTGGAGCAGGTAGGAATTCACTTGGCTGCTCAAAAGATGGATGTTTGCTGGCACGAAAGAATGAATCTGGGTGCTCCTTCTTCACTAAAGCCCTGTCCTTCCTTTTGGAATCACTCAAAGTGAAAACTATTGTAACCTGACAGGCCAATTACAACTACTGCAGGCACAGAAAGATAAATGTTGTCATCTAATTCAGTCACAGACACTACCACCTGGCAGCAATGAAAGATTTAATGCGTTCCTGCATCTTGTTTCAGTTACACATCAAGTACTGTGCCATTAGAGTAAATGCTCCCTTAACATCAGCATGATAAGACCTTCATGGTATGGATTTGGAGTTTCATTCACTTAATTTCATTCCTCATAGCAGAGTGGAGTGCTGTCAGTCCATCAGATTGCTTCTATCCTCTTTACTGTAAATTGCGCAACTGTCATCTCAGATACAGTATTTAAAGCTACACTCTATTGCTATGGCTGGATGGCACTTTTAACACTCGCAAACCACTTGGTGCATCAAGTATGCCAGATAATTACTTCAAGTAGAACAACAAGCAGTAGCTAACGACTAATTAAAGGTCAAATCAATACTTACAATGTACAATTTGTCTCAACTACTACGGCTATACAGATGGCAATATATCTTTTTTTTGTGTAATTCACATACACAGGATAGATTGTGCGATAAGTGACCATGCTGGAGTAGCTGTACAGTATGTTTTTACCCAAGGGCACACATCTCTCCATGGGGTATTGGTTCCCTTGTGTGCAGAGCTCAGTAAATATCCCCCCCCCCCTCACCCACCCATTGCTAACCTTTTCTTTTGCCGGTCAGCATATCTGCCAGTATTAATCAAATACATTTCCAGAAGTGAGATGCACACAACAATGCTAATTCTCATATCAGTCACAATACTGTAAGTAATAGTTTGGACACCTAGACAATATATCAAGTGCATTTTCAGCCTAAGATACAAAGACAAACAAACAATGCAAAAGGAAAACATGTCATGGTTTTCTAACTTAATTGCTAGTGAGCAATGGCTGTCCTTTGAGAGGTTCAACTGTAGCTGTGCTGTGAGTAATGGATACAAGCTGCATATTGGCTTAATGCAACTGTGATTTAATAAAATACAACTGACAAAGCACTGTGGCTTGGGGGGATCTGTGTTTATGGGCACAGGAGGAAAAACACTGCAAGATTATTTTATTGGTTACTTGCAAACTCACTAAATTGCTACCCCAGCTGTCTTTTTAAAGTAAACTCTTTTCCCAAAGCAGAGCAAAACAAAAGAGCAGATACTGCCAGAAGTTTTTTGCCCCAATCATCACAATGTGGGTCAATAAAACTGAAATCATGGAGTTTTTTCACCCTAAGACACAAACCTGCAGCTCTACAAAAGTGTGTTTTCTTAATTTCAATTGGCCAGATGGGTGATGAGCTCCATCTGAAATGAAGGTGTTGAGGACTATAAGGGAAATTTAGCAATATGCATACATTTTTGCACCACTTGGCTGTTGGTTGTAGTCTGCTCAGATTAGATCAACTTTTATTTATGTAGTTTTCATGCACCTACTCATGAAAGTCGAATGACTGATCATTTAGGAAAAGTGTGTATGTGCATGTATGCATGTGTGCATGAGTGTGAGCATGCATACATGCACACTAAAATCAGGCAACTGCACATCAGTAGTATATCAGCTTTTCCCCGGCTCCCAGAGGGTACAGAAAGTGGTACTGAAACTGCAGGACCACGGACAGCGCCACAGTCAAACTCATTTCATGCTATGAGTGAGCTTAAATTTTTTTTTCTGGAAACTTAAAGCAACTTGTGAGATCCTCACAATGAATGGAGAGAAAACTGTCCAAAATAAGTTGCTCTTTTCTTGAATAATTGAGCTGCATATTAAAATTCAAAACACGAAATGCTCCATAAGTTTGAAAAAAGTATAGTCAATAAGGAGTACTGGGTACTAAGTTACTTTTATTTGTATTCAGAAGTACCCCCACATTAGTTGTAATTACTGTATTAAAATGTGTTTTTGTAATCTGTAAATATATTGAAATTATAGCGTTTCCATTTAGCAATATTTTTTATATTTCATTGAATCAAAGAGACACTTGCATCAAGGAATTGACCATTCACATGGTTATACAGTTTGCAGTTTGATGAAAAGGCTGTGTTTAAAGGGGGCCCTCAAAGAATTCAATCTTCCTGAGAAAAATACATCATTAGCTTGTTGTTTACCAAAGTTAAGCACTTATTTACTTTAGGATCCTCCATATGATGCAAAGGAGCACTTCAGTTGTATATAGGGGCTCAATGACAGTTGCAGGTACTCACTCATCAAGCCCACTAAGGATTCAACAATTCTGCTTAATGAACATAATAAACAGAAGTGAACATAATGACTAGTTAAATCAATAGAAATGCCACAAAAGGAAGAGGATGGGTGGTGGAGGGAATGAGCCAGTGTTTGTGAAGCATATGGAAAGCAGCTGATGCCATTCTGCCAGCACAAGTGTGACAATGCTTCAGTGTTGCTAGTCCAGCTCACTAAGAATGAACAGTGCAGTCTTTATATCTTTGCAGCTTTTATCTAATTCATCACCAGATCACCAGACCTTGGTGATCTTAATGGTTGAGTACCTGCAACTCTCATTGAGCCCCTGTAAAAAATATATTTTTTGTTCTTTAGCAGCAGGAGGAGCCTGAAGTAAGCAAGTGCTTATCTTGGGTAAACAACAAGCTAATGATTTTTTTTCTTAAGAGCCTGTTACACTTATCCAATGAATCCTGGCCTAAACCAGAACTTAGGGAACAATGAATATTGGTTTTCATTATGTATGGGGTTTCAACTTACCAGTGTAGGAAGCTCTCGACTGTTTAATGCCTGCACTGTCTCTAAAAAGCCCATCACACTTAAACAAGTGTTTTCACTTATTCTGGCTGAATAGACCTCTGTTCAAGCTATGCTGAGAATATGAGGTCACCAAAGTGCATGTGCTTAGAATAGATTAGGTGTAATTTTGTCATTACTGTGTGTGTGAGTCAAGGAGATGTCAGTCAAGTCAAATTTTAGTTATAAAGCCCAATATCTCAAATCACAAATTTGCCTCAAGGGACATTACAATCTGTCCAACATATGCCATCCTCCAAAATAGAAAACATGATATTATGAAACATCAAGATGTAGTATAGTCTGTACACAGTCACTGATAGAAGAGGTTTAGTTTCTATTAAAATAAAAAATATGAATAAATAAGTAGAAAACACTGTATGAGTGTTGTGCTTGTATTCATTGTTTTGATTTTTTTGTAACATACTATAGCCCTATATGAAAAACACTGGGTGACTATACTTTGCAAATGTAGCCTAAAAATTACAGGTACAAAGTAGTTATGGCATTAACACACTATATTATAAAGCAGAAATATAAAATAGTAATTTCAGCATTTTCACTACAGTTTAAGTCAAATAAGCGTGGCTTACATTTCAGAAATATATTAATCAAAATACATTACTTAAAATGAAGACTTAAAAGCAGCTCTATAGACTTTATCCTAGTACAGACATTACAAACACGTTGGACACATTTAAAGATGTACAGTTCTGGTAAATATACCAAAAGTAAACATATATATACAGTATAAATATGTTTTTATGCGTTTACTAAAGATAACAAAAGTGGAACAGTGCTTTCTTCGTGTAACACCACATAAGAAGCACTGGAACTACTACAGTATACAAAGTGTAGCTACTTATCACTGTAACATACCGTCAGAATTGGGAAGATATGCCGTTTTTAACACAGGGCAGTATTGTAGATTATGCAATTTTAAAATAAACGCATATTCCGATTATAGTCGATCTTGGCACAAGGCTGGGAGTTATCCATGACCGAGGTGGAGGGAACTAAGCCCCCTGGGAGCAACGTCACTACCCTTGGCATATCAACCACTGTCCGCTGTATGCGCGCACACACCACTACCGAGTACGTCAGGATCGCATCCATCCCTAAATGCGAAATGCTTTGCGAACTCAATTTAACTCAAGCAATCCTCCCCGATTGTGTGCGTTTCGGAGAGGAGCTATTTTCATGCTCCTGCATACAAGCCGGCTAAAGAACTCCTCGGCGAAGTAGGGAGGTGATTTAAAGTGGAGAGAGTGCTCGCGTCGAGTATGGTTTGGGTTGAAGGAAACATCTCAAAGAGAGTACATCTGTAACTTCGGGGGAAAGGAGCTTTACCGGGAGATCGTGGGATATTCTGTGCATAAACATGCCTGTGAGAAGAGGTCACGTTGCGCCACAAAACACATTCCTTGGAATAATTATTCGGAAATTCGAGGGTCAAAGTAAGTATCATTATGATGTACAGTTACTGCTAGTACAGAAGATAAAGGGATAGTACAAAGTAAATTTGCTGACAAATTAAAATCAAGAAAATAAATATGAATTAATGTTAATTCTGTGATAAATTTGCCCCTCCTCCCGTAAAACCTTTGTAATTTTAGCAAAAAAATATGTGAAAGAAAAAACAGGTTACATTTGTTAAATAAGTTGTTTGTTAAATAAAATGATTAGTAACAGTGATACTGTGTATCAAGTAACAGTGAACTTAATCAGCTTGATTGCTGATTGATTTTATCTGAGAGCTGACAACTTGGTGTAAGCTCCAAGGTCAGATGTGCCACAGCTGGCAGTACACAGTGCATACTTTTTCTTTTCATGCAGACCGGAAATTTGTGATAGCCAATGCCAGGGTGGAGAACTGTGCAATCATCTACTGCAATGATGGCTTCTGTGAGATGACAGGCTTCTCAAGATCAGACATTATGCAGAAGCCATGCACCTGTGACTTCCTCCATGGTGACCTGACCGACAAAGAGGCCATCGGCCAGGTGGCCCAGGCTGTGATGGGGTCCGAGGAGCGAAAGGTGGAGATCAACTACTACCGTAAGGATGGTGAGTCAGTGACCTAGTACAACATTGTGGTTGTCATAGTATGCCCATGAGTCTTTGGTGACGTGTTTCTCCTGAGAGAGAACCTACTGCAGCTCCTCAGTAACACGATGTAGCCTGTCAGTCTGCACCTTACCAACCAGAGTCAGGTACAAGATGTTCATCAGATATTATCCCTGATAGAGGAAAGCAATAAGCACAGTGAGCTCCAAAATACTTCTCGCTGCAGGTTTTTGCTGCTGTAGGTTTATGAAGTAGGTAGTTGTGTACTTTGTGAAAGTAAACTGATTTTTGATTAAATTTGGATCCTTTTCCTGCAAAGACAATATTATATTAACAACAAACATGTAATATCCATACTTAAACAATAATGCATTATAAGTATAGCAATTGTGCCATCTCTGCTTTTAGTGGGATGCTGCTTTTGTGTAAAAATGGTATTTTAGTAATGTGATTATTGTTTGGTTGTATATTAGAGGAGGTATAACTGTCAGTGTGTCTCATAAAACAGTAAATACCTCCATCCATATAACAACAAACTGTAGTGGTAAAATTCTGGGAAAGATCTTTTTGACACCTGCCTTGATTTACAGCATCATGTGCTTGGGTGACATAAAAAAGACTCTGGTACCTAGTTTTATTAATAACATTCATACTACAAAAAGATAACAATTATGATAAAACAGTTGGTGCTATGTCAGCTCATTACAGTTTTTTGCGCTTTGATGAACAGAGTTAGACGTAATAACTGATAGCTCACCTGCTGTCCTGTAAAGTGAGTTTATCATGTTTTCTGACTTCATACATTCACTGTGTATTTGAAATGCATTTAAAAGAGCCATGATGCATTTAGCCATGTTATTGGTATACAGTAGCTTTATTAGTCAGGGGATCAATTCATAGAGCTGCAACATTGCTACACATGATAGGCTATAGCTTTGTCAGCTTTGCATATAAATGCTCTCCATTTAATACTAATACTAATTTTAGTTCCAACAGTCTCACTTATGGTTGTCATTCATTTGTGGCCAATCCTAGTCCTAGTATGAATGGTGTGCTGCAGAGACAGCAATCCTGACTCTGAGAGAATTAATATGATGTTACTGCTCAGTGGCATAAATCCCCAGATTGACCACCTCCTGCCATGCTCTCAAATGAGCTTTTTATGGTCAGCATGACATAGCTGCACAGAGTCAATGCTTATAAAGCTGAAGGTGAACATCCTTTTCCCTTTTTTTATTGTGCACCAGTGTTTGCGCCAACAACATGGTATTTTGTGATATTGCTGTATGTTTTGTGGTAACTTATGAGGCATGTGCAACCAGCGATATATGTGAAGTCTAAACGTGAAAAAAATGCTGTAATATTTTATTTAACCATAAGGAGCCAGGGCTTAAATTTTTAATTGCAAGTTTGATTAGATTCTAGGCCATGAATACATGTTTAATCTACCATCAGCAGCCATGGGTCTAGCCTTTTTTTCTTTTTTTCTTTTTTTTATTGTTTGTTTTTTTGCTAATCAGGAAGAAACCAAGTGCCAGCTGCTACACAGCCAAAATAGATTGTGTCAGAAACCTGCAAGACAATTACACAAAACACTCAAGGGTCTGTTTGTGAGAGCATGAACAGCTTGTTTTTTTGAAGTAAGATTTTAAATCAACTTCACATTTAGTTTCCCATCCTCCATGCATGTACTGTACTCTGTCTAAATGTCATGTGCCTGTAATGTTTAAAGCGTGATGGATGAGAGCCACAGAAACCTTCCGACACAATCGTTGCTCTCTGTCTCTCTTCACAATCCTCCCTGGTGTGCATCACAGCTTCAAGACACAACTCTTAATACTCCTCAGAGGAATTTATAGTGAGCGTGTGTGCTCATGAATAAAGATGTCAGGGCTGTCAGTGCAGTGACTGGGAATGAGCAGCTTACAGAGTAAATGCATTAAACTGGTATGGAGGACACAATCCGCACGCTCCCACAGCTATAGGGGAATGAAAGATTCATGGCATCCTTGAGAGCGATGGCCCTATTGATTCAAGTCGCTCCACAAATTGAAGCTGATGGGTGGAAAGTAGGTGTTTTCCATGTCTTCTCTCCTAACTGTATTTCAAGTTATCAAGCCTCATGCAAATCTGTTAATCCTTTGTATTAAAGCCCTCCATTTTCCATGCACATACTGTATGTCAGAAATCACACCAGTGTGTTACTAAAGAACATAAAATGAATCAACATTCGCTCAGATAGGTTTGAAAACATACTATTACTAACCATCTATTTCTCTGTCTTTGAAACAGGAGATATGGTTACTTGGTTGTATTGTGGCATGCATTAAATGTCTGTGTGAAGGGATTGCAACATGGGATAGGGTAGTCTATTTTCCCTCACCCATCAATAACTACAGTGGGAAGTCTTAAAAAGTAAGGTCAGGATTTGGAGAACAGCAAGAGCAACAAAACTTTGGCTCTTTTCACTGAAAAAGCAAAACATTAAGCTGCTTATGTGTTTGCACAGAAATTAAAAAGTAGTGGGACAATGGGGATCATAGGCACATAGCACACCAGCATTTTCTTTTAAATTGTGTGTATCCTTCTGTGTGAAGGTTTGTGAGAGAAGATACCACACGTGCATTCTTCTTCTGACGATGATGCATAATCAGTGAGATAAATGCTTTCCCTTGATGGCTTCATAAAGCTATCCTATTGCACGGGGTGTAATAATACTTTGTACCCGAATGAGTCTTAACAAAAGGAAGCTGACTCCACACGGCAGAGAGAAGTTAAATGGATAATGGCTACATAACAGAGGCAGCTTAGCTAACCGTGCTGAATGATCCGGGACATGTGGTACGCGTAGGTGCAGGGTTTCATAGGTGACTCCCCATCAAGGGGACTGAATGTCTGTGTACCCCTGCTGAGGGTTTAGTGGCAGGGGAGTAAGGGGGACAGGGGATACGGGGTGCCTAAAGTGCATAAGGTGTGCTGCAGGACACTTGGATGACTACCCTCCAAAAGAGCACATTCATTTTTCATCACGCTCAGCCCTCTTTGGTGTCTCGCAGTATGAGGTGAAACACATTCAGAGCCTTCCTCATCAGGTTTCATTTGTCAGAGTGAAATCAGCTTGTCCAAGTATGTACCTAATTAAAAACAGTGGATGCCTTCCATCCTTGTACTATGGGAAGTGTGGATAATAACTTAAGCACATTGAAAAGAAAAGAAAGGATACTGATAAATATCAGCTTCATTATTGGAAGATGTCTCTATTTAAATAATGGATGGATTGCTACCATTGCTACTGATAATTAGTTTATTGGTAGCGAAAAGGAGCAGATGGAGCTTTGAACACTAACAATACAGGTCTCGCTTTGCATTAGATAGGATGGTTCATTCAGCTTGTATTGGAAGTGGTAATCTAATATTCCTCTCTACCATCTGTGTTTTTCTCTTAATCACTTACTGTATGCTGATTAATTTTTACTATCCATTGCATTCAGTCTGCCAACATTTGTGCTAAATTAAACAGAATAAAAGATCACGTGGAAGAATATCATGAATCAATAAATGTAAACACATATGAAATATAGTCTGAGCTTGAGCTGCTGGTTATTCCTGATGGCTGTGGTGACACTGATTGAAGATGAAATTAGGCCATGTTGTGTGGCTTACAGGAGTTTGCATTGAAGCGAGATATTGCCATAAGGCTCAAAGACTCTAAACAAAGGGTTAGCTTGCATGGCCTCTCCCTCCATGCTCTAGTCCCGATTGGCTACCCCACAGTAATGTTGCGCATTGGCTTAAGCAGAATAGCCTTAAATGACAAACATGTCAGATTTCATTAAACAAGTCTACTACCAGGCTGTAGTCTGAGGCTGTACTATTTAAAAGCTGCAGTTGTGGTTAGTACATTGGTAGAAAGATACAAAAACAAAAAATCAGCGCTCAATAATATTATTCATGTTTCTCCCTAAAGCAGATCAGCTTATGCAGATTAATATGAAGCCTCAATACATCAAAATCAAATGGCGAGGTTCATATAAGAAGAGCTTCTCTTTTTGAAATGAGATTAAAAAATGTATAGCCATAATCACACAACTACATACTGTAGATATGAGCATAACTACTGTCATATTTCTATATATTTAAGACATCTTAAATTTTCAACACAACTCTGTTTGACCTGTGACGATTGTTATAGTGCCTAAATGATCACTTAATTAAGCAGCAATGTTTTAATAATTGATGATGGAAATAGAGTCTACAGTAATGAAATTTCCAAGGGAGCCTGTCTTAATACACCGTCCATTCATTCAAGCAGGTGTAAATAACAGTACTTGGCTTGCAGGGAAACACTCTGTGTAAAGGTCAGAGAATAAATGGATGTTCACTCTCTCGCTGGTATGTGCAAACTGCTGCTTCGTCAATGATGTTAACCATGTCTAGCAGCTATAGAGATGTTTGTGTGGTATATTGTGCTGAGTTGAATGCTGGAGAAGAATAGGAAGGTTGGATAGCCTAAAATCCACATGGTCAGCAGTATTTTGTAACACACAGGCTGTACATGACAGCTCATTTATGTTCTTGTCAGGATCAGATTGACATAATATGTAAAGATAGACAGAGAAATCCAAAACAGTGTTTGAGAGAAGTCAATGCACCACTTCTTTAACAAACACAGAGAGCATTGTCAGCATTTTGACGACATGTATGTTGCATTTACAGTAAAGAAAAAAAAAATTCTTCCACATCCCAAGAGTAATGCAAACATGTTCTTAATGAACTGTGTCGATTCTAAAAAGCAACATGAATGACTTTGAAATGCACTGCCAGATATGTCATAAAATAAAACACAGTGTTGAAGATGAAACAGTAAATGTATTCCCTGTTGATGGTTTGTATCCCCAATACATGCTGTGTTCACAGTCATATAGTATGAATAGCATATTCTACAACTGGACTCTCCAAATGCATTATATTTATTTTATTTTATACTATTTCACTGTTTGTTTGGGGTTTTTTTCTTTGGGAATAATGTATTTCCCCAAGGCTTTCTGTGTTTCTATTACTACTGTTTATGCATCAAATGTAGCACACAGTAGTATAACAATGATTTGAATATGTCAAACTAGAATACCAATGTAATTTTCCTATGAATCTGAATGAGACAATAGCCTCTCATAAGATTGGCTACAATTTTGCTCATCATTGCTCTTCAGCTAAGAACTCAATGTATCAATCAATAGGGGGTAACGTCACAGATCTACCAAATGCTACTTTTCAACTGAGTTCATTTGAGTTATTTCAAATAATATGACATTTGGTTTGGGGTCACATTATATGGTTTACATGTAAATACTAAATATTTTTGAACATACACAAAAATCATTATCCAAGGTCTAAATGTGCCTAAATAATCAAGTAGTATTGCATTAACATATAAAATGACATAATAATATATGACACAATATTTATATAGCACTTTTCTTAATAATGTTAGAGTGCTTTACAAAGGGAAATAAACCCAAACAAGATAGATAAAAAATAAGGCAACAATGAGCACAAAGGTAAAGACACGAGGGGCACAGAAGTCATACATGATGGTTAAAATAATAATAAATGATAAAATGCATAGTAAAATGCAACATGTAATTCTGTAGATTGCTGTAAGTATTGGTAATTATTGATGAACCGAATAAGGTTTCATTGAATAAGAATGTTCAAAAAGAGGGACAAAAGCAAGTTGGCTTTGGGTTAACATAATTTTCCACCAAAGTGCCATCAGTAAACTAGCTTGGCCTTTCTTGTGAGTTAGAAAATAGATGAATAACACAGTTGTTCCCATTCAATGGCTGAGGCCGTCCTCCGTCAGGTCATGAGTAGTTGTGCTGATCACATGGCATACTGCTACTGATTTTAGGTGGAGGGATGAAAAGCACTCCCTGTTGTAATCACAAAAAGTTCCTCTTGTTTATCAGGATGAGAGCACTGTAGGCAAATACATTAAGTTTATAAAATAATATAGTATATAGTAATTAGAACATGTTATCAGATCAAGTACAGTCTGCTGATGTACTATGGTGGCTATAAGGATGCCTTCCTTTGATCCATGTTGGTAGAGATGACATTCAGCAGGAGACCAGATGAGAAGGGACTGCCACGGCTTAGCCTTTAGCCATTGTTTTTCCATCTGGTAAGGCAAACTCTAGCCCACAAATATTTCTGCAGAATTTTCCATTTTGGCTGTACACAGTGCATGGTTGCTGTATTGGATAATATACACTGGATATTAGAATAAAGTATTAAATAATACAAACATTCTGTATATTCAGGCATTTTTGAGACTCAGAATGGTGAAGTTTTGCTTTTTCACGGTATGTCCATTGCATGTATCTGTTCATTGTGTTCTAATATCTTTATAAAAATAAAATGTAATACCTCAATGTCAAGGGATGCAATTACATAACTCCTCTGCAAAGTTTAAGGCAAGCATGCAATGATGTAGAAAGGAGCTCTTAACGCTGGAAGCAAAAGCAGTTTCTAATGTATAGGTTCCCTTCTGCAGTCAGTAAGTAATTTACATTTAATGCACAAGTTATTGCTCTATTCAAAAAACTTTAGAAAACCCCTGACAGATCAGAATGTAGATCAGATTCACTAGCATGTCTGAGCAATGGAGCAACCAGAATATCTGCTTCCTTTTCCACACATAAGGAGCAATGTTGAGATCTCGTATTTTTGCTACATTTTTTATGTCTACATATAAACAGCTCACCTTGCTTCTTTGTTAAATACAAGGAAATCTGCAGCATATGAGTCATGATTTATTTATTAACATAACCACAGTCTTTCCCTAACCTTAACAGGCGTCCCTCTGCTGCCTAAACCTAACCACATATGAAACTCAGAATGGGGGTGGGATCTCAATGTAGTGCTTTATTCAATCCATGTAAACAAGGCCATCAGTTATGTGCTACCAAAATGTAATTGGGAAGACAAATTAGTCAAGTATAAATGTAATTTCTGGGACACAGGGGTTTGTTGTCTTACATAGAATACATAAGGGGTAAACATTTTATAATTTCTAACATTGTGGTATTAGAAGAACTAAGTGTAAGAAATAAGCATCCATACAGAAGCTTATATCTTGGGTTTGGTTTGTCCATTCTAGTCTGTCGAACCATGGTTGTGCAACATGGGGTGCCCCGTGGAAGGGGACCCACTCTACACACTAAGATAAAACATACTTAAACATATTCCATTGCAGTGCACCTTTTTGTATGGAAAAGTTTGAGGCTTTATCTGGCGCTTAACTATTGGGTGGGCATTGGCACTCAGGAAGGGCTGGGTATCGTTCAAAACTATTCTTTACTGATACCAATACCTTAACTTCAATACCAGTTCCTGAATAAAACTATTATTAAATACCAATTTTACAAAATCAATTTAAACAGCCACAGAACTGTCAAACGACAGGCAATATCATCATCTTTAATATTTTAATACTGCTTCATCTTGTCTTACCTGCCTGTTACGTGTTTTGGTCCAACCTCCTGATGAAACTGCTGCAGACAGTGTTGCCACCTCCGCCATTGCTGTTTATGTTGAGAAGCTATAACCGGGTGTTCTGGCCAGCTCCTCTCCTGCTAGGTATCGAAATTTGGTTTGATTCTCTTTAGAATTTAAGCAATTTGGTCTGTGCCATAAAAAAAAGTTTGGTACCCAGCCCTACACTCAGGCTTATTCAATCAGATGGCTTCCTTTCATTCAGTGAGTAACAGTCAATGGATACTGTTTCAATTATCTGACCATGTGTAATAGAACAATTCTTGCTCCTTGTTACCATATGATGATATTGATAGGGCAGATTTTTTGAGTGGAATTACATTTAACAAATGCCAGATTGCAAGCAGTGAGCAGCCCCCCCTCTTTCATTCAGTCTGTAGCTCTACTGTCTGCTGGATAGCTCTTTTTATTGTAGATTAAAATAAAAACCATGGCGATACAAAGTGGTCACAAAAAATAATGACTAGCAGGAGTAAAATAATTCAGTTGAAGTTCAGGCATCTTGCTCACCAAAGACACCTTTTCCTTAACAAGACACATACTGTACATGGCGGCTAATTCATCAGCAATAAGTACTGTTGAAAGACTCAACTGTCAGTGAGATAAAAACCTGCATCAGGGCATCAAGTGATGATGAGAACTGACTGAATCATTGGACTATAATGAAATCATTTCTGTGTTCAGTATCTCCTGCTGTAATCATCAAGCTAATATACAATTTCAAACATTAGTAGCCTATTACCTATAATGCTGATGTTGCTCTGTGTGTGTGTGTGTGTGTGTGTGTGTGTGTGTGTGTGTGTGTGTGTGTGTGTGTGTGTGTGTGTGTGCACCGTTTATGTGGCCACCTTGCCAGGCTATGTTCAGATGTCATTTTTGGTGGTGGTGTACCTCTATCCATACTCTTCATTGTTGCGGCTATGCAGGTCTTGGTACATCTGATGATGTAAGCATGTATGATTAACACATTTAAGCAAGTATAGTTGTAATGGGCTATTTTGGTAAACATATGCATTTCAGAACCTATTAATTATCATTGACAGTGATAGTTAAACGTTAATACTCTTACTCACCTTTTCCCTCACTCTGAAAAATGAGCATACTGTTCAATCAATTAAAATCAAAGTCAAAACCAAAAATATTACATTTTACAATGTAGAATTAGTAGAGGGATTTCTGGGAAATGCAGAAAAGTGCTTATCATGACAAGGGGATTTTCTGCATATGTACTACTCACCGTCCCCCAGCTCTCTAAGCACTGCTTTCCTACTTTACAACCTAACATAATCAGGCACCCATAACACCAGACAAGATGAGGCTGGTCTTATTATACAACACATACACAAAAGTATGCTGCACTATGCTGCACTATTTATTCCCAACAATTTGCATGATTCTGATAAAATATTGAATTGTACCTGTATGCTCAAACTTAATTATACGTTTTGTTTTGCTTGTTTTGATTGTATTAAAATCACATTATCACATTGTCACAGGTGACAATGCAGCATTACATATGGGAGTTTTCATGCAGGGATCCTTCCGAAAGAACTCTGGCATGTTGAGGCAGACCAAGCTCGTTATATTTAGTCAGACAGCAAGTCTACTGCTAATGAATGCTGCTGGCAGGGTGTCTGTGAGCCCTGAGGAGATTACAGTGAACATTGGTAATGTGTGTCCTCTGTGAGTAGGAGCAACACAACAAGCCAGACAGAAGGACAGAGACCTACATAGAGAGAGAGAGAGAGAGAGAGAGAGAGAGAGAGAGAGAGAGAGAGAGAGAGAGAGAGAGAGAGAGAGAGAGAGAGAGAGAGAGAGAGAGAGAGAGAGAGAGAGAGAGAGAGAGAGAGAGAGAGAGAGAGAGAGAGAGAGAGAGATTTAAACATTTTGATTTCATAAACTAGTGCTACTTTCATTATCTTCTCTAAAAAGATTCAACTGTTATTATTTTAAATATATGTAGTGCAGTATTAGATTATGTGCTGAAATATGTTTTAATTTTGGGGGTGACAGAAAAACACTATCTCCTACAGTATACCGAAGATGGTCCCTTTGTTACTGTATGTTTCTCTGCATAGTTGTGTTGTTGTTCAGGGTCCGCTGGGTAAAGAGTGTTATTGGTGGGCAGTTGTGCCTGCTGGCATCAATAGCTTTCGCTAACACAGCTATAACCAGTGGAGTTGAGCAATTGCAATATTCTGGGCTCAATACTAAGTTTAGATCATGGATGGTTTTCTGCTCTATTGCCTCACACGATGCTCAGTTAGAATGATTATTCCTATGAGCACATTGCAATCCTCTAAATTGGCTGTAATCTGTCCTGCCTATTTGATCTATTCTACTGAATCCTGCTATGCACACTATACACAACACTATATTGTGGCTCTTGGAACATATTTGTACAATTTCTGCAAGCTTTGTCATTTTCATGCAATGCATTGCTCATTAAAACACACATGGTACATTTGTATTAGGCATGCACACACATACACACACATAAACTTTGTTTAACCCCTAGGCTTACTTATTTTATCTCAACTACTTCATTTGTTCTGACATGCAGGCATTGACCTTTAAATCGGATCAACTTCTCCTCAGTTTTCACAACATTCATGTGAAACCAGAGGGAGGTGTTAGTCATTTTTAGATCTCAGTTTAATTGACATCCTACTAATGACTGATTGTGACAGTACTTGTTTACACACTTCTCTTAAGCATGTTTATGGGTCATTGTGGAACATACTAACCGTTATATGTCAAGCAGAAGGATAATGCATGGTTCAGTTTTTTGGCATCAACACTTTGTTTCTCTTTCAGGGACTGACTTCCAGTGTAACCTTCACATAATCCCAGTGAAGAATGAGGAGGGCATTGTGATGATGTTCATCTTAAATTTTGATTACATCCTGGATGAAGGAAGTGACAACTCTACTGAGAAGATAAGCCCTACATCACCAACAAAGTCAGATCAAAGTGGGTATTTAATATTCTCTGCTCTCATTACTATAATAGAATGGTACCTATTACCTATTTGTTACTTCATGACAGGAAATGGACATCAGGCTTTCTGTGATTTTCTGTTATTTTTTACTGTTTTAGTGTTTTATGTCTATAGTAAGCATGGTCAAATTTCCAAAACTTCAAGTGAATGTATAAGGCTCCCAGAAAGTAATTTGCGTATGCCCACAAATGACCGTCCATTGCTTAGTCTTTGTTGCTAAGTTTGCTGCTTGTTGCTAAGGTTGTTTTATGTGTTGTTTGTGTTGCCCACTCACATATTTCAGATATGAAATACTTTCAATTTTTCAAAAGTTTCCACTTTGAATAAAAGAACACAAAGCCGTGAAATCATTCTGCTGATGTTTGTTTACATAGCGTCTAGAACCACGAGGTTGTTGACCAATGTCAACAGAACAGAGTTGGCTCATCAGGAGAGGGGTCTTAAAGAGACAGAAATAAAAACAGTCTGTTTCAGACAGAGACTGAACTGAGGGGCTGCAAAAAGAGCTGGTATAAGATGAAAAAGAAACTGTAAATCATGTAAAGATATTCCAATAGAGCCCCAGAATATAAGTACAGACTTGAAAATATGCCTCATCCATCCACTTTAAAAACATCTTAAAAGCTTAATCACGACTTGATGCAGCACCAAAAGATTATGCGTAGCATTTCATCTGCCTTTTTTTTCTTTTTCTTTTTTTAGTAAAATGGCGACATTCCTAAAACAACTAGCTCCTTACTCCTTGAACAAAGGGCAGTTGCATAAGTGGATCACTGTTATTGAGATAATTCATTAAAATACCCCAGTACATCTGCTAGACGCTAATTAAGCACTAGAGATTTTGATTCAGTTCCCTTTCATGCTCACTGTAACTTCCAAACACGTTGCCAGCTTCTATTATTCACATAAACTGTGCATTATTTAGTTTGCCAGTACAGTACAGTTTACATGAACTGTGTATGCAGGGGAGTGAATGGCCTGCTTACATAACCTTAGCTTGTTTAAAATGTTTAATTCTTAATCTGTTTTATGTCTTTTGGGAGAGCAGCATATACAGTGATCATCATTTTTTATTTGGATGTGTGTCAGGAGGTGTAAATGTCAATGAGACATTCATGCTTCCCTCTGATTGGAGGCACTCAGCATCCCTTCTCTGACCGAAGCTCAGCCATCCACTTCACTCAGCATGAATTCCTCCATGACACCGGCATTCAGCTTTTGCTGCAGTATGTGTATGCATGTATGGAAGTGTGTGCTTGCATGCATACTGTATATGTCTGTCCAAGCGCACGTGCACACGTGCGTGTGTGTGTGTATCTGCGTATGTGTGTGCATGAGTGCCTGTGTCTGTTGCTAACATGGTTAGTCAGAGTTGATTGCTTGTGACTGTGCTTCAGCAAGGGGACCTGTGGGTAGATGGGGTAGATAAACATATGATGTGACTTTAGATTAGACTGAGTCTTGACTACAAACACACATAACACTTAAAGTATGACCTTGTCATTGTAATTATCTTTGAGTATGCCCTGAAATAACACTAGGGCACAAAAGAGTAAATTACCCTATACTTGGTTTGACTGTAATGGGATTTTGAAGGCTGTTGCCAATAATTCTATTTTTTTCAGATATTGTGTCTCCCATTGACCATTTCCAACCACAAAATTACATATATTCACAATTCCTTCAGATGTGTGTCAAAAAGCCTCTGAAAAAGCATCAAAAGACATTGATAGTGAAACCATAACAGATGAACTTCCTTATCAGGTCTTAAAAGGAGAATAGCAACTCCATCCTTTTCAATGGCATGAAGATGTTTGATGTGTCACAGCTTCGAAAATAGAAATACATTTCCATAGAATTTAATGAATTTTCAATTCAAATTGTCAGGGAGAACATTTTTATATTTGGAGCTGATAATTTAGCCTGATTTATATCTTTTTAAATTTTGGGTGAATCTTTTTGTCTGAAATCAGTGAAAACCTACACAGCCATTTTAGTGTTGCAGCCTATGAAAAGTCACTTTTATCCATGAGGGGGCTAATAATGATCTAGTGTTGACAGCAGGCAATAAGCCTGCAGGTGTCACAGGAACTCGCACAATATTGAGCCTGGAAGAGAGTAATCCCTCTTTCCCTAAGCTGCCATCTACGCCATCAGCAACTTAAACATGCCTTCGGGGCCCAGACGAAATTACTCAGCAGAAAGATCAGTGCTCAGAGAAGAGTTTTTTTCCCTGCTCAATCAACAAATTAATGCATATCATACATAAAATATATAATTATATGTTTTATATATAGTATTTATAAATATTTGTTCAACACTGCTTCATCTCTTTGAACAATTTGGATTTGGTTTCATACTGAGTTATTCAAAGGGATAGAATACTGCTGCATGGAAAGAAAATTGTTTTTCATGTGGAAACACATTTAAGTTGCAGAGTAAATATGACACTTGCAATTTCATCTGCAGTTTCTTAAAACTTCATTAGCATCTATAGAATCCCAACAGGCCCCTTTCAATATAAATAAGCAGCATTTCTACTTTAAGCTCTTTCAAGAGCTGAGGCATTTATAAATGCATCTTTCTCAGTTTTAGCCCTCCATCCAGATTGAAACAGCATTGTAAGACTTTACTTAGGGTTGAAAAACGGAATCGTCCCTTATTTAGATACAAAATGACGCGTCCCATATTCAGCTGAAAAGGGACGCACTTTGTCCCATATTCCTGTGAGAATCAAAATAGTCTGTAAAATGTCAATGGAATCAATGAATGACAGGGCGCTTTAAATGAAAATTTACGGTAATCTTATTGCCATCCCTCTCCTGCTCTGTGACCAATGAGCTGACAGCACACTCACACACAACAATGACAATGACAATGCAGACTCCGGCTCTTCTCATTGGTCGAGGTATTATGAAAATTCTAAAGGTCTAAATTATGAAATGTCTTGCTCAGAGTTTTACTCTGTAGCACTGAAAGACAAACAACTCCTTACTGCAGCAAAAGCTCAAAAGTAATACAAATGGAAAAAATAGACTGTCTGCATGATGTAGCAAAACTTTTGAGTTCATGAGTTCAATCTTTGTTTTACTTATTTACTACAACTGTTAAAAAAGTTTTTATGTTTACAACTTTTCCACAGACTTTCTGTTTGCACTTTTCTTATTGCACTAAATGTGCACTATTACAGGAATTTTCTGCTTTCTATTGTTTTCTGTTATTTTATACTGTTTTCAGTTAAGCAGGACAGTCCTGATAAAAAAAAATGATTTTATTCTGTTAAATTAAGCCGGACAGATTTCTGTTAAAAATATTTGTTATTTTGCACTAAGAAATAAATAGTTGAATAATAATTTGTTTTCCATGTATTCATATCACTCAAAAACATGCATCAAATTAAATTCAGGTTCGAGTCAAATAATTTAAAAATAGTTTTAAAACACACAAAAAAAGGCAAAAAATTTCACCAAGCTAGGAGGGGTGAACACAATCGGGTCGGCCAGCCCTGCCAACTAGGTGTTCCTTATTTATTTTTCAGGGAGTTGGCAACCCTAACTTTACTGTATGTCAACTCAAACCCTCTCTGTGATCACAAATTTCAAACGTTGACGTGGCTGATGATACAATACAGCTGTTGTCATTAATCTTTGCATCCAAGGAATAGTGATATGGTTCGCTGATCTGTCTGTCTTAATCCATGCCAGATGTTGGGTGTGATGCAGATTTGCTGTTTGCCAACTGAGGGCAAAGATTTAGTTGTTTATGTTCTTCATTGATTCACTGTGGGCAGAGATCTCTGCTAAAATGGCCAAGAAATGCTTGTGTGGATGCTAATGGTTTTCACATGAAAATTGCATTTTAAAATTTAGGCAACAGCCTGTGATGACAGAATAACAGAATAAAATAAATATCTTTCTTTAACAGAACTCAGTCCTAGTTGAATTAACAGAATAAAATAAATCTTTCTTTAACAGAACTGTCCTGCTTAACTGAAAACAGTATAAAATAACAGAAAACAATAGAAAGCAGAAAATCTGCCTGTCGATATCAAGACCCTGACACACTAACCTTTCACTTGAACCAAAAAATAGCTCCCAATTTAAAGGGCCCAATCCAGGGCACACTGGTATTGATGGTGCTTATTGTCATTCTCAGCTGCAAACCCTCCTAGCATAAACATACTGTATATTTTGGAGGAGATATGTTTGCATGTCCAGTATTACGGATTAGGAAGAATCTCAGTCCCTGCTGTAAAGATTCTCAGTCATCCACATAAGCAGGATATTTAGAAGGACTAAATCACAGGCAATTAGACTTGCTGTTTTATTCTTGAAGATGTTTCGTCACTCATCCATGAGATTCCATTAGTGTGCTTGCTAGTAGTAAATCCCAGGTAGCTACTGTAAACCTCTATGGATCTTTCACTCTTAAAAGTCATATGAGCATCATTAAGGTCATATATAATGAGCTGTTAAGATCACATTATGTTCGAGTCATCAGAGTCACATGAATTAAGGTGTGAATTGGAATGAAACCTCCTGTGAGGACAGCAATATAAACTGCTGGTAAGCTCTCTCAAGAAAGCTTTAAGTGCTTGTGGCTACCCAGTGTAGGCTTTTCTAAAAATAGCAAGAAGGTATAAAAACTCCAGTTTGAGCAGATTCATTAAAACAGTCATAGCAGACATAGATGGAGTGTCCAGGAAACTGAGGAGGATCTTCAATAAACACAGCATCCCAGTGTTTTTCAAACCCTGCAACACATCAAGGCAGACCATTCAGCCAAATATAGACAAAACTATATAATATGCAGATCTATGCAAGGAGGACTGCACAGACCTATATATCTGTTCGAAGATATAGCTGCTGAACAAGCATATTGCCCAGTATACTGAGAGCAAACTGCTCTGATCAAGTCTCAGCAGTCTACCCATATATACACAACAATAATAATGGAACAACCATTCCTGAGGAGAGGCAGGTGAACTGTATCACCACTCATCAGCAACTTCCAATGCAATCCTGACATTCCTTCTGAGGCTGCTCCACACCTTTTTTACATGTAACTCTGACAACTATCATCTGACTCTACCCATGTGATACTGAAGTGTGCAAACCAAGATGTTGCAAAGCCTTGGAGGCACCAACAGTCAATATAACTGACAAAGCCTCCTGTATGAGTAGTGACACATCTTATAAATTAATGAATCTACTATATAATTATTATAATAAGTCTAATTGGTATATGTTCATGTAGATATCAGCCCTCCCTTCAAATGTGTATAATGCATTTTCACTCACTCCATAACTTAATGAATGCAGTTTTACTCAAGCTTAAGTGACTGGCTCTGGTTGTGAGCTCAGATGCCCTTTTCTTTTAAACAATTAAAGCTATTCTCTTAGTTGTTCTCCAATAATCCATGTGGGAATGTTGTGAAAATACATTTCCAAATTCTCTCATGGGATGAAGTGAAATTGACCCAATCAAATCCGGAATTCAGTACTTAAAAAAATACTGTTTGTTTGCTGATTATGATAAGAAGGAACCACTGATGCTGCTTTTTTAATGCATATTTGAGAAATAATAAAATACTAAATTGCAAAGATGTCATTTTTTGTTTGGAAAACTCAGATTAGAGTATCGAATGTGGAGTCACTTGTATTATGTTATGAAAAAAACTTCTTTACACATAAATATAGGTTTAATGGGACAACTCCCAATTTCTTCTCCTTTGTTTTTCTAATAACTTTGTTATAATAACACAACAACAAAAACTACAGGATGACTTTTTTGTTTGCTTTAACTTAGAAAAGCTCTTAAATATTCTATATGTGGAATTGAATGTGGTAATATAGTATATTTGTATATTAAATATACTATAGACATACAAGCATTCAGCAACAGTTAAAAGCATCCTCAGTTCAGATGACTTCCCTGCAGGAAGGTTGTTCGTATCTCCTGCCAGCACAGACTGTCATTATGTTCCTCTCCACTTGAAACTTGTTAAGTGTCATAGCTGTATTGTAAGCTGTTATAGTTGTAACATCAGCACATTTGGCCATGGAATGGAAACAGATGGCAGTGGTGTTATGTAAGGACAGTGCTGAGCGATGGGTGCCTCTCAAGCGAAGCAGGGTTCACTTTCATCCTTGTTCTATTGTTACTGAGCCACAACTTTCACTCTGTCCTAAGAGGTCATTAACATATGTGACAGTGCGTCCGTTCTGAGTATGTGACTCCAAACACAAATTGGATACCTGATCAATGAAGCAAAAGGGATATTTAACACTGCTGCATAAAATGTGTGTGTCCTGTTCTGTAAATTTAAAGATGTGAAGCTTCAGTTGCAGAAATTCTATGATCTGTTTGACTTGGGATGAATACAGCTTGGAAGATATGTATACATAATCCCATAGGGTTGAGAAACCAGAGCACAAATCCATTTATTTCATTATCAATTTGCGAACTTGTTCCATCACCTGCTGTTCTTAATGTTGGGCCTCCATGTACCTTTTTAATGTCGCAAATCATTTTCCAGCACTGTACACTGAAAACTTAACAAGGCTTCTAATGATTTTCTCCCATTTTTTAGGGAGTCGATTCTTCCGCTTCCGGCAAGCTGCTTTGAGCTTAATGAATACAAACAAGCAATCTCTTCCACAAGAGGACCCAGATGCTGTGATGGTGGACTCGCCCAAAGAGAACGCGGACTCAGTGGCCCTGCAGAGCTTCCCCTCACCCACCAAGAGCATTTGCAGCCCCATTGAGGCCAATGACACGCATGCCCTCATAAGCTCAAGCCACCACTCTTCCCAGGCTAGCATGGGTCCCGAACCACTTGACCATTCATCCCCTAAACTCCCCTGGGAGAAGCTGTATCAGTCAGAGCTGCATCCGTCCTCTACCTCCCTGTCAAATACCTTCCCCAGAGGCAGCATCAGCAGCATGAGGCGAGCCTCGTCCGTCCATGAAATTGAGGGCTATAGCTCCAATTCTAAAAGCGTATTCAGGGATCGTCATACAGGTGAAGGTATGTCCTACAGTACTTATAAATAAAGCTGATTACAGATTGAAGCTGTGGTTGGATCACCCATCACTTCATGATGGAATTTGCATTGGACTTCAGACAGTTATTTTTTTAAGCTCTTAACAAATATCATCTATCTTCTATTTCTTCTTCTCTTAAATATGTAGGGTTTTTTTTAAAATTCAAATATAATTTACAAAAGAATTATCCTCATTCACAGTTACGTTTCTGCTTCATTTGATATGTCCACATAATGCTGCTTCTAGATAATGGTAGCGATGTCAGCTAATCATTTATTTCTGTCTATAATTTCATTGCTCAATGCTGTTTTAGTGCGTGACTATCAGGCAAGACAATCCGCACAATCAGGCTCATTACAGACCCACTTTTGGTGGATAGGCTGAGTGGGATTACTGCATTTAATTATGTGAAATGATTATATACTTAGACCAATGTGATGATTTTGTCACATCTTTAAAGACATATGATGTGATCACATGAGGTTAATTTCTGCTCTCATCAACGACTCAAGGCATTGCTTTTAAATAACCCTGCATGAACATAATTGTATTATGTGATACTGTAATGGCTCTGTTAACTGGCTGTTATTACAAGCTACACTAGCCATTAAACATACAGTTTCAGCAAGGGATACACTTGCTCCGCTCTACCATACTCTATGTGCATTGATGAAAAGAGAGGAAAAGTATATTAAAACTATTCATCAATGATTTTTAAATGACCAATTTCTACAGAATATAGTTTACCAAGGTTCCTGTCGTTCTTTTATGACTGCTTCTTATTTTAAACCACCAGGCCCTTTTAATCACGTGAAGTCCAGCCTGCTTGGCTCTACCTCTGATTCAAACATCAACAGATATAGCACCATCAACAGGATCCCCCTAATTGCTCTCAACTTTTCTGAGGGGACTGAAAAGAAAACTCATTCTCCACCAACATCTGAGAAAACCATCATAGCACCAAAGGTCAAAGACAGAACTCATAATGTCACGGAAAAAGTCACACAGGTGAGTCAGTACATTCCACTATCTTTGATATTGAAGTGTCTACTGTGGAGTGCTTCTCTCTTTGACAGTGAACCTTGTGAATGGTACCTGGCTTAGCCGTGCGATCCATCGCAGCAGTGTTTGTGGGTGGGAAGCTGCAAAAGGGATTACCCCCTGGTCACTATACTACTCCTATTGATTGGTTAGGGTGCCATCACCTAGCTAGCATGGAAAAGAATGCAGCTGGTGACCCCATGTGTCACAAAAGTATCACATGGCTGTCTACATCCTACACAGGTTAATAGTGAAGCATTAACATTAGGGAGAGGAATGAGATAATTAGATATTCCTGGAGAAAGTGCGGATAATATTGAGAAATAAATTAAGGAAAGTCCTAGAGGACGTCCATCTTTTTAATTGTAAGTCAAAAGGCAGGTTCATAACACTTCTGCGGATAGCAGAGATTCAGTTTCTTGCTCAAGGACAATGCAGAAGGTCCATCACTCCCTGTCATATGACTGAAACTAAGCAGCTGATTCCAATAGTGCAAGCATTTGTCACAATTCTTGCTCTTAACTGATTAATACTTAATACTATTTCATCCAATTAAATTAAATAGAAAGACAAAATATATGTGCCTATATATGAATCTTCTTTTGACAAATCATAACATGGGTCATGCACAGCAAATGTATTTATGTACAGGTCGCTCCGCCACAGAAAAACAATACTGCTAGAACCTTCGGACAATGTCAGCACCCCCCACAGCAGAGAAGAGGCACAGAAACCCTATATTTAAACTTCTTTCAACAGAGCTTTCTCCTTCATAAATGAAGACAAGCCATCAACATGATTAAATGCTCTCCCTCCACGCTGACTTTAGTTTGAAGTTTGGAGACACCGCTGAGATGTTAACACAGCATCTACTTCCTGACTGCTAGCATGGGGGCATCTATAATTCATGTGTTGAAGATAGGGGAATCTGAAATGAATAGAAAGACCCTCCGCCCTCATCCTCACTCCTGCACTATTTTCTGCCGTAAGAGAGCCCTCTCTTTGTCTGCCACAGCTTATTAATACAAAAACAGGGGAACATGTTGGCCTTCCTGAACACACTGAATAATTTATAGTCTAACTAGAGTTCATTCATTGAGAAAATTAAAACAAATGTTTGCTTTCTAAAATATTTTTCAAGAATAGAAAGATGATCATATGAGGCTTTTCTCCACTTCATCAAATTATATAACACATTGAGTGCATATATAGTTTTTACCAAGAGTACAGAATGTACTTCTTGCAAATGTGGAACAAGTCAGTAGCAGTCACATTATTCATGTTGCTGGGTCACAGACAATCTTCCTGTCATACTAGAGTGGCTGACTTAACCTAATGCTGTTTGACTGCAGAGCACTTATGTTGGGGAGTCACAGATATAGTTTCTGTCAAATCAAGGCTTAAAGTCCTTGAGGTGGATAAATTACCCAGTGGGCTTTAGCAATAACTATGAACAGATGACAGAAAATCAAATTTTCATATTATCAGCGATTTTAGGTAACTAAAAGATATCCCCAAACCAAAGTGTCCTGAAATATGATCAAAGAGGAGTTTAATCCTCAGACATTCTGACCCTCTCTCACCACTCCTCCAGGTCCTGTCACTCGGAGCTGATGTCTTGCCAGAATACAAACTCCAGACAGCCCGCATTGACAAGTTCACCATCCTCCATTACAGCCCCTTCAAAGCTGTATGGGACTGGCTGATCCTGTTGCTGGTCATCTACACAGCAATCCTCACTCCGTACTCGGCTGCTTTTCTTCTCAACGACCAAGAGGAGCAGAAGAGGCGCGAATGTGGATACTCCTGCAGCCCTCTTAATGTGGTGGATTTAATGGTGGACATCATGTTCATTATTGACATCCTCATTAACTTCAGGACCACTTACGTAAACCTGAATGAGGAGGTGGTCAGCCATCCAGCAAAGATAGCAATCCATTACTTTAAAGGATGGTTCCTTATAGACATGGTGGCAGCGATCCCCTTTGACCTTCTTATCTTTGGCTCAGGATCAGATGAGGTATGTTTTCCCTAATGCATGTATTTTTTACCTGTTTTTTTATTTTTTATAAGGGAGCTTTACTGCACATCACCACAGTCATACATGCACCGTTATCCATTGACTAAGTCCAGACTTGCGCCCCTGGGCCATTACTTAAAGCCTGAATCTTTCTGTCTCGGCTCTGAAAGGATTACTTTAAATTGCATGTTTTTTTCTGAATGGTCCTCATTCTAGAATCCATTTACATGGATTAATGGCTTACCAAATGGCAATCAATGATGCATTTATGTGAGGAGCTGGCCAACAGTGCTGTGTGCACAGCTTACATGCAGATGTGAGATG
Organism: Scomber japonicus; assembly: GCF_027409825.1. NCBI lineage: Eukaryota > Metazoa > Chordata > Actinopteri > Scombriformes > Scombridae > Scomber > Scomber japonicus. Next base: position 16,955,470 of record NC_070588.1, read on the forward strand.
GCCATTGGTAGGCTGGCTGCCAGGCCTGCTGGCTTGTTTGTTGGTAGGATATGTCCCCTCAGGCTCTGGATCCACTTCAGTGCTTTATCGTGCTTTGTAGGCACTCCATTACACCAGAAAAGCTCCTGATTATAAGCCATAATCATCTTTTCGACCACTGCTGCTGCTATTGCTGAGTCAGTTCAGTGAGTAATAACAAATCAAAAAGAAAATGGACGTTTGTATGGTAACAAACAATAAATAAAACAGTCCTGGCAAATTAGCATAATGAGTTGCAAGTACTTGCAAGTAAAACATCAGTGAAATCAATGCAAACAAGACAAACCATGCAACCCATATTAACTCTTTATTAATTAGCTGAACATATACAAATAGTTTTTAAACTCCATTCAATTTGTTAATAGGATACATAGCATGTATTTATATGCCAGTTCTATGTTTATAATTTTCTGACTAAGCATGTAAAGTCCCACTCATCTGCATTCTCATGAGACAGTGGCAGATGGCTTTCACAAACCATATTTAAATCAACAACATAATACATGTGTGTGGGTTAAAACCATTTGATAAGATATATTTGAAATAGATTTCAATCAATGTCTTGCTGTTTTCAGAACAACTTGCCAGAGGTTTGTATGTTCTGTGAGCAGTTTTATGCATGGCACCATGCAGTGCAATTGTTAATTGCAATTTACAGATAAACAAAAACAAATTATTCATTTTAAGCTGTTTACCCGTGAAAATGGAGGAAAGAAGTTGACTGCCCAAACTGAACCCCTTAAATGTTGATCCCATTAGAGAGAAACAAAGAGAGGGAGAGTGGGGTGTGCTGTGCAGATATATTATATAATTGCTTGTGCAGGTACATTTGAGACTTAATTAGATTAGAGTGCAGTGTGCTTATAGGTTCAACAGACATGGGATTGAAAAAGGTCAATTGTAAAATTTAGTTTCAAATATTGGTTGTTTACTTTTTCTACATAATTATTTTTATGGTGTTAATAAATCTAGCAGTAAATCAAGCTTACATTATGATCACACAAAATGCAGATTTCAAGGATTTTTGTACATAAGCACACTGACTGGTCTATAATAAAATACTGCAAACAGCACAAAAACCTCAAATTGCGTTTTGCATTTAATTAGCAGAGATGTACACACACTTTTACTTCTCTTGTATTTCACATCTATAACAAATTCTACTGTAATGTCAAAATGTAAAATGTCTGACAGGTCTAAAACATGTTATTATTGTCTGAAGCAGTTTGCTTAGCAGTGCAGTTTGTGGTATATTTCACCTTTTGCTTGTGCTTTGTGAATTACACTTTTGTTTCTATGTAATTTGCGAAGGTTTAGTAACTTCAAAAGCTGCACAATCCTTTTGTGAATTTGCCCTGAAGTGGTTAGGAATGAGTCTCTGGTGTATAGACTTTTAACTTTATTTTCAAAGGTCATTGAGTAATTGTCAGAGAGATAAATGACCATGTTAATGGGAATGGTGGTTTGTGTTTCTAAAACCTTTCTTGATGAACAAAAACAACCACCCAGGGATCCAATCACAGTCTGTTCACTCCTCAGTAAATGAGAATTTATCTGGGGGCTGCTGTGATGTCTTCACTTCTGTGTTATTTTGCCTTTCAACTGTGGGGAGCTGCCACAACACAGTCTTTGCCTTTTTCTTGTTAAGAAAACTTCAATCAATCAATCAATATCTTTGGTTGTATCCTGGTTGGAACTTTAAATGTGTTGTTAAAACATGTCAGAGCACACGGCTGAAGTAGATATACAACAAATAGGATTGATTCTTAATAAAAGGATTGTATGAAAGATGAAATGATATGTAATTATGAGTAGTCTGACCCACTAACATTCAAATTACCAATTGTTTTTACTAATAAACTGCTCTACTGTACATTTTGTTTAGACTACCACTCTGATCGGACTGTTGAAGACAGCTAGGCTCCTGCGATTGGTGCGTGTAGCCAGGAAGCTGGACCGCTACTCTGAGTATGGAGCTGCAGTTCTCATGTTGCTCATGTGCATCTTCGCCCTCATTGCCCACTGGCTCGCTTGTATATGGTATGCCATTGGCAATGTAGAGAAGCCATACTTGGAGCACAAGATTGGCTGGCTAGACAATCTGGGAGTGTCCATAGGAAAGAGATACAACTACAGTGACCCTAGCTCTGGTCCATCTATCAAGGACAAGTATGTCACAGCACTTTACTTCACCTTCAGCAGCCTAACCAGTGTGGGCTTTGGGAACGTTTCCCCAAACACCAACTCGGAAAAGATCTTTTCCATCTGTGTCATGTTAATTGGCTGTGAGTATGTTATCTTTGATAGCATTTATTTTCTTTGATCATTACTTTATTCTGTTTTTATCTAGCACAGCACTTGAAATGGTTTAAGGCATAAACTTGTTATTCTTTTGTCTTCTTTGATCAGATCCTAGACCACAGATTGTCTGTTTATAGCAGTTAATAGTCTCAATGGATAAAGGAAATCATACCAAGCAATCTGTGTAACTCAACTCTCATATGTCTATATTTCAGCTCTCATGTATGCCAGTATCTTTGGAAACGTCTCTGCCATCATCCAGAGATTGTACTCGGGCACAGCACGCTACCATGCACAAATGTTGCGGGTCAAGGAGTTCATTCGCTTTCACCAGATTCCCAACCCACTGAGGCAGAGGCTGGAGGAGTACTTCCAACACTCCTGGACCTACACCAATGGCATTGATATGAACACGGTAAATAATAACAATAAGCACATCTACCTTCCACTGTTCCTGGAGGGGATACACAACAAAATTAACTGAGCTTGTTGAATGATTGTCACATTATATACAATATTTTAAAAACAACTTTCTGTCTCTTCTTTGCTTTCTGGATTCACATCTCTTCACTGGTAAGAGCAGGAGGTACATATTTTTATTTTTTTTGTCATAGTAATGGCTAAATAGGTCATTTGCATCCTAGCATGAGAAATGCAGTCATGCATATATATGTATATGTATGTATGTATAAATGTGTGTGTATATATGTATGTATGTATATATATGTATATATATATACATACATACATACATACATGCCAACTGTAATATGTGTAATGCTTTATAAAGAGCAGAATATAGCATAAAGGATTATTAAATGTGGTTACTGGTCATAGTATAATGATAATGTTATGTACAGTCAGTGCTTTCCCATAAGGTAGGTGCATGCAACAAAAGTATGAATTGAATGGTGTCTGCTCTGAGGAATGGCCCCGGTCTATAAGATTGTTGGCTTATTTGTTGTTCACACTTTTCATACAATACACTTCATCCTCACTCTGATATCATGTGTTACAAATTTAAAAAAATAAGAAATGGGCATGAAGTCAGAGTTGATTGTGCACTGTACTATTTATTCAGCTAAGAAACATACATAATAAGAAACATAATAGTGTATGCCTTTTGTATTTGATCATTTTCTTACTATACAATCAAGTATTTGATTGTGTTTAAATGGTCTATGAATCTGTGAAGTGTTTGCTTTCATCACATTCTTATCTCTGTGCTGTTGTCAAGCTTAAAGGTATACGATGCAGGATTTGCCGGTTGGTGTTTGTAAACTAAGCATTCAAAGCTGGCCCTTCCTTCCTGGCTCGACTGCTCGACTAGCAGCAGTCAGGCAAGCTAGACAGTGAGAGAGCATTGGCAGGAACAAAGTCGCGAATCAGATACATTGAATGTTTTCTGATTGTTTCATGGTGGTTATATTCTTAAGTAAATAAAAAAATAAATAAACACATCCACACAACCCTGTGGGAAGGTGCTGCCTTGCCACATTTTACTGTGGCCTCTCTGCTCTGTGTGTGTGTGTTTGGTGGAGCCCAACACTCTGTGTCTAGCAGACACAGAGTGCAGAGTGGAGTGGAGTATAGAGATGGATAAAGCGATATAACCTGGAGTCCCAATCTCAGACACTGCGTGCTGTTAATGATTGGGAGCTACACACCCACTGCCCAAAGGTTGATGCCTAGAAGTGTCCCACACAGCAAAATAATAAGAAAATACAGGTAGAGGGCAGGATCTCTTTAGATAAATACACCACTACACAATTCTAGTGAGTCATAAGTGCTGATTGAGAAGGATTATTTTATACATTGTTTTTTAGAAAAATCCTGCACAGTATACCTTTAATTACAACTTCTCTTTGTAAAAGCACTCATCTTCACACAGTTTCGGCATTTGTCTGTAAAACTATTGTCTAAATGGATCTCATTTGAGAATATCAAACCATTTTACTCACTGTTTTTCTCTGCATCATAGGTGCTAAAAGGTTTTCCTGAGTGCCTGCAGGCAGATATCTGCCTTCACCTCAATGATAATCTTCTTCACAATTGCAAAGCGTTTGAAGGAGCCACCAAAGGCTGCCTAAGAGCCTTGGCCATGCACTTTAAAACCACTCATGCCCCTCCTGGAGACACCCTGGTCCACGGTGGTGATGTGCTCACTGCTCTCTACTTTCTGTCCCGCGGCTCCATTGAGATCCTTAAAGATGACATTGTGGTAGCTATCCTGGGTAAATACAGTCTCTTATTGATTGTGTGTCACTGTTGTGTTGTAAGAGGAAATACTTAAGTTAATGGGAGTGTTGCTTCAAGTGTAATAATGAGCAACATGGGTGGCAGATGCTAAATTAATAAGAAAATGTAAAAAAAAGTTTTTTTAGTCTCCCCTAGATACGTTGTTTTTTGTTTGACCTTTTGCCACTGTCCATCACCAGTATCATGAATGTAATAGCAGTCTGTTGGCCTCAAAACCTGACGATCTCTCAGCTGATGGTGTGTTGAATGTTAGTGTCAAACCAGTTGAGACAAAGAAAAAAATAAGTTTGATCATGAAGTGGGATTCAAGGTGATATAATTCTGTTTGTTTTGTGACTTTGCACCAGTAGATCTTTTGTCAAGTGCTAGATTTTGCATATTATGGTGACACCTGTTTAAACACAGTAATACTTACAAAAATGTTCATTATGACTTCTCCGCATATCATCATAGTCCTTCTAACATGAATAATTTTGAAGTCATTAAAACAGCTAAACCACATTGTGTTCACACATTTTGACAAGAATAGCAAGGTGTGCCTGCAATCTCCCATTTTTGTCCTCTGGGCAATAGGGCTGTTCATGTGACAGGTTTGAGACTCTGACATTTCTATTAAGTGGCTTCATGAAAGGTTGTTTGGCAATTTCAAAGAACACTGGGAAATAGCTGCCACTTTTATGACACCACAGGAAATGATGGATTATTAAAAAGGGCAGTAAAAAACAGTTCTGCTTAAACAATTGTCAAGTTGAAATTTTAAATAATATTTTGCCTTAGTAACATAGTGATACTGAATACTCATTACTCTTGTTAGAATAATAACTTTTTTATTCTTCCTCACGCATGAATCACAACCAGGTGCTACAGGCCAAGCCTGGATTAATCTTGCCATTATTCATGAGATGAATGCTTTCCAAAGCTGCACCTGACAGAATGGGGTTTAAGCTTAGCAAAAGCTGCTGAATCACACAAAACCCATTATTAACAATCATACTGAAAAAGTCACTGATCTCATAGATCAGCACATTTACATTTACAGTCCCTTTACACCTTTCATCTAAATGCTTCTCGTATCCAGATTGTATCTAGATATGATTCAACCTGATTACATTTAGACCTGGTATTATTATCCACATTGCGATCCAATTGAGATCTGTTTGCTCTGTCCAGCTCAAACCACCATACATCACATCCTCCTATCCTACCTTTGCGCAGTGCCAAAAAAACAACAAAAAAGATTTTGCTTGTATACTTTCATCAGACCAAATAGAAAGCAGACACTTGGTCTTGTCTTGTCTCAACCCACAAGTGTCTTGAATATCCATAGCTTTCTTGCTGATTTCTTTCTAGTAGCTTAGCTCACTAACTGGCTAATGACTGCTACATCCCTAGTTTGGAACATATTTCTATCCATGTAATTGTTGTTTGCGGATAAGTGACGAATAAGTCTCTTCCACTGCTGTCTAGGCTAATGACTGTCTAAATCCTGGTGATGAGGGCTCTATGTCAGGGAGAGATACAACACTCTGAGTGAGGTTGTCATCTGTGGCAGAATGCTGACTGGTTCATGCTGTGAAATGCACACTGGCAACTAACGGATCATATCCTTTCTCAAGAACCCCTGCTTACAGTGTTGGCATTTAGTGAACCCCAGGTACAACAAAGAGATTTTTCATGATGGCCTTTAAACTAGACCTCTCGTCCTCTGCAAAATGGACCCTTATTCTAACAGAGGAAAGATTAAAAAGGTTTGCTGAAGAACAATCATTATGTGATTGTCATTTTAAACACATATTGTTTATTTGAACTAAACAACACACAAAGGATGTCAATGAAATAACTCGAGCAAAAGCAAGTAAAAAGACAATTGATGCACAGGCCTTGAGAGAACATCTACACAGAGAGGAAAAGCTGATTGATTTTCACTACCCACAAAAACAAACACCACTGCTGGCTTTTTGTCAGCCTGTGGAATAGTTAGATAAGTAATCCCCACAGCAAGCGTGACCGACTCTACTCGTTCAAGTCATTGCAGGTAAAGTTGAAAAATTTCCCTATTGCCAGTAAACCTTTTGTGAAGTTTTCTTGTCTGTTTGTGTCACAACCAGGAAAAAATGACATCTTTGGAGAAATGATCCATCTATATGCCAAGCCTGGAAAGTCCAATGCTGATGTGCGAGCTCTGAGTTACTGTGACCTGAGCACCATTCAGAGGGAAGATCTGCTAGAAGTGTTAGACATGTACCCAGAGTTTGCTGACTGCTTCTTCAACAACCTGGAGCTTACCTTCAATCTCAGAGATGAGTCTCCTAAGGTAGACAATTATATTGCAATGATTTATGAGACCTATAGGTTAAGTTAATGGCATTTAACAAGTATGTAAATTATCACAACTATGGATATGATAATAACAAGATAAAAGCCTCACAGCAATGTGGGATTGTGTGGATTACATGTTTTCCATGTGCAGACAATCAGTTTAGGTTTATTGGTGACTGTAAATTGCCTGTAGGTGTGACTCTTGAGTGTGAGTAGACATCTGTCTCCATGTATCAGCACTGTGACTGACTGGTAACAGGTGTACCCCACCTCTCACCCAATGTCAGCTTGGATCAGCTGCAGTTTCCTGTGACTCCCTAAAGAGCTAATGGATATAGAATAGATAAATGGATGACTATGGACGTTCACCATGATACTTAATAGAATATAAAATTAATAAATCAAATAAATTAGATTTGATTCCTATTGTAGCAATTGATTCCAATGCTCACATTGTTGCAGTCCTCCAGTTCCAATGATTGTGATTCAGATGGCGAGGGCACTAAGAACACTAAGAGAAGGATCTCCTTCACTCCAGATCTGTCTAAAGGTAAGTAGAAATGAATCAGCGCAGGTCCAGGAGAGCCTTTTTCAGCATGCTTTGTGGTTGCAAAATTGTTCTTTGTTATTGTTTACTGATCTCCCTGTGAGCCACTATTCTCTGTGGAATAGAGTACAGTGTTATTCCACTGACTCCTGTTGATTGCTGTTCTACAGGGGAAAACAAGGAAGTGGTTACAGACTTGGGGAGGGAGAGGGAGTCAAATGCGTGCCTAAAGAGATGTTCTGTCTTGGGTCCCTCTTCACACAATGCCCCAGTCTTGGACTCGGATCTTATTGGACACATCCAGGTCAGAGGCAACTTGGAGAGAGGTCCATCTTTTGAAGGTAATATATCTTGCTTTACTGATGTACAGGTAATTAATAGTTTTGACAAGACACTCAAAACAGTGTTGCTAGGAGTTTTTGGGTGGTACAAAGCAGAAACATCATTAGCCATGGTGAGAAGTCAGTGATCTTGATCTTGTTGCTGTGCTCCTATTGGGTGGTTGGAGCAAATGGGTGGAGGGGGTTGGGATCTTCCCAGGCATGCAAGGCTGGTTTGAGTAATAGATGAGTAAAACACTGCACTGCCATTTGTATTAGTATAAGACGTTAAGGATTTTTATATCTGCATTCTCAACGAACACAAGGTCAACTGTAAACATTTAATTTTCATTACAATCTAATATATTTATACATTTGTATTCTAATTGGCAGTAGTCTCATGGAAATGAACAAGGAAGCTGCTTTTTCATGTTCAATGTGGGCTTAATTATATCATCAAGAATGACAAGGACCACACAGTGCAAGGTAGTTGGCCTTTCCAAATTGGGGATAAAATGGGGAAATTTTGTTTTGTTTTTTAAATCAGTGGTTGTTTGAGTTAAATCCTATCAGTAGCCTAATGATAAATATCATCCAATTAATGTACACAGTCAACAAAAGTTGAACATTACAAGCTTCACAATGGCATTTTTTGTTGCATAGTTTGTGCACAAGATAGTATCTTTTTTACTGATGTTCATGTTGTTGTGTCCACCCTTACACATGTCAGAATCAGCCAATCCAGCAACCTCTTATTGTACACTAGATATGACTATAACGTAGAAATGCATGTACAGCAAGAGATGCAATTTATTTCCTCTTTTTAGTTTATTGTCCAGTATTCACACCTTTATAAGTGGGTCAAGCTTTACATTCATTTACAATGATGAAAACTATACAGTATTTCTTACTGAAGCAGTGTGCTTGAAATGTATCTGCATCTTAATCACGCTACAGTAGCACAAACTGCAAATGTGCTGTATGCTTATTTTTCTCATAGGAGTCTTATAGTTGACAGATCCAAATTAAACAACACTTCTTGCAAAAATCTCTCTAGCCAAGTAGTACAAGACAGACAGTGGGGGAAATGAAGGGGGAAAAGTTGGATGACTGACTGCAGCTCTTGTTATCTCCACTGATGGAAGGGTGCTGAAAATAAGGCAGCATGAGGGCAAACCTGAGTGCCATTCACGCTGAAGGCACACACGACAGCCAACTAAGATCCTCATATCTGTATGGCTCACCTTGGTAGTGCAAAGCCACCTGCACAGACTGCTGCACCAGATAATGACAGAACTAACAATCTCTCTGTTTAAAATCACAAAAGGGTCTCAACACATATTGCTAGACAGCCAGCTGAATACTAACAGGTGCCCAGCAGAGATAACAACGGGTTTAGTTAGCTACTTGAAAACATTGCATTAACAATTCTCCCAGTACAAGGGCTTGATGAATTACAACAAAGCACCTACACGCAGCTCTTCTGTAGAGATTAATTACATTCTATTTTAGTGAGGGTTTTTTTTTTTTGTGTGTGTGTAGTGATGACGTTGTTCTGACCCACATGTGAGGATGTAAAGAATGTGTGTCGTTTTGGCTCTCCAGATTTGTGCTGTGATAAATGGGTCTGTAAAAAGCCTACGGACTACCTGGATGAGTCAGCACAGTTCCAGGACCTGAGAGAGGACGATAATTCTGCCAGTGAAATCACATATGGAGAGGTGGAACAGCGCTTAGGTCAGCTACAAGAGCATTTAAACAGGTACATATTTTTAGAGACAGCATACACTTGTTTGATCCTCATTTAATTGTCATAAACTATGCATTACCCAAGAATGTGAACCAGTCTATATCAGAGGGTTTTTTTTTTCTTTTCAAGTAATATTTGTCCCTTTCATTATAGTTTAAGGTTTAGTATGTCAGTCACATTGGTTAAAATTACAGAATACTGGGTGTCTTTGATGCCCACTCCCTACAGTTGCAACAGATGATAATCAATATATGATGAGTGCAGGTTTAACCCCTTAAAACCCACTTACCAGTCAATAAAATCACATGCTGTGCAGTCACACATTGCTTAAACCTACAGAGCTTTCTCCTATGGTATAACTGAGATTCCTCAGTTATCAAAGATACCAATATGTGGGGCTGAATTGTATATGACATAATACCAAGACATCTACTATAGAATATTACCATTAGTTTGAATTGTGCATTCATAAAAATATGAAACCTTAGGTTTGAATATTTCAGTCATTGTGAACATCACATAACATTTATCTCACTGAGGAGTTGGAAAATAGAAACAGAGTCCATAAATGTGTCAATGTCAGGCACATTAGACTAAGATGATAATTCCAGCCTTAATACCACTTAAAGAAATGGGTAGGCATAAGTAAAACTGTGTTATGGGATTAAATTAAATATAAATAAAGGATACAGCAGCTGCTTTTTACAAAATCCCAAAACTAAATCTGATCTATAAACAACCCATTACTACTGCTCTGAAGCCTGCTGTTGAATCATCTGATGTGCGCTGCCACTGGGGGGCACCAAGGTTGCAAATTACCATATTTGACTCACAGTGGCTTGCCTAAAGACATTTAGCAAGGTTTATTGTCAAGGTTGCTTATTTAACAGCTAAGCAATAGTATTAGCATTTTTAGATAGTAAATGTAAAACCATTTTCAGACGACATGAGGCATTTTGGTCGCATTCTGAGGAAGTAACGCTATTAAGAATGCGATTATTCTTATCAATAATCCTACCATTTCTTTTCGGTTGGTGACTCAATAATTATTATGTGCTTCATTTTTTAAAGCTGTCACCTCCCACACTGGTAAAAGTAAGCTACACTTCCACTGCGATCGCTGGCAGCATGTAGTTCATTTGCTAATATACATGAGTAGGTGGAGGAAGGCAAACTGCCTGGCAGAAGCTGTTGCAGGACTCAGAGTGGGAGGCTGGATCTACTGGAAGCAGGATGTACCGCTGTAGAATCAGAACATATCAAGCCCAAGAATTAATTGGTACAAAGGCTTTATGTGTACCATTCAGCAGAGTAACACTCAGAATCCAAAACTGTCAAGTGAGAACAAAGTATGACTGATATATCTTGGAAACATCTCTCCAGCTAAGCCACTTTTAGCTTAACTCATCTTGATTTAAACAATAAAAATGCAAGTAAGTACACCCACCTTCCAGAATTAATAGATTTTGTTTTATTCTCAATGTTTCCTGTCAAGGAGAAAGACATAAACCAGTGACCGTAGTTTTAACAACGCACCTGCAGCCAGCAGGCAACCTGAAATAGACACACAAATGAACAGCAGGTGGTATTTTTGGCTCGAATTATCACAGAGAATTAGATACAGCATTGGGGTGCCTGGAATACTGGGCTGGCTCATTTTATTTAGCACAAATAAGACATTTTTATTCATTGCACGCCACCTGACCTTGTTTTCCACTAATGCTAGCTGGCTACAGGATGAGCAGCACTTTTCTGTCACTTTGTGTTTCTGTGGCTTTGACTAGAGATATTACTGGTGAAAAAAGTATTGATGTAGCATTCTTTTCAACACATACATATAAATAGCCACAAAAAAATAAGTTTTCTGCACCTGCAATGATTGTCTACAGTGTCACTGCTTCTACTGTAACCCTCATCAATTATTATCTAGTAAACAAATGTTGCTTCATGATTCACAGTGAAAGAGTGTCACAGTAAACCAAGAACATAACAAATGTTACACATCAAGTATTCAAATGCATGCTGCCTATTAGATGGGATACGAGTAATTAAAAGGTCATTAAACATTCATCAATTTTGCTGATTTGATAAAGAAGTTGGATGAAATCTAGTCATAATTAGATTGACCAAATAAGTGTGATACACCTATCTCCACAGTAAACTCTAAATTCATACCCCCCTCAAACAAATCTCATTATCACTTCTAGCAAGACCATCGTCTTTTGACTACTTCTCTGGCAGTGTGTTGCCACACCTCTGCCATTTCTTCATTTGTACACTGTTTAGGAGCACAAGCTCCATCTAGTGCTCAGTGAAGTAACTGAACTAGTCCTCAATTACTACATAATCTGATGTTTTAGAATTATGCATTTGTTGCTACTTATCTGCAATTGGCTCATTCCCTCATTCTTTTGTTTTCCTGTTCTTGTTGAGGCTGGAGTCTCAGCTGGTGTCAGATATTCAGACCATCCTGCAGCTGCTGCAGAGACAGCCGACCCTGGGACCTCCAGCCTACAGCACTGTGACTGCCAGTCCGGACTATCACAGACCTGCCGTGAAGGTTCAGCCAGTTGCTTTGACTGCAAGCCATTTTTTCAGCCATACGGGGACACAAGTAAGGATATTCAAGAGATCTTTTTTAGCAAAATGAAGTCTGGTATGTATGTACAGTATGGTATGAAGCATAGCATTTTTTTCTGGCAGAACACAGAAGCCATGCATCAGCTGACTGTTGAAATCACCATATTCATATCCATCATATTCACACCAGCTCGTCAGTGATGTTCAAGGACAAAATGAGGCAGGCTTTATATTCTGACAAGATTCCACTCTTTCTTAACGCAGCTGCTGCTCGCTATGCTTTGCTTCACACTGTTACTGATGAATGTCTGAATTGATTGGATTGTCTGCCACAGCATGTGCCAGAAAGTTTAGACAATCACAAGAAAGTATCTGAGCCATCTGAGGCAGTCTATCTATGATAACTTACCTGTCACCATCTGAATAGTTTTGACATGAAACACCATATGGAAGTCATCCTATTTTACACAATTGAAATTTTGGTTTCAAGTTTCATTTTTTGTGTTGTTAAAAAATATGTTTTTAAAGTTTCTATTTAGTTTTTCTAATATTACAAATATAGCTTTTGTCTGGAATTTCTATTTTGATATTTGACCATTGTCATTCAATTATCAACCTCTGTTGCTAAAAATAGGTTACCAGGCTCAATCAAAATGTTGGAGGAATATACTCTCTTCACTTTCATTTATGCAGGTAGCTAGAATGAACTGTATATTTTCTGCCACTCTCCTACTCAGGGTCCCAACCACAAACTGGAGAAGGCCATTCAGGAATCCAAAGACTCTCTGTCGAGCTTGTCCAACATGAATGCACCCAGTGAGGACAGCCTTACAGCATTGCTTGTACAAAGACATACAGAGCCACAACAACAGCAACAAGAGATCACAGGCCGTCAACAGTCTGCGTTGATCCTTCTTCCAACTGAAACCTCTTCCTCCTCCTCTTCCTCCCCACCCCCCTCTGACTCCAACTTTAACACCACTGGACTCCATAGACCTGCCTCAGACACACAGTTTCCAAGGCCATAAACCTTCCAGCAGCACAGTGTTCTAATATCTGTGTTGTAATGCTGTAATTACTAAGTAGCAGCTTTTTTATCAGCATGCTGGCACAGACATCTGTATTGTTGATTTGCAGTTGCTTGGTGATAAATAAGATGGGTTTTTTTCATTATGCATGTGGATAAAATACTGTTCTCTGCAGTCAATGGTGTATTAACCGGCAGTTTCTGCAGTTATCAGTATAATAACAATGGTTACATATTGTAACAACAGTTCCATCAACACAGGAGCCCTCTGATGGCCTCCTTAATTATCATCACTTGTTTTTGTAGATCCATTCACTGAAGATTTATGTGTAGATGCCCAAACAATCAGGAAGAACTTTTTTAATCCAGTGCAGACTGACCACATTTCCTCATCTGTGAACTCAACAGTTTCTTAACTATATTATACTTAATCAGCAGGGATGCTGGTTAAATGGCGCCACCTGGTTGTGATAGAAGTAGCACAACAACACCTATCCAACTTTATGTTTTCCCCAGGCTTTGTGCTCTAATGGACTCTCTATATCCCTTCCTGCATCTCTGCTGCAACACTTAATATCCTGAAACACTGACTGACATACATAATTCTAGACTGGTTCAAATGTGTAGCATTCCAGGACACACACATCAATCCATCACATCATATAGGTGTCTTCGTTGTGTCAGCAGCAGAGCCTCTAAGACTGGCTCCCCAACACTCACCAGTCTGTGAACCAGGTGGAGGATGGCCAAACATGCCTGTAAGTGTAGTGCCCCAGCACAGTAGTATTCAAGCCAACAGCTTTGAAACGCCCTAGGTAAAGTAGCATGATTGGCAAGGATCGTGGTTCAGACCAAAACACAGGGACTTACGGAAAAGGCAGGCACAGAAAAATAATTCTCCAGCCTCCTCTTAGTGCAGGGCATATGCCAAGAGAAAAAACAGTGACCTTTAGGCAGAAAGCAAAGGAGAAGAGCAGTCCACATATGCTACATACTATAGGTCACTCAAGTGTATGTTAGAGAGATCTGAGGGACATTAATCTAGAATAAATGCTCAAATGTTGTGGCAAAACAGGAAATATGAAGAGGCCATCACATCACACATGTTGTTTACCAGTTGTAAAAACTAGTCCTAAGCACAGATGTTTGGAAAGACCAAGACACATAAAATGCAGGTCAGGCAGAGCATTGACCAAGACCTGTCTATGGTCTTTGTAGAAATAGCATGAGCTGCCAGGAGAACTCCGTGGACAGATAGGAACAGTAGATTTTCCCACCCCACATTTTTTCTGTTTTTAATGAACACATTTAGACCTAGAAGCGTACAAACACAAATGGATCTGTTGGGCATTGAGCAGTCACTAAAGCAGTTTTGGATCCAGTGCCTTCTTCACTGCTGGTGCTGTCCAACCCGGATTTATCCTGCTAGTGCAGGGATCTAAGCACCTGTTTTCAAGCCTGGTCCTACCACCTTTAGCTATCACTGCCCCTTATCAGATTTTCTACAGAGGGCAGCTTACTGTCACCACTCACTGCCAAATTGACCCTAGACTAGAAAAGAAAAGTAGGGACAAATGATGCGACTTAAGATTGTACATGTAAATGGTGGCTAGATGCAACTCACCACTGTTAACATGGCAGGCTGTGTGGACATAGACTTGTCTAGGCAGTTGGCTACCACAGCATGGCACTTGGAAGCAACCCTGCATTGCCTTTTTTCCTCATTGCTATTGTACAGGTATGATCACCTGAGCAAGCTTTGTAAATTTTACAACCAAATCCTTTTCCACTTGCTGAAAACTTTGCATAGCACCCAACAGTAAGGCACTGACATGGCCCTATGTGGAAAAGAGGTAATCTTGTTTTAGATCAGTTTGTTTAAATTGAGCTAGACCTACTGTACTGCGACAGTAGCTTCTAGCCAGAATCATGACATGGCACACCCTACAAAACGTTTTTCATTTACTTAATTTAACAAAGAAATGCATCATTTTCAAAAGGTTTTCCCTGATGCTAGTGTACAGTGAACACATTGCTGTTAGAGCCCATTTGAGTCTGAAGCCTGCGGGGGACATACATCAGCCTGAGACTATATGATAATGAATGGACTATGTAAACTATTTTCTGCAGCTATTCATGTAATACAGCATCATTACAAAGGTGTGAGAACAGTTTTCTTATCCTTAGTTGTATGCCTGTTTTCTCTGAAGTGTGACTCAGGGGTTATGGACAATTGCACTGCAATATACAGTACAGTATCAAGTATACTGTAGTTTTCCTCTTTAAACAATGTGCATTATTACTGTGGTCACTGACGTGCACCTACTATATAACGCTACGCCAACAGAACACAGCATACATGCTTGTCCAGGCAGATAATATAACATGCAGATTTGAGAGTATTCTGCTGTTATCCCAGAGCTACTGTAGGCCTCTGACAAACAGGTATGATGTAGGCATTTCTACAGGGCAGTGCATGTGTTTTATATCTATATATTAACTGTTTTGCACCGCTTATGAGCCCAAAGTAGCACATTACAATATTAAATGATGTCAGCATACCTATCTCTTTTTAGGATACACTTGGAAGGGGGGAACAGGGATTTGAAACACACGGAAAGTTATTACTTGCGCATAAACAGGCCCGGAAGAGGGTCTTGTGCCTATACAATCAATCCAAATACTAAGTCAGCATCTTCATATATAACTATCTATATATACAGATCATATCATTTCCCTGTACTGTTTTGGTGGCAATGTACATTAAATATAAAATGTTGTTAGATTCTAGAAAATAAATACATCATATTGCCAGATGTAAAAAAAATATTTTTTTTAACTGAGTAAATTATTTTAGAAAATCTCTTGCAAAACAGTAGTACATGTTTGTTTTGAAGCTGTGGGAGCAATAAATGAAAACACACTTATCACTGAGTGACTGGCTTTCCCATTTTTTAAGCCCACATGGACATATGTGTGTACTGTAATAGATTAGACTTGATATGAATTGTCCTGGTGGCTTGGTGAACAGGTGTCCTGTCCTGTCCAGGCCAGGGATTACTCTGTAATATATTATTTTTGCTTTAGCAGTTGATCAGTTGTTGGGTGGTATTTGAGGATAAGTTGTTGTCAAGGGACCCAGAATTTCTAGCTGTACCCCTGACCATGTACTAACCCCACAATAATTGATATCACCACTGCAGAATTAACCTTTTGTATGAATTGAGAGAACAACATATAATTATTTATCAAAATTAGATACAAATTAGGCTATGTGTGGTATAATACAGGGTGTCCACAAAGTCTCTTTACAATTTAAAAAATTAATTACAAAAGAAATTGATGAGATATGTTAATCAGATGTGTTCTATATACTCAGTGGTCAAAGTTTTTAATCACATTGCATTTGTGTATTGTGTATCGAACAAAGATATGGGACATCAACGACCTGTAAGCAAAAGATCACTGATGCCATTGCCACCATTGATGAGGCTATGCTACAGCAAGCATGGCAAGAAATCGAGTACCGTCTTGATGTGCTTCATGCAACTAATGGTGCCCATATAGAGGTGTATTAAATTATTACATTTCCACAGATTTGTCTATTCATTTGCTTTTGTAATACATGTGTTAAATTGTAAAGAGACTTTATGGACACCCTGTATAAACATAACTAAAATCATTTGTACTTTGTACTCTAGCTTAGGGGTGTAGCATGTAGAGTCTATCTCAAGGATTTGTTCACAGGAGTTTTGAGCTTCACCATGGTACAGTACATCAGTAAGAATGTAGAAGGGACAACTGATGTGTCTGTTCAAGCCATTTATTGCCATACATGTAACAGGAAATGAGGAATGTGATGTTCATGGTTTTCTGAAAATGATACACAGAAAAACACAATAATTACAATTTGCAGTTAACCAATATAACATCACACAATTAGGTACCTAACAAAAAGTGAATAGGCTATTGGTACTCAGAGGTGAGGGGTAGGCCTAGCACTGCTAAAATTACATCATAGTGAAACATTACATTTAACAATTATACAACAAATTCTAAATGTTCTTGTATTAGGTGATGATGAATTAACCACTACAGAGAATGAATCTTGTGCATTGTACACTTACAATACTATAAATCTGTAAGCTCAAGGCAAACAAGGCAAACAGACAAAGTCATCATTATAGCATCTACCAATATACTGGCCAAGCATTTGATCACATTCAAGCTACATTAATCTATAAATAACCATTAAACTACAACATATGAAGACCGTAATAAACTCACTTGAGTCATGCACAACCATAGATGTGTATCTGAAGCACAAGTACACACCTATGCTAAGCCCTCACATGTTGTTAGTGCTGATACCAGGCAGAACAGAGGTCAATGGGCGGGATATATGGCCATGATTAGGAGTGAGTGAGCTCGGGTAAGAAGAGGTGAATCCACACCAAGGATGTAAGCAGAGGACTGCTTAATAGTATGGCTCTATTCTATTAAGCATATCAAACACATCAGACATACAATAAAAGCAGGGCGTGAAAGAGTTGAGGTGAGACCTTTGTACTAAAGCCACAATCAGAATTCACAATTACAATTTTTGCATTGACCATTTTTAAACTAAAATATATTACTGATTTAAAATATATAAATAGAAAACATGCATACAAACAACATCAAAAGGGAAGTTGTATTCCCTTCCTATATTGATGTTTGATGTCTCAATATGTCTTTTTGTGTTTATCAATAGAAATAAGCTGTAAATGCCTCAGATTGCATGAAAATGGTTGTAGGGTTTCAGATCGTCTCTGTTCCGATGCTGACATCTAGTGGGCCTTTTCATTTTCTACTTTCGAGTTCTAGAGAAACGAAACTGAAAGTTACATACACAAACAGTGAGTCAGTCTAGGTTTTTAACAACAGCGGGTCCGGACTGTAGTTCGTGTAGTAGGTTAGTTGTATCGGTCTGATCGGTTGGGCGAGAAATGGAAGATGATAAACAAAGTACCGTGTATGAAAATCTCATTGAAGATTTTAGGCCTAGGCTGCGAAGACTTATACAGGTGGATCAGGTCCTAGATCACGTGCATTTCATTAAAGAAGACCAAAAGGATAAGATCCGTCAAAAGGCTAAGAACGAGAGTGAATATGCGGCTGCGAATCTCCTCATTGACGCAGTCATCAAGAGGCCACACGAAGAGGGCAGGTTCGCTGCGTTTATTGACGCATTGAAACAAGCAGGTTGTCTGCTGGCAGCGGACTACGTTCAGGCCAAACTCCCAGAGCCAGAAGAGGAGGCCGAGAATGACTGCTGCGTGCGACTTATTCACTTACTGTCTCCCAGTCTTATTGACATGCAGACAGATATGGTGTGCCTACATTGTCAGCAAAACGAACTACTCACCCAGGAAGACGCCGACATTGTAAGTAGGCCTACGTAGTTGTAAAAAAAAAAAAAAAAAAAAAAAATACACAGCTTACATATTTAATTTGAAGTTCATCACGATCCAATGAGGATATAATGACGTCTCAAATGGCCAAAATATGAAATTAGTGTAATGGGTATCACCTGTGGTTCATGTGTTTTTCAGTTCATCATTAAAGGGCGGTTTTTCAAGTTTGTTTTAACAATTGTGAAGTGCTCAAATGAATACTAGGTAGGTAGTCATTCTACCTGGCCATTAGAGGATCCTTTCACAACGCACTTTCAATGTAAATGATGAAGGACAAAATTCACAAGCCTCCTTTATTCTATTCTGTAATGTATTTAAAAGCAGAGTTGTAAAGTAACTAATTATTACATTTACTTGCCTTACTGTAATTGAGTAGTTTTTTGTGTACTTGTAGCTATTTAAAAATCTGTAATTTTACTTTTACTTTATGTTTTGTTTGAAGTATACTTAAATCACATCGGTTACTGAGTAAAAAACAATGTTGGCATGATTCAGTAAGTTACCGTTTATAAACTATTACAGCCTATAACAACCTATAAATAAACTCTAATAGAACATAACAAACTCACATATTTATGGACGAACACTAAAGAAATGTCCATCAGACATATTGCCGTCATCTGTCTCATTACAGAGGTGTGTCTCACTCTGCTGGCACAGGCAAGCAGTGAGCATGATGCATTCATGTGCACAGGACAGCGTCGGACATGAGAGAATTAAGCGAATGGTGCACAGGGGCACAGACAGGTGTACTGCACAGTATACAGGTATATTTAGTTATACCACCCACCCCCCGTTAAAAAAGTAACTAAGTAACATTTACTCTGAGTTTAAACAAGCTACTTTTTACTTTGACTTGACTACGTTTTTAGACCAGTACTTTTACTTTACTTTACTTAAAATGTCATCAAAGTAGTGCTACTTTTACTTGAGTAGAATATTTCAGTACTCTTTCCACCACTGTTAAAAGTTTATCTGAAGCTAACTTGAAGCTTCAACAGTCCAAATGGGACACATCAAGTAGTCAAATCAAAGTATTTCTTTTTGTTACTATTCTTCCACCACAGCTCAACAGGGAAACACTGTCTGAGAAAGTACAAAGAGGTAAATACTGCTAAAAGGACTTTAAATCTGGCAGATAGGCTATAGCCAGTATGAACAGGAGGAATCAGTTCAGACAGACTTGAATAATGGTGAACCTATCCTCTAAGTCATGAGAACTGATTTTCTGATCATTGACCACAAGATGGCAGACAAGTGCACTAATTGTTTTTGCAGAGCACAGAGCTTGACTCTGAATACATGACCAATTTACTCATAATGTTCATCTTCTAGGTTAACACTGAATCAAGAAACAGAGGATCCAGGAACGGAGCTCGTGAACTTCTGAGAAGAATCGTGAGAAATCGACCAGGATGGTTCTCTAAATTTCTCGATATTCTGCGAGTAACTGAACACAAGGACCTTTACCAGCTGACTGGAGGGCCACCTGACAGTGACATGCAAGGTGACTGACAGGAGCACATACCCATCACAGGGAATACCATTAAGCAGTCTTGAGGCACATATAGGCCCTCTGTACCTACTGCTCTGTAGTGCTTACAGTGTCTTTATTACAGCTGTATTAGATTATAAATTTAGGAGACATTCAGAGTTTGAAGTAGTACTCTAAGTACCAATTCAGCAATGTTAAAAATACTCCATTGCAAATTGATGTCATTAGCATTAAAGTATTAGCAGCAAAATGCTCTTAAAGTATTGTAGTAAAAGTAGTGGTTTGGTCCCTGCGGCTGAAAAATTACATAATTAGATTATTAATACTGAGGCATCAGTGTGTAAGCAGCATCTAATTGTAGTAGCGGCTGGAGATGACACGGGTTTGAACTGCTCTATATAAAGTTAGGTAGCTTAGTCCATTGGTTCCCAACCTAGGGGTCAGGCCCCTCTAAAGCATCACCAGATAACTCTGAGGGATTGTAAGATGATTGATGAGAGAGGGAAGAAGTTCTGATACACAAATCTTTATTCAGTTTTTTGACTTTTTCTCTGATCTTTGATTTTTGGTGAAAGCCAAAAATATTGGAAACCACTGATTTCATTTTTGTAATGTGTTGTTATATTATCTATGGTGTCAAGTACTAGTGGAGTAGACAATACAATATTTCTCTAAATATAGTGAAAGAGAAGTTAAAGTAATATAAGTTGAGTACCTCACCACTGGAGATATTAATTAATTAATTAATTAACTATAATTTTATGAGCAATTATAAGTACAAGCTACAGATCTTACTGTGGGTTTGGTTAACTGTGTCATTTTTCTTCTGTTTTTTATCTGACAGATGAGCCTTCAGGAAGTAGTTCTGCCTCAAAGGAGAGTACAGCAAGAGTTGAACGCTCTAGTAGTCCAGAATCTATGGACACCAGCATGACCACGGAGGAAACCACAGGTCTTACAGAGCAACTCTGTTTTAATGATCAGTAAAATATATTCATATGGATGTCAGTGATACTAGCAGACAGCAATGAAGGAAGATCCAGATTCACTAGTGAACAAATTAAGTCAAATAACTGAATTTGGAGGTTTATACTGTGCAGTAGGAGACTAAAAGATCAGTTATCACATACACCCATTTCTCTCTTGCTCTTAGTGATGTCTTTCCATTTTTCAGATCATATGCAGAAAAAACTGCCCATAGCGATGTCTATGGACTATATTTATCCTGAATAACTTGGATGTTGCTACTGGAAAGAATTTCTCAAATAAAGGGAATGAGTGTTAAAATAGGCCTTTTGTGTGTACAGTGTACAAGGTTAAGATGTATTTCCTTTCCTTTCCTTGTCTGTTTTACTTTTCCAGTGATTTTTTAAATATTTTGTTTGATGTCTTCCCAGACCTCTACAATGGAGAAAACTCTGACTCCAAACAACTGCCAAACAGCTCTGAGCCCTCACAGCCAGGTGGGGCTGATTCACCCTTGACCACCCCTTGATACTGTTGATGTTGTTCAAGTATTTAAAGCATGTTACTTATCTGCAGTAGGTATTTGTAGCTTGTTCTTGTTATCCCCTAGTCAGCTGCACACAAAAACCAAAATCAAGTCATAGCAATAAAGATGTACATCGGATTCGTAGATGCCTTATAGTATGGTAAAGCAAAAATGAGTGTGTTGCAAGTGGAAAATTTCTCCATCCTGCCTGCATGACACCAAAGAATATGTTCCATGTGTGTACAGTGATGAACCACACAGAGGTTAAAGAAAGTATGGCACAGCCAGTGTTTCAAATGAAAACCACATGTTGACTGTAAAGAAATGTAAAGGAAAGGTTTAATTGAAGCCATTGCGCATTGAAACCTTCCTCTACATCTCTAGGCTTATATAATGCCTCTTAGTATTTCAGTAGCTAATGCATCAGCTTTATCTCTCTTTGCATTGTTATCACATCAAGTGCCTTGCTGACATTGCAGACACATAATAAAGGATTATTTTGTGGATAATCACACCAAAATAGAGACGTTGCACGAAGGTTGATGCATGTGGACTAGTAAGACAGTTAAAATGATTATGTGAAATGAGGAACTACAGGAAGTATAATTTATTTTCTCCTAAATGAAAGCCCTAAAATTAGTTGCATGTGTTGAGTTATTTGTGGGTCTTCTGAAATGAATCACTGAGTCAAAAAGAAAAGTAGGCCTGTTGGTTTATTGTTCTTATTGGAGCATGGCTGATTGTTGACTTCTCTAATACCTTTAGCGTCTGGGAACTGCTGGTAAAAGTTCAAGGGGCTTTACAAACCATAATTTACTTCTTGCTGTTGTTGAAGCTCTATCTTGCCATCAGCTCAGACTTGTATTTACTCACGTTAGTCCATGAAGTTGTTTAAAACAGCACTTTAACCTCTGACATACAAAGTCTGAGAAGGAAAATTAAAAGTTGTCTACACTGAGAAAAATAACTTTCTGGGGGTTTGAACTCATAACTGTGAGAAATTTAGAGCTGAAGGGAAAGGGTAGCAGAGAGGGGCTTATGTGCACATTGTGCGATTGTGTGTTATCCCCACCCTAGACACAGCAAATCAGTCATAGCCAGCAACTTCAAGTCAGATTAAAGTGGATCATAGTAAGTCTGCTGTCCGTGAACACAGCAAAGTAAGAGAAAATGCTGCCATAATACAGACCAGGGACACAACAGCATTATCAAAATGACGTGATCAAAATATACACTTCCAATGAGCTGAGAAAATAGAGATGATTTATACAGCAGATGTTAGCTTGTGCGAAGAAATATAGTGCCTGATGTTTGATTATGTTTTTGGAAAATATGGCCTGTATTCCTGTTTTATTAATCTGTTAATTTCAGTGTTAGATTAGTAACATTTATTTATTTGTATTTGTACAATAACATATGTTGTGCATACTGACATTTAGTTTTTTGGACATTATGGTTTGGATTAAGATTCAGAGACAAGATTTATAGTGCACAGTGTTCCCATTTTAACTGCCAAAGACGGTCTTATACAGTAGGTGCTCTACTCAGTGCTTATGTCTGGTGGTTTTAACAATGGAATTGCAAAAAAGAAAAGAAAAACTGCTCAGTGTTTATAAAACACGAATTCCACAAATTCGGTGTGAATGTTTTGTTTTTTTGATAGCAGCATTAAGAAGACATTCCACTTAAAGACCAAACCACACACAATGACAAGCCCAGTCTTTTCCTGCTGGTTATGCCTGTAATTGTGGGTTGCTGACATGGACTGAAGTTTTATCTGCTCTGCATTACAGAAGGAACTGACTCAGTAGCGGCAGCCGGAGGCTCAGAAAAAGCTGATATTGTTCTTCGAGATTATCAGATGGAAGTAGCTAGACCTGCCCTGGAGGGGAAAAACATCATCATATGCCTCCCGACAGGAAGTGGTAAAACCAGAGTTGCAGTTTATATTACCAAAAAACATCTGGACTGCAGGAGGACTGCAGGGCAATCAGGAAAAGTGGTCATCCTGGTGAACAAGGTACTACAGCCCAAGTCTGGTACAGTATACTCCAACGTATAGCTATGCACTGTTATATTGACCTACTTCTGTCCTTTTCATATCCAAAGGAAACATTCTATCTTTCAATTTGCACATGTGGGTCAGCTCACCACAAATTACATGCCATAAGGTTTAGATATTCCCCCGCACTTTGTTACAATTTGGCATGTATGGGATCTGCTCTGCACTGGAAAAAATCACTACTCCTTTTCGGAATAAAGGTTTTCCAGCTATAAAACTGTACTGCTGAGTTTTAAAACAGCGTGAGAATAAGTGATAATCATCATAGTGATTCATTCTTTAGTACTGGAAAGACCAGCATCATAACCTTGTTAGCCATGTCCCTGCAGAAAGAGGAGTGTCTTCCCTGATTCTTGAACAATGAACAACAAAATATTCAAAATTCTTACACAACTTATTTGAAACCTTGCCGCAACCAGAGTGAAAAACAAGTCAAGGATGTATTTATCTGTGCCAGATGATGTATGACAATAAAGTCATAACACTGCAATTATCGTGATCATGAACAAACTCTACATTAAGCTCAAGCATTAGGAGCAGTGTAGTAATAGAAGTAATGCAGACATTTCTTCATTTCTTATTGCCAGTTTTTTCAAAATATTCTTGACTCTCTAGCTTCCGCATTATA
Organism: Scomber japonicus; assembly: GCF_027409825.1. NCBI lineage: Eukaryota > Metazoa > Chordata > Actinopteri > Scombriformes > Scombridae > Scomber > Scomber japonicus. The sequence goes on from NC_070588.1 coordinate 16,979,745, forward strand.
ACACTGAATGTGCTCTGGTGTCCTACAGATTCCTCTTGTTGAGCAGCATTATTCCGCAGAGTTCCTTCCATTTCTGAAGCAGACATATAAAGTGGAGAGAGTGAGCGGAGACTCCCAGCTCAAAATCTCTTTCACAGAAATTGTGAAGAACAATGATGTCATCATTTGTACAGCCCAGATTCTGGAGAACTACTTGGAGAGGTCCAACAAAGGAGACGACGAAGGAGTGGACTTAAAAGGTTTGATTTTTCTTGTGAGTTGTCCCACACTAGAGTAAAAAGAATCCAACATGACAACACAAGAGTGTAAATACATTTTATTTTCTCAATAATGTCGTCTTCTTGAACAAATAATCATTGAAAATAAAATAAAGTCATAAAACCTGTACATTAAAAGAAAAAGTCTTCATAAAATCTTAAGCTAAAATCCATCCAGGCTTAAACCACACACACTGACAGGTTTTGTAATAGAAAGCCACCCAGAGGACACGTAGCATCTCCCTTGATGATACCTGACAGGATCTTGTCAAAGTCTTCCGGCTCTGCTGTTCACTCTTGTTGGCACTCACCGGTCCAAGGTGGAATAGCCACCTCAGTGGAACATATGCTGTTTGTTGAAACGCCTGAAAGCGCGTGCTTCTTGTTTTTTTCCTATCTCTTGCTTTCCAGGCCACACGTCTGTTCAAGCCATCAGTGTGTGGCTGATCAAATTCACATGAGAGCTTCTATCACCAACAGGCCATCAAGCTGCTCCTCTCCATATTCTACTCCTCCAGGGACACATTTGTATCACTCTAGTTAAACTTGTAGATGTGAATGACTATAATTCACACTTCTGTAAAATACAAAATTAGTCGAAGGTATTTTTATAAGTAAACAGTTTTCCAGCATATGTCATTGTGTGGCTTAAACTGCTGTGTCAGGTTCCTAGAAAAGTGCAGGTTTATGTGGGAGGAACAGGGGGATGCTATAATCTGTGACTGAAAATCCTATCTATTTATTCAAGAAACATAAATAGCATGAAAGTAGCACTGCTTGGTAGAGAAAATTGTAGTCTTTGTCTCTGGCAATAATGGTACAGTGGGAAAAGCAGAAATGTAAATATTATAGCAAGTCACATCTTTACTAAATATTCTTACTAAAGAAGAACTGTACAATCACTTATTATTTATTCTCCTTTTTTTCCTCCACGCTGTTTTCTACCTTATTATCCATAGTCTAATTTGCATCACGTACATTCATTTAAAGTTTGTTGTCCTGTCTTGTCCTCATTTAGATCTGACACTGATCGTAATAGATGAGTGTCACCACACTCAGAAGGGAGGAGTCTACAACCACATAATGATGCGCTACCTGAAACAGAAGCATAAGAACAACAGGCTGAGGAAGGAGCAGAAGACGCCTGTGCCTCTCCCTCAGATCCTGGGCCTGACTGCGTCACCTGGGGTTGGAGGAGCCACAAAAATGGATAAAGCTGAGGATCACATTCTGCGTGTAAATACCATTCTCAGCTTTTCATACACATCGACAGTATGTTGAAGAAAGATTATAGTACATATCAGTGTATGTGGACAAAATATTATCTAATGCAATCTAATATGACAACAACAGAAACTGTGGTCTTAAAATCCCAGAAGAGATGGATATATATCCTCCTTGACACAGTCTGAACACAAACTACACTAAATTATCCCAGAGCATTTTTAAGGGACTGGCACTTTGGTTGTGTTCATGTCTAGTATTTCGATCAGGAGACCAGAGAATGAAGCAAAAGAGTTGTTTGTTATACAGATGATTAACGATTAAGTATTGTCTGAAGTCTTTGGCGCTTGGACTCCGCAGGGAGATTTTAAATCGAATGATCAGGCTAATGAGTTTGATGAAGTGATGCACTGATGAATCTGCAAAGTCTGGGCGGTGATAGGGAGATGGTGGTTCGCACAAAACAGCATTGAGAAAGCACTAAAGCAGAGAGGGAGAAAACATATTTAAAAAAGGACGGCTGCAATATGACAGGCTGACAAAGAATGTGTGTAACTCGTGCTATTGGTTAGATGTGACCAGGCGATGTGAACAGCTGACGTCTGAATTGATGACCCAGACATAACAGCAAGGAAATGATGAGCTGTGAGAGGGATCAGAATGACTGAGGGATGAGACATAAAACTATAGACATGAGCATGCAAAAAGATGGTCTTCCTGACTAAACTTTTGCTAAGCTTCATAATCATATCACAAGCAAAACATGTTATTCTTTAGTTCTACTATTTCATGGAACTTGTTCATCATTTGTCCATCTACATCCTGCTACAGTTTCTCCGTCTTAGTCATCTAGGACCCTGCTGACCCAGCTGAAGCTGTTTCTAATGTTCCACACTGTCCCGGCACAAGCCACAGCCATAAACTTTCCTACTGCCATAGACGTTAAAAAAATGAAAAGGTTTTGGTTTTAACACTGTGTTGGACATGTAGAGATTTGATACAAATAGTGCATGTCATTCAGATAGTAATGGATGCTTATGATTAATTCACTGTAACACTGTATATCTGTGTCTCTTTCACAGATTTGTGCAAACTTGGATGCTTCCAAAATCATGACAAGGAGCCTTGGAAAACACAAAAAGGAGATAGACAAGATAATTGTAACAGTTGAAGACAGAAAAGAGGTACATTTGTTTACTGGTAACTTTTAAACACAGTTTGGACATTCCACTGAAGGGGTGGCATTAAGAGTGTTATATGTTTGTTCTGCCAAATGTGTTTTTTAGGATCCTTTTGGGGATGTAATCAAAAAAATTATGAATGCCATTCATACCCATGCTGAGCTGTTCCCCACTTGTGAACTTGGCTCTCAGACTTATGACGGGTGGGTTGTTCAAAAAGAGCGAACAGGTGAGCACAAATTTTTATCTTTGTGCTTTTTTGTTTTTCCTATAACAAACTGCCTGGCTTGTAGGGATCTAACAAAAATGTGTTTCAATCATTTTAGCTGCAAAGGAGGAAGATCAGAAAGTTCGGGTTTGTGCAGAGCACCTCAGACAGTACAGCGAGGGTCTGCAACTCAGCAACACCATTCGCATGTGTGATGCCTTCAGTTGCCTGAACAAATACCACGAGGAGGAGAAGAAGAGAAAAACAACCCCGGATGATGAGATTGCCATAAAAATTACAGACACCGAGAGATTCCTCGTCAAATTGTTTGACGGTATTCTAGTATTTGTACAAGCCCATTGAATATTTATACTACTGAGAAAATAATTGAAACTAAGTAGTTCTTGACTTAATTATCAATACTGTTACATGCCCTATAGCTAACATTTTTGCTTATTCGATAATCCTGCTGAGAGTTAGAAGATCCATTCCACATTCAGTGAGGCTACAGCCGGCAGCTGCTAAGCTTAGCACAGAGACTGGAATTTGGGTGAAACTGTCCAAATGTAACTAAATCCACCTACTAGCACCTTAACACATTGTATTTCATGTGTTTAATTCTGAATCGTAGAAGAGGAAAGTTTCTGTTTTACAGTATCAAGTTGAAGGGTTAGGGTTGTCTTTCATTTTATTCCTGTTCACGGCCAAGAAAAAGACCAAGTCTGCCCATAAATCCCCAGGCTTTTTTGTTTTTACACTTCAGTTTTTGGACAGATTTTTAAAAATGACATATCGTGATTTAAACAGCTTTAAAGGATGCAGTTAGGCAGATTTTGGCTCACCCTTTTTGCTAAGCTTAGCTAACAGGTTTTTGGCTTTAGCCATGTATTTAATGGACAGATTATGAAAAGGTTGAATCAATCTTCTCTCCTAACTCCTATGTCAATAAGCACATTTCCCAGAACTATTCCTTTAACGTTTAAAATGATACACAGTATTCACTCATTTGAAAACTATGTCTTGCAGAGAACAAGGAAGAGCTGAAGAAGCTTGCAGAGAATCCGGAGTATGAAAATGACAGCCTGTCAAAACTAAGAGCAAAAATTCTGCATGAGTTCAGCAGCAGGGATCAAGCCAGAGGGATCATTTTCACCAAGACACGTCGCAGTGCCATTGCTCTAAGTCAGTGGGTGCAGGAAAACCCCAAGTTTGCTGACATTGGAGTGAAAGCTGCACATGTCATTGGAGGAGGAGACCAGAGTGTAGTTAAACCAATGACAGCTGTGAGTACACATTTCAGGAACTACAGTTTCTCACTCTCCCTCTAAGCATCCAATTTACACTGAACCTTCTCGTTGTAAATGTGTGTTAATCAGGCAGAGCAGAAGGATGTGTTGAGCAAATTCGGCAGTGGCGACGTCAACTTGCTGATTGCTACCACAGTGGCAGAGGAAGGTTTGGACATACCAGCATGCAACTTTGTTATCCGATATGGCCTTGTGACCAATGAGATCGCTATGATTCAGGTCAGTGATGTCACACAATTACTGGTATGTTCAGTAATTAACGTACTATTATACTGCATTAAAGCAAACATTAAACATCCACACTATCATTACCTTCTGCAGGCTCAAGGCAGAGGAAGAGCTGAGGACAGCAGTTACACTGTGGTGGAGGTGAAGGGGACTGGGGTGGCTGAAAGGGAGTGTGTCAATGAGTACCGCACAAAGATGATGCACAAAGCCATTGACAAAATCAGAGTTTTAAATCAAGCAGACTATGACAAAAAGGTATGTTCACTTTAGGCTTTTCTAACTGAAACCCACATCGCTGTAAGACTGTTTTAAGTTATGTTTTTTTGTTTTGTTTTTTATTTCATCAGATCACAGAGTTTCAAATTCAAGCTATAATGGAGGAGAAAGTCAGAATGATCAAGCAAAAACAAAAAGACATGAAGAGTGAGAACCCGTCTGAACTGAGGTTCAGCTGTCGAGGCTGCAGCAAATACGTCTGCAGTGGTGAAGACATCCAGATCATTGAAAATATGCACAGAGTCAATGTTTCACCACAGTTCAGGTATTACAATTAAGAGTTAACTAATATATAATTTCTAATTCTTCCTGTGTATTGGTATAAAAACTGCACTGTTGATGTATAGTATGGTACTCTTGCTGTGATTTACTGTACAGTAAATTTGTCAAAAGTCAAATATAACACAAGTTTCCTTTTACAGTAAACTTTTCATTCAAAGAGAAAACACTACTCTTCAAGAGCGACTTCTAGATTATGAGACCAACGGCTTCATCGCATGCAAGGAGTGTGGGCAGGTAAATGTATACCAAGCGTTTTGATTAGTTGAAAGAGCAGTCCTTCTTTTTTAGTTCAATAATGAGTGGATGGTTAGTATTTAGAGGGAGTTTGGAGAGGCTGTAGCTCTAGCAATGATAATGACCTGTCAGTCCAGTACGTTGATCCAGGGTGTTATCCCAATAACAATAATTGCCCAGAAATTTGTTTGAGATATTCATTGTTCCCAGAAGATAACACCTAATGACCTTAATATTACCATGACTTTTCATTGAGCACTCAAACTCAATTTTTTACTCATCAAATCCAGCAAAATATCTACTTGACTGATTGGTACTAATATTGACACCCCCTCAGGGTTAATTGTAATAACTCCCTGACTTTTCATAAAAAATTAAAAATCATATAACTTTGTATATTTTTATTTAACAGCATGGCTCTAAAATGTAATTAAATCATATTGCCACTTTGCCTCCCAAATCATAATTCAGCCAAGGGCACAAAATGGCACATATCTGAGCATTCTTTTGTGTAGAGAACCACATCAATCCTGTCATGTTTTTATCTGTTTTCGTTTGCAGAGATGGGGTTCAATGATGCTTTACCGCGGGATAGAGTGCCCTTCCCTACATGTGAAAAACTTTGTGGTGGCTACCAATGCAAAGAAGATTAGCAAATGTACCAAGTGGAATGAGCTTCCCGTCAAGTTTTCAGCTTTTGACTACGCTGAGCATGCCAGCCGGATGGCTGAGAGCTCAGATGATGAAGAAGAAACAGAATGAATTAACACTCAGTAGAACTACAGGCTATTTTCTGTTATATTTTCATCACAATTTTGCAACTTGCAGAGTATGAATTCCTGTAGCCATCACAATGGCAAATGCAGTATAAATGTCAGTATATCATGACAACTGCTGTTTATTGATGTTTTACACCTCTGTCCAGAGAATGAATATTTTCATCATTTTATTGATTACTTCATATGTGTATCTAATATATTACGTAAGATGTATTGGATTGTCACAATACAAATTTGCACTTACTGCACTGGAGGTTGATTGTTGGTGTATCTATTGCTATATATGTTTAAATTACTGTTGAAATCTTCAACGGACATGAAAATTTAAGTCTGTATGATTGTTAGATAAATGAACGGCAATGTGTGGAAGTGAAACTGAACAAAATAAATAATTTAAAAACAAATTTTTCCTCTCAAGCCTCTGTGGTCTCATGAGGTGGGAGCTGCTGAGCCTATGATAGCCCCTCAGAGCCCACCTGTCAACACAAAGCCAAACAGGTGCTGGTGATTTTCCATTAAATGCAACTGCTAGTGAGTCACTACTATTGAGCCAGACAGATCTGCTATTTTTAGATTTTTTTTCTTTTCTTTGTACATTACTTTCCTTACAGACACCTAAGTGTGACCTGATTGGGACAAACGCATGCAAGTTGTATGGACCAGAAAGTGTTAAGAGTTTGTTTCCTAACTGGCCACTGATGCTCCTTTGTACATTTATTGAATATATCTAAATGTATACTCTAAATAAGTACTGCCTTTGACTGTTATCATTGTTGCTTTAAGAGCTGGAAAAGATTAAAAAATCACTTTTCCAGTATTCATACATTGGTTGACTGGGTGACTTGCACCCTTGGTGAAAAAGCCACTTCCCAAAAATCAGCAAGTTGTGCGCTCCAAAGTTGAGCAGGCTGCTGACTTCAGGGAGGCATCTCTGTCTGGTTACAGACTCCTCTCAGGAATGCAGCGGGAAGTGTGAGAAGGCTGCTTCAACTCGAGGACGGAGCTCAGTTTTCTTATGTTGCCACATGTAATAGTTTGGAGTCATTTTTACAAGGTTTTTGTAGTGAGAGTATGTTAGCCAGACTGAATGGCCAAGAAGTATCTTTAAACCTCACCTGATCGACTGTTAAGGATTATCAAAGACTTGAGAGACTGCACGTCGACTTCAACCGCATCATGGTCAGTAATCGATCTACGTTCACCAACTTCAGTAGTGGAAAAAAAAAGCTTTCAAACGAAAAGAAAATATTTGTAAATACAAGTTGACTCACAGTAGATGCTGCTCACTGTTTGGATAAATAAATAGGATTTCATAATTAAGAACCTGCAGCGTCAACTTGTCTTGTGTGATTTCAGAGGATGTTTTTGCAACTTTTTTCTGTCACCTTTCACAGGGCAAGGTGGTGTGGGGGGTGGTGGGGGCGGCTGTCGTCATCACGTTAATAACTGTCCCAGCAGTTTATTTCAGCAGTAAGTGAAAGCTCAGGCCTCCTGTGCTTATTATTCTCTTTGTTAGTTGTGCTTGTTGGAAATCAGTGTAAAATATATAACCCCAAAAAAGAGGATCTATAGCCACTAAAGCTTTCACGCATCATTTTTTTCCGTTTGATTGATAGCCTGCATTTCAAGCAGATGTTCTAGTTTTTTTGTTGTTGTTTTTTAGCCTTTTAGCCTTTTGTTGTGAACTTCTGAAAGCATAGAAAAACGTTTAAGATGATTTATTGCTCTGTATTGAGTGTAATCAGTGTAATAGCATGCAACTGGAAGTGGACATTCATATAGCGCCACCGCGTGACGCAAAGAGTGTTTTCCTTTTTTCATGTCACATTTAACTGCATGTACCAGCCGGTGTGTGATTTTGTTATAGAGAATGCATCATGTTGCAAACTAATACAGGTGGTGCCTTTCATCTCAGAATCTGCTGCTTCCAAAAGGCCATTCACCCTTGATGATTATTTCAATGACACAATCAGGTGGAAATCCTACAATTTGTATTGGATATCAGGTATCGTCACCAGTCACATCACCTTTGTTATACAGACTACTCTTTTAGCCAATATAATATATTAATCTTGTAAGCATATTTATTGTCTTTTATATTTGCAGATAAGGAGTATTTGCACAAAGCAAGTGATGGGAATATATTCCTCCACAATGCTGAAACAAATGAGGAGTCACTATATTTGAGCAATTCAACCTTTGTAATATAAATATATTTTCAATTTTATATCATAAAACACAATTTTTGTCATTTCTGAGTAATAACTCATGTTTTATACTAATATTTCTCTAATATTCTTCATCGTAGGCCCAAGTGGATGCCACAGATTACCTGCTGTCAGGAGATTATAAATACATAGCTTTTGAAAGCAACTTTACAAAGGTGAAAAATAAAGTGAATGTTCTCCAGTACTTTATATGTCTGTTTGCACAACAGATTAACTTTTCAATCCTGATCACAAAAGTCTTAAAATAAGTTGTGTGTTTGCAATCCAACAGCAATGGAGACATTCATTCACAGCATCTTACTCAATCTACAACAGGGAGAGCTCGTAAGTAGCTATGATTCATTGTCACACTACATCTCAGGGATTTTCAGAGACTCAAACAAATGAAAAACAGATTGCATATTTCTCCAGTGATAATCTACTGAATTATTTGGTGGTGACCTCAAACTGATAAGCAGTGTATCATATTTCATTGCAGAACATTTGTTACACCTGTGAATCTTCCATCTGTTGTGCAGTATTTTACTTGGGCCCCAACAGGAAACAAATATGTGAGTTTACACCATGTTATCATGCACACTTGTCTTCACATTCAAATTAACAATATTGTAGCTACTTCAGCATCACTTGTTTTGAGGTATGCTGTCTTGAGGTGAGGCAACATGGGGCTAATTGCATTTGGCAAAGAGACTGCAAGACTGTTATTCAATGTGTCCTTGATTAATCTTGTCATGGATTTCTACTATAATTGAATCACTGAAAACGACTAAATTGTTTTGTTTTACAGGCTTACGTCTCAGACTTCAACATTTTTTTAAAATCTAATGTCAATGCTGAAGCTGTACAAGTGACCCAGAATGGGAAAAAGAATGAAATCCTTAATGGTGTCCCTGACTGGGTGTATGAAGGTAAGTAAGATTCACTTTTTCAGAAGTGTGCATCTGTGTGTCTATGTAGAAGATAGTCACTGATTTGTATGTTTGTTTGCCTGTTTGTCAAACAATTTCAGAGGAAGTGCTTGTATCAAATGGGGCAATATGGTGGTCATCCACCGGAAGATTCTTGGCCTATATAGAGTTCAATGATACAGAGGTTCAAAAAGTGGAGTTTTCTTGGTATGGAGCTGAACAATATCCTCAAACAGTGGCTGTACCGTACCCAAAGGTAAGATTTTCATGTGCCCTTCTCAATCATGGAATATAAGAGATCAATTGCAATATTCTTCACTTTAAGTAAACATTTATTTAAATAGTACAAAGCATATGGATAATTCTCTGTTATCATTGTCATGGTTTACCCTCCATACACGTTCATTATCTCAAAACATATACTGTATATCATTATTTATCAGGAATATTTCATTTTATTGTGTTTGGCGCAGGCTGGATCAACCATTACCAAGGCCAAACTGTTTGTGGTTGATACCACGAATCCATCCCACCGCACACAGGTGGTCCCCCCTGCTTCTATTGCATCTGGGTCTGTATATTCTTTAGTTTATAGCATCACTTAAAGCATACTACACAAAGAACTGATGCAAATTCAGCATTTTATGGTCTATTCTAATGTGAAAATCTTGTCACTTTCTGTTGCCTTGACTCAGTGATCACATTTTGTGCTCAGTGACTTGGGTTACAGATGAACGCATTGCTGTGCAGTGGCTCATAAGAAAACAGAATTACGTGGTTGTACAGATTTATGACTTAAATGGAAGCAGCTGGGAAGAAAAACAGGTATATGTCACCTCTCTGGTAACCTGTCAGATCAAAAATCACTGACTAATTTCTCATCTAATTACACTTAGATGCTCTTGAGATGTTCATGTGACTAAATGCTAATAAAGTGCAATACATGTCTCTACTCTGTGTAGAAATTTGAACAAACAAGCAAGACAGGCTGGGTCGGTCATGTAAGTTTCCAAAAAGTTACCACAATTGTTTTAATTAATAGTTTTATTTTGTGTTTGATTATGAAATCTTGCCTTTTTTTCAGTACGTGCCTCTCCCTCTTTTCTTTGCTGAAGATAAGATCAGTTTCTACAAAGTGATGAGTGACACTAATGGCTATAAACATATTCATTATGTAAAAGATGTAAGTGTTACTATGTTATTTATGCTAAATATACAGTGGCTTTCATGCTGTCTTTGGTGTTGAGTGTTGTACTCACTATTGATGTCTTGTTAAGGGCAAAGCAACACCTGTTACCTCTGGGAAGTGGGAAGTCATTTACATATCCAAATTAACAAAAGATGCCATGTGAGTGATGACTCTATACATTTCTGAGAAAACTAAATGATACATTCAATTTCCTTATTATTAAAGAATATTAAAAGGTTAGTGCTTCATGTAAATCTGACTTGTGTAAAACTCCTCCACAGATATTATGTGAGCAATGAGTACCAAGGAATACCTGTAAAGAGAAATCTTTACAAGTAAGGAATTCTTTTTATGTGTAATTTCTAAACAAAAGTGTTTAATTACTTCTTTTTAAATAACATATTTAATTATGCAGCACTCTATATGATTTTTGGTACTTTCAATTGATCTTTCAATTTCTGCTCAATATTTGTATATTCATCAACCCCAGGAGGACATGATAGCTGAAGCTAACTGAGATGCTATAAACAATTAACAAGAGCAAAGATATTATTTTACAAGCTGGAACTTGAATGACCTCAGTGATGTAATTGGTGAGTTCCCATGTGTTTGTTTATCAGGGTTATAATTGGAAGCAGCCCTTCAGCCCCTCAGTGCCTCACCTGCGACCTTGATGAGGACAGGTGTCAGTACAACTCAGCTTACTTCAGCTTTGACGCCTCATACTACCGAATGGACTGCTACGGTTAGTTACCCATCCACATTTCTTCTTAAGCAATAAATCATCTATGGTCACCGTTTAGCGATTATCTGTGGTCAAGGAGCATCTGAGCTAAAGCACTCACTTCCAAAGTTATACAGAAGACTTGATGTGTAATCAGCTGTCTGATTATTTTCTATTTTTGTTTCAACCAGGACCTGGACTGCCCCTCTACACACTTGTGGACAACCGGGGCTCAGGTGCACGTACGTATACTTGTGAAATTGGCTAAATTTGACTTACTAACCTAGAGCCCATTGCTAGATAATTTATTGTAACTGTTTATTGCAACTTAAAATTGTATAAGTACATATATTATTTTTCTCATAAAATAACACAATTCTGTACTTACTATTATTTGTTGCACATGATTGATTGTGTGCCAGCTTAGTATCTGTTTTTGTAGCGTAGCAAAAAAATGACACATATCTTCGTCATTTTTCGTTTATTTCGTTATTCAGGACTGACACAACCCTTCAGTGTCAGTTCTTCAGTGGTAAAGGCCTCTATTGTGGTATAGTGGTACTTGTCTTTTGTTTTCTTTTTGATATTTAGATATATCAAGATTTATTATGGTGAACTTGAGTCTCTTTGGCTCTCTCTTAGAAGGTTCTTGCTTTTGGAGTTTCTTTTGATAATAGAGCTGATTCTGTGCATCTACAGCCCTACCATTTTCATGCCTTTGCCCTTTGTAGGCACATGTACAGATTGGTGCAGATCGAATTAATCTACTTTCAGCCTTGGAAACACAGTTAGGCTATGAAAAAATGTTTTGGTGATTGGGGGCCCTAGGCCCTGGTCTCTGTTTGTGATGATGCTCTGAGTTGCATAACATTGAAACGGACATGACAATGTTCTAAACCTTTTATGATTAAGTTAAAATATTTGTATTATATTTGTATAATTTTTTTCATGTGCACATCACTAAATTCCAGTATCACCTTATGTTTCTTCAGAGCTCTCCATTCTTCAAGACAACAAGGAATTGGAAAATATTCTGAAAGAATTCCAAATGCCAACCATGCAGTATGGTACCTTAAAGGTTGCAGGATTTGGTGAGACAATACACATTTAGCTTCGGATAAGCTAAATTTCAGACCATTTAACAAGTGACTTTTTACTTTATTGACTTTTTGTATGAAATGTAATTAGTGTATTGATATTGAAGTATTACTCATCTTAAGACATCTGAGGACAAAAACATTGATGTTAAGTAGATATCTGAGTAATGTCCATTAGCAGATAGATGTATTAGATTTATCTTAAATGTCTTGAATATCAATTTGTCTCTTGACATTTTAACTTTTTCTTGCCAACAGACCTTTGGTATCAAATGATGTTACCACCAAATTTCACAAGGTCTAAAAAGTATCCTCTTCTTATTAATGTGTAAGTGAACAACAGAGAATGCTGCAGAAGTGCTGCATCCCAATATAATTCAGTGAACCTTCATCAACATGATGATACATGCTGTTGCTATCTCATTCAGATATGCTGGCCCCTGTAGTCAGATGGTGGACTATCGCTTCAAGCTGAATTGGGGTACCTATCTCTCCAGCTCACATGGGATCATCATTGCTAGCTTTGATGGAAGGGGAAGTGGTTACCAAGGTGATGAAATAATGCATGCAATATACCAGCGCCTTGGGACGTTTGAAGTGGAGGATCAGTTAACAGCTGTGAGGTAAAGTGTGTGTGTCAACCATTTTCAAAGTACAGCACTCTTTTTTTGTTTGTTTTGCTTGTTTGTTTGTTTTTCATGACACCCATGTGGCATCATGTAATTTCTTTATTACAGGAAATTCATCGACATGGGTTTTATTGACAAAGACAGAATAGCAATATGGGGCTGGGTAAGTTGAATATTGTCTTGTGACACACTCGTTTTTCACTTGTTTTGTATGTTTTTGCATTCACTAAAACTCTTAATCATGAATTTCAGTCATATGGTGGTTATGTCACCTCAATGGCCTTGGGTGCTGGAACTGGTCTTCTCAAGTGTGGAATAGCAGTTGCCCCAGTAGCTAAGTGGGAATACTATGGTGGGTATCCATACATTCAGCAGTATATTTCTCCAGTCTAATCTGAGAACACGGTATTCCTCCCTTGACACTGGGAAGTGTACTTAAAGTAAATACAGCTGGCGATTTATCTGTATTCTTCTTACCTTCAACAAATGTCATGTGTAAAAACAAAACCAGCAATGACTTGTTCCCAGTCACAAGTATTGTGTGTTTATCCAAGCCTAATTTATATATATGTTATTGTCCAAAAACTGTGTCAGTGAGTGACTCTGTTTCACTGGGTGATATGTTCCTTCACCATGAAGAGTTTTGGGGAGGGTAGCTTGTTTAGAAATGTCAATAAACACTTTTGATAGCAATCATCTTTTTAGTCTCCAGAGAGTCAATCTTTTTAAGACTGGCGCCACAGTTGTTTACAGAGCTATGCTAGCTTTTTATGAAACATATCACTGCCCCTTCACTTTGTGCTACACTGTAAATTTCTCAAAGAACACATTACACAGAACTACATGGGACTACTATCTGCATATTGAAAACATGGTCACTGTTTTTAGCCTTTGGAGAAGTCTCAAAACAAACTACACTATGTACAATATGTTGATAGTGATATTAACTAAGTTTTCTTTTGTAGATGCAGTGTACACTGAACGCTACATGGGCAAGCCCACAGAGAATTCAGACTCTTACAAAGTGAGCATCATTACAGTTGGTTCTATTATAATAGTCTGGTCAAACCGCTGACTTACTAACAATGAATGTCTCTTTTATTTAACAGAATTCAACAGTGACGGCCAGAGCAAAGAACTTCAAGACAGTTGACTATCTATTGGTTCATGGCACAGCAGATGGTATGATCATTCTTTTTATTCAGATATTCTTCTTTCTGTTTTTGCTAAGAACTGAACATGTGGTAGCCCAAGTGCCACATGCTCAAAGTCTTGCACAAATAGACTCTATTTGCTTTGATGGAAACTTAACATGACCAGTATGTGAGCTTTGATGTTCAGTCACGTAGTGACAGCACTGTCTTTCCTGTAGACAATGTCCATTTCCAGCAAGCAGCACAGATCTCCAAAGCTCTTGTGGATGAGCGGGTGGACTTTGAGGCGATGGTAAATATTGGCTCAGGGAAGTGGGTTGATGGTGTTGATCTAATGAAGGTTTCAAATGGAAACTTGCCTTTTATTATTATGCTACACAATCTAAAATCTGTTAAATTGTAAATGTTTAGTTTGATGATGTTCAGAATGTTAGGGACAATGCACTAATCTAATTTTGGGCTTTATTCCAGTGGTACACTGACAGGGACCACGGGCTCCGAGGATCAGCCTTCCGTCATACATACACCCTCATGAGTAACTTCCTGCAGAAATGCCTCGTTAAACCCAAATAGATGTGAAGAATGTGACAGCATTTATAGTAAACATTATCACAGCTTTTTTTTATTTGTTTATTTTTAAATTTTACTGATATTAAGTGTCAGGTGAAACCATGTACATTTTGTAGACGTTTTTATGTGCAATGAATATTTGATTGCTTGTACAAATGAGCATTGGTATTTTTTGTGGAATTATGAAACTTCTAAATATGTGGCATTTAAGACATACTAAAAGTCATTGCATGCATTTATGGTTGAAAACATTTCTCTATGAATATGGAATAACATGATAGCTAAATTGCACTGCACTGATTTATTGTGGAGCGTTTCATATGTGTTGCAGTCATGTTCTGAAGTGAAATAAACATTGTTTTTGAAATATTTCTTTCAGCAGTTTCATTATTTTAAGTTGATTTAATTTTCATTCCGACCATATACCTGTATTTATATATTTGTGTATAAAAATGAGTCGTTCTTTACAAGTATAGGTAATAAAAAAGTAAAATACAATAAAAATAAATACAATACAACAGAGGACACAAAAGCAAAATACATTTCAAGTGTGTAGTTCATAAATAAAGAAAGTGAGCTGAATTACTTAAAATAAAATTCTAAAATAGCTGTGTAAAACTCTATAACCAATCAAACTTATAATGTATTCGCATACATAAAGTGACATGTACATATAATCAGAATCAGAAACAGGTTTATTGCTACGTAGGTTTGCACATACAAGTAACAGATTAAAAAAAATGACAAAAGTCAGAAAAAAAAATAAACAAATAAAAATATATTCCATTATTATCTATTTAGATTTTAAATAATATTGTGCAAGGCATTGGCCAAGGATGTTCACAATATGAACAGTACATAGAGCCTATACATGAATATATATATATATATATATATATATATATACACACGTCTGTTTACTGTTCCAGATCCAGATCATTTTTCCACATGCGCTTATAATATAAACATACAGTACAATGAAAAAGAATTAAGTAATGCATATTTGTGAGACTCAATAAACACCAACCTTCTTTTTTCCTAATATGTTTGTAAGAATGGTCGTATCAAGTCACACTGTACAAAGTTCTAAATCTTCCCTTCAAGTTATGTGGACAAACTGCTGAACAAATACATACACACATTTTATCAGGGTAGAGGTTATGTTTGATTTTGATACCTAAAATAGCAGCTTTTACCACCCGGAAAACAAAGTCAAACACATTCAATGGACTGAGACGGAAGCTGATTAATGGGTTGAGAGTAACAGAGAATGTGCTGAGGTTTCTGTGACGGAGAAGTCACCTGGGAGAGTGCTCCTCGCCTCAACTATATAAGACTGAGCAGACCAAGAGGGGACCATGAAGCAGCTTGAGAAGCCAGGGAGAAGAAGGGCACCCATCAACGCACTCAACAATCCCTTTCTCAGACGCTCAACAGAAAAGAGCAAAGGTGAGAAGATTTTCTTCAATTCTACTGGATTTATTGAAATAGTGACATTCTCAAACCATCTTTCTTTCCATATTTGCTTGTCTTTTAGAAGCTCAAAAAATGAAAAACATTCACTCTTTCGCTGGACTCCTGCTCCTCATCATCATCCAAAGCAGTTGGCAGGTGCCTGACAGGGACACAGACCGGAACTCAATGTAAGATCAGCTCTCAGCTTTTTGTCATTCATGCTGACTTTAACCTCCATTCAGAGAAGATCAGTTATGAAAGGGTATAGCAGGTTTCACAACAGCAGGTATCTAGTGGCACCATCTCTAGCTGAAGTGCAAATCCAGAATATACTTATGGCTCTGTTATTAGAATGTGTTTCTCAGTGTTGTAGTATGGTTCATCTGAGTAGGCTTTTTTATCTGTTGTTATTGTTTGTTCTTTGGTTGAGAGAGCTCTAGTCAACCAAACATTTTCTAAAGCAGTACTGACACAGAATATGTGTGCTGGCAGACTGCATTACCATTGACAGCTCCATGTGTTGCACTCAGCTGTTGCCATTAGAGGAAAAGGATTCACAGTGTTATCTTCATAGTGTATTTTAAAGCCTTTGTTGTTGTGATTTAGTTTTATTTAAGTTATAATGTCTTTCCATCTGTTGTTCATCAGGGACAGTGACACTAATGTATAAATGAGACACAAGAACATCAATTAGCTCCCATGAACAGTGATGAATAGTGATTATGAAAACATATGAATGGTGGGTGGATTAGAATAGCGGTTCTCAAAGTAGGGTCCAGGGATCCTCAGGGGTTCTTGAGGGGATTCTGGGGGTTCCCCACAAATAAGGGGGGACAATTTATTTTCACTATAATCTCATCTATAAGTAACACAATGGAAGAATGTTTTAGGGGTACTTGATGTGAAACATTTTAGAACCACTGGATTAGAAAGATGGAGGAGAAAAACAGCTGTGTTGTGGGAGAGTCTTCATTGTAGCTCTACTGTAGCTTCTGAGCTCAGCAGACACCTGATAGAGAGAGTAATGGGAAAACTTGAAAATAAAAAATGCGAACAAACATGTAGGAAGGTATAGACAAATGGCTGGAAGTCTGAGGTGAGATCATGTCACCTTAAGTTTAATTATGTCCTTAATTCGTTTTGGGGGGATTTTTTCTAGGCTATTGACTGAAAACTCCGTGCTGACCGAACCCACTGAGCTTTCAAACATGAAGAGACATTCTGAGGGGACATTTTCCAATGACTACAGTAAATATCTGGAGACAAGAAGAGCTCAAGACTTTGTCCAGTGGCTAAAGAACTCAAAAAGAAATGGGTGAGTGTCTTTTTAATCTCTTCAGTGACACACTATGAATTATCTCAAATATAGGCCTGCTCTCTGATACAATGAAAACCCGTAAGTCTGTTGAAACATTAAGCATTAATATTGTAGATTGCTGTATACTTGTGATGTAAAGTCAAATCAAGTCAAACTTTTCTAAATATTTCTTCAGTCTTTGCAGTTATATACACAGCTACCGTGTATCATCTAATGGAATCACTTTTAACAGGGGTCTATTTAGACGCCACGCTGATGGCACCTACACCAGTGACGTGAGTTCCTACCTGCAGGACCAGGCGGCCAAGGAGTTTGTGTCCTGGCTGAAGACCGGCCGTGGCAGAAGAGAGTAGACTCAACCAGAGCGCCTGCCAGCACCCCCCAAAAATAATGCAACAACCCACACTGACTCTCTGTGCTTTTATATGTTTCACAATCTGTACTCGCCTTTTCCTTGGTATTGCTATTAAATTCACCTCATAAGAAGCTCTGTTGGCCTTAAGTGGTTGAAGGAAATGTTGTCAAAATGCAAAATATTTCAGTATGTTTGAAATGTGTCTCGACCATTAATGCTGTGTGATTTTTTTTAAACCAAGCATTCACATCATGATTCATTTCTTTCATATTTTTCATCTTCCTTCCAACATGAGTATGTAAGAGTATGTCAAAGTTACATTATTGATCTGAATTGCAACCATGATAATTCATCTGTAGATAGTTTCTTATTATTCAGATGAAAGTCATATTTAGTTTTCAATAAAGAAATGTGTACAATCTACGACTTCCCTCTTTAAAACATTTAAAAACTGCAAAATATTGGTGGACACTCGTGGCAAGCATCTGACTTTCTAAATATGCTCATCCTTTAGCACTAGATCCACCAGTTACCATGACCATCAACTGTGCAATAAAATAAAAAATAAAAAAGTCATTTTAAATACACTTACATAATCCACTACTAAATGAGAATATAAAAGCTGCTGAGGGTCTTCATCCATTATTATTATTTACATGAGTCCAGTGTTCGGCCATGAGATATAATTCCAAAGTGTGCACCACTGGTTTTCCTGTCATGCTCTCTCTAGTCCCTCTGTTTATGGAGGCAGAACAAAAATCCTGGAAGAAATGCGCTTTGGGATTTCTACCAGGTAACAGGATGATGTGTGTCACCTGTCAGCTGTTCACTGGAGAGGGGTGGCCCACTGATGCTGTGACAGCAAGCCAAGGAGGGTTAATGAAAGAGAAGGAAATCATGTCAATCAACTCAGATTTATCGGGAACAAAGCCTGGGTCGACACTCTTGAGTTCCTCCTGGCAAAGAGACAAAACAGTAATTCACATGAGCCAGCAGCTTGACATGCTTTGGGATGTGCCACCTCTCTAAGCTGTCATCAATAGCACATCAAACCATCTGCTGATTAAAAAAACCTCTGCCCACTCCAAGCTATTTGTAGACCCAATCTCTCAGGATTATTATTAAATTAAATTGGGCATTTATGATTTAAAACATTGATATTGGATGTTTCCATAAGACATTGCAACAATGCAGATGGTATGCATACCCACTGCACATACAAAATCTGACCACTTATCTGATATGAGGATTGTGTTTGTCAAGGATTTTTTGATTACTGATCAAACACCTGTTGGTAATGATAAGGGTGCAATGACACATGAGTCCTGATTTAATTACTGCATGCATTAATGTGGGATGTATCAGGAATTCTTGTTGCTCACCATTAAGAAATGAAAGGCACTCTGAGTTTATGTGAGTGGTTTACACCCAAAAAATGCAGATCTTTATTGTTTCTGTGACAATGACAAGACAAACAACAGTGCTCTTAGAAATGTATTAAGCTAAAATAACACTGACAAGATATACATAGGTAATAAAATGCTGTCTCTTAAGGTTTTCTGAAAGGAGACACCTACCCCACAGGTTTTTTTTTTTTAATTTAACGTGTTTTTAAACATTATAAATTCATTGTAATCCTCCGATCTGTTACAAAAATACATATTTGAATATTTATTAGGGTCAATTCATGAATTAAAATATAGTATGGGATTGTTAAAATATATAAATTACATATGTTAGCAAAGATGTGCTATTGCATTTGGTTCTTATGTGGTGTACATTTGCCCTTTATTAACCACTTTAAAGCACCCATTGACATCTTAGGTTTGTCAGTCACAATCATTGATTGGAAAGTTTCTCCTCCCAAAAATAGACATCAGAAATTTGGAATGGAAACTTTTCATCTAAAATACTGTGTGCCCATTTATGTGTGGCTTTTCAAATATTCTATGGTCTAGAATGACCTTATTTCACATCATACTGAATGTCTACAGAGAACTATTTGGAAATAATGTGTAAATAAAGAAAGAACTAAAGGAGAAATTGATATGGAGGCATTTCAAAATAAGTATATTACATAAATACATACTGGTTGAAAAAAAATGAAAATGGTCTACATTTTTTGCAGTTTACATTCAGAATAACAACATTTACAGTATCTAGATTCAGTACGATCTGACATGAACATCACAAGAAGATGGCAAAAGTGCCATTTGGGTTTCACTGGTTCTTGAAGAGACAGAAAATCTGTGACACATCAGATAACATGGTTATTCACTTACGCACAGAGATTTACAATATTAGACATGGGGATCGGTAAACAGAAACAAAGATCAATTTATAAACACAGAAAAGGAACAGTGACAAAGGCTCACAACACCGACCACACTGTCCTCCATCTTCTCCACCTCACAGTCATCATCATGCACTCCAGTCTTGTGGGGAAATACTTGAATAACTAATAATTGTATAACCGCCTGCATAAAAAAAGAGACAAATGTATAATTAGTGGATATAGATAGACATTTATTAATTATTACTTATCAACAGATCAAGAGTGATCATCATCATCATTATCATCATCATCATCATCATCATCATCATCATCATCATCATCATCATCATTATTATCATTATTATCATAATTATTACACATTGTATAAGCAACATATTAATGTTGTAGCTAATCATGGCGGAACTATTTTGAACTATTTTATATCCTATTATATAAAATTAAAATACTGAATAAAATACTGTTATATACTTTATATACTGTTTTAGTTTAATCTCTAAAAATGTATTATAGTTTTAAAAATTGATCATATACTGATTGTAAAATCTGTAAAGTAACTTCAGTTGTAAACCGAATGTTGTTGAGTAGAAGAAAAAAAATAGTACAATAACATCAGAAATAAGGCGTAATTGAATAAATTAACTTTTTCAACACTGGAAACCTGAAGAATTTAATTATGCAGAACTATTGCTACTAGCTGTGGCACAGCTAGCGATGAATTAACATTAACCATTTATATATCATATAGTTATTTTCTTCACCTTGCAAATGCCCTTTATCACTCTAAAGGTTACGTTTCATACTGACAGTCTGTGAGCATGAGAATGTTGTCTATTTAAAGGAATAGTTTAATTGTTTTAACTATTCAAAAATAGTTCACTTTTATTTTACTCAGATTTAGATGAGAAGATTGGTATCTGATCTTTCAATTTAAGAAAGGGAATAAGCATATTTCCCAAAATGTCAAACTATTCTTTTAAATCTTAAAATACAAAAATCTACATCAATCTACATCAATGCAAAGGTCGGTTTATTTTTTCATCATTTATTTTAGAAACAATGCACACAGGACAGTAGGGGTAATATATGATTTACCATTGTTTAGTCATTCTATTAAATTTACATTATATTGATTGTGACAACTGGTATTTTTAGCAAAGCTGAGGAAAATAATAACCTTTCCAGATGAGGTGATTATAATATACGATATAGTAAACACTAGTGTGCTGTTGTTTTTTATTTGTATAACGCCTGGATTGTGTGTTTCTTGTTTTATTGAGAAACAAGACACACACAGAAACAAGAAACTTTTTAAAGACATTTTTATAAAGCAGGCAGCATGTGAATTTTAAATTCTTTTACATTTATGTTGTGCTCCAATTAACTGTCACTTTGTCTTTTTAATACCAGTTATTAATAACATAGTGCACCTCACATTATATTATTATTGAATACACTGAATGTATATGATATACAAAATACTATTCTCTTCCTTCAGTGTCTCCTTTAGCTTGACAAATAAAATGCTTGTAGTGCTTGAGATGACTATTTTTACTGCTGTGTTTATTTAAAACCCAGCATATGAGTAACCATTACATCAGCTACCTAAACTATGAGAGTAACAGTATATTCAATGAAGCTAAAAGTGTTACCATAATGTCTTGAGGTCTCAATTCTTTCTCAAGTGTCTTAGCCGTTGGCATTCCACGTATTTCCAAAAGAACCTTTTGACATTTCATCTGTGATATTTATGATGGGTAGTCCTCTGTGGAAAGAGCAGGCATATAACAATTTACCATTTCATCTTTCTGCAACAATTCATGTATTCTTTACATGAAATGACATTTAGAAACAACAGGAAACATTTACACAAAGTTACTTAAAACGTTGCAATTATATGTAACTTACTTGAACCCTTCTAATGGCACTGCTCCGTCATCTTCTGCCAGTATACTCTGCTCTTCCTCCTGAAGGAATAATAAGATTAAATACATGCATTAAAAAAAATCATAAAATACATTGAAATTGACATGCATGTTGTGATGAAAAGGTACAGCACCTCTTCAAGATCCTCAAGCTTCTTCTTCTTGCTCTCTGGCATAAGGTCATCCAGCCAGCTCATCTCTCTCTTGGAGAAGACGCAGTCCATTAGCTTTCTGATAAACACCAAAGCCAACACCTGTGGCATTGAAAAAACATATGAATTCAGGTATTAGTGGAATCAGCAAAAATTTGCAGTACTGAGTAGTGGAGTATGGAGGTGGAAATGAGACCCAAATCAGATTTATTGTGCTATTTTTTTTTGTTTGAGTATGACACATTTGTTTACAAAGTCCTGCAGATAGAATAATTGGACTGTTTACACACCATCATGGGAAAGACAATGGCAGCCTTGGAGGTCTTGATAACCCAGAGAAGAATCAAACAAGTGAGTTGGACGATGGTGAAGAGGTGCACCTTCCTCAGAGGTACATGTCGCAGGTAGATGAAGTCTGGCTGGTGCTTGGTTGGCATACCGAACAGTGTAAGACGGTCAAAGAACTGCAGAGGATGAAGGATACACAGCGCTTCAATTATCGTATTTTGGATAATTATATATATATATATGTATGTATAGAGAGAGAAGAGAGAGAGAGAGAGAGAGAGAGAGAGAGAGAGAGAGAGAGAGAGAGAGAGAGAGAGAGAGAGAGAGAGAGAGAGAGAGAGAGAGAGAAATGAATGTGCAGTAAGAGACTTTTATTTATAAAGATAATAATAATACATGTCATACTTTTAAACATGCTTCCATTACCAAAAATAGAAAGTACTTCAAAGTGAAGAAAACAAAAAGAAAACAGGGCAATTAAATAACAGTCAGGTGTTCTGAGAATGGTGGGAACACACTAGAGGCCAATTAACACCTTATCTGGGCAGCCAGACAATATGGAGGCGATCCCCTATCATGGCTTGGTGAGAATCACAGATAATCTGGTAGAACGGTCTTACGAATTGAAATTTAAAACCACTGATCAGCTCTCTGTCTGATTTCAGCAGATAATCTGAAAAAAGTTTCATATTTCATAATGCAGCTTCTGCACAGCTCTTCAAGTGTGTGATAATCGCATTTTTCATTTTAAAAGTGCAGACCACTGTTTTCCTGCCTGACATGACCATGAAGTCTAACAAAAATCTGTCAGATAAATCTGCAATTAACTTTCAACATGAGCTAAATTATTTATTTTACTAACATTACATACAATTACAGAGTCAGTCATCTCAAATGTTTTATCAGGAAAGCATAGCATCTTTGTGGTTCTACATATAGAGAGCAAAAAAAGTTGTATAACATATAGACAGCTTACCTGTATGCCTCTGAGAGAAGATGCTCCCATATAAAGGAATACACCGTACAACACAGGCATAGGAATTAACTGACGGACAAAAAAAAAACATTACTCAGTAAGACCATTATATACTGTATGTCAGTAACTGCTATATTTAAACAGACTTAATGCACAAGAATCAAAATAGACAAAAAGACAGACACTTACCCTAAGTACAGATGTCATGAAGACAGAGGAGCCCATGAGGGTGAAGATCATGAGGCCAGTAATCCGTTGCTCTCTGATGCCGAGGAACTTGGGCTGCTCCCCAGGAGCAGAGCACTCTGACTCGAGCTTCAGGCTGTTGACGTGGGTGATGGAGAGCACAGTAGCTGCTACAAACCATGGCAAACCCATCAGAGAGCACACACCAAGCATCACTCCAACCATGAACAGATCCAGGTGGTACCCACAGCCTTTCTGAAAGGGAAAACACCAGTAAATTAAGCTGCAGTTAAATAATTTTCATGCACTCAGGCATGCTGAGTTCAAATACTCAGCACATCTCCAAGATGCTACATCAGTCCTCTGCTTAAAAAAAAGCACCTTTAGTTTGTGTTCCTTTCTGTTAATGATAACAGCTGTAATCTGCTGGTCCATGAAGATGAGGATGGTGCAAAGCAGAGCTGGAACCACTGTTATGACTGCCGTCCACCAGGGGTTGGGCCCCAGCGGGTTAACGAACCAACCTCTGTCATCTCTGGTTGGCTGATAAGAAATTATTAACACTGGTTAGACATAATTAGTGCATGAAAAATGATTATGTTACTGGAAAAACTGTTGAACATTTTATTTTGTGGTCTTGTCTCACCTTAAATACACTTGGAACCTGTAGTTTTGGAGAGGGGACCCCTAAGGCATAGTCAACCGAAACCATGATGAAGATGGCGAAGAAAACAGCAAAGTCACTGATGATGGACCTCACCTAATAAAGAGGCAAATGTGTTTCAATCTTATTTAGTAGTAAACAGAAATGTTCTCCTTTTTTATCATGCAGTAGCGGTATGACACCACTAGAGTGTATCACTGCACCATCCTATACAACCAAAGCCTGGTTAAACAGAGGTTGTAGCTTTGTCTTCAGTTTAGATCATAATGCATACTGTTGTGATAATGAATGTTGCACAATACCTTTGTGGGAAAATAATTGCTGAACTTGAACTCCTTGAGGAAGGCAGACAGGAGCACAGTACAAAAGAAGAGAATGACACACCAGAAGAGAACATCGGG
This sequence comes from Scomber japonicus, assembly GCF_027409825.1. NCBI lineage: Eukaryota > Metazoa > Chordata > Actinopteri > Scombriformes > Scombridae > Scomber > Scomber japonicus. The sequence goes on from NC_070588.1 coordinate 17,004,233, forward strand.
AACGTATGGTCCATGAGGGCTGCAGGCGCTGCCCACAAACTCCCCTTGCTTTTCAATACAGTCCTGCAAAGATATAGATAGAGGACAGAGTCATTCATGTTTATCATATGATTAGCAGTACATCCGCATCAACAGACTACAAAAACCGGGTGTATGACCATCCGGCACAAAAAAGAGTACAAAAATGTGCTTTTATAGCGATTTGCTATGAGTAATCCAATATAATCCAGCCCACATGGCCTTAATCTCTGCTGTCTCTGTTCCCCATCTGGGAGAGCATGCCACTTAAAATTGGACAACCTATGTACCTAACCTATGTTACACAATGTACTTTGTGTAACTCAACAATTCCTGCTGATGTGTGCATTTAAAATCTCTATGAATGACAGATTCCGATTTTGCTTTTGTTTCTTTTTTTTCTTCTTTTTTGATACTTTTAGTAGCAGTACCTTGACCTCCAGGGCTTCCCAGTAGATTTCCGAAGCAGTGATGTTGTTGGTCTCCCAATACTTTAGGGTGCCATTGGTCGGGTCAGAAGGTTCAACGCATGAACATCTGCGGAAGCACATGAACATCTGGGTGACTGAATAATCCCTCATCTGTCAGGGATTTACAGTACCTCCAAGAAACAGATTTAGTCTTTTTTTCATTATTTTAAACAATATATTTTGTGGGAATTAATGTCCACATACGAGTACAAGGAGAGTTTCTCCAGGTTGTTGTTCTTGTTAAAGGGATAGTGGTCTCCTAAGTGGATAAGTTTCTCCAAGGCCTCGTAGATGAAGATGATGCAGATGAGCGAGGCAAAGGCTTCCTCTGTGAAACGTGTGATGTAACAAACAAGGGAGCTAGCATCTGTGGCCACCAGCACTATACATAGGAAAGCTGTCCACAGACCGATACAGGCTCTCAGTGACAGATAGGACAAGCCATACTCTCTGTGTGGAGACAGGGGGAAAAAGATAAAACCACATCATACATGGAATATTTACTGTTAGTAATACAGTGATTTGGAGGAAGATTATCAGAATGAAATGCAATCCATTTGTCTATATTATCAGGTGATTTAATGGTCTGTAGGAGTCAAGATGTTTGAGAGATGGTACATTCATATCATATTCATATTCTGTATATTCATATACAGAATTTAACCTAGAGCAATCCAATAAAATATCAGACAAATCACTAAATTATGCAATGTATAGATGACATGTATTTCAAGTGATTGACTATTTAAGTGAGCAGTGAGATTAAATTAAAACATACTTGCAGAATTTGAACAATATCTTTTCAAAGACCAGCACTGGCCCTGTGCTGCCCAGAATGGTAAGAGGCTGCCCAGCAAACAAGGAGTAGGCTATTCCGGTCAGTGAGGCTCCAAACAGTGACTCAATTGCACTCTGGAAGATGGAAAAGAGGAGCAGGAAATGATTGACAGAACATTGCCTGGAGCAAAACAGAATTGCTGGTTTAATACACTGAAATTCTACTGCAATGCACAGTTAATCTTGGCAGTATGTTTTGAACATCTATAACAAATAGCAGGTGTTTTACTATGCGTCCTTCTGTTGCCTCGCCCAGAAGTCCTCCAAAGGTGATGACTGGGGACATGCAGGCACAGTAGAGGAATAGGAAAGAGGCCACACACTGCAAACTAAAAGCGTCATAGTAGTCGGACAGGTAGTGAGGTGCTTTGCGCTTGATGTCTAGAAAGAGACCACCAAACCACCTAAAAATACAAAGATAACTGTCAGTTATACACAAGTCAAATTCTCATTTTAAAACAGAAAAGATAATCTACAATATAAATTTAGTTAAAATGAATAGATTTCAGTTTGACAAACCTATTTTTGAAAGGTGTATAAGATTGTGTGTTCCTTCTACTGCTTTCTTCCCAATGTTCAACTCTTGAGTATGGTTTAAAGCTTACTGTGCTATGTCCCTGTGATATAAAAGTCTAGCTACAAATAGAAATCCCAAAGCTGTATTGTTTCTATGGAAACCACTTTGACTGCAAACTACACACCAACTTTACCTAGAAATAGATAGTCAGCATTACAATTAACATATTGTAGAAAAGTGGTGTTTTGGAGTACAATGGCTTTATTGTTTTTATCTGCAAATTTTAGAAAACCTTTAATAAATAAAGACTGTTGAAAAATGAGTGTTCTGAGCAGGAGCCAGCCAGACAATATTTTCTGGTAGAGACATAAGACCAATTATTATGAACAACTACAAAACACATCTGAGCACCAAAAACACAAATGTCAGTCATTTAACTCATAACGCGGTCTCAGAAGCAGATCAACAAATATCTTTATCTATCGACAACTGTACTTTAAGTTCCACTTACTTCTTCAAAAAGCCCTGTCCAACAAATAAACAGCAAATGTAACAAAATGAATGCATTGCATTGTGTAAATCTGGCAACTTTAAATTATATGGTGAGAATTTTCTGGTCTCTGCACTGGAAGCTCAAGAGCTACATATGGGGCACCCTAAAGACTTTTTAAAAATATATTTTTGTAGACAGGTCTACTTGTGACACCACATGACATCTGTGACTCACTCACCTTCCAGTGCGCTGCAGTTCTGGACCCCCATGACCACCAGGTTCTTCTTCCTCATCACCTTCTGCTAATGCGTTGTTACTTTTCTTTCTCTTCTCCTGTTTAACAAACAATGCACAGAAGCTATCTTATTTTTCATGTCTGAAATCCAAAGAAGGAGAAAAGCAGGCAACTAACAGCCTAACTCACCTGAGAAGGTACATTTTTTGGTGGCTCTATCCGTATGGATGGGTCCCATTCTCCTGGAGGCAGGACTGTCACTTGATCGAGGAATTCATCAATCCCAGCGATCAGATCATTACGGTCTTTAGCTTTATAAGCAACATCATGGAAAACCTGGAAGTTGAAAAGTACAGTACAGAAGATTTATAACTGGAAAAAAAGCACAGACAGAACCAAATCTAGGATATTAAAACATATACACTATGAAACAAAACCCACTGGCTCACTGTTCTCCCCTGTAAACTATCCAGTTTCATCAAATCTACTCATTCCAAAGAATTTCTAACAGTGAGTTTGGACTTTGTCAAAGCCCATCTTTTCCTCTATGATGATGGATGGCAGCCTAAATCCTGGACAAAAAGGAGGACAGGAGGGCTGACTAATCGCCAAAAGCTTGTCATAAAAGCTCTGAGCTGTGTTTCATGCTGAGAAATGTTCCATCACTTTAGGAATTTGTTAAGTTCTGCTGGACTGTGAATTTATGCAAACTGCTTGCAGAAAATCTAAATACGGCATCTGGTTGACATTCAAACTATTCCAGCCTCTTTTCCCCAAACATTAAGGAATTAATAAAATCTATAAACTAATCCTTACCTCATCTGTCATAAGTGTGGCCATAGACCTTCCAATCTCATGATACTGAGGCGCTCTACCCATGGGCCCCAAGAGAATAAACAGAAACCTAAAGGCAAAAACAGATAAAAGATTTTAATGCATTGCCAAATCAAACCTAAATCACAACCAACACAGCTGCACATTTACTGAAAAGGTCAGATTGGGCTCAGAAGGTTTATTTATAGAAGGGATTGAGTGGGTGTAGTTGAATCAACCTATTATGACCTTGTGGCGATGGGGACCTCAGCCATCCCACTGAGCAGGACTGCCGGTGAAAGGCGGACAAACGCCACCACTGGCTTGTCCAGAAGTTCCACCTCTCCCACTAAGACATTACACGTCTCTGCTCCTATCGGGATCTTCTTCATGAAATGCAGGTCTGCCTGAAAAGGGCAAAAAGAGGTCTTTACAGTATCATATAAAAGGTCTTGACACCCTTTCTGGCTAGCTTATCATCTAAGCGGCTTTGACTGAGAGCATGCTTTGACAAGAAAAATAATAATAATTGATGTTGAAAAGTGCATTCTACAAATCATTTATAATTTTTTATAATTTATCCTCACATTAAGCCCCCAATAAAATGGTTTGACTGGATTCTGGTCTAAATATAGTCCATCTATCAAGGCTTTATATCTCAACAGATGTAACACAGATGTGCTACAATAATATAATACAAGATTATTCAAATGTAGATGTTAGCATGATTCGTTACATAATACTTCATAAGGACGGAGTTATCTATTGTTGTATACATTTATAATGCCTAGAAGTATATAAAAGCCGACCCTAAATAAGAAACTTAGATCTGCTTTCTAGTCTTTGGTGTATTGGAAAAAATATTGTGCAACCAATTTTGGAATATTAAAGGTGTTGATTCTTCAGTGATAATTATGTGAGGTTGCCTAGTTTTGACTAGCTCCAAAGTGGCTGTTCAGAACTATCCAAAAGATTTTTGATACACTGATGGGTCATGACTTACATAAATCCTGCTGATTCCTAAACTCTTTCAAGTAATATTGATTATTATGCTTTGTGCATCGAGTAGATAATATTCTGCAGCTGCTGCAGAGGTACAATTCTAGTAGGATCATTGCCCTGAAGTGTATAACTTGTAAGAGAAGTTCTATATTTAAGTAAAAAAGCTACTGTTAATGATTTGGTACATTCAGTTCAGCAGTTCCAAAACCACATTCAATGTAAGCAAAGCACATTTTGTAATTGTCTCAGTGAACAGGACAAAGCACATGTAAAGTCAAAACCATATACATTACGCAAAAGGCTTTAACAATTTTATCGTTGTCTTTGCTGTGTGCATTTGTCACAGGGTTATCATCTAGGGTTAATGACTTTTATCATACTTAACATGGTTATAATCCTAATCCCTTACTAGATTACCTTTCCATTGTAAATACCAACAAGGACCTCCTGTTCATAGTTGAAAAAACACAAATCTGCTCATATTCATTAAATATAACATACTAATAAAAGTTTGCTGTATCCCGACAGATCCACACTGTAATTCTCACTCTGATCAAAATGTGATCAGTCCCATTGTTCAGAGACATCATGGTAATCACAATGTATTCTGACATTAAGCCTATATCTTGAGAAACACAGTATGCATTGCAGTGCAACTACACTTACCTTACTAAGCTCCACAGCACTGTCTCTGTGGCTGTCTCCTTTCCCATCATGACCAGCTAACTGAGGCTGGGATGATGACATCTGACCTGGACAATCCAGACAATGAAGTGAGAAATTAGTTACAAAGATCTTGGAACAAAAGTTAGTTTAATTTCCACAGCTGATAACACCATCAAATGCTTACTTGGCTGACCAGAAGCAGATCGACTGTCAGAGCTGCTAGCAGAGATGAGAAGTGGGCTACAGAGCTAGGTCTGATAAGCCCATCCCTGTCAGTTAACTGTAACTTTTTTCTTTTGAAACTTGTAGTTTTCAGGCCCAACTAACATCAAATATTGTGCAGCTCCCTGCACAGCGACACATTTATCTAAACCAGTAAACAGACCTTAATAGGTCAAATCCTGTTGTGATTCTGTGACTTACTGACAAAGAGTGGCAGAGGTTACAATGATGGGGTTGTTTCCTTGCCCATAGGTTTGCCTTTACAATGACATGTGTACAGACATTCAGGGACCTCTCCGCGGGATATAGACACAATGAGGCCACAGCCACAGGTCTTGGTTTCATGCAGTCCAAATTTGGAGTCAAAAGACCAAAAGATTAATTTTTCAGAGTTATTTTTCAACAGGTATGTCCATGCGTTTTCCTCAGGTCCTTTTTGGAGACTCCAAATGGACACTTGGTTACCAAAGCTGTATAACCACAATCAAACACCTATAACTTCACAACCCCTTTGCCTACAATCAAAATATTGGTCTCTAATGAAAGCTGACACCATATTATTATTATTATATATTATATTATTATATAATCATATTTTTTTTGTTTGGCCATATCTATCTATCTATCTATCTATCTATCTATCTGTTTATTTTGCTATAAGTCATATGTCAAGTCCAAGAAGAACCAACCGTGATGACCAAAATGCAGAGTGCGTAATGATATATGGTTCAACTCTTTTACGCACCGGGCGCACGCCGGTTACGCTTGGAGTTTGTTTATGGACAGCCTAGTTTAGTGTCACCGAATATTTCCATAGGCTGGAACAGCTGTCAATCAAAGTAATGTCGTCATTGTCGTCGGTCACATGTCCTCATTGGATTTGGAGACATGTATTGCCTAATCCTAAACACCGATTGGCTTGTGTGTGGTGTCGTCAGAAGCAGGAGAGGCTCACGGTCGTAAATATCTAGTCACGTGTACTCTGAGATGGACGCGCAGGTCAGGAAATGACGTAAACGGACCGCATATGGTTTGTTATTTGTGTTATTACGTTACGTGTTGGACTAAATACATGGACATATTGAGGAAAGTATTTCGGTTTTATGGAAACGGATTTCATATTTCAGCAGAATGGATACTTGGCGAGCTGTACAGAAAGTCCTGAGTCATAAGATGATCGTTGTGGATAAAGGGAAGACTTTGAAGGTATGTAGCATTATAGCTTTTCTCACTTAGCTAAGTGGCTAGCCGAGCTAATCGCTAATACTATTACGGCTGTGAGCAACCATATAATTCGTGAGTGGTCTTGAATGAATCAGGGCAATCTAAGCTTTCCAACAATGTACGGCATGAGTATATATGTTTAAGGGTTGGTGTGTAACACATTCAGAAGAACGTGTTGCTACCTCCTAACATCCGTCCCGTCCCATAGACGGAACAGCGTGCGTTAAGAGGTTAAAACTAGAAATATGTTTTTCCGCTTTGCTATCCTGATCTCATGACCCATCAGATGTATCTTTCAACTCCCATGTTAAGAAACCATTATGAAAGACTACATTATCACAGCCCTCTGGTTTCCTCACCATTCTTGTCCAGGTGGTTTTCAGATGCCCGTCGACCCATGTCAGCAATGGACCGTACAATTGGCAGGCGTTTAGCCAGCTTCTTCTGCGTCTGGTGATGATGCTTCTTCAGCAGTGTTTCACGTACTTTCTTTCTGAGCACATCTCCCAATGGCGCATACAACTCCTGGTGGTCCAGCACCATTCCTACACAAGATGCAGATGAGCTGTGCATTAATGTTTCAGGGTTCTAGCTGAAGCGTTTGTCCTGTGTGGCTTAAATTTAGTGCAAGAGTGATAAGTTTGTGATAAGCTTCCCACAAAGGTAAAATGAGAGTCAACTTATCAAATAAGGAACTTTCCAAATGTGTTAATGGTAACTAAGACATCCTTTTCTGAGTTCAGGGGCCTTTAGTAGACTAAACAACTGTTGGACTTGGCACCAGCACAAGAGTTACCTGCAATCTCTTCAATGGTATTAGCCCTCATGTCAAGCAGCACACTGCCGTTGATAATACAGCTGCGCAGCTCAAACAGGCTATGTAGAGATAGAGTGGCTACATAGGGTTTACTCCATCGCTCTCCTCCGTCCTCAACATCCTCCTCAAACTTCAGCCACCTGTAACAGGAGTGAGAGTTGGAGTCAGGAGAGGCCAGCAGATGGCAAACTGGCCTGCCATCCACTCTAGCTGCATTTCCAAGGCTCATTTATCTTAGTTGCTCTCTTCCCTCATATAGCTCTCGTATCTCTTTTTTTCTCTTTCAGTTTTACTCTTTTTTTATTTTTTTATTTTACTTTTCTTTTCTTCCTTATTGCATCTTATCAGGATATCACTATAAATACTGTCTGATTTACCGTGGTAACATCACACCGTCATTTTGTAAAGTCATAATACTATACTAACAATTACCATAGAAAGAAAGTAATAAATTAATGCCACGGCCATTACAACATTGAATTGCAATTACTTAATGTAGAAGCAGTAACACATAGCTACATCTCTCATCAGTATAAGTGGGATGACCAGTATGACCGGTTCATTCAATCAGAGCTCTCAGTAATGACATGTATTTAGTTACTGTGTGTATTTGCCATGTTAATAACATGATGGTCTGCAATACCTGGCGCTTTCCCTCCACTCAGAATCCTCTCCCTCCCTCACACAGATTTCATCCATCTCTGTGAAGAGGTCATGAGGAATATGCTCCTCGTCATCATCCTCTGTCCCCAGCAGGAACTGCACTCTCTGGGAGGGAGTGTCTGGGTACACAAAGAATTATAATGAGTGATCTAAACTGAAATGGTCATATCAAGTCTTAAGTTAGTAAGACACAGTGGAAAAAAGGTACAACTATTGTGTTTGCACACTAAAATATAAGCAAGTAAGAGGATTGTGGCCAGTACCATAAACAGGAGATTCTCTATCCTCCATGAAGGACCGATCTCTGCCCCTCCGCTTGTGTTTGATTGTATGGTGACGTGAATGCCTGCGATGGCTGCGATGTCTCGTACTGCCCAAAGGGACATGGACCCCAATGTAGAGAGTCCTGTGACCTGGAAATATATTGCACACAGAGGTTAGAGGAGGATCATCAGCAGTGTGTGTGTGTGTGTGTGTGTGTGTGTGTGTGTTTACTTTCAGAAGCTTTACAGATAATCACAATGATTTCACAGATCATGGTTAAGCACTACTTCTTTGTGTTACTCCATTAAGCTTTATATATTTCCCCATGAATTTCTGCTATATCCAGAGCATGTTTACTGTAATGTGCATTGCTCAAATAGTCAATATGTAATAATATAATTCTGCTGCTATATATGATGCAACATTCAGCATAAATACCACCTGTTCTGGCTGTACAATGAACCATTATCTAAATCACTGTGCCATTATAGGTTTGTGAAGTGGTTTCTAGAAGTGAGTTTTGGTTCTGGGAAAACTCAAGTGGGATAAGATACCTCTTGAGGGTAAAAGGCTCAAAAATGAAAATCCACATGCATGTACACATGTACAACCAGGCACAATAATCCACTGTGCCATCTTGATGGAAAAGCCCTCATGTCTATGTTATCTTTAGGGTCCATTGTATGAGTATTATGTAATCTGTCATCAGTTGTGAATGTTAAAAAAATGTAGTGTCAGCAGTGGCAAATTACTTGAATTATTAATGAAAGTATAAATGCAGCATATCTGATAAACATTTAAATACCTAGAATGAAAGTATAGTGTATACTGTATAATATACTACAGTAGTTATAAATAGTTTCATGTTTTCAAGCATACTTATAGCTGCTTTGACAAAGAAAGAGTAAATTCACAGCTTAGTCACTTGATGTGTCAAATGTAGTTATGTTATGTAGCACTTATCAAATATTGAGGGAGTTCATGTTTGCATACTGTTATTATTGCAAATTACGTAGCTACTTACGGCCCACGGTTGTGCAAATTTGTGTTGTTAACACATGTTTCTAGTCATGTTTAAGTGTCTTTAAAACTATGTGTCTATGTTTGTTTTTGTGCAGGTATGAGCAGAGCGTATTTGCACTCGTAAGTCAGCCCACTTATCTCTCTACAGTATGGCATGAAGACTCAGACAATACAGTACAGAGAGTGTTATACATAATGAGTCATAATGATTGGATTGGTAATTAATGATAACACTTAGTTTAAGTGCCCCTATTTGGCATTTATGAGTAGTATACAAGCATTTAATATGTTATAATTAAGCAGATATAAGGACACTTATTTTTCAACAATTATAACTTTTATAACAGGAAATAGCCTGTTTTTCTGCTCTGTTCATTATTGACACCTTCTGAACTTTTTTTTTTTTTAAATGTTCATTAAATTCAATATGAATGTTATACACAGAATGATCTTTTGTGCTGATGTCCCAAGAGCATCCCAATGTATTCTGTAGCATCAAGATGGAAAGAAATCACAAAGAGGAGCCCAACGATGAACCTGACAACCACTGTGTAGAGCCCTTGAAAGCTTTTACATGTCAAATATGTTTTCAGTTAAAGTGTAGTCCTAATATCCTGAGGATAATCCTGTTTCCAAACTCACTGGTGAAACATGATTAGCACACACACACACAACAACCAAGCATTATATTCACAGTAACCTACCTGCGCTTGCATTCCACTCTGTAGATATAGGCTACCTGCATTATGGCCATGTGCCATAACTGAACATACTATAGTGGCTTGCGATTTCCATGAAGCTATAAGTGACACAAAAGGCTTGTTTTTTTATTACAGCCTATGACTACTTACTAAACTAAAAAGATGAAGCCTTTTAAATTCACTGAATTCTGTGTTTTGTTATTTTCACAGAAGAGGAAAGCTTCTGGCATTTAGCTGACCAAAGTGTCTCATATTGATTGTATCTTTGTTGTGCTTTACCACATTTTCAGTGATTATGAAATTGCCAATCTAAACTCAGCTCACCCACAGCTTCTACCTCCCACTCTGCTCTTATCTTTTAACTATGAAATATCTGTCAAGAGAAAAGCAGCAGTGTTGAGGGCAGGGTGGGCGGACTCAGCTGCAGTCTTTTGCTTCTTGAGGCTTTTTGTATTCCAGATGCATCGCATGTCCGTCCAGGTACCTTCAAGATCTTCATCCTCCAAGTCAGCTCTCTGTTGGCACCGTGTTCCTCCTCTGTCCACCACAGCCTCATCATCATTCCTCTGTTGAACACATAGATACAAACAGTTGCACATATTCAGTCTTATAAAATTATAAACATTACTGAGGAGCTCAGTTATATAATATCTTACCGACATCACATATTAAATTGGAATTTGAATAACATATCTTCCAGTATACTTCTGTAGTACTCTGAACTTTGCATGAATTAAAATGTTTGTTGACTTGGTGTTCCCTAGCAGTCGAGGACATTATGAACAAACACATTATCCAACTGAATAGCACAGTTGCCACAGAAACTAATTGCACATGCCATCTAGAAGAGGAAAGAGTTACATCCTACCCCCCAAAAGAAAGCTTTTGGGAACATTAAATTACCTTCCAACAATGAAAGTTTTCCTTCTGTTCAAGACACTTTCTTCACAGACAACTGCAACGCTTTGCTAATAGGAACCAAGCTCAAAAGGTAAATTAATGCTTGGCTTCATTTTTTAAAAGTTAAATGAAATAAATTGGCATTCTCCATAACAAGCAGTTTTTTGTTTTCTTCAATTAATTTTGATTTGTCCACATTTTACTAACACCCACACTTGTCCTTAATTGGTGGAGAGAGACAAAACAATTTGTCAGGCTATAATGCAAATGAAATGACACTGTTTCATTATGATTGCCATAATATTCTGTTAACTTTTCATTGCAACATGCACATTAGCAGGGTGCTGCATAGAGATTATCCAAACCACATTTTCCATCTTATTTTAATAGATTACAAATATTCAAACACTGAAGTGACAGACAGCAAGCATTGCAAAAAGAACATAATCCTCAGTGCAGAGCTTTTGTCAGATTACAAGAGAGAATACTGAATGACCGCTGAAAATGTCATTGAGGCTGTTTGAGCTTACTGTTCTATGGCACCACCAAGCTGATACCACCCTCATAAGTCCTCCACATCCTTTCAACATGTGACAGAGGTTAATAGGCAGATAACCACTTCCAGTGACTTTTTTTTTTTTTTTGACAGCTTGACTCGTGAAATTCAGCAGGACAGGCAGTCATTGTCATAGCATGTGGTAGCTCAGTGCACTTAAATCTAGTTGATTAGAGTCAGATCACTGAGAACACCAACAGTCTGTGATGTTAATGCTGGCCTGCTTATGTAACACTCGAGAAAGAAGATAAGAGGGACGAGGTGGGAAGAGGAAATTAGAATTACTCACAAAGAGCATTATCTGGCATGTAACATTCTAGGATAAAAACTCAACTCACCTGCTTTTACCTATATTTTAAAAACGATTTGTCCGTCATTATATTGCAGTTTTGCAACATTACACAGATGTTTTCTGAGTCTGAACATCAACACTTGACTCAACACAAACATTCAAAGAGTGTATCTTCAAACAGTGAATGAGACACCAGACAACACCAGACAGCCAAGAGTGGGGACAGAAGCTGCTGTGAAGTGAGGTGACGATAATCAACACAACTGAGGAAAACCAATGGCCCACTTAGCTTTCTAGTAGTGAAATTTGTGCCTGTGAAGACTTTAGGAAAAAATCTAAGCTATTTATAAATGATCCATTGAAATCACAGTTACGTTGCAATATGTACCTCTGATCAAATTCTGGTTGTATGTGAGGAAATAATTAAAATAATTTTCTCATTCATTAATTTTTTGACATCGATGTGTGCTTTTATTTCGAAGGGCAGATTTTTCTGCCCTTCGAAATGCTCTTCATTTGAAAAACTCCTAAGGCATGAGTTTTGTATACTATGAGAAATGTGGTAATACTTTGCACACGTAAAATTGTTGTGCATTTACTTGTTTGAGAGGGTTTCAGCTACTAGCCTTGCAGCTTTTATAAAAGTAATCTAATGCAAACCGTTGTGGATGTTCTTGTGAGAATTTCCATTTTGTTTGTAATGTGTAGCATGGGCTAACTTCTATGGTTGATGGTTGATTGTTTGTTTTGTACTTATAAGTAGATGTATGGATAGTCTAGCCAACTTGAATGTTACAGCTTCCTGGTGTACACTACCTTGCTTTTTCAAACAACATGAACTTGGACTGGTCTCATCATGTTTTAATAATGAAGCAAATAGACTGCATGATACTAACTTATGAACATTTTTTACCCATTGACTAATTATTTTGTTTCAGTTCATTATGAATGGTTAAGGTTAATTAAGATTAAATTGAAGTTTATTGTCTTTTTCTTGTGTACTTGCATACACAAAAAAACTAAAATGCTGTACCTCCTAACTCACAACAGTGCATTGAATTGCATTTGGGGAGAAAGTGCATGTCCCAGCTTGATGTTTACAGCTGGTACACATCGACAAGTGACTGGCACTGATGAGGCAGCATTTAGAAGGGTCGGCACCCTACAGTCATCAGCTCCACGTGTACAGAGTAGTGAGTAGAAACCACCACAGCATCCTGGTATCATGATATCACGGTATTGCCAGCCTTTATTGAGCCGTTTATTCATGGATCCCTTTTTTAGCTGTTTTGATCCTCACTAGATCTACAAAAATGCCTGGCTCTAGCTTGGTATATGAAACACTTTATATAAGAGCTAGTCGTTATGTTTGTGGTGGTGTCAAAAGGATTTATGTACAGTGACCATTTTCGACTACTCTCAGACTGTCATATTTGGTTGAACTCATCAGTCTCAGCTATAGTCAGGCTATATCATACACAGCTCATTTTAGTGTTAATGGTAGTATTTGCATTCCATTAATACTGCTGTATGGAGTTTGTAACATGCTGACATCAAAAAGCAGCATATTAGCATGCTAACATTAGTATGTTGGCATGCGTAGAGTTTGCATTCTAATATAGCTAATGGCAGTCCTCTATGACTCATGAATTCCTGTACAAATTGTCAAGGAAATCCAGTAGTCCATTTGACTGGATTTTTTAAGAGCTGCTCTCTCACTCAGCCATTAAAGTATATGGGTCAAGTGGGAACCTGCAGGTAGGGCCAGCAAGTGAGATACATATTCAGGGGCTCCACACAACATGAAAGCAAACCTGGAAGCTAAAAACTTTTGTGGCATATGCACCAGCTGAGCAATTCTTATTGGACTGCATACTATTTCCAGTCAGGTATCCAACTCTTGTAATACATATATGCCAAAGTGTTGGACTAGCAGACTGAATGCTATGGGATGACCAACAGAGCAAGGTGCTCAGTAGCATGGTTAAAAACAAAATGCATCCTTTTAAATATCATTTTTCAATATGTGGCAATTCACTGATACATTTATAAACAGAAACATCGACATACACTTTGTTTAAATTCAAGAAACACCACCATTTGATTGTAAGCCCTCATTCAGAGATGCACTACAATGTCTGTTGAACAAACTGTGAAATACACTATATTGCCAAAAGTATAGGCTCACCTGCCTTGACTCGCATATGAATTTAAGTGACATCCCATTCTTAATCCATAGGGATTAATATGACGTCGGTCAACCCTTTGCAGCTATAACAGCTTCAACTCTTCTGGGAAGGCTTTCTATAAGGTTTAGGAGTGTGTTTATGGGAACTGGCTCTCAGTCTCTGCTCTAATTCATCCTAAAGGTGTTCGATCGGATTGAGGTCAGGACTCTGTGCAGGTCAGTCAAGTTCATCCACACCAGACTCTCTCATTCATGTCTTTATGGACCTTGCTTTGTGCACTGGTGCACAGTCATGTTGGAACAGGAAGGGGCCATCCCCAAACTGTTCCCACAAAGTTGGGAGCATGGAATTGTCCAAAATCTCTTGGTATGCTGAAGCATTCAGAGTTCCTTTCACTGGAACTAAGGGGCCAAGCCCAGCTCCTGAAAAACATCCCCACACCATAATCCCTCGTCCACCAAACTTTACATTTGGCACAATGCAGTCAGACAAGTACCGTTCTCCTGGCAACCGCCAAACCCAGACTCATCCATCAGATCACCAGACAGTGAAGCGCGATTCCTCACTCCAGAGAACACTTTTCCACTGCTCTAGAGTCCAGTGGCGGCGTGCTTTACACCACTGCATCTGATGCTTTGCATTGCACTTGGTGATGTATGGCTTGGATGCAGCTGCTCGGCCATGGAAACCTATTCCATGTTCCTGTTCTTGAGCTAATTTGAAGGCCACATGAAGTTTGGAGGTCTGTAGCAATCGACTCTGCAGAAAGTTGGCGACCTCTGCGCACTATGCACCTCAGCATCCGCTGACCCTGCTCCGTCATTTAATGTGGCCTACCACTTAGTGGCTGAGTTGTTGTCGTTCCCAATAGCTTCGACTTTGTTATAATACCACTGATAGTTGACTGTGGAATATTTAGGAGCAAGGAAATTTCACGACTGGACTTGTTGCACAGGTGGCATCCTATCACTGTACCACGCTGGAATTCACTGAACTCCTGAGAGCGACCCATTCTTTCACAAATGTTTGTAGAAACAGTCTGCATGCCTTGGTGCTTGATTTTATACACCTGTGGCCATGGAAGTGATTGGAACACTTGATTTAACTTATTTGGATGGGTGAGTGAATACTTTTGACTTTTTAGTGTATGTGACTAATGACCACTGCCAATAATCATGATTTTCTGAGCTGGGAACCCTTCTGTGTTGATTAGAGACAGCAACACACATCTGCTTTACCAATTCACAAATACTGGCTGTTCCTAAACGCAGCCAAACTGAGTCAAGCATTTATTAGGTTGTTTTATCCTGAAAGCTTGCTTGATATCAGCTTTTCCCTGAGCGATATTGACCATCAGTTGGCCATCAAGGCATTATGATAATGAAGGGTACTGCTGTTCACAGCTGCAGTGCCACATGGGCTGGCTAGGCCACAGGGCTGATGTTGATAATCTGTCTACAAATACACAGGGCATGGATCAACTCCCTGCTCAGATTAAACTGCCAGTATGTGATACTAAAACACCAACCCACATTAGCTCATACTAAATATACACTGTGTTATATTCAATGGTGGCATTTCTAAAAGCTATTACTGTCCAATGCCTAAACTACAAATTAATAGGTGCACCAAATCAGTGCAGCAATCTGGAAGGTCTACTTGAAGCAGCTCCTTGATAGTTCTGTAAAAGAAAAAAGAACTGCTGTTTTGTGGGTGAGCTGTTGAAAGGGATTGACTTGACAAATGGATGCTAGGATGTTTCAAAATGTAACATAAAGCAGAATAGGCCCAGAAGAAGACTTTGTGGGAAAGTAACAGTCAGCTACTCACAAAATCAGATTACAGGACTGTCACACCACACAGCTGAAGTGATATGATAGGATGTGGCACACACTTGGATCTGATCCCTACAGATGGCTGTGACAATTTTGGAACCATCAGTGGCAGCAATATTATTAACTGCATCAGCTTTTAGATTGCACAAAATGCACTATAATCCTTAAATGTTTCTTCTGTAAACTTCAAGAACATCCTGTAAGAGGACATATTAGTACTACATTTCTTTTATTTTTTTTTGTGTCTGACCACTTTGAGACCTAATTTTGGCAGATTTAATATCCGCAAGCCAAAAGATGGATCAGTAGTGGTCATCAGGGTAAAGCTCTTTTTTACTTATGCACTTTATCAGGCTTTTACACTAATTTTGGATGCTTAGAGAGAAGGGTCTCTATCTACAGAATGTCCTCAATTCAGTTCTATGCATCTTGCTCTCTGTAAAACACAAAACAATTTCAATGTCCTTTGCATCAATAAAAGGCATCAAGCCTCGTCCTACCAGATAGGTGAAGCTCCAAGGAGCCTCCAAGTTTTCAGAATGCATGAGCTCTCCCTCTGTGTCTCCTGCTCTGTAATCAGGTCAGTCAGAGTGCAACACACTCTGTTCCAGCTCCTTTACCCTGCTTCACACCATCCCTGACAGACGCTGATGCCGTTCTGTCATGTTAAACAGCTGTAATTTATAATCGAGCATCTATCGACACAGCCATCATGGTGCTCATGAGATTACAGTGGTGACGTCATCACTGCAGCCCAGCAGCAACTTATCAAAGACAGAGCTTGATTCATACTATGCCATCTCTTTCCTAAATAGATAAACTGGTCATAGTGCATCAAATCAACTTGGTTACTCCAAACAAGGTGTGTTCCTGTGGCTCCACTAGTGAGTCTGTTTCACCTCTATTTAAACTAAAGAATTTGACCCAAGAAAATGCAACAAAAATAAATATTTTCATATAGAAATTAAACCTGGCAGATTCTCTATTTTGACTTTGATCCTCATAATGAAAGTTGTGAAGTTGTGATAATCAAGGAATCTAACTCACCAAACTTCTACTCCCAACTGATGAGCCAAATGGAGGGTGGGCCTGAAAGACAATAAATCACCACTTTAGTTTGTAAAAGGTGAGCAGGTTTATGTCTATTTCAGTATTTAGTACAATTTAACAAGTACAGGAATAATCAAACACTTTTATATTTGAACATTTTTTCTCAAAATCAGATGAAAGATTAACTCTAAAATGCTTTTTGTTTTTAGCTTCTCAAATGTTTGCTGACTTCTAAGGTCAGGATGTGACCTCATATACCAAAGCCACACAGCTCTCAAAGTAGAGCAAAGAAACTCTTAGCCAAAAGCCTGTCTGTCTAAAGCCTTCAGCCTAATGGAAAAATCTGTTTTGATATGAACAGCAAATGGATAATGACAACAAATCTCCTTCAAAATCATCAGCAAAGACCAGAATGGAAGAACCCAGAGACTTTATTTCCTTTTATCTGGATAGTGTTTTATCATTTCTCCAATATACATGTTGCTTTGTGAGGATATTTCTGTGTGAGTTGGTCACCTAAATATGCATTTGTGCAGCTTTAGTGTCAGAGCAGCATCACCTCGCGCCACATTCCCTGCATTTTATGTAAAGCTTAATCTATGCCACCGTGTATTCACATACTAGGATAGCACTAGGTCAACTCTGTCTGAATTTACTATTTTAAAAGCACATCTGGCTCAAGGGGGATTTGCAATATAAAATGATATAGGCCTAGCACAAACTGATGGGACATCACTTATATATACAGTTGGGTTTTTTTTTAAAGTAGCCTAGCTCTCCCATCATGTATAAATATTAAGTAACATGTTGGCTAACTAACTGATTAAAAGTGGTCAACATTGTGAAGTAGCATACTTTCAATTCTCTTGGTTAGAAAAACAAAGTCATTTTCTATCACTATGTTCTGCACCTGTAACTGCTTTCAGTCCCACAGGTTGCTACTGTATTTCAAAACCCAGAAAGATGACGACTTAACACATCAGTTGCAATTACACCATTAGTCTCCACATAGCACACACTGATTGAGCTTGACAGTCTGGACGAAAAAAAAAGGCGTCCTGAAATATTCATCTACATAAGTAAATATTTGTCCCAAAGGGATCAGAGCTCTTTACCGTTGGCAGCAGCGGCTCTATCTGAGCCCCTTGGTCTTTCGGATCCATCCTCTTGTCCCCGCGGTTCACTGGCACCAGAGAGATGGAGCAGAGTGTGTAGTCCCGTCAGGTGTAGCAGTGACTGAGCGACCACACAGCGGTCACATGTTTATATTCATGGTCGGTCAGCAGTTCGTCCTCCCCGTTCATAAAAACATGCGCGCTGGTTATAACTTGGACGTGCCAGCCCCCAAATTAAGCCTCTAAGACCAAAGCATTAGTGAAAACCGCAGGTATCACATGTTTAATGTTTTGTGAGATATATGCTCTCATTGCAGATTATATAACTATTTTACTGCGTATGGGTTTTTTTTTTATTAGACTCGGATTCATGGTGCATGTTTATCCACCAGCACTATTTTGCAGAAAGATCCAACCTTGCTTTTGCCCATTTCATATCTCACTCGTTCTAAATGGAAATCCCACCATAAAAAGGCGCCCAGCACCAGGTAAGAAAGTTGGAGTTGAGCTAGTATATTTACTTGTCTTGCCTTGAATGGCACTGAAACTGCTCTTCTCCTCCAAAACCATCAAATGAACTAAATGGCAATGCCGTCTCTCTTGATGCATAACAACATAACATAAAACAGTGAATCCCAGTCAAGGATTGGTTGCTACAACTGAATAATACCCATAATAAAAACAATTTTAATATACGTTTTGTAGATGCTTTGGTGTGGTTAGTGGTGGAGCACTGAGAGCACTGAGTAGTAGTATTTAGGGGCATGAAGGAAGCGCGCTAAAAAATTCACCTGACAACGTTGGCACATTTCCACCCTGCTGAAATGCCTGTGAGCACGACTATAAACACACAAACACATCCAGAGACGCTTCCCTATTTCTCTCTGAAGATGTATCAAATTATAATTAAAAGCTTCCACTTTGTATTAAAGTAATTGAACATTAGGATAAACTTCATCCTATATGCTACCAGTACTGATACGTACAGTGTAGCCTATAGGTGTGTGTAGGGGGGGGGGGGGGGGGGGGGGGGGTTCAGTTGTGACTTTGAGTTCTTTGTTGATTTCCTGAAATTATTGTAGTTTAAACTTGTGTTTGTCATTGGGGAAAGCTTTTACCAGCCTATTTGTAGTTTTCATTTGTGTATGGGGATTGCTGCTGAGAATATTTTTGGCACTGCAGTTTGAGTCCTGTTAACATCAAAGATTCCTTTAATAATATCGCCATCTGGTGTGAATCGCAATCCATGTGTAGCTGAATCCAGAAGAAAACCAAACAGCAATTAATTTATTAATAAGTAGCCATTTTTAAAGCATCCGTGTGCTTCAGTTTTCTCACAGGCTCGGCTGGCCCGCGGACTGACCTCATAAGAGCTCCGGGCCACATACTGAAGAGCGGTTTGAGTACAGGACCTGCATTCAGTTATCGCCATCTGCTGTTTATCACTGGGAAGGCCTATCACTGACTGTCAGAGGGAGCGTTCACACACACACACACACACACAAGCTAAAGCCACACCTCTCATTGACAGCTGCGAGCATTTCCTTCACACTGACATTCCAATTAAGTGCACATTGAGTTTATTATTCAGCCATTTTAATTGCATACCTACATTCTTAAAGCATTAATGTGATATTCCTGTTCAATATTTATTTTTCAAATGATGCAATTTAACTCAAGTGATTAAGGCAAAACAATCAACCAAACAATCTGCAATCAGTTACAGGTTTGTTTTTAAAAAAGTGAGGTTTTATCTTTATGGTTTGTGCTGGTCCTTCACACATTTTCACACGGGTAATGTTTCACTTTGGTCAGTTCCGCTGGAAGTAGATTAGAAACCTTACCACAGTTTTAAGTGCATTTAACTAAACCAAAAGAAAGTTTTCACCCTTCTAAACAGGCAAACTAAATGGTAAAGTAACCCCAATTTTTGTTTAGTTGTTGTTTGTTTGTTTAGGTTTTTACTGTGGCATTATATTATATATAATGTCAGGTCCTTTTACAACGGATATAAAAGTAACACGTCGACCAGCTCCAATTTAAAGAAACTGTCACATAGGACCTATGTACGGATAGACGACAAAGAGGACTCCGTTACGCTTAATCTTGATTTCAAATGAATCACAGTGAGTTTCAAATATTTTTCATTTGTTTAATTTTGTTTGGAGCCCTCTTATTGACAAAACAGCTCTGTGTTTCTCTAAAAAAAATGCTCCACATGATGCGTTCATTAAAAAAAAATCAAATCAATTTCAAGACAACTGAAATTCAAACGGGCTTTTTTTAAGTAAAAAAAATCTTACATGTCCTGGTGATAACATCATTTATTATGTTTAAATCACATTACAGCAGAGACAGAGATTTTCACAACAGCATAGTATACAGGCTATAAAAAATAGCCGGCTTAAATAAATCAAATTTAATAAATTAAAAAAAGACTCTAAGTCTACATTACCAACATTTACAACTTCTTCAACTACATGTATCATGAATGTAGCAGTGATCGGTAACGTCATAAATTTTCGGTAGCCTACAGTTTTGATAAAGTACAAAATACATATATGTTTTTTTTTTTTACTGACAGGGATTATTATGCCAGTATATGCTACACAAGAACATTTCATGTACAGATCCTCAATATCGTTTTTTTTTTAACTAACAGTTTAGGCTACTTAACAGAAACACTACTTATGAATGGGATTTAATCTATTGTGTGTACATCCGATCACTATCACCAAATGTGTAATATTATATACATTATATTCATAATTACAGTGTTTCTGACTTATCGAAGCAAAGCGCCCATCCCATGAAAGAACTGAGATGTCAGTCAGTAGTGGAAGAATTTACACTTTGGCCATTAACTGTGGAGGTGAGAGTCACAACTTTTTTTTTTAACCTTTGTTATTATTAACCTGTTGAGATAGATAGATAGATAGATAGATAGATAGATAGATAGATAGATAGATAGATAGATAGATAGATAGATAGATAGATAGATAGATAGATAGATAGATTCAGTTTTCTTTTGTTTTAACTGTGAGGATAGAAACTGTAATAACCAATGTCCTTTGTGCAGTTTTTCTCACACTCTCTCGGGGGCAGCAGCTCAGATTTTAACGGGGACACTGTCTCTGAAACCGGCGTGGCAGAAGGTGAAATTCTTCTCCTCTTGGCCTGTTCAAAGATACCAGAATCGCTTGAATCAATGGACTTAATGGAGGAAGGCGTCTCTATCCAGCTCGACTCTGATGTCATGTCTTTGGGTTTGGTCTCCTCAGAGCCGATGGGTGACCTCTCCGTCGGGATGGAGTCTCCTTCCTCGGCCAGGTAGTTGGTGCCTGCTCTGCCACCGATAGAGTTAGCGGGCCAACAGGAAAACACCGAGCTGGATTTGCTATTTACGCCACAGTACTGCGGCGGCGTGCGTCCTCCCCAGCCTGACGGGTCTGCGTAATAGCCAAGAGGCCGGTTGGAGCAGCCTGCAGTCGGCAGGGGAAGAGCTTTCACTCCGGCCGCTGCGTAGGACAGCAAGGTGGCCGCGTTACCGGCGAAATCAGCGGCGTCGTATGCCGAGGCAGCAAAGTCCAGTCGGTTGTTGGCAGGGGTGACAAACCATCGCTGCGGGGGGGTGGCAACACTGGGCTCCTCGGTTTGCTGCGGGGATAGCAAGCTGTTGCCGAGTGGGACGCTGCGCTCCGTGCCAGGACCAGTCCCCACGCCAGGGTGAAAGCGAGATTTGGCATAAGTGCTGACAAATTGGTCCTGCAGGAAAGAGCTATGCATGGCATATCTCGCACCCGGCACGATCTGTGAACGCGGAGAGTCACCCGGTGATGGAGTTAGGCGGTCGATGTCGCAGCCTGTGTAGACACTGAAAAGATGGAGAGACAAACACAGAGACAATTCAGAGACTAATGTCGGCCAGAATCCTTTTCACCAAATGCATTATTTAGTAGGCTGTATATATCACACCTCTTAAAAGATAAAATGTGCCTGTCTAGAAAGGAGATAACTGCATGGTTTCAAGTGTAGTATGTTATTTGGAAATAGTGCAACTGCCTTACAAAGAAAGACATTCAATCATGTGAAGCTGCGTTGCCAAAGTTATCTACTCTGTTAGTTCAGTCTTCATGTCTGGATTTTATGGTTCAGTATTAAAATCACTCATCAATAAGCATGTTTGCAGTCCAAGACAAACCCAACTCAAACGAAAGATAAACATGGTCATCTATTGACTAAACCGGCATGAATATTTTGACAGAAATATTGTATGATAGATATTCTATAGCAGACAATTCAAAAGTAGAAAACGCTCATTTTTAACAGGCCCATGTTTGGTTCATTTAAAAAAAAACATTGCTTCCAATTTGGATTCAAATATAATAAACATTCAGCAGAATTATAAAAGTGGATGCTATTATTTTTAACAGGTGGCAAGTTTCGATCAGACCTTTCATTTCTGTAAATGACAGCAACATGTAATAAAATGCATAGGTGACAATGAACATGAATACAATGGAATTAAAGTTGTTTTTTTATCCTTAAAAAAAGGAAAACAAATAGTCTTACGTGTCATAGTTGTCCCGAAATCCTTTAGCAAACGGATTGTGGTCGATTTTCAGTTGCGTAATCTGTGGGGAAATAACACATTGATTAGCTGACAAAGGCGTGTGCACAGGATCATCCAGCATTATCAGTTATAAATATACATTTTGTATTGAGTCCATTTTTTCTTTAAAAAAAGAGAGAGAGTGAGAGACAGAGACAGAGACAGAGACAGAGAGAGGAATTCTGCCAATGGTAAAATAATTCCCTATCATCCTCTCTCAAGAATTTGAATCTTCTTTATTAAATTCAGCACTGTTCTGCTGTGTTTCCAGATTTTTTTTTTTAAAAAGTAAAATAATTTCCTTTTTAAAATGAATAAAATGATGTCCCCTGGAATTATTGAAACGGATGAGAGATGGACTCGTGTGGGTGGAAATGCGCAGTGTATTGGTGAATGTTGAGCGTTCGTACATCGGTATTCTGATAAGCTGTGACTGCGATGAATTGCGTTTCTGTGAAGGTGAAAGTCTGGACTCTCCCTGGTTGGCTGGTGTCCTCTGTCCCATCCTCGTTTACTTCCACCACATGGAGCCTTGGTTGGTACTTGTGGAGAGACTGTAGAACCACCATCTGGAGATTCAATTAAAGACCCAACGTCAGAAATTCACTTTCAAACTTGACGATTAAAACAGGATATAAAACTGTTCCAGCTCCATGTATTAATTGTTATAATAAAACTGAAAACATTATTGTATTTTTTTTATTGTTATTATATCAGGTGTTTCACAAATTATCAAAAAATATCTGTCACTTAAACATTGAATATGATGTTACCTGTCCGGTGTTGTTGGAGGCACCTTTATTGTTTGTAAGCTTTAGCTTTCCAAATGATATTTCTTGACGCATCCAGTGCGCACCGGTATTTGGTGAGTCCGGGTGCATGTAAACCCTATTTCCTACAAACATGTGCAAAAAACAGAAATATTAAACAAATGATAATGCTTTTTTAAAAAGAAAAAAAAATAGTCTTTTAGATAGATTTTTAAAATCAGAATTTTAACCATATACTCTGGTGTTAAAAAAAAAAGAAGAAAAAAAAAAGACTTTTATTCAAAATATGAAATTGTGCAATATATATATGTATCAATAAATTAGAATACCTATTACATTTGTGTCAGCTTTTCCACATGGCACCCACTTGCCTCCTTGAAATCGCCAGTGATTTGGATCAGCAAGTATAACATCCACAAATATATTGTAGTGAGCAGTTGGGTCAAGGCCAGAAATGTTGAAGCTTAAAAATGGGAACATTCGTCTGTTGAAAATAAAGAAAGGCACATTTAGAGAACGTCATATTATGAAGTGGCAGCGTCTCCTATAAGAACAAGACGCGTTAAATTCAGTTTAAATTCCCGTCTGGCTCTTCTGGGAAATTTACTGAGAATGATGCTGTGTCCGTTATCCTTTTCTATGTGGGAATAATTTGATGTTAATACACGAACTTTGGATTCAAAAGCTTCACAGTGATGTGGCCGTGCATATATTAATTTTACAGGCGTTTGACAGGTAAGTCTGTTTGCGCAATACTTACCGCCCTTGCTTTGTGATGATCATCTCTGTTTGGTGTCTGTGAAACTTCAGCCACAGGGCCCTGTTGCACAGATACACCTGCGCTTTTCCCGGAACCAGTCCAGCCTGTGCCGAGGAGAACTGGTAAAAAGCCCCTCCTTGGTAAGTGTGTCCATACTGTTGAGCGTACGGGTAGCCAGCCGCTGGGTAGCCTTGAGGAGAAGTGTTGGTCAGAAGGCTGTTGTAAGCTCCATTAGTTATGACCGGGTGATGGGCCATGTAGCGGCTGGGACTTCCAATAGAAAAAGCCGGGTGCGCTGGTCCATGCTGGCTCGGATAAGGAAACATGGCACTGGGAGCTGCTGAGACAGACTGTGGCTGGGTAGATGGAGAAAAGATGCACCTTTCTCCTGCAGATCCATCGAAATTATGACGGATGTCAGAGACTCCGTGAAGATCAGGAGAGAGTTTGCCCCTCTGTACGTCCCCTGATGCGTCCTTGGAGTCGGGAAAATTGTCTGCCTCTGACTGATTCGTCATCTCCCTGGAGTTTTTTTTCAGAGGTGAACTTCTCTCCAGGTTGTCACTTGCAGATATACTAGGATGGTCCTGCAACGAAAGCTCTGATCCATCGGAGCTCGAAAAGCCACTGCCCACATTCATAAATTTCTTGGAGAGATTACTCGCAGGCGAGATGCAATTCTCGACTTGCATTTCTCAATAGGAAGCCCTTGTTAGCTCAACCTATAGCTATCACAAGCCTTTGCACACGTCTTTCCCTAATCTAACACCACGAAAACGCCTCGCTATGACTTGAGGCACCGAACGCAGCAAATTAACCAATTGACACCATCCTGCAATCAGGAAGGATTTTCTTTCCATCACTCTCCCTGCTTTGCTAATGAAACAAGTATTATCATTGGTTAACTCAGGGCTGTAATTTAATTAGCCCGCACTTAATTAGGACAATCTGAGGAGCGCTGTGAGCAAAGTGATTTGTTTGTAGTGTCACATAAGCTCACATTTGATTGACACCTATATGGACTCAGACTATTTCTTGAGATTTACATGAACGGTAATAGCACACACACAAAAAGTAAATAAATGAAATACAGTGGTTATAAAGATTGATTTCTGCTGTCAGCTGGAACGTCAGCTGCGTTATTTACCTATTTATCTGCGTTATTTACCTATTTATGTGCTGAGTGCCAAAGTATGTCTACCGAAGAAACCAAGATATATTATTAACACACCAAAAATGACAGTCCATGACAGGCAGTGCATCTGATGCCTTAAAATGTTTGTGATATAGCGTGAAATCATGGCGTCCCACTGAAGATGTGTTTATGAGTCCCAGAGCTGGTAAATATTTGATGCCTTAAAGTTATGAACCAATGCACTGATAGCAGGGCTGCTGCTGTGCCAAACGCACCTCACAGAAAGTAAGGGCAAAAATCTTCAAACACCAAATATTTGATTTTAAATTAATTTAACGTGGTTTGATTAGATTTGTTTTGTGTCTTGGAGAATTCATTATAGGAATGATCATCACAAGCCAATTAAAATTCATTTTAGGTTTGACTGATGAATAATCAGATCTGAAAAAGGAATGCACTTCCCTAAACAATGAAGTACAAATTAAGATCAAATTTGATACCAGCAGGTTGGACATCACTTATCACTCTATAATTGTGATTTATCTCAATAAGATAAGTCACAAAGGACTGAGTTTATTGTTAGTATACAGTAGCTCACAGTTCAGTATATTTAAAAAAAAGGGAATGAAAATTGCATGGGTGGAAATATTACATCATTGAATTAGATCTTTAATATTACACCTGCAATCCTCTTTGTAGTATAATAAAACTGATTGGGATTATATTGATTCAGAAGGTGAAATGAAGTATAACGATGGCTATAAATTGCAGTGGCTCAGTCCCCTGTGCTGAGAGCGGCTGCAGCTGTGGCGCGCATCTTAAAACCTTCTTGCTCAACTTTCTATCAAGATTATTACCAAGCTAACACGCCCTGATGTTTAAATGGGATTGGTGTGACTGTAAGGCTTTTTAAAATTGCACAGGATGTAAAAGTTAACAACTCATTAGGTAAAAATGAGCAATAATATACTTTTACGCAATAAGAAAGGTATAGTGATTCAACAATATGGTATTTTAACTGTATGGAGAAGTATTACATTGAAGTATATTAAAAGGTGTTTCCCTCATAAATAAAAAAAATATATATATATATATAAAACATCTTTCAATATATTAAAACAAGTCCAGTTCAGCATCTCTACATCTACAATAATTTCAAATTCACTGACATCACGTTTGGTTCAGATAAACCGCAATTTCATAAACCAGCAAATGTGTCTGCGTTATGTGAGTCAGATAGGATTAAGAGAGACCGATCTAGGCTAATTTTATTGTTGAGTATCATCCACGAGTGTGTGTCTCTAATGAACAGCCATGAATCTCTGAAGCTAACAACAGGGGTCATTACAGTAGGGCTGCAGGGTCCAGCAATCTATTCCTGTGAAACAAGCAAGCACAGGCTTGTCTGTGCCCAAGCAGAAGAGGCCACTCTCCGCTCTCCTCATTACAGGATTATGGTTCACTTCCATCGCTGATCTTTAATAAGCAAAATGGGCTTGTCCCCCCCCACCCCACCCCCCCGAACAAACCAATTGTTGAATCACCCGTGCAGCAACTCAGTTTGTTTCCCCAGGTGCTCCGCTGCCCGTCCTGTCTTCCTATTGGCTCAGTTATCGCTAGTGGACATAACCAAGAAGAGAAGGGGGGCTGGTTTGTTATGCCGGTGGCCAGCCTTTGTCCCCAGGGGAGACAGTATACTGCAGGTTAGGAACTCTGCCTCCTGCTTTGCACAAACCCTCCATTGACCAGCTGAGCTTAATGACTCCATGTGAACAGTGTTTATGGCTGTTTTTTATTATTTTAAAATAAATATATTTTATTATAACATATTTGTCAAATAGGTCGTTCCCAATCATTGTGAGTAAAGTGTAAAAATAGATCTGAGCCTGAATTACACATTTGAAACAGCTCCATTATAAACACGTGAACAATTAACAAAACACAGAAATAGATCACAATTAAAATGCTATAAATAATGATAATAATAGTATAATAATAAAAGCAGTTCAGGATGTTCAGTTGAGCGTAACACAACGTGCTTTTTTTCCAGAAGCTGTATCACCTTTTTTTTTTTATTGTTGTGCCAAAGGAATCTGCTTGCCACCTGGGTCTAATCTAATCAATGTGAATGACAAGGAGAGAAAAAGCCTGAAAGTGAGCACCAGCTTAGGGACTTTACCTAATGCCCAGCACTGTCACTTCAATGATATGATCACAGCACACAAAATGACAACAAAATTATAGCCAGCAAGGATATGGGGACATAGTGTGCTACTCTAGTCAGGTGAAATTGCTTTTTTCCGACTATGAAATGGCTTGTCTCTTGTCGGATGGGTAAACATTTCCTTGTCAGCCCAGTAATAAGGAATGAGGCACACTGGGCTGAACTAAGAGGATAGAGCCAAGGTTATTTGGGATTCATGACAGGTAGTGGCTTATATTACAGCGGCACTAAAAATTTCATGGGAATGCATTTAAGATGGCCCTTAAGTTATTTATATGTTGTTTGCCAGAAGTCACATTGCAATTTCCATCAATAAATCAAAGTGAAGTATTTCCTTTTCTTTAAAAAAACCTGGCTCTTTGATTTCAATTTGAAAAAAAAGGCAAAACCTGTATTTACCTTAAGTCTCTAATGAACGAGTATGACTAATCTGATCAAGTGCTTTGCGCAACGCTAAGATAACTATTGCCCCCTGTGGATATCTGCCACCAGTGATCTGCTCTGTCAGAGGGAATCAGGGTGCTCTCTGACAGAAAAGACAGCTGGAGGCCTGCTAAGGGGCGGGAGTGGACAGTTGTGGCTTTTAAACCCTTATTAGCCGTCCTCCCTGGACACACCAAGACACGCGTCTAGGCAGAAGTGCACTCCTACACCTGCTCATTACTGATGTCCTTTAAGGGCTCGCCCAGCTACACTAGACCCATGGTCATGATTCTTTACCACAAAGCTCACAGCAAATTAACCTCGGGACAGGTGATCAGGATGTTTAGTGGAAATACAGCGGACGGACATCATGGCTCCATATGCTAATGCCATACCTTAACCTACACTGGAGGAAATATTCACACATTCTTTTTCTTCTTTATCTGAAGCAGCTGTGATTGTACGTTATTAAAAGCCTTCAATTCAAGACACTTTTCACACTGCTTCACTTCATCTGACTTTTCTTGTTTACTCATATAAATACATTCTCCAATTACTCTCTTATTATAGGGACAATTTACACAATTGTCCCCATGTAATTTAGGTGTCATGACAGTTTGCAGAAATATAAATGATATAATAACAGATACATAAAGATGATCAGTGGTGCAGGAATAATTGACTTACCTGTATTAAATTGATTTGTTGCAGGGTTTTTTAACTTTATTGGAATCAGTTTTATTGTGCATTTATTGACATTTCAGCAGTTATTACTGTGGGGTTTTGTTTTCTTTTTAATTAATCAACCTGTCAATATTGTGTGAAAGATACCAAACAATGACATTCATTGCAGTTCTGTACCATATTTATTTATCTCTTGAATTAGGCAGAGGGTAAAGCACATATTATTGTAATTTAATTTATCGCTTTCTGTCTCTTGCTTCTACATCACAGGACAATGATGGTGTGGTAATTACAGTAACACACTCTTATGGATATAAAGTATAGTATCTATATGGTAATGAACCATGAGCTATTCACACTGTTAAGTAGAGCAAAGATGGTATGTTAATTCATGCATAATTATAACAGCGTGAATTTTGTCTCATACCTGTTCTGAACATGTAATCCTGTGGGTACGACAATCCTTGAGAGCAATGCTTTAGGAACGACTTTGCTATCTCTGATGTGTATGATTCGGTTTAACAAATGGTGAGGATATAATGTCAGGAATCACAAAGTTAGTGGTGGGGCTAATGTCCCTATGAAAACTTCTTTTATCACCTGCTACTGACCTGTTATCAACTGTTTGGTTTTGTTGCTAGTCTCTTTAAAATTTAAAGAGCCTGTGTGACCCGGGGAGTGCAGTTGGGGTTTGTGACCATTTTGTTATTTCTGCTGCCATGCACTGTCAGACGTCTGTGAGTGAAGAACATGGCCACTGTTCCCAGTAAGCCCATGCCATAAAAAATTCAGTCTAACTCTACTTTTTAAGCCATTTCTGATGAAAAGCACGCTGAAATGAAACTGACTTATGCCAAATGAATATCACTGAATTGCTGTGATTGTGAGGCTGATGTTTGTAACTTTGAAATTATTTATAAAACACCAGTTCCATTTTAAGAGTGGCCATGCCATGAAGTGTGCACTTACTCCTGTGAAGGTCCTCTGAGGTTTCTCATGCACTATCAGCCTAAACCTGAACAATAGAAAACAGAAGGCTCCATTCCAGGAACTTAAGCTTTTTTTTGATGCAAGCCTACATTGCTTAGACAGGATGAAAATAAGTACTAATTACCAAGTCACAGCTGTGTCTGCCAGTGCATTGTTTAATCGATAACTAGGTTGACACAATGATGAATGTTAAATCTAAAAACACCAACTCAAAAATCTGTTATCTGATTAATCAACATTAATATTTTGCTAACTAAAATGTTTTAATTACATAAACCTGTGATTGACCTGCAACAGAAATACTTCTGAAATAAAAGACAAATCCTGTGCAGATCCCTTGAAAGAACATAAAATTCTCACTTCAATGAGAAAATATTTTGGGGAGAATAGGAGCAAACAGGCGACTGTCGTGTTACAAGAATAATCTTCATTAAAATCACAGGCAACAACACCAGGCCAACACACAGCTCATTGGGAATGCAGTGTGAAAAGAGAGGCCCACAGATTATCACTCTACGTAACTCATGTTTAATTTATCCAGGAGCAATATTGTCAAGAGCCCTACCATTCCAAAGAACTAGACACTGATAAAAGCTGGAATAAGACTTAGGGATACCCAAAAATAACACAGGCTTCGAGTAAAATGTCGCAAAATGGAGGGAACACACTTGAGAGTGAAAGCATCCTCGATATGTTTTGCACAGCTTCACAGCACTGTAATATAACTGCTTTAGGATTGTTAATATTTCAAAAGATGACTCCTAAATGGAGGTTGACGATAAAGTGTTCACACAACAACCAGGCATGATACACAGCACTTAACCTTTTCTCTGATTTGGAAGAATTCTACAGAAACCTTCACAACAGACATTGTATATTCTTCAAAACGAAGGAAAATGAGTAGAAAAGTAAAAGAGTCTTACATTTCAAATATAAGAAGTAACCCTAAACCAATTTTTGTGTGCTATATAGTGTGCTTTTTCCCTTCCTCCTCCTCCTCCTCCTCCTCCTCCTCCTCCTCCTCCCCATGGCTGAGTGAAATGGAATTGCCTCTCACATTCAAAGACAGCTCTAGGAAGGTGATAATAGAGCTACTCCCTGCTGTCTGCAGGCAGGAAATAGGAAAGTGGCATATGGGGCCAGGAACCAAATAGAGAGGAAATGTGACCAGGCAAGGGAAGAAACTAAAGGAAAGGTTAATGATCAGTTCTGAATTCTACAGGGAAGAGAACCATGTTCCAAGTTGAGAGGAAAAATAAATGTGACATGATTTACGTCTTCACCACTCACATCTGCGCTGTCACAAACAAACATGTGGTAACCAGTTTATCTCTTGACAAACTTTGCCAGAGTCTTAGGATGACCCTCCCATTTTTTATCATTATTCTTACTATTATTTTTGCAATATAAATGCTTAATTCATACTGCTGTAAATGTTATACAGGACAGAAAAGAATTTATTCCACATCGCCATTATTTCATACTGACTTGAAAGATGAGAAATAACAGACACTACCGTATAATGAAGAAAGAATCCATCTTCACAGCCTCACCAGTATGCTCCAACAAGTGTGAACTATTGGCTAGTGTCCTACTGTTGCCTTTATAGCAGCCCAACACGCTCTCCGGTCTGCAAATATCTCCAAGAGCCTTTAGGAACTGATCCACTCTACAAATGCGGGAAACTAGGTAATACATTGGGACTAAATTAGACATTGGAAACCGTACACTGACTAGTGAATGAGAAAAGGGGGGAAAAAGGAGGAGATAAAACATGGAATGACTCAAAACATTTGCAGCCGACATAGTGAAAACATGAAAATTACTGCAGTGTGTGTGCGTTATCATTGGAAGTGATGTAGGATACATTAGCAAGGAGTGAATTTGCTTTCAAATTTATCATCCTGTTTCCACACCTTGGTGGATAGAGTTTGTACCCTTTCACCACAAGGTTGGATTCCTACCCTTTAACTATCATGTACATCAGCTGTGAAGAAGGAATTCATTTTAAACCAGTTTGCACTTGGTTTTGCTGCCACTGAGCTTCTGATAACATTGACTGTAAGTTGTCTTTTTAATTAACTGAGGGAGTGGGTGACAATGGTGGAAGGAACAAATGAGAAGAAAACTGACTTCTACTTAGAAATCTGCTGTCATGTGTAAGTGTGTTAAAAGCATTACACATACAGTGCTGACACAGGTCCACAGATACAAAATCACATGTTAATATTATACAGACACACAATATCTAGGTCATAAAATATTAGCAGATTAAGCAATAAAACACAATGTATTTAAATATCCTGCTGGTACAGACTGTTGTGGTAACAGCTGGGCATTAGAGAACAAGCAACATCACACAAGCCGGCTTCTTCCAGATCTGACAGCTAGATCATTTGAAGCTGACAAGATAACACTTAAATGCAAAGGTGACATGACAGTGTCTTCAGAGCCAGATGGATCAATACTCGGCCTGGCTCGTCAGAATCTGAGCAGTGGTTCTGCAGCCATGTTTTTTTTATGCTGCCGTTTTGAAATAGGCTATCGTTGTCTGGCACAATGTCTGGTACGTTATCAATGAGCAGATTTCCTTTCTTATGTTGCTAACTGAAATATTGATGCATTCAATTTAACAAAACAGCCCAGGAGTAAATTGTGGATTAACATTTTAATAGAAGCACAAGCTCTTAATGATCTGTAAGGACAGCCGTAAAAACAAGATATCCAGGTAACTAAAAAGCTCTATGCAAGGTTTTACAAAATTATAAACTAATTAGTGGTCATAATTATCAGACTAAAATGATCAATGATCTGTCAACTCATAGTTGCAGTCAAAAGGTGCTCGAAGAAGCCCACTTTTCCAAAACGTCCTCCCAGTGCGACAGCCAAGAAGTCCCGTAGATCAGTTAGAAAAACTCGGCAAGTTGCCTTGGTGACCATCCAGTCTGCACCGACTGGCACTATCTCTATATTTTTTTCCCTCTCCCATCTTCATCTATACACTTAAATAAAAAATCAAATCTATCTTTCAAATATTCAACAGTCCCTTTTGCCTGGAGAGAGGTAAGGAGTATTGTTGAATAATGCAGCCAGACAGGGATCTCCCAGAGATGGTCTCTACAGGCATCACTGAGTAGGTCTGATCCCACTTGAATAGCATCTATCACCGTGACATCATCGTTCACACAAGGAGATATGATAAGACAGTAGTACACTACTCTACTACTTGAGCCAACTCTAAAGCAGGCAGTGGTGTTACTCATTTAAACCAATCAACTGGCCATCTGTTGATGCTAAAATCATGGTCTGACTGCCATTTCTAAATCAAACACCATCGGTTTGTCTTTATTGCTTTCTATTGAAAGCTAACATGTTTTTGATTGGGGGGGTGGGGGGGGAGGCGTGGTAGCTTGCGAGATACTCGCATATTCTTTTACCTTGTGTGATTGTGGTGGGTGTGTAAATGTAAAAACCACAGGGACAAGCAGCTAAGGAAGAAGAAAACAACATGTACATGCAGAAGCAGCAGCAGGTCTCTGCCTTGCAGATTAGGGCACTGGGAGCACTTTGCAGGTTGTTGTCACAGGTATGACGAGGGAGAATTGTGCTTGCTATCCCCAGGTTACACAAGGTGTGAACAAAATATGCAGCCAATTTGTTTTGTGCAGAGGAGAAAAAACATTTCAGGAACATGCTTTTCATGCTTCATCTCTGTTTCCCATTTGCTTTGCACTACCTGCTTATGATACTCTAATTTAGTGTTGTTATTATTTCAGCTTTCTTTACTGCTTTGACTATCATTGACTGATTATAGCAACTGTGCTTGGAGGCACATCTGAACACGTATGTTCTGGTTCAAATGGTTATTTTAACCGGACTGCGAGTGACATCAAATCAACAACTAAACACCAGACACAGCTTCAAAAAGAGACACATCCAACCCAACAAGCTCAATCAAATCACAAGGACAAAGAGAGAGTGTGAGCATTGGCACAGGAATTCCTGATCTTGGGGGAATTGGCAAGACCAACAGCAAGCAAGTGTATTACATATGGCGTGTCATTTTCACAGCTTCCACAAAGAGAACACAAAAAGTGTTATATCTCACTATGTAAGACTAATAAACAACAACCCAGACATGATGAATCTGTCTAACGCTGTGACAAAGACTTAAGGTAAACGGGACTCACAGAAGAATTGATATTTGAGCTTTAGAGTACAGCGTGATGAGCCACGGAGTCTGATCTGTGCAAAGACAGTAAATGAAGCCGTCCTCCCACTAATTCTATGAGGTGTCAGTCAGGAAACTGGTCTGCCAGGATGACTTTCAGCTCTAATCAAGCCAGATGGTTTCTTAACACTGAATAAATGAATTGATTGTATGTAGCACCTCTAACAAGGTTCATATTCTTCTACACATGGCACAAAGGTGGTCAGCATGAGAATAAGAGAGCTATGATGTGCTAAACCCAACGAGGTGCATATTGGATCTCGTCTGCCCCACTAACATTAATATGACTAACATCTTTGCAGTGTTTGTATCTGTTATGTTGACAAAGTGTTAGGACAAGGCCTTTGTCATCACAACTGTACACTGCTCAACCCTCAAGTGTTATCTTCTTTATGCTAAACCACTACACTTTATTACTATCATTAGATGGATCGCTGCACTTTTCTTTTGGTGTGAACTACTATCAATTATGCAGCCATCTTTCAATTATTGTATATTGTTAAAGCACCTGCTAATGAATTGTGAAACTACTGTGTTATGGTGTGATTTAACTGGGCAATAACCAGCTACTGTACACTAAGGCGCCTTTTTCAATTAGATCTGGGTGGTGATTTTTCAGTCATTAAGCACATTTGGTGATAGGATGTCCACCTTGCACTTACCCAAGGTGTTTCTGCAGTTGCTGTTAGCCAGTCGCATCAGGGCCCCAATGCAAAGCCACTGCTGCATGTAAGAGGACTCTGAGGACAACATGAGAGTACCCACTGTGATTTTCACTGGGGATTTTGATATTCACACCTGTACTAGGTGTTGTTTGGGAGTCTGATAAGCATGTGTGAAACCAGAGGGGTGACTGGCATGGGGACCTTATTTGAAGGGACAGATCTCTTCAGATATATGTATTGAACACAGTGCTGTTATTTTGTATTTTCATGTACAACAATAAGAGGGGACAAAGCTAATCAAGCACAGTGTATCTTAGATACGTGTGTCTAATTGAAGCTGCACATGGCCATATGGGTATGTGCGAAAAATAGAATTTCCAACAAGTACATAAGGATTAATGCGGCACATGGAAAAATAAAAGATTTCCAACATCATTGCCAGTCGTATAGTTAATGACCACATAGCTCGTAAACTGAAGAATTATCTCAAACCTAGTGCAACTATTCAGACATAATTCTTCTATGAAAGAAATATTACCAATCAGCGAATAAGGCAAAATAATTTTCAGTGTATGAAGATATCACAGACCTTATCATTACAGGATCAGAGGCTGAAAAACAAAGTGCATGAGAGTTGCTCCTCCTCTCTCTACATTGGTGATGTTCAGAGGCAGCCTGTTATTGGAGGTGTTAATTGGCAAATTCAGTACAAGTCAAGAGCATGTTCCCTGTCGTCCTTGCCCAGCAAGGCTAGGTCATTAAACCGAGAATGGATTCTTTCATGCTGTCTTAACCCTTGAATTGCAAGTTCCCATTCTGCAAACATCCCCATGCTCCAACCCACCCCCATGTGTCAAAAAGAAAAACAACCTACACTGATTTAACAGCGACAATAAAATAACAGGATGGTGACATCTTGAGAGCCAGACTTTCAGTCTTTACAATTATTTCAAATTGGCAGCCAAATGTCTTCAAAAAGTTCAGAAGTTTATTAATGTCCAACACGCCAACCCTCCCCAAGTAAACATTTAAAAGTAGTCTTCACCATGGTGGCTGAACAATGTGATTTTCAGAACAATGGCATCATCAAAACACTGATCAGTGCTTTTGCGTTCTGTGTATTGAACAAGCCTCTTATGCGCCTGAAATGTGAGCCTCCTTTGGGGTTCTGGGTGCGATATCACCACTGCCTCTGTCATCACTTGCTGTGACTGCCAAATCTCTGCTCCAGAAATCAGGGCTCTCAGACCAGCGCTGAAAGAAACACAATGGAGAGGGGCTGTTCTGAGACTTTGCACAGGCAGCGATAGCTTCAACACATTTAATCGAACACAAAGTCAGCTCCACCACTTCTGCACAGGGAGCACGAGGAGCCCAACGCATGGCAAGACAACTGTGAGGTGATACTCTCAGCTCACAACGCCATGAGAGTTGGCAGTCTCTCATGCCAACGGTGACCAGTGCACAGACAGTTGAATATGCTTCTCTCCTAAGTTGTTAATTATCTAAATGACATTGATGTGAAGAGGGCATTCTAGCCAGGTGACCTTAATCCACTTGCTATCTCTCTGTTTTATTTCCATTTGATTAAACCCTTTAACAATCTCTTTTTTTTCTCACTTGTGTTATATCTTTTTTTGACAATGGCACGATCTGATAAACATTGTTTAAATATTTAGAAGAGTAATTGTTGAAACTAATGACTCAGTGGAATGGTGTATCATGGCTACTGCAATTACAACCCAATTACAGGCTAATTAAGAAAAAGGTATGTTTGTTTAATAGGGTTCAGATATTTCTTATGTTATTGTATGTTTAAAATTATATTATATGCCATAAATGCTTGATATTAATTAAAGTCAGTATGTAAATCTAATCCAATCCAAAAAAGAAAGCAAACAGAATTACTGTGGAGAGGTATGGGGCAATACTACAAGCTATTTTTCAAGTCATGCATTTTGAAGTTTGGTAATCTGGTGGAATTTAAGACACAAATAATCTACAAAGCAAGAAAAAATTTACTTCCTGGTAACACCCAAAAAATGTGCAAGATAAGACAAGCATGCCTTAGAAAACCAATAACAATGTCACCATTAGCGAAAGTTACATTCCTGTTCCTCATTTCTGTACCTTGCACACACAAAAAAATGTAAATCTTTGTAAATTGGTTTGAATACAGTGTTTCTTCAAATAAATATTAACTCTTCAGTCATAACCCATCTCTCTTTATGTCTCTGTCTCTAGAACATTTTCTATATCTTGCTAGAAAGTAAATTATTTCCGGCTTTGTTTTTTGCTCAAAACAGACATTCACAGCTGTGTTCTTCATCTTTAAACATTATTGTTGTGTAGTGGCCCTGTGTGTAGACATTATATGACTTCACCCTGAAAACAGCTGGATATAAATAACTAAGACATATAAGACGATGACCCCCTGAGAAATGTTGATCCATACAGTATGTGTAGCATACATATAAATCGGTTCCGTGTGTACATATTAAATTTGATTCAATAATAATGTTGAATCCTATTTGTATTTTTTTTTTAATTTTGCAATACATGAACTCCCTACAACTTCAAAACAGATGCCAATTACAGCATCTCTTCTAAAAATATGTTTTCATTCTTAAAAATGTGATTTTAAAGTGGTGTGTTATTTTCTATCTGATGTTTACATAATCAGTTTGTGTTCCCTTTATTACTGATCTATTGCTTTTTCCTATTTGCTCATTATTTACTTGTATTCATATTTTACTGTTATTTAATTTTAGGTCAATTTGCATTTATAAACAGAAGGTGTTTTTCACATGTCATGGAAATGCGGGTACATGGGGGGCATTTGAATTATACTGTCACTGTCTAAAATCTCAAAACCAATTTTACTGATTGCCATTGATTATTTAAACTTTTAATGACATGAACAATATATCTTGCTTTACATATGGTAACCAATTATTCCACTCCATCCACTTAAAAACACTGATACATTCAGCTCATGTTGCATTAACACGATAATAACACAGATATCGGCCTTTACATAGGATAACCTACAAGTTCAAATAAGCAATGGGAGAGTGCCAACCCATATATACTGTGTGTCAGTTTCCTCCCTCTCCTTTCTACTTGGAAATGACTGTGGTCCCCTGAAGCCGGTGACTTCCCTGTCTCCCCGAACTATCTGCAGCACCGACTGGTGGTGCACAAGCACTGCTGATTAGCATGCAGTAATGATGGTGAGCTGGGCTCCATTGTTCTAACACCTCCCCTCTCCTCCGCACCAATCTGTCACCATTCAGTGGGCTAGAGCTGCCTCAAATGCTTCTCTCCACAAATGAGATGGATAATTAGTTGCCCCTCACGAATGCTGCACTCTTCTCACCCCTGATTGCTTTCACCTTCTTGCTCCTGGCAATTTTGACACCTTGTAATCAGCCTGCTACTTCTCCGTGTCAATCCATATCTTCCTCCCTTTTTGTCCTCTTTCATTTTTATATATATATATATATATATTTATATATATATATCTTAAATCTCTTTCAAATCTGCTGCCTGTAATCATAAATGTCCCAAGGATAAGGATGGCACATCAGACCAGACAATGCCAATAACCATGTCTTAAAGCTAACATGGACTTTTCTAAAACAGCTCAAATTCATGTATACACATAAGCAAGTAAAGATACAGTGCAGTGTACAAAAATACACACAAAAAAATCCTAGCTGTCAGTACAAGTTTCCTCTTCCAAATAACAATGAATGACAACATAATTATGAGCAAGCAGCTGTTCATGATCCCAGAGAGAAAAGCATGCAGGCTGCACAATGTTCAACTCTTCACAGATTAACCAGAGAGGATCATTAGGGATATGTATTTGCCAGAAAAATGTGAATAAATTCTCCCCTCAGTGTCCGTGTCGAGATGTGAAATGTAAAATGATGTGGTTTATGTCACTCTAAAATAAACATCTCACACTTGGCACATCATATTTGATCAATACGTATTATTCACCTTAGTAAATACACCAAGTATGATCACTCTTTTCCTTCATGTACATAATAAGTTGTGTTTTAGCAGTGTTTTAGAGACACTTCTGCTGTTCTCCATCTTAATTACTCATTAGTTGGGGAGATTTGAGCTATTTATGAAACACAGCGAAATGCACAGTGCCAAATATCAGTTGAGGTTGAAATAACAAATCAATCAGCCTATTACACAGTATTTGAGTAGTTTTGAGTATTAGAAATGATTTATAATACCCAACACTTGTGAAGAAGGAAAAAAAGGTTGTTTGCAGACTTCACACCACACTCATCTACACTATACCTGGTGTTACCAGCCCATAGCTGAAGGGCTGCAAGGTCCTCTCTGTTCAACAAAGTGTTGAACACGCGCTGTGTCTCCATTTCCTCAAATGCTGTCAGATTGAATAGTGAAAGTTACTGCAATTGTTTCGCAAAGGTGTGAATAAATATTGCCGAAGTCAAAAGCTGGTGCTGCTGTTTAAAAGAATCCACAATTATTTACATGTACATGTATATTAATAATGAAATCTGCACATGTAGAATGTCTTATGTTATCACGTTGTAAAGCATTACGCCATATCATGTTATTCATCCATTAAACTAGGTAAATGCATAAGAATAACTATGTCAAAACGTAAAACCATTAGTAGTAGCAGGGTAATTGGGCATCTAATTGAAAATTGTTATTAGTGCCTAATGTTATATTTCTATCTGCGAAAGCCAATTTCAATGAACATATGGCAAACTAACTTTTTAACTGATTTAAAAGTTGTACATCTTTCCAGTTCTGCGTTAAGGATGACGCACAGCTGTTTCAAATTATCCTGGTGCATGCATACGACCTGGAAGAGCGCTGGGAATTCATGTGAAAATACTGCTAATCAACATGTCCAGCAATCTAGAAAACATTTGAGTGATTTGATGAATATTTTTAGCATTTATAATACACAACATATGCAGGTGTTATGTGAGCTATAAAATCCTGACGCCAACCTAAAGAAAAAAGGCAAAAGGTGTCTATTTCACTAGCAAGAATTGCATTATTGCGATTTTCTATTTAAAATTATGATGATGCAGGAAATTATTAATGCAGATTGTGTTTTAAAATAAAATGTATAAACATATTAAAGAAACTTACACTTACACAACATATGTTATATTTGCACGCTGAAAACGATTCAAATGATAAAAATGTTGCAAGAGTAAATGTTGATTTTATTTGCTCATATATACCATATTATGCATCATTGTCACTTATTACTAGAGTAAAATCTCAGCACAGTATTAGAAAAATATAATGGGGGAGAAACTGTACCATTCAATTCTTCAACATTAAATAAATGGATTCAAGTCTTATTGCAGTGTCATTTCAAATCCAGTACAGCGCATGTACTTCATGGTAGGTAGGACAAGACCATGAACCATGAATACAGTAAGTCTAGGTGTATTTGAGGCCTTGGCCCGTCAGTCTTTGCTCCCACTGTCAATTCTCCGCTTCATTCTTAGCAGAGAAATGCGAATAGAGGTGGCTGTTCATTTGGTCCTTAGGAACCACAGCGTGGCAGAAAGCGCATTTATCAGGAGGACTGCTGCTCTGAGGCGCCACCAGCTCTGTCCCCACGTCAACTGCATCACACAGCTCAGGGCTCCAGAGAGGCTGCAGAGCAGGATGAATCAAAGACAACAATATATTATTCATACACTAAACAATCCTTACACTCACTCTATTAAAGCATGCTGGACCAGTATCTGTTACTTTAAGGAATACAAGAACATGTCTTCTGTCAACCCAATAGTATGAACAAGGCTAAAAGCTGTTCTCAAATGTTAAATTATCTTACTATTTATGAGGTCATCCATGCTATCAAAATGTTCATGCCTACTATAAATGCATGTGCTGATGTAATCCAGGGAAAGAATCATATTATGAAAAACTGGACCAACTTTCTGATCTTACTGCATGTCATTCACAATTTTTATTAGGCATTTATACAAATCAGCAAATAAAATCCCACTTAGCCATCATACTTGTTTCATCAGATACTGACACTGTAATGTGCTTCCATCTGGCTCACACTTTGCAGCAAATATGCCAAATATAACCAGAGCATCCATGCTTAAGTAAAAAAAGAATCAGCACTCATTACACAGTAATGCGTTTCGAGTTTAAGCCAAGGGGATTTTTTTTTTTTTTTTTTTTGGACTTCACACTGTTTCACTCCTCCATTAGCAAAGACCAATCAGAAACTGATAATTTGCTACTAGTTTTCTCAGACCTTCTCCTGTGATTCTCACCTGCTGGGGTCCCCGTACACTTTCCTGGGAGAGCGAAGATGATGTTGAGTGGGAGGAGAATGTAGGGTAGACAAAAGGCATGGGCAGTTCCACGGGCTCCTCCTCTGTAACTGCGGAGGGGATGCTACTGAGAGGCCGCTTCATGGGCAGAGCAATGTGTCTCTCTGGGGTACTGTTCAGGAAGTCATATTCACTGTCCGCAGAGGGCGGGAATTTGACACTGAGTTTGGTGAGAGAGTCTACCAAGTCCCTGTCCTCAGGACTGGCGCCGCGAGATGCCAGAGATGTAGGCGGGAGTGGGATCTCCACTGCTGACCTTAGTGCTGAGGAAAAGGGTGTCTCTGCCTCTGCTGTACGGTCTGTGCACTGGATAGGCATGGAGAACTGCTGATCTGGAGAAAAAAACAATTGAAATTTACAGTTTTTCTGTTCAGTAAACATGTTCATGTATTGCAGTCCAGCTTAGAGAATATTTGAGGCTGGTACTGATTTGAGATGTTGCACACTTCTTAAAAAATCTCAAAAACATTTGAATGTCCTTTCAAATATGTAATACAGAAAACATTCATTTTACTTATTATATGAACATTTATGTTATTAATTTTACAGCTAGT
The DNA here is from genome assembly GCF_027409825.1 of Scomber japonicus. NCBI lineage: Eukaryota > Metazoa > Chordata > Actinopteri > Scombriformes > Scombridae > Scomber > Scomber japonicus. Next base: position 17,045,560 of record NC_070588.1, read on the forward strand.
CTACAGAGGCAACACTGTGCATTTGTCAGTGGAATTAGTATTTATGAGGTGGCCAGTCATGGTTCAAAAGGGCATTCATGTACAATCCTAGTTAAGGTGCTGCTATCTAATTTTTTTTAAAGAAACAAAGCAAAAGCTTGTGAACTGACAAGTGACATATACAAACATATTTAAATTAAGCACTTTTTTTTAGATAACTGAATTAAGAAAATAACAGTATTTCAGTTCAGGCCTTGCAAAACGACTATAAATACTTTATTAATATAGAAAATATTAATATTACCATTTGCTGTATCATTTCCCCCATGGAATCTTTTTAGGTGATCTTTTTGTCGTCTGGTTAGAGACTGAATCTGCCGGAATTTCCCTTGAATTGCCTCAAATGCATCCAGCATGTCCTGACTGACAAACAAATAGATAAAGAGTAAGAAAAATAATGCAAACTTTAATTGTAATGTTCATGTTTTGTTTTGTTTTTTAAAAAAGTCTTTGTGCAAGGAGAGACACATACTAGTCAACGCTGCTGTTGACTGGCATAATAGGAGCAACAGCAACAGTGCCCATATTCTCCTGAAAAAAGACACATTACATTTATAGTGATCATTAGCAAAAATATCCGAGGGCATATTGTAAGTACATCTTCAATTTTATTCATACAGTACAAATATCAGTCCACTGGTGGAAAATGTTGTCTGACTGTAATAATAACAGTAAAGCTCAAGTTGCTGAACTGTGTAGGGATATTATCCTCTAGCACCATCTGCTGAAGTAAAAGTGGATACATCTTTTGTGTAGAGTAAAACAGAGAGTGGATACTTTCATAGCACCAAGTTCCCCTTAAATGCATGATAAATTTATGAAAACATATTGACATTCCCTTTTTATTAATGCAAACCCCTGAACAAGAACAGAAATCCTATAATTTGTCATGAAATCATCCTCAAACTACCTTTGAACTGTGTAAACAAGGGTTAGAAAAACTAGAGTAGTGTAGTTGACTTGAGTTGTACAGCCAGGTAGTTACAGAGACAAAAGAAGGAAGTGATTTAAATGATGATGCTAACATCCCTACAGTCACAAGGACAATGGTCAAAGTTGTCTGACAGTACGGATAGATCACACACAGTCCATATAAGAGTCACTTCTACAATTGTTGGATAATGGAACAGTGTCCACATTTGACGTCCTTGTTGACACGAGTGCAGTAAATTCAAGCAGAACTGCTATCAATATATGTGTGTGTGTGTGCGTGCATGTGCATGTGCATGCATGTGTGTCTGCCTGTCTGTCTGTCTGTCTGTCATAGCCTACTGTCTGGGACAAATTTCAGACTAAGGACCAGTTAATTGGGGTAAAAAAGCTGGGGTTTTTTTTAGTCAGTGGTTAAGGTTAGGGTTAGGCAAGTGGTGGTGATGGTTAGGGTTAAGCGCCAGGAAATGAATGCAGGTCTATGCAATGTCCCCAAAAGTGACCTAAGTAAAAGTGTGTGTGTGTGTGTGAGGGAGAGAGAGAGAGAGAGAGAGAGAGAGAGAGAGAGAGAGAGAGAGAGAGAGAGAGAGAGAGAGAGAGAGAGACAGAGAGAGAGAGAGAGAGAGAGAGAGAGAGAGAGGAAGCTCTATGTACTGTATGCTCATGCATAATTTGTAAGAATGAAAAACAAAGTTCTGGAGCTATTATATTGTAGTTTCCACATAGATGCAGATGTAGACAGATCACACTATTAGCACAGTGAACATACCGGGTACTGTGTTTTCCTATAAGTGCTGGCCCCATCAACGAGATGGTTGCAAGGCTCACATTTCATCTCTCCTTAGAATCCAAAAGAGTGCAAATTAACAGTATGTACATAGATGCTAGATGAAACACATTCAGTGTAATGCATTCTTATCTGAAGTATGACACTCCATCACAATTTGTTGATAATGCAATTCATAAGAGTAAGAGTACATTATCTTGTCAGCATACAATGTGAGCAGAGTTCATCTGGCACAACTCACTAACCTGATGGTTTCCTTGTTGCTGACAACTGAGCTTCAAGTAATGAAATCAACTGCTGCTGGTCGTCTATCTGCTTTTGAAGTTTTTGAGTGTATTGCTCATAATATTCAGTCTGTAAAAATGAGGTTTCCATTATTTTTCTAGCAAGAATATCTGCAATCTGGTCTATGCCCATACATCTGTGCATGTCACATTTTCATATAAACGTATGAGTAATTAGCATGTTGTTTAAAAAAAACAAAAAACATTTATTGCCATTTGACTGTAACAGACATAAAACGAGTAAACACACTTACATTACGTCAATTACAAAACCTGTCCTGTAGTACTGGCATTGCAAAGTAATTTGTCTAATTACTTGTGCTATGTTGCTAAGATTTGGCTCATTTCACACAATGTTTGAAAAGCAGATCTCTTCGTGTCGTTACCATTTGCTGTAGCTGTTTTTTAGCATTGTCCTTTTCAATGGAGACCTGGCGATAAGCTTCAAAAGCTTTGTTGAGCTGGTCTCCAATGTTCCTTTCCATGCCGTGTGCTCCACAATCATCACTGACAGAGCAGACATGAGCCCTATGAGTGAAGGCACAGTCAATGTTTTAAAACATGACAAGAATTCATTCCAAAAGAAACACAGTCCCTAAGACAATATTTTTTAAAGGAAAAAAGCATGCTTGTGTTAAAATGTACTGCATGCACATACAGTGTTCAAACTGCATTTACACCCTTTACAATAATAAACAGAAAGTTACTAAATCCTTAAAGTGGTGCCAAATTATTTGGTTGATTTATGTAAACAAGTGACGCAATGGCAAAATTGTACCAACATTGAGTAAACATATTTCCTAATCTTTACTCACTAGAATATTGGCAGCTGGATTATCAGTTTTTGTGCAAAAGCCAACTTGTATTCACATATAAATATTCACATTTTAAGGTTTTCTGAGAAAAATTAAGAGATGAAGATGCTGATGAGCTATTGAAAAGATGTCAAATAAATCCAAGTTACTCATGCATCTACAACCTCTTGTCCTGCAAGTGTAATAACTCTGAACAAAGTTATCCTTACTGGGTCTTTAAATACAGTATTTTCTTGTCTAATATAACCACTGTTATTCAGAAAACCTTTGAGCAATTTTGAGGCAGTTGCAGCTCCATAGCTACTTTCTCTTGAATCAGTTAACATGAACAAGAAATATGCTGTTATCACCCAACGCTGCTGTTCATTAACTGTTGATCAATCTACATAATTCATGCCATAGTAGCACAGTAGCTGTCAGTGATACCAGGCAACGCACCAGTAAAGACATAGCAAGGCTGAAAGACTGACTTAGAAAAGGACTTTGAGTCTGGCGTCTGAGCCGTGTGAGACACTAGTGTAGCATTATTAAAGTGTCGTCCAATACGTAATCAACACAGTTCCGTATTCTGTAAACTGTAACTGGCTAGTTAGCAGCATAGCCCATTCAACCGGTGAATAAAGTGACCCAACATCAACTCTATATATCAGCTTACAACTCAGGCTCCTCTTACCTTCATTCGAGTAACGCTTAAAGTTGAATTTAATTGTGTTGACACCGCCGCCAGCTTCGTCGCCTGGTTTAATCTTCCGAGGCGAAGTTACGAAGCGCTAGAGAGGATATGGCAATGTATGTTTTACATAGCCTCTGTGAGTTGGGAACTTCCCTCGGGGAATCCCCCTGCTCTGTGGACTTCCGCCTTTACTCGATCATAGCCAATCAGCGCGCAGCTCTGAGGAGCGCAGGGTGGTTAGCTGGTTGAGGGTTCTTCCAGCTCGACGTCTGCAAACGACTGCTGTGCGAAAAGCTGTCCCACAAACTACACTCACTTTACTCTCCAACTGTTTTCTGTCTGTCTACATTATGTCACATCCACTTCTAGCTCAGCTTGCCTTGTCTTATTAAAAAACAACATCCACATGCAAAAAGAAGATCAGATATACAAGAAAAACAAGGCAATATAAAAATATCTTCTTAAACCTGCGAAGTGAGCACACTGCAACTCCAATTGTGTGTCTGTTGGGTTTTTGTAATTTTATTGGCCTGCACAACTATATCAACTAGGTACAAGATTATTCTAGTAATAATGTAGTCCTATCTTGTATAGGGGATCTGTCAACTGAAATCTTTATTATTTGTTTGTTTGTGCTGTGTTCCTATATGTTTCATCAAACTGTCACTAACTAACTAACTAATTGACACAAATGGGACATGTGTTGCTCTGTGTTGTGTGCACTGTTTGACTGCAACTTGTAGACTTTGTTAAGCCATGCTAATCAATCAAACAAGGGGTTTATGAGCTGTAACTAATGGTTAACAAATATATTATTAATGATTTATAGATCAGTAACTAACCCTTATATAAAAGTAAAATATACTGAAAATGATAATTAGCATAAATGGCAAACAGTATTCACTGGCTTCTGTTTCTAAATTGTCAAAACATTACGTTCTTAGTTCTCTATGATAGTTAACTTAATATATTTTGGTTAAAACTGCCAAAACAAGTCATATGAAGAAATCACAGAGGACTATGGTAAATTGTGATGGCATTTCTTGCTATTTGCTGAGATTTAATCTTTGCTTTCATCTATATTCAGAAAGGTGGAGTCAATAGCAACTTGTTGTAGAAAGATGTTGCACCTTCTGGATATACCATGGCACAGATGGCTGAAAGTCTTCACAGACATTTTGTTTAATCTCTACTCATCATTCAGGGATGAAACTGCAACCAAAAGGCTTACCTATAGACAAGTTAATACACCTGCCACCATACAATCGATTACCAAAGAGACATCAGCTTGTAATAACAGCACAAGCTACACCGTCAAACACGTGAGATATACCATACAGTATATTGGATTTGAAAAGATGTATAATAAATGAATGAATACATTATTTATTTATTTATTTTTAAATACACAGTGACACTTACCCTGGCAGTTCAACAGACAACCAGTATACAGAGGTGTGCTTTGTTTATCTACGGTGCTCTCTGAAGATATCAAAAAAGGTGATGTGTGGTCACAGAGTTAACTGCATGGGATGAAGTTCTTGTGTTGAGGCCAACACTCAGTTCAGGCCTCAGTACATTCCTTCCAATGCATTTATGCCACCTCTTCAGAGTCAAAATTATGAAATCCCCGATAAGTGAGAACTGTGAATTTTCTTATCTCAGTTGTCATTGTAAAATGAGTGGCAGTTTTTTTTTTTTACAAAGAAACAAAGACTCATACATTAATACTTGATTTACCCCCCCACAATGATCAGTTTCAGTCACAGTATTTTCTTTCTTGCTTTTGTTTTGCTGGGTTCTTTTCACTTCATTTAAAAGCCATCATCATAAAACATTTTATTTTAAGTAAATTATTACATTATTTGTATCTCCCACCACCACAATAATAAAATCTGATTAAACAACACAACAATACAGCTTAATTACATTTTCCCATGTATAAAGACATTTTTTGCAGCATGAATACACAGTAGTAATGAATAATTCAGTGTTTTGCCTCGTGAAGTTTGTATATTTTGAAACATGGTAGCTGCCCTCTGCATCCCCTACTGTTTACCGCCTTTACATTTCCCCAAACCCCAACTGTTTTATGTAGAGGTATGACTGCACATGATTAAAGTTCATATATATCCTCTGTATAACCTGTGACCTTAACTAAATGCACCCATGTCCCAGACTGCAATGTGTTCTGTGGCGATAGCTTTGTCTCCCCAACAAGGCTCACACCGAGAAATACCAGTAACACAAAAAAAACTCACCAGTAGATGGCAGCTAAGAGTGACTCAGTGAAATATAGTATCTTCTAAACATGTTACAGTGACTAATGTCACTTCTCTAACTTTTGATACATAGTGGTGATGTGCCACTTAACTATAAAATTAAATGAAATAAGTCATAGAAACATGTCAGTAAAAGAGCAGTTTAACAATCAACTTCATAATAAAATATGTGTGACCTTTAAATAAAAGTTTTTTGGGGTTTTTTTTTGCATGTCAATATTTTAACAAAAGTGATGAAGTGTTATAATTTACTGCAATTGTCATAGAGATATATTTTCATATATATTTCCAAACAGCTCATCTTGCATCAAATTGTGCTGGTGATGCATTTAAACTACAATACAGAACTTTTCCTATTTTCATGTGCGTCTCTCTGGATATTTTTCCATATTTCATTACCTAACTGTCTAACACGGCTGTCTGTTACCTAACCTTGGCCTGAGGGTGCAGATGCTGGAATTTTTGATTGACACATTTATTTCCTCTCTGGGAAAGAAATCCGGTAAAGGTTCAACTTTTGTGCTACGCTGATACTATATGGAAACAAAATTGGAAACAGTTGATATTTCTTGGCTAAATGCATAAATTCATATTTCTTGTTTAAATGCACTCAAAACAGCTCACACATTTTCTTTGGGTTTTAAATTGTTATACATTAGTGGGTATGTGTTAGGTTAAATTGGTCTTTAAATCATTTAATAAAGAACTGTCTTCTACAAAGGACAGAACAGGATAAGTGGATGAGCATTTCTTGTCTCCATCATCAGTCTGGGTATGAATTAGTGGTCTGCAGATCTTTGTATGGCCGGTCCAGCACAGTGGGGCGCCAGTGGCCTGGCTCCTCCGTGGATCGTTTTCCTAGCGTCTTTCCACAAAGGTTGTCATCTATGACCCTCACTGACATTCCAACGTCAACCTCTACTCATGCTGAGAATGACTTACACACAAACAACCCCAATTCAGTTTTTTAAAACCCCCAAATTCCTTCAGGCAAGAGAACAGCAGGCCATTTCAAGGGTTTCACATATTTTTCATGACTGCTTTGAACTCTCGATTTATGGCAATCTGACATAACCATTTTCTTGTGGTTCTGGTAAAAAATAAATGTCATTCATACTGTGGTATACTGATAAGCGATGATTTGATCATTGAGCATTGGGTGAGGCATATGAGTCATTTCATTCACCTCGAGCCCCATCATGTTGTTTTTTTCTTTCTGTTCAATCCTCAATCCTCTCTTTGTTCATTCTTTCCTGAGCAGGAAATTCTATTACCCATGGGCGGCTGCTCTGGATATTTATATGTTCCCAAAAAAAACAACCAGAAAATCAGATTGAAGGAAAATATAAAATATTTCTGCTATGCACTCTTTATCACGTCATGGCTTGGTAAGAGTAAACCAGACAAAGAAAAGTGTATAGTTGATGAGACAGATTTATGAATACTCTGTTCTCTTTCATGTGGCGATCTGCTGTGTTTGATCTCTCTGTCTCTTTTTCTTTTTCTTTCTGTCTTTCAAAGAACTTGATGTTTTTCCTTTACTCTTGTGTGACTCATCAATAATGATTCTCTGCAGCTCCACAACACATTAATGTAATCTAAAACACTTAGGCTGAATGGCGTATATATGTGTCATCACCTATCTCACATTTCACAGCGAAGCATTTCCGTCAACAATGTGCATTTCCTGTATTGTGATACCGCAGTATATTAGCACTTCAATGACCTCATAAATGCTGATGAAAAGAAGAGGAAGCATAAGCTCGGTGCTTTCCGTTCATTATAAACCATTACATAGGCGTGTAATCAATTACTGTTACTGTTGTGGGGCCACTTAAAACTGATAGTCAACGTACGCAATTAAGTGAGCAGATAAATGTTTTTCTGTTGAGAAATGAGCCTCCGAAAGTGACTTTTGTCTAATACCCTGACATCAGCACTTACAAGGGACATCCGTGGTGCAGAGGGCCCTCGTAAATTTGACCAGAAATGATCTCTGGGGAGATGTCTGTGTCCTTTTTCAGCATCATCAAGCTTACCCTGGAGAAGGCATCTGTGGGGTCAGATGTGGGTTTTTGCCCTTTGCCTATTATAGGACATTGCAGCATGTGGTGCAGCATTTAATGATCTGTGCCCTCAATTTCCACAATTGGCAGGTTGAGTAGATTAATTTTATGCACAGTACCGTGGTGGATCAACTGATGTCATCATCTAAGGCTGTATTCCCCAGACAAGCAATCCCATTGTTGTTTGCAACATGTCAGGAGGTCCTGTTCTAGACACGCATCACACCAGAGCCTGGATTGAGCTCAGTGGTAAATCCTGAGCCATTGAAGGATCCATCCATGTTTCCTCCATGTCTAGGAAAATAAACAATCTGCTGTAGGTCTGCAGAACTGCTAGATCAGACAGAGGGCAGAGCTGAGGACTCTGGCATGCTGGGGGAGGAGTAGAGGGGAGGAATGCAGAGGGAAACACACAGATCAGATTTCAGGAGCCCAGAGAGAGGTTGAGAAGAATGGAGCGAAACCACACCATCAAAAGACCCACAAACTATAAATTTAAGAGGGAAAAAATGGAAATAAATATTTCTTCTTTGCCCTTTTACACATTGTCTTCATTGATGTTTGCATCAAGCATGGTAGCATGCAATTCATTAATCTGAATTTCACTGTCAAAACAAGTTATCTCACTGTGAAGGGATGCAATCTGGGTATTTTCAGGAATAAATAAAAACAAGATATGTACAGCAGTGCTGCCTTCAAGATGTCAGAGCAGACCAGAGAGCCACTTTGGTTTCCTTGTGAAGTTAAAGCTGCACACAATGTTGTTTTGGTTTAGGCTGTGGCCTCAAGGGCTTCCTGCTATTTGAGGAGGATGGCGTGGGGATGAGTATGTTGAGAAATTGCAAGAACAGTCTGTAGTTATGACAATTTTAGACCATTAGTCATTATATTCACAATCTTTTATGGTGTGAGCTGTCCTGGACTCCTGTATGCTCTTCTATGCTTATTGATTTTTTATATTCCAATTTCCAGAGTGTTCTAGGAACATGCAATGCATATATGAAGTGAATATTTTGTATGCAATCACCATCATACCTAAATAAGATATTGGTCTTAATAGTTTTCTATCTATGCAGACATACTGCAGAGACCTTCCTGCACGCTTACAGAATTTCCTGATTGATAGTGAAAGGAAGTACTCTCCCTGTTCCTGTTACATAAGCACTAAACCACAAACCTTTCATTGAACTAAATGCAGTTAACTTATATGAAAGGTAAAGAGCATCAGCCAAACCTATTTTAACATCTTGAATATCTCTTTGTCTTCTAAAGAACTGGTTAACTATATTCATTTAAAACTAAATGTAAGCTAAGTTTAAAACTTATTCTATTTATCATATTGTAAATGCAAATGTTTCATTTTTGCTCAAATGTAGTTATATTTTAGCCTGTTTAATGTTATGTAACTGCTCAGTTTGTGTAACAGATGTGAACAGTCCAACACCCCCAAAAATGTGAGCCAACGATATATGCCTGGTTGTCCTTAAACACTTGCATTGATTTCTAATTTGTCAGCATAAGATAAGATGGTTCAGTTGCCAGCACAAAATCAATGGTCATGTGTGTTTCCCACAGAGTGTGATGGGAATATTTGAATAGCATAGAATAGTATTTCTGTCTTCATAGAAATGGTTGGAAATAATCAACTCTCTAATATCCACAAAACCACAGTGTGACTTGTTGCCTGTATCTTATCAGGGAATGGGTGGACTTGATGAAGCATGTGGGATGTTTACAATTGGCTGACTGTATATGGATTTCATCCCTGTAATCTATACAAACACAGTGTGCTGGATTCTTGTTGTTCAGGACATGTCCTGACTAACCACCAAGTGCAAGTTTGCATCTGTTGATTTTGCAAATGCCCTAAATTATTTTCAGAACTGAGAATATTATAGGATCAGACTATAAGATAATAGCCTCATTGTTTTGTAGGGTAAAATAGTACAAATGTCAGGGTAGATGGAATAAAACAGATGAAGTGAAAGGGAATATAAGGTTAGGAGAAAAGTCTCCAGCTGACCAGCAAGCATTTCGATTCACATAAAGAGATCTCTGCTGCTCTTCCTACTTAAGCTCATGAAAATCAGCAGGAGTCTCAAAGGGAAACTTTGTATTTATCAACCTGAACCTTATTTTCCCACCTCTTTGTGTCTAAGTGACTAATGGGGACAGCAATTTTTGAAATTGGTTCAGTATTCAGGCGGCAATGTAATCCAGCAGGGCAATAACACCCTGCCAGTGTACATCCACTAAAAGTGCTTTTTCCACTGACAGGCTCAGATTGTTATTACAAGTGTCTCACCAACATAATGGAAAGGACCATACAGAGAAATTAAATGTTTTTCTTTACCTTTCACTTGTTTGTTATTGCGTCAAACTAAGTCTCACACAAGGGGAATTCCAAGAGAAGTTTGTTGTCTTCGAGTACAGGGAGCGTATAGCTTAATATTTTCCCCGTCAGATTAGATTGAGGCCTGTTCCGGGGCTGTTGGCTGATGTGTTGTCACTCAATACTTAACCAATTTAAAAAACTGTTGTCCGCATTAGTCACTTTGACACAAAAAGATGGGAAAACAGGGTGCAGGTAGGCAATTTCCAACCAACTCAACAAGAAACACAGACCATACATTCACACTATTAGTTATCTATTATTAAACTAGTGAAAATCATGTTTGTAACCCTAACCCTAAACCATGTTTTCATCTTCCTGAATATGAGTATTTTGGGGCATAATGATCATAAATAGTGTTTCTGGAGTATAGATGATGCTGATTTTATTCAATATGTATAAATCAATTGAGAAATGTATGCTGTAGATATACATTGTTCAGAAAGAAGTAGTATGTAGTAGTAGAAATGTAGCCCAACTTGACAAAGTGACAAAACAAAAATAACACTTTTTTTGTAGGAAAATGCTTATGGATCAGTTTTGTCGGTGGAACTATGATCATATTTTGGTAATAGTTGATGTTCTCCACCAAACCCAACTAAGAATTGTTGTGAACATGAACACATTAACTTCAATGGTAAGCATGTGTACAATGGCATTATGCTGAGGCTGAACAGCACTATACAATGTTTACAATAAAGTTTGGAGAGTTGCCTGGCAGCAGAATGTACACAATGAAATAGCCCAGTGGTGCTGCTCTTTATGTCAGCGTCAGGCCTGAAAGAACTGCCTTTGTACACATATGACGCTCATTCTCGGGACGTCTGACATGAGTAAAATGAGGGCCGAGCTCCATGATGAAAACTTTCCTGCTGTTGTCAAGTATTTCCTGTCATTGATTAGAAAAGCTTCAGGAAAGCCTCAAATAAATGTGGAAAAATGTCAGTGACTTATATGAATAAAACTGCCTTATTATACAAATGTCTGTGTGTGTGTGTGTGTGTGTGTGTGTGTGTGTGTGTGTGAGGACAATTTCAAGACATGACGTTGAAAAAGAAGACTATAAATGCAAAACAAAGTAGTGTTGGGGATGAATGAAACTGAATTACCATTTATTGTCAAAGCTTTAGTGTGTCTTTTCTTTGAGATAACAAAACATTTCATAATTTAATCAAACATTTAATACAATTGATATACTAATGTTGTATAATCCTCATAACTGTAGGGTTTTTTTTCAACAAGACACCTAACAGATAAATACTATATCAGAGTTCAATGGACTTGTGCTAATTATGACATACAGTGGTTGCATCCAAAATCCAAAACATCAATGAGATCACTGATATTCAAATCATCCACTGCTACAATCCAACACAGATCCTGGTAAAAAGGCTATTAGAGACCATCCAGTCATTTCAACCATTCACTCTAATGTATGACTTAGTTATTGGTCATTTAAAAGAAAAAAAGGTTCAGTTGCTCATTCTTACATGGAACTAGTAGACCCATTCAGTTTTGGATAACTGAGCAGTGTTGTCATGAACACCACCCCCACACCAGTTTCCTCAATTAAAGACCTGAGTTGTGAATGTGGTCTTTTTTTCCCTGTGTGACACACACACACGTAGGCACTCACAGCTCTCTTTTGTGGTATATTTACAGTCAAGACTCAGGGGAAATGAATCTGCTGCTGCCAAAGAGGGGTTACATGCCCCAACCCAACCCAACCTTTATATCCAGGCGGGAAGGTACAGGGCTGTTACTAAAAGCTTCCTGGGGATGTTAAAACTCTGTGCAGCACTGATTATGTCTGTGCCACTTCTCAGTAATCTGACACACAGAGGAAGTGAAAAGAAATGTCTCTCTGCCTTTCACAAACTGAGCTGACTGTAGTTGATGTTATTGTGAGGACAAAGAGCAACACTTTCTTCATATATAGTGTTTGCTGGTAGTGAAAAAGAGAGTTTATTTCATTTGTTCATAATGTCCTGAAATAACCTCACTCTATTTCCTTTGGAAATACCCAGTGTGCGAGAGTGAGCTTGTATACGTGTGTCATTGTGTATGGGTTTGTCTCTTAATGATCTTGTAGTATTAGCAGGTTTGTGCCTGTTTGAGTGATTACATTACGTATTTGCTAAACCTGCATCTGTAATTGAAGGAAATTCTGGGGAATGGCACACTCCCTGGATATCTATTTGTTCCTCTACTGGCAAAAGCAGCAATTTCATATCAAAGCAACCTGCTTCAAGTTATCTGATGGTATTGTACAAATTGCAGTCTTTACATTTAAGTGTGATATTAATTCCAAGTCTAGTTTGTGTTATGGAACCCAGTGAATCCATAATTTCATTCATTTTAATTATGGCTAAAACTGTTAAAATCTCAAAATGAGTCTATCTGTATATTATCGTGCTACACAAGCACAAAGATTACAGACAACCTGTGCTTTATCTATTTCATAAATGGTGGCGGTTAATTTGCTCCAACCCTGCCCCCCTTTTAGTACTCTGAGAAGAGTGCTGAATCAGACCTCTCTCCTTTCCTCTAATGCTGACCCATTGACTCCTGTTGGCCTGGTGAACTACTCTATGTGCTCTCCTGGTGACCTCAGGGTTCATTTAGGGAAGATGTATCGTATATCACACCTACTGTATGTGTTTTCTAGTTATTATCACAGTATGTGTGGTTCGATGAGTTAGTGAACAATACCATGCAGATAAAATATCTAATTTGGGTGATATCTGTCTTATTCCGTCTCGTTGTAGTCTCTAGTGATGCAAAACAGCTGCTATCCAAACTGAAATCATGAGACTATAAAGGTAGAACAAGACAGTGTTTGTAGCATGATGCTTGTACCTTGCTGAAGGTCAGACTTAATTCACATTTTGCCACCAGTGTTGGTTTTCCAATCAGCGGGTGACAGTGGTGGGTAGATTGCTTTTGATTTATAGACCAGCCTGTCCCTCTTATATTCCCTACTTACTTCCTCTAATAAAGACCCCCCACCCAACACACACACAAACACACACACACACACACACACACACACACACACACACACACACACACACACACACACACACACACACACACACAGGGTCCTACTGCACACTATCCATAATAGAAACCACCTCTTTCAACAACATTTCACTCTACTGTGAAATCTAATCCTTAAGGGATCAGTTCACTGAAATAGGAAGCATATTTCTCCAATTACCTCTAGTGGTTTGTAGACATGCAGATTTTATTTCCAAAGGTTTTGCAGTATCCACCAGTGAGACTTCAGTCACCACCCACATACAATGAAGGTGAATGGAATTTTGTTTGTGGTGCTCAAGCGCTGTAAACACGTCAGTAAGATCTCTTACCTAGTCATTAGATCTAGTCATAGTAATGCAACAAAAATTGTTAACACACCTTACAATTTTAACCGTTGGTTAAATTATTCTTATTTATTATTATTATTATTGTTGTTATTATTATTATTGTTATCATTATATAATATTGTTGTATTTTTCATTTTTCAGTGCGTCAAAATAATTGCATTTGTCTCTACTGTACTGGGATTGTCACAGAAGTTACAGGAGCTGTTAAATAAAAATAATACTATAGAATGGTCTAAAGAAATCAAAAGTATTAGCATAGTTGCATATAATCTATTCAAGGGGAAAATGTAGCTTATAGTTTGTGATATGGATGGACTGATCCTTTACTCCAATTAAGACCTAAACGTTTGTCCCACTCCTTGATCATTATACAACCTATATTGTCTATTTTTATCATATAAAAGCGATGGTTATAGGCATGTGTGTATCCAGACATGTCATGCTTATGCTATAAGTAAGTTTGAGATTTGTTTCCTTCTTTTTCATCAAATCAAATAATTTGGATGAATGGGATACGGATACGTTTACGTCACAGCATGTTTTGATTGATCATTTGCATTGGAGCCACTGATCATCAGTTGATTATACTGCCTCCAGTTGAATCCTTCAATACCATTAACAAGTATCATTATGTCGAAGCACAGAGCGGGATTTTACATGCCCCTTCTTCTGATTATATCGCCAGTTTGTTGCTAAATTGAAAACATACACTGAAACCAACTTATTACAACCAGCAGGACCAGCCGCACGGCGGAATGTAAGGTATGCACCCTACAATACACAAACAACAACAGAGGGGGACAACACTGGCTCAGTACTGTGAGCCTTGATAACAAAGACAATATATATAGTTGTAAATACCGGGGTATGTTTTAAATGTGCAGATGGTCTTCTACGAATCTTAACTGCAACAAAGACGGAAAGGCTATTATTTATTTTGGCAGTGTTGTTCAAAGCCCTCCCCCTACACTAAGAGGTTTTTTGGTTTCTTCCGCCGTAGCAGCTTCTGTCCTGCGCAGCAGCCTGCAAATCAATGAAGTCAGTCAAATAAACTGGGCTGGGCAATCGAAGTTGGGACAATTTACGGAGGTGTCTGTTGCCGGATAGTCGACGACAATAAGGCTATGTATACAGATAATATGTGTAGAGTCCTATTTGGGTGTCCTCTAGTGGAGTAAGCAGGAGATATCAACTCATTTTCTACTTAAACGCGGAGTTTCATGTTTTTCGTTACACATTAGCCTGACTTAAAAAAGAAAAGAAAAACTACCCTCCCTACTCGAATTGAGGATGATTTTTGCTAATTCTGGAAATTCACTAAGGACTCCGTATCGCAAACAGGTAAATACGCTAATATTTAACCAAAGACCAGTCGGAAGAGGTGTTGTCTTCATAGCTGACTTTAGTTAAGTCGCAAAACAGGTCTTTTTGACAACAGCTCATTTTCTAAATAAACTTAAATGTGTCCGACTTCCGAACAAATAGAAAACTGTACTGTCGTTCACTTGTATCATCTGAAATTTGCAGTGTTTTATTCCTGTGTGTGTGATCCATACTGGCCACTTAATGTATGTGCATTATGAGAATATAGATGATAATAGTTGATGCTTATTGTTATGGTTGTATTGGCCAAATACATGAATAGTTATGCTAACCTCTTCCAATAGCACTTTAATTAATTTAGTGTCTATTGTAAATATAATTATATTATAAATGAAGTACATATGACCTGGTCATAATTTCATCAATATAATTTCACAGAAACAGACACTAGTCAACCATTAATAGATTCTTGCTTGATTTGGACTGGTGAATATTTTGGTATGCTTTCATCAAGCTACTTGGGTGATACTCTGTATGTTTGCAGACATATGTTTCTCTGTATTTTACAGAATTATACAGTATAGATGACTTTTGTCCAGTGATGTGCTCACTTTGTCCCAGTTAAATATGGATTTTTCTTTTAAAACCTCCCTTTAGTCAAAAGCTTTGAATATTTACTTGAGTTCATGCTGTTATCCTGTGGCTAGAGCTCCATGGGCGAGGCCTGTTACTGGAAGCCCTGTGTATTTCCAGCTCGGATATGACAGGCTCAGCTGGTCTGGGGCTGGCTGATAAGATGCCGTCCTCTCCCCATCACTCTCACAGTCCTGCATCAGAGTAGTCGGGCGGATGCATGAAAATAAAATTTACTGCCAATCCCACAGAAAAGGGAAGTTGTGCTCACCTGAAGCTAAGACTCTGTGGCAGGGATTCTCTTTAAAGACGGTCTCTTCTTATATGTTGGAACATGTTATAAACCATAACTGGAGTGTTTGTAACACATTACTTTTTTAAGTAAAAGCCATATGATATTGTATCATATCAAAGTTATACAAGTTATTTGGCAGGTTATTTAACATATCTACAGTACACAAATGCATTTAATACTGTGATGACAGTGTATGGCAAAGGTTTAAATTGAACTACAAAGGTATCATGGAACTTTTTTTATTCATATAATAATACAGATATATCTTACGGCAAATATATATATATATTATATATTGCATTGATATATATATTATATATGGATATTGAAATGAATTGGACATTTTTGATCTTCATTGCTTTTACCTGAAACTTTAACATCCAAGGTAACTCAAGTTATCAGTAAATAATGGGTGTTTGAGCCTCTCAGTATTACATTTTCCTCAAAGTCTTTTGCATTATTCATGTATTGTTAATGAAAATTCATTTGAAAACCTCTTTATTCTGCTTTATAAAAGAACTAGAAGAGTGCACTCAGTAGAGTGCAGATCTCCACCAGGTCTGCATAGTCAAGATGGTTGCGAAGATAACAGTAAGAGGGATTTATTCATGCCGTATATTATGCCTAACTATAGTGGATCATAACATATGCTCCAGTTCAAGGTGAGACCAAACCTTTCTATGGATGTCAGTTGTGGAGCCATGACAAAGGCCAAAACATGGCCTGCAGTAGACTAGGTAAGCCTTGTCTGTTGTCTAGCCGATTGCCGCAAATGTGTTTTGCTATGTCATGAAAACATATCGTAGAATGGTGAGGAGGACTGCTGTAAAGACAAAAGTCTAAGCTTAAGGATAGGCTCATAGGGAATGGCATTGTAAAATAGTTTTTTAAAGAATTGAGAATCACTGCAAACATGAGACAGCCTTGAGCATACGGTCAATGTGCACCAAAAATATTAGGCTTATGGGTCCAGTTGTATGCGAGATTAGCTGTGGACAGATACACACACACACACAACCAAACGCATGATCCCCTCCAGGCTTATGGCTGGCAGAGATAATAATCGCTCTTTTGAGATTCTGAGAAATACATTGTGATGGCAGATTTTGTAACTATGTTAATGTACATTTTTGCCATGAATATTTATCTAATCTTGATTTATGTTTCCTGCAAACAGCCTCACAAAAATCGGGAAACATTTAGCCATGGTTATGCTGTTTGTGAATGGGGTATAGTCATGAGACTAACTGTGACTCATTTCATATTTACACTTCGTTGATGAGGGATTTGTTGGGTTTTTGGTGAAACATTTTGGGACTACTCTTCTGTCTTCTATTCATGTAGCAACAGTAGTTTATTGCTGCAGTTACTGAAGCGCATTACCATATACCTCAGTCTCATCACATCTCCCCGGATAATCCCCCACATTTAATATGTGGAACAACTTTGTTTGCATTGGCTGTGAAAGCATATTTATAATTTTGACTACTTGACACAGACCACATTGAGGAGGGCAGTTAACTGGTGAGAGTTTGGGGGAAATTAGGACTTTTGACACCAGTCAGCTGCAGAACAGTAGGTCAAAGTGGTTTCACAGTGAAGGCATGTGAGCCGGTCAACCAGTCAATCACAAGAGAAGATCCTCTAGACTGAAGTCCAGACTTGGGTTGTTCAGTCCTGTCACCACTTCATGCTTGGGATTCCATCAGCTTCCTCTCAGCTTGAGATTCCTCAGAGAAGGGGGTTGTGGGGGATAATCAGTGTCAGATACTAAAGAAGAAGACAAATCCCTGAAGGCAGATAGCTGTTTGCAGACCGGGACATCTGTATCTGTGTAAACATAAAGCAAGAAGTTGCTCAATCACCAAAGACTTTGAACTTTTTTTCTTGCTTTCTTGGACAGACCCTCTATAGTTGTTTCATTGTGACTTATATATATATATATATATAAAAAAAGAAGTAATCTCTTATTTTTTCTTGACTAATAGAGAAAATCCACACATAATCACACATTCACATTTGCAGTTCCTGAAATAATTTTGAACATAATAATAAAACTACTCATTAATTAGAGTGTTAAGGTTAAAAGGTCTGGCAGTACAGCAGAAATGACTGTTTATGTTGACCTGCGAATAGCTTATTCGACACCCTGCGGAAGTGTGACATCGGTGTGACACTGATGTTAGACCTACAGGCCCCTGTGGACCTGTTTTTTGCTGACTGCAAAGTTCCGATGGAGATTGCTCTGCAGAAATGCATCACTGCTCTGTCAAACATTAATTTTCACACCAGACAGAAACCCGCATGATACAAATGATGGAGTATCAGACAGTTTATCTTTTTTTCTCCACCTTATATGTGACTGTATTATAGTGACTTCTACATTTTCATGCACTCCGATAATAAAATATGAACTAATTGACAGAGTGGGATCATATTATGTTTTGTCTTTATAGCAAGTTATTGTTTTGTCAGGACTTAGAGGACCAGGCTTACTTAAAGCCACTAATCAATATTTCATTTAAAAAATGGAATAAATGACTTTGTGCATGTGAAAGTGGTCACTAGTTGATACAAACCAACAAATAATGAAACTACTGTGGTTTCACTCAGCTCTGCAGAGCACTGCAGTGTCTTTTAAGTCATTGTTCTGGTTTTTACGGTCCACGGCTTTACTGTTTTGGTTCACGCTCACTACTTTCATCAGCCTCAATAGCAGGCAGCTGTACAGCAAAGAAAAGCTTAAAAACCCACTGTACACAACCTGCTCAGCCCCAAACAGCAGACAGACAAAGCTAGTGACCAGCAGGTTAACATAGTGTAGCATTTAGCAGTTAAAGAGCCAGACATTTAACTCTGGAGCTGGTGGAGAGTGAATGTTGGACTTAAATTCATCTGTTCCCTTAAATGATAACAGAAAATGTTCATGTTTCTTTGTATCTGCTGGATGACAAAATGTCAGTGCAGTGTTTACTTTGTGTTTCGATTTCTTTTTAATATCAAAAAACAGTTGCAGGTTATATTACTCCCTGAAAATCTTGTTCTGACTGACCTCCCTTTCTCGCTTTACAGCAATGATGTGTACTCCAGGGTGTGTCAGTACACTGTGACATCACAGTTGGGTGTTGACACAGGTGCAAAAGAGCGCACTTGTAACAACACAGAGTATTTTTAGAGTAGGTATTGAAACACTGCTGCTCAGTTGTTTGATTATTCTTAATGTATTTAATGCATTTGCATGGCAAAAAGCTATCTTTTTCATTATTTAGAGCCAAATCTTATGTTCTGAAGATCTTAAGCACATTTTTGGAAAATTCAGATTTGTTATCATTCATTCAGACATGAGAATTTTAAGTGATGTTGATATCTTGTTATGGTAAATTTGGCACAATGCAATTATGTAGAGGGATGCTTATTAAATGACCACCCAGCCTGAATCTGAACCTTCAACTTAGGTTTTCTGTGTTTCCCTCTCTACTCTAGCCACCTGCTACCGTATCATCACACCCCATGGCTCCACCCAGCCCAAGCACCAACAGCAGCACCAACAACAGCAGCAGCAGCAGTACTGCTGGATGGGAGCAGCTCAGCAAAACAAACCTCTACATCCGAGGGCTGTCCCCTTCAACCACAGACCATGACCTGGTCAAGCTCTGTCAGCCGTGAGTCCCACACTTCCTCTCGTCATTATCTGCTATTGATCAGCCATTGATTGTTGTGCCTACTTAGTTTCAGAGTCTAGTTTCAATTTGCAGCGGGTAGCCACTTATTGGCATATAGTTGATAAAATGCAAAAAAAAATGTAGAAGGTAAGATAAGGACAACATTTGTTGTAATGAAAGATAAGAAAATTCATATGGTGACTTCTTTGTTGAAATGTATCTGATTTTTTATGATTAAACCCTAAATGAAACCCCATAGGTATGTTAAGATATGTTTTAAGATTAAGTTAGCTTGGGTTAGGGTTAGGGTTAGGGTTTTGAATCCATACAGAGAGCATGGTGAGAAACCTCTGTATTTTAGATTATAATGAATACAGTAATGTTGCAGACCTCATTTCATTTGAATATTAAATACAAATATGATCTTGAGGACCACACAAGAACAGAGGATAGAGGATGAACTACTTGACAGCACATGGGGCACAAGAAGTGTAGATTTCATACATCATGTATGTGGATAAAGGAAGGAGCCTGTCAGCGCCGGGCTCGTCCACAGTTGTCTTTGTGTGCTGAATGCTTTATATTTGACAAGAAGAGAGACCACCCTGGAGCCTCAGAGATTTTATGATTTTTCTGAAGCCCTGTCTTCACAATGTGATACTAACTTTCCAACACAAAGCTTTCAATTGATTCATTTGCTGTTTAGAGCTATATTGCCCAATAAACACAGCCTCAGCAGTGACACCTTTATTTTATTGAAGATTTAGGTTGATAAAGAGCAAGACTCAAAAAGGGAAACATCATTGAGCTTATGTTGCAAGTCAATAAGTTGTATTGCACTGTAATAATACAGTGTATAGGTTTTACATCCTGACTATGTGCAACACTTTTGATGGTACTGTAAGAGCAACACTACTGCAGCCGCACATGACTTGAGATTAGAGTTCAGATAAAGAAAGGTCAGAGGGTTTTGCCCTTTCACCCAGTTTAGCATTTAGCCTAATCCCTGGCTAAAATATCCTCCTATTTGACTGAAGGGTACATCAGGGCTTGTATCACTGTCAATGTAGATTATATAGGTCACACTGTAGAAGCCCGTCTACATCAAATTACTCCCATTTTTAAAGATTTTGCGTCCACTTTAGAGGGTATAAAAAACTACTTAATGTATAAACTATTTCCCAGCTTGAAAATTACATGCAGGGATCAACAAGCAGTCATAGAATACATCTATATGACTAAGTTGGTGAAAATAATTATATTTTTATTTATATTATGAAGAACTTTGCGTCCAAGCAAAAGTCAACCGAATGTGTGGAGGACTACAGAGGTGAGCCTCTTCTAAACAAGAAGACAGTTTAATGAGAAGTGAAACATAAACAGTATGTTTATATGAGAGTAAACACTGCTGGTCAAAAGTTTTAGAACACCCCAATTTTCCCATTTTTTTATTGAAAAAATGTTTTCAAGCTTACCATCTTGGTCTTTTTTCCTAAGGTAGTTCTGGCATAGCTTGGACTTTTGTTTTGGGTCATTATCTTGCTGTAGGATGAACCCCTGACCAACTATGTGCGTACCAGAGGGTACTACAAGGCGCTGCAGAATGCTGTGGTAGCCGACCCTGGATCCAGAAAAACAGCCCCAGACCATCATGCTTCCTCCTCCATATTTGACAGTTAATGTCACACACTGAGGAACCATTCTTTCACCTGCTCAACGGCATACAAAACTCCTGCATGATGAACAGAATATTTTAAATTTTGATTCATCAGTCCATAACACCTTCTTCCAGTCTTCAGCAGTCCATTGGTGGTGTTTCATGGCCTAGGCAAGCCTCTTCTTCTCATTCTGACGTCTTAGCAATGGCTTTCTTGCTGCAACTCGAAGTCTTCTCTTCACAGTTGAAACTGAGACTTGCTTACTACGAACACTATGAAGCTGTGCTTGAAGCTGTTGTCCTGTGAGCCGCCTATCAGGCAAGCTGTTGACTCTCAGAAACTTGTCTTCTGACTCTGTTGTGGCTTTGGGTCTGCCAGATCTCTTCCTTTCAGAGTTTCCTCCAGTTTCTGAGTGCTTTTTTGATGGTGAAGGAAACTGTACTCACTGACACCTTGACTTTCTTCACAATGTCTGTGTAGGAAAGACCTACATTTTTAAGTGTTTTTGTATAATTTTCAGTTTTGGGTAACCGTACCTTTTTTTTTTTTTTTTTTTTACCTCTGGCAGTTCACCACTTACCTTTGTACCATTTCAAGCTATTCATTGGACTTGAACTGCTTGAATTTCAATTAAAAAAATTGAAAAATTGGGGTATTCTAAAACTTGACGGTAGTGTACATATTTTATGAAGCAATATTTTTAAAATCAGAACCAAATCACACATTTAAAGAAGTAAAAGGAGCTATTGACACTAAAAATAAAATCTGTTCACCTCAATAAAGTCTCTTTAAAGTAAAACATGTTTGATTTTGCCACCAGCACTGTCCTGTGGTCTGCATGCATGTCATAATGATGTTGGAAACCATGATGACATGAACCAGACCAAATTTTTGAATGTCATAATCTCTGTTCTGTGGTTTGCATATAAGTCATTTGTGACAAACTTGTCCCATCAAAGGTGGAAACAATTCAACAATGTTCCTAGATATGACATGGAAACAATAATTAGTATGACAGAACTTTTATATACAAAGTAAGTTACATGAATGTAACTTTACATACAGATGACTCCCAATACAAAGAGAGTGCTTGTTTCTGCCTTACCAAAAAATGTACCCAAGTGACCCAGTTAATAATAATAATAGACTTTGGTTGCTCTGTATAATGTTTAAAACTGTGTTTTTTGTTTGGCTGAAGAGAAACGGACTGTCTAAGTTTGCACCCACACAGTGGGGATTTTCAGCACCACATGGAAACCACTTCCTGTTTCTAATACTTTCACAGTGATGTCATAGATAGTTGCTCAACCCCCCCGCCTTTGTGTGTTCTTTAACCAGCACTGACTGGTATGTAATCCAGCTAACAAAACCTCGTCTGTCTTCTTCTCCTCTAGGTATGGCAAAATTGTATCAACAAAAGCCATCATGGACAAGACAACAAACAAATGTAAAGGTGTGTCAAGCTGTTTGTCTCTTTCCAACACAGCCCCCGTTTTCACTGTTTTCTCGTTAAGTATAAAGAAATCTCATGAACTGCCCTGCAGGACTGTGTTTTGTTACTTCTACACACTCACACAAAATTGGTAGTCATCCAATGTGTGAATTCTATCTAAACATCAAGTCATTCAGCAGCTATGCAGTTGTCTCAGTTTATCCAGGCAAGTCAGGAAACAGACAGCCAGGCTGCTTAAAGCTGCCTCCAAACAGTCCGCCGACACTGGGGGAATGCTGTTGTTGCGGGTGTAAAAACTTTATACAGTTTTTGTGAGTCACATAAAAGCTTGTTTTTTTTTCTTCCTAATTTTCCTTGAAATAGTGGTCAAAAACTATTTTACTTTCCCACCATAAAATGTAAAAAGTGGTTTGGTCTGTCACGCTACTGTGAGGTCAAAAGTTTAACTCCTCCTCCCCTCCAGTAAACTTTCAAAATGACCAGTAGTCAAAAGTCAGGTGCTTAGAAAAGAAGAGAGAAATGGAAAATAGAAAGTTAACTTTTTAGGAAACTGGACACAGATATCATAAATGACTTTGCTATAAAGAAAATTTGGAGTTAAACTCTAAACATGCTGCGCCAACAGTAGTAGACACTGGACTAATGAGATTATTTGGACATGGTTTTCTAGTGCAGTAAAGAAACGGTTAGTACACTGGGTGTCATTCATTCATTCATTGCATGCCATTTTTGCTCTATAATAAGACTGCATGGGAAGTCTATGGACATATATAACTCAACCAGTGCCTGTTTTATGCATTTTGAAAGATTTACTGTGGTGACTGAAATTACAATGGTGAATATATTGGTTTATGTGTGTGTTAGTTATGTCTGTAGGCCTTTGTTTGGACTGTTTAAGGCCTGAATATGTTTTGGGTTTTTTTTCATTTAAAACTGACGTAGACCATGTTCAGATAATTAAATAAGTGTGTTATGAAGTTTCCATGGACAACTTCAAAGCTAAACTTTTAGTTAGCCTATGTTAGCCAATCTGTCAATGCGGCACCTTCCGGCAGGGTTGTGCGTAGGTGTGTTTATTTGTGCTTTAGAATCTAACCGCTTTATTTCTCTGATTCACTGCTTCATTCTCACGATGCCACTCCCTCTCTCCATTCACTCCGGCTCAATGTCTTCAATTTGCGTACAAGTAACATGACTTTGCACTTTCAAATTGCGTGGACCAAAGTCCAATTTTGTGTGCACTTGATACGCCAATCATTCCCAAAGTGACATTATTAAAACATGACTTTATTTTATTTTATAGGGTCATATTTGGCTTATCTGTTGGTAGTCGTTGTGGTGGATGGCTATATTAATCCAGTTCCATCCATGACCTTTCCCTAACCTTAACTAAATGGGTTTTTTTCCCCCTAAACCTAACCAATAGCATAAAATGATTGAGCAAAAAGGTTAAAAATGCTGCATTAAATTGGCATATCACCTGCATTCAATGTGAAAATGTGAAGTCGTAGTATCCTTGGTCTGATTGTCAGCTATATGTGATTGGCCACCAAAAAGAAAGAGGACTGTCATATTTTCCGCATTGCCAGATTTGGTGTGAATGCAGCCTTATGGCCAGTCAGTGACCTGTGCACAGGCGGGACTTAGCAGGGTTGGCTTTGGAGATCATCTTGTCCGAGGCACGAGCAAGACACATGGCGGGCCTGCACCCAGCTCATGTTATTTTAAACCTCAGCCCTCGTCTGTTGGTGTGTCAATCACACTGCTGTGGGTGGTTCCTGGGAAGAAGCACCAGACTCCTCCTTTTTCTGTTGAGTTACTGTCAGTCTTGTTCCACTTCTAGTAGACTGTTCACTTGACTAAAGATGGACTCACTGATTCTCTCCAGTGCTGATGGGATTAAGAGAATGCTTTGTCACTGTCCTCTGGATTATACAGATGCCAGTTAGCCAAAGGCCTTCAGTGAAAGGGGACACTTTCTAAGACCTTGTAAAGGTCTAACTGAATTTTAAATAGAACTTTGACTTTCACAAAATTCTTCATTTGACTTAGGCTAATAGTTTCATCTCATTACAGAAAATTATCAAACACTCGTTATAACTATAAGAATGATTTACGCAAAAATTGTAGTACCTGTGAGACCGATTTCACAGCTGAAAGAGCCCTGACACTCACCATTATTTAGTTTGAATAGGTTAAATATAGCAGCCTCAGTAAAGGCCAGGGACTATGGGTTCACCCTGTTTGTACCCCCCAGAACAAAGAGCTGACCTGAGCCATGAACGTCACGCTGGTATCTGCATTCTCAGCGCTTTTTTGACTTTACTTCCACACACACAAAAGCACACGTACATTCATAGACCTACATAATACACGTGTATACTGTATACATACATACTGTGCAACTACTCACCAACAAACTGTATGCCATGCTTTGTTTTTGTAACACATTCTACCGACCAATGAACAAACAAACCTACACCATCCATCCAGAGTGGCGTAGGTCAGCTCACTTAACATGGTGGCTCTGTCCTTATTTGTGTTGGTTATAGTACATTGTCCTAACTGTCCCGCTTGTCTCCTCAGGATATGGCTTTGTGGACTTTGACAGCCCTGCCGCAGCTCAGAAAGCAG
This sequence comes from Scomber japonicus, assembly GCF_027409825.1. NCBI lineage: Eukaryota > Metazoa > Chordata > Actinopteri > Scombriformes > Scombridae > Scomber > Scomber japonicus. Next base: position 17,070,875 of record NC_070588.1, read on the forward strand.
TGGCTGCCCTAAAGACCACTGGTGTCCAAGCTCAGATGGCAAAGGTGAGGATTCATTACAATCTAATCCTGATATCTCATCCACACAACACACCCAGTAACACTGTTACCCCTCCATCTGGCCAGTCAGGCAACTTGAACCTAATCCTTGTGGTATTAACTAGCAGGGCAGGAATCCTTGAGTGAGTGAGTCTTGAGTGAAGAATGTACGGTAGAAAATATGAACAGCCTGTGAATGTCTGTGCATGCATGTGTATTTAACTCTGTTTGCTTTTAGGCTTTTGCACATTCAGGCCCATATTTACTAAGGTACTTTCCCCTAGTTTTCTGGCTTATACTGTATGTAACACAGTGTTTTGTATCAAACAGGTGCCTGCAGTCACAATTTGTGTGTGTTTGCAAGGTGTATTTCTTTCCTTATTATATGAAGATATGTTAGCACTGGTTGATTATGTATTGTGCTTTGACTACTTCATGCAATTTGTATCAGTTTACTCATTCTCTGCCTGTGAAGACGAGGCGTAATAGAAGAAGTAACAAGGGAGGTTGCAATGGAAAGGAAACATTAATTAACTTAAATGTCATTGGCAAAGAGTGAGTGCACACTGTATCAGTTATGTAAAAATGATTTTATTTTAAATATAGACACATTTATAACTAAATATTACTTAATAAGGTATATCAATAATTAACAAATAATAATATTTGTCTATTTTGTAAACAAAACAGACAATATACAAGGTGTTCAACATACACATGGTTCTGTTCTTCTATCTTTGTGAAGTAGGGGCACATTCAGGAGCCTTATTTCCTCTCACACAATAACCACAAGTAGATATGGACACACCCTTCATCAGCCATTTTCATATCAATATGCTGCCTGCTTCACCAGTTTTTTAGATCTGCCAGTGACACAAACAGAGAAGATTTGCAGTTTCACAGATTGTGATGCTCAATCTCTCCCTTTCTCTACCTCTCTTTTTCTTTTCATTTCCAAGAAGGTCAGTTTGCCCTAATTGTCGCAGTGCATTTGGAAACATGCTCATGTGCACATATATGATTTACAATGTACATGTATGTGTTTTCCTGCATGTTTTTGCATGTGTATACATCTGTGATGACTCCCAAAGGTAATCTGTCATCTGATAGCTCCCAGACAGAAGGGTTTCAGACATGAAAGGCTCCAATAGTCAGACTATAGGGGTTAGAGACTAGTGATGCAGTGTGCTGACAGCAGGATGACATATAGGAGAAGGTATCCACCATGACAGTGTGCAGCTAAGACTGACCAGGAGCCTAGTCTAGTATGTCTGTCCCCTTCCAAAGCACCCTTAATACATTTAGTGTCTCCCAGTAAAATATTATTTTACTTAAAATAAACATGTCTTTCTTCACCGGACAAGTTAGACTATAATAGTAGTAGAAGTTGGTATTGTTGCACAGTGTAAGTTGGATAGATAGTCATTTACAGTTCCAATACATTACATACATGGCTTTGTTTGTTCACAATGTAGAAGCTTTTCAGATGAAGAGTTTTAAAGTAGGACTTTATTACAAGCACTTAGACATCTGCATTGACTCTGACATCAGAAAAGGAAGTAAATACTCATGTGTTGTTATGGTAACAGGAACCAGTCATGGGAAATTAGTTCCCACACAGCACTGAGCAAGAACCCTTGGCCTCATTTCCCTGTCTGGGGATCTGTGGAGCTCCTTGACATGCCTCTGTGCACCCATTTTACTTTTTAATTAAAATAGAGCAGCTTTGAGGGGCATGCCCAAGTTTAATCTTTGTATTGTGGAAGGTAAATGCCATTATGAAGTGTGAGCCTTTCAGTCCAGCTTTATACTCACTATTGCCAAAGCTTGTTTGGGCTTAATGGACTCTCTGACAAAGGTCATTTTTTCCTGTTTTTTTTTGTCTTAAAAAAGGCTTCCAGGCTCCCTTCCACAAGCTCTCCATCATCATTATGTCAAAAGCAGTCAAGAGTTCCCTTTTTTAAATCATTTGTTATTTCAATGTGTGTCTTGTGATAGTCGACTCTGTATTTACTTTTATTCTGGATACATATGAGGAAGTCACTTTTAAAAGATGTTATTAACAGAGACAAAACAATGTATCATAATGTATCATCATCATGTATTATTATACATAGTATAGTTTTATCAGGCAATGTAGAATACATTTATAGGGGAACAGCATTGTTTTATATCGTTTCTTCTGATCCGAAAGTCCTGTATGAGGAAGATAACTCTGACTGGGAGAAGTGAAAGAGCAGCACATGCCCTTACCTCATCACCGCTGTTGTAGTGCTATTCAGGGAGACACTGAACAGCCAACTGCTCCAGTGGAGCTGCTCAGTGGTCAAAAGAGGAGGTTGTGCTTGGCATCTACTTGGTTGTGATCAAGTTTGTGACATGAAGGAGAGTGTTCTTGCTTAATGAAAGTACACTGATTAAAAAAAAAAGAAAAATAATATACTGAATAGGAATTGCACCTTCCATTCGCACATCCTCTACCATGATCAGGATTGTTTGTCAAATGGCCAAAGGACAGAATCTCTGCGATAGATCACATCATTTGTATACAGCATTTCTATCCTCCCACTCTCTGTGAGCAAGGCAAACCCCTCCATCGGCTGCACCTCTCTTCATTAGCTCTACATCCTCAAGCGTACATTAGTCACAGTTAATGATGGGTGGCGACCCCATTCAGCACACAAACAGATGTCTTATCTCGCTGCCATACTTCTGTCTCTGCATTTAATGAGCAGTTGGTTTTCCTCATTTCAAATATATTTCTCAAGTGATGATGCACACCTCACTCCATCCTCTCATCTTTCCTTACATCTGTTGTCAGAACCAAGTCCTCTGACTGACCACCTTCCCTTGGTTTTGTTGCCGCACAAGCCTTCACATTCATTGCCCACTAATTTTGAAATGTTGTTTTTTCTGTCAGTGTATTACTTTAGTAATCCAATCTACCCCTGAATGCAACACAAGGCTGATGAATAATAATGGTGAGAGGCTGCTCCCCAGGGACTCGTAGCTGGGTCTTATGTTTCTGCTGATACTATTAAAATACAGAAAGAAATCAGCTGATGTGAGTCTTAAGCCGCTGTGGGCTGCATGTAAATCTCTATTTATCACTGTTCCCTTTATTACCTAAGACTAAAAGCAGAAGGAAGAAGAAGTAGAGATAAGCAGAGACACAATAACCATATCACTAAATTCTGTATTTGAAGTCTATCAAGTGTTTAGCCACTCACAGGGATTAATGACTGAGTGCAGAATTGCAATTAAACTTCTCTCTTCCTCCTACATTACATGCTGCTGAAGGCAGTTTGAATATAATGAACAAAGGAATGTGTGTATGTTTCCAGTTGTGTTTAAAGCAATCACATATGTATTACATTACCTCTGGCTTCTTCTCTCTCTCTTTCCACTGTACAGCAACAAGAACAAGACCCAACAAACTTGTACATCTCCAACTTGCCTCTGTCTATGGATGAGCAGGAGCTGGAGAACATGCTAAAGCATTTCGGCCAGGTCATATCCACGCGCATCCTGAGGGACTCCAGTGGAGCCAGTAGAGGAGTGGGCTTTGCCAGGTCAGATGCCACTTTACTGGTGTTACATATAGCATTTTAGCATCAATAAATCTTCACTATGAGAGTTAGCATGATGAAGCTAAATAAAAAGTTCCCAACTGACAGATTTTTTGGTCTCTAACTAACATTTTGCATTGTGTGCCATCATATCAGATTTGTTAGGAAATTTGTGGGATTGTTTTCTAGCTGAAAGAGACCCCTTATACACCAGTAAACAGGAACTGACCACTGTGTGACCAGTGAAATGGAAGTGATGCCACGGATGTTGAAGGGAGACTAGTAGCAATATCCTCTTTACAAGTATAGGGGAAATGTGACATTAATTTTGACAGAACAATATGAGAGGATTGAGGTCAAGGCTACCATTCAATAGCACCAATGACCTTTAAAAATGTAATCGTACATGTAACACCTTAAAAAGATTAAAAATACAGTTGATTTCTCATCCAAAAATGCCTTTTGTAGTTCAATGCAGAATTAGTTTCATGTCTAAAATTAATACCTAAAAAACATAGCTACGTCGTTGATAAGCAGTCAGAAAGAACAGTTCATGTGTGGACAAATGGAAACTCCTTTAAAAATAGTTTCATGATGACTGGGTGACGTAGTGGTAGTGCTAGCGTCTGCCAGCCATACTTGCATAACCTGACTTTTGACTGAAATACCTGCAAGGCAAGGCCAGGGTCTTGCCTGATGGAACAAAAATATCCCAATGCATCATAGGAATGTTTGTGTGGGGGGTGCGTGTGGGTGTGTATACTAATAGGTCTGCGTGAGTTGATTCCACAACATATATGCACACCTCTGGCTTACAGACTCAAAGATTGAGATCAAAATCTTTTGCTTTGAATCTTCCACCCACCTTTTAAAGGAAGCAGTTCTTGGAAAGCACCTGCTCACCCCCTGCTGATGTAATAATGATCTTTATGTCCTTTATAACTTCAGGATGGAGTCCACTGAAAAATGTGATGCAGTCATTTCTCACTTCAATGGAAAGTTTATTAAGATGCCAGCAGGTGTTCCAGGTAAGATATACTGTATATTTATCTTATAGTAGCAGGTATATACTGCACACATATTGTTTTACAGCCAAGCCTTTAAAAGGGTGTGTGAAAGAAAAGAACAGGATTTGTTTTATAATGAGCACTGACTGTAATGTGCACAGTATTAATAGACAATGACGTGGCCAGGCAGCTGATTCATGCTTCCAACAGGAGCCTGTGAGTCTGCTGGTAAAGAGCTCATATACACTCCCTAAGTGGCAGAGCACAGACAAAGAAAAAGAGAACGAGAGAGCTGCTTTGTGTGGCCTCCACTCCCACTCTAAGCTTTTTAATTGGATTATTAGACATAAATAGTCTCTTCTGGCCTTGCCTCCTTTAGGAAGGGGAGGGGATTACAGCTCCACAGCTGCCAAATTAGATGTCTGTGTTCTCAGGCTGGCTGGTGAATGTGAACTCCCAGGCTTTAGGGAGTGAATGACTGCAGAGCAAGCAGGACAAGACTGTGTGTGTAGGACAAACCTTTTATTTCATTCTCTCTCTATTTCTCTCTTTAGCACCCCTTGAACCTTTGCTGTGCAAGTTTGCTGATGGTGGGCAGAAAAAGAGACAAAGTCAAAATAAATTTTCTCACAATGGTCGCGGTTGGGCGAGGGATGGTGACTCCAGACTGGTAAGTGGTTCCTCCCTCCCACAGGATGACGTGAGAGGTCTGAGTGGCTGATGGGAAACAAGTGGGAGGGGCTGCTGGTTCCCAACCCCTACCCTAGAAATACAGGAATTGTGTTGCAATGACCTTATACTAGGTTTATGATATGACACCAATTTTCTATTTAGGTTCTGTTTCTGTTTAGGACTTGTCATCTGATAACTCATGTAGGTTATATGATAAGTGAGTTGGTTGTGAGGGTATAAAATATAGTGCATTACATTATATCCATTTGGGTTTAATTACATTGGTGTGAGGCATCCATCTCTGCTCATTTGTCAGGGACTTATGTATTATTAGGCACCATGTCTGATAAATCCCATATTTCCTATCCATGACTTTGAAGTGCTTTTTTATTCCTTTCAAGGTTTGAGTACAGTAGCCACACGGCAGATTTAAATAGTTGTGTTGGTTAAGTGTCGGAGTCACATGCTTCACTTTAGTTGTCAAACTTGTGCCCCCCCCCCTCTCTCTAGGCTGGAATGACACTCACATATGACCCCAGTGCAGCTGCTATGCAAAATGGGTAAGTCACTCAGAACAACAGATTAGATCGCACTGTTGTGGTCAATATATTTAATTTCACTTAATTTAGTTCATTTGATAACAATACACTTTATGTTGTGTGCACAGATTTTTCCCAACGGCATACAGCATTTCAAACAGGATGATTGCTCAAACGTCCATGTCCCCTTACATGTCTCCGGTGTCAACATACCAGGTTTGAATCTCTCTTTCCCAAAATGTATAGTATGTGTGTTACACATAGTATCACAGCTTGAATGTCTATCAGCCATTTGTCATCAGGAATCAGGAACAGTGTGCAAGTTAAATCCGTGCAAAAAGGTGCAATGGCCTTTCGTACTTGTTGCTGTTCTAGTTACAGTGCAGTGGCACGTGATCTCTGGAAACAGCACCAGCTCAGTGTCACTATGTTGACTGTGTGTGTGATGTTACAGGTGCAGAACCCATCCTGGATGACCCATCAACCCTACATCATGCAGCACCCAGTAAGACCATAATCTCTTTATCTCCTCTTAATCACTGTCTTCATTGTCATACACACTTTTTTTTTTTACTATTTCATCAAAATATTTCCTTCTGTGGTTGTAAAAGAAATTAAACATTTTTCCATAAACAGACAAGCACAATATGTAAGAGTATTAGTTGTCACATAAGGTGACACTGATCCTTGAGGATTTACAAGTGGAATGGAATTTTAAAACGACTGTTTCAGAGAGGCTATGTAAAGCTGTGTATTTGATGACAGATGCCGAACAGTTTATAACAGATGGGTTTGAATTGAGAGAGAAGTGTCCTCTCTCTTGCTCTGAAAATGAGACAGCATAGATGAGAAAACACTGCTAGATGCGTCAGGCCAGCCAAGATGCTTATAGATAACTTGTGACTATTCCACCTTCTGTTGTGGCCATGATATGTGAGATAAATCATTTTCTGTGAGTGTGTATAACTGTAGTTCCATTCTACTGTTATTCTCCCTCACTTTTAAGAAATATTTCTGTTTTACACAACAATAAGCCTTTACTCTCTATGTGTAGACACTGTCTGCATGCACCCCTCTAACCTGCACACACTTTTCTTCCAGGGTACAGTGATATCGCCCTCTATGGACCCATCTTTGTCACTGCAGCCTCCTTCCATGATGGCCCCCCTCACACAGCAGATGAGTCACCTCTCCCTTAGTGGTGCAGGAACGGTAAGAGAACGCTGCATGGGATGAGAAACGAGTCACACATTACCCTTATTTGAGAAGAATATCTTTAAAAGTGCTTAATTGAACTGTAAAATTTGTAGATTATGAATGTGCTCTCTTCATGAGTCTATTTTCTTTGTTGTGCAGTTTATGGCCGCCAACACAGCTATGCAAGGAGCATATATACCCCAATATGCACACATGCAGACAACATCTGTTCCTGTGGAGGTAAGAGTATTAACAGAAATCCAGCCTAATGTGTGTAAAAATCCCTCATTTTCATTATTTCTGACCTAATTTCTGATTATTTTATTCACTTTCAGGAGAATGGTGCACAGTCACAAGTGGACACATCCAGCAACCATTCCCCATATTCCTACCAACAAACCAAGTAGTGCTGACGTAACATTTGGACAACAGCTAAAACAATCATGTCTACAAATGCAATGGACGCTAAGGATCTTTCACTGTTTTGCACAGGTTCTGCAATCGTTTAAGTGAGACTATTTTTGGTATAATTTTCAATAACTACAAAAAATGATCTGAGTTTATCAAATGATCTGAATTATATAAAGAAAACGTTTTGAAAAAGTTTTATTTTCATACTAGAAAACGTTTATTTTTTACCAAAGATTGCCACAGGATGCAAGGAAGAATCATTTGACTAGTTGTTCAAAGTGCATGATAATAAATGTCTTTTGTTAATATTTTCAGATTTTATTCTATTTTATTTTTTTGTCTGAAGACTTTTTTTTTTTTTAATCCAGACATTTTGAAAATTATGTTTTGTGCTTGCTGTGTGAGTGTTGCTATGGTGAAGTGTTAAGTGTTGTTTTCTTGTAAAGTGATTTCTCTTAGTGCTTTAGATTGATCTTGCTATCTGATTCAGATTTGCCTTAATAGTTTCTATACAGTAGCTGCACAGGTCACCACAGAAACTGGCAAAAAGCGAAAAGTGTTTAGAGCTGTTGCCTTGGAAATGAGCTACATAGGACTTTTACTGAAATCTGTGTTTTTTGCTTTTTCCCCACCCAAAACTAGTAGAAAAGAAACGAAAAGTTTTTGAAAAAAATGATTTGAATGTACTGACTCCACATTTTAGGATTTTATTGGAGATAATTTTAATTTAGAAAGAAGACCCTTCATGTTTCTGGATGTTGAAATGTGTTCCGCTGAAAGATCACCTTTTGAATCTTGCCTTTTTGATTACTTGGTGTTGTAGAGTAGCTGAAATTGAACTTGGTGGGGGAATGAGGTGGGGCAAATGTACTTTGTTGGTTGTGCTGTTGTTTCTTTGGGTGATGTTATTTTGATGGGGTGTGTCTTTTCCACTTTTTTGAACAGCAAACAGGAACACATGGACTTATGATTGTGCAAAAGTCATCAAAGCCTTGTGATAGAACTTAGGCAAATGTTCAGTGAGCTGGGGAGGGGGGGCGGGGGGGTGGGGTTGGTGGGGTGAGATGAATATGTGTATTTTATTGTACCTCGCTCTTTGATAGGACACAAAGTTGGCACTTTCAATTGTAGTTCACCTCACCAAAGATTGTGAGCTAGTACACTAAGGAAATAGCATCATTTGTCTCTTTAACCTGGACATAAGTGACTCTGCAAACTAGACTGCAGTTTGGATAGTGTGCCTTTTTTGTACATTTACATTCAGTTTTCATAGGTATCAGTACAATACAGATACACACAAGCATGAAGAAAGGCCTGGATCCAGCATGTGCCACAGATGAACTTCATACTTACAGAAAAAATTGATGTTTGCAACATTACAGTTATGATTTAGTTAAATAGTTAAAAACAAAGAGAATTTTAAAACTATGAAAGGACAGTGCTACAATAGCAATCTAATCTGATATGACATAGCACTAAAAATTGTGGTTTTAATAAAAATGTCAGATTATTAATATTATTCTTTTTTTTATCATAGTGGATTGAAGCAGGCTTTTTGATTAGGTGTCCTCCTGTGATTCGACCTGGTGGTCAGTCAGACCAGATATCTACCTCAGAGTTTTCGTTCTCCTCTGTATTAGGTCGGGTTAGCAGGTCCAGCCCGCCCTTCCAGACCAAATGCCATGCTCAGGAGCTGGCCACATACAGCTGTTTCCTTTCAGGTTGTTTTAAATACTTTTTTTGATTTTCTTCAAACCTATTTTTTTATATTGTATTATTGTAATCATTAGGTGGGCAGCAACATGTTTTTACTCACACATTCAGTTTCATAGTTTCAAAGAGCTGCTGCTTTTATGTCCATAGATTCCAGAGGCTGATATAAGACCAACAATGACGATAAAGAGTTGTAGTGTTCACTGGATCTGTGCTCCCTAAAACAAACATGTTTGTTGCTTTGTCTTGGGTCTAGACAAACTTACAGCAGCATTTCCTCTGTAGTTAGCTAGTGTGTGCAACAAATGTAAAGGGCCGTTGGGATTCTACTTGAGATTTCTGTGTAATGCCTGAGACTGAGAAGTAATACTGTCTTGTGAGGTTTATGCTGCTAGTTGTGTCTGAACCAAGTGCCATAGTATCTGCGTCAAGAGTTGCAGAGGTGCATCAAAGAAAAAAACTGCTCATATAAGTAACCATCATGTTGAACAGTCATTAAGTTATATGAAAAGTTCTAATTTATGAAGTTTTTTGTACAGACAGCTTGAGGAAATAAGAGATTTTCATAGAGCTATATGAAACTTTATTGTTTTGTTTTTTAACTTGTGCCACACAATTGCCAGTGGTAACTTGTATGTACAGTTTAATCTCTCCTCTGTATTTTTTGTTTTGTAGTGTTTGTTAAAGCCAAAGAATTTTCTTTTTCAGTAGATTGTTGCCTAAGTTTTATTCTGTTCATTTCTTCAACATTTTTTTTTAATAAAAAAAAATAAATTTTGCAACTTTCTATGTGTTGTATATCTAGTGTTTGGTGGTGAGAAGCTCTTCAAAAAGGCCTCTTTAAAAAACCTGATCTCCCATATAATGTAATGTATTAAGACCTTGCAGTGATAACCACGTAATACGTTATTTTGTAGCCTTTCAGCAAAATATGTTTTGTCTCATAGTGGAAGAATACATTTTAAGATGATATATGGTTGTCACTGCAGCCTGGCTGCAGCTTTAGAGGGCTGAAATCCAAGCACCATGTCTCAGTTTGTCTCTCACTTTCAATGGCTCTTTAATAAGTAATTTGGCCATATCAGATTTTGGAAATACGTATGTGTTAATTAAGTACCTTTCTGGAAACTCTTTGAAAATGATGTCTTCCTCAATTTATCTTTACAAAACATGATGATTGCCAAAAGCAAAGGATCTAATCTTTTAGCTATGTTTTTTATCTGTATTATGTTGAAACATGAATAGAGTTCTCTATGGACTGAGGTTCAAATAATGGAAGAAGAAAAGGAACATCTGTTTAGTTCTCCCATCACCACAGCAGCTAACAAAGGTCACTTTGCTGTCATTTTTCTTTCAGATAGCATACCCCATTAATGTGACAGTGACTATCCCTTGCCTTGCGCCAACTGTACATTTACAATACCTTCAGATATCCACTCAGGTGAATTAATGAGACATTATTATCCCTCACAGATGGAACAGAAATGTTTTTCCATGTGCTTAAAAGTTACCAGTTGTGATGCTCTAAATTGTGGCATCTCTTTACTGTACATTACAAAACAATCAAACATATGACTAGCTATTCTGCATGAACTTAACCTATCCCATATTACACTGCTATCAGACCATTATAGTCTTTTATTCCATCAGTTATAATAACTAAACTTCAGCTCAGCCTTGTGTCAGTACTGTTTCAGGATATTTTCTGCAGACATATTCCTCCAGGCAAAATCTTGGGCTATTTGTACAATCCCTCTGTTAAGATGGACAAACAATACTCATGAATTACTATGTGTTCAACCCAGAGGGTGAAGACCTGGTAGGGACTATCAACATTGTCACATGGTATTGAGGACAACATGCATGGCCTGGACAGGGTGAGTTACGGGAATCAGGAGGCGAGGCCTAGGGCGGGTGGATGGGGGCTACTCTAGAAGCTTGGATTATGGCAGTCTGTGAGCAGGCCTTGCCATGGCAGATGGGTCCCCACGGTATCCTGCAGGGTGTTGTGCCACCCTACGGGAAGCCACCAGCTCCAGACGAGGAGCAAAACTCAAGCTCCAGCTGTCTGTGTTTGTGCCACCTGCGCCTACAAGCAATGGAGTTGAAAGCCCCTCTTTCCCCCCAAACAACAACCATTCTGCCCCCAAGGCTCTTCATTCTCCCCTGTCTCGCCAAAGCATATAACTTGAGTGCAACTTAGCAAACACTTTTTCTTAAACACTAATGGCTTATAAAGGAACTGTGGAACATATTGATAGTGATTAGTCAGGCAGCATTGCCTTATTAAAGCACTATTTATTAGAGTTAACTGATGATTTACTGTATTGTGAATGACCAGGAGTGAATACAAACACACAAGTACAGTGCAGTTGATTGCACTAGCCCTGCAATAAATACAACTTTGAGAAATCTTACAATTTCATGTTTTGTTATAGCTGCAGATAAAACTGATACTTTTTGATGTTTTAGCTTCTGTTGTCATTGCACTGGATTGCACTATGCTGTAAGGTATTTCTGTTGTTTTCATCATAAAACAATAATAGACACACTTGAAACAGTGGACTGAATAATAGAAACTCTTAATAAACAAAATAATTCAATACAGTGTAAGGTCAGATGTTTAGGAGTGCAACAAACAATTATTGATTACATTATTAATCAATAAATCATAGTGAGATTTGTCCACCACAGTTTCCCAGTCCAATTTGAAATGAAATGTTTCAATCGCAATGTTGTCATGTTGTTATCTATCGATGGCAGTGTTTTGAGCCCTCAGAGAACAATTCAGAGTATTTGTTCAAAAAAAATACATCTTCTCATCTGAGGAAACAGCTCATGAGACAATTCGATTCCAGAAAGTTTTAGTCTGGTGAACATGTTGCAAACAGCGCCATCTAGAGGCTCCTTGTGTGCAAATCCTGTTCCTGAGGTCTGCATTTTCTGTTCCCATACATATTTTTTACCATCCCATACATACATAAATAACAGATACAACTGTTTCCTGCCTTGCCTTCATAAAAAAGATATTATTTTACTCATTGTAAAACAGAAATTAATAACAGCAATGCTCTTGATGAGATAGTATGCATTGTATTAATTACAAAGTTTATAGATGCCTAAATCAAAATGAGCCTACTCTTATCCTTTACAGTAGGGTGTCTTGCCCCAGTAGTGGGGTAAGATGCCCATTTCATTTTTTGTATTAGCTATAAGAACAACATTTAATACTCTACCAGAACATTACCCCACAAACTATAACATCTTATGCATAATGATACTGTACACTGAAATCACATATTGTGTCTTCATTAGAAAATTAACAATCTTTTCAAGAGGGAGGGTGGGGCATCTTCTCCCATAATGATCAGGAAATCTAGGCTATTTAATGTATTATTATATCTTAAACAATGCATTGTGTATTGTATTGAAGTGACGTCCAGGAAACCTAATCAAAATGTAGTTATAGTGCTGAGGCTGAGGCTAGCTATGGTCGTCCTGTGGGTGGGGTTTCACTCACGTTGCTGCTGACACTCTTCTGCGAGTCGTAAAAAGTAGTTTGGGGCTACAGCACTGTGTGTGTTCGCTGTCATGGAGTCGCGGGAGAAAAAGCGCCGTTTCCCAACATTGTTTTGCTGCCTGTTAGTGTTGTGTACGCAGCCAAGCCTGGGTTTGACTGGAGGTAAATGTTTTTCTTCGCTGTAAGCTGGACAACGTGATGTTTTTGTAGCCATAGTTGTTTTGTACTGTTGCTTGTTGTAACGTTGCGTAGGCCTGTGAGTGTTATCTGCTCTCAGTTGTTGTTTGTTTAGTGCAAGGCTACACTAGATATGCCGTCAGCAAGTTTTGACTACAGTTGTCCAAATGTAACACTGGTACTTCCTTGAATGTCGAAACATATGGTACAACTTAACTAATTCACTGGTGGAAAGTATTTACTCAAGTACTTAAGTACAGTTCACAGGTACTTGAACTTTACTCCAGTAGTCTTTCTTTATGTTGTGCTACTCCCACCATACATGTCACAGTCACATGGAAATATTGTACTTTATAATCCACTACATTTATTTGACAGTTTTAGTTACTTGTCAGATAAGGATTTAGGGATAATAATTTAATAAGCTTTTAAATTAGAACACATTATTAAGGATGAAACCAGTGGTGTCCAACCTTTTGGCGTCTTATGTAGTCAGGGTCACATTATGAGTTGTTAACAGCTCCACCAAACCCTAACACCCCCCCCCCCCCCTGTGGGGGCTTGATGCTGGAGGATTTGGCATCACCTTTGACCTTTTTAGAAAGGTATCTGTTAATACAAACTGCTTAAAAAGTGAAACCTTTCAGATAACTATAGCAGCATTTGTCAGCTGTAAAAGAAGACAGGTATGTTTAGAGACACAAATGAGGGAAAACTATTTAATCCCAAGTGGCAGGCAGCCTATAATACCATGACAGCTTTTGCCAAATACAAAAAGAGGAACTGTGGTCACAAGATGAAACCAACCAACAAAACAGTGTTCAACTGTACAGACATGTCACATCCGTGTTAACTGACATCCACCCAATGTTCAACGTTGTTGCAACATTTGAAAGTGGTGATTAATTATGTAAGTTTGTTTATGAAGCGTTTTTGTTAATTTCTCCTGTAGCTTCTAAACCAGCCTACATAAATGCACACAGCTAGAATAAATTAAAAAATAACTAAAAAAGTTCAGGTGTCAAATCTTTCTATTGATGCCCATGTTTTGTTCCATGACTCTCCTCAGACTGTCCTGGAGACGGACGCACTTGGGTGCCTTTTGGAGACAGATGTTACCACTTTGTCCATGGAGAAGAAGACAAAATCAAAAGCTACTCTTTTGAGAGAGCAAAATCTCTCTGCCAAGGCTTTGGTACATGAGACATTTTATTATCTCATATTTTGTCAATACAAAAAATGAAAAATGGGCTGTATTTTCAATGTGTGTGTGGTTCTGTTATCCTTTTTCTAGAGCTTTTGACCGTCCAGAGTGCTGAGGAGAATGACTTTGTCGTTAATTATAGCCCAGAGGTGTGGAAAGGCATTGTCAACATGTGGCTGGGAATGTACTATGACACAACCAGTAAGTACCATGTCAATGGTGTCTGACTTCCACTATTTCAAATATAATTTTCAATTTGTGTTAAACTTCTTACACTTGTTTTGGGGGTAACTAGAAGGAAAATGCACATTGAATCTTTCAGGGTTTTGGGTTAGATATCAAAAGTCCATAAATTGTTTTGTGCAACAGTTTGATTATTAACATCTAAACTCAAATTACACCCATCTTCTTTTCTGAGTAGCTTTAGGACTTCTTGTGTATGTTAAAGCAAATGTTGAGCCAAAGTTAAGAATTTCTTTTCCTAGTTTTTAAAAATGGGTTTACTCTATCTGTTTTTTGTTATTCCTGTATTTTTCTGAACAACATGTTTGACCACAAAAATCTTAAGAGCTGTCTGTTAACAGTTTCTGCCATTGCCAGATACTTTTAAATGCTTGTATGACAACACTGACTCCTCCTTTTCTCTATAAATCCCGGCACAATGTCAGGAAATCCTGTTTTTAAAGTAGTCGTGCTTCCAGTGAGGGAAGCTGCAGTAAACTAATAGCCATAACAGACACATTAAATCACATTTCAATTAGGGGAAATTCACATCAGTGATTTCTTTCAACAATATTATGTTGTTTTATAGCACAGCTCAGTGCAGTTTCTGAGAATGGGATACCATATTTCCATCATCACTTACATAACCTGTGCTAGAGGGCTGTAATTCTCGCTGCTTGTGGTGTGGCACTGATTGGTTTGTCTTGTTAGGTGAAAACATGAAGTGGTTCGGTGAGGACCCTGTGAAATTCACTAACTGGGAAGACAGCTACTCTCCATCAGACCTTGTGCCTGTAGATTCATGTGTGGCTCTGCATAGCAACACAGGAAAGTGGGAAGCTGTCAGCTGCCAGGATGAACTGGAGAACGGTGTGGTCTGTGAGGCAGCTCAGGGTAAGACTTATTTTTTAAATAAAACACATAAAGCCTATTTTTAAGAACTGCTGATTGGCTAAATTAAGCTCCCAGAGGTCATTGAAATGACAGATGCGTAGGTATTGAATGTCACAAGATTTTAGTTCATGTGTGGGTTTTCCCTCTCTTGCTTCATAATGTGTTTTTTTTGCTTTACAGCAGAGGAAGCCAGGAAAAGTAAGTCAACCTTTTTGAGTTTTTCATCATTGTTTTACTTATTCCTCTATGAGCTTGTGTTCACTACTTAATCCTCTTTGAGCTTCTGTTTACAACATATTCTTCTATGAGCTTTTCTTTATAGAGGTGAATTTCCTTGCATTGTTTATTGTCCCCCTCAGAACCGAGTGCATTGCTGTCGGCCCTGGTCATTCTCAGTGTTGTAGCCATCATGGGAGTCTCTGCAGTTATTTGGTTCCTGCACCAGAAGCATAATCTTGGCTCTACTATCCTCACAGCGTTTGAGTACCACCCTCCATTCAGAGTCCTGGACACAGACCGGTCCTGCCTGGTGGAGGCAGAAGAGACGGACAGCATGCCATAGGAAACTATAGTACATGCTTTCTTCGCTAGGTGAATTCCGCTCTTAAAACAGTTACTGAAGCGGTCTTGGGTTAGCACAATGTCTATGACTCAGACTACTGTAGTGTGATTGAGAAAACTGACGCCATTACTAATCCCCCACTGTGGCACATCCTAAAAATCTCACCACTTCTGCTTTTTTTTTTTTTTGTCATCTGCACTAACGAAGAATCATCCTTATACATTTTTTCCAATCAGTGCATTTAGCTACAGCCTGGTGATCATGTCATCTGTGATTGGATGTACAGTAACATCAGACTATTTATGAGGCACTACACATTGTTTGGATAACTTTTGGGATCTTTATTTTTCTCTCATATTGAAAGTAACTCACTACTGCTTATATAAAGAAGAATATATTAACTGAAGAACAAATCATACTTTGAGCAGGAAGAAATATCCTGTTCAGTATTTTATTCCCATAAAATTGGGGAATAGAGGGAGATTATACAAGCAACAGCACAAATCACTGTAGCCGAGATTGATGATTTTTTGCCCGTTGTTGGTTGAATTTCTTTTTTTGTTATCACCCTCCCCGCCTGTTAAATGCTCATGTCTCTCTCTGCTTCTCATCTTGCGTAAAATAGTAGTGGAGGTTCCCCCTTAGTAGTATTCACAGAAACAGGAATTCTCAATCACACACTATCAAAACCACACGTTAGCTTAATCAGCAATTGTTGTGTGAGCAGTCGCTTAATTACTCCATGTGTGTAAATGTTGCCTTTGAGGTGGTGTCACATAGTCCATTAAGCAGATTCTTTTCCAGGTTAAAAAAAAATCCAATTGAAATGGGAAACCGTCCTAAAACAGGCAGACACCCGGACCAGTTTCCCTGCACTCTGTCCTGGTCTGACACTTTGTCCTGTTTTTTTTAATCAACATTTTGGCTGTTAAAACACCCTCTCGATTGTGACCAGGTGTGAGATTAACTGTAAAAAGAAAAAAAAGATGCACTAATTAATCTGTCTCCCTGTCATTTCAAGGTATTTTTTTTAGGTTTTTGTCACAATGAAAACCAACCTACATATGCAGTTCATCTGTCATTTTTGTACTGTTGAACTGATCAAAAGATACAGTACTATATGTATTTTCTTAAATCTTTTCTTGCTGCCTTATGCAATACAATCTTGGCATTATATTTGCTACATTTTTAAGGTCTGTTGTGATTGTGATGTTGGTAATAAACCATCCTTTGGCATTAAAGACAATCAAGATTTGGTCTGAGATCTGATCTCATGGGTATAATGCAGAAGTTAATAGAGACTTTATTACATTCTGTAAAATAGCCCTCTTATTATAATACAATGTTTTGCATTTTCAATTGTATAAATGCTTTTGTGCAATATCTGACAATAATTTGGCAGAATCTGAGCCCTTGTGTGTTTTCATAATAAAGAATGTTGGAAAAGTTTGTTTTTTCTTTTATTAAAACTCTATACGTTACACGTCAATGTATGACTAGTAAAGTAAGCTAACTAAAATTCATAGTCTAATTAGTTCTGAAAGGATATCTACTATAAATCATCTGAAAGTGTAGTTTCCCCCAAATGTTGGGTGGCTCTGTTGATTTCGCAGCGTTTTGCAAGCTGTAACAGATCTGAAAGTTTCCATTCATGCACATCTAATTTTAGACTTCTTAGAAGTCTGTGGTGTAACAGATCCTCATGGTCTTGCCTGCAGATGCTTATTTAAATGTTTGCAACATCTAAAGACCGTAATGATTTATCATGGGCATTTGTACGCCAACATTTGTTTACATGGCACCTTTGCTTGAAGGAGGAGGACCGCACACAAACTTGAAAACCACTTTTTATACATATCCCTATACAGGATAATTACATTGTTCAGTCACTAATATTGCACCATAAAAAACCCAGCCCCCACGCTTCCCTGTAATTTCTAGATTTGGCCACCAGGTGGGACAGTGAATCAAATTTCTGCATTGTGAGATGAAATTGAGTTAGATACTCTTGTGTGAATATTGTTGTATTGCTGTTGGGGAATAACCTGTAATAAAAATCTATTGTGTAAAAAGTACACATCATTTAACATTTCTGAGAAATAAAGCCTTAACTGAAACGTTGCAGATGAAAAACAAAATCCAATGATTCATTAAGGAAAGCTTATATTATGCACAAGGTGAAAGTCCTTTTTAAGGTTAAGAAAGTCATGCAGTCTTACTGCCAATTATTAACATGATGTAAGATGAAGGTTCAAACAGCAGAAGGCAGTGACCTGCAGGACCATTGGCTGCAGTATGGTGCCATATGGGCTATGTGTGTGGGTATGTGGGTTTGGATATGTCAAATTTCTTCTTTTGAGTTTGTTTTTTTGCCTCTTACATTGACTAAAATCTTAGGGAATAAGAAAATAACAATTTTGGCAGTTGGCATGCTTGCTTGAAGCTTAAAGGCTTCTTTTCCATGCACAAATAATAGAATTGAGCCCAGAAGCTAAAAATTAAAACAAAAAATTGCCATCTGCTGACAGGTTGTTGATTTTATTATAATAATGACCCAGCAGTATCTCACTATAAGGCTCTTAGTGGTTTCCTGTCTTCGGTAATTTAAATACATAAGGAAGATTCCTGTATTTTCAATTAACACAAAAAGGAGTTTTTCATACATAATTGAAACTGTTCAATTATGTAGAAAACCTCAAATGTATATGTATATGTATATGTATATGTACATGTATATGTATATGTATCAAAGTACAGACTGGCTTCTTGTTAGATTTAAGCAGATGAGTGTTCAAATTCAAGTTGACCATGTTTTCCCAATACCAAAATAATTTACCCTAATGATTATACAACAAAGTATAATTCATTACAGCAGCATGTGTTGAAAAAGCCTTTGAATGGAACTTTGAATGATGCAATTTGATAATTGATAAAGCTTGAACAGTAATTGAAAATGTTCCTTTCTTCGCACAGCATCTATAGTCTGGCCTGGTTGTAAAACCTTCAACTGCTGCCCATCATCTCTGAACTTTTACAGCGATTAAAATAAAATAATGCAAGTATGAATAATGAAGTGAAAGTCAAATGGAAATTCAGTCTGATTATCAAGCTGTATTAGGTCTCCTAAATCTACAAAGGTTTTTATTTATTGCTACAGAGAAGTGTTGAGCTCCTGTATGTCATCATTTTACAACAGTGAAAAAAAGATGCTTTTCTAAATGTGTTTTCCTGCACAGGCAATTATGATAATTTTAATTTTGATAATTAATTTTAACATTACATACTGAAAGCTTCATTAGATGTTTTTTTGGGGCACATAACAGGGTTGTATTTAATTTATGAGTAACCACATATTCCAAACAGTCTGCTTAGTTATACTGGGATGTGTGGATTTTATTACCACAGCAGGGCTGTTGTCTCATCACAACAGCAGTAATGTCCTATTTTTGCTTAAATAATAGCAAATTAATTTCATTCATGCATCTGTCACACCACTGCTTGGAGGAGGAAGAGGTCTGCGCTGACCCAGAATGACTAATTAAAATGACATACAGTAGCGTGACAGATGGAATGAAAATGAGAGCCATGCTACATCATGAGACATAGGTTCACCGAGCCTGTGAATTACCGAGTTGTGACAACAAAATACAATACAGACCAAAAAAAGCAGACTTGTCTTAAACATAGGATAGAGTAGTGACTCTTTCTTTAGTGTAACTATGAAGACAAGAGTGAGAACTCTTTCCTGCTAGTCTATTGTTTTTTTAAACACTGTTCTAGCTCACCTTCTATTCATGTTCTTGTCTTTCCTGGGAAAGGTGTCTGTAAACAGAAGTGGAAAGCATCTGTATCTCATATCCTGGAAGTCTCATGTTTCTTCCCTATTCACTGCACTGGAACATGCTCCAATTAGCAGAGGAAAACAAAGGCCACTATTTAGACGACTGCTTCTCTGGCCAGCTATTCTAGATACAGAATACTCTAATTTTATACATAAAAACATGCCATTTCACTTCATTTCATTACATTACTATTTGGATCTATAAAATGGATGCATAAACCTGACCTTTGTAAAGTCATAGTTTTAATATAAGGTGCCACATCTTTGTGTTTGTATGCAAAATACATGCAAAATGATGTTGTATCATCTTGTTATGTTATTAATTTATAATTTCCTTTCAATTCATGGCAAAACAGTAATTAAAGTGTAAGTTCTCACTAAAACAATTACACTTCACAAGATACAGTTTTTATATGTGGATAGAGGAGCAAGTCAACATTTTCCTATCTGACGACTCACATGGCACGGCAGATCATTTAACTCCAAAGAATTGTTGCAAAGATTTTATAAGATTAATTTACCCCATTTTTTTTATCCCAGAGACTGTACCATTTCCTAAATCAAACGCATATGCAGTGCTGGAAGGCTTTGGTGTTAATTTGTTTTCCATCAGTCTCTAGAGAGATCATCTTTGCTGTGTCTTTGGTATCTCATTATACTTTCTAATCAAGACTTTAAAAAATCCCTTTAAAGGGGACAGACTGCCCTTCCCCCAGCATGCTGCTTGCATCGCAGCCATCGACTGCGATTTATTGTGTTACAAATGACCAAGGTGAGCTGACATTTTGATTGCACGACGTGAAAAAAAACACGGCCAGGAAAGGTTTTTGTGGTGACGCTGCTCTGATCTCTCCAATTGCTCATTCTCTCTAATGGAGGTTGTCCAGTACAAATATAAAAAAAAAAACCCAGGTATCCTGTTGTGCAGCTGACAAATTCATCAAATCATTTTTCCATCTCTCACCATGTGTGTTTAATCAGCCAGGCCAGTAGCTTCTGTGACTGCAGTATCTAAAATGACAGAATTAGAGGGGGAGAAAAATCAATGAGCACAAGGGATGGTGAACAAGCAAATAAACCTGTTTTAAATTACAAATGCTGATCAAGGGTTTTCTTTCTCCACATCTTTAATTCAAATGTGCCTTTGTGCCTTAATTACTGTATCCAATTAGCTCAACTTGATGTACAGTATGCGTTGGTGAAAAGGTGCAGTGCCTTGGATTGAAACCAACTGTGTCCTCTGAGCACAGACACACAGCATCTTCTTACAGAAAAGGACAACTCAATACATTGTACTGTTGATCTGACAAGTTGCTGTTTGTTTCATTTATATTAAAACCAACCTCCTAGAAGCATCTTACTCGACTTGATACATTACAAAGTCATATACTTTGTAATTTGTGATATGTACACAATGGATATACAGCAGCACCACAGAGCATTTTCTCAGTGTTACAATGTGTCCATAACACTGTGTTGTAAATGTATCCCTTTTTCTGTTAACATAAGATAAGATATACTTTAATGTCCCGTCTGGGAAATTTATCTTGGGCATGAGGTGCGTCAGTGCATACAAATTATATATTAAACATACATACATATATATATATATATAAACAAGAACCAAGAAAAAATATGATGCCTGTTGCCAATTGTGTGCTTGCTTAATGTTAACAAAAATGGCAGATGGTAGTTGCTATATCGGGTAGATGACTTATTTATTTAATTACAATCATCACTTACACACATATGCCTTGTTAATAGTTTCTTTGACACATTATAAGCAACATGTGGTCATGGTCTGAACTAAATGTTTAGGTTATTCTAATAATAGTCTGGCAAAAGGAAAACATAGGAAAACACTGATACCTACCACCAATAAAGACTTTGAGCTGCCTTCTTTAGTATAGATACAGATTCATTGGGGCCAGGTGTAATAGATTCAAACTTTCCTTTTTAATATTAGCTATGAATTCCCTTAATTTGCATTCCATGAATTAATGTACACCATTTATTAAAAGGCACACCTGTCTCTTGTTTTAACTCTGTTCTTGGCTTACCTGTTTTACATTGTTTTCACTTATTGTTATCACTTGATTAGTGTTATCGCTATTCCGCTATCTCATGATCTCTTGTTGTGTTAACTGTTGATGATGAGTCTATTTTAATGTACAAGCCAAATTACCCAAGCAAGACAATTAAATCAAGATTAAACTGAGCTGTTAGGGTTAGGGTTATACTTAAAGTGCAATCAAACTTTAAAAAAAATACATTATTTATTGATTTTGTCATTCAGTCATACTTTGAGAATTTAGACATACAAACAGCACTGAATGCGCACCACGATTTGCAAACTGTTACTGCCATTAAGACCCCTAAATGTGCCCTCCTCTATTGGTTATAAATTGCTAAACAAATTATGACCATGTATGCAGTATAAGTTCACATCAGATTGAACAGTAGAGCATATTGGCCTATCACAGATACAGTATACTGGTCTGCCTCTGTTGTCTGTCTACATTTGAATATTTTTCTTAATACAAGTTTAATATACGCACATGTGGGGTTTTTTGTTGCATTTTTCTATAGTTATGTATAATTATTAAAGTATACTGTTTCAGTGCACTGATGTCATTTCATACAATAAAGTCTGTTAAACTTTAAAATATCATGCCTCCATTACATGTCTTTATCAAGAATTTGATGACCACCTTAGAGGGATCATTGTGAAAAAAAAAGAAAAAAAAGTGTTAATGTCTATATGTCTATATTCTGTATAAGATTATCAGCTGATATATTGATATCAGAATTTTTGTTATCAGCCAAAAAAATCTGTTATCAGTCTGGTTGCTTTAAACAGGCAGTCAGTTCTTAAACCTTATTTTTTCTTATTTTGATTAAAAGAATCAATGCTTACACTAGCTTATTGGTGATTTATATAGCCCAGTATTTTTAGGGGTTATATATATTTACAAACAAACTTTTTGCATCTGACAAATTTGCTTTCACTGCCATGAGAGGGATCTAGTGGAAACTGCAAGCTGAAAGAAACTGTGCACCTGTTTGCAAAGGAGTTCATGGATACATGTGAGCAGTAGCCTATGGGATTGTTGTAATATTCATGCATCAATACCATTAGACATATGCAATATCAATTACGTCATGGTATCTATTTTTATATTTATTTTTAAGTATCCTGTGCAGTGCATGTTGATGTTGACACAGTCAGTTTGTGCACTTGCTGGATACAGTTTTTTTTAGCACAAAAGTTTGCATTGTGGAGAAGCCTCCAGCTGACGTCACTTGTGTTGAGTTGAGTGAAACGGGAGGACAGTCAGTCTGTTCAATCTGCGATTAGAGAGCAACACGTTCAGTCACACTGCCTCCCTCCCACCCGGGCTTCAAACACTACTCACCGATTCATCATTCATTTTTAAAAAAAACATTACTCAAAACTGCTCTAACTGGGAAGTGAACTATTACAGTTTTAATTTCAATTTAGCCTTTTTCCCCTCTGTTTTAAAGGAATACACGGCTTTTCGGCGACAAGGTGAGTTGTATATTCCGTGTTTGTAACCTTAGCTTTTGCTAGGTGATAAAACTCACTAACGTTATATTCAGCAGTTTGTTATTTTACAAATTTCTGTCGCTCGGAGCTAACCGCTAAGCTAACGTTCATCTGCTAACGTTAAACACACAGCGGTAGCATCCTTTTCCTACACTTGCTGGTTGTCCGCCCCGTGAGTTCAACACGGCGATTTAAAAAGAAAAAAAAAGTTGATGTCAAAAGTAGATGAAGCGTTTGTGGGTGCTGCTGAGCTCAACTTTGCCAAGAAAATAACAGTTCACATGTTGAAACGGTAACTTGATTGGGAAAAGAGTGTTTAGACACAGTTGGGCAACTAACGTTAACGTGACACCGGTCATACTCACACAGAGAGACTCAGGCAGTGCTGTCCGGTCTTGTGTTTACCTTGCAGCATGCATCATGTCTTTGTTGCCAGCTGCTCCACTCTGCGGATTCACCGTTTATCCAGAAACGTTGATAAACCGCCAGTGAAAACATGAACGTAAGTTAGCTTGTAAGAATATTATCAGGTTTTCAGCTCACAGTAAGCTTCATGTGGGAGTGAATCATTTATGGAGAAAAAGTAATGTCTGGCTGCTTGTGAAATGGTTGTTGTGGTTTGGAGCCTCGTGTGAGAACATGTCATGAATTTATCCAGTAACTGTGCATAATACAGCTGTGCTTTCTTAATTTTGTATCTCCTTCATCTTGCCTATTAAATGTTTTTGTCTTTATCCGTGTTAAAGCCGGGCAGCCTGCCGGTGTCTCTCCCCCCCTCTATATCCTCTTTTTGTGGCTTCCTCTTAAAGGAGAGCGCAGCTAATGCTGCAGCTGCGGTCTGGGCTGAAATTTACCCTTAGAGATTATGACAATACCCTCCATTTTTCTTCTTTCGTATTAACAACAAGGCATTCGCCATCTTGAGGCATTTCAATTAACATAATCGAAACGGCGTTTATCTGGAACAAAGTTAAGAAACTTTGGAGGAGAAAACATAGAAAGAAACGACCTTGATTTATGTTCAATTAAAATTGAACCCAATTTCATCACAGAAGTAGAAAATGTTTTAGAGGTCTGAGAAGTTTGAATTATGGGATTATATTTGATATGTTAGATGTATGTTATCTTCTTTGCATGAAATGTCACACGTGGTGCTTAGTCCTAGAAAATCAGTTTTTAAACCTTGTAGTTGCTGCCAAATCTGGGTGCTATAGGTCTAACTTCCAATGTAGAAATCAGGACATTTTAACATTGCCCTGATTTCTCCCCTGTTTTATGCTGGGTCAGCTTCCTCTAAATTTGAAGAAACTTAATAGAAAGTAAAATGAATGACCAACAGTATCTCTGTCTGTCAAGGTACACACACACACACACACACACACACACACACACACACACACACACACACACACACACACACGCAGACTGGTACAGAGGCCAAAGAAACACAAATTAGAAAAACAACATTTAAAAGTGCAACAATGAGGGAAATTCAACAGTAAACTCATGAAATAAATGATAAAGACCGTCCTTGAGATATTGTAGGATTTTAATAGCAGACACTTTTATTGATTGTAGGAAAAGCACAGGTATTCCTAATAAGGTGTCATTTTATTCATGTGCCCCAGTAAAGCCAATACAGTGTGACGGTGAACCAGCATGTACAATATGAGGCTCCTGAAACTGAAGCAGCTAAATGGATTTTTGTTTTTACAGATTAGCAGGCATCTTTTATTTGCTGCACAGAAGAAGTACTTTACATTTACTGATATGAATGTTGCTAATGAACTAGCATGTGCAAAGGGCACATACAGTCCAAGTGAGACGGCAGCAAACATTATTCCTGATAAAGTCCATCATTTTAAATGGCTTCAGTAGCCAAGGCAGCAAGATAAATCAGATCACAGCCTTGATGTGTTATGCATGCATCCAGTAACTGCCAATGAATCAAAACACAGGTAGAAGGTCACTAAATTTGCCTCATATTTATTCAGAGCACATGTCCTTGACAACCTCTGCAGCGAAAACAATGTGGAAATCCTACATTATAGATATGAGGTTTTAACGTTGTGAAATCAAAAGAGTCAGCAATTTGGCATTTAAATATATATATTTAAAATATATGGGTCAATGACGTGATGTAACCCAGTGTCAATTGGTGTAACCAGTATTTTTTCATTAAAAAAAGTGAACTAAAATGTGGAATAAATCCACTTTTAGCAACGCAACACTATGGTTTGTAACACATTTGACATAATTTGTCAAAAAAAAATGTAATGGTTGTTTTTAGGATATGTCCTGCTCAATATTGACAAAATGCTTTAATATTTAAATGAAGGAATACTCCTAGAATGTTTCTTTTTATTTGATGTTTTAAAATTAAGTAACTATAAATCATTCTTTTGTGGTTACAACATTTGACATTTTCAGTCTTTCTTTTGGTTAAAAAATGTTGGTGAAATGTCATTTCAAATAACATAAAACCAACAAAAATACAAAATGTACATTTTAACAAACCTAATGCTGCTTTTAAAACTATTTTTAAGATATTTTCGAATTGCTCATCTTGCCAACCCTTATTTGTCACTGATTCATTGCAGGACATTATTTTTCAGTGCTCCAAAGACTTGAATGTGGCTCATGGTTGCTAAATTTACTCGAAGTAGCACTTTATAAATAATAGCAGTCAACTTATATCTGATAGTTTTCGGCTAAACTGTGTTTTTCACCGCTTGATAGTGAGCTTTTCTTTCAATTACTCTTTCTGAACACATTGTAAAACTTTATGAAATCATTTGTGTTTGTATATAAACGTATACGTAGACCTTAAATGCTGTCGGCAGCATACCACATACCAGTAGATTCAGTGATCTACAACTACTGTATCTCACATTGCCTTGGCTGCCAAACTGTGTTAACCAGATTTGTGTATTTCTTTTGCGGAATTGGTCACAGTGCTCAAGTGGGATCACATGAACACGTCTGGTTT
Source organism: Scomber japonicus (assembly GCF_027409825.1). Classification (NCBI taxonomy): domain Eukaryota; kingdom Metazoa; phylum Chordata; class Actinopteri; order Scombriformes; family Scombridae; genus Scomber; species Scomber japonicus. Next base: position 17,096,998 of record NC_070588.1, read on the forward strand.
GTCAGACTCTCTTGGCCCCTCTTGGTATGGTCTTACAGAATGTGAGATTGTCCCCCTTTTTATGTTCCTTTGGCCCTTTCAAAAGGCCAGAGCAAGACTGTTAATAATTGTTTTTCATCCATTTTCACCCTGTCTCTCCTATTCTTACCCCTTCCACAAGTTTGCACTCATTAATCAAAAATGCTGGACTCCTGCTGAGGGCTGAGTGGGTTCATCAATTTGGCAGCTAGCTTTCTGTAAGGAACAGTGCAGAGGCTCTTTACATACAAGCATAAATAAAACTCTGGTCTTTATATGCAAGCCCTGAAGGTTAATACTGTATAATTCAATGTACCCTCTTTGTCTGCTGTGATTGATGTTTTTAAACATGTAAGGCTTGACGGGAGTCCCTTTTTGTAGGTCAGTGTTGACACTTCATGATTGGGTGAGCTTCGGGGTGAGCGGCACGAGAGAGGTGGGATTATTAGGAATATGTCAGGGAGATTACTCTTTTTCACTCATCTTTCTGGTCTATTTTTCTCTCCGCCCGGAGATGCTTGTCATAGTGCTTTATTTGAATCAATGATGTTTCCTTTACTGTTTAATGGGGCTGATGTTTAAAATGCGAGTGGTGTTGTCTGTCTGTTTGGCTGTTCACTATGTATTTGCATCCTTTGCTGCAGGACATGCAGGCCGGCTGAGAGGGGATGAATTGACTCCAAAATCATAATTCTGAGTCAGATAGTTGCACAAGAAAGACTGACCTTTAGTCCAGTTACTGTTGTAAACCATACCACTCTCACACAAAGTCTGCGCCTCTGCAGCCTCCGTTTTTATTGATCCTGTTGCATTTAAAATCTGGACACTGCTGCCACAAACACTTCTGCTTTAGCTGTGCTAGGCATGCTGCTGCAGCCACATTTTTAAATATTTAATTTTTACTCAATATTGTCTGGCCTGATAAGAGACTAGAGAAAAGAAATTCATCCCTAAAAATGTGTGGATCAGCACAGGCCGAAAATCTAAGGCTTAGTGAACCTAATTGACTAAATTCTTCCACCACCATATGCAGTGTGCGTGCATTGCAACTCCATCTATTACTTACACTTTAAAAACTTTTGCACACTAGAAACAACACAGTTGTAAACTGCAGTTATTTTTATTGCATTGCTTAGAAAAAGTATTTTAGCTGAGTGGTTAAATCTGATCCTCAATTTAGCTGGAGTGGATTATCTGGAAATAATCTCAACAAGGTAACAACAATATGTAGACACATCTACTGCTGGATTATAGCTGACTCTTTTTTAAAGCTGCAACTAATGATCATTTGCATTATGGATTCATGTGGCGATTGATAAAAAAAATTGATTATAGTTTAGTCTATGAAACATCAGAAAAATAGTGGGAGTATGCCTCATGTGACATCTTTGTCTGACTAACAGTAAAATATTTTCCAAAGATTTTCAATTTATAATTATACTCTACAGAAAAAAAGATCCTTACATTTGAGAAGAAGCTGAAACAAGCAAACATGTCGATAGTTTTGGAGACAATGAAGGGGAGAGATCACACTTTGATTTCACCCTCAAGTTTGATTCAAGTGGTTTTGATGAATTTTAATGGTGCATAGTGCTCTCCACATTGTTCAGGCTTGATACCGCAGCAATATTTTGATAGTATCTATTTATCTCACACATTATGCTTGTATCATTAAATTTTGCATTAGCAAAATATGTAATAAGAGAAATGTACCACTTGGTGTTTTATGGTTTCCATCAACATCTCTGGAGGAATGTGTATATTGTCCCTATATCAAAACAATGTTCTGTCCATGTTTTCCCACAAAAATGTGTGCATGGCATTAAGGAACAGTGTGGCAAAGCATATAAAAGGAGGGGGAAATGATTGTCATGTTTAACAATAAAAATGTCAACGCTGACAACTATTAGAAGTTAAGGACATAAACCTCAATCAGACACTGTTAAAGGGAAACGCTTACTGCACCCATCCACAATGCCAACCAACACACCTTTTTCTTTTTGTTGCACTACATGAATGTCACTCAGCTATTTAGACACTGGATGTTGGTATTGAATGTTTACCAGTGCAAAAATCTTTATATTAATTAAATTTCAGGCAGTCAGTCATAAAAATGGTATGGCAACGTCACCAACAGGCTGCAACCCTGTCATTATGTGCACCAGGAGGGCGTAAAGAAGTAACCCTGTTATTGGTATCATCTGTTATTACTCCTGATTTATGGAACAGCGTTCTGTGTTGGGAGGCTAGAGTTGTTTTCTGTTCTTAAAATGAAAACATGAGGACAGACGGATGGACAGCTGAGTAACTTGAAGAGACTAGGCCTTGTAATAGTGAAAGGAGTCCTCAGACTACTACATCCCTCTCATCTGATCTTTCTGTCTCCAAAAATCATCAATGGCCTCCTGCGAAATGTGTCCTACTGTGACACCTGCCATAGCGCCTGTTACTGAATGTTGATTGTTTGTCTGAGTGAGTGGAGGGGGGCGTGCCTTAGCCATTGGTGGCTTAGCCATAGGCTCATGTCTCAAAAGTTGTTGGGGCAGTTTTTGAGTCATTTGTCATTTGTTACACAGATTTGGTGCAAAGTTGAACCATTTTTGTCCACTTGAGAATTGAATAAAATGGTCAAAAATCCCTCCAAAGTATTATATGAAGACACCAAGACATTGGTAATAATTTGATATCAAAAACTTTTCTGCATTTTTTGGTGATTGGTTTCAGAGACACCACTGTTCTGGAAATTACTCAGAAACTCCCTTATTGCCAACACACCATAGTCACATGTCTTCTGAATGTCCCAGGTATCTAGTATCTAGTTTGTTGATGTAAAATTTTTTTGAGGCTGTGATTACACAATAGGCAGTTTTATACAGTGAGGTCAATTTATTTCCAAGAAATGGTTTCACAATTAATGTAGACTAAAATCACCACACATGAATACAATTTATCCAATTCCAAGACTGTTTAGAAACCCCAGTATGCAGAAATATTCATGTTTAGAATACGCAGATATAACTTTTGTAGTGCTTTGCCCAAAACTGCATGGCATTAGCATAAAACGGTCTGTAAAGGGGGACGTTCATGGATACCCATAGAACCTATTTTTATTCTGATATCTAGAGCTGACCCCTTTGAAAATGGCCATGCCAGTTTTTGTAGTCTCCTCTTTGCAGCATCATTTAGCCCCCCTTCCCAACAAGCTAAGATGACGTGATTGGTATCAATGGATACTTCAGGTCATTTAGTTTCATGTGATACCAGCATCTTCACAAATTTAAAAACTGAGCCCGCCACAGCCAAAAAAGGCGGTTACTGCTGGTCGAGGGCGCAGATGGAGGATTTATATGGCTGATTCAGAAGCTAGAGAGTGGACAAGTAATGAAATCTTCATATGAGAAAACACATTGTCTTGTCACTCACTCATTAGTGGACTTTTTCTCTCTGGGGAACAACGCCTAAATGTAGCAGATGAAAGTGGAAGGTCTGTTAATTTCACTGAGAAGCTCTTATGGCTAGACATTTTAAAAGGATCAATTTAGTTTTAGTGGGTCACTGTGACATGAAATGAGCTCCTTGTGAAAGCCAGTGCACCTGTCTTCCCTGACATTTTGATTGTAAGCCAAATTGGTTTTGAAGATATGTGTCTGGGTCAGTAACATGTGATCTGTGATGTGTAGATTAAATAACTTCTAACAATGCGACCAAAATGCTTGTGCTTGTTTCGCTTTCGGAACTGTCATCTAGGCCTAAAATAGCTACTAAGGTGGTAAAAAACAGTGAGAAAAACACACGGAAGCCAGCTGCAATCTACTGCTAGAAGTAAAGGAATTGTATTAAATAACTAATAACAAGTAACATAAACATAAGAGTTGATAATAATAAACAGGCATCTTTGAGAAATGATATGTTGTCTTTACAGTCCCCAAAAGGCAGAGCGGGTGAAGCACCGGTCGGTTCATTTCAGTTGATTTTCTGCTGATGTTTATGGATAACTCATCTTGCCTAGATCCATATTACCATTTTTATTTCATTACCATGGATCTTTGAGATAAGAGCGAAGGCTGAATGAGTAAATTGATGAAACCAGGCAATAAATCTGACAGCTTTTGTCTCGTGTTTCAGGTGCAGAGCAGTGATGACACAGAACTGAGGACAGCCTCATACAGTAAGTGTTTGTTTCATCTGCTACCCGTTGTCCGTCAGTGCCATTACGCTCTTTGAAATTCTCCTTTTGATTTAGTCAAGAAGAAAATAAATCCTGTTTGCTCTTCTTAAATTAGAAAGGAAGTAACTCGTGAGTGGAAAGCCTGGGCTAAGCAGAACACCTCATTTTAAAGTGTTATTTAGGTATAGGATTAGGATTTTCCAATTAGGTTGAGATTGAACAAAGTCCTCCTTTATGAAATTAGTTTGTGCTGCATTACACTTTGCTCTCATTTTGTGTATATCTAATTAATTCCTGTCTTTCTTAGCATTGAAGTGCCAAGGCTTCAGAACACATTTTAATCTCTTGGGGGGGAGAAAACTTTTTTTGACTGTGGGGTATTTTAAGAGAAATTACTGTGAGCCAAACAGGGGTAATTGGTGGGGTTGGAGCTATTGTTCGGCTTTGTTTTAAATTATAATTTGGGCTACTCCACATACAGTTGCTTTATACAGATGTATCTTGGTTGCCCTTAAAAATTAAATTGCGGCCCCCGGATGGTGGTGGTGGTTCAGTTTCCTCCAGCCTGTGCTACTTGATCAGAAAATGTGAGGTGTGCTTTTCATCTGACGGCTGCACTCGCTTACTAATTTGCGGTCTTGCAAGTTGTTCATTTTACAGGTTCTCTGTTATGCATGCTTTATTGTGGAGTAGGTGTGAATTGATGAGGGATATTTATCATGAAACATTTTTTTCCCCAAGCAGTAAATATATGAGGATAATTGCACTTGGTCCTGACACTAAATCAACACAGTTTTAAAGCAGACATAATTGAAATGAAACAAATATTATGTGAAATATCTCAGACGAGAAATAGTTTTGTTCTTTTCTAACATATGGGGCATAGTTCGTTTCAAGAGCATTTATTTTCGGATCCTCAGTGAATCTCATGTCTTTCTGATTCCCGCTTTCTTTCCCGCTCTTTCAACATTCAGTCAAAACCTAAAGGTGAGCACAACTGCTCACTTAACATTTATGAAGCAAAGAATGCTGAAATGATGCCACGAAAATTCATGACATGTGCACAGCCATCTCCTGATCTAGAGGCAAAATCTCCTACTTTTTATGTGACTGACCCTGGAAAGAGGCAGGTCATCTGCAGCACTGTGGACGGGCTGAATTGAAATGGCAATGGCAAAATGAGCTTGGTCACATGAACTTCAGCATCTCTCAAGCTGAGCACCCTCACTTTCATCTGTGTGGAGTAGAAACACTCAAGGATTTATTAAAGCTGATATCAGTAACCTTCGGTTTACCTACAGGGCCCAACAGTAAGTTTAAGAAATAGTTGCAAATAGCAGCCAGTTATTGTTCTTGGTTGCTAGAGTTGGACATAATAGTGGCTGCTCTGGCCCTGAGTCATTTATGCTTTGCTAATGAATGATGAGAAAATATATTCTACAAAGCACTTGTCCCCCTCTCTTTATATCACATACACACACATACAGTATACATTATTATTATTATTATTATTATTATTATTAGTATTATTAGTATTATTATTAGTATTATTATTATTATCTGCTGAAGGGGAACATTTATATGTAGTAGTTTAGAAGCAGATTATGGTCCAGTGTGCCACTTACACAAGTGTGATGTGGAAACTCAAAACCTAACACACACACACGCACAGTGAAGGACACATCTTTTATCGTTTCTTACATATTACATTGTTGCATATTCGTAAACTTTGGATTTTTCAATGTAGTCAGTTATTTTAAGAAAATTGATGCTCAATTAAAAAAAATTGAAATAAATAATAATAATAATAATAATAATACATTTTATTCATATAGCACATATAGGTCATAATTCAGTAAATCCTCGAGCGTCCCTCTGATATTATTCGTCTGATTTTGTTTTTTTCAGTCAAACAGCAACAATGGAGTAAATACAGTTGCTTTGTTTTAGCTTTACTTCACTGTAGTAGTTCGAACAAGTTAGCTAAACTTGGATCAGATTGAATTCAACTTTTCTTTTTCTGTTTCAGCTGTCTCAGATTTGGCATTATTGTAACTGTCTTGTGGGTAGATAAAATTTAGTTTCCCAGGCAAACTGGACAAATCTCTTACTGTGACCAGTAAGCCCAACTCTTCTATGCTGAAGAGGCAGGAGTGAATAAAGAATAGAGTGAAAAATGATGAGAATTGGTGAAAAGGATGATGGAGAAGATTTAGCGGGTATGAGTGGAGAGCTATGAACAACTGATCCCTTCTTGGTCTCCGCTGTCACTTGGAGTTTGTTTTCAGGTCTGTATTTTTAAGCTTCAATGTTCATATAACAGATAAGAGTCTCTGTGTTTCCGTTGTTGACCTGAAATCTGTTGAATGATTTTTACCATTTCAGATTTGTTATGTTTCAAGTTTGTCAAACAAAAGTCAGGTGTCCATAAGAACATGGTAACATGTTGTTCTTTCTCTGATTTATATTGATGATTCATAATGTGCTTACTTGATGGGGGACAAAATCCACAGTCCTCTGTTTGAGCAAAACTATTTTATAAAGGTTTATCTGAAGATAATGTGAAGCTTCAGCTGTCTTGAGTTAGTCGAATGAATTGTTAGTCTTTTTAGTTAAAATCTCCCCCCTGTGTCTCGACGGACAGCGTTTTCCTGTTCAGCTGCAGTGGAAAAAAATAAAAGAGGGAATTTGGCAGTAAAATTGGAACTTGGGACAATATTGGCTTGATTTGACAGATTTGGACAGGTGAACCCTCATTAGCTGCAAATAAACTTCTAAATATGTTTTTCTACAGATGGAGTGGTGACTGGCATGTTTTATAGGGATGTCATTTTGTGTGTGTGTGTGTGTGTGCGTGTTACACAAATGACAGGTTTTTTTCTCCCTTTTTTTTTTTTTTAATATTTATGGGCTTCAGTTAATAGTGTAGCTTCAAAGAGTAGACCATATTTTGTGACTTTTCCTGAAGACCAAACAGACTGCCGTGGCTGAGTAATATGATGTGGTAGTATATATCAGAGCTCACTCTTTTCTTTCTGCTCTTCACCATTTTCTGCCCAGAAGGGGGCTGCAGGAAGGAAGTGAAGTGATGAAAGATATGTCAGTAGTAAATCAAAGACTCATGTGAGTGATGCAACTGCTAGATATGTTAGTTACGTGGATACATTGACACTGGCTGTTGTCAGATGTCATTGAATACAGGGACATATTTAGCTGCTAAGAATAGCAGTCATATGAATAATGTTGTTTTGAATTGTACTAATCAGGATCACTACGTTTTGTTGCCATATGAGATGATCTTTACGTTAAAAAAATGGAAGCAGAGCAAAAGCCTAAAATTCAGCAGCAGCAAGCGGTGTGTCACGTGTAAGATGCGTCATGGTTTTGTTTTGATATTTTTTGTACTGCTGTTAAGATAAGCCCATCTTTCTGTCATCCTGTTGGTTTTGTAGTAGAAGTGCTTGGTTGGTAGGTGTTGACTGTGGTTTCACAGCAGTGCTACTGCTTAACAAAATAAACGTATCCTTTCCAGTTAGAGAAACATCAAGCTCCACCCCACTGTACTGTACCCACTACCTGGTACACAGTGACATGTTTGTCTGGCTGATGCATAGACTCTTCAGGTCATCTGCTGCTAGTTTGAAGGGAGTAATGTATTATTTAAGAATTAACTGTGAAGACAATAGTGGAGTTTTTTTCCTCCTTCTTTTTTTTTTCGAGTCTCAGATTTCAGTTTGTCTTGAACACTTTCATGGATGCCATCCGAAGATGAAGTCACTGAGTGTAAATGCTTTGACAGTCTAGTTTGTGGAGTTAATTATATGTTCTTCTCCTCTAGGATGAGAGGTCAGGCAGGTCTGGGTTTTGGGATAGCACTGGCATGGTCTACTGGGGAAGTGGAGGAAAGCCTACAGTCATGTAAAGGCTTCTCTGAGGGGTGCACTGAGGAATATTGAAATTTCTTGTGTAGTCCTGGCCTGCTTTCTTTTGGGCGAGCTTGATTTGGCTACTTACTTCATGGACCTATTCTGTTAAAGAGTGCATCAGAAATTGTGAAACCCTGCCAGAGATTACAGTAGATTTGTTTTTTGATGGCCAATTAATATTAATATTTCAGACTGCCAGCTGTGTTGAACAACTACCGGACATTTGTTTAAATAGGTAAGGCAAGGCAAGCCAGTTTTATTTATATAGCGCATTTCATACACAATGGCAAGTCAGTGTGCTTTAGCCATATAATAACCTGCATTTAAAAGACAAAAACCTGAATGCTATGATCTGACAGTGACACATGTATCTTAGTCAACAGAATAAACTCTTTAAACTTTGCAAACTGAGCATTTAGGCTACAACAGTAAAATAAAACAAATAGTCTTGCTGTTGGTAATTTAATGCAACCATGCGGGCAGCTACGCCACCACCTCCACCTGCCAGGGTCTCCCCGACCTCACCGCTCACCGGCGCCGGAAAAATTGTTTTGATATGGTGGTGAAAAAGTTTCAAAGCCTGTAAGTTATTATTGGAGTCGTGCACCCTGCTATAAGTTAAATGTTTCCCTGCATTTCCTCAGTCACCATCATCTTTCCTAAATGTTTGCACCATCCTCACCAGGGCTGGGGGAAAGATAAACCTCCTACTGATCAATTACATGTTACTTAATGGTGGAGCTCCGAGCTGATCCCTACCCATGCTTGATGTAACGTCATCCAAAAGAAAACAGTAAGACTTTTTAGAGTCATGTTAACTGATGTTGAGCCAAAGCACAGGGTTGTTGGAGTTCAATCTTGTACTTTTGCATAATATAAGTTTATATTTAAGCTGTCTTGGCAACATATCTTATAGGTCACACAATATTATTTATACATTTATGTGTTTATTTGGAAAATATTTCCCATATACTGGACAACTACACCAAAAAGATGACATATACCGGCTAACCTAAAGCCTGAACCCATAGAGTTTTGTTGTCAGTGTACAGGACCTTTACAGAGCGAGTCTGTGGTGCAGAGGTGACACCAAGGTGAACGCTGAGTTGTGAAATGGTTGAAAATCATTGATATTCTGACTCGGTGGCTGCAAATGGCTCGGTGGCAGATGGAGTCTTTGTCAGGAATGAAAAATGGCAGCTCGGGAGCATCAACGCCATTTTCCCTATCAGCTCTGCTGGCGGGCGGTGACCTTCTGCCGCTCACAGAGATCCCCTAACACATGATCAATTATCTCTCTCTCCATTGTTTACTAAGCCAGTGGAAAAGGATTTAAATGTCATTTTTTTAGTGGGAGATTGCATTTGTAATCATGAAGCGGCTGTTTGTTGTTAGTGCAGAATCGGGAAGCAATTTGTAGTTAGTGACCAAGCATGTTGTAAACACAGCAGAGAATCGACACGAAACCAACACATGGAAACAGTGCTTGATTAATTTCTAATTATTCTAATTGATTTATTTTAAACAACGTTGTTAATAGAAGAGATTCCTCAGCAGTGTTGATCTATTACGTGGCATCAGTTTAGGTGGTGGGTTTTAGCAACATTTTAAATAATGGGCTAAGATGAAAACATTTATGCAGATAGAATTAATTTGGTAATGGCCCCTCTCAAAACACAAACTAAAGCTGTGATCTGAAATCATTAATCAGTCAAACTCGGAGGCATTTGATTCTGGTTTGGACGATTTGAAACTGATTCTCGATTCCCATCCTGTTACATAAGGCACAATAATTTGGGTTGAAAAGTAAAATTGTTCCAAAAATAAATGATTGTGTTAGTGTTGATCGTTCCACCATCCATCCAGGAAACCGCTCGAGGCCTGACATGTTTTTGTCATTATGTTCTTGTTTTTGTTTTTTTTTACCACCCGAGAATCGGCTCAGCATTTTTGATTTCCCGGTGTCCTCTCTACCTGCTCAAAACTGCATTGGTTTTACTCCTGACCAACATGTCCCACACTGATAAATCAACAATATGAACCAATAGAAGCAGCAATAGGCCAAATAATATATTTATGCATATGTCAGTTTTGAAGTGTTTATGTCTAGTCCTGTTTTTGCCTTTAACTGAACTTATATTTTAAATACTGTGAGTTGATAATTACTCTCTTAAAGCTAGTAATGAGGGCTGGATGATATGACCAAAATCTTATGTCCTAATGTAGATCATTATATTTTGATAATGATACCTGTCCTAATTTAGCACGTCCCAATACAATGAATAAACAGTACACATGAATAAAGAGTCTCTACTGCATTTTGCATTCATTTATAGTTGCTGCTACTCTCCTCTTCTCTCCTCTTTCTCAGCGGGGGCAGGGCTGAGATCTCCGTGTGTGCAGCACGGTGGAGAGATGATGACAAGTAAACTTGTTAAATTCACTAATTTTATCGTAGTTCAGCCATGCATGTTTATGCATGGTGCAAAAATGATTTTGAAAGTCGCGGTGCTTTCTAAAGGTCGATGACCACCTATACTTGCAGGTCATGTTTATGATTGTGAGGAGGATGATATAAAGCTGCCATGCACCTTTCCTCCCCTCCTTCAGACCTGCCTACGCACTGCAATCACAGAGTTGTGCTTGATGAGTTTCACTAACAGGTACTGTGTGAAATATCCTCCATTAGTAAGGCTTTGTATGTGTATAAGGTGTTCAGTTTCACACTATCCTCATACAGCTGCCCTGCTATGACAATATTAGTAGGAACAGATGCTGCTCTTCATTGGGCTTACATGTGGTAACCTGCTTGGAGGAGAAAATTAATTTAGAACTGCATTCTAGCAAAAGGCCACCAGGGGGCGACCATTTTGGTCTCAAAAGGACTTCCGTCTCTATACAAGTCAATGGAGAATTCACCAACTTCTCACTCGATTTCTAACCTCAGTAAACGTTTTCAAAATGTGTTTATGGTCTCAATTGCTAGTTTAAAGCCTTCTTCAATGTAGTATGATGTTCATTTGTGAAATTTTGGCCTCCCTGATTTTATATATGACAATAAAGCAGGGTATGCATTAGGGTGTGGCTACGTCGTGATTGACAGGTTGATTGCCCTATGTCCTCGAGATCCAGCCCTCGCAACCTATCGCAGCCTCTCCGCTCCGCCCATGGCCCCACCTCATGCCCATCTAAGTAGTTTCCGTATTTTTATTTTTCCCAGCATGCACCTGAAATTTTCAAGATGGCGCTGCCCAGATTCGAAACTATTGACTTCCGAGCAGCAGTCCACAAACCAATGGGCGATGTCACGGATGTTACGTCCATTTCTTTTATGATGCCTTATTGATGTTAGGCCTGTGTGTCTGTCCAGGCAGGTGAAAAGCCCTCCCCGCGAGTTAATGTCCAATCACTGTTGTGCCTCCACCCACTCACCCCCTCTCACACTGTTGTAACTGGAGCCGGGTTCAAAGTGCAGCTCACACAGAAGCCGAAAAAAGAAAGCAAAGAGGCATGGCCAGCACTAGCGGAGGAGTTGAGAGAGAAAAGTTTGAAGAAGCACCGGCTTCATTCAAATCTCCGGTGTGGGTTAATTTCGGTTTCGCCGTTGAATACAACGACGAGGGAGTGAAAACTGTTGACAGGAATTTTACTGTCTGCAAACGCAGACATCCCAACTCTCCCGGAGGTTCCGGGTAGGGGTGGGATTTCTGATTCTTAGATGCATTGCGATTCGAATATGGACGAATCTGAATCGATTCACACACGTCCAAATTTCGATTATTTAAATCTGTTAAATAAAGTAATACAGATGGTTCTAAAATGTGGAACATCTCTGGGACACTATGGGGAGGAATAAGGAATAAGAGGCAGTTTATCATTTGAAAGTGTTGTGTTTAGTAACTGTTAACTTGAAAGAAAAGTGTTATATTATTCAGTACACCAGTGATACTGGAATTTGTTTACTGTGAAATGCAGTTTTTGCTGACAAGCAAAATAAAGCGATAATTTTGGGAGAAAAAAAGTTTTTCTCTTTACGCACAAAACATGTACTGAAACTGTAGCCCAAAAACCGAGGTAAGGACCAGTTTCTTTTCACATAGAGAAACATCCAAACTGTATAACTACAAGCTAAGTGAGAACATTCACTCCATTTATTGGTCAAATGTGTGGGTCAGAAACAGGAACATAAACACCCAAAAAAGGTCCTGAAGAAGGTCCACTGGCCAGATACAACATACTTTATCGTCCTAGTCCAGACTGGACCTTGTTTCATTATCTGGCTAGTTGTTAGCAACTGTTAAATGTACTCATCTGCATCCTAGTAGGGCTTCAACAACGAATCGATTATTAAAAGTGTTGGCAACGAATTTCATTATCGATTCGTTGTGTGGCGAGATTACTGCATTACTCGTCAAGTCGCGGAGCAGTTCAGATGTAGCTGAGCAGAGCCGGTATCGGTAGAAGCGGAGAAAACGGTCCTCCTGAAATCTTCTAAAGTGTAGGAGCAGTTCACACTACATAAAACTAGAAAGTGTGTGCTGCATCCTGCCGAGGTCGGTTTTCTATTGCTTTTCCGCGTCTTATCAATGATATGATGTCACTGTGTGGATCATTAACCTTGTTGCAGTGTGCTCCCTGGTTATAGTTAGTGAACTAACAGCTTCTACCTGCTCAGATCTCACAGTCAGCAGTTGGAGAGGAGGAGATCAGTAGGGGAATCTAGCGCACATAGTTGTATGGTAGCCTAATGCCACAATTTATACTGTAAATATATAGTTTCACAGACAAATTGTTGTATTTTTGTGTGTGAAATCATTAAGAATAATATAAAACCAGTCTGTACACCACCAAGCTGAACTGGTTTAGACTTTATTCTTGGTTGACACTGCTGGAGGGTAATATTGCTTTATAAGTGTGCTCTATCCTGTTAACAGTTTTATCATTTTCATTTTCATTTTTCATTTTTCATTTTTCATTTTTCATTTTTCATTTTTCATTTTTCAATTTTCATTTATTATTTATCTTTTCTTTATTGTTCCAACATCTCAGGTCGATTGAACAACAGAAAATACCTCTTTTTGTTAAAGCTATCAGACATTAACATTTAGTTGTTTTGTTTAAATTATCATTTATAAGTTAATATTACTTTAACAACTCAGGGACGTCCAAGCAGCAACGTGTTGTTTGAGCCTTTTTGCATTGTCAATTTGAAATAATGTTTTGTTTTTGAATGAAGGGGTGGAAATTTAAAAAAAGTTTTTAATCGAAAAAATAATCGACCAATTAATCGATTATCAAAATAATCGTTAGTTGCAGCCCTACATCTTAGTATGCAAAGCACACAGGGCCATTTTTATTAAAACTCACAGAAAACACCTATTAGTGGGTTTTGTGGAGGTCAGATAAACAAACTACTCACTGGTCTCATCTGGGACCAGACTGAGACCGAGGCCCATTAGTCTGGTGTGCAACCATTGGTTGTGAATTCAACCAAACTTGAGGCGTGAAATCTTTGAAATGAATTTGAATAAATAAATACCTTTTGTGCAGCTTTTTTTTTTTTTGTAATTTCCTGGAAGAGAAGATGTCATGGCGGTGTTTGTTCGTTCCCGGGAATTCAAATATCCTCCTTCCTGAGTACCTGTCCTCCCTCAGAAAAAACTGAATTATCTCCAAGTTCAGACCAAGTCTCCAAGGTCCTGTTCTTATCCAAAATAAAAAGAGAACGTTGTGGCAATAAAGCTCCTCTATTACACTTTTTTTGTCAAAATTTGCAGTCTTTTAATGCAGGTGGTTTCTGGTGATTAGTCTGTGCTGGATTTGACTCTGGTGGTCGTGACATCCTGTTGTTAGATTTAGGAGGTAGGGGGGGTAATCTTGGTTTTACTGATATCTGTGAGGAATATCTGGGTCCTCTGTTCTGTGTCTTCATCAGCTCTTTGAGTGTGTTGAGTGCCGCAGGGGGCAATTCTTAAATCCTCATCCTCGTGTGTTTATTATGAACCGATCTTTTATCATCTGTGTGCTATAAACAACACACATCTCGATCTCTTATTCAATCCCAAAGACTCGACTTTTTTTTTTTTTGTTAACCAAATAGCTCCAGGAACTAAAGGGTCCTCTCAGTACGTTCCTGTTAGTTTTTCCAATATGGCAAGTGCTTTCTTATGTGGGAATGTTGGGTCTCTTTAAAGTTAATACCTGAAGAGTTCGGTTTAGAACCTGCTCTATGTGTAATGTGCCTTGAGATAACTCTGTTGTGATTTGGCACTATACAAATAAAGATTGATTGATTGACTGATTGATTGATTGATTGAATACATCTGAATAATCATTAAGATTAAGGTAATTAAACTGAAACAGATTAAAATGCAGCAGTTTTATCTTAGACTGATTTTTGCATGCAACTGTGAAGTTTGCATCATTGTTGGAAAGGAGCAAAGGTAGAAAGTGAGACTAAAACAGGCGACACCGGTAGTCATGAGTTGTTGAGTGTTGTTTTTTCTGGTTAACCACATTGAAACTTTTCGCAAAAGAAGTTTCAGTTAAATTTCTCTCACACACTCTTTTTAGACTTATCAAGATTTGGCTAGATAGCTGTACAAGCAAGGAAGTTTCCATAGTCCTGTTAGTCATACTTACATACATACATACGACTGCAGTTGTTGTACTCTTGTGATTTGGGTCAGTTCAGTAATGTAAACTCCATCCTTATAGTTCCTGTCCCATAAGAAAGTACTACTTCCAGAGCAGGGGCTTTTGGGGGAGAATAAATTAAGAACTCACAATCCCACAAACCAAAACTGGAAAAATAATGAGTGTCTCTGATTTTTCTTTAACTTTATTTTTATTGGCCCAGAAGAGGGTCCAGTGAGGATTGAGGTGCATTGACTAACATGGTCCAGCCACTCAAAATGTTTGTTATATTGGCCTCAAAAATCCCATCATAAACCAGCCTCTGTATGTATTTTTTTATTTGGCAGTCTGAGTAAAGTCCACTGTTTAATGGTGAGGGGTCTAAAGAACGACAAAGTCCTGAGGAAGAAAATAAAGAACACCCAAATGACAGCTCTGACTGTCTTTAGGATGTGGTTTGGGATAAGTGCTGCTTTTGTGTTTTACGTTTTCACTGCCACCAATTCTCTCAAGAGTTTGGATGGGTTTCATGACAAAAATGGGTTATACTGAATATAAAAACATTAAGCACAATCAGTGTCAATCTGAACCAAAAGAACGTCTTTCATACTCCAAATGAATCCCAAGTGCTGAGTTAGAAATGCAGCTCAGTTAGCTGGTAGCTCATTCTTTGTGGCCATGGTTACAGCCTCATTGTCCTCTAGTACAGTAATATTTGGCAGCTTTAAATGTCCACCTATTATCACGGTCACTTCAAGTTGACAGAGGTGTCCAGTACTACATAGTTATTGTTAGCACTCTGTGATGGAGTCGAGTGTCTGAGGCAGTCCAAACAAGTGATGGAAATATTCATTTAGCAGCAGAGAAGAAGCTCTTTTTGCAAGATGGCTCAGAGGCAGACAGGAAATTACTTATTTTCCCGGCACATTCATCAAAATAAAAATAGTCTGATGAGGATCCCAAGTGACTCTCCCACATCTATTGAAGCCACAGCTGCATGTACCGTGAGCTTAGTATTAACTCTCCAATGAATATCAGGTGTTTTTGAGCACTATTAAACTAAGCCGTTTTTTCCCCTTCTTCCTCATCTCAAAGCCATTGTCCTATGTTTCATCCCTTAAGAATTAGCATATTTAAAATAAGGAAGTGCCCTATTTAGTTTTATAACCTTCACCTATTACTTTCCTAAAATTATAGAGTGATATACGGTTATGTCCCGTTGCCAAGAACAAAGAACTGAGGAATCTGATAACCTTTGATTTAATGACTAATAGAAGGAGAATGTCAACAGGGACCTTCTGTGTGCCAAATTATTCAGTCTGTGGCTCTTCAGCAGTCTCTGCACAGATAAGTGTTTTATTTTAATGGCAACTTGCAACATTGCCAGATGCCATTGCCATTATAAAATAAAGTGTGTATATATTTTTGAATCTAAGTCACAATATGCAGCAACACAAATGTGTCATTGGGCTCACGTTGACAGTTGAAAACTGTTAGCTCAGTAAATAGAGCATGTGATGCTGTGTTTTCTTGTAAGTGTTCTCCATTTCTGTTTGTGGTCTGTCATGTACACATGAACAGGAAATGTAGCAGGAGGCTTTTAAAAGGTAAACAAGCACATTTTTAGCCATGGTGGCTTTTATTTAACTGTACATGGTACAGTTAACACAGGGTAAACAAAACAGTCAGTTTCTATTGAATGAGCTCAATTAAAATTTCAACATTTCTTCAGATGTTACAGTCCCCATAACTGAATTAAAGCCACTTCCTGTTTGGTCAGTGGTTCAACAATTAACAGATTTTAATCGATAATTGAGAAAGTCATTGTCAGATTACGGGGAGGTGAAAACATTTGTAAGATGCACGCCTAAAATCTCCAGAATGAATGATACAAGCTACAGGCTCATTTGTCTTTCTAAGTGTAAGCAATCAAACAGAATTAAAACTTACATATGAGTATGTTGCTGCTTTTTTTCTTTGAGTTTTTGCAACCACCCTTGAATCTTGTGCTGAGATAGTTTTTTAGTAAGGTTCAGTTTAGTGGCATTTTTGTCTTTTATTTGATAGTTGAAAGTATAGAGAGATACAGCAAGGGTAGAGAGGGAGGTGTTACATGCAACACAGCTGGAATCGAACTGTGGGCGTTGCAGTTATGTAATATGCATCTCATCCAGGGGCCTCCTGGAGTTGAGGTCTTTTTGAGGGAGTTGACCCCCTTGGCTCCCTAAAAATAAAAGCCTGTTAGTAACATTCATATCTACATATATGAAACAGTTGACAGTACAAATGAAGCAAAAGTGTTGTTTTTTTGACAAGATGAAACATGCTTTCCTTCAGTATTGTGTTTTTCCCCACAAGCTTGAAATGTATTTGTTTTTTTGAGACCTGTGTAGTTTCCAGGCAGCTCTCTCCAGGCAGGAATGATTAATCCTGTGCTGCTGTATGTTGTTTAGCCTCTGGTCCTGGTGATAGAGACACTTCACAAGAACATCTCCCCTCTTGATTATAAATGCAAATTCACATCACATTTTCACATCAAGTAAATCTGTAAAGTTCAATATTTATCTGGCTTATGTGCTCTCAAAGATAATATAAATCTCTTGTTTTGTTAGAGCGCCAAATGGAGCCACCAAATCCTAAAAAATTCCCTGGTTGTTATTGATGTTTGGGAAGAAATTAGTCTTTTTATCCGACTTGAAAATCAACTGTTATGATATCTAGAAAATAACTATTAACAAAATCTACACACCAGTGTGTATCTAAATGTGATTTAAATCAAGAGCTTCATAACCCAGTGTGTACTTTGTCTAGTGTATTGAATTCTTCTTTGTGTTTTAATTGTTTCATATTTGCTACTTCTATGTAAAGCACTATATTTATAATCCAATCTTAACAAATTGAGAATTGAAAAAAACAGAATCACTATGGTCACCAATAATCACATTTTTAGTGCACTGTGTTCCATAAAGGGTTAATTGGGTTATTTTCACATAGAGTGATTTCCAAATGGCTGCCTTGAAACGCTGTCATCTGTTGACAGCTTGTCAGTACAGTGTTTTACATTTGTTCAGTTCATTTCCCTTTTTTGAATTTTTTTATACAGGCTATGTTTATTGGATGTGTTTTTGCTGCCACATACACAAGTGAGTTTAATTGGCATGTGAGCAATGTTGTGTGTGTGTGTGTGTGTGTTTTGTTTTTTTTCTAAAACAACTTTTTTTGTACTAATGTCTCGGCACATTTAGATTAGCTCTACATAGGCCTGCTGTAAGCTGTTACATTACAAGTGTGGACTTCTCAGCTTTGCCCAGCGACTCACAACATACTTCTTGACAGTAGTAGAAATCATCACTACCCCCTCTTGAATTAAGGTGAAACTGGGCATATAATGATTCAGAAGTTGCAAATGTCAGTGACTGTGAGCTATAGTAGAAACTGTCGGGTCATAATTATAATTTGGTGGTGTTGTGTTTCTGTCACTGCAGAGTCAGAGGAACGTGTCAAAGCTGGAAGCTCCAATGTTATTTGGCTTGTCTGCTGTGTTGAGGGCCATTTTTGTTTCTTTGTGTTCCAAAAATGTGTTATGGGAGAAATCCCCATGGTTCCCCACACCAGAGTGTACTGATGTGTGTATCAGTCCTCATGCATTTCCATTAGATGGCTAATGCAAGAATTCAGTGATTTGAAAACCGTCTTTCTCTTTGGGCAGCCTAAAATGATGTGTGGGTGTGGGGGTGGGTGGGTGTGTGAAATTATGAGGGTAAAACGTATTCTAACTTTTCTCTGATTTCTCCCTTTTTTCTATATGTATTAGTGACCTTCATTTGTGACATTCAGTTTGTGCACAGATGTTTGTTTGAAAGTAACCGGCATCGTCTGCTTCAATAAAGCAGTGGACATATGGACGCTGTGTGACAAATGCCTTGAAAGGGACACTCGGGAACTGTTTTATTGCTTCATTTGGCACACTGCAGTCCCACTTCCCATTACGGTTGCTATGTGATTTATGTTGCGCTCTTCAGAGAGTAAGAGAGAGAGAGAGAGAGGATGTGATAGCCAGGTTTACCTTGATCCTGGCTGCCTTTAATTTCATCTTGGACATTGGCATTGGGGGAGGGGGGGGGATTAAAAGCCTAATTAGGCTCGTTGTTTTCTCCATACATAAATGCTGTTTGTTTCATCCCTAAAGCGTAAGGTTATTGACATTGCAGAGTTGAGTCTTAAAGACGGACAGAACCTGGGACGTTTTGCTCTCACTGTGTCTGAAATGATACGCAGCCAGAATCGCACCGTGTTTATTGATTTATTAGGTGTCATATGACAGATTTTTACCATAATGTAGTTCTGTAATGCAACCCATCAAATGGCATCCTCAGAGTTGTTTATTTAACTGGCAAATAACCAATAATCAAAATGTGATGAAGATGTCTTTGTCTTCTTTTATGCTTGAATCTAAAATAGTACATTGCTACGGTTTATTTAGCAGTGCAGGATGACAGATAACCTTTGCACCAGAATCCTTCTCTCATCTTTAATTTGTAGCTATGCTTCATGTCAGATGATTGCAGCTGATTTATATTCAAGCTGTTTTTTTGTCGTTGTTGTTTTTGGGGTTTTTTTGCTGTTTACATGCAATTGCACACCTTTCATAACCCAAAATATTAAACTGAGGTATTCAGCTGCAGAATTTCTTTAAGTCACAGTCCAGCTGCATTACCAGACTGCTTTCTGAATAATAACTGAAGTGAGAGGTAAAGTGATGCAAATTATGTTTTTTTAAGAGCAACATTTTTACCACACACAAACATTTTGTTTGAGCCAGAAGTGAAGGCTGGACCAAATAAATAAACAATACTAGTTTTTTAACAATAGCATGTAAGTATTTTTGAAATGGGAAAGGTTTTCAATCATTTGATAGAATAGGCTCCCATTGACAGCAATTAAATGAAGAATGAGTGGCAGCGGATGTCGTCTGTCAACATTTTGCCTACTCCTGTTGACGTCCTGTACCCGCTCCACCCTAAAACCAGAGACTTTTTGTTATGCCTCTCAAATACATAAAGTTACATCACTGCTCTGCATAGTGTGTATAGAAAAATATGAATACCCCACAGTTTTTGAAACCCCGTAACACAACAATAGAACCTCATGGACGCGATCATTTTGGTTCACAGTTTCACCTCAGAGTGAAAAATATAACTTCCTAAAGTTTCTTCATCAGAAATAGATGCTCATTTTGAGTCAGTATAAACAAGGCAGGTGCAGTGGGAATTTGTTGTGTAATGTGTAATGATAAAGATATGCGGTATGTGGATTTATTTATTTATTTTTTAAGATTTTGTTTTCATAGACGCCTTTATTTTAGCAGTAGACCGACAGGAAACATGGGGGAGAGAGAGGGGGATGTGACACGCAGCAAAGCACCTCCGATCGGGGCTCGAACCGGGGTCGGCTGCGTATATGGCATGCGCTCCAACCTCTCGACCACCTGCGCGCCCATGTGTGATTATTTTTAACAAATGTTCACTGGCTGCATATTAAGGTACGAAGAGCTTTACTGTAGCTCTCGTTTTTACAGCTATGGATTAATTTACATTAAAATTGGCATTCTGTTGGGAAATACACTGCTCTACAAATGCACAAACAACAGAAACGTTAGCCGAGGATGCTACTCTCACTGTATCAGCTGCATTCTGGTAAGCCAACGACCACAGATTAACAGCAGCAGATCTGAAGATACATGAAATGACTCGTCCTGCTCTCCCTCGCTACTCGCTCTACTCCATCTTCTCTGTATGTGTCTAATTAAAAACGGAAGGCTGAGCTACACAATTTATGGCTAATGCTCGCTGTTGATGGGGCAGCGGTAGGCAGGAGCTCTAGGAACGCGTTCATGATGGATGTCAGTCTGTGCCGAACATGTGGGGCTCCGGTTTCCAGGAGCCACGTCCCGCCCCCAGATCACTCCTCATGAAAATGATCCACATGCAACCTGTAAACTGTGCTAACGCTGCTGTGAAGAACAAATGCGTTTCATGAAACATTCGTCATACTGAGCCCTCACATCATTCATCAGAGTCCGCTTGCCTCCTTAACCACCAGCCTTTTCACTGTATTCATGCTAGCATTCAGTACTTATTTCAAGCAGTCCGTACAAAGTGAAATTCCCTTTTTTAAGCATGAAGGTCTCCCTGAAATATGTATGTGTCCTGAAGAATGATGAAAACATAGGAAGGCCTGCTCTCTGTGTTTTTTCAAGAACAAAAATGAATGCTTATCCCAGTATTATGAGCACAGGTGGATCTCTTAGCTGGGCTCGCAGCATGTGTGCCCTTGCATAGGAGATCAAAGATGTGACTACACTGATGCATATTTAGGCAAATCAGTGAAGAGCTGGTGGTGAAGGGCTTTAGTAACACTACAGCATGCTTTGCTATAGATCATATTTAGTGCGACAGTGGGACTCCCACTGTATCAGTGTCACAAAGCATCCTAGAGGCTCTCCAGTGTAACCAACACTGCTCTGCCATCTGCCACCCAAAGCTAACTGTCAGGTCTGTTGTATCAGTGGCTCTGTAGTTTCCTGATCCACTACACAGACTAACAAAAGAGCTTTCCATCCCTTGATGACAACCAGCTTTGCCTGCACTCAAGAACACGACTTCTGGAGAGCACATGGTTTCTTTTGTCTCTCACCGCAGTCATAAAAAAGGGGGCCCTCGCTGCAAAGAGCAAACCTGAGATGAATGGCAAACCAGCCCTTAATGCACAGTATTGATTGAGTAGCAATGCCACGTTTTCCGTTTTAATCACTCTGCACTCCTCCTCTCTCATGGCAGCATGTTTAGTGTACTTTAACACCATCCGTTTACAGGACAGTGAAAACATCAAATCCTCATGTTTGTTTAATTGATTATCGAAATAGGTGTTGGATTTTCTGCATTTTAGCTTTAGTTTAGGGTTGGCAGTTGCTTTCCTGCTTTGAGGTGATTGACATTGCAGGGGGTTACTTTTACTCAGTTATAATCGTCAGCTAATTTGGATAAAGACCATAGACCTTTTCTGCACAGACATGAACTGAACAAGAACCAAATATTGTATTATTATTGAGGCATTGGTTTATATGCAGAACTGAGCTCAAATGTAACTTTATTAACAATTATTTGCATCCTTTTATTTGCATTGTTTGCATCCTGAATTGCATGCAGAATGTGACCACATTTGTTGTGTGGCCTTAACTAATCACTTCCATTGACCTAATTGCACAAAGTGTGTTAGTTTCTATTTTAAAAATGCTTTTAGATGGTACATGAAATATCCCCCACTGCATCATCATAGACTGTAGTGGGCATTAGTTGTTCTACTTTGAGTGATGCTGTATCTCATTTTAACATTATCCGCACTGGTCTGTGATTTTAATCCAGTACAGAGGCACTTTGTGGGTAATTTTTCACTTATACCCCAGTAAAAAGAGTATCTTTGAGGGTTTTTGTTTTTTTTCCTGCAGAAAAAGCTGCTTTTCCTTGTACTGCAGTTTCGCAGCTCAGTGTGAAATTTGACTTGAAATGAAGGACATCAAAATGTTTTTGTAAATCTGATGACTCTGTAAGATCACCCAATAAATTGCTGTACTATAAACTACAGGTAGATGGATACCGGTATTCTTTTGGCTCCTGCTGAATGAACAGACTACACAGTGTTATTTTGTGATGGTTAAATTGCTGTCTGGATGAATTTTTATTATTATATTTCCTACTTGCCTCTTACAGTATTGCTAAAGATAAAATAATAATCCCATGTGAATGGGGCTTTACTTCAGTTTTGCCCGTGTTGCAGGTCAGTATGAAGTTTTCTTCCTGAGCTGGTAGAACGAGTCACTTTATCAGAGTCCAGGTGGAGTGGGTGTCAGTGTCAGGAACCATAACTTGTCATCAGACGACACGGGCAGAATGAAGAGCTGATTGAAACTCAGAGGAGCATGATATTTCACCTTAAGTGTGGGTGCACCACTGAACTTGTTGTGCTCCTAGCCACACAGTGACCCCACACACTTTGTTTCCCATCCTCCTCGGATCACAAAAGCCGGCCCTATACTGAGCTCTCATCCTGCGTGTCTTGTACATGCACACACAATCGGGGGGAAAATAACATTTTTACAAACAACTGACTTCATTGCAATGCAGGGTGAATTTACTGAGAATGACAGAGAATGACAAGTAGGGTTTTTCAAATTTGCTTTACTGCTGTTAATTTATTATTTTCTTAAAGCTGCAGTTGGTAAGTCTTATAAAAGTAACTTTGTGTCATATTTGCTAAGACTGTCACTATGTAAAGACAGCATTATATGAAACTAGTAATCTGTAAAAATTTAGCCCCACCTACTGCTCCTACTGCAAATTGCCAGAATCCAGCGACCGGACAAAAAGAACCAATCAAAGCCAGGATTGTGTCTGGTGGAGTGTCTGACAGCTGTCAATCACTGCTCACGCACACAGCCCCCTCCCCCTTCCTCCTCAGCTTGGTCAAGCTCATATCTCCGAGAGCGGCTTCAGGAGCGTAGAGAAAGTAATGGCGCAGCAACAACCACAGCGTGCACGTCAGCCTCCTCTCGGGGAGGGACTTTGGAGGTAGCGCAGGAGTGCAGCGGAGAGGGAGGGGGAGGGATCTGAAAGTTGTACTTCTTCAAATTTGATGCCAAGTCCTCTCTCTCCTCAAAGTTACCAACTGCAGCTTTAAGGTGTTTGGGACAGCTGCTGACAATTAAAAATAAGATTCACACATCACAGTTTTTTTAAGAAAGGATAACAGAAACAACAAAGGACAAGATAATGATTCCAGTCATTAATAATGAAATGGGATATTTTCTTACAGCAGGACATAGTCTAAGCTGTAATTGAAACAAATATTTTTATAGCAATGCAGCAATCGGGCAATGGTCTAAAACAATACAATCAAAACATTTTAACTTTACAGATGACATTTAAGTGGTGGGTTAGTACAAACATTGTCTCTCAGATAACACAGCATAATCAGGTCTTACATTAAGCCACCGAGACATACATACACAACCCCTCATTGGTTTTGTGTATCTTACAAGTGCATACACAAACTCAAAGACACACAAAGATAGATAAAAAAACAGAAGAAGAAAATGGAAAAAGAACCTCAGCAAAATATTCAAAACCCGATGAGATGATTAAAATGATTATATACCATAAAGCTATTAAGAAATCGTCCACTGTTGGCAGCACTCCGTCCTGTAGTGACTAACTATTAAGACCCATTAAGAAGTTCCTGTCCCTTTGGCAGTCCTGTTATATGTAAGTTGTTACTTCACAGTGTCCTTCTAATGAGTCACATTTATCTGCAAGAGGATTTAACCAGTGTTGAGACTGAGACATTTCATTTCTTTGTTGAAGTGTGTTGCCTGCAGTGAGGCTGCCTCAGCTTGGTAGGCTGTTTATTTTCAGCAGTGTGTTTGGCCTTCTGGACATTTGTCAATTCTCCTCTCTAAACAGCAACCTGCTCATAAAACTTTTAACAAAACATGACATAAAGAAAGTTTAATTCCAGGGTGTTTGACATAATATGTAAGCTAATGCGACCACCACAGGAAAATTGACCTCCTCCTTCATCACTCCACAGCACTCCTCTCTCGGCTTCTTACGTCCCTTTCTTTCCTCCCATCCAGAAAGTCACTGAGACCAAACAGTGAGTGGCAGTGCTATTTTCCACCGTTGCAGAAGGAATTAATTGTGTTTAGTGGAATGATGGACATCAACAGTGATTTGTGAGGTTGGCAAGACTGCAGCTGATGTCAAAGCAACCATGTATAGAATCAATCAAGGAGATGTTAATGTCTGAGGAGGTGGATTTAGCATAGCTAATTAGTAGGCCATGAGGGATGCGTGGCAATTATAGTCAGAACTTGACATATTTGTCTTTTTTTTTTCATTGACATTTTCATCACAGATTGTTGAAGAACAGAAAGTAAACCTCTGAGTGATGCAACTCTATCTTAGAAACATGTCAAGGCACTTTGATATGCTACCTCTCTCTGTCTACCTTGTAGTTTCTATTAGCTAAAACAGCACTGTGGTTGCAGTCTAAATACTGCTGTTATGGGATTAGCTTTGTTAGCATCAGCCATCTGTTACTATACAAGAAGATAAAACAGATACAGAGGAACACAGGATAGAAAACAAAGGCTTACATGTACCCAAAACAAAACAATACTTTGTGAAATGTGCACAGCTACCTCCATCAGACACAAAGATGGAAAGAGTTAAATACACAGATAGAAGAGAGACAGTTAACCACATAGCATCAACAAAAACGTTTTTGCATTGGCCTATTTTTAAAGATCCACACAGATAGCAGGCAAAAAGAAAACTGAGTGCACACACGAGTGGTTTGCTAAGCTCAGCTTTGAGCTCTATCATTTCTGTTTTGCTGTTTTGTATCCACGGCAACATGGTGACTTAGTTGGTTAACTTTGCCTTTTCACAGCAGTAAATTCTCATGCTTGATCCTGGACTTATTCTGTTTGATCTTTTTGTCTCATGTGAATGTTTCAGTCGCTCACCACGTTGCAAACTTGTCGAGCAAAAGTCTGAGAGAGCTCCTGCACACCTGAACTGAACTGCCGATCTGATGAAGTATTTTCTCTGCCTTTCTGCCCCATGTACCATTGCATGCTGGGATAGTCTCCAGCTACCTGCACCCCTGAAATGCATAAACTAACTAAACACTAAAACACAAACATTTCCTAAGATAAAAATAATTTGCCCCAACAGAAGCTCAAAGAAGTTGCACAAAAAGATGTTGTGTGATGTTAAAGATAGTGTGTCATCATCACACCATCACTTGCATAGTGTTTGTGTTATTAGTTGCATTATTTATTAGAAACAGATAGTTAATGCAGTGTATATTTAAATGATTGATTGGTAGTTTTGTGTGTTGTCCCATTAGAAGCTTGGCTCTGTTGATGGAGTCATTGTTTTCCTGATGAGGGACATTAAAACCCAGAGATGAGAAGCTGCATTGTGTTTGTGGAGTCCTATCTGTGAATGTGACTTTGATTCAATCAGAGGTATGTCACGTAAAGCGTGTACGTGCTTTCAAAGGACCTACTTTCTGCTGCACTGTGTGTTTGGTGCTTCACATTGCTTGTATTCAGTATGTGGTTCACATACACCCAACAAATTAATTTGATTGTTTATGCAAGTTTTAAAGCACAGAGAATAATTCCTGCCTTTGTGCCTTCATGTTTATTATTTAAAAAAATCAAGCTAATTGCTCTGTTAAACCCATTTTTTTTAGTGGGCAGTTTGGCTTTTTATTTGTATATTTGACATTTTTGCAGTTCTAGTTTTGCAGCTCAAGTCAATAAATCAGTTTAGTAGATTCATAAAGGAAATGCTACAGTACCTTTAGACATCATTTCATGGATTTGATATTGATAAAAAATGTCAGTTCAATTATGCAACAGAAAAAAATTACTGAGTTAGAGATTGTGTCTGCAGCATATCACTGTAAAATGAAGTAAATTAGCCTGAGAGTTTGACACATTTTACTTTTAATCCTTGACAAAAGCTTTTCCACCCTATTTCTATTGTAAGGCAGATTCATAATTGATACAGATATGCTGGGGTTTTTTTAGTAGTAGTGGTATATTGGACATCTTAGGTTGATGGATGAAGAGTGAACAAAGTCAAAATGATACCCAGTGGGGTTTTTTTTTTAACTGTTGTATTATAAATATGAAAATACCTTTTTGTTCTTTGTTCTGCACAAACTCATGCAGCCACAGGAAGCAGTGGCCTTTCCAGTGAAGCATGGCTACAGCTTTCATGTCATTTTCGTCTCATCAGTGCTCTTCCTGGTGAGGGATGATACTTGATATTCAGAGGTTAGCTTTGTCTCCTCAAATTAATCAGCTGCTTCTGTGTTCCTGCGCAGAGGAGAATCACCGGGGAGATGGAGAAATTGTAAAGTACAATACAATAACAAAACACAATCTGTGTGTGTGTGTGTGTGTGTGTGTGTGTGTTTGTGTGTGTGTGTGTGTGTGTGTGTGTGTGTGTGTGTGTGTGTGTGTGTGTGTGTGTGTGTGTGTGTGTGTGTGTGTGTGTGTGTGTGTGTGTGTGTGTGTGTGTGTGTGTGTGTTAAAGAGGATTTCAGATGTGGGCTTTTGTGGTCACTGGGATGTGAAGTGGCATAAATAATGTAAAAATCCCGGCAATGCAGTGCTGATGAAAGAGTAGTACTGAAGAATCTCTCTGGCGTGATTTTTAGATGATGGGCAGAACAACTGTGGTCTGTAAATGTTGATTATGATGACACCGTCTGTTAATTCATCTGTGTGGACTTAATATAAAGGTTGTGGAGGGAAGAATTAAACTGTGTTACTAAGAGGATGAAGACGGCATTTTCTATTGAGCCTCTCTGCTTCATTAGATGATCACAAACTCTATGGCAGCAGTTGTTCATTAAAGAGCTTTGAAGACCTTATATATGAATGCATTTAATATTTATTTTATACTGTCATCAGTGTCATGCATTACCAGTGGTATTCAAATGTGTCCAACAAAGCTGTCACAGTTCAGTTTGTTTGCTTTTAATTTCAATGTACTTGTAATGACAACAGAGTTTTATAAAAAATAATTACATGGTATTATTACTAATTATTACTAATATAATTATTACTATAATTGCTTTACTGATTGGGGGTTCACACTAGAAAATGTCAGAATCTAATGAAAAAGACCCGTAACATTTCTTAGAGCCCACATTGCTTGACAACAGTCGAATATGCTAAAATGTTCAATTTACAACAATGTAAATCAGAGAAAATTTGGTTGGAAGCAGTGAATCAATTAAGTGGGATTTTTGCTTCATAATTGACTTTAAACCGTTAATTAGTTATCATGTTAAAAGGTGGGGGCGGTGGATGGGTTGTGCCCCATCATTCTTGTGTTGATGTATTTATTTGTTCAAAATGTTCAATATATACAGTACCAGTCAAAAGTTTGGACACACCTTACCACCTTACTTCAATGAGAAAGTGTGTCCAAACTTTTGACTGGTACTGTATGTTCAATAATTAAAATAAAAAAAACAGAATTAATGCATTGTCAAAAAAGCTGGCAATTCATTTCTGTCAACTGAGTAACTGATTAATCAATTAATCTAATTTGAGCACTAATTGCATTATCATAGAAAGCCAGTAAATGGTTATATTGGATTATCAGTGTTGTTTGTAATGATGGTTAGCAACATGCTGCTGTAGAAATCCAGGGCTATTGTGAGGATAATTCAGTTATGTGTCAGAGAGAAACTAAGTCTCAGCGGTGTGTGTGTGTGTGTGTGGGGGGAGTTTTTTTCTGTTTTTTTTTTCCTCCCCTTTTTTTCCCTCCTCGCATCTCTTAGCATTGACTGGATTGTGTTTGACAGATATGGAGCCTGGAGAGCGGTTGGCCTCCCCATCGGCAGCCCTGTCCTCCCTTCATGTGGCCTCCTCTTCAGCCAGCTCCTCCCCTGTTCTTCCCCAGACACCCTCCACCAAGTGCAGTCCAACCCCGAACCCTGCAGGTAGCTCCCCTTTCGCCACCTGCAGTATCCATACACACACGCAAGATCAAATGTGACTCTTTAACGAATTGTTTTGATGTGTTTATTTTAGTCTCAAGCCAACATATTTAATTATTCTGTCCACATTTTGAAAGAACATTTACACAAATATAATTGGCAGGGTGTCCCACAGGAAGAGAATTTATTTTAGTTGCAGTAGGTTTTAGTTTATGGTGCAGCAAACAACATTGAGTCACCTACAAAAAACTGTTACATTTACCAGCTTTTAATAAATGTAAATTAATGCACCAGTTTGTCTGACTTTCAAATCATAACCACACACTAACACTCAAATATAATAATAGAAAGCAAATGCATTTTCAGGGTCCTTCTTTTTTGTTTTGAGCAACAATAAGGCTCTTAAAATAACTTCTCCCTGTCTTACACACAACAGACAATTTTTGTAGGTATGGAAAAGCGGTTGAATTAATGAGTGCCAACAATTAAAAATCTGTGTACACCCTTGCGGATGTCTTTTGACAACCTTTAGCTCCAGTTTATCCGGTGTGATTTGACATGTCTGTCAGCCTCACACTGTGCATGCAGCCGCCAACATCTTCTTGTTTTCTCTGAATACTAATTGTGGTCAAAGCCATTATGCTTTGAGCAGCGGTGATGCATAAGATGTCAGATTGCCCCTGACCGCAGAATAATGTGAAAATTTACATACTGTGGTTTGTGATTATTTTTTCCCCTTCATGATAAGATGCCCCAAAAAGCAGTGGGTTTTTTTTGTCATGCTATCACAATGAAGAACACATTAGAGACATTCTCATAAATAATTCATTCTCAGACCCCCGTAACAAACGTGCACAGAAATTTCCTGGATAATTTATTAAGGACTGAGCACTCTTTCAAGATATTTCTCATCAGAAGAGAGATATAACATACAGTACCTGGTGATGGTAACACCCCTTTGAATAGAAACACTCTCAATCCTTCATACTTTTTATTAGCTTTCAAACTGTTCCAACTAGGTAGGTTTATCCAAGAAACAAGCTCATAATTCCATGTTGACATCTCTCTTGAAGAATAAAACTGGAGCAATTTTAGAGTTTCCACTATGACGTCAACTGAATTGCAGTATTACTGACTTCTGTAAGACACAACATTTGGAACAGTTAATTTTCACTGAATTATTTAGTAGAGATTGCAGACAATGGTTAGGATTTGCTCTATAAACAAGTATAGACAAATAAATGTATAATTTACTGTCTCTGTAAATTGATCAACAAGTCGTAGCTAAAGTGCGTTACCAGATGAACAGCTGATAATGTCCTGTCAACACAGTTCAACAGCATATAATCAGACACAATGTTAGCCTGGTCAGCTCTTCATTAAATGAAAACAAAGAACAGATGAAATAGACTAGGTTCATACCTGCACAGCTCTGCATTGTTATGACAATTAGGTATTTGATCTAGTTGATGGGGCTAGACTGGTTTCTCTAATAGAAAAAAGTTGTGATAAGAAACACTGGATATATGTTACTCAGCTGTTTTTAAAAGAAAAAAGTTATTGTAGGATACTTTTATTAGGCTTCTTTGTTTGTTTGTTTCTGTATTTCTTTCTCTCTATCACATCACGAGTGTTTGTCTCAGACACTGAATGTTTCATGATTATCACAGTGAATTAATTATTTTATAAATCATAAAAAAGTCTGTTCCTAAATGGTATCACGGAGCAGTTTGAGTTTAGAAACCATGATACAGCATGTTAAATTCATGGTTGTGCATTGTACTGTACATGTTTATCTAAATATTATATCTAGATAATCAGACACTCTGTCTAGATAACAAGATTGATTAATACATAAGTTTTTGTATTTTAAAAACAGTGTCCTTAATTCTCCAGGCCATTTTCTGCGGATGACGGGCGATGAACGTTTAAATATGTCTGGCAGCTCCAATGCATTCCCTTTAATCAGCCGTCCAGCTTTTGGACTCTACACATCGAGTTCGGGGCGCTCTGAGTTTGGAGGTCTAGGGAGTCTGGGTTTGTCTGCCTTGGCTGCTCACCCCCAATTTGGTACATTTCCAGGTAAGGAAGCTCATGATGCAATGTTTCTTATTTTATTTTATGAATCAACGTCATATTAAAGATTTTGACATGGTATTAAAATAATATAATAGAACATATCTGTGATAGCAAATATACATATTAGACAATATCATACCAGAAAGCAGAAGGTAAATGGCCATCTTAAAAAGCAGATGCTGTTTCAGAGGAATGCTGCTCTCAGGAAACAGCTGTGAAATGTCCAACAGAAGAGCTATTTTACAGTGACCTCTGCTTTAACTGTTCAGCCCTCAACATAAAGGAATACTATCACTATCAGTGGAATGTACTTGTTATCATTTCAGCTCAAATGTGAAACTATTATTTTGAACTGATTAGTTCAAACAGTTGGGTAAAGTGCTACTATTATAATATGTAGCATATTATAGCATATTACTTGGATTATCTGCATCTGTAGAATGGTTATTGACTGCATAATGTCACTACTCCAGACTGGTGGCGGCCATCTGAGGCACAAACCAGAGGAGCAGCAGCCTTCTTCCCTCCTCTTCTGGGTCTGCATCCTGTGTTTGCACCAACCTTCAAGAGCCATGATCCCATTCACTTGCAGTCCCGTACCTCAGGTAAAAAAATAAATAAAATAAATTTAAAAAAAGGGAGGAACTAGTTCTTTCTAAATGTCAAACATGTTGTGTGGGACTTTTCTATCCCCCTTTTGGCAATGGGAGTAATTACAAAAACACTGTAGCCTCGCTTACACCATAGTCTCCGCTGTAGTGCACTCTGTCGCTAGTGTGGCTACTGTGGCTGTAAAATGGTGGATGAATTGTTTTGCTTGTCACAAACAAAATTTGGTCCAATAACATTTGGAAACTTTAGAAAAACTGCACATGTAAATTATTTGATCCTCATTCAAGTTAGCAGAGAGCTAACCAGAAGTTAGCCAGTCGGCCAGTGGACATCTCTAGTGTGCATATTCTGCCCATAGAGCATGTGCAGTATGCATTCATCTTACCAATGCGAGAATGTCAAAGCTGACACCAGATTAAAAATTCTGGTATACAGTGAAATACAGAGAGATTTTGTCATCCTAATGTGTATGACTCATATTGTTTTTGTAAATATCCACCTGAAGAAATGTACACTGTCAGTTTCTGTAGGCGTGAATGGAACAGTGAACGGCAGGAGTGCATCTTCTCCCACTGGGAACTCTGCTGTGAGCAACAGTTCACTTCCAGCAAAGGGAAACAAGGAGAAAACTAAAGCCAACTGTAGTCGGAGTCAAAAGAGCAGCCAAGACAAGGGCCAACTACATCAGAAGACCATCCAGAAAATAAAAGAAAAGGTTAATGTTTTGCAATACACAGCATGAAAACCTACTGTACTCATTTATTATATATGACTGGGGCCATTTATCTGTTATAAGAATTTCTGGACTTTTTGTTCTGAATTATTTCTCAGAAACTCAACAAAAAAGCACTTGAGACCTCAAGCATGAGCGGCAGCCATTCAGGATCCTTGACAGATAGCTCCAGTGATGATGAGGACAGCAGTAGTGATCCCGATGACATGGAGGAAGACGAGGAGGACAATGATGACGATGAGGATGATCAGAGCAACGATAGTGAGGATTCTGATTCAGAAAAAGAGAGTCAAGTGAAAAGGAAAATCAAGGTAATTGTTGGTGTTTTGTATTCAGCAGAATATTCAGATTTTTGAAAATCCATTGACCATTTATTCTGTGGATACAGTTGTAAGAAACTTGACAAAGATATAATACATATCATTTCTTTAATTATGAATGATACACAAGGGAATATTTTGAGATTGTAATTAGATTTAAGAAGACTTCTGGTGTAGTAACTCTTGGTATAATAATGTTGAAAGTGCAAATGCCCCTTTTGTAAAACTGCTCTCGGTTAAATGCATGTTAGTTGGATTGTCAAAAGCGGTCATATTGGTGGGTGGCGAACTAGATGAATGCTGGTTGACAGAGCTGCCACTGTGATGCTCTCACAGTAGAAGCTGACATGACATGCTGTCTTCTCCCTGTTTCCCTCATCCTCCTACTTAGCGGCTGACACAGAACACTTGTGAGAGTAAAAAGAAGAGACCTTGCACTGCTGATGAAACCACAACTCAAGACAGTCAGAATGTTCTGGCTCAGCAGCATAGTGACAGTGGTCTCTTGACTTCCTCATACCGCTTCCAGTCCTCTTCTCATCCTTCTGGCCTGCCTCAGTCCACAGCGCTGTTCCTCCGGAGCCCCAGGACTGCCGAGGAGGAAGGCAAGCAGCATATCAGTGTCATCCAAACCACAAGACTGGCAACAGGCAACAGTCCCTTAGCACATTCTCACAGGGAGGCTTCTCCTTTGACATCCAGATCATCACCCAGCCTGATCTCCTTCTCCTCCTCCTCCTCACCTAAACCTCCTTCCATGTCACCAAAGCACTTCTCTCATTCGGCCTCACCAAAGCATAGCTCTGTCTCTTTCTCTCCCAAACCTCTTGCTCTCTGTTCCTCTTCTAGGACCCTGTCTCTGTGTTCCTCACCTAAACCCTCATCTGTTTCCTCACCTAAACCTCCCTCCCTCTCTTCTTTACCCAAAGCACCAACCCTGTTAGCCTCTCAAAAATCCTCACATAAATCCAAATCTTTGATACCCTCTTCCAAGCACACACAGCTTGTTGATGGCATGAAGAGCAGTGGAACGCTCCCAGATGAAAGCTCATTACACATGAACAGTTTTAAATTGAAACAGGTGAGTTATGTTTTTTATTCACATCACTTTCTTCTTTCTTTGTTTCCTGAACTTTATCAAAGGTACATCAAATACATTTCTTTAATAAAGCAGGAAAGTCATTTTCATCTTCTTTTGCTAAATAAGAAGCCCTGTTTTCATGTATTGTCTATCATTGTTTGTCATAAAATAAATAAAAATCAGTCCATTCCCTCACAACAGAAAATTAATGTCTAAGCACTGTTATTGGGGCTTTTATTATACTGCTACTGTGAGTCTGACTGCGACATGACTAGAAGTGACAATGCATGTAGCTCTATTGGGAAGGCTTCAAAAATTGACAAGCAATTAGCTCTGTTATGTTTTGGGTTGTTTGTTATCAAGAGAGAGAAACTCTTTAACAGGACTCTGTTATTATCACTATTCTGAGAAGGAGGGAAAATGTAGAAATCTGTAACAAGAGGGTTTTATTTAAATGTTGGTGGTACATTAAATGCAGGCTTTTGAATGCCACAGTATGACAATAGCAACAAATACAAGATGACAGCTGAAGTCATAAGATGGAACTAAGCCAAATAATTAGAAAATATTTTCCACAGTAGCCTTTTTTTCCTCATTGTTGTTGACATGCTTGAGCCTGCACTTCATTGTTCTTCTCTCTTATTACACCTTAAATTCCTTCATTCACAGCCCACTGTAATGTAATGTGAGTGACAGTTTGTGTAATTACTTCTTTTTTTCTTTGTTTCCCTTTCTTTCTCATTTTTGTTTCGGCCCTCCATTCCAAGGACCCGTCCAAGCAGGCTTTCTCTATGCGACATAAGGAACAGGACTGGTATAAAAGTCATGAAACTTCAGGTTCCTCCTTAGATACATTCAGCAGTCATTTACTGTCTCTCCCACACAGCAATGAGACCAATCTGTTCATGAACCATCACCCTAATGGAGCGATCCATAGCTCTGTTCAGGATGCCCCCTTGGCCCTGGTCATTAAGCCTCGTAGCCAGGGCAGTGGCCCCAGCAGCAAGCCGCTCCTGGCAGCCTCCAGCCCTCACTTCCCTATGCCCACCAACTTGAGCACTAGCACCAAGGAGCCATCAGGCAGCTCTGCTGCACCACGTAAATCTTTAGCCCCATTAGGCTTTGCTCACACATCACGAAAGAGGAAAATTCCCAAGTCTAAAATCGACTCATCCTGTCTACCTGTTAACTTGGTAAGAAGCAGTGAGTCCGATATCCATAGCAGCAAGGACTCGGATGACTCTTTAGGAGATGACTACGATGATGATGAAGATGATGAAGATGATGTTGAAGATGAAGATTCTGGCAGTAGCCTGTCAGGTTAGATTAAATAGACTTTTTTTTAATTTGATTTAAAAAAATAACCAAAGCTGATATTAGGTATCTTCTTGAAAGAAGTTGGATTTGCAAGGAATGTTAATTTTTGATACTATTCCACTCTGTCTCTTTCTCTCTGTCCCGCTGGAATCCCCTGCAGAGTCGGAGAGCTATCTGGAAAGCGACTCTGATGGCTCTGAGGACGATATGAAGGAGTGTGGTGAGACAGAGGCAGATAGCGATGCCGAGATGACTCCTCTGAATCTGGGCAAAGCATCCTTGTCTACTTACAAGTCCTCCTTGAGCCTCTCAGCCAACTGCTCCCTGCTTAACCTACAGGTTATCACGCCCCCTAGTCGGCCTGGTAGTTTACTCACACCCACCACAGTGACCACCTCAGGGACATCGAGTAACCACAGCACCCCATCCCCGTCCTTCACAATTGCCTCCCTGCCAGGTAACAAACATGTATTTCTTTTCTGCTTTCTAAAATACCAAATGCTCAGATAACTCACTGTACAGCTATAAGAATTGCTAAACAAGTTTAAGATAGTTGATGTAACATTGTGTCTACACATGAGGCGTAGTGTGAGCAGCACGTTAGCAGAGCAGCAGCAGCTTCAGTTTTCTATCTGTATCTACACAGGATGAGTTCAGGTACAAATTACAGTATTATGTGTAGGTCACCTGCATTGTGGCTGTGTGCAGAGCCATTGAACACAATCACTGTAGCTATGTGCCTGAATCAGAAGTGAAAAAATAGACTTTGGGTCAAGTTTACCCTTGTGCAGTGTGTGTGAAACGAGCTGTTACATGGCCCGTGTACACAGCTCTATTGATTTGAATGAGACACATTGTAAGAGACGGACCACTGGAAAAAAAGCCTCCTGTAATGTGATGTTCAGGCTTAAGGAAAGTGTAGACAATAAAGCAGGATCACACCCAAAGTCAGCATGGTGTATATTTTTCCCCCACTCAGTTTGGTTGCCCAGCCTTTTATGCTTCTCTTCATTCATGCTTTTTAAACTATCATGCTTATTTTTTCAGTAAGAAAACATGGATGTATATTTCTTCAAATGACCTCCTTGAAGACAATGGTTGCATCATTGTTTTTCTATCTCCAGCAGCCTTTGTTTTAATAACTCAGGCAGATGCTTTATAAATCTGATATTGGCTTCGTCATGGGCCGTATTTTATTACTAATAGAACTGGAGTCTGACACACCATTAATTGGAAAGTATTCATTTCTTCCATTATTTCCTGCTATGGAGTAATGGAAGAATTATGACTCTTGATGAACTTAAAGAAACATTTAATTAAGTGAGGAATCTCACTGCATTTTATCACCACCAATACTGCAGCAACTGGACTGGTGATCTTGCACTAACTGGTGTCAGAGAGGCTCGTTTCTGTACAAGCTCTGCTCCTGTGTTTGGCACTTGTCTTATAGTTTGTTTCTAAATGATGTTTGTCTAATATTTGATATTGATGTGCATGTATGAATTGCTGACCCGGAATTGAGCTAAACCTACTGTGCTGTACCAAAGACTGCAGTGACCTGGGTTGTTTACTGTTTAATGAATAAAACAAATATTGACAGCAGATTGATATTCCTAGCAGGGTCTCCTTTTTTAGAATACATTATATTTGCAACAATATGCCTGTGTTGTGGATACTCTGTAAAAAACGGCAGGTTTTTGCATTCGCTCAGGTCCCACTGGAGGTGTGAAATACGCTGAGTCATTTCTCCTGTTTTCTAGGATCAGGGAAGAGAAGGAGAATAACTGATGAGAGAGTGCTGCGATTACCTCTTGAGTTTGGGTAAGACAGTGTTCATGTCCTTCGTACTGAAAGAGCCACACGAAGTCTGACTGTGTTTTGTTTGTCGTAGCTGTCATGTTTACTGTATTTTTGTTAATGCAGTTGCAGTTATACTATCTGACAATTGACCTTTCCTTAAAGGTCATTTGTAGCTCAAGGCAAACATTACCATATATCTGTGTTTGCTACATACAACAAGACAATGAATGAATTTTATTAAATGACCCAAAAACTCCATACTCTCTACAACTAGTATTATTACACCCTTGAATTACATATTTGTCTGTCCTCTGTAGTTGAAGCTCCTAATGTAAATGTGGGTAAGTGTGAATATTAAGCTGTAATCCTGCCAAGATTTTGTTTTCCCGGGTTAATTATTGTAAAGGTAAAACAAAAAGCACTGCTGGAATTGTTTTCAGCACAGTAACATAGAATAGGGGTGTACCACAGTAAATATGTGGCCCCTTTTTAGGGGCTTCAAAAAGCAACAGGTCATAGTGGGCAGGAAATGAAGTGAGGCCCAACAGTTCAGACACAACGGGTTAATTGCATCCAGCCTCACAGACATGCAACATTAGCAGCTCCCTCCCCACAAATTTTGCAGCCTTGGATCAGAGCGCCTTTCATCTTCCAGGGATGTTTTTCATCAGCAGGTTCACAGGAAACGGAGGCTACACGACTGTATTTCAACCCCAGCTCTGTTTAGAATAACAGCCTACCTGCCACTTGTATAAGCCATGGCTGCTCTCCAGCGGAGCTCATGGGAATTGAGGGGTTGCCCCAGTTGGCCCACAGCCATTTAACAGTCTGACTACTGAAAGGGTCAGAGGACGGCAAGGCCACAGACTACACAGTGCACAGCTGTACAGACATCATTTACATAGTTTATCTGCTTGTTCGAGAAGGGGATGTGTATCCGGTCCAATATTGACACAAGGAAATAGTAACCGAATGTTGTATCATAAAAAGGAAGTTTTTCATAATAAAAACATTTCACTGATAAAATGTATATTAATGATGACAGAATACAGTTTTTTTGTTTGTTTGTTTTTCAGTTTTTATTTCTTTGCATGAAAACCATATTTGTACTGTCTTTGCAATGTCTTTGTTCTGCAGGTGGCAGAGAGAGACGCAGATCAGGAATGTGGCAGGTCGTCTGCAAGGAGAGGTGGCTTACTTTGCCCCGTGTGGGAAGAAGCTGCGTCAGTATCCTGATGTAATGAAGGTGAATCTATAATATGTTTCTTCATTTCATTGAAAGTACAATCAGTTTTCAAGGTTGAAAGTTCCTACCGATGTTTAATTAATATGCATTTTGTCTGCAGTACTTACTCAGGAATGGAATAACTGAACTCTCACGGGATAACTTTAGCTTCAGTACAAAAATTAAAGTTGGTGACTTCTATGAAGCCAGAGAAGGACCAGAGGTAAATTTAAACCCCTTCATCATGGGGTAGTCATTATCTAGAATTCATGTTACTCTTCTTCACTGACAGATGTTGATATTGATTCTGCGAAAAAAAATAAAAATTAATTGTTGATGTAAGAAAATACATTTCCTTCCAATCTATTATTATTGTCATGTGATCTACTGCCAAAATAAAACCATCATTTGTAAATTATGAATTTCACAGTTGTTTTAGAAACATTAGGTTTAAGGAGCAGTGAGACTAAATGAAAAACTATTAAACCCACCCTATATTAAGGACCAAAATTGTATCCTAAATGAAATGAAATAACTTTAAAATGAATAATGAAAAATAGTCTGCCATTTCTTAAATGCAGGAAAATGTACAACAAATATTGTGCGGGTGTCTTTCAATCCCTCCTCCTTCTACTTCAAATGATAAAGGGTTTACAGTGGTTCCTGCTGCCTGAGGAGGAGATTGGTTCCAGTATCATAGCAATGGATGGGAGGCGCAGCCGCCAAACAAAGTCTGAGCACCAGCCGACAGGTGATGGCCCTGGGGTCAGAGCATGGAAGGGTCATCTTCCTAATGTTAGTGAACCAAACCTCCAAGATGTCAGCGATGCTAAGCTGCTACGTAAACTGGAGGCTCAAGGTCAGTTCACATCTTAGAAATGTGTCACCAAATATGTTCAAGAGAAAGTCCAGCTTAAAAAAACAACAGCCATTAGCTGTTTATACTCTGTCATTTCCACTTTATGGTTCGCTGCGTCTATGTTTTTCCTGAGGATAATTGATGTCACTTCAAGATTTCCATTAATTAAGTTTAATAGCTTTGTAGAGGTTAACAGCAGAATAAAATATCAAGGGGGAATGTTTTGGTGCCAGTCCCTAAAATTAAGCTGTAAGAGTTCATTTGTAGAATCATACATGGTGAAATCCATCTCAGAAGAGGCAGAAATACACATTTCTCAATAGTCCAAAACATGATACAGGACTAAGACCTGATATTGAGCAAGGGGCTTGAGACATGGAGCTTTATTTCTTAAATTGCTCTTTTGTTTTTACGCTCACATTAAATGCTGCTTCATTATTGCACTTAGACATAAAACAGTGTGTTACTGCTAAAAGATCTTTTTTTTCTGAATATTGGTTTGAGGTATTTTGGTTAGTTTGAGTGTCTCTGAGTAGATTTTTAATTTGAGCTTTTAGCTCAATAGGACCTTTGATTTCTGTAACATATTTCATCATGTTGCAGAAATCGCTCGACAGGCAGCACAGATCAAAATGATGAGAAAACTTGAGAAGCAGGCCATGGCACAAGCAGCCAAGGAAGCAAAGAAGCAACAAGGTAAACAGCTACTGTCTAGTTAGACATGCTCTCCTCTCTTACCCAAGATGATATGTTGTGTGCAGGCCTCATTTGTTTGTGTCTTCCAGCAATAATGGCTGCTGAGGAGAGGAGGAAAAAGCGGGAGCAGATGAAGATTCTTAAACAGCAAGTAAGGACTTTTCTATGCATTCATTGTTTAATATTACCATAAAAAGCTTCATAATCTGCAGCTGTTCTGTTCATACTCAAGGGGTTTATGCGGTCCAAGGTGAAAAGGTTTTAAGCACAGTTGAATTGCTTTAAGATTCTACAAGTAAGTTGCTGTTCTTCAAAATCCTGCTCCCTCCACATCGGCATAGACCTAATGTACTTCTTCACCCCACACCCCGCTCACCCCCACCACTCTATAACATGCATGACTTAACAGTTAATTCATTTGATCTTGCCCTCATCCTTTTACCAGGAGAAGATCAAGCGCATTCAGCAAAATCGTATGGAGAAAGAACTCCGTGCACAGCAAATTCTCGAGGTTCGTCCTGAAAGTTATTGCAGAAACATTCTAAAACACTTCCTTTCTGCTGTTGATAGGATTTTTGAAAAAAAAACGACCAAAGGCTATTCCTAAATTATGTGGTCCCACTTTTAGTTACATCTGCCGAGTACATGTGACTAATGCTTAATTGGTTTTTTGCAAAAGTGCCATTGAATATGAAAATCTCCTCAGACCATGATGGAGCTTAATACAAAATACAGTATTTCATTAAGTAAGAGGTGGCTCCGAGTTTACCATGGCTAGGTGAAATACCTATTTTGCATTCACCCAATAATAGAGGCTGTGAAGTATTTTAGCTTTTATAAATCAAATTTCAGTTGACACGCTTGGCAAGCGGCTCTTAACAGGATTTCATTGCGGCTATAATTACTGATAGAAATGTTGCTTAATTTATTCACACTGCCTGCTGGTGTTTTATAATAACTACAGCCATTTTGTCTTTCAGTGCTAATGGTAGGAAATAATTATCTCATTGCTCAAGATGTCAGTATGGTAGATTTGACGTTATCAGTAAGCCGCTGGCTGTATTCAGCTTTGGGTGGAAGGTTTTCTGTTGACAGCACTGGAAAACATGTACAAAACTTATATACAATAATAAGTAAAACACTTAAGTGATATTTCTTTTATAAACCAGATTTATATGTTTTTTTATGCATTGGAGATCATTTTCTAGTTCTTTATTATTTTCAGGTACAGTAATGATTTTGATTAATTAAATGATCTCAGATGATTTTTCTTTAATCAAAAATGTCTGCTACAATTAGATGTTTATTCAGCCAAAGTGTTGCTGTTTGTTTTGAATGAGTATCATTTACCGCTGTTTCATGACCTTAAAATCTGTTTTACATGCACAGGCGAAAAGAAGGAGAAAAGAAGAAGCAGCTAATGCTAAAATATTGGAGGCTGAGAAACGAAACAAAGTAAGATTATATCTAAGAACAACCTCTGATTGTGTTGTCCACTGTTGCTTTCATTCTCAAACTGCCCTAAGATATTCTTACTGTAAAGACAGTCTGTTGCCTTGTTCAGCTGCAATAAGTATCCCTTACTGTTCGCACCTGACTCTGAACCTTCTTTTTGCCCCAGCCTGTTTGCAGTGTAATGTTCTCGCTGCAGTGTACTGCTTCTCAGTGCAAAGAAGATTGTCTTAGTTTTGATGAGTGTGTGTTATAAAAGCATCCTACATGTATCTGTCAAATGATGGCATTGACTATGTCACAATACCTCAACCAGCCAAGTTTAGAACCCTTAAACAGGCTGTTGTTGAATATGATGAGAAGGCCAGCGATGTGTGTCCACCTTGTGTAAATTTGTATGTATATATAATGTGATTTCTTATTAAGTTCATCATTATTTTAAAAGGAGAAAGAGATGCGAAGACTGCAAGCTGTTATACTGAAGCACCAGGTAGGTATTTTAGTCCACATGGTGCTCTAACCAGTCATCATTTGCAGCAACTCAAATTAATATATATTTTTCCTGTCAAATTATGCTTTGGGGTTCTTGGGTTTTATTTTGGCTTACTATACACATTGGAGGTTGGACGTTGCTTGCATTGAGTTTAATGTGTGGTTTTCTTTTTCTTAATACTTTGCCAACTCTTTCTACCAGGAGTTGGAGAGGCATAGACTAGATATGGTATGGGTATGTTTGTTTCTGTACATCTAACAACATATTGTGAACGTGTTGTGATAAATGGTTGCCATCACAGCAATGCATAAAGTGTATCATTGGCTGCAGTCATACTACATCCCTCTGCATGGCTTTTCCAGAACAGTGCACTGCATATGTCTGCGCTATTTGTCTCTCAGTGAAACCACATCCATTATCTGCCCAGTGCAATCAAAAATGCCTTGACTCTGCAGAAATTATATCAGGATGCAAAGCACTCTGATAGCCTGAAAGAACACTATCAATTACACTGTTTCTGTTTTAGATTGATTAAATTTAGGACCTCAAAATAATCGTTTTACTCTGCAGCATGTGAGCCAACATTTCTAATCCATTAGATCTGAAAGTCAATGGACAGTTTGCATTCTTGCTTCTGATTTACACTGAGTTAAAGAATTCAAAATCTAAACTGTAAGGGAGTGTAATATAGCTTGAACTCTTTAGTTTTATTTTCACATCAATTGCAACAGAGTTAATGCAATTTCCAGGAAGTATTGCTAGTTTCTTATCTGTTTTCATCTGTTTGTTTAAAAAAAAAAAAAGTATTTATTTGAATTTCAGTCAGTGGTTTGCTTGTTGCTGCTGTTTATAAGTTCTAAAACTCTTGGCCTGCACCAGCTTTCTGTCTGCTGCTTGTCAATGTGCTCAAATTAGTATGTCTGTTTCTAATCTTAAGCTTATGCTGCGTGTACGTATCACTACCCTCATTTTGCTTTGTGTTCATCATTGTCTTCCTTTTGGTTTCACTGATCATGTATGTCTTTGCACTTTAACTGCAGTTAAAATGCAGAGACATCAGAGTGATTATTGTGACAAATGGTGATCAACTGTATATTTCTTCTTCCTCTGTGCATGCCATGGTGTCAATGTTGTGTTACATCTATGGCCAATTTCCTTTTTTAAAAGAAAAAAAAAAAGGAAACTGTGAATAGAATAAAAAACTGTGTGTGCTCTGCCAGGAGAGGGAAAGACGCAGGCAACACATGATGCTCATGAAGGCTGTGGAGGCTCGTAAGAAAGCAGAGGTGGGTAAATGCTGACTTGACATCTCCTCATGTCCTCTCATTTTTTTTAGTATGTTTTTTATCCCTTTGCATCCCTTGCAATTTCATGTAAAAGTGTAGCAGTCTGCAGTGATGGGACATAGCATAAAGTGTGCATGTAGTGTAATACAATACACTACATGCATCATCCTTTGTCAAATAATGTAAAGTGCTTGTTTATGCAGCTCTTTATGTTAATTAGACACAGTGGTAACTGAGGCCATATTTTTTTGCTATGTATTATGTCCATCCCTTATTGAAAGAGTGTAATGTATGTGACCAAGCAATATTGAGCACAATGTTCAGCAGCAGTATGGATAAGACACATTTATAATAAGTCTTTATCTTGGCTGTAGGAGAAGGAGCGTCTGAAGAAAGAGAAGAAGGATGAGAAACGGTTAAACAAGGAAAGGAAACTGGAGCTCAGAAGGCAGGAACTGGAAAAGGCGAAAGAGCTGAAGAAACCAAATGAAGACATGTGTTTAGCAGATCATAAGGTATTCACAGGCAGTCGAGCTGTTGGCAGATGAGCATGAAAGTTCATGTATGTTACCATGGACAGTCTCCATCTGTGGAGTAGATGTCTATGGAAAGATTAGATTTTCCACTAGCTGAGGGATTTTTGGACATGGAAATCAATCAGTATAATCACTGTAGGAACTATAGGCGTTAAGGTTAGAATTGCTTTTGACAAATTTATGTTCTCATTGTTTCAGTATCAGATCTACCAAAATAGATGCTTAATATCACTGAAAGCATCTGGAATTGATTAAACAGAAAGCAGGTCAAAATACTGCCACCAAGTGGCTACAGATGACAT
The DNA here is from genome assembly GCF_027409825.1 of Scomber japonicus. Classification (NCBI taxonomy): domain Eukaryota; kingdom Metazoa; phylum Chordata; class Actinopteri; order Scombriformes; family Scombridae; genus Scomber; species Scomber japonicus. The sequence continues at coordinate 17,140,127 of NC_070588.1, forward strand.
TACACCAACCAATGTAACATGTGTACCATCTAATAGTTATAATCAAAGGATTTTTGGAAACAAGAAATATTTTAACAGTTTTCTGAAGCTTGACAAAATATTAAAAACTATATTGCATTCAAATATGTGTAGTTTGTCTTACAACCAGTATAGCATCTGTTTCTTTGAGATTATTGATGTACAGCCACTAGATACAAACAGTTGAGAGATGATACATATATTTTGTCGTTTAAATCTTGTTTGTTTTTCCTTCCAGCCACTTCCAGAGTTGTCCTGTATCCCTGGCCTGTTCTTACCAGGAAGCACCTTCTCTGACTGCCTGATGGTGTTGCAGTTTCTGCGCAGCTTTGGAAAGGTGCTGGGCTTGGACATAAATTCAAACGTGCTCAACCTAAGTGACCTTCAAAAGGGATTGCTCAACATTGGGGACAGTGCTGGCAAGGTGCAGGACCTGCTGGTGAGCATGGTCTCTGCAGCTGTGTGCGATCCTGGTATACCTGCAGGTCACAAGGTAAGAGTCTGTCATTGAAACAGCAGTATATGTCCAGTTGAATTGCAGATGGTTGCTGTACACATGTGCATACATGTAGAAAAACAAGTACACAGCTACTGTGCCAGCAAAACGCATCATCCCCATTTCAAATCTGACGGAAGACCTTCATTGCATATCACCTTATTTCTGGTCACCTCTCCACTATCACTAGAAAAAGTTAATTAACTTCAGTTACTGCTTTTCCCTGCTTCTGCTGCACAACTGTTATCTACTGCTTTAGTCAACAGAGGGAACATTTGACTTCAGAAGTTGCAAATTTCTTGAAAGATGATTTTTGTATTATTAAAGAAATTTTAGAAAAGACTTGACAATATTGGATAATACAGTTAAGGGAATGTCAATAGTGGCTGCCCTTATAACAGCATGATCACTTTTTTCCACACTTAAGTTCACTCTGTGGACTGTTGCTGTTTCCTGCTGAACAGTTGGAAAACACTAGGCTTTATCAGTACTCTGGCTCTGTGCAGCTAAATGACTAAGCTTATCTGTTTTGGAGGATATCACTGTCGGAAAGTTTATGTCGTAATTTTATTCCATGGCTCAGGGCCTTTTCCCCATGCTGTTCTGTAGGGCGTAATCACGTATGTGATTTTACATAATTTTGCTCATAATAAGATGCTGTCTCAGGCTCTAACATTGAGGGAGATGTTTGCACAATGACATGGGATAGAGGACTGTAAGATTATATCGTCTTGACATCTTTAACATCCAGCATGTTTTATAATATCCACACAGCTTTCCAGAGACATCCCAGAGAGCACTTAAGCACTTACCATTAGGATATTATGGTTGTGAAAGGACTATCTTAAAACCAGACTCACTCTTATCTGCTTAATCATTCACCTATATACATACAAAAAATATGGTTAAAAATGTAGAGCTTTTGTTTTTGTTAAAACAGTGAGTAAACTCCAGTGCTGAAACAATCTTTCTATTAGAGCAAGACTGCCTTGGGGGACCACCTGTCTAATGTGGGGAAGAACCGAGACAACGTGTCTGAGATCCTGCAGATCTACATGGAGAGTCACTGTGAGCAGACAGAAATGGCTGATTTAGCCCTCAGCCTCAGGACCAAGGCTTTTCAGGCCCACAACCCATCTCAGAAGGCCTCTATACTAGCATTCCTGGTTAATGAGCTCTGCTGCAGTAAGGCAGTGATCAGGTGAGGATTTTGCTTTCCTCTGACACTCATGTGTGTTTGATTTTGCCATTTGACAAATAAAACCAGTTCTCAGTTTTATAAGGCAGTCATGTTAATGGTTTATTCATATCAAACTTGACTGTCACTAAAATAAATCATGGTCATTTTAAGGCTCGAGGCACGATTCAGTTCATAGAATAAACATTTGTTCCTTTATGTGCATGAAGCAAATGAATTAAGCTCTGTAGCTGAGAGTGAAGTATTGACTTGTTTTATTCATGGGGGCTTGAATTTTAACGAAATAACGAAAGTGTCAAAAGGAATATGGCAAATTGTGGTCTCATGGACAGTTTCACAAGGTTGCATCAAACTATGTATCATCAATTTTTTATTTGTACTGGTAACACTTTGAAAGACATGTGGTGCACATTGCAGTGTGGTGCAAATGTTTCATGATCTTTTTATAAAACAAAAAGGGCACCAAACCGTCAGCTCTAATGTTGTCTGATACTTGGCAGTGAAATCGACAAACACATCGATCACATGACCAACCTAAGGAAGGATAAGTGGGTTGTCGAGGGGAAGCTTCGCAAGTGAGTATGAGTCCCCTAAATTATTATTAAAAGACTCTCTGCATCCACTTGAAATACTTCAAAGTTCCCATCAACGTCTACTCTATAATCTCACTTCAATTTCTCTTCTGTCTACTTGTCTTTTAAAGGTTAAGAAGCATTCACGCCAAGAAGACAGGGAAGAGAGACAGTAGTGTGGGGGGAGAGGACAGCCACGCTTCAGTCATCCCCACTGCCAGAAACAAATGCAAAAGGAAAGAAGGGGACAGTGATGAAGAGGAGGATGAGGATGACGAGAGTGAGGACCAAGGAGATGATGACGATGAGGAGGAGGAAGAATCTGGTGGGAAGAAAGGGAGGAAAGCAGAAATATGTGATGAGGAGGTCAGTGACAAAAAGATCCTAATAATGAAGCTAGTGGCTAAATCAGTGTTTGTTGAAGTAAATGTCAGCTGAGCCTCACACTAATGAGATCTTTTCATCTAGGACAACAGTGTGCACTCAGCCAGCGTGGAGGAGCTGGAAAAACAGATTGAGAAAACATACAAGGTGAGGGACTGTGTGATCATTAAATTGCTTATTTAACAGCACTGTGTATACAAATTAGAATCTGGTTGTATTTTTTATCATTTTGTTATTTGCCATAGGAAGTATTTTTGGCTTTTACATATTGGGAGTGGGATGTTGCATTTTTCATGAGAGTTAAGCCAATATAAAGTCACAGAGACAGGATTTACATCATAGTTCAACTCTATAGTAATATGATATATAATAATAAAATGGAGTGTAAATGAATACAATAATATTAATGCAATGTACTTTTTATACTCTTTAGCAACAGAGTCAGATCAGACAGAAGCTGTTTAACTCCTCTCACTCACTGCGCTCCATGATGATTGGACAGGACCGCTATAAGAGACGTTACTGGGTCCTTCCGCAGTGTGGCGGCATCTATGTTGAAGGCGTGGAGAGTGGCGAAGGTGCAAACTCAAACTGACACTCTATTTCTATTTTATTCACTTTTTTCCTTTGTTTACCATTTACAGGTTAAACAAAATGTGGTGTAATGTTTTTTTCTTGTACACGGTTGCTGTGCTCAGGTTATGAAGACGAGGAGAAAGACAAGAAAATACAGATGACTGCTCAGGTTCTCAGGGTAAAAGAGGAGCAACAGGAGGAGATGAAGAAGCCAGTGGTCTCCAGCCAAACACAGGGCAAAGACAGGGACACAGCCACACCAGAGAACCAGCAGGACAAAGATAGCCTCAACCTCTTCCTCCAGAAACCTGGATCCTTCTCTAAACTCAGCAAACTCCTTGAAATGACCAAAATGGCCCAAGACTCAGACATCAATTCTCAGAACAGTTCGTCTGCCCTTACCACTACCACTACTTGTTATCCATCATATCTCGTCTCTAAACCAGCCACTACTCAGCAGGGACTGGTGGATAAAATGGATGCTTCCGGACCATCTCTGCTCAAAAGCACTCCCTGGATGATGGGCAGCCCTCAGTCTATCCTTCATGACGACCAGTTCTCCAAGATGCTGACAGACAAAAGCAACCAGTGGTTTAGCCTCCTGCCTCGCTCTCCGTGCGATGAGTCCTCAGTCACCTCTGGCTCCAGCCCTCCAGCCTCTTCCTCTCCCTCACAGACTGTTGGCACCAAATCTCCCTCCTCCCTCTCTCCTAATCCCTTATCTACAGCCACCTCCAGCACTCCTGCAGCAATCAATAACATGCAATTGTCTGTCCTTCAGGTCAGTGGATAACAATGATGCTTTCTTCATCTCAGTCACAATTGCTTTGGATCGCACTTTACTTTTTTTCAGAACAGGACATGTTGTAAATGTTGATCTGCATTACTTGATCTTTTTCCCATTTTGCAAACTAAGCAGTAGTAGAATGAAATTGTTGTCTGCTCAAAATTGAAAGTGTTGTGTATTCTTCCTCTCAGCAAGTAAAGTCTGGCATTCATCAAAGCAGTCTGACACTGTGTGACATGTCCAGCACAGCGATGAGTCCCAGCCTGCCCTTCCCTGGCACATCTCTACCCCCCATGCTGGATTTGGCCTTGCAGCATGCAGAGGGTAATGAGAGCAGGGTCTTATCCCTGGCGAATAACAACTCTGTCAGCAAGAGTGAGCCCCCAGAGGCTCCAAGTGACAAGCCCCCTTGTGCCTCATCCCCTGCTGTGGAGGTGGCCAAGACCCAGGACTACCCTTGTCCTCAGCCTATCCCCGAGGGTAAGACCGGCACACTGCCAGTATGCACAAGTGAAATATGCCGGGCTAAAAACATTCATTGCCCTAACAGCCCTGGGAGTCATGCTGTGATGACTGTCACTCACTCATGCTCCATAGCTAAAATTAAACAATTGGCATGTGACAGTTGAAATGTGCTTTAAGTGTAAGTTTGGGAATGATTGTGTCAGCAGAGATGCTGCGTGGCTGGTGGAGGTTGTCAGACATGGAGGAACTACACAGTCTGGTCAAGGCACTCCATAGCCGAGGCATCAGAGAGAAAGTCTTGCAGAAACAGATCCAAAAACACATGGAGTACATGACCCACCTCTGTGACAGCAGCAAAGATGGTGGGTCCACATTTCCTTTAATGTCTTAAAGTCAGGATGCAGTGATATAAATAACTAAAAAGATTATTTGTGGCATGATACATAGTCACTGTGTATGGATAACAGTAAGATTGCTTTCTAACATTACTATGTTGTGTAATTTTTGTATGTATCTGTGGTGACAGCGATTGACGTGCCGGAGCTGGAAAAGCAGGGGTTGAGTGCAGAGACAGTTGACAGCTGGTGTGTTGAGGAGCAGGCCATGGAGGTGGACATCAGTTTGCTGCAGCAGGTTGAAGATCTGGAGAGGAAAGTCATCTCTGCCAGCCTGCAGGTCAAGGTATAAGCTCCCTGTTCTTTCATCTACTTAGCTCATCCAGGAAATAAACAAAACATAATGACTCAGTGGTTTGTTTTTTCAACTCCCAAAAAAAGACCCTAGTTTGTATTTTAGTCATGGCTCTTGTCTGTGTGGAAATGCAGGTTTACAAATCTTAAGCTTGATTTGTATGGTACTTTATTAAGATGGCCACATTTTACCGCTGTCTCCATCAGGGCTGGATGCATCCTGAGCCGCAGTCAGAGAAGGAGGATCTGGTCTTTCATGAGCACAAGCCATTCTCTTCCTTGGCTCTGGAGAAAAGGAGCCACGGAGAAACCAGCCAGGAAGAACTCACCGGCTCTGTGGTGCGACACCCCAACAATCCTCTCGACATAGCTGTCACCAGGCTGGCAGAGCTGGAGAGGAACATCGAGCGAAGGTACCTAAAGAGCACCTAAAATACAACCTTTCAGATCACACTTGATAATATCACTGTGTCCAGCTTAACCAGTGTTTGGTGAGGATGGTCAAAGAAGGTTCCTCCCACACTAGACCCTTAACCTCACTAGATACTGTATACTGCTTCTGCCATTCAGTTAAACAGAAGCAGTGTTTGTCGCAAATTAAATACTTTTCTTCACTGGTTAATGTTAGTTAGTAATATTGTTACAGATTGTTTTTGTGATTACTGGATGGTTACGCTACAGTCTCACTTTCTGTGATCTCAAAGCAGTGAGGACGACGTGGCTCCTGGGATGAGGTTGTGGCATAAAGCTCTCAGTGAAGTCCGCAGCTCTGCTCAGCTGTCGCTTTGCATTCAGCAGCTGCAAAAATCCATCGCCTGGGAAAGATCCATCATGAAAGCGGTTAGTGTCACCTGGTTTCTCTCTTACTGTCATGATCACAAATATGCTTATAAAACAATTTAATCATAAATAAACATAGATTACAATTTAAAGTTCACACTAAAATACAAGGAAGATCAAGCTATGCTTTCTGGCTGCACAGCTTATCATTTCATTTTATCCATATTACTATATGAATTGATGTTTTTCCTTTTTAATAATTAAAAAATACACAAGTCTCTTTTACATGTAATCTTTCAAAACAATTAAGGATACCACAATAGCTTGTCCTGCTTAAAGGGAGTTTAAGATAAAGTAAATGTATGTTTTCAGCATTAATTTACAATGCACCGTTACCAGGTAACAACAATATCAGACATAGCACAATCAGCAATAAATCTGTGTTCATTCACAGGTTGCATAATATTGCATAAATCACAACATTTGATAGTGGTGACCATATACTATACATATATCTTGGAATTTGTAATTACATGTTGGTGTGTTTCCAGCAATGCCAGCTGTGTCAAAAGGGAGATAATGAAGGACTGCTCTTACTTTGTGATGGCTGTGACAAAGGCTGCCACACTTACTGCCACAGACCCAAGATCACCACAGTACCTGACGGCGACTGGTTTTGTCCCACTTGTGTAGCAAAGGTACGCCAGCGTGTCCTGAGTGATTAATGACAGAGCTGAGACTCTTTTCGTTAGTCAACTATTACTGTCGATCTGAGGGGCCCCATCTCCTGTAATTATCAAATGATAAGATAGCTGTATTGTATGCCCTCATTAATATGGCAGATTTATGTATGTCTTTACACCAGTCTTCTCTGTGCTCTGTCATTCAGGAAAGTGGTCAATCCCCCCGGAGTAGGAAGCAACAGAGCCGAACAGCTGGAGGAGGGAAGAAAGGCAGTGAGGTAAAACAAAATAGTAAGCCATCTGTGGCAGGAGAGCTCATCAAAGAGGAGGCTGCCAGCAGCAACAGCAGCAGCAGCAGCAGCAGCAGTGTGCCAAAGAAAGGTACCAAGGAGTTCAAAAAGAGGAGAGGAGACGAGAGCTCACCCAGCACCCAGACCAAGCATGACAGCCCCATGTCCTGTGCAAAAAAAGCCAAAACAGCCAAAGACAACAGCGCAAATGAGCTGGCGATGTGCCGGTAGGTATGAACACACACTACAAACGACATGTGTAAGACCTAGCAGCATTTACCTTAGTTTATCTCACTCTTAATAATTCATAACTCTAAGCCTCAATAAAATGTAATTGAATGAGTTATATAATAATTCACCCCCTCATACAGTTATCTGAAAGGGGAAATTGGCTATACAGACCGTTTTTGACCCAGGCTGTAACCAGGCTGTTTATTTCTGCTGTAACAGGGGGGGTCTTTGGGGATTGACTCACTCTTGGAGCTAGTCTCAAGTGGCTAGTTAAGGAACTGCAGTTTTGAGGTTGCTGCTTGGACTGGACCTACAGAATGTATTTATGTGTATAAGAATAACTTTTTCTAAAATCTTGTGAAAGAAAGGGAGGTTTGATGAGTCTGAAGTTAATGAGAACTGAGGAATCTAGACTATATTTTTTTTTACCAGTCTTTAATGCATCAGGGAAGGTGCCTCAGAGACCTCCTTTCTAATCACCTCTGCAAAGTACACTGAGAGTACTTAATGCTTTCTAAAACATTATCCAACCATGTCTGATTAATATTCATTCTAGTTGTTGTTATCTCTGAATTAGACTGAAAATTCACTGCACTTAGTATTTGTGAATTATATCAGTGGGGCATGTGGAAGTGGGATTTATCAGGCTGTCAGTGGTTGTGATATGGACCCTAGGATTGTTTTGGTTCTTGTTAATGAGTTCAGAGAAGTGAGCCTGTCTGGCATTTCTCAGCATCTCATTATAATCTGAAAGGTGATCACGTAGAATATTAGAGTGGAGCGGGAGTTTACTTTTCCTCCATCTTTACTCATCTTTCTGACAATTTCTTTTAAGTTATTTTTCATTTCATATCATACTGAATTCTAAATGCTGAAAAAAATATTTTTGTCAGGGTTTTTCTCTGACAGGTGAAACTACCTTGAAATGAAGTGAAATCATATTTTTTGCAGTGCAGAGTGCTGACCTTTATTTGCTGCGTTATTCTCTGCAGAGTGCTGCTGGCTGAGTTGGAGGCTCATCAGGAAGCCTGGCCTTTCCTCACACCGGTCAACCTCAAAGCTGTCCCCGGATACAGGAAGATCATCAAGAGGCCCATGGACTTCTCTACCATCAGGGAAAAGCTCACCAACAACCAGTATGTGTGTTTTTCAGTTTAGTGCTGGCATGTAAAAACATTCTCTTTAAATGTGCATTCTATGTTTCTATATTTGATGTTGTTTCATTATTTTAATTGTTTTAATTTACATGACTCACACAAACCAAAAATTAAAACAATTTCTAATGGTTACAGGTACTTAAATTCAGAGACTTTCATCATCGACGTGAACCTGGTTTTTGATAACTGTGAAAAATTTAATGAAGACGATTCCACCATCGGACGAGCTGGCCACAACATGAGGAGATTCTTTGACAAACGCTGGACTGAGCTGCTGAAGTAAACATTTCAAGTGTGGACTTTCCACGCTGTCTACATATCAAACTCTTCACCTGTGACACTAAATCAATACATGGTTATAATAACACTATTGTGCAATGTGAGAGTGATCCTCCTACTCAACCTGGGAGAAAACACTTCATGGATTATTATATCAAAGTGCAATACTGTTTTCTTCATCAAAACGCACTGACTCTTGAACTTGATATTGTATTGGTCAATTACTTTTTTTTTTTTATATCATCAGTACTATAACTTGATGTATTTATTTTGTCAAGTATTTATGTTATGATTCAGCCTTTTTCTAAGGAAAAGTAAGAAAGATGGCACCACAGCTTTAAAAATATCTAAAGATTGTTTTGTCGACTATTAAACAAGCCAATCAAAAAAATAAATGTTTACAGCTTTGTGACTCTGGGGTGCCAGTAGATGTTCATCTGCATTTGTGATTAAATTGTGTAAAATACAAAAGTGGTATCGCTGACACATGTACAGTGTTCATTTATGTCACTCGTCTTATTTCTAACATGTAAAGTGTGTACATACAGTACAAACTTGGTGAAAATATTGTTAATGCATAAGGATGATTGTAGCACTTCATATGTTGCCTGTGCTGAATATCCTCTCACACAATGGTCTCCTCAGTATTACAGTGCCTGACCTCTGACCTCTAAACAGTGGATGGTGGGTGTTTTTTTTTGTTTTTTATTTTCAGTGTGTGTACTGTATGTGTGTCCTGCACAATGTTACTGTAGGAAACCATTACATAAGAGGTTGAACTTTTCCTCTGGACACAGTTGATGTTTCATATCCAAGTGTTTCCTTCAGCCAGAGCCTCATCAGACATCCTGTGGACAGACATGAAATCTAAATCCAGCTGTGAGTCCGTGTTATGGTCCACTTGAGACATCTCAAGACAGCTTGAAGTAACTGTTTTTTTATATTGAATATTGTGAAATGAGTAGTGACTTTTGTAGGACACTTTATTTTTAAATAGTGGGTGTGTGGCACGGATAAAATAAATCTGTTTTTCAAAGTAGCACCATTTAGCCCTCACTATCTGCCCTTTTTTACATGTATTGTTTTTCATTTATACAATAGATCATCTGAATATTTAAATAATTGCTGAACATTTTAATCATGGATTTCATTTATAACATTTCTATTTGGTTGATATTAGTTTAACAGCAACATAAAATGGAACAATTTTGTATTTATTTAGTGCCAGATTTTAAGTATTTAACTTGAGTATTCATTTTCTACTGCACCTCCGGGGGGGAGGGGTAGGGGTAGGGTGGTATTGTACCTTTTACTCCCCTGCATGTATTTGAAAGCTAATTTGCAGATATTATATTTTACATACAAACATGTGATCAACTAATATGACTCATTGAGATAAAACTACCCAACAACATATAAGGCTGTTAAAATTCACACCATCACCAGAAACAACATTAAAGTGCTGCTTGGACATTACACATAATTATAATCTAGTAGGCTGTGTTGCCAGTATAGGATACGAGTACTTTAACTTCTGATACTTCCACGTACATTTTGTTGGTTGAACTTGAAACACTTAGTACTTTGCTAAAGTAATGCTATTGTTTACTTTGTGGTATCAGTTTTACATCAGCTGCTTATTCCACTGCTCGGAGTAAAAAGACACAAAAAGGAGAACTCGACTTTGACCTTTGTGTAACTCACAATTACTCAGCGTCACATGACATGACTGATAAGTGGCGATAAACACACTTCATAAAGCCTGGACAGGAAGAAGTTGGAGAGAAACCCTCCATGATTCACGGTGAGCAGGTTTGTTGTCACCTGCCTCAGTTTGTTCATTGATTTTGTCTCACACACCGGATATTTGAGCATTTTGCGCCACCTTGTGTGTGAGCTGCTCCCTCTCCTCAGCCAACATACATCTTTGTCACAAAATGGTGTCACTGATTTACAGTCTACGACACCACACAGACGAGGTGAGCTGCTGCGCCTTCTCTCCGTCTCTGCTGACCACCGGCTCCATCGATAAAACCCTGCGCGTTTATAACACCGCAGACTTTACGGAGCTTCCCTTCTCTCCTCTGTCGGGCCATGGCTACGGTGTTCACAGCTGCTGCTTCAGCTCCTGTGGCAGTTACCTGCTCAGCTGCTCCACAGACGGATCGACTATCGTGTGGAGCTCGGAGACAGGTGAGAAGTCCGCGGTGCTGCAGCATCCGGGCCGCAGTCCGCTCAGAGTGTGCGCACTGTCGCCTGACTCCTCCCTGCTGCTGGCCGGGGCCTGTGATGGCACCGTGGCCCTGTGGGACCTCCCCTCTAAGACATTACGCAGGTACAGTGTGACAGTGGGATATACAACATCAATAAAAGCAATCTAGACCTAGTTTCCAGTCGAATTCAAGGCTCTGAGTGACAGTTAAAGCACATGAAACTGTTCAAATCAACTATTTTTCAATAAATATAATAATCATGATAAGTTAGGAAAATATAGGTGTACTGTAGTTACTGGCATAACACTAAAAAGCTTCAGTTCAGTGTAGAGCTACAACTATTAATCGATTAGTTGCAAACTAAATTGAATCAAATGAGTCGCCAACTATGTTAATAATCAATGAATTGTTTTAAGTTATTTTTAAATACACTCATTTTTAGAGACACTAATGACATTCAGTGAGCTCCACCAGCTTGACAAGTTTTTTGACAGGAGCTACAGCCTCTAATGAAGTTGACTGCACTGTCTTGACTGCACTGTCTTCATATTGTAAATGATCTGAACATTTGGCCTCACAGATGCAGTGCAGTGAGCGAGGCCAGTGTAGTGGCCTGCTGTTTCTCTCCCTGTGGCCAGATGTTTGTGACAGGCTGCACCTATGGAGACCTTAAACTTTGGGACGTGGACAATTGTCTCCTGCATGCTGAGAAGGACGCCCACGACCTGGGGGTCACCTGCTGCAAATTCGCACCCCAGTTCAAAGTTGGTGAGTGTTTTAAAAGGGTCAGTTCAGCCAAATCAACATATTTTCTTCCCATTATGTGATCACTAGTGATTTCTTGACATGCAGATAGTTTTGTTTTTGAGGTTTTGAGATACCCACCTCCTGCTAATGCTGTTACCACAAAGACTAGATTGATGAATGGAAGTTCTTTCATGATGCTGAAATAATTACATTTTACACACTATGACTAATGCTGAAACCATGAGTTATCAATTCATTAGCTGCTTGATAGGAAATTGACAACTTTTCTGATAATCAATTCATTATTTTATCATTGATCTAACAAACACAAACATTGCTGGTTTCATCATCTAATGTGATAATTGGCTGTATTCCTCAGTTGTTGTTTTTTATCACAGTAAAGGTAACATTTTGGACTGTTGCTCATTATTTCTTGCTATTTATGACACTTTATAGACCAAGCAATATTGATCAATTGCACCAAACAAACAAACAAAAAAAAGAAGTTTGACAGTCCAAACTGTGGACAGTTTTATTCCTTAAGGAAAAAGTAGTTTTCACATTTTCACAGGTATGAGTTTCATATTATCCTTGAACAAACTGACATTCACAGTGTTTGTTCTTTGCTACTACTGAATAGAATTTAAACACTCTTTTTATGCCACACACAGTGTAGAAGAAGCTCTCTACACTTCACAAACAAGCCGTCAGATGATATTTGTCTTGCAGGATTTAGATTCATTCAAGCATAAACATTCACAAAGTGTGTGTTTTTTTGCTCTGCAGATGGCTGTTGCGTGGAGTTTCGACTGGCCTCCTGTGGACAGGACAGCCAACTGAAAATATGGATCGTTTCCCAGCGTGAAGGAGCAGGTAGGCTGATCCCCTCTGCCCGCTGCCTCAACTGAAAACCCTCTCACCCCATCGCACATGAGAGGATGAGAGAGAAAGAAGGAGAGACTGAGGGAGCTGAATGCTTTAACCTTGAAATCTCACTGCAGAAAAGAAGGATTTTATTAGTGTGTGGAATAAATCTGCTGCAGACTGACTCATTAATAATGGATCATTTTTGAGACATTCTAGTGAAATATAGCAGCAGCAGAGGACTGTGTGTGTGTGTGTGTGTGTGTGTGTGTGTGTGTGTGTGTGTGTCAGGTGCATATATCCATAGAGACGTTTATATCTTGTCCAACTGATAACACAACAAGAACATTTCTAGTACCGTCACAATGACTGTATTTATGTTAAGTGCATGAAAACGCTGTGTTGTTAGTATCTAAGATGTGTTGCCATGGTAACGGCTGTTTCTGGGGGAAGATGCATTGTGTGTCCCACATGCTTGTGACCCGCTGCGGTCCACTGGGGATTCTTCATCTCTGAGCAGCTTGTAGAAGGACACAGAACAATGTCTGTCAGTGTTTATTTCTTTTAAATAGAGCTGTTCAGGTGCTGTGCTGCTGCTGAGCTTTCGTTTGTCAAATGTGCGTTTATGTTTTCATGGTGAGTGCAGTGGATGCTTGAACCTTTCCTCCACTCTTTATGAGAAGGAGACTCAAGTGAAGTTCAGGGAGGCAAAGCTGACATTCATGTGTTGTTGTTATGTCCCTGCCTACTTTCATAATTTGATGGCTCCATATCTAAAGGAAATGACCTCAAATCTTAAATGTTAATGTTAATAGTGCAATTCTTTTTTTTTTACTCATGCACAGTCATACTGGTGTTTTACATCATATCATACATATTTATATAAATAGCAAATTAGCCTCCCAAAGAGACTGAAAACATGTTTCAACTTTAATAGGGAAAGGGGAGGGTTTGATATAATACATGTGTGCTTACAGGGTGATGATTTAATTGCCACAATAGACCAATTGGTTTTGGCACATAGCATGATTGCACAATAAATTATGAGTCTACCCTCACAAGCGTCTCTGTACAGTATCGAGCGACACAGCGTTATTGCCAAAAAGAAAATCTTTTGTTTCCAAGCCGCTGTCAGCAGGTGGCACAGCTGCAAGCCAGCAAGAGAGAGAAAAAGACAGAAGAAGAGTTATTGACAGAAAGTTTGCTGTTATCATACTTGTCACAGCCCGGCCTCATAGGCTGCGGCAAATACCGTTTACGGGAAAGTATTTATTTACAGATCATAAAAACAAGAAGAAACGTGGAAATCAGTATTCAGTGGTGTAGGCATGAATGGATGGATGTGTGTACGTGTGTCAGCAAACTAAAACAAAACATCCGCTCTGCAGTGCGAGGGGAAGAGAGCGAGAAACGCCGTGGAACACATACACACATGCTGTTCCATGTAGATGGAACAGCAGCTTTATACAGAACCACACCAGGCCCAGGTGTGACGAACCTCCGCCCTGACCTGGATCCTGCTAAACAAACCAAAAAACACAGGAGCTCCTAGTGGAGCGGGGGGGTCGTCACACGCTGTAGGGGGGAAACAAGTGGATAGAGACAATGATGCCCAAAAGTATGTCTGTGTGTGTGTGTGTGTGTCTGTGTCTGTGTCTGTGTCTGAATTGAAGTCTTTTTTAGGGGGGTGGACGGACAAATTGCAGGAAGTAGGTTGCAGCACAATTTTAATGTGAACTCTAACCTCTCTCTCTCTCTCTCTCTCTCTCTCTCTGCATTTGTGTGTGTGTTAATGACCACAGCATGTGTCGTGAAGCTGCTTCACGCTCTCACCAGCCAGTCAGCTCCAGTTCTGTCTTGTGCTTTCTCCTTTGATGGAGAGTTAGTCGTTTCAGGGTAAGACGGTCTCATCTCACTCAAACACATAAATCACTGTTTGATTTCTTCACATCAGTGAGCAGCACTAATAAACACCTCCTCTGTTGCCAACTAAATATTGACCTTTACGCCTGCCAGGCTAATGTATCTCAATGTCATGAGCTTTTATTATTTGCTGTGAAATCATTTGCTCATTTGGGAGGATTGAATTCTAAATGAATCTATCCTACATGTTTAAAATGCTCCTTTTTTGACTGAGTTGTAAACAGCAGATGCCACTGCTGAGCACTGACCGTGCTGTTCCCTCAGTCAGCCACAGGAGGAGTGTATTTTGTTGTGTTTTAGCTTCTGGTTGGGCCCTTCTCAGTAGGCCTACCCTTCTGCTGTTCCTAGCTTTAATTCAAACAAACTGAATGCTCAACTGTGTTTTATTTCTTGCAATCAGATGAAAACATTTGAATCATTTTTCCTGTCATTATTTTTCTATAATGTAAATGCATGGATATGGATTCTGCAAATGAAGTTGACTTTGTTGACTCTGTTAATTATTCAACAGATCAGTGGATAAGAGTGTTGCAGTATATGATGCGGTAAGTCAAGCCAGTAAAAACACTATTTAGCTTTGCTGCTTTAGTTAAACATGGACAGTAAACCACAGCCTCTGTAAACATTGAAATGCCACACATTCTTGTTTTGTTTACAGAGCCGAGGAACCCTGCTCCATACTTTGACACAGCACGACAGGTAAATGAGCAGACCTCCCACCTGTATGTATGCAATCTCTACAGCTATCAGACAAGGCGCAGAACAGGAGTCCCCGTGTTTCAGATCCAAATGTGTGGTTTTTGCTTGATTAGTTTTTCTCAGAAACGCTGGGTGCAGTGATGCAATAGTATATTCTCCAGCACTCTCTCTACAGACAGTCATTGAAGTGGCTCTGCAGGTGGGGACCAGCAGAGTGCTTTGAAGTGCTTGAAAGGATTTAAGATACTGTACCATCTAAGACTGGACTTTTTTTTTTTGAAGGGTAGAGAGGAACCTGACTTTTAAAGCTGATCTCTTCCTGTGCCCATTTCAGTCTACAGTCATACACACCCCATCACATTTTATTCCTGCTCCTCTTCTTCCTTAACCTGCAGGTGTGTGACTGCCGTTGCCCTGTCTCCCACCATGCCGTGGATTGCAACCGGCTCCATGGACAGAACAGTGAACATGTGGAGAATAGGAGATGGAGATATTGGAGCCGGTGAGTGCTGAGTGAAGAGTTGTTTCGGTTTGTGCCTCCAAATGCACAATCACTCCTTTTTTTTTTCTCCCCCAAAACGGATTGTTAGCACTGGTCCAAAGCTTAGAAGCCATTTGGAGCACCAAAGCCTCCCAAAAGAGTGTTTTGGGAACTATCCAGCCAGCAGCAGAAGCTCCTGTTACATGTGTATTGCTGTCTGGCTGCAGAGCCTAGAGGAGGAATTATGATTGATGTTTATCGGTGCAGCAGGGCAAACTATCGCAGATCCTCAGAGAGCTGTTGTTATTGAGGTGAATCCTCTTTAAAAAAAAAAAAAAAAAAAAAAAGCTAACATGAAAGACAACATTTGGAATCCTAAATGAAAAGGTCTAATCCTCAGACATCTGGAGGCCTTGAAGCTTCATCAGGGCAGCTCCCCATCTGCCATTAGTCAGGTTGACGTTGACAAAGCAAATTCCATCTCCATGAAGATCTGCCTTTTTTTTTTTTAATGTCTTCAACTCTTTTCTCTCTCTCTGTCTCTGTTTTCCTTTAATCTTCTTTCTGTCTTTCTTTTCATATATTAAAGTTGTTCCCTTTTATGTTTTTTTTCTCTGCAGCAGCTGAGTCAAGGCAGGCAGCGTGCCAAGGTAAAGAAATTCATCACTCTGTTTTGCCTTTAAGAAATCTTCACAGTAGTCTTTAAGATAGTAACCGTCGCTCTTTTGTTTTAACATGCACTGCTTGAGTGAGAATGGTTTAGAGAACAGGTGTTTGGGTAAAGTGTGTATGAGAGCTTGTCGTGTGATTGTGTGTTTGTGGTGTGTGTATATGGTTATAAAAAGCCTTGGTGAAGCTAATGAGGATTCTAAAAAAAAACCCAAAATGAAATAGTGACTGTCTGGCTTTAAAGGCGGCTATTATTCAATATTTTTCTTATTGTCAACAAATCCCATGAGGAGACCAAAGCTGTCAGTGCATCAGTATGTCTCTCAACACTTTCTCAGCCCATTTGCTCCTAATGAATCATTAAAAATGGATTCCAAATATAAAATTCTCATTAGCTTCCTAAAAAAAAGTCACTGTGGTTTTTTATCAAACATGAGTGAAGACAAGTTTATCTGTTAATATATATTTGATAGCACCATTCAACAAGGCAATTTAAAGTGCTTTATATAAGACATACAAAGGCATTAAGACGAGATATTAAATAAGCACAAAACAATATAACAAGTGACATACGTTAAGTAGAATCGACATAGAATAGAAAAAATAGAAGATACAAAACAAGATGAAATGGAGTAAGAAATTGCAGCAACACTGCACATTAAACATAGTGAAATATTATGTAGTCACTGTAGTGCAGGAGAGAACAGCTGTCAATCAACTCCTACATGGCAGACATCAAGGCTACTATAAGTCTTTAAATCTTATTATCAGAGCAGTAATTTCCAAAATGACCACCAGCACACTTATGTGAAGGCCTGAATTTAATGATTGAGATCATAATGACTCCTTGAAAAAATGATTGATTTAGTATTTCTGGAGCAAAGATGAAGCTGGTGGCTGTCGCTTGTGTTGCACTTTAATGTACACTGGCTTCAGACTGAAGTCATGGTAGCTGCTGCTTGGTATAAACTGCACTTGTCTGACATCTCACTCACTCTCCTGTTTGTGTTGCTGTACTTGTTAGAGTGGAACAACTAACCAACCCCGTTATCATTTTCATTAGTTCATAAAGTTTTGTGATATCACGATTCCCAGCATAGCTCAGCCCAACTTCAACCTGACAAGAGGTCTTAACCAGAGAGACTGAAGACGTGTGTGTGTGTGTGTGTGTGTGTGTGTGTGTGTGTGTGTGTGTATGTGTGTGTGTGTGTGTGTGTGTGTGTGCGTGTGTGTGCGTGTGCGTGTGTGTGTGTGGCAGATGCCCTCAGTAAAAGAAACAGAAATGTTGTCAGGTTATATTTTAAAAGTTGGAGCAGACTTCTATTTTTTAAGTAAGATTGTTCCACATATATGGTGCATACAGTAGAAACACTTCATCTACAATTAATTTTGACCCTGGAGACAGCAGCCTGAAAAACCTGAGGGGTCTGGACGGTTCATAACATATCAGCAGGTCTGAAATGTACATTGGACCGAAACCACTTGATGCTTTAACTATTTTAAAAGATGTTCTCTGTGCATTTGATGGGTACTATTTCCAGCCAGGAATGAATGCACATTTTGTGAGCTATGTATGTATGTGAGTATTTATAGCAGCAGGATGGTCTGTGTGTGTTTACTTAAGATAAACTACAAAGCTCATTTTCATCATAATGAAGGAACGCGTCACCCAGTGCAGCAATGCAGCTTCTGGAAAACAAAGGAGGTCTATAGCACAGAGGACTAAACCATATCAGACTTTGAATACACAGACAATTCTCATTAGTGGGATCAGTTCATTGTTTGTTTTTGGTCGTTTCGTGGGACTTGTTGATAATGAGAAAAAATAGAATGAATGGAGAAAATGACGAGAGCTTCGTATGTGCATCTGCCCAAGTAATTAAACAGTGCAGTCTGAGCTGTCCCAGTCTGCAGTGAAGCTCTGAGGTTTTCATGCTTCTGGCACAGTGTTTCCATGACTCAGTCTCCTAGACTGGGAGACTCCACGCTCAGTCAGCCAGGGTTGTTACTCCAGTCTGCTCACTGTCCTGCACACTCGTCTGGTGTGTTTCTCTTGCTAAATAAAGACAATAGCACCTTTAACTGAAAGCTGTTGAAGATGTAAATTGCAATTTTTGGATTTTTGTCTGTCTTTTTGTATTTTCAAAGATAACTGGTCACAAGAAGGCAATTATGTGGAAAAGGCATGTGAAGGCATGTTCTCAGGGAGTTTTGAAACTCTGCCTTTTGTGAGGGAAAATAGCCTAATATATGCCTGTGTGTGTGTGTGTGTGTGTGTGTGTGTGTGTGTGTGTGTGTGTGTGTGTGTGTGTGTGTGTGTGTGTGTGTGTGTGTGTGTGTGTGTGTGTGTGTGTGTGTGTGTGTGTGTGTGTGTGTGTGTGTGTGTGTGTGTGTGTACCCAGGAAGTACTTGTCACTTCCATATCAGTGCAGAGTGAGTGTGTCAGTTTTGTGGAAAAGTGTCATTTGAAATCGTTTGTTTGCATCAGATTAAGTTTCTTCACAGTAAAAGGGGGGCGGGGGGCGGGGGGGGGGGGGGGGGGGGTGTAACAGCAAAGCACTTCTTCCCTTCCTGTTGTGTGTTTTGCAGGAAGGAAGTTGCCGGGTCACTCTAGGCTGCTGCTCGCTGATTGGTCAGAGGAGGATGTGCAGACTTGGCTGTGTGAGGAAGGACTGGAGGAGCTCATCAGCGTCTTTAAAGCCAACAACATCGATGGACCAGAGCTTAGCCAGCTGGACAAGGGAACAGTGGCCGAGCTGGGAATCGGTGAGAACAGAATATGAAACACAGTCACGTCCATCAGTGTGAAGCACAAACACATTAACGGGGATGGTGGGATTCAGTGTTTTCATGGGGATTTGTTTGACCCTAAAATATGACAACCCTGAATTGGATAGTATAATATAAGCCGCTTTTATCAATGCTCTGATTTATTCCCCTGCAAAACTCCCAAATAGTGATCTGATTTATGGAGCTGCAGCGTTTCTGTCCGCTTATACAAACACAAATCACACTGTGAGGACAGAACCCCACAGGATGACCTTTACGTCACAAACAATGATAATCCCTCTGA
Organism: Scomber japonicus; assembly: GCF_027409825.1. Classification (NCBI taxonomy): domain Eukaryota; kingdom Metazoa; phylum Chordata; class Actinopteri; order Scombriformes; family Scombridae; genus Scomber; species Scomber japonicus. Next base: position 17,159,401 of record NC_070588.1, read on the forward strand.
AAATAAGATTGGTGGATACAGGGTTGTCCAAGGTCTCAGCGTGGAAAGTCACTATAACAACTGTAACTACAGAATAAAAAGTCCCCTTCCAACCCACCCCCGCAGTACTGTAGACAAACACACTGTAGACTTTGGTGTACATGCTGCAATCCCAAATGTACAACTATCAGCATTAGTAGGTTTACCTTCAACGAGGGAGCTGTGTGTTTTCAATCTTCCTGTGTTTGTTTGTCTGGAATTTAACAGGAAAAGTGCTCAACAGATTTAAATTACATTTGGTGGAAAGTCAGCCAGGTCATCATAATGTGGCTCTTCACTTTACATTTTCACCTTGGTCCAGATGCATAAAACTTACACACAAAGAAATAAATATGCACAGGTAGACTTATAAAATCTTTGCTTTTGCTTAACTCGGCAGCAATCAATTGGTCTTTTATAAAAACTTAAAACTCAAGTTAATGTTTTATGAGATTTGATCTCTCACATACATGTACAGTGAATATCACCTTATCGCAATCAAGGGTCTAAGGATGTACAGTAGGAGGATGTATCGCTGTACAGAATGTAAAAGCCCCCTGAGGCAAATTTGTGATATTTAGTTTGGGCTATTCACATAAAAAATGACTTGACGTGATATTTATGTCACACAGATTGAAAAAAAGGAAAAGACAAGAAAAATGATTAGCAATAAAGAGGGCTTGAAGATAAAGTAGCAATTTGAGTTAACAGCAGGGCCATAATTAGGGGAAAGAAAAGCTATATGTATTCTATCATTATTTAACAGTCTTGTGTAGAAGAACCACAAGAATGAGACACTATATTTTTTTTAAATAAATAATATTAAAAATAATCGTCAGAGGAGTATATCCTGTTGATTGATGTTTATGGGATCCTTCAATAATACATTTGGGTTATTCAGTAAAAAAAAAAAAATCCTGTCCTCTGTTTGACAGCCTAAATGACAGTTTTTCAAATGCCACAATTCGTCCAAGCTGAGTAATCCAGCCGTTAGCCGTCAGGGCAGCTGGTGTTTTCTGTGTATTTGGTAATAAGCTTACGTCCCAACATCAATATTGTTTGAAACCACTCAGCGTCAGGAGTGGGGGGCGGGGGGGGGGGGGGGGAGTGAATGCTTCTTTCCAACAAGAAGCATTTTCTCTGTACATGTATATGTGTGTGTATGTGTATACTACTGTAAATATATTATACAAATACATTAATGTATTGTATTGTATACCTGGGCAAATATTGGAGTAGAAAATTATAATTATGAATCATTATTTTTATTTTTATTTTGGTTGCTACTGGTGAAATAACACACTTACTGGTTGTTAACCTTAGATTGTGTATCCTTGGCAGAGATATGTGTCCACTTTGCTGCTTTCTCGTTACTATTTTAATATTGATAGTTGCAGCTGAGCATTCTGCTGTCTTGAATTCTTATTTAAACACACAGTTGTGAGGGGCATCTTTCAAGCGTTCACAAGCAGCTTGAATGCTGTAATGCCCTGAAAAGCTGTCTTTACTCTGATTATTACGCTGGCGTGGAGCTGAAGGGCAAACGACAACAACAAAAAGAAAAACACAACGACATTAACAAAAACACAACAACAAAATATGCCAATATGTCAAGCCAGGTCTAAATCATTCAGATACGTGCGTGTTGACGGCTTTCATATACAGACCATTGGATCGATCACAGAGCACACTTCTTACCAAGTGAGCAACAGCTTCTAATGGAAGCTGATGAGGAGGTGAAACATAGCTTTATGTTCAAAGAGAAATGTAATTAAACTGAAAGAAAAAGCTAACAGACCCACTGAATGTGTGAGTAGTCCATATATATACATTTAATAACCACTGCTCCACTGAAACCGTCATAATTACAATTTAAGGAGCTACTGTCATTTCCACAATAAACAGTTTACATTTAGCCTTAAAAGTGAGCGGTGGAAGTTAATGTTATCTAGGAGATAATTACCATAAAGATAATTACAAACATCTCTCGCTCTCACACACACACACACACACACACACACATACACATTCATATATATCTATATGTGATGAAGAAGGGCAGCGGTGATTTCAACAGCCTACCCAGTCTGATAGAGTACCTTTATTCAGATTTTGAGCATATCTTCCTGTTTGTCGTTGTGTTTTTGTTAATGTCGTCACGTTTTTCTTTTTGACGTTGTCGTTTGCCCTTCAGGGCCACCGTAGATTATGGGTCCTTTGTGCCAACTGTAATCATGTAACAAGCAGCATCAAAGTCCCACCCCTCACCCTTTTGACTGTTGTAGTGTCTGCTTTAATTGGATGGCAGTAGACGCAGAAGTCAACTGTAATGCCAACCTGCACTGCGTGTGTTTGGTATGGAGGACATCTCTCATCATTATAGTTAGAATGAGGACAGAGGAGACAGCAGATTGCCACAACTCCTGTCCTTTTTGTGCTGTGCAACCAACAACTATCATTTTCCGTGTGTGCCGTTTGTGCAAATGAGTGCACGCACGCACACACACACACAGAAAATTAGATTCCAGCGCACTGGATGAAATATTCATGAATCTTTGAGTAAGTGGAGGTGAAAAAAGTTTCTCTTGGATATAATTAAGTATATTACTGCGGAGACAAGCTCATCTGCAGTTTTACTGTAGCGTCTTGTCAAATTATCAGTCTAAATGTAAGGTGGACAATATAGAACTGCCATGAAAAACGCACATTGTTACCCTATAGAGATATTGAATGCAGGTTTTCTATCCAAGAGCAGTGTATAAGATGAATCACAAGACTTAAAAGGTTGAACATGTTTCATGGAGAGAAGTCATTATGATTGATCGCTGTAATCTTTTGTGACATTGTTACGTCTGCAGAGCTGCATTCAGGGTTTGAAAGACACTTAGTTTTGGTAAAAAAAGGAGCTACAGTCTTCATATGATGTGGTGCTTGAATACTTTCTTCCTTCCCCTCCATCCATCCCTACTTCCTGCTCTATGAATGAGTGCAGGAGAAAGACAAACTCACATTAAATGTTGCTGCAGTAAGAGAAACAGCCGGTCCTCAGCAGCAACAGAGGCTGATTAGATCTCTTCAGTTTGTTGGAGACTGATTACGTCCTTTTAATTGGATAAGATTTCTTCAGAACTCAATGCTAATGTACAGTACATTATGACATATGGGAGGAAGTGGTTCAGCAGGGATGGAAGTAATTAATTACTTTTACTGTAACTAAATAGTTTTTTTAATGATTTTGCCATTTTACATAATATAAAGTACTTTTTAATCTGAAGTATACATGTACTTTGCTACATTTCAATTTGCATCAGTTATACAGTAAGAACAAAAGTCACATGATAAGCCATGTGTGTGTGTGGAAAAAGTGTTTGAACAGGACAAATAATGCACAACATAATAACAATAAGGATAAAGGCATTTCTTGGTTATGGTTAGTATTATTGCAAAGGTTACATCTATAGTCTACCTTAATGGATCACTGATTTGATGCAGCACGGCAAGCATTAAGTAACCTGAGTTGAACCACCCACGATGTTGACAACCATCAGCATGCTGGGTGTACATGCAGCTAAAATGCTCCTTCCTCAGCGGTGACTTCTAGGTTATGAACTTTTACCTTCATGGCGTAGTTTTGACAATCCCTATTGTAACTGCAGAGTGCAAACATCAGTATTTGAGGAGCACAGTGGGAGTGGAGGGTTATATTCCACATTAAATTAATGAGCAGAGAAATTGAACGTTGAGCAGATTGTGGAGAGCCTCACAGAGCACAGAGGTTCAGACATGTGATAACAACAAAAAACTCACTTATAGGTACAACTCAATCTGCAGAGGAGAACATCAATAACTGCTACATTGTGTGTGCTGCAGCTGTTAAGTTTATTGCTTATACATATTTGTGTTGCCTTGGTGATGGTGCTGCTACTATAAGAAGTGGCAGGTTATTGAATTTATGTATGTATGGCTTGTTGCACCTGCAGCAGTGACATTATTATAGTGCACAGTAATTGTCTGCATTTTAGGGCGCGCTCACACTAGGCAATCATACCGCGCCCAATCATGTTTCTTCTCTTTTCAGGTTAATTCTTGTGAGGCTATACTGATGATGACAGTTGTGTAGGTCTATTTATAATTGATAATCAGCTGTATGCACAGACTGCCAAGTGCCCCTCAATAGAAAAGTATATATAGTTGTTCTCAATGGTGAGAATAGGAACAGTGTGATGTTGTTCTGCCTATTAGTGCATACGTAATGTGTTTTGTGTTATGACTTTCGTGTTGTTTAATTGAATTGTTGTATCATATATCATCATCATCATATAACATTTTATTTGAAGTCTCTCCCATGTGGCACATATTCATCAGAAGCAACTTTAAGCCATAGTTTAATGGGCCGTTCCCAAATTCAATTTGGTATTTTGTGACATGATTTCCAAACAAACATTAACTCTAAGCTAGAACCAGATGCTTTATTAAGCATTCCCAGCACATGTGAATCACTGGTAAGCCTCACTAAAGCTCAGAAACACTTCCCTCATTACAGCAACAAACCCCAAGAAACCAAACAATCCCCCCACAAAAAAAAAAAGAAGTAAAATACTGACATCTTGGACTATTGTTCCAATGAAACAGTGTGACTTGTTAATACTGTATATTTGGAGCAGGGTAAAATCCATCACATTTTCAGCTTCAACCTGCATTTCATTATAGGGCTCCTCGTAGCAATAATATGAGAATCACACACTTTTGTTTATAGAGTATCCTACTAAAGCTACCTCAGTATATTTCATCCCCTCCAAATTAAAAATACTGATCCCCAGACTAAATTGTGACACATCTCGGTACCCCACAAGTAAATACTGATCTTGGAAAGACTGCCTTCAGTTCTTTACACTATATAAATGTCATGAAATAAGAAGGACTGATGAAAGACTTGAATGTCTCATCCCACTGGGTGATTTTAAGCTTTTAACTTTAGACCTTTTTTAGAGACGTAATTGTATCTGATGTGGTTTGTATGTGTTTCTGTGTGACTAGCTGCACCTATTTCCTCTGTTGTGCTCAGGTGTCTCTTGCATTATCTGATTAAATTAAGCTTATTATGATTTGGCAACCCCTAATTACACAGCTTCCTGCATGATATACTTAAAAAAATCCGAATGAAATATATATGGATGTTATCTTTATGTGAAATAAGTTGATTAATGAAATTATATTAGAGAAAATATCTCTAAGATTAAAGGATGCAGGAAGGAAGAGCATCACTTTAACTTGGCAGCACCCCTACACAACAACACACCACTAATCTGCAAAGGTCATCCCTCAGTCGTAGCTGAAAATAAAATTTGCAGCATTCAAAGGGTGCTGTCAGCAGCCAGAGACATGAAGCTGTGTGCAGAGTGATCTTCCTCGTTTGGACTGTCTGAGTTTTATTTTCTGGTGATATAATGAGAGGTGTCAACTTTTAACTACAACCCACACAAACTCCACTGGAGAGAGACAATCCGTCTGTTGTAAAACAGCCATCATCACGCACTAAATGAGTCTGGCTCTGTGTGTCTCAGTGCAGATTGATCGAGGAGATCTTCTTGCGTTTGTTTTATCGGAGAAACCAGAGAGCTTTCTGCTGAGTGTCTGTCACCTCACTGATTCACTGTCACAGAAAGATGCTTAAGACGTACTGCAGTAACATGTAGTAATATAACGGTGACTTTGTTTATGTCTGTTATGAAGTCTTTGATGACAAATGAATGGTTACATGTTGGATACAAACAAACTCTGCTGCAGTTTGCCATGAAGTTTGAAGTGTTACAAGACATTGCACCACATGTGATGTCATTCACCCGCTGTGCTGAACAGAATATTGAACAGTGTGCTGGTTTCTCAGACTCTGTGGGCCTCCGCGGTCGTCTCCTGAGGAAAATTGAGGCCCTGAAGGCAGAGGAGAGTGGTTCAGAGACCCCTGATGAATTTCTGTGCCCAATCACCAGAGAGCTGATGAAGGAGCCGGTCATTGCCGCAGGTCAGACGACCAATGCTCAAAACATTTACCTCTCTGTTTCATTTACTGTCACAAGCTTCACAACTATGCTTCATGTCAGAGTGTATATAAGGTGTAATAATGTGTCCCTGCTCCACAGACGGATATTCCTACGAGCGAGAGTCCATCGAGAGCTGGATCAGAGGCAAGAACAAAACCAGTCCCATGACAAACCTGCCCCTACAGACCACACTCCTCACCCCCAACAGATCCCTGAAGATGGCCATAGCACGGTGGAAATCCAGCAGCTCAAAATAGCCTCTTTTCAGAATCACACTAAACAGGTACTTCATCATTAAACTGTAGCTGCTCATCTGATACCAAGTGCTCTTATTATCAGTCATTCTAATAGAGTTCTGTTCAGGGTCCCAGTCAGTATCACATCTGACAAAGTAAGCAGATATTTACCAAATAAACAACTGTTCCTATTCAGAAACATGCCTTTATGTCTTTGTCTTTAAAGATTGTGTAAAGTGAATTCAAACATTTTCTTCTAAACACATTAAATAGGTCATACATGTATTTCTAAAAAAGGTGTAAAAAGCATTTCAACCATTTAGATTTGAATTGTGGAGCAAGGCTTCACAAACTGTGTTTCAAGATTTCTGTGTTCAGGATTTAGTGGGCGATGATTAGCATAAACCCACCCCTGCTGCTGTAGAAGTATAAATACATTTAGCGCACAGTACTACAGTCTACAGTTAGTTAGTTAACTGAGTTAGCCAACGAGCTAGCCGCCGAGCTAGCGGCAGAAAGCAAACTCAGAAAACATATTTATTCTTACTTTACACAGACTTTAAATCTCTTTTTTTTTCCAGTCTTGTGCTTGTTTCTGTAAACTGCTGCCATTTACTCGGTCTGGTATAACCAGTAGCTAACAGTGACTAACAAGCTACTGTAGCTAACTTTGGAAAGATATTGCTTTGTAACTGACATTATGACTCATCTCTGCTCTTGCTACGGTTACACCTGTCACAGATAATCATTTCAGTAACACACTGTACTTAGCCAGAAATCGATGGAAAGTCAATGAGCCATTATACTGTACTATAATTACCACCAGTGGCCACTGTTAAGCAAATCTCACATAATCTGATGGTTATTTGTGATTATGCAGAACTGTAGGGTTTCTTTAGAAGCTCTTATACTTCTGTTCAGGTTCATGACAATTATTAAATATCCTCCTAAAATAAGAGTCAGCAGACCTGTTGTTTTTTTCCCTCAGTGGGTCTTTATTCTCTCTCCCATGGTGGCTATGGCAGTAATGCTCTATTACAGTATGTGATCACAGCTAATAAAGCTCACAATACTGAAAACATGGCAACAATTGCATTTAACATACATATTAAAATAGAGCCGATGGCACTGTGCCCCAAAACCTTTTTTATAGTTATTTTTTTTACTCTGAAATATACTGTAAACTGCAATTGTAGCATGCACTTAAACTCAATATTATTGAGAATCATAAAATGTCTTAGTAGCTGTGCAAAAATAACTATATAAAATATATTGCTTTTACAATTAAGCCATCGGCGCTGTAAATAAATTAAACTAGACAGCAACAACAAGCAGATACAGAAATGATTTCAATTCCATGTTAATGATTTATATAATGTACAAACATATTTAACAAATGCTTTTTTAGAACATTTAACACCATTTAAACAACATTGTGCATAAAACTCAAAATACACCAGTCTGAACTTGTCAATACACTGAACATGATCCTTCACTGAAAAGAAGGAAAAGTACATATTTATATAATATACACAACATGAGGATCTATAACATCCTTCGTAAAACACAGGAATGCCCGTCCGTTAGACTTTCTTACACCTTCACTGTGGAGTTTCTTCTCCTTATTTCTTTCAGCACCATGGACGAAATGAACATAATTCAAACCCTATTCAACTCTTATTAAACTGCTCTGTGATAATGCAATACAATACATCATGTTGTAACTGAATGTTGTTATAAGCACTTAAATGGCCTAACTGTATATAAAGTGCTTGCTGTCACTGTTTTGTTGATGAGGGACTGTACAGTACATGCCCAAATACTTCCTTCAGTGCAATGTCTCCAGCTTGGCTGAACGACGGTGGACATGTTGTCTTGTAACAGAAGCTGACAGCCACAAGCGGCAGGTTGGGAGGAGAGAAATCTGGAGCACACTGCTTGCAGTCTGTATTCACACATACTGTGCTTCTTACAAGGCTTAAGAGTGATACTGTACTCTGTCTGGGGCTGGTTAAAAAAGGTAAAACAATTCTTTTTGCTAGGGTGTGTGCGTTGTGGACTGTATGAGATAGAACAAACATCTCTACACATTCGACTCTATAAATGATCGCTTTGGTTTCATAGAAGCTATGTGAATGGCAGGATTATCTCGGGCTAGGCCAGGCTGCTTGGGTTTACTGTCCATGAACGTGTGCTGCATCGCCAGTGCTGGCTTGGACTCTTTGTAACAGTTGGTGGGTTGGCAGAACTTCTCCGTGAATTCCTTGGCGAGCATGCCGTTTTGTAAGCTACTCATTGCCATAGCACCCTGAGGTGAAGGAGGTTTGTGCTGCTCCTGGTAAGTGCTCACTGTTTTGGTGTAAGGCAGCTCACAGTCGACAGGCTGCAGGCCCATTGTTGACATGTTGTGACATACCAGACCGTCAGACGAGTGGTTCAGCCAGCTGCGGCCAGTAGACTGCAGGCTCGGGTGACTCTGCAGGACGTGGTGGTGCTGCTGCTGTTGGATTTGCTGCTGTTGTTGGAGCTGTTGCTGAAAGCGTGCCGTCTTGTCAGTAATGCCCATGAAGGGTCTGGGTTTGTACTCTGCAGTAGAGCTGGCCTGTTGGCTGTGCTTCGTCTTGTCCGAGACCTTGGTGCGGACGTCTGGTCCCAGCTTGCCGCTGTCAGATAGGCTACTGCTAGAGGCTAAGCTGCTGGTAGAACTGGACACACGCATGCTGCTGCTACCTGCTCCCTGCAATCCTACTGAACCACACATACCTTCCTTTCCTGGGTCGGTATGGCTTCCCTGGGGACCAGAACCAGAGGAGGCCAACCCATCCAGAGAGGATGCAGAGTGGGCCGACAACCTGTCTTGCCCTAGACCCTTGGAGCTGCTGCAGGATGAGTAGGAGGCCTGGGAGGAATGGAGGCTCTCTTTCTCACAGCTGTGACCCATGGAGGTGGAGGCAGCTGCTAGTGACTTACGGTTCCCATAGATGGACTCGTCAGATGTGGGGGGAAGAGGACTGATGTCGATGCCTGGCCCGGGCTTCAGCATGCTGGACATATGTCGGCTGGGTAAAGGACTGGAAGGAGCATACTGGGATTTGGCCCCTGTTGTGCGGCCCCCAACAGCCCCACCGCCAGCTTGCATGGAGCTCATATGCTGGTTGGTCTTGACTATCTGGGCTTGCTTGGTGGACTGTAGGACCAGACCCTGTTGGGCCTCCCGGTGTTCTCGGGGGTACCGGTGGAGGGGAAGCCTGCCGGGGCCAGGGGGTGAGCTGGGGTTAAGACCCTGGTGACCCAGACTGTTGCTGACAGGCTCGGAGGGTAAGACTCTGTTGTAGGGGTAACTGTTTTGTGACCAGCAGGCCTCAGGTGTCCTGTCATGTTGTGATGTCACCTCCTCCTCTTCCTCCTCTTCCAGGATGTCTCTTTGGCCTGCTACGCTCCTGGCAAGGCTGTGCTCTAAAGGGTCCTCTTGTCCTTCGTCTTGCTCCTGGTCAGACTCGTGGCCTCCTGACGCCTGGCTGGAGGCAGCTGCAGCCCCAGCGAGGCCTCCTTTGGTCTGAGTGCGCTGCATTTGTTTACACTCTTCTTCAACTCGAGCCAGCAAGCGACGGATTTCCCGGTTATTGGGGCACAGCTTGGCTGCTTCATGCAGGTCAGCCAGGGCCGCCGTAAACTGCCTGTGGATGGAAAAGACAATGGAGAGGGACATTGTTGGCAGATCCAGACTGCATAATTCACCATCAAAAACAAACGTTGCTGCACCGTGTGGTTTACCTGCTGCTCCTTTTAGCTCTTGCACGGGCATAGTAGGCCTCGTAGGATTTGGGTTTCAGCTCCAGTGCTTTTGTTGCAAATTCCTCAGCCATCCCAAAGTCCTATAAAAAGGACAAAATATTCAACAACATAGTTTCAATAACACAAATCAACATTTTGAATAAACCTTAATGTTTGTCCTTGTGCTGGTTATGTCTTACTAATGCAGCTGTTGCTTTGAGGGCAGTTTTCTTCCATTTTCTTTTTTCATCACAGACATTATTTTTGAACGCTAAGTAATGACTGAAATCGATCCATATCATCTCTCTCCAGTGCTTACGCACGTAAACTGGTGAACAGCTAACTGAACAGACAAGTACATTTGAGGAGTATATTTGTAGCTTTCTGCTTACCTCCTCCCTGTTGCCTTCATAAACAAGCTTTTCCTGCCCACACTTGATCAGTTCATTTCACAAACCGGAGCCTTGCTCCCAGATTTATTTATTTTTGTCTAAACTTTTAAAAGAACTTGGAAAGCTACCCAGAAAAGTCTTTTGTTCTGCAAATACCCATTTAGAGATGAATGATATTGATATTCATTACCCTGATTGAGTAAAAATGTGGTAAGGAAATGCCATTTTAAGTTACTAAAGGATCAAGCTAAAAATACAGCACTGCCTGAGGAGAAAAGAAAAAAAGTGTCTCGTGAGAGGCTTACATTAGTTTTTCTGCGACAGCGCGAGAGATTGAGGTACAGAGAGACCCTCAGGTCTTTAAATGCCTTCAGGTCATCACCAAAGCCTTCTCTAGGAAACTTCCTCAGGGCGTACTGGTACCTCTGGGCTGCCTCTTTCATCTTCCCTTTCTGAAGGACAAATGAAGGGCAAACACACGCAGTGAGGAAGAGGACAGAACCAGAAGGAAAAAGGGGAAAAGAAGCAGGACAAGGTATTCACCAGATACTCCCCCATAATAGCTGTTACTTCTGGCTCAAACCCTCCCTCCTCATCAATCACACACACACAGCACACAGACAAGCTCAAAACACACACACACACACACGCACACGCACACACAGCTGGCAAGATTGTCCTTTTTGCCAGAAAACTCAATCTGTTAAATGTCAGGCATAGATCATGGCTCCTTTGGTAAGCGGTGTGGAACATACACATTCATTCATTTTCTGCATTTGACTGAGTCAGAAAAAGATGATAATCACTTCATTTATATACTGAATTTGATTATACTGTTCACTGCTTTTTTCGCTTCCATTTAAAAAAACCCAAAACAAATCATGGCATTGTTTACAGGCTACGTCTGTCTTTTTCTTATAAAAGCAGACAAGCTTAGGGTCTTTACAGTAAACACTAGGAGATTTCTATGACAGCTGCACCACACTGTACCTTGTAAAGCAGGTTTCCCTCTTCCATCAGCTTTTGAAGAAGGATAATGAGGATGTCAGGCTTAGAAGTAGCCATGGCCCAAGCAGCGTTCCCTGTGGATGCATGAGAAGAAAGAAAGAGGTCGACGGAGACGTGTTATGTTGATGTTGGTGCCAACAGACAGTTGCTGTATTCTTTGGAAACTGGTACAAGGTAAAGTTACCTAAAGATTGTACCTGATCGATCGTAAGGAGACGTTCTGTGGCCTTAGTTTATTGACAGCAGTTAAGAAAGAGTTAGGAGGGAGAAAGTGAAGAGAAAAGAAGTCATGCAACAAGAGTAGTTACTTAAAGTGAAGGGAACATGTGCTCCATAGTAATGTGTGACTTCAGCTTTTCACTAAACCTTAAGTCTGCAGATAAGCTGTGGAGCCAGATAGTGCTATGAATGTCGTTTAGGTGAGAAGTCACATTCTTAAATTAGCCAAGCAGCACACGAGGGAGAAAAAGAAGGGGCACACACATGCACTGACATACCAGTAAAAGTGAACTTACACACACACACACACACACACACACTGCAGATTGAGTGAATAGCAGGAATGGAAACAGGGTTTTTCCACAACATTCCACAAAATTAGTCTGAGCTTATTCTTAGATCCATGAGATACTGAGCAAGACAAATGAGCTCCACATAGAGACAAAACAAAATAGTGCGAGTGTGTTGCACACACTGCGTTCACTGAGGCGTGAAGGAACTTGAGCAGACCACAGACAGTTGCTAGGGACTAAAAGAGAGAGACAGCTGATTCTTCTTGTATTTACTAAGTCATGTGCAGCAAGTTTACAATAAAGAAGATTTTACACCCAGTTGTGTGTATTTGATTTTGAAAAACAATGTCCTTACCCAGCTTGGCCCCCTTCTTCAGCAGAGTCACCACCACCGACGTGTTTCGGCAGCCTATAGCCCGGTCCAGAGGCCTCATCCCACTGTAGTCCACATGCTCTATCACTGCTCCTCTTTCCACCAAATACTGGACCTACACAAGACCGCCAACAGTTAAAAATGCACGAACACAGTGGTGCCCGTCATGAGCTGGGCTAACACACAGCGGTATGTGTTTAATAATGGCACAGGGATGTTCTCAGTTAAGGCTACATGAAGGGTGGGGTTGGTGTGTTTGGATGTTTTCACTAAACTTAAATTAATTGAATTTAGAGCAATGTCACGTACGATCTCCGCATCTCCATAGAAGGCAGCAAGGTCCAGCGGAGTTCGTCCATTTTTGTCTGTGTGGTCGATGACCGCACCTTTCTCCACCAAAAACTGCACTACATTCTTATGTCCTTTTAAACATGCCCAGCTGAGGGGTGTCAGCCCCTCCTTGTCCATCGAAGTCAAAGATGCACCTTTGAGACAAACAAGAGTCATTACACATTTCACATGAACACACTAATTAATGACCTCCAAGTAATGAATGAGCACTTCCTTGTAATTTCTTGCTTCATGAGACTAATGGTGGATATAATGTGGTGTCGATGCTGTTGGAGCTCACCTTTCGAAAGCAGAAACTCTACAGTGCTCAGGTGACCCTCACAGGCAGCCACCATGAGTAAAGTCCTGCCCTGCTTGTCACTGATGTTAATGTCAGCGCCGTTTTCTAGCAGCAGCTCTGCAATCTAGGAAACAGACACAAATAGTCAGACATCAAACACATCAAGTGCACATAGTTCACACGCAGCAGGGACAAACTATTGGACCAGAGTTATCTCTAAGGGCAGGTGATGCATCCTGTACGGTTCAAACAATAAAATACTACAAATTGTTTGAAGTTTATTTGGAGAAAGTGAAAAGCTCTTAAATTCAGGGGTATAATTGTAGTTTGGAGCAGTGTGGTTGCTGTTAATATAGAGGCATAGCTGCTCAGTGTGTCTCACCTGCCAGTGTCCCTGCCTGACAGCACAGAATAAAGGAGACACTCCACGCCGGTTGACTTGCTGCACCACTGCCCCTTCCTCCAAAAGGAAGCTGCATACCTCCATCTTCCCCCGACCTGCTGCCGCCGTCAAGGCTGGAAAGAGGAAGCTAAAGTTAGTACTGATGTAGGCCTGACACAGGAAGAAGCAAAGATAGATAAGAGTGGAATTCAAAGCATTCACAACACTACATGACACAGTACACAGATCCCGTTCAGCAACAGGTCGGTAGTAACGCTGAAGAATATGGAAATAGAAAAACTCTGATATAAATAGTGTTTGCAATCCCTCCTAGCAAAGATGAGTAGAGAAATTTGGGCTAATGTCTGGTGCTAATTGAGTTTAAAAACAGACAATTATGTTATGCTTATTAAACTCATTAAAATCCTGCCTCAAGCTCCCAGAGTCGTGTACTGTGAGATGAGAATTCAATGTCATTTTATGCATCAGCAGACAAACATTAGACAACAAAGTCAAACAATTCTGTTAAACACCCATTCATGTTTATATTTTGTATTGTTTTTAGACAAAGATGAACTCAAATCAATGATCTAATTCATTTTAAACAAAAAGAGAGGGAAAGAAAATCAAACACTAATTGGTTCTTGTATTCAGATCTGCAAAGAAAACAAAGAGAGATTCTCAAAATGTTCAATGCTTACAGTTAATCAGCGGCTGCTGATGTATGGCAACAGATGGGCCGGTCTTAAGTATCCAAACAGAGTGAGATTCACCGTAAAATTAAGAAGAGCTCTGCTCTGAGATTCACCTCCGAGAGATTTAAGGTGCCGCTGAGACTCCATATCAGACTGACATTATCCATCTGGATGAACAAGTCATGAGAGCCAAAACACCCCACCCTCCATCTGCTCAAAAAATGGATATCCTCATACACAGCACAGCAGAGAACAATGACTGAGCAGCTAAACTTAGGCTGTGTTTGTGCTCCAGGGAGCAGCGTTAGCAGCACCTGAGTTACGATGAAGAGATTCAACAGCTGCACAGTTTGTTAATGTTCGAAAGTGACCCTGTTTTTACTTATCTTATCCTATTCTTGGAAGATTTCATGCTTATTCTCATTTACATTTAATATTTATTCTGTCCTTCAGTCTCATTTCAATTATACATTAAATTAATTTATACTACAAAACACTTCAGTATTCGTACTCTTTAGCTGATTTTATCGTAGCAAATCTTTCATAAGCTATTAATCAACCTTGTCTCAACTCTGCGCTGCCTCTGCCGGCTCATTGGGTTCATACAGCTCTGCATTAACAGAGTCTTCAGCAGGAGACTCTCAATAACTGTCTGAGAAACAGATTAACAAAGTAAAGACATAATAGCATCCTTATCCACCAGCAATTCATAGGCAGGCTGGAGAAACCCAAGACACACAAACAGCAACAAAGTCGTGACCTGGCATTTAAACTAAGGCTTTGAACCCAGAGCCAGAAATGATAGCATATAAACAACCTGGAACATTAATTATAGAGAAAAAACATGCATACAATTCATTTCAACTATAGATTTGGATTTTTCAATTTGTTCTTGCTAATTGCATCTAATACGTTTTCTAAGGGTGTTCAGAATACAAAAACAACTCAATTAAGTGTGATTCAATAATTGACAGAATGACAATTACAAAAAGGTTGCAGGCAACTTTCAAAAGGCAGCATGGAGACATAAATTGTGATTTGTGAATTTCCAGTAGCTCTCCTGGTGACACAACAGATGCTAAATTACATTAAAAAAACACATTTCCACTGAGCACAAAGGCAGAATTTGTCTTCACATCCAACTTTGAGAACTAAATTTCATGTCTGTACTATTTGCTTTTACTTTGAACTGCTAAAAAATACAAATAAGTGAGAAGAAATTAGCAACATTTTATGCTGGGGTGGTTGAAGACATTTTTTCTTCATGTAAAAAAAAAGAAGAAATTTCCTGTATAAGCATGATCATTTGGATGAAGAATACTTTCTAAATAAGATAAACAAGGCTTAACGAGAGGTGTCTTCTCACCAATAAACAGTGTTGATTTCTATACAAACAGTAAAAGTGCAGATGTTTTGAGAGTATGACAATACTATCTGGAACGCTCATAATTAATAATTACTTAAGGCATGGCAATTCAAAGTATGGCAGCATTACACAACTTGGATTTTAAACTTATAAAAAACTCCTAACATTAGACTCAGAATGTCTAAGATGTCCAGCTTGCTCCAGCCATTCAGTAACGTTTGCTCTTGTTAGTCTCTAAACAGATATTTGATTCCATATGCAGGAAACAGACACAATATCCTTTGAGCATTGCTGTTTTTGTAGTGCCTCCTCAAACACAAAATTATGGCATCACAAGCAAGCGCCATAGAATTTGCCTCATTACTGTCAGTGAGATTGATTCCTCGCCAATGAAAGTTGGACAAGCCTCCCTCCTTCCAACGCTGGTTGAAGGAGGTAAATGTCAGTGTCACCACTAGAAAATTTAAGATATAACAGATGCAACTTAACATTCATCATGACATGGCCATCTTTTGTGGAATTTATGGAAGACCATCCCTCAGGGTGTTATCAACATGTCAGCAGATATTATTGACTTTAAATGAATTCCCCTCATGAGCTCTGATATAACCTGTGAACCAAATACTCTCTTGTAACCCCCCCTCTTTGTTTTATTCACATACTGTAAATGTCTTATATCTTCATGCACTCATATATAGGTTCTTACTTGTACATATGCTTTCTTGTGGATTTATGTTTTTGTTTTTTCCCTCTTTGTGTTCACAGAGCCCTGGAGGGTTGTTTAGAAAATGACTAGGGATTGGGAGGGAGGGACTAAAACGCTGAAAGTGTTTTTTTTTTAAAGAAGTGCAGGTGTTTGTCATTTGCTAGTATGAAGTGTATCTTTTCCTCCAGGCACCTGAGCATTCCCACAAATAGAAGCATGGGCTCACTCATGCTGTGCTCTTATTAAACAATATGAATAGTTGCCATCTACTGTATGTGCACATGGAAGAAAATAGCAGAGCCTTGTATATGAGAAGAAAAGACTTTAAGTGCTAAGTGTATTTTTCAGACAGACTGTATTAGTCATTTAAGCCATTCTAACTAATAAGGGCAGCAGGCAGCCCTTCTCCTGCACATGTAGCCCACTCCCAGACTCTCAAGTCTTGCGTTGTGGAAGCACTCCAAAGAGAGCTATAGCAGAACATTTAAACTCCACATTGAAAAGCCCAACACCATACCACCAATTAGCAAACAGTAAGCAAACACTCTAAATTGAAGTCCGACCTCAAATAAAACAAAGATTTAAGTACTTAAATGGATTACTACCATAGCAATATATCTGACTTCTGCATTTGGGAGAAGATGTTTATATATTTATATTTTTATGACGCTTTGCAAGATGCCTGAGAAAGATCTATTCATAACTATACAGTACATACCATAAGTAAAAACATCATACCGTTACTTAAGATATACAAAAGATTACACTTTCATAACACTAAGCATCACAAGTATCTGTTTGGTCTTTGCTTTTGAACCAATCCTGCTGCTGTGTGTTCACAACAATCACAATGATTATGTGGACTTAAATTACTTTTCTTTGCATAACAAGCAAGTGTTTTGCATCTTAAAGAGGGGATTTTAAAAGTTGGAGCTTGCACAGATGTGCAATCCAATCTGTTTCTAAACACAGGAGAGAGTGGATTTATTTGCATAAAGATGTAATATTCCACTGAATTTTTAATTATGAAATACATTTTCTCAGAGACACGCTGTTATCAGAGAATTGTTTTAGAGACAATATTGAATGGCCACTTTTAAATGGGATATTGCAGGAGCTTAGTCAGTTTTGGTATTCTTCGCAGCAGAGTGCAGACTGCAAACAGGTTGGATTATTAAATCTGCACGTGGAAGAGCTGAAAAGGAATCTGAAGTGAGACTGCAATTTAATATATCTCTGTGATAATCATGTCTGTCCTCTTAAATTCTGCTATGAACCCTACTTGCATCATTTTATCTGTGTCTGAAATACTGGGCATGACCCATGTGTTAACAATGTTTACTATCCTACTTCCATTGAATACAGATGGTCTCTGGCCTGGTTTTAAATGAGTGCCTGGTGGCTACAAAGACATTTGACTATGTGTTCATGTCAAAGGTTTGGGAGTCCGTTTGTCTCAGGTCAATGGTGCCACAGCCTCGCATCTTTCTATTGCTTCCTGTGACCTGTAATTTCCCTTGTTCAGGATGGATGCCAAACCGGTGCTGGCTGTGACATAACATCCAGTGTGTGCATAGAGCAGAGAAGTAAATACTGCAGCTACATGCGGCTCCAGTATTATGAATACTGTTATTTACAGCAGTAGTACCAAATACCCTGGGCTGGAATCTAAGCCACAAATCAGGTTCAGTATTATATTTTGGACAAATGTATGTTTTCCACAGCGACGTGATTGCACATGAACAAAGATCCTAGTCATATCCAAGGAATGAGAACAGCAGTTCCATAGAGGAATATTTCAGAGGGAGCATCCTTTGTCCCAGGACTTTAACAAGGTCTGAAGTCCTGCAGTCATTTAGCAGGGCAAAAGCACCAGTTAACCACAATGTGGACAGCCTCTCAGCTGATAGGCTGACCTACATTCCTGCAGGACCAAACTTTTGGTGCTAAATCCCGCTGGCTTACAACTGAGACAGACACAAAGAGACTATTATTAAAATGTTCCTTTTTTTATCTTTTCTAGCATGATTGTTCACAAAAACATTGTTGTCAAACATGATGGGATGTGATTTGGAAATTTATAGCTGTGGATCACTAAACTCTCAGAGCAGAGATTCATACTGAAGATGTGAGACAACAAAATGTGTTCAACATTTCAAAATGTTCTAAATTCTGTAAGTAATATTGTAGCTTTGGATGTGCTTGAAACTTACATAATACATCAGAAGTATTTTTAGCACTAAACCAGAAACCAAAGTACATGTCTGCCTTTGGTACATATATGTGTTTAGAGTGTTGTATTTCTAGGAAACACTAGGCTGGTTGTGTTGTTTGAATACATATTCTTACAAGCACTTCCTTGGTGTACAATGCTAATTACATATGCATTTATCAGCAAATCAAATTGCTAATGGCAAGATTTCTGGATCTTGAATTCCTTCAGAGTGTGTCATAATACTGCACATGGCCTGGCAGTCTTGTGTGTAATTTCTGTCAAACAAGATATCGTCCTTAATCTGACTGTAGCTTTATTATTTACTGATGGTGCACGTGGCTTTTTGCACCAATATCAATATCAAATGGCTTTTATCAGGCCATTATCTGCAGCCACTACCCAAAAACATCATCTTGATTGTCAAAATCTGTTCTTCGCTTTCAGTCATCACTTAACTTCTAATTAATATCTAACAGAAACATGTTTAGGAGGCAGTAATCTATGTCATTCTACACATATCCCTGCAACACCTAAATCTGAGGGGCTATGAATAAAACAGATGGTGGAGAAACTTCTGAAATGTTCAAACTGTTGTCAGCATCTAAACAGACAGCACCATGGGGATACTGTAGCTGAAATCCAGCGGCATGTTGGAAAATGATTGCTAAGAGGAAATGCTGTGTTGACCGAACTCCAAGTAAAAACCCACATGACCACAATATGTAATGCTTTTACCAGAAATCATGGGACAGGAGAACGTGGAACAGCCATTAAAATGTGCGCACGTTCGAGTTGAGCAACCTCTGCATCAAACACAGAGCATTACTGTGCAGGAGGGATACACCAAACCTTCCACTGCAGCATACAATTATAGCGGTGAGGTCTAGAATGATAAAACAGCAGGTGATGATACAAAGGAGTCGTGTGATGAAAACATACCTGTCTCTCCCCACAGAGTGTCGTGGCTATCAATTTGCACAGTATGCTCATCATTCAACTCCAGCAAGCCCCTCACAACCTGCCAAAAAGAAACCTAGATTAATGACATACTGCTTCAGCATAAAATATCCAATAAACTTTCAAAAGGTTATACAACATGCTAATTTTGTAGCACAGTAACAAAAAAAAACGACATAAACTTTAGCTGATGCTGCCCAAGAGAATGACTATTAGGGTAATTAATCACAGTAAACTAGAGAACGGCTGGATCTTGAATCACTGTGTGAGGTTATGTGAGTTGAGTCTAACAAGTGATACAAGACTATTGGGGGTCTCCTGCATGTGGGTTCACAGCATAGCTTGGCCCAGTTGTGTTATTCTAAGCTGGGCCAGCTACTTCCAGCTAATGAGGAAGCCAAAATAAACCTTGAGCCTACATCACACCTGGGCAGCGGAAGACTGCACTGCGAATGATCTCTGACCCCTGCTTTCAGATCCGCAAGACAGAACAACACCTCAAATCTGAACTCTAATGTGCTCTATTTTTTCCTATAGTCCCTTCTGCTTTCTGAACGACCTGAAATTTGTTATAGATATACACTAGAAAAGTCGTGTTACTATAAAGTATGGGAAAAAATATAAAATTCAACAGTATACATTGCATATGTGCAGTTTTTAAAACCTCTCCTCAGTTTTATTAATTGTTGTTGGAGTGACTGGTTGTGTGTGAAGTAAAATATGCGCATGTGTATTAGCCGGACCTGTGTGTGTCCCATACTGCAGGCTGCTATCAAAGCCTGCTGCAAGGCTTTGTTCTTCAGAGAGCAGTCCTGCTGCTGCCCCTCAGCACTCCACTCCAGCTCCAGTAGGTACTGGATAATCTCTGGGTGTCCTCGCAGAGCAGCATGGACCAGCGCACATTGGCCACTCTTATCTACATGATCAACCTGGAAGAAACACAACATTATTAGCTCTACTGCACACAAACACAATATACTGTAGGCTCAACATCTGTGGTACAGGTATGTATCATGTTTACAGTAAATAGCAGCTAGTTATGTGCTGTGTCAATGCGATCAAGCAAAATCTGTGCAGGACTTTACCCTAAAGACTGTCCAGTTTCTATGAAGTTTCATTTTTATTTGCAGGAGTAGAGAGTCACAATGGTTAGCCACTCACCTTGGCCCCCCTCTTGCAGAGCAGCATGACTAGTCCCAAGTGTCCTGCAGCAGCTGAGAAGCAGAGAGGGTTCATACCGTTTTCGGACACCACATCCACGCTGGCCCCAAACTCGAGCAGCAAGGAGGCAATTTCCTGGTGGCCAAGGTGGCACTGGACGCAAATGACTGGCGCATTGTTGAGCACCTCAGTGCGGTAATTCACGTTTGCCCCACCCAGCATCAGCAGACGGCTCACCTGATCAGCAACACAAACACAGACAGATGGTTTGGAACTATTTTATCAAAGAGGTACCATGTCGACTGTTGTAGTATCTTCAAACAAAAAGAAAACTATGCACAAAAATATGCACTTTATTTACATCCTCTAACTGGATTAGAGGCTCTAAATTGTAAAAAATGTATACCTTTTTAAGAATGTTTAGATACCATGGTTATTGATTGATCAAATATCAGTAAAATCATAGAATTTAAGATACATTTTATTTTTCCAGTGTAACTCATTTCCGCCTACATTGCCTCAGCTAATCTTGAGATTTTTCTCTAATCAAGGGTCAGCCACGAAATGAAGAGGCCACATTCTACTGAATGCAATTATTAAATGTGTTATTCTTTTCCATGACAAGCAAATCAGTAAGAAATACTTTGTAAAACAGAGCAACAAAGTCAAACAAGTATTTGACAACAGAAAATTAAAACTGTTAAATTGTCGGATCCACTGCAGAATAAATTAATGGAAATGTTCTGTTGTCACAGAAGACAGAACAAGGTCATTCTGTAAATATCTCTCTGAGTGATGTTATACTTGCACACAATAACTCACAAATACACAATGAGGATGACAATAAGCGATGGAACCCCACTGAAACACTAATGACAAAGAAAAATGTAGGATAATTTCGCTTCAAGTCAGAACACATCATTCAGACATAATGGCCTTTTCTGAAGAGGCACATGATTGTCTCTCCTCAATACCAAAGTCTGTTGTGTCAAAAAAGTAACTTAATATCTATATAAATAATGCAGACAGTTAAATAATTTGTATTGAAGTGTTTATCTTTAGTATTTATCTTCCATTTTCCTTCCTCATCCATCTTGCACTGGCCTTTATAACTCCTCACGTTACCTCATCCTGGAACACATCAGTTATCTGCTTCCCTATTTCCCATTTCTCACATTTTTAATTTCCCTTGTTCCTTATAAGATAATGCCAGGACGATATCTGATGCATAACTGGGTAATCATACTATGTAACAAGAAACCGGTCAGGGCATATTATTCAGCTGTAAATTTATTACAATAGGGCAAAGATCCAAACCTGTTTCATGTTACTTCATTAAGCAGTTGGCATCCACTGAAATACACTTTCCTGCCACTCTTTGTTATTCTTTTTAGGATATTTTTGACTTGAATTGACAGTGAAGTTCCCAGCTTGAATCAATGAGGGGATGTTGCAGTTACATTGTGATGTACCAGTCAGATTTTCTCATTCAAGGTACTGGATGTGACTTAATCACTGGGCTATCATGTCCTATTTTTAATTTTTAACTAATTTAAAATAAAGCTTATTTCATCACGGGCACACTATTTTTGATTGATCTGGTCTGTATTCACAACTAACATGAGAGGCATGCACTCTAAAAGAATCAGTGTCCTCTAAATACTGAAATATCCCATTTTCATAAAATACAAAAGGCAATGAAGGAAATACAAGAATGAAGAGATAAGTGGAAAATTGAAAACGTGGGGCTTGTTGAAAATGTGGAAAAACTTGAGAAAAAATGTATTATTGTGAGATGTTATAATAAAATGGGAGTTGTGAGGGGAATGGCAAAATCTCTATGGGCAAAATGGCAAATGAATAGAGGTTCTAGGACAGATATAGCAGAAAAAACAAGACAGTTTGGAGGTGAAGGAGAAAAGTAATATCCCTTACATTTTATAACCATTTAAATTATGTAACTGGCTCTAGTAATTACAGACTGCTTGTTAATGGCATTTGCTTTTAGCCTTGCAGTTAAGAGACGGCCAGAGATCGAGCTAATGGCAAATCTAGGACAATGATCATCTTTATGCTGCTTTTTATAGTGGTTTTTATAGTGTATCCGTGCTGAGCTCTGGCTCATCTGACACTGACGAAGGCCAGAAAACATTTTGTCTTTTTGTCTTCTGGAAATAGAGTGACTCCTTTTCAATGAGTGTGACCCTCCTCTGTCATCAAAAGCTCACTCTCATCCCCGTAAGTACACATAAGGAACAGAGCGTAACATTGATGATAATTGGCAAATTGCCATCTGTGGAATTACAAAAACATTTGAGGACCTCAGATGTCTCTAATTAAACATACTATACTATTCACCATGAAGGGTAATTCAATAATTAGTTTCTACTATAAAGTGCAGAGAATGTCGGTATGTGGAGTGAGTCTTTGTTAAAGATCCCCTCCAAACATGTTTTAAGATAAACTAAAATGCTTGGAATAACAATTTGTGTCCTTGTACCTTCTAAAGAATCTATGAATATAAAAATAATTTTCATTTCAAGAGATAAACTGCTGGATACAAGTCATGTCCCACTACACCTAAACTTCTGTCACTGACCAACAATAAAAAAAAACTGAAATGTATTTACTATCGATTTTGAAAGACGAGCAAATGTTTAGAGTGTCAAAGTTCACTTCCATTCCATCACTTAAATTTTCATCATCTCATCAGCTAATGGCCTGATTGTTTCAGGTACAACTGGCACAGAGGAGCTGGACAAGGTCTCACCTTGACGTTGGGTGTGTAGAGGTTCCTCAGAGAAGCCAATGCTGCAGAAAGACCATCAGTACTGCAGCTGATCCACAAAGCCTGCAGCACACTGGATGACACACCTGTTTTCTTACTCAGGCCCTGCAACACACACACACACACACACACACACACACACACACACACACACACACACACACACACACACACACACACACACACACACACACATAACATCAATGAGCTGTCAGTGCCTCTCTGAGCATCCCATGGCTTATCCTCTGGTGAACCATAAACAGAGAATGAACAACAGGAAATTCCTAGAAGGGATGAATGTCAACTAGAGATGTAACACAGAGAGCTTGTAGCGTGTTTCGTAGCTCTACCTTGAAGATATGTGCTTTGAGAATGTGATGGCCCAGCTCCATGGTCTGCTGTCGATTCAGTTTCCCCTCTTGACGGGACAGCATGAATGCCATAAGAGCATGGCCAGTCCTGGGTTTAGAAACAAAAGACACGTTAATCAGTAGGATATTAGTAAGTAACCAATGAAATGACAACATAAAAGTAGGGAATGTATGTTTTTGCTCCTTGTGTTTTATGTTTAGTGTAATAACATGGCCTCAACATAAACATTTTACCTTATATAAACTAACCCACCTAATAAACTACAGTGCCATGCTGACTCACTCAACATGAAACTATTTTTCATTCTGTACGTGGAGAGAGCACCTTGGTAGAGTCAAGGCAAACTATTTCACTCAATGGTGGTGTGAATAACCTAAAAACAGCAGACACTGTTTTGCTGAAGGAAAGGGAAGAGTGTAAAAGCCCCCTGGTTCTCCTTTCCTTCTCCACTCAGAAAACCTGGTGTTAATTAATGCAGAACTTCATTAAAAGGACATGCATGATTGCAGATCACTTTGATCGGGTTAAAATTCCCTCTGTTCGCGGCCAGGCACAAACAGAGAGGCAGTGCAGCAGCTTTTATCTGCGTGTGCATTCCCTGTGCCAGACTTTGAGCCTTTGTTTTTTAATGACGGAGTTGGAAGGCTGTGAATGAGTAGAATACGAAGAGAATATGATGGCTCTGGTCCACTTAGAAACACACTACTGTGCAAGCAGAGGTGATACTGAGCAGCAACAGGGACGAAAAAAGAAAGCCAGACTGACATCATCCAATTTATTAAGTGTGAATGACTGAAGTCTCTAATGCGGGTGAGAGGGCTCCAGAATTACAATTAGGTAGCAGTACTAAAGCAGAAAAGCTTCTCCCACAGGGCAAGCAGGGCACGGCAAGAAACAATGTTAATTTTCTGCAGACTGTCAATGCAAATTTATTTAAACTCTGAGTAAGTGGAATACACAGTAGATTTACATGACTACAAAACATCATGCTAAATTATAAGGGCCAACTTTTTCCAAACTAAAAAAGTCTTCAAAACTATTTGTCTTGTAGTATTTTTCCCCCAAGGACTGATTCATAGCTTTTTCTGTTGGATGTTTTCAGTTAACAGAGACACATTGGTAGGAATTCATACAACAGAATGTGATGATTTTAGCACAATGAATATAGATTGTCTATATAATTTTGATTTCCAGCTGTTTCAAACAAGGGTGGCACTCGTTGTTAGCTACTGACAGCCACATATCCAAACTAAAGAAGAGATATTACTTATTAGCAAATTTGATTAGCAAATTTGATTTTCTTTCAATGGGAATTATTTTATATGCTTGCAGCAGAGATCTTTCAATGTCAGCTATATTATAGTTTCTTAGCAACTGCATCATAAATGGTATTTATGATTACAATAAATACCTAGATCATTTCAGACTCAATTTTCTCCCATGACTCAGCGATGAGTCTGGTGCACTTATTGATTGTGACATTGTACTTACTTTCTATACAAAGTCTTACATCTTAGTTTATTTCATAGGTAGAACAGTGACTGTGATTCACATGCAATTAATAACTGATTCAAAACTAGCATGCCAAACTGGTGATTATTTCTCCAACTTAAGAGTGCTCTCTACAGAGCTCAATTTTGTACTCAAAAGGCTGAATATCAAGCAGCAATTACTGTGAGAACATTTTGATTAATTCGAATACCGCCGTGTCATTATCATCATGGCTTAATTTTTACTTTTCTGACAGATTCATTTAGGTCTATTTGTGATGTATTGCAAGAATATTTTCTAGAAGTGCTACAGACTTCTGCAATCTAGGCACACAATCCTAAAGGGAGAGCTGTTGAGACACTGCATTTGTTTACACATCAAAGGACTGACCTGGGGTCACAGAGGAAGTCGGTACTCTCTCCATCAGCTCTCCACACAAGCCACTCTCTGAAGGAGGGGTGACAAAACATGCGCGTCTTGTCCCGTCGCTTGATGAGGAAGCAAGAGAGCAACTCCATACGTTGTTGGAAGTCCTCCCATTGCAGCTCCCCTTGGACGAAGCCGGCGTTGATGGCCTGGAACAGCTGTTCGTCAGTCATGGGGTGCAGTGAGGCGAGCGCCACATTGAGGATGGGCAAAGAGCGCTCAAAAGCTGAATTGGTCATGAACTTCATGTTGCACTGTAACTGGTAGAGCTCAGCCAGTGAGACGGGCACAACTTTGTAGCTGGAACTCTTGATCACCAGGTGGCCTCTCTCAAACAGATCCAGGGTGAGTTTGAGATATAGGTAGGAACCTTGGCTGCGTGAGATCAGGTGGCTACTGAGCTTTCCGACTGTGATGGGGTCAGCTTTACCATTGAGGCTAATGTTGTTCATGATATCCTTGCTGCCATTGATGCGGTACTGGATATAGGAATTGAGGTCATTGCTTATCTCTTTGTTGTCAGTAAAGTCATCCAGAGAGATCTTGGAAAAGGGCAGAAGGCTGGTGATCTCCTAAGAAACAAATGATGTATGACATAAAGCAAGTTAGTAAGCTAGTTGCAAATTAGCCGATATTACTCAGAAAATTACCAACTGAAATGCAATACCTGAATAATAATAAGCTATTTATTTTGTTATTTTCGACTATTAAATTGTATTATTTTGGACTCTTCACATCTTACAGCCTGTAGTGTAAAAATTCTGCTTCTGTGTCTTCTGCTATCAGGGGAGTGTCTTTGAGCAGTAGGGGAGCAAACATACTGAGCTATCAGGCCAAAGCAGACACTTGTTACTGTTTGAAATGTGGCTATGAGGAAAACAGGACTGGGGAACTGAGTATTAAGTGGCAGGGGATGGATGGGATGGAGGGGGTGCAATAGGGGCACCTCCAGTAACCAAGCAGAGGTCTGAGCCAGAGCTCACATTTCAATCTATGTCCTGGGGCTTGGAGAAATCAATGCACCTTAATCCTCCAATCCTCTGCTAGAGAAACATCACCTCAGTGAGATAACACTTCTCCCTTCCTCATCATTACAAGGAACAGCAAACATCCACACACAAACACATGCATGCATGCACAGACTCACTGAAACATACCGATCATAATCCATGACACCTCACAGATACGTCAGATATTATTTTAGCAAGTAAAGACCAATATCCTGAACCCTTTCTCTGTGTTGGGATATTTGTCTGCTCAAAGTGCAAAACAATAATATGACACTTTCATATCGCTCCTCTGCACAAATGTATTGTGTGAACCGAGTCATATCACGTCGTCCTATACAAAAAGAGGATTATCTGGCCTCTCCAATGCTACATGAATGATTCATCCTTTTTTATCTAATGCCTTGACTTACTCAGATACAGTGCCATGCAAAACTGAATAACTAGTTCAGAGGTTATGACATAAAGTCCCTCCAATTAAAAGACTGCTTCACTCTGTCGATCAAACACCACATACATTGCCTTCATGGAAATGTTTTAAGCATTGTGTGCAGTCGACTGGGTCATCCGGTAATAATTTCCCCCATCATAAACTGATCCTGACAGATTAATAGAAGTGAATACGACATGTTGGTGTTACAATATATTGATTTAGCACATCCAGAGGACTGGGCCATAAAATTTTAATTGTGGGTCATAGTCGCCCAATGAACACAAATGGGCTGAATATGGATTGAACTGCAGAGCCAAAGCCTGATTTCTGCTGGAGCATTAATAACTTGTGTTCTGAATGCCAATCAGTCAGCCATCATATTATTATCCCAGACTCAGTGATTTGTCCCAGGAGAAGAACTTTTTTTTTTTTTTTTTTTTAAATCAGCTGTCATGTGGCTCAATAGGCATGTCAAAGCCTCAGCTATCACTGCTTCACAAGCCCAGCACATTTCTCTAACCGGTCGACCCAATGTCACTTTCCCTCCAAGCTAGTCAGTTAAAGTGACTGACTTCTCTTCCCTGTCGTGTAGTCTTGATTCCCGGGTCACTGATACTTCAAGTCCTTCTTGAATGTTCTTGGATACGCTGACAAAAATGACTCTGTAGAGATTAGAGTATGACAAGGAAGAACAGCTCAAGAGAGCCTTTCAACTTTCACACTTGTCAAAGACTGCAGGGTCTGATGTCAGTCAGTGTAGTATCAAGAAGGGACAGCAAATACAACTTGAGATGTTTTTTTTTTTTCATTTGGCATTATTACATTCTATGATGGTATTGTATGAATCCTGAAGGTAAGCTAACACAAGACTCAGCACAATATTTTTTTCTGCCACACTAGCGAAAACATTTCAACAACTATAGGATGGATTGCCATGACATTTTTTACAGATATTTGTGGTCCCCATAAGATGACACCTACTGACTTTGGTGATGGCCTGACTTTCTACCTACTGTCACCAGCAGGTCAAAGCTTTCTCATATCCATTAAAACATTTCCTTGATGGATAGGCACAAATTTTGCTAAGGCAAATTTTCATGTCTCATTCATAAGGAATTAAATTAACTTGGTGATCCTTTAACTTTTCATCTAGTAACATAATAGGGTATCAACTGTACTTTCTATCAAGTGCTAACTTGCACAGAAAATGTTATTCGAAAAAAATGAGTTCTTCCTTACCATCAAGTTGACCCGGACAGTGACCACCAGTTTAAGCCAGGGAGGGAACTTGGCAATGATCTTTGTGATGAAGGAGGCAATGGTGTCTCCATAGTCAGGCTTGTGGAACTCAGCTTCGTTTAGCCCGTCTATCAAGATGATGTGGTCCTCCTCTGGAATCCTCCGCTCTGGAAATACACACACACAATGACATGTAACCAACAAAAGCAGGAAAATGTGCACTTAATGTCTCACAACAATATCAGTTCAACTAAACTGGTCCATGGGTTGATTGCAGATATGTGTTACATGTGTGGCTCTGCATCAACTTGCCTCCCCATTGAAATGTCAAGTTACATTTTCTCTTTAAAGAAAACAGTTAGCACTTCTATTGGCAGCTGGTTGAGCTCCTTTGGAAATCAGGGAGAAAAAAAAACGCCTTCCATGATTCTTTGTCATATTTAGCATTCCTAAAATGTACGCAAGGTAATGAGTCTCTTCATGGTGTACATGTAGCAAATTAAATGAGTACTTCAGTTAAATTATACAATTTGGCAGACTTATTCTTTCCATATATATATGAATTGGAAACAATTTGGAGCATTAACACATTCATAAGAAACAGAGAGCAGTGAGACAAAGGTATGGACAGTGCACGCAAGTATGTGAGGTGGGCAGAGTTCAAAGTTTGATTATAAAATCTTACTCATTGAAGCATAGATATCCTATCCTGTGAAAAGCCAAATGTTACATATTGAAACATTAAACAGCAGTGTTTTACCTTTACGAAGATTGGCAAGTGGCTCGAGGACCCCTCTCCGGAAAGCTGCCATTGGGTCCTGGACACAGGAGCGCAGACTGAGCATGCTCTGGAGGTGGGGCTCTTTCAGCAGCAGCTCCCGGTATGCACTGAGTTGGTGTGCTCTGCACAGCAGGGCAGCGATACTATGCACAAATTCTGGTACCAAGCAAGTGTATGTATTATCCGCCTGGCAGTAATGATATGCCACCACCTGGAACACAAAGGGAAACGAGAAAATCAGATGAGGACAGATTTTTTTAGACCTGAGTAAGCATATAAACAGATTAGAGTTATGAATGAAGAGTGAAAATTAGTTTTGGCTTTATCTATGAAGTCATATGCAAAGCTGGGAACTTGAATATGCAGATCAGTGTCTGATGCCTTTTGATAGTCATAGCTTTCATAAACCCACATAGCTTCTCTCTATCTGTGCTGAGAGCACGATTTTATCCAGTACAGACATCATTATCACAACAGAAGGGAAGATGAAGTAACTGTGCAGTGCCTGACCACCTCAGATAAACTCCAATATAAACAGGAGCCTGTGGATCCCTGGCGGAGATCTAAAAGTAGGATCTTGTGTATCTGAGCAGGTCGCGGTAGTGTTCATGGATGTCTGATTTAGAAGGAGAAAGGAGGGACAGGGATAAGAGGGAAGAGAGATGCCCTTGGGATGTGTGAATGCTCTAATTACAGTCCAACCTGGAGGAGCTGACATAATTCCAGGGGCAGCAGCAGGTGCCACGTTCCTCTGGTAACTCTACCTCTGCTCTAGGGGTTGTAATGTCAGTCTGTCGGTCAGTCAATTGACCATTACACGTGCTTAACATCAGCGTGTTAGAATTGGGGGCATGTTTACATGCTGACATTAGGAGCCTGTGGATGAACCACTGTGTTTACGTATAGCCCCACAGTATAACATGGCTACAAAAGCTTAGTCTTATTTATTTAAGCGTACTGCAAATTAAAATGTCTTGGATTCAACTTTCTTTAAAAAATGCTGGTAACATGTGAAGGTGTATTTATATTTGCTTCATTTGCAAGGAAGAAAATATAAACCACATGGACTAATAAATCCACCATAAGCTCTAATGCAGTAAGGTCCTTCCACCATACAGAGAACCTATTTCTGTTGAGATGGCACAAAGGGCTTTGTCTAAAGTGGGTTATGTTGTTGAATCATAACAGTCACCTGGATGTACATTACTGTGCAAAAGTTTGAGGTACTTTAAATGTTAAGATTCTTATCCATACTGAAATATCATCACGGAGTCGTCTGATCGGTCTCAAATTTATTCTGCAGCATGACATTGACACCAATCATACAGCAAGAGTCTTCAGCGATAAGAAGAACAAAGAGTCCCTCAACAGATGGTATACCCCCCACAGAGCCCTGATCTCACATCATCGAGTCAGTCTGGGATTACATGAAGACACAGAAGCAACTGAGACAGACTGGATCCACAGAAGAACTCTGGCAAGTTCTCAAAGATGCTTGGAACAAACTAACCCACTAACTTCAAAAACTCTGCAGGTATACTGAGGACAACTGGTGCTGTTTTAATGCCATTGTGTGGTCATACCAAATATTGATTTCATTTAAATGTGTTCTGTTTACTGACCTTTGTATGAAATTAATTGATAAATAAAAACAATTTCACACATCCTATTATTTCTTTGTCTGGATTTTTTGAGTGGTGCACAATTAGCATTGCTGTTGTGGTGGTGATTTTTTTGTTTTTAAGTCTGTCTTAAAGCAATACTAACACACCCATATGTACATAAAAGATATGTCCAGTATGACCAGATTGGTCTGCTCTATCTGTGTGTGAAGCATCTGGTACTGGCAGTTAATAGTTGTGCAGGATAAGTTGTATGTTATGCCTTACAGCTGGTACAGGTCTTATATTCTTCTTGTTCAGCTGTCAACAGTTATGATTTGAGTTTGAGTTTCAATCCTCCATTTTGCAAGTAAACAAAAAAATCATGAACACCAAGCTCTCTAACTGGATATTAGTTAATATGAGGTTTCAACAGTCTCAGTAAATCAAATCAACTCTATGCACAGAATATTTGTTTTCCCAAGATGGTAACCTTAGAAGATACTCACTTGTGTAACTCGGGCTAGCGTGACCAATAATGAAAACTCCGATACCACCATGTCTTTCAGGAGACAGGCCAATCATCTTGAGTTCCTGTCCCCTCTTTACAAATGCCTGTGGCGCCCCACACAGCATTCTCAAGCATATTTTTTCCATATACCCAACACATGCAAGCAGGGCAGTGTTGTGAGTGTTGTGAGACACCTCACTTGGTTTTCAGAGAACCAAGGTTACCCTGGTAACCAAAAGTTATCTTTAAAGCTGGCTCTATATCTCACTATGGGAGATGTGGCCCAGTCCTCAGTTGCATGCTCCGAATCCAATAACACCTCCTCAACCCAAAAGAGTCGACACCACAAGCTCTCCCCATGGGCTAACACACAGTTAACATGAACCCACACTCAGGACTGAGTGCGCCAGTGAAAGCATCATGTCCAACCAAATAAATGATGGGAACGGTTAGTCCCAAATACCATTTCATCTCCTTGAGCTGTCTAGTGGAGAAAGCAGGACTTTATCATTGTGTAAATATCGCTCCAGCCCTTCATCATGAAGTGATGCGGGCCAGTCAATAGCCGACCTGGTCACCTCCCAGCCATCCCCTCCACAATTTCACAATCCAGGGGAAGGCTGCACCTCCCCACCAACGGTGCTGCTTACCTGCAACATCCAAGCATGGGGAAGAATGGTATCTTCATCATCCTCATTGCTCCAAGTTAACATTATCTTCGTCGTTATCTCTGCCACTATGTTTGTGCTCTGAGTCAAGGAGCTGGCCCTACAGAGGGGGATATTCCACATTACGGTCCTGCTCCATATGCCCCCAGCCAGCGTGGTTCAGAGGTGATGGGGGTCCCTCTGTGAGATGGTTAACCCACATGCGGCAGGGCGGGACTAGACATTCTTAACCTTGCTGGCACAACTTTCCTCTTAGAGGATGCAATGGTGGCCATAGCCAGCTAAAAACATTGACTGCTGGCAGCTGTAACAGACAGGCAGCTCCCCTCGACATGTTAGCTTGTATATAAGAAAGACATGGTGATCCAACATTCTGCAGTGAATCTGTTCATCTACGGGCAAAACAATAGATATCAATGCCTATGAATGTGTTTCTCATTTAAGTAAGACATACAATTTAGGATGAACTATAAAATGTTATGGCCTCACTGGCCCTAATATGAGACCACTTCCAAATCAGTGATTAAAAAGACCAGACAGAATTTGACAGACGCTGCTCCGTGTTGCATCAGTATTCACACATCACAGGAACAGAGCCCCTGTGAGAGCGCCTGTTGGAAACACTTTACACAATAATTGGCTTGAGGGATATTGCTTGGATTTCATAGACATTTAGATGTGCTTGGTGGCATGAAGTCAGCTGTCTGGTGCATGAACCTTAGCATTCCCTGTGGCAGAGGCTAACTGTGCAGTCTTTATCTCATGCATGCACCATTTCACTACTGCCAAGGGATCAGTGACAGGTCAAGACTGTTAAACCCTGAAGGTGTGTCACAGGGATGCCAGAGGGTAATCAGTAACATTAAAATACAAAGGAGGATCATAACAAAGTCCCATTACAAAGCCGTGTCAGCCATGAAAAGAACTAACATCCTGCTATCACAAAGCCATTCAAATCAAGTGAAAGTAAAGTATTCTCTGAAACACAGTAATCCAACATATTTGTTGTTAAAGCTGTCAGCCTGCAAAGAAACACCAGAGTAATTAAATGCCTGTGAGAGTTTCAGTCAAGTCTAAATATTTTCAAAATGTGCAGCTATTGCATGCTAAGTAGCCTGTCAATGGTGAGCACTGAGTGGTGCTGCTTTATACATTTCTGGCACTGGAATCATTCTGTGATGGTACATGCAAAAATGTAAGACATTAATGTATCAATTATGTACTGATAATAAGAGAGTGGTTGACAAGACCACAGTAGCAAGCATCCCAAGATGTAAGCCTAACTATTATACAACCAGAGAAAGCTTGCCTGCCCACTGAACCATTCTGATCATAACCAGAGAAAGCACTGCTAAATGATGTTCCAACCACTGACATTACTGTTATTGACAAGTACTCTACAATAAATTCCTCACTGAAAAGTAGAAATGTTGAGACTGTCGACTTGCTACTGTAACAGACTGAAAGGTCTTTTCATCTTTGACACATTTTGTACAGTATATATTTTACAGAGTAAACTCAGGTCAGCATTATCACACATTAGGAGATAGCTAAAACAAATTCCAAAGATGCACATTGTCAGAGATTAAATGTTAGGAATGTGATGGCCAAAGATAAGTTGGAGGTGTCCATGCGTTGCTTGACTCCCATATAATTGTTTATTACTGTTGTCTACAATGAAATCCTTTGTACAGTTTGTTTGAAAATAATTGGATGTGGGGCACCCTAGTGGCGTAAGGGCTGAGGTGACCATGAACTGCAGCTGAATATGAGTTCAGCTGGGGACCTTGGTTGCATGTCTTTTCCAAGCTCTCTCTCCTCTCATTTTTTTATCATCTCCTTACTGTCAGCTGTCCAATAAAAGCTTACAATGTCACATAAGTTCTAAAAAATAAATACACAAATAATTGGATGCTTCAGTGGTCTTCTGCACACTGAAAATCATCAAAAGCTATTAGACTATGTACTATGTAATGTTTTCTATGTCTAGCCTATCTAATGTATTGCGTCTTGAAGTAATGAGAGATGTTGAAAGCTACAGCAGCTAAGATGTAACTTCTAAAGGATGTTAAAAAAGCAAAGAGAATGTGCTATGAGAAAATAAAAAAAGTTTGCTATTTAGGACAAATAATCCTCCTTGAAGTTATTCTGACTAAGCTGTTAGTGTGTTTCCATGGCAACGTATGGAAAGACCCTTTGGTATTCTTCACCCAACGCAATGCAAATGGATCTATCTGTGAGTTAAAAGGGCATGCTAAAGACCTGAATTGAAGTTTTCTACCCTCCCACTTCCTCACAGTCACACGGCAGCACTGAGATGCTGCTAACATTAATATTGAACTTGCTTTTCATGGCTGGGTTTTTAAATAAGCTCAATGCAGCTCCAAATTAAACAAGCCTTAGATATTTAATATCTGAAAAGACTGTGGTGGCTCTGTCTTTCATAATCTCAGCAGATTGCTGAAGACCATCCATATTTCATGGGCTGAATATCAAACAAATGACCATAAACAACCATAAATCATATACAAACACATATAAACATAAATCAACTGAGCAGAGCCGGTTTCAGATTCTGGCAGTGCATCTCATATACATACTAAATCAATTCTGCACAACCTCTTTTTTATCATTGGCAAGGACACACAGCGGGAAATGAAAGAAGAGTAGATATAAACTGTCCAAGAAAGTAATATAATATCAATGAATGTTGACTATAGACAACAGATCCCAATACACATGTTTAAATTATAACTGATGCATCACTTAGCTCTCAGGTTGAGGCTGCCTGACAGAACTGTAAATATTTATTTATGAGGATGGACCTTTAATAATTTAGTTTTTTTGCATGATGTTTTATATACTGAGGTCTTGGCTGAAGTCACACCTTTGCTGCCAGGCGTTTCACGGCCCCTTCCCTGCGTCGCTGCATCTCAGGGGTCCCTGGGCAGCTGTTGGTCCTCAGTGTATTAGTAGCACTGGAAGGTGGAGTGGGCTGTGGTGGCTGGCTGAGAGGAAGTTCTGAGCTTGGTCCTCCGCCACCTGGAAGAGACAGACACACAATGCTTCACACACAGTGTATCACTACACTTCAGTCATACAATAACTTAATATTGCAGCCAATGTAAGGGTTCACATCCAAAGGTAAATACTGAAATTGATTACTTTTAGGGGAGGCACTAGGACTGTTGGAGGCTATCTGACGCATGCGGCCTCCATGGCAGCTCAGCGCTACTAGCCGGGAGATAATGGCCGTCTTCCCGTAACCCACGCTGCCCACAACTACGGCGCCATGGTTCTCTGTGGACTCGCTGGCCTTCAGAACATCTTCCAGCTGCTGGAACAGCCAATCTCGGCCCACAAACACAGAATCCATGGTGATGCTGGGTACCTCAAACAACAAGGGCTTGAGCATGATGTCCACAGGTTTGTAGGGAGCAAAACGAGCTGAGAAAAAGGGAAAGGAAATTAAATTGTGTCACTTGTATTATTATTTTTTTTTTTTATCACAAACACTAAACCACACAGAGTCAGATATTGCTTTTTCATACAGTGCGAAAGGCTTTTGGAATTAATTCAAAGTTTCTGTAAGGATTTTTTTTTCCAACTAAGACCTCTGAGTGATGTAGCATGAATATATAATTTCACCTTCCTTCAGTTTTAAATACTGGCAACTTTGAGTTCCAACCGGTTCAATCTTAGGTCACCTCAAAACAATTTAATCTTCCATCTTCTACAGAAAACCTTTCAAATGTTGCCAAGATTATCAACAGCTTTGTTGTTTCAATGTATGTCACATAAATAAATAAAAACTTTGTGTTGTTAAATTCATTATTTGCTTTGACACGATATTTTACCTGAAAATACCCAATCATGGACTTGAAAGAAGACTATCTATCTAATTAGATCATAGAGCATGTGATCTCTCAGCAGTCCTTCCATTACGAATACTAATACTACAACTACTAATATAACTGCTTAGTTTACTTTTACAACACTTACTGTTACTACAGCTGATAGTTTACTGCTATTGTTTCTCCCACTTAAACTAATATATCTGCCCCTTTTTCTCTTGCTCATACTGGCCAAACAGCTGTTTTAAAGATTAGATGTTAAAGTTTTGCTGAATGCAGGAAACTTCTCAAGTCATGATGAATTGCTTAATGTAAACAATTTTCTATCAGTGCAAGTTATTTTCACTTTGTACTGAAATGTATGGAAAATAATGGCCAACTAGAAGGAACAAAAACAATAATGCTGTTTTGACGGTACCACCAGCATAGTCTTTCAAAGGATTATTATATGTTCTTCAGGTATAATGGTTACTAGAACATTTGTAAATTAACGGGCAGGCTTAAAAAAGCAGGAGTTTGCTTTTTGTGGTATTTTAATATCTTAATAATACAGTATGAATATATGTTACTTTTGTTATAAGTAGAGCCCAATGCACCACTATTTCCAGCATTTTTTGTTGAGTTAGTGTGGAATACAATTGTTTTTGCCCACCATAAAATACATACATACATACATATAGGCGCCAAAACAGAATTGTATGGCTAATGCAATAAATACATATATAAGGTGATGTGCAAGTGTACCTTTTTTAACAATAATGTCAGGTTTTCTTTGTGATTTTATCCAAAAAGGATGAAACATTGATGACAAAGTGGCAGTGCCTATTTCAAGCATTTCAATTTCTACTATAGGAAAAACAAACCATAGCTATTTCTTGTCTAACTCAATGGTTAAACAGTTAAAAACTCTAATGTTAAGTGTAATACTGATATCTGCAGTCCCTGGCAGGCATGGAGGCGTAAAACTGAATACAGTATCTACAAACGTACAGTGTTTTGTTTAAACAGACATGGACTCCTCAGTGCTGATGTTACGCCCACAGGGATATAGAATAAAACTACTGACATGATGCTTCTGTGTTAACTTCATGTTTAAGGAGGGTGGAAAAGAAGGAACAGGTTTTCAAAAGAGGGTTAAATAGTTTGAGTATCTAATGATGTCAAGATGAATTATTCATGCTCTCATCAAATATTCACTGTGTGGGATTTCTCTGTGAGACTGAAGATTCAAAACATATAACAGAGATAAAGCAGAGTGAACCAAGAAAACCTTAACTGATTCTACCTGCGTTTTGATAGTTTTAACACTTTGTCGTAGTGTTAGTCAGTGTTTGGACAATTTTGTTTTTGGCTCAGGACTCCAGCAAATTGGATTTGAAATTAAACAATACTTTGGATTAACTGTGCATGGACTGTTGCCCTTTTTATAAATACCTACCAAATGGCTTAAGACCTATGATTCCCAATGCTGAAAACCCCCCGACACCCTTAACACCACTGTCGAAATACTTGCAGATTGTTTGCACTTTATATTGAGCTCTATACTCCAAAATTATGCACCATTATGACTCAATCGTTAATTCTTACCATTTTACAATCTTCTGACTGCAACAGACAAATATGAGAACGCTGGCATAACTAACACTATGACGGACTGAGAAATGAGAAAATTCAGGTCTAAATTGCCACAAAATTTAATTGGCAGATACATTTATGAGCAATGGATGAGTTTGTGAGTTGGCGTTTTTCCTAATTTGCATCATCTGCCTTGTGTGCAACTAACACCTACTGCAGTCACCTTTAGAGTCCTGAGGTGGCCTTCCTCCTGTATTATGCCAGGGTAGGCGAATGGATGTCCGCAGGGGGGTGTTGCGCTGTTCATCAAGAAAGCTCAGGTCTTCCAGCTTTGTGGAACTGGTCGCTGTAGACAAAGACAAACACACAGAAAAAAAAGAGCAATTGAAACAGATACTTTGGTGCATCTTGAGTTTATCTGTCACAACATCTGTGAAGAGCAAGACAGAATCTCACACAAGAGTTAGGTTTTGTGGCACATTTGGAGTCACAGAAAAGACGAGTGGAAAAGAGGCAAACCAGTGTACTCTGACATTTGTAGTTTGCTTGAGGCAGTGAGAGCAGAAACCAGTATACTGTGACAGAAAAAACAGCAGTATTCCAAAGTCAAGACAGAAATGCTCCTTTTTCTCTGATTTGAGCTGACAGCTATACACAATACAGCAATGAGGGGTCTGTCCCCACAAACACCCCCACCGGGCTATAGAGAAAGGGGAGATTACCTTTACCTTTCTTAAGAATACAGAGGGAATAACCAACTGAAGCAAGCTATAGAAATGTTCCACTTAATACAGGTTCACCGCTATTTCTTAAAAATACATATGATTCAGAAATACGGTATATAGCACGTGTTGCTGAATTTACTCCATATTACAGACCACAATATCTTAAAGTCATAGCATGATCATTCAAGAACAACGACAAATAAAGTTATATTTAAAAAAAACACAAATTACTGTCAATGTTATGCTTATTTTAAAGAAAAGGAAAGATTCTACTGTAGGTCTTTCAGTATCTTAAATTATAATGTATCCAGTAATGTTTGAAGTAACTTTTTGTTCAGTCCATCATTTTGTAAGAGAAGGAGTAGTTGAAGAGGAAAAAGAAGCTTTCAACATCAAATTGAGGATGTCTTCCTCTAAAACTAAACTTTGCAGGTGATAAGCCAGTGATTACAGGCCAATACAACTTTCTGTCTTAAGTCTCAGCCATGGACTGTAAACATAGAAAAGATGTGCAGTAGTGCGACAAGGTCTCTCTTCCAATTGCTGCTCACTGTTCAACAATGCTATTACCATGGTGATCGTTGCTCTCTGCCCTGCTGAAGCACAGAATCAAAGCCATCAAGCTTTCCACTTTATCAACCTCAGCTGTGAGAGACTGTCACAAAAACTAAAATATTCCCTTCACCCCCTATCTCCCCAACTTACTCTCTAGAATGTCCAACTAATTAAAACCTGTCTGCTGACAGCAGACTAACTGAGGTAACCATCAATACAACTTTGTTGGTTACTTTTGCTGCAGTGGATGGGGCTGTCACGAAAAATTATAATGGAAAAACTGGAAAAAGTCTAACTAACACAAACAAAGAAAAGTTCAGAAAATCTGAGTACATAATCTGAGGTCAGTCAGTGCAGAGCAGCAAAACTGCTCTTAAAGCTAAACTCAGCAGCTATTGTACTTACATCCATCGTCAGAGCCAGGAAAGACAGTGGGAATTCTCAAAGCCCCCCCTCGTTCTCAGCACGGAATACACTTCGGCAGGCATACAGGCAAGTAGGCAGGAGGCAGACCCTTAGCTAAATCTTTGGAGAATGCTCCCACTGGATGAGCTCACCCAGGGCACAAAAGCGATTCCTTTGCCCCAATGCTCCCATGCAGGCGCACTGGCAGCATTCAGCTGCCGGGTAGAGGGCTTGGCTGCCCCCTCTCCCCCTCTCAGCCAACCAGTCACAGCATCCACAGCATTAGGCACTCACTAAATGAATGCAACCCTTTTTAGAGTGTCACTCTCCCTACACACATGCACACACCTCTGTGTATGTGCTGCATCCGTATGCATGCACACACAATTTGGTAAGCAAGCAGCAGTGGGTGAAAGGGAATTGAATAAGAGGATATATTAATGGAAAACCAAGAGATCTAGTCTCCAGTGGCTGATTAGAGTTCGTAATGGGCAGCTACTGTTGTATTAATCAATAATCCTAGCTGGAGTCGAGTGAGGGGTAAGAGAGGCATATGAAAGAGGAGGTAGAAAAAGCAGTAGAATTATTAATGAGGACATAAAAGTATACGACACGGACACTGTGGGTGCAAGGGAGATATGTGAACAAGAAGGAGAGGGGGGGAGGAGAGAGAGATGGACAGAAAATTAACTCTATGCAGATATATAGATTAACTCTATGCAGCAAATTACCACTACAGTCCAATGCTGACATCAGCGGACCACAAGAAGAGGTTTATTTTATCTCTTAGATATTTCCTAAGTGGAGAGTGTAAAAGCCATAATGAACCTTATTCACCACCAGGCAAATATTTTTGCCCACGGGTCCAATGAGCAAAAACTGAAGTTTATACACAGTTTGACTTGCTTAAGTAGTTTAAATGCGCACATTCAATAATTTGTCTGTGATCATTCCTCCTGCATTTCAACCATTTTTCCACTGTCAAGTCATAGGTTTGTTATCCACAACTCTTTCAAGGCCAAAATTCCCACAGGATGCCTTCATATCCATCCAATCCCACTCTTCAATTCCTTTCCCCCCATCCGTCTCTGGATTACTTCCTATTCTTACACATCTCTACTCATTGATAAAACCTACATATGATACCTTGGAGTCTATGCTTGTGCTGACTTTGAAGCTCTAGAAACGTGTCAGGCTGTATTCTTTCCTCAGGCAGGTCTGCCCTTTGAAACCTTCTGTTCTGTGTTTCCCATGACAGAACAGAAAAAAGGGCTGAGCTCCTCTGCTCCAACCACTCCCCCTTATCTGCCTTACTTGACTCCTCTCTCCTCTTGGTCAATGGTGACAATCAGTATATTTGTGACCACACTGTGTGACAAATAGTAGTATTGAAAGACAGTTTTCTGTCTACATTATCCTGATATCAGTTTCTTCCAATATTTACCTACATTTTCAAGATGAGAGAAATTGTACAATACCATTTTATAAGGAGAAAATACACAATAATAAATCACCACCAGCTTTATCAGTGATAACTGTGTCTCAGAACATGGTGGTGAATTCTCTGTACTGAACAACACCTAACATCACATCTAGCTCCTGTCCTCTTCTGACCTGTTAAGTCCGAATCCCTTTAGCTTAAGAACAGTAGTGCAAAGTTGAATTTAAGTGGCCTTCACGCAAATTCGGCTTGTTGCCATGGAAATTTTAAAA
Source organism: Scomber japonicus (assembly GCF_027409825.1). Classification (NCBI taxonomy): domain Eukaryota; kingdom Metazoa; phylum Chordata; class Actinopteri; order Scombriformes; family Scombridae; genus Scomber; species Scomber japonicus. The sequence continues at coordinate 17,200,012 of NC_070588.1, forward strand.
TTCCTTGAGCTGCAGTGGTCCAATTTCTTGATCTAAAGGTGAAAAATGAATATGTATAAGAAAGTTTGAATTCCTAAACAGATCCTAAACAGCCAGTATATAATTCTCAAAAGTGGGGTGCTGTCAATCAAATTCAATCCGATAACTCTGCAATGAGAGTTGTTGCTAACACTGAGTCTCTTTATGATAGGGCATTTGGCAGCATTGTGGGGAGTTCTGATCTGACGATGAAGTGCCACTGAGCTGAATTTTGCATTGAATACATTGAATTTTAAAGATTAAACTCTTTTTCTTTTGCTTCTGCTGCAACATTCAGCACACATCAACTCGTCTCTGAGAACAGACATTTTAACATGTCACTGTGACCTTTTGAATATAGATAGCTGGAGGGCGTGAATGGGTTGTCAGTTTTGTTTTTGCTTTATTTTCAGTCTCTAAACTAAAACAGATCAATGTCATGAAGCCAGACGAATAAGTGAATTCCATGGCTATCTGAAGACATCCTAATGCTGGCAATATGTAGGCATGTCTTAACAATTACAAGGAACAATATAGTCTCAAAAAAGACCAGAATTTAAAAAGCCATAACTTGCCTTCATGCAGCAGTATTGCAGGAGTCTGAAGGACAATTACTGTCTGACCTTTGCAAACATCTTTGACTCACTGATTGTGTTCATGTGGACCAAGTGACGATGACTTCAGCATGACTTTCTAATAAAACACAGATGTGAACTGTGCTAGAACTTTACCTTGTCACTGTTTACCAAGGTTTTGAGGAACAACATGCCTTTGAAGGTGCTTGCCAACAGTCTAAAGACGTAAGAGAACATACAGCCTAACAAAGGATCTTGGATCCATTATTATTGGTTATAACAGAGCATGGGTTTTGAAAAAGACGGCCTTGGAGTACAAACACACATTGAATGTGTGTTTGTACCTCACTCTGACTCAGACCACAAAGTTCTGCTGAAAAGCTAAACACCACAGATGTAACACCATTCCTCAGCCACAGTGACCCTAACTCAATTTCCCTGTCTGAGCAAGCAGACCACAAGCAGCTCAATATAAGATTTCAAAACCATGGAATTCCAGTGGCCAAAACTAATATGGCCCTTTGACTCTGTAAGCCTTTTTAAAAAGCTTAACTTGAATTACTCAAAAATAGAATTCTTATTACCAAAGTATAATGGAGGGTAGTTTACAAAGCACACTGTGTTTTTTAGGTTTTTCAACATTCAATCAGTCACTGGTTTTCATTTATTTCAGTTATTTAGGTTATGTACTGCTAATAATCATACATACAAAATTAAGGCCATGAAACCTACTTGTAATATGTAATGCATTATAATGCACAACAAGTCTGCTTTACATTTTTGTCTAAATTAAGCATTGCATCATTAAATCACTGCTCTGCCAAATCAGTTGTTAACATGCAACATTCATAGATCCTGCGACATATTTTCATTTCTTTGAAATGTTAAAATTTCAAGAATAAGTGTCAAAATCCAGCCCTACATCTACTGCATCTTTAATTTTCACAGCCTACATGTTGAATTGTCATATTGTTATTTTGCACAACAAAGATATTCAATATTTACCTGTTTAAACATTAATATCTGGATTGATAACACCACCTAAGGAGAACAGGCTTGAGAAGAGATATTTAGTGAAGTAACCATTTACAAAAATGATGCAAATTTTTCTCCTAGTCTGACTTTGATGTGGTAGTTACACACTTTGACTACAAGTTATTAAATCAATCTGTGATGTATTATATTGCATCATACTGAAAGGAAATAAGAATTGTTCTTGAATCAGATACAATGAATCAAAATAAATCACTGTGAAGACAGCAATTTATACCTCCAGCAAAAAATGTTGTTTGTTAAAAGCTGTCTCAGCAGGCTTTTAATACAGCGCTATAGGAGGAGGGAGAGAAAGTTGGCATGATGCTTATAGATTGTCGTCTGCGAGAAGCAGGACAAAGTGTTTCTTTTTCTCTATAGAGGCTATCTGAAAAAACAAAGAAGCCTGGAAAAATAAGCTGACCACATTTTTTAGGCTTTCTATGTAGCCCACACAGCCGTTACATTTTGTCAGCGCTGACCTTTAAGCAGCATGTGTTTTGATATTAAATGGATGATAAATGTTTTTGGTGCCATTGGAGTTGCTTTTGTGCCAACTTTAAATGCTGCCATACAAGATAAATAATGTGACAGAAAATATGTTGTGTGAAGGATGGTGACTGAGATAGCTCCTTAGACTACCAACTAATGATACAATTACAAACTGCTTCTAAAGAGGAATTTTAATTCAGCCCTGTCTGCTGTGACAGGTGGCACGTGTCAGCATTTGTCTAATTTGCCACAGCACATGCAGGCTCCACACAGTGCTGTTTCCACAGCAGCCCGGGGACAAGCTACTCACATTGTGACAATGTGAATGTGTGTGTCTGTGTGTTCACCACAGCAGGGCAAATGACACTTCTCTGCAATAAGCACACCTTCTACACAGAGTCCCAGTAATACACTGTTTGATTGGCATGAGACAAATGGACAAAAATTTGGCTTTTGTGCTGCAAACCTGTGCAACTCAGTCTGCTTTTCTAACTGTTGTACAGGAGTCCATCAGTATACCAATGCTTAGGCAATCAATAAAACAAAAGTACAGTGTTGCATCATGTAGCTGAGATTTAAAACTAAAACTATTGTGGTAAGCAAAGCAGTTCATCTCAGTCTCATCCTCCAGCTCTTTGTAGACGATCCTCAGGCATTCCCAAATCAGGTGGGCTATGTAGTCTGGGAATGCTGAGACCTCCTGGCGTGAAGGTAACCAGGAGGCATCATGATCAGATGCCCAAACATTAAACACTGTCTCCTTTCAGCATCAATGAGCAGTGGTTCTACTCAAAACTCCTTTAACAAGTCCAAACAATTTATTTGTATCCGCGATCTTGCTTTTATGAGCACTACTAAAACCACATGACCGTAGGTAATAAATTAAGTCTGCATCACTGCAGACTCTGCCTGTGAAATTCATTCACCCCATCTTACTCTTACTTGGAGTATAACTTGTTTGCAACCCAAAGAGAGCAGTCCACCATTTTTAAGCAGGGAGCAACAGTCCAGAAATGAAGAGATGTTGATTCTTATCTCAAGTTTATGAAATGAAAGTGTGAGAATATGGAATGAAACATATTCACTATAACCTGAGGATGACGACATACGGGCACTATATTCTGCTTGAGATATGTTATTGAAATCATCAATACTTCGGCCAGGGCATGGATGCAGTAGTTCAGATAATGAGCCAAACTCAACTAAAGGACCCTGGTGTCCAGTAGGGATTTGGAGGATTATTTATCCTTTTTTTGTCTGAAACTGTGCATCAGGTTAATTAACCAAATAAAATCTAACTATTATATTTCTTTATATGTTGGATCAAATTGCACATAATTATTTAAAGTGTGTCAACAAAGTAATAGCAGACTCCTCATTATCCAAAGTTCTGGCTTATAGAGCCACACAATGAAAAGAAGTCACCAAGGTTCTGGCACCTAAAGTGAATGTACTAATGATGAATACATTTTTTTAAATTTAGTATAATGATATCTCCTCCATTTAGCTCCTTCCGGCTTCAGTAATTGCTTCTTTAGAATCATTATTTTTTCATTGAATGTGATTTACTTGAGTGTCAACTGAAAGACTGTCCCTGGCGCACCATGACATCAACACAAAACAGTCTGGGCCATAAATGAAGTTGCCTTACCATGTCCTTGATGCTGTCTCCCTGGGCTTTGTCACATGGTGTAAAATCTGAGGTGTGAATTCTGCAGGTCCCTAGAGGACAACACTGCATAACGATGACATCAGACCATAAACTCTTAGAGCACACAAAGAGATCCAAACACTCAAACCAACACACATAAACAGTTAAATATTTCCTGGTCTGTTAGCTTTATGAGCCAGTGTGTGTCAGCACTGTTCAGCTTTATGTCAGCGGCAAAATAATGATTAGAAGTAAAAAAGGGGAATGGATTCATGAACAATAGCCACAGAGGAGGTGTGTAAAGCCCAATGCCATGTACAACTTTATGTATGCAATGTGGGCACAGTTTCAACTGTGTGGGCTGTACAATAGTATCGACATTTTAAAGAAAAAACTGTGAAAGTGTTTCTGAATCAGAATACACAGGCAACCTTCAACAGATCAGTGTTAGAAACTGTGAGGGCTTTGAGATAAAGGTGGCACCTTTACACAACAATATACATGTACATTTCATTCGGTAGATGCTTTTGTCCAAGGTCCACTCAAGATTGATTGGAACACGAGCTACAGTATATGCCATCCAACTGAAACACCACTTTGAAATGGCCATTAGACACAAGTGAATACTGTATTTGATCAACCTCAACATGTTAGCAGCTGCTACATACAGACAGGAGAGGTAACCCTCCTTTACCTTATTATATTCCAAACCTACATAGTATGAATATAAACTTCATTTCTCTCTTAATATGTTCAGAGTGTACTCATCAGTCTGATCTCTGTCTGTGTTCCAAACTTGGAATCCAGTGGTTTATTTGTTGACTCTGACATTTGACTCTTCTCTCCACAGGTCTTCCTGGCCCTGCTTTTGTTATTTCCTGTGAATTTGCCTGACCAATGGAATCATCTGCTTGTACAATGTAGTGTGATATACAGTTCATCTGCAGTACAAACTGTTTATTTGTTTACTTCTGTCTGCTTTTCCCCCCATGTAACAAGCAAACATTCGAGCCATGTCCTTTATGTTTATGCTGTTGTTATTTTTGCCAAATAGAAAAACATGTGCAGCTTGTTCCTCAGTATGAAGAAAGAGCTCCAACATGTCATTATAAGAGCTTTAGACTACGTAGCTACTGATCCCACATTTCACTCACACATTCAAATCAAAGAACAGTCCTTTGTGAAGCTGAAAATATTACCCAATTCACATTTAGAAAAAGACATGCCGACAATTGTTTGAGTTTTATTAATCTTATGGCTGTAAGAGTTAAAACAACAGGGCCATGGTCAAAAGTAGCAACAGCAAAAGCAGTGGGAGGTAGTGTGAGAGAGACACAAGAATGGAAAAGGGGGGGCGAGGGGGAGAGAAAAAGGGGTAGTAGGGGATATTAACAACTGTGACAGCTGTGTGGATACGGCGAGCTGAGCCATAACAGGGAAGTTCCAGGGCAGGAATGCAGAACAGATCAGTCAAACAGTGGCTTGCACTTAGGTCCGACATGGCAGGCAGGGCCGGGACACAACGCACAACAGCTGCCTAATCCCAAACTTCTGCCTTGATACCCCCCTTCCCTCTTTGAAAAGCACAACCTGACTTCTTAAAAAACACTTCCTATTCAGTTTATATTCACATGTGCTTTTTCCTCTCTGTGCCTGTCACTTTCTCCGGCAAGAAATGCCACGCTACTTGTCAGCCTCAGGCACAAGTCACATCACAGCTTCATCCTTTAACTGACAATGTAATGCACCCAAAGAGACACCCAATCACAAAGTCACTGTTTTACTGACGAAAAGAAAAGAAAAGTTACTAAACTACAAGGAGAAAGTACACAAGAGGGAAGGAATACAGAACCACTAGTTTTCCCTCCTCTGCACAGATGTCAAGAGCTCACCAAATACCAAGGGCTTTTACCTGCTACAGAGTTTGGTCTTGGCATCATGAGGGAGGAAGATGTCTGCAGTGGGTATGGATGTGGTCCCTCAGGTGTGTGACTTGATGGTTGCGGTGGTCCTAGTGCCCCTGCTGAAGTGTTGGACTGCTGCTGTTGCTGCTGATCTGTCCTGGATGGGGTGTCGGCTGGTGTGGCAGTGGCACTGTTGGAGTCTTCTTCTGCCACGGGAGAGCAGGTGTCAGCCCGCACGCTCTGTGCCAGGCCATGGCGCCCGCTGCCTCTCAGGCTGCCATCCTTACTCCACTCCAGACTGGAGCCGCTGCGGTCATCATTCTCTGAGGAACTGGTGATGGTGGCTGAAATTAGGCAAAGAAAAAAGAGAATTAAAATCATGTGAGCGAGGTAAGATGAGGGAAAGAAGCAAGAAATGTGAGAGTTAAGTATATTATCGGTCAGATGCTGAGCTATAATGAAACTTTCCGCTTTGAAAAACTCCCTACCTTTCTTCATTGTGCTGAGAAACACTGTTCCCCGCCTGATTTTATATTTGTACTGACAGTCTATGAAATGGGTTTACATTTCCTCAGTCTAGACCCTTCTAATGTCTTATTTTTTCTATCATGCAATGTCAACAATGACTCAATGCTGTAGTATAAAACAAAAAATTCACTTATACATAAATACACAAGATTAAAAAATAGAGTGAATGCATTTTTTTTAGTTCACACAGGTGTTTTGCTTACATGAGAACAAATCCCTTAATCCTCCCCTGAGGCTGACCCAGCCCTCTAACGCGATCCTAAAATATGAGCGGAGGGCCAAAGCTACACAATGACAAGCAGCTGGATACAGAAACATCAGTGCAGTCAGAGGATTGGAAATGACTAGCCAGCTGGCTGTGTTTGCATCACACACTGCTAATCTGAATTTCATAATGCTGCAGCATGTTGCATCATCACTAATATTAATAAATCAAACACATCATGGATCTTGTGACTCCTGTGCTGTTTACCTGAGCAAATATTAAGTCATTCATGATAGCAGTCACATCTAGCTCTGCTATGAGCATGTCAACAGGAGTCATTACAGTCTAGAAGCGGTTTCTGTGATTGCTTACTTGGTTGAGCTATAGCCCCTGGAAAAGAAATACATTACTATTTACTTTAAAATATACTGAGCTTGTCATTTTGCCAGGGTGAGCTGGTTTTGGTCATTTCTATGAGTCTGATACAGCTTCTCCTTCAGGTACATCATCGGAAACACCTCTTGGAGCAGATTTGTAAATGCTAAGGCAGTGCAAAGTCTCCCAATTCCACCATGGAATTCTAAATTAGTGCGCTTTTGAAATCAAATTTCAAAGAACAGGGAATATTAATCACAGGCAGGAATCTGACTTGTAGACACAACATACCTTTGTTCCTTTCCATAGCTGCACAGTCTTATCAAGGGGAGTATATGGGATGTTGTAGACTACTGTCACATTGTGTCATTGTTTAACAACAGGCATTTTGATGTATGTAATGAAGCTTTACACTGGAATGGATAGATGGACTGCAACACATGGTATAGGACTGCATGCCTCATCTTGGGCGGCAGCCAAAATGCTCAATGTTGGAATACTCCATCTCAGCTTCCATAAAATTTTAATCAGCAAGATATGATATTGTTCTAGGGGACAGAATGACTTACTCATGGTAATCAGTTATTTTTACAGTGTAAACTCTTCAATATTGAAAATCTAAATTGTTGTGTTGTCTGGCTTTGGCATGAATTGGTTTCTACTACAGAACAATCCTGTCAGTCTGTCGCCTAAATAAGCAGCACATTTTCTATTCTAGTTAGTTCATACAAGAATAAGGAATAGGTTAAACCTTATTCTCGGCTTGTGTCCCAAATCTAGAAGAGACTTGAGAAACAATCAAGGTTCAACTGAAGATAATTGCAGGATCATACAGAGTTACAATTTGCTATTGATTGCTCACTAAATATAACCAAAAACCATTTTCAAAATGAATTTGTGTGTAGTCATTAGAAGCTTTGTGTGTAGAAATGGCAGACAGATTAATACATCAATAGACTACGTCATCTTCTTGTCAGCTTGTGTAAATCCCCAGATGTCTTACATGCCTATTACTAGAGATACAGTACGTCAAACGGTGGCAACTGTCACCTCAATGCTCTTTCATGCCGGAAAAGCTCTCTATAAGCTCAATAACTGACACATGGTAGAGGCTGAATACAATCTGACACAAATGATATTCAGTCCCACAAAAAAATGCAGCAGTTTCAACAAAATGATGAATGACTGACAGCATGCAGATGGGACTTTTTGGTCTAAATCATAAAGTGCAGATGGTAATAGTTCTGACATAACAAATTGGAAACAGGAGAGTGTCATGGGAAATACTGTAAAATGTGATAATAAGCGATGCTGAGGAGGTGATAGTCTAACCTCATGTGCACTGTGTTGGATGTGCACATGTGTTGTACTGTGTAGGATAAATGCCAAAAAAGATTACCGAGAGGTCAGCAGAGCCTTTTTTCATTACTTTCTTATCAAACCCAGCAACTGATGGGGCCACTGGTAAGCTGGCAGTGGTAAAAGAGAAGCTGGCAGGAGATTTTCATCATTGCTAAGAGGCTGGCTACTAACGCTCCTAACTAAGCTACTGATTCACAGAGACTGCTTTCCCATTGGATCTGCAGCTGACTTGGCTCATTGCTGGCATTCCTTGCGTGGTTACTGACTATTTTGGCAAAAGCACCACAGGTGGTGATGCTAGATATTTGACAGACAGAGTAGAGTTATGCAAGCTGAGAATATGACATCTTTTGAATGGTTTAGTTCTACATCAGTCCATGCTATTTAAGTCAATTGCTTCAAATAGAAATGTAACAGTAAAATATAAACAAACAAAAGTGAATCAGACACCACCATTTTCTATCTCTGGCCTACCGGTGGTTAAATTAGCAGCTAGCTTGAATAAAGACATGGGTTCAACCTGTCTTACAACTCTTGTGGCCCTGGTCATGCATCATCCAAGTTGAAGGATATGAAAGACTGTTATCTTTTACCTATGATCCCACTGTCTTTGCTCTCAAGTGTGGAGCTTGGGCTAGTGATGGTCCCACAAGGGCTGGAGCGGCTTAGAGGGGGGCGGCTTGTTGTGCTGTTGAGTGTGGAACATGGGCTGTCAGTGCTGGGAGACGCCGTACTGCTGGTCAGTGTAGAGCAGGGGCTGATACCCTGGCTTGTCACAGAGCACTGGGGAGAAAGGGAAATTGAGAAAAGGGTTGAGGAATGGAGGAATGTGCTCTACTAATCAGATGTGTCAATGAAATATGAGGTCAATTCAATATAAACCGAATCTATTTAGCAACATTGGCAGCATGTTCACATTTTTTCAGCATGAGCAGCAATAAAAACAACAAAAATATCCTTTCAACCATATTTGGACAGTGAATTGAAAAATTGTAAAGAATGATGCGATCCATGTTCATTGCCTGTTTGACCTGGATCATGTGAAGGTGATGCAAAAAAAAAAAAAAATCCTTCACAAATAAACAAATCTTTCACATGTAAGCATGACACACAAGCTGAAGGGCTCAGTAAATGAAGCAAGGCTCAAAAATTACACACTCATATGTCTGGAAGAACCAAAAATAAGCCTGAGGAGAATTTCACAAGGGAAGAAGTCTCTACTTTGTTATGTTACAATAGGTACCTTTCTCGTGTCATCAAGCCTGTGTGACAACAAAACAGCAGCTGCATCTTTGTTTAAGCTGACTGACAACCATAAAAATCTGAATTAAGCTGGTTTGTCCTGTTTCCCCATCTTCCCTCAACTGTATTCTGATTCTACACTTTACTGTAGCTCAGGAAGGTTATTCTTGTCTTGAAGAACCGACGGCTTCAAACTATTCCACACCACAGAGATTAAGTCTGGTTATCACACATTACATTTGGAACCAACACCCTCCCCTCATCCTGCTTCATTCACAATAAATGCAGAGGTAGTAGTGGATGGTAGGCAAAGCACTAACTTTACAGAACAAAACACAAACAAACATGTCCATAATCTAATGCAGTTCCATGATTCATGGTTCAATGATCCAGTGTCTCTGAGAATTTGAGGTCTTGCTAACACAAGAACTAACCCATCAATTTTCTGTTACTACTACTGTTACAAGCTCAGCTCAAATTACATCAACCCCAACATACCAACTTCGCCTGCGATACTTTCACTCACAGTTATTTTCTGAAGCAGCACTCACTAAAGGGCTGTGTACACAAACACACTCCAAACCACCATCTCTAACCTCTTTTGTATTTTACATATTGTCCGAAAATCTTTTGAAGAACAAACCTAAACAATATCTCAGAATATGCAGAAAATTGCATTCAATTGCATTTAAAATCTCGTGCAAAATCCCTCAGTTATGTCAATAATAATTGCAGACATCTAATACCATTACATTACAGTATGACATTCCTGATTGTATATATAATAATAATTAAGCGATGCAGAAGGTTGTTATGTTTAAGGAGAGTAGAAATGTAATGGCAGTCAGTGAAATGTGTATTCTCTTGCTTTGTTTGCCTTGCAAGGATATCAACATGGCTGCACAAAAGAACAAGAGTCACTGGTGCTTCGCCAAATTGAGACAGAAATGCGAGTGACCTCTTGTTCAAGATCTACTGATTATGGTTGTTTAAAGGTCTACATGTTTGTACAATGGCAGGCTGAGAGAATACCAACGGCAGAATAGATAGGGATAGGGAATAGGGATGCTGTGTGGCTGGCAGCATGATTATCAACCTGTGGAATGCTGATGGTAACTAGTTTGTAGTGCTGCCTCCAATTTCTGATGTCTGCAACCGTGCCTGGCATTACCTTTCCTAACACTTCCTATTTCGAAGTCCCACCTGTTATTTGTGACAGTGTGCCAGTAGTTTTTGCCCGGCAACTTCCAGCCTGAGGCTGCAGCCATCTGACATACCGTACACACAGCGAGAGCCAAACAGCTTACTAACATTTAATAATTCACTGTGAGGTAGAGCTAAAAACAACATGCTGAGTTAAAGACATGTTGTAAAACAGCAGTATGAGGAAAAGGGAATTGCTGGCAGATGACAATAATGTGCTTCTCCCCTATCTCAAAACACACACCTACACACACACATAACACACACATGTAAACAAATACAAAGTAAAAAACCCATTATCATCTCATACTGCCCATTTACTCCTCTGACATCTAATGAACATGTTTTATACAATACTGTATGCCTCTTTCATGTTCCCAAAAATTGCTGGAACAGTGTCAAAACGTGTCCGAGACACGAGATGAATGAGGGAAGTGTAGCGTGCTGGGCTCTGCTCTGCTCCTCACACAGCTCCAGCTTAATTAGTAGAGCCAAACAAATTGAGGCTCAGACCTAACATAACTCTATTTCTGGACCCAGGCTTAGACACTCTTGTTACATACTCAAGAGCCCCTGGAATAGCACTCAAGTTACTGGGAGACAAACACACACACACACACACACACACACACACACACACACACACACACACACACACACATCAAAGCTTGCACTGAAATAAAACCGCATGCAGCCAATTTTAAATATGGACTTATCCTCTTTCAAACATCTTTAACATCAGAAACAGTTGGACAGTTACCGTTGTTTGTTGTTCCCAAAACAAAAGCCCAGGAATATCACTTAAATCCCCATCCAAAGATTATGCACAGGTGGGGAAAAAATGAATCAAACTGCAAAAAAAAAAAAAAAAAAAATCCATTCCTCTGTTACACTGTCACAACTCCTCCTCTTCTCATCCTTTCCCTCTCTCCTCTATCTCTCTATCTGTGTGCTGCAGCAGCGGCAGCAGCTGCTGTTGGAGGAGAGAGGGAGTGGGAGGGGTGGGAGAAAATGAAATACCTTCTTTTCATTCTTGTCGTCCATAGGTATGCCTGCCGAACCCGGGATCCCTTCTCCCAGTAAGAAGCCCAGCCTTGTCATCAGTTCCTGAGTGGCAGGGGAGGAGGAGCTTGGCTGTTTCTCTGCTTGCAGTTCTAGAGAAGAGGGAGCGAGAGGGAGAGAAATGCTCAATGTTAGCGGGTAAATTCCCTCTCTACACTGGATGGCCCACACAGGGCCACTCTGCCCGCCCTGCCCTCCTGAGCTCTGCTCTGAAATGCTTTGCTGCACTCTCCAGCTGCTGCTGATGTGGTGCAGACCCGGAGAAGGGGGAGGAAAGAAGAGCGAGGGAGTGAGAGAGAGAGAAAGGGAGAGAGGGAGTGTGGTGGCGGCTCTGGCTTGTGAGTCTGTCTGTGTGTGTGTGTGTGTGTGTGTGTGTGTGTGTGTGTGTGTGTGTTCTAAAAGAGACTGAATACTGTCTGAATAATGTCTAGCATTGTTAAAAAAGTAGTGACGGCGCGCACGTTTGTGTGTGTGTGTGTGCCCGAGCAAGTGTGTGCTGCAACATGCCTCGAGTGCCAATTCCAGGGCTTTCTGGTTGTTTACAGCTCTCACTCATAAAGGCTCTGAATATCAATGAGTGGACATAGGCTTTCTCCAACACAGCTTACACAGTCAGTGGTCTTTATACTTCTTTAAATTGTAATTTGAAGATCGTGTTGCCATCAGCAAGGCAGGGACCATTTGCAATCTATTTTCTGTTCATACCCATTGCCTGTTGGCTTTAACTAAAAAACAAAAAATAAAAAAGAACTCATTGAAAACACATAAGAAACTTTGTGTATCTTTGTGGCAATTGAATTAAAGTAGAGTCACAGCATTCCCTGAGAGAGCGAGAGAAGCAGGCAGTCTGATGGAGAGACAGCGAGGCGAACTTCCAAGGCACAAAAGCTTATTATACAGCTCTCTGTCAGCACCTTTTCCCCCTCTCTCCTTCATTTGCTCCTTTATCCTCCTTCTTCCACAGTTATTAATAATGCTGCCAGTAAATCTGATTAAATAAAAACACATAAAGTACAGTATACTGCCAAGCCCCAGCGTAGTATATAGACACAAATACATTACAATAATTGCTATCCATTTACCCAAAAGGTCAGCTAATTCTCCAACTCGTTAAAAAGGTTGGGTTTAATGTAGAGGTCAAAACTTGAGGCGAGTGGGAACTGTTTAACGAGTGAAATGTGGTGGTGTAAAACAGTTCAAAGGTAGCCTACCCTTTAGAGGAAGCATCTAAAAAGCTGCCACAACTGACAAACTCAGCCTTCTTTTTTTTGCTCTTTTTGCAATTTCTTTCTTTCACAGAGGAAAGAGTCAGACTTTACAGAAATGAATGTATTATCATAAAAATGGATTTCTTCTATCTATATCTGCCAAAGATTACTTCCAGTACAAGCACTAGGGGACACTTGTAGTCCCGTAATCTGAAAGTCTTGTTGTACCTCATTTTGTGAAAATGTCACCATAGCATCTTCAGCAACTCCCATTATGTGATAGGCCCGTAATAGCATATTACCTACATAGAGAGTTCAATCAACCTCATTCAGCCACAAGTGGTTTTATCAGGTGCAATATTTCACATAACATAAAAATTTAATTCACATGCTTAAAAAGCCTTTTGGTTTTGCTGATAACTCATCTTTAAAACAAGGATTGTCTCAGTTAGACCTTTTCATACTGGAGTTAAGAGAGCTGCCAAACGTTGTTCAGTTCCTATTTATATGTAAATAATTGTATTTTTCTTTTCATGGCCATGTGTGATGTAATCTGAACATCAGGGTCATAAGATCTGATCATCTGACCTACAGTAACAGTACGGTCTATTTATGATTGGCATCTTTGGATGAAGCTATAACTCAGTAGAAGAAATTCCACTCAGCTAAGTTGAAGTATGAATGCAAAGTGTGGCTGTAAAGCAAAAACAATTGGTCTGTTTTTGTTTTTTTTGTTTCATGTAACATAAACCTTAACAGTGATGTAGATTTATAGAATGTTAAGGGGAAGGGCTATTAGGATCAAAGCCAAAATTGACCTTAATGCTGACACAAAAATATTATATATATATAATAATACACCACAGAGATCCTTTGTAAAATCACAAATAGCTAATTATAAAAAGGAAGACATGTATTCCTTTGCTGTCTTGGTAAGGGGTAATGCTCTCTTAACACTCCATAGGGAGTCTGTCTCTGTAGCATTGCTCTCAGTGCTGCCATTGGGCCGTCAAGTTATATTGCAACAATAATGAAAGGATATTAGAGGAGGTCCATGTTCTTATGAGGACAGCATAAATTTAGTCACCAATAGCAGGACTGACAGCAATATTACAGAGCTGTACTCCCAACAGGAAGAAAGTCATAATATCCCACTGTGGATTTTACTACGCCCAATTCAGTACAAGGATCTCACTGGCACATCATATTTTAAGTTGTACATTTGTTATAATACACAACACAAATCATCTCTCTTGGCTCTGTTGTAACAAGAAGTTCTACCTTTACACTACAAGCTCTTATTTTCAGGATTCACCTAAGGCTTTTACGAAGTGTTGGTTAGCCAACATCACATGCATGCTGAGACAATCCCTAAATGAAAGAGGCCTATTGTCACACGCAAGGTCAATCCTGTTGCTGCTGTGTCATCAACACAATCAGGGAGCAAATAGTCCACCCTAAAACTCTGCAGTGAGGGCACGTAGTTTGCCATGGTTGGTAAATGGAGCTTTAACAGTACTTGGCTGTTGTATGTAACAACAGAAACACTTAATGGAAAGAGTCCCCTACATCTAGTGCAGATGCTCAGTGTCTTGCTTAAGGACATCAAACCATCAATCCTGCAATTAATGGACAACCTCACTATCCCATCTGAGCCACTAACTACAGTCATCTACACTCCTATCACTGAAAATGAATATGTTTTTAGACATAGAAAGCGCAGCTATTCAAGCAGACTGCACAGGTGGTGAGGCTTCTGTACAAAACAGATTTAGCCATTACAGTTTGGCACATGTTGGTTATGTGCCAATGAACAAAATGTGTTAGACAAGATACTTGTAAGTAATTCCAGACAAGAACATAGATCTAAGTAGATACTCTGCATAACATGTACCTTAACCCTTTGACCTGTCTACCTACTCTGCTGCCAGTGTTTTGCATTGCCTCTAGGCTATTTGCACCACCTCTTAGAAAAGCATTTGCTTTTAATTTTGAGAAACTGAAATATTCTATAGGCGGGAGAAGACAGCAATAATCAAATAGGCCTAAGATTTTCAGGCTGAATAAATTGACTATTACACAAGTGTAAATAGCATCATCTTTATTTCAAATATTGTGCAGTAAAACAAGACCTTATATTGAAAAGAAGTTCTTTATAAGGACGCTCAATCCGCTCACATAAATGCCTAAAACACCTAGCAGAACGGACTTGGCAGAAATTGAATATAATATTCAGAAGTATATTGTTAGTTGGTGAATAATCCCATGAAAATAATAATAGTTGTGTTTTTATTATCTTAGAATGAGCCCTTTACATTTACACAAGAAGCAGGTCCTCTTCCACAGAGGCCGCCATGTTGCACCATCATGTTCCTACAGTAGCCCAGAATGGACAAACCAAACACTAGCTCTACAGAGGGACTTTTGCAGTCATCGTATATTCTCCAACTCGCTTGGAGGGGGAGAGTGATGGGACGTGTATTCATTTGGTTGAAATCTGCAACTTCAATCCAATCCACTTTATTTATATAGCACAATTTTAACAAACACAAGGTTTCTAAAGTGCTGCACAAAAAGATAAAACTGAATAAATAGATAACATAATAGAAGTCTGAATGCCAGTCAGAATTTTCAGCTGCCATTTATTCTTCTATAGACACTACAAGTATTTATACACATTAGTTAGATCTCTACATAGTAATGAATGGTACTTATAATTTTTTTTAGTTTTGCTTTATTTTCATTCATAGAGGCTACTCGAAACAACCTCACTCTATCTGTTGGCCAGTCTCATCTGTTGTTGGTCAAGTGTGTTGCTTTCAGGGCATCTCAGCTGTGCTACTGAGAGAGAGGAAGCACTGCTCATTATTTTCCCTGCCAGATTTCTCCAACCTGTTTGTGGGTCAAATCAGCTACATTTCAGTGATGAGCTTTTCAAACCGTAGGGCCACTACTGCCCCTAAACTGATGGCATCTAAAGCTTTATTGGGTAATGCTGCTAATGTAACATATGTTGCTGTTGGTGTTTATCGAGGCTCACCACAATTATTGATAGTAAAAGTCTGCCAATGTACTGTAAGTACCACTCTATTTAAAAGTTATGTATACGAGTAAGTGGTATGGTTATTATTGTTTTATATTGTTTTATGTATTATTGTTTATTATTTTTTAGCTCCGTATTTGTGTGTGTGATTGCTGACAGCATACTTTCTGGTTGGAGGTGAACCAAATGCAGCTGCAACATTACACTAAAAGACAACTAGACATTTTATTACAGTGGAGTGTTATCATGGTTCATAACATGTCACTGAAAAAGTACTACAGACCTATCACAAGTAAGCACTTGTGCAGACAATGGCATCAGTGAGTCTTTGATAAGAACCCTTTCACTGAGAGAGAAACTAATAACCTATTAGGAGCCTGCAAGCTTAAATAAATGGACTGTTGACCTATAGACACATTTCTAACAAACTGTAGACTACCTCCATTCAAGTGATTTGTGAGTAAATGGGCTGGGAAATAGGTTGACAATTATAACCTACTTCCTGCAATTTTGTGGTGGATAAAATGCCATCCAGAAAAAATGAGAAGTTGAAGGAGCATCATTGCTCTCATGTCTCTTACAACAACTCTCATCTCGATTAACACAGTTTATTAATTGGTCCTGTCCAAATAGACTTCACACAACTTTGCTGGTCGTAATATACTACTAAAAGATTTTAGAAACGTTGCTCTTCTACCACTGCTCTTCAATAATATTTGTGAGAGCAAGGACAGCAAGACATCATAATATAATTGACAATATTTAAGGTTCTTAGGTGGACATGATAAAACTGTGGCAGTAGGGAAACAACAAATTTTAAGTATACATAAGGTAATAACTTAATGTATATGGATGAAAGGAAGTTATAAAGCAAAATGGCTGCCCAACACTTTATCCTTGGATGAAAATGAGCTCCTTCTGCTATGTATCTGATGAGTCCTCAATACCCTGAAGTAATGAAAAAAAACAAGGATGTGACAGGAACCACTTTGTTATTCCAGTAAGTGTACAGAAAATGGAGGCAAAAACAAAACAACATCGTTATCTGCTGCCTGAGGAAGTTTATGAGCAGGTGTGAAATAGCAGCCTTGTGGTGCAGTGATAGAAGAATGAAGAAGGAAGAAGGAGGAGGAGCAGTCTGTTCACGGGGAACACCGTGAACAGACTGGCTCCACAGAGCTGTCTCGGCTCTCTCCCTGCCGAGAAAACAATCCAGCCGGTGCTCATTAGCAGCTGGAGTTTCATTACCACAACAGTGGAGCCTGTTTAATGAACCTTCGATGAGAACATGCATCCTGCTTCCCCATTTGAGTTCAGAGGTACGAGGTGACGTGCCCTCCGAAGCACGCTGAGTGCAGTTATTGCACATTATAATGTTAGAACAACAAATGTCCTTTACTGCATGCACATATGGTGTATCCAATGAGACATTACAGCATATTAAGGTGAGACTGTTGATAATACAGTATCTCCAAGTAAAATGAGCTGTTATTATTGTTGTTTTAATGGTAGATATAGATTTTATTTATCACAACAGAGCTTTTTCATGCAGAAAGTTCACCCTTTAGGCCACAGTGGCTGTGCTACAAGGATCCTCCAAAGACGAGCAGCAAAAGATGAATGAAACCTTATCATTAAATAAGGAAAATAAGACAATAAATAAGACAAACAAGACACAAACTTTCAGCCAGTTGTTTAAAAGAAGAAATCAGCAATGAATCCGATATGGCATAGAGAGGAATAGATCTAATATTCTATAATGACAAAAAACAAACTACAGCCACATTCATCCCTGCTGCCTCAAAGTTCCTGCTTTCCTATATGGAGGTGGTGAAGAAAGCTTCCTAAATATCATTGCAAGTTCTGTGAAATGTTAACAATGGGTCTTGATCACACAATTGTGCTGAGTACCAAATGCAGCCAGTTTGTACAGACGCTTTATGTGTAACTGACCCACTAGGTTCATTCTTCAATGAAAAGAAATCTACCTGACATCCCTCTGTCTTGCTTTCTCAATACAGAATCACACCAAGACAATATGAATAATCTCACGTTGTCTGTACTATCTGATGAATGACCAATTTAAGGTGTGTGCAAAAAAAGGTCACCGGTGACACCACTGTTTCCAACAGTACATTTGCAAAAACATTCCTTGCATGCAGTCTGCCAGATTTCAGCTGTGGCTGTAAGATCCTCCATCAGATTACATCTAGAAGTAAGGAAATAAGGAAAAAGATCAGACCATATTAACCAAATTCACACATGGCTTCAAACCCATGAGGGGGACAAGAGAGAGACGTGATGGCAAGGGAGGACGGGACCTGAGGTTGAGTCTTGATTGACAGAGACAGAGCTCTGAGACCACAGCTGAAACAATTTTCACTGCCCGACTGTTGACCGCCTGTTGCAAATGCACTCATGCACACAAACATGCACATACCTAAACAAACATAAATGTGCTTGCAGACACATGAGCTAAAATAAAGAAAACACGCTGCATTTACACACATGCAAAAGAAACTCTACCCTTCCTCAAAGACAGAACTATGAGAAACAACTCTACTGTAGGGCAAACCCACGTTTCCTTTTTTTAGCCTACTGCACATCCTGCATGCCCACAACACAGAGACTGGAAAGCTATCCAACCTAAAAGTAAACTCCACATGTTGCTGAAATTGTGTCCATGCTTGGCCAAAATGACACACACACACAGACACACACAGACACACACAGACACAGACACACACACACACACACACACACACAAAGCCCCTTTACATCTCTGAAAAAATTCACTTGATTCGGGGCCTAAATGTCACACAGTTCTCATTCTGCAAACTCCCAATGAATTTTTCCAACTTAGTTTCTTCCGGCGCCGTATCGCACATGCTGACGCTGTCCTTGTTACAAAAGCTGCAATGTCAAACAACCCTTTCATCCTGTCTCAGCAATTCGGGGGGAAAAAAAGCCGGCATTGTTTACCCTCTCTGAAGTAGGTGACTACATAGGCTGAAAGATGCTCTCTTTATTGGTAAAGGAGAACACTGGAGACATCCTTGTCACATGCAATCCGTGGTGCACCATGAATATAAGAGTATCAAGTTGCTGTAGTAGTCCTAAGTCGCTGGAAAAATACAAATCCTGTAGGTGTAAATGAGTTCACATGGGAGGGTAAAAGGAAAAGGCAGAGCATGTGTAGTTGTGCTCAAAAGCCTGTCAGCTGTGCATGGGGCCTCATCTGACTACAGCTGAGTTATCACAGTTGGCCATCATTGTTCGTTGGCCAGGTTTTACACAGCTCCTAACTGTGCATAATTAGTTGAAAAACTTGACCCGTTCCTGTCATTTCTCAGCAGTAAACTTCTTTAACCTGTTAAGTACAGCTAAGAGAAGACAGAGGGAGATAGTTTAATTATTTTATGATTATTACATTTAATAAATAACTGTATAAGAAAGCAGTAAATGCCACAAGTAAGTAGCTATCTGATCTTGAAGGCGTATTGTTTATTTCTTCACTGTGAGAGCTGAGTCAATATTTGAGAACATGTAAAAGTCATTCCCAAACTTACAAAACAGTAAAATTCCCCTGAGATGTTCAAGGAGAGACTGCTGTTATGAACTATAAAAATGAGCTATATCAAAGCTGGGTACTGTTCCAGAGAGTGAGATGTAATTTCTTAGTTGTCATCAATTGACCAGTTTGGAATATGTCTCACTATCATTGATTGGGAGCTGACTAAAAGAATGCCGTTCAATTTTTTGTCTTAGCTTGATTTAAAAAAAAATGTACTCTCTATGATTGAGATTGAAGCAGTTGGATGTCTTTCTCTATTTTGTGGCAGCAAATGGATTCTCTGGAGGCTTGGTCAATAGATCTATCACATACTTGCGAGATAGTTAGGCCTGCTATAATGCCTGAAGAGTAATTTTAGACTGGCACAAAATTAGAAAAGAGGCAGTTCTGAGTACACAGGGTTAAAGCAACCACAACAAGGGCCACAACTGTTTTTTTTTTAAAATCACCTCGGGTATTACCTTTCTTTACTCTGTGTTGAGAAGCCAAGGAGAGAGAGGTGGGAAAGCTTTGGAAACACAGCACAGGTGTGTGTGTGTGTGGGGAGTGGGGATGTGTATATTTATGTGCAAGTGCTTCAAGGAGGATCTCAGGTCTGCAGAGGTGGGCACTGCATGGGGAATAGTAAAAAGGTGTTGAGGTATGGTGAGAAGGGGGAATGCTTTCTGTTAGTGCCAGATTTATACTTAAAAATATAGTATTTTACCATGACTTATCAAACTGCACATAGATTCTCTCCATAATTAAATTTCTGCTCCAACAATTCAAACCAGCTCTCTCAAATCTTTTTTTCTTCTTCTGAGAACACAACTCATAAAATGAGCTCAAACTGCCCGTTCACCAGCTGTCATGAGATAACATTTATCAGGCGTCCACTATCTGCCGGTAGCCCGCTCAAAGCCCAAACACTGCTGTGTGCCAGCTGAATGTCAGACACACCCTCGTGACTTGGTATGTAACAGTCGACAGTGACTGGGCTGTGCTGGGCTACTACTGTCTGCATATATGAGCCATGCACACTCAGAGGGCTTTAAATGCTGCCTTTTGCTAAAGATAACGCATCATACAACTCCACTTAAACCTATGGGAGGAATTTGAGCCCACCCTGTTCTGTTGGAAATCAAAACAGTTCACTTAGTGGAACACTACCCTCTACATACACAAACACACAACGCTCAACACAGGAGAGAACAGCAATAACACTAAAAAGGCACACCTCCTAAAAATGTGGAAACAGATCAACACGTACGTACATGAGCAACGACTGAAAAATTAAGGCTATTGTTCTCATCACATTTCCGTGAAACAAATCCAGTGCTTCGGTCAGACAATGTGTCCCCACACAGTGGAAAACTGACCCCTTTTTAATCTAAACACACACTTAAAAATAAACACAGCAGTATTGTGTGTTTGTATAAGAGGGTACATGAAGGAACAGGGCTCAAACAAACTGGTATTTACATGGACCACTCATAAAGGAACTGATGCTATCCTTAAATTATGGAGAACTAACCCTGATCCCATGGAAACAGCAATAATAATCAATGACACACAAGAATCACATTCAGCTGCAGTTCACAGTATGAACACAATGTTGTGGATTAAAGCTGACACGTACATATTTCACTCTTCAGCCAGTTTGTTAAAGTCTAACTTTTTCCAGAGTGTACAAAAACACAAGCAGACAAACATGGATAAGAGGCAAAACTCACCTTTGTGGGAGGACTCCTTGTTATCAGCCACCTTCCTCAGCGCTGAAACGATGGCATCAGAAGGAACACGAGGACTCTCCACATATTTGGGCTTCCTGATCGGACCTGCCAGCACAAACCGAAGATACAGAGAATATGAGAGAGAGCGAGAGAGCGAGAGAGAGTGAGAGAGAGCAAGAGAGAGCGAGAGAAAGAGAGAGAGAGCGAGAGAGAAAGAGAGAGCGTCAGACAGAGAGAGGGAGGAGAAGAAATGCAGAAGAGGACAGAATGAGAGAAACAGAGAGAGAGTTCTTGCTGGATTAATGTGTTCCAGATGGGACTAGAGATGAGAGGTGGTGGTGTCTTAGTTGGATAGGCTTGGTTGCACTCTGTAACTAACGTAAACTCTCTCTCACACACACACACTCTCTCTCTCTCTCCCCTCTCTCTTAGACAGCTCCCTGTGCTGATAGCAGTTCTGCTCTGTCTGACAACCCAGAATATTGTCTGCATGGCTGGAGACTCCTAGTAAAACACTGCTAGCCAGCTCTGGGAATGTAAACTACAGCAGGAAACCACAGCAATTAGCCTCTTAGAAACTTTAAAAATGAGCGATCAAACACACACATGCTGGAGATGTGAGAAACAGCAAAACAGATACAAGAGTTTTTTAAATCTCGTTTGGTCTATGAGCCATCCCTTGGAAGTATGCCTTCCTATTGCTGCAAGGATATAGTTGGATAGATTAAAGTCCAGGTGTCCTGGTGCAAGTCAGATGATGTATCTGGGACAGCAGTACGGGGCTTTGAGGACCATCTTTAGCGAGGAGTCAAGGTTAGCTGGCTGCTCTGTTCCCTCTGCTCACACCGTGACAGAATTAGAAAATCCCACAGCTCCGCGCAGAATGCTAGCTCACGGTGCTGAATTTAATGATAAACCATTGCCATACTTATGCCACTAGAGACACAGCTCATTTCACAAAATGTCCATATTTATGTGTGGAAAAGGATTTTCCCTTGTTGTCTACAACACATTCTTTAGAAAAATGTAATCTGCCCTAAAGAGACAACAGTGAGTTTATTTCTTTGAGTGAGGCCTGCTAATCTTTTCTAAGAATGGCAATAGAAGTGTTTACACATGCAGGAAATCCAGGAAAGACACTAGACTAAATACAAAGCCATGAAACAAACATCTCCCGAACAACTAGCTGTGTACTTTCATCTCCTCTACTTCTTGCCAACATTTTCCTGTGTAAAAAGGAAATATACTCCAGTCGAGACTCAGAAGCAGAAATTAAACTGCATAAAATCATTTGAAAAGAGGACGTGACTCTATAATTCATACCCATAAATCCATAGAAAATAGCAAGAGTCTGCCTCCCTTCACTACACTCTCCCATGCTACTTCAGCCTTGACCTTTTGCAACCCAATCCAAACTTCCTCCTCCTCTTCCTCCTCCTCATCCAGACTACTGTTATCAGATGACTGTATGTGTAACCCCAGTCATAACATAAAGATTAGATGTGAGTGTAGAGATAGCCATTTCCTAATACTAATTCCAATACCAGTCACTCCCACCTCACAAAGAATCCTCCGAAATCAGATGGAGCAATTTCTTAAACCACAGCTGCAATCACGGCCAAAGATACTGACAGTGGAAGTGGGGTGAGGGCGTTGAGGGGGTGGGGGAGGGGTCACAACAGCTATGTGAGAGGAAATTATATGCAAGTGTCACTGCAACAAACCAAGCATGAGAGTCAAAGCCAGCTTGATGCACAGTGCCATCTATGGATATGCAACTTGAAATGCATAGTGAGGGACGGGGCTTTAGATACCCTACAAGAGCTGCTGCCTCTGCAAACTGTTCTCTTTCTTATTAGCTGAGGTCAGACAGAAAGCCAGTCAAAAAGCTAGAAGTTGTGGTCGCAGTAGGTAATGTTAGAGTGTGAGCACAAAAAAATCCTTAAAAAAGGTGATGATAGTGATTATAATCTGAAGTTCGGATTTCAGATGTTACAGTATGACTCTGAACCAATTTAAATGTGTAAATAGATGTGATATAAGCCCAATCCAATAAAGTGTCTACGAAAGCAATCCAAGTCAAAGCCAAAGAGTCTGTCCTGAAAACTGACATTCATGTGTGGATGGTCAGGCACAACCTATTACCCAAGAGTCACACGGCTCCAATTAAAGCGGGACTGCACAGACAGAGAGAGCTGTGTGTGAGAGACACACTTAGTTCAGGTAAATATCTTGGACCAAGAGAGCACCATCTAATATGTTCCTTTGACTGTATTCCATCTAAAAACAACAGGGGGCATAGTTTGTATAATCTAAACCATATGCTTAAGTTCAGTTTCAGTTTACAAAAAGTGCCAGGAGGAACACAGGATCCACACATGAAATAACAAACATGTGGCCGGCAATCCCTGGTAATTTTCGGCCACATCTGAGGAGCTGATAATACAGGGAAGAGGCGAAAGGTCCTTCAGCAACACTCTGATGTTTGAGCATCAGCACATGTTAGACAAAGCACAGGGGGGAGTTTCTTTTCCATTCAAAATCTCATCTCCAGATTTAACGGGGTGCCATTACTGTGCCTGTCTGAATGGAAGCACTGACAAATAAGCAATTGCAGCCTATAACAAGCATGAAAAGGTCTGCGGGAATGGAAGTGTCAGGCACATGACCCTTGAAGGACAATGACAGAGAGGGAAATATGAGCGGTGCATGTCATTTTACCTCGGGTACAAAATCCACACAGTAAATCCATTTAAGTGCAGATTAATTGGTCAAATTCTACAGTTGACCATGGAAGAAAATTAAAGTGATAAAAGAACACCACCCAACTCTCAGCTTGGTCACATCTCTGCATCTCAGAGCCAGACGCAACAAATTAAAATGCATTACGTCTCAGTATTCTGAACATTTCCCCTGGCAGAGAGGACAAATGAGAAATATCTCATTGTTATGTCCCCAAAAAGCAGGCAGGCGCTCCTTAGAGAACAGAAAGGCTAGCAGATGGATTCAAAAGTATATTGAGTTTGAAAAGAGTAAAGAAAGGGAGAAACTGAAAAAATATAATTCTACTGATCTGATCAAGCAACACTTGTGTGGCTTTGAGATGATCAAGTCACTTTGAAGGATAGTGTTAGCTGAGGAGGCAAACTGGGGATTATTGTATGCAGCTGCAGCACATGGAGTATCTAACAAACAGGGTTGCAACTAAAGTTTGTTTCCTTATCAATAAATCTGCTCATTATTTTGTCAATTGACTTAACATTCTGTCCATAAAATATCTGAAAATAGTGAAACAGGCCTGTAACTACTGCCTAAAGCTCAATGTGACATCTGCAGATGTCTTGTTTCGCAGAAAAACAGTTCAAATCCCAAAGAAATCCAGTTTATAATGACACAAAACAGAGAAAAGCAGCAAATCCTCATGACTGAGAGGCTGGGGGGAGAGAGAGTTTGGCATTTTGCTGAAAAAAAAAGACTTAGATTAATCAAATTCCAACAAAAGTTGACATTCGTTTGTTTATTCGATCAATGTTTCATCTTCAATAACAAATATCAAGAGATGAAATATGTTAAGGATGCAGAGGGAGTGACAGGTAAGACAAGAGCTGAGTAAAATAGAAAAACTAATAAAAAAGACATACATGGTGTCATGGACATACATGTGATCAGTCCCCCCAAAATATTGTGTAATTCAAATATTCCGTAGAAGTGTGTCCATGTAAATAAATGTGCATGTGTATCTTGTGTAAGTATATGGTATATATATACATGGGGAGGATATATATAAGGGAGAAGAAGGGTTAAGAGGATTCTTTTACTCTATCTCTGGGGTAAAGCAGCCAGGCGAGCTGTGACTGCAGAGGACTATTTACTCACCGATATTCACTGTGAGACTCAGGAATCCATGACCAGGGAGCTATCAATCAGCACATGCACACACACACATACCAAACAGCCCGATACCTATGACCAACAACTTACAATGTCCAGTCAATGCCTGTCAAAGGGAGGATTGTTCATGCTTGGGAAATGATCAAGGACTTTTCACAGCATTCTTCAAGATGGACTCTTGACTTCTTCACATTTCAACTTTTTGAATGAGACAGTGTATGAAAGCTGTCTCACAACAGCCGTCTTTATGCTCCCAAAATGTCATTCTTCAACTGCACACTGCTCCATGACTCAAAGTGTTGCATGACGAACTCAGTTACCAGTTACTTATGGAGAGTATGAGTTATACTTCATATTAATAGCTGTACCAAGTTAATCTTTTTTACCACTACAGTTGCAAAACAGCTGAGAGCTTTTGTGACTAAACTGTATGTTATATAGTCACAACTAATCTCTTACATGCTGTTTAACAAGCTGGTGTGAATTATTTATCATCTGCACTTTGCACATGGTCATACATTTTCTGAAGATTTATGATTTTTTCTTTCCCCCTAACAGTTTACAACTGCTATATAAATGCAAGCCATTAGTATGATACAGCACTATATCATATGAGCATCCTGAGACTGACCGAAGAAGCAAGACACTGTAGGTGAATTGGGAATCCACCGCAGCTGAATAAGGGGATTGCATGTGATAAGGAGCTAAAGCAGGAGTGTAGTGAAGTGCAATGAAGTGGAGAACTGGATAGAACTTTTCACAGGGTGCCCAACAGAGGAACCTTTCAAAGGATCCCCGCAGCATCAAGGTCTTTTACAGCTCAGCTCTCAGAAAGGCATCAATATTCCCTCTGGGCTGTCTGGTTACTATCAATACCCCAGAGGTGACTTCAGGAGAGCTCACCTCAAAAAGAGGATACAACTGGCTTTTAAGAGAAGTTCCTATCTGCTTGATAGAATGTCAAAATAAATGGAGCTCATCTGTCACTGTAGAGAAGATGATGAATAATGCTATTGGAAGAAAATTGCTGCATGTTGTATGATTTGTCAGACAGAAAATGGAAGACCTTGTGTAAGGATACATCTGTAAATAGTTTGGCCAAGCAAAAAAATGATTGTGGAAGGTGAATTACACTTGAATTTCTCTGTTGCATGAGGTGATTTACGTTCAAGCGACCAGTCTTGATCTCTGCAACTACTATACAAAGCTTTAAGGACTACAGGCAAAACTATTGAGAAATGACACTGACACCAAATTACATTCGGAGTTATTTTATGCAGCCTGTTGTGTTGTCATCGAAAGCTATCATTTACATTTACACAGACACAAAACAACAAAAAAAACAGTAAGACTACACACGATGATTCAGACAGCTCATCATCAGTCATGGTAGCAGTCAGTGTACTCTGGGCAAACATTGCTGCCACAAAACGGAGATAAAGAGAAGATAGGCAAGTAAAAGGTCACAGTATCACACTGCTGGGAGGAAAAGTCATGGCCTGATAGGCTTAAACTGAATCTACTTGTTGGCTGGTGGAACAACATCATCATTATAATTTGTTTGATAATTGATTTAACTTTCAAAAACCAACAATATAAAAAATCACACAGTGTTTAACCAGCTGTGGGTCTGTGAGAAAGCAAGCCAGGGAAGATCT
This sequence comes from Scomber japonicus, assembly GCF_027409825.1. NCBI lineage: Eukaryota > Metazoa > Chordata > Actinopteri > Scombriformes > Scombridae > Scomber > Scomber japonicus. The sequence continues at coordinate 17,226,747 of NC_070588.1, forward strand.
TCTTTCTTTCTCAAGGTCTTTTTTTCATTCTTTACACAACTATCTCTGTCACTCTCAATGTGTGAACGTGTGCAACACTATGAATGCCTTCCAGAAGAGTCGGTCTCTCTGTCTCTACAACAGGCAGCTCTTCACCCCACCTTCCAGTGCAGTTGGCTGAATGACAAAAAATAAGTTCTTGAAGCATTTCCAGCTCATTTGATAGAGAAATCATGTCTGAATAGTAAACTGTGCTCTCAGGTGGTGATTCGCCCACCTGCATGGCTGATCAATTAATGAATCATAAACCACTGACAGCCACAGCATTACATCCCCTGCCCACCCCCTCTCCCTCCCCCAGCTTTCATCAGTGCAAAAACTACTTAACTCATTTCTATATTTATAACAGCATACTAGAAACCACTCCCCCTGTGGCCTCTTTGCTAATATACAAATTAAAATGATACACTGCCCATGAAGCAATAAATTGATATGAACTGCGTTTTTATGACCCTCTCCAGGCTGGCAGGCAGTCAAAGCTTGAAGCTAACCGTTTTATGTCATGTGACTACAGAAAGGTCACAGCAACTCTCTAGCTATAACCCCTTTATCTACCAATCTTCAGAAACCTCTTCAACATTCAATGTCACTCACATCGAATATTCTATATTTATTATATTAACTAATGCTGTTCACTCACCTTTGGTTGTGCATAAAAACCATGTTAAAAGGCATGGAAAGTGCTCATTTAACATCTTCAACAAGGTCATATTTGCACAAATGCAATTCACTTAGCAGTGCAACCTTGAAGAAAACAGATGCATTAAATCCCACAATGTCACAGTAACTTATCACAACCAGAGGAGGTCACTGTGGAGATACCCAGGAGACTGTCAGAGGTGGATCACAGGAATTAAAAGTTATGCTAGTTCTAACAACAGAAAAAGACCTGAACAACCAAATTATGGTGTCATCAACTATATTGTACCCTTAAAATTGAGGTTCAAGGTTTTGGATAATTGATCTATGACCTGCAGTAGGTTGGAGTAAAGTGGGCCCGACCAGGCAACATTCTTGTAATAAATGTACCTCCCTCGGCCTTTAGGGGGGCTGTAAACTATTAAGATTGTAAAGCCTAGGTGCTGGTCAACACATGTCAGAGTGCTGTGTTTCATGGTTAAGCTCTGGGCTTAGCTGATCAAAGCTGTGGCAGTCAACGCCACCAGGATTTTGCGGCTCAGGCATCCGTCACACTCCTAATTAACTTAATGTTTCTCTGTTGTCCCCTGTGAAGTTTTCATGAAAAGAACAACCGCAAATTTAAAGCCTTCCAAACTGCAATAGATTATCCAATGTGTCAGGAAACACAGCCAAGCCACAAAATGCTTCCTGATTCCGTGAAACCACTTCCTCTCCAAGACATCAGTGATGACTAGATGGAGAATAAATGGATGGAGGAAAGAAAGCATTGATGGATGGATATAAAACTTGACGTAATATATAACTGTGTAAACAACTGGAGACTAGTTAACAGGACTACTTGACTAAAACTTACGCTTTCTGGAAATGTATTAAACTTTATTAATCTTACTAAAATAAGAGCACAGGTTGTATTATGTAACAAACGAAATGCAATTTTCAGCACAATGTCTGATTGTCAAGTGTTGTATGAAATGGCACCAAATTGGTGTATTAGAACTACAGATATGTCTATACTAGATACCATCATTTAAGCACTGCATAAGCCAAAAGTCAACCTTCTGATCACTCAATGTATTTAAAATTACATATACTGCAATGTATCTGAGCCTGAATGAGAGTTGTATGATATGTGGCACTTATTAATGATAATTAGACAAGTCAAGTACTGGCGTGCTGACAGAGCAGCCCATTCAATAGATGTGTTAATAATATGCTATTAGCAGTATTTATCACAGTAAGTATTGTCTTTTATAATCATTCCAATAAGGAAAACATATCATTACTTCACTTATCTAACTGTATTGACAGTGAATGCAACATGTCATGAACACGATGACTCCTTTCATGTTGTATTTGTAGTGTGGGGGGGCGCACTCTGTCTTTTAGCAACCCCCATGTCACCACAAATATCCAAGACAGCTTTCCTTTGTTAGAAAGTGCATGTAGGTCCACATCTGTGTGCACGATGTAACCACTTGCAGGCAAATCCTAACTGATATCCCAAAACCTCAAATCATAGCATGTATTAAAAAAAGTGTTTGTGCATGGAATATATTCTTAATTCAAAAATGAAAATAAAACTTCTTTATCATTTTATATTAGCGGATTTACACATACTGTTTTAATAGGATATGACCAGGCAGTGTGGTTGAGCTAGCTAGGCACCAATGTGAACTTTTCCACATGAATTTGTTGAAATAGTCTTCAGAACTTACAGAAGAGACATGCCCTGTCACTGATAATTTAAATTAACAAAATGTCTGCATTATGGCAATGAGTCACGGGATCGTATCACTTTTTTTTCCATTCCTGAAAGAAGAAAGCACAACCATATCCACAAAGAGAATTCTTAAATTATATATATACGACAGCATGTCTCTTCTTCAGCTCCACAGGACTGAGAAAGAGAAAATTTAGCATTATGCCCCATGCTGTTTTCGTCGCAGAGCTGAGACATTTCCTGCAGTATGTGTTTATTAACTGGAGGTGTGAACTCTCCCCCTACGGGTTTTCACAGTTACCTGCGAGGACAGCGGAGTAGAGCCTACCGACCATCCCCCCACCCTATCTCCCTGGCTGTCCTCCATAACATCCTATCTTGTCAGTCCATTTTTTCCCCGTTTTTCCATGCCTCAGATCACCCCAAGTGGGAATATGCCTTTAATGACTGTGCTCCCCTTCCCCGGTCCCCAGGGCCCTTTTCACCTTCACAAACCCAGCCTCTCCTTACTCTTCATGTCTCTCTCTCTCTCCCTCTTGTCCACCCCTTCATGTCTTTAAATGTACATTTCATCTGCACGCTCTTTGATGGGTTTAAACAGCCTTCACAAATCCAGTACCAGCTAGGGAAGGTGAATAGATTTGTTTTTACTTGAGTGGGATGTGAGCAAACCCTGCTTGGTAGTCTATAAACTAGAGAGTTAGCATTCTTACAATCAAGTTTCTGCATTTCTGCATCACACATTCTAGCCTATTAGATTTTTTGAATTATGTAATGAGAATTGCAGAAAAGGTGCTTAGAAAGTCAGCTTTGAGAAGGAAAACACTAAAGCAAACAATATTTCCATCCAGATCTTTAGCTACATTTATAGATAGATATTAGATATTACTTTCCATATTAGAGAGCTCATTTAAACAAAAACTCAGTAAAAAGAAAAAATAAATAAATAAATATATATATATATATATATATATATATATATATATATATATATATATATATATATATATATTCAACTAAACAGATCAAAGCTGTAACTGCTCTAAACAAAGGCTAGATAGCCCGCAGATGAATGCCACATGTGAGTGGGGCCACATTGACCACTTAAGGGATTTCTCTCCTCTTTGCCAAGTCTCCAGGATACAAAGACTCAGGTTGAAACAAGTTCAGCTACAAAGGTATCCCCCTGCTTTGAAGCACTCCACAGCTGCTGACAAGCATGTTCTCAACAGGGTGGATGGAAGGAGCCAGGGAGGACAGACAATTAGAGTCCAGTGTAAACACACTCCCATTACCAGCCAGTAGAGTGTAAACACACAACGCGGTTGTAGAGACCACTATTTCGACACAATGCGATCAAATATAGGCATGAGGTGACAAAAACAATTCACTGTAAGCAAACTGAACTCACAGTCAAACAGAATGGTCCAGATATAATTATTATGTTACCGCTAGAACTCCTGTGGTCTTATTGTGGTGTAATGGTGAAGAACAGAAGTGTTTAATTCTGAGAACAGAATGGCAACATATCAAAAATCAGGAATCATACAGAAAAGCTAAAACAATTACACTCAAACAGTACCTGGTGATCTCTTGCTGGGTCGCAGGGGCATCAAATAGGATTGTCGTGGCAGGAGAGGTGAGGAGGGGAGCGACATGGACACCCCCTTAGCAAGGCTTAGTCTGAAAACATCATCTGGGACGTTAGGGTGCCCACTGCCAGGACCCTGGGGCTGTGGGTTTCCCTCAGGTGGGTATCTTCTTTGGGCACTGTGGCTGTGAACATCACCTGTTGAAGAGAACCACATGGCGGTTACAGATTTTACAAATAGCTTGGGCATCAGCTCACACGATAACATGAGGAATCTAGGCAGAGTCTTCAAATCTTGCTGGCTTCTAACTCAATCTTTGCACAAACCTTCTGTCTGTAAACTTTACAGATTTTCATGACGCAGTTTTCAAGTTCAAAAGTAGTTACCGCATTGATACCAAGTGAAGTGGAACTATTCAAAATGATATTGCCTTGTAAACAGTGCACTTATATGACTTGTGGTGGCGCATGGTTCCTCATACGAATACATCATAAAAGTTACTTTATTGTGTGACTATTGTGGCACAATGTTGTGGGAACTGAATGTTGTGAGAATTACTGAACCAAGAACAAATATGTGAATGAACTACGCATGAATTCACACAACTTCCTTTATGCAGGTTTGTTAGGGCTGCCTGCTTTAAAACTGTCCAGGCAGAAATATACTAGAAAGTCATTTAAGAATGGTTGTTCTATTGTTAAAACAACACGACAATAAGCTGGCTGAACTGCTTCATTTACACAACTTGCAAGTGGTTATGAATCAGTCGTTAATGTGTGTCCTTAAGGCCACGTAATTCCAGCTTTTTTCTTAAATGATATTATGTCCCAAGCACATTTCTCTTTCCTGTGTTCATTTTCAAGATGAATTACTTGAAGTTAGAATTAAAGAACTGCAGGGGCTATGAAGGCAGATCAGAGGCTCTCCAGTGATTTTTTTAATTTCCTATCCAGCACAGTATCATGTAACCAAACCTTTTAATTATAAATATGTAAAACTGAAAAGTGAATTTTGACCATCAGTACAACAGTCACTGCATTACATGTTCCCCTTTCAGTCCTGTAGTGCTCTTCAAAGAGACTTTCTGATGCAATACACTTGATAAAAGAACCGGCAACATTCAGTAGGCCTTTGAGTTTAGCTCCAAAATAACAGATTGTGCCTGAGGAGACTAAACTGGAATTTATCCACGAGATCATAATCCCATAGTCCCTAGGATGGCCAGTTTTTCCAATCAACTGGAAACTCCATGACCACAGAGAACTATTGGAGTGACTTTTGTAGTATTCTGCCCACAGACATTATGCATGTTAAATAATTTTCCAAATCATTTAGTATGTAAAACGCACCTTACTTTTAAGTCCACTATGAACATTTTCCATGACATTTTCCAACGTATCCCTTAAAATAACCTGCAAAAGCCTCTTGCTTTGACAAATAAAGATGGCCTGAGTGACCTTGAAGCTGCCCCAACACAAACAATATACCAAACCACTCACTTTTACTACCATCCTGAATCTGAAGTATGAATGCCAAGAATGTAAAACCTCAGAGGAAATTTCTTAGAGGTAACATTTTTTTGCAGCAGAAGAAACCAGCTGGTTCTGAGAGGAGGACATTTTGAGTATATACAAAACAGACCTATTAGTTGAAAAGACTAAAACACTGAAAATGTCAGCTTTTTACCTTGTTGACAAAAAAAGGGCTAGACAACATGGCCTTAACTTTATTTAATCTTTTCTTTATTTAATATCTTTTTTTCCGTGCCCCAGGATGACTCATAATATCTATCCTTTTTGTTCCCCTGGAAAAATGAAGGATAACTAAAACAAAAGGGATGGTTTCCAAAAGCGGCTTCCCTTTTGGATCCAGTTCCCATTGGCAAAATACCCAGATTCATTAAACTCTAGATGCTAATGAATCACTTATCAAACCTTTTATCTTTATACTCTCCTTTTTTATTAGCAAAGACCAATAGAAAACAGATAGATAGTAAACTTCTCATCTCTAGCCAACAGTTGTTGCTGATTAAAATGACAGATATCACCTGCGGCAAATTAGATCAGCTGTAGCTAATTAATGCTTATTCTGTAAAGGCTAAACTGAAAAGTTTGGCTGTTCTCTGGTTAATACTCTCCCTGCAGCTGCTATCTGTATTCAGCCAAAGATTGTGAGTGAAAAGACACATCAGTCTGTAACACTACTGTACCACCATAAGCCTCACAGTCCTGTATCAAGGACCTTCAGTATTTGGCGTAAGTAGCTGATGATGCACAGTAGGCTTTAGCTGTAAATTAAACATGTCCATATGATTAACATTTCATATATTATGCTGCTCATCTCATTTTCAAGCTGTAGATACAGATTGCGAACATTAATTAGGCTCCCACTAAAAACTGTACTGTTTCTGCCTGTTCAGCCAACAAGAGGCAATTATACCATCTTTGAGTTGTATTTATTTTATCCTTCAGTTACATGCAAATGCTGAAAGGTAAACCTAATCAAATTTGATAAGGGATTTGAAAAGATTTGGATTTGGTACTGGATTTGACTTTGATCAAATGCTATGACCCCATTCCTACTAAAACATGATTGAAACCTCATATTTTTAGAGCTTAAAGTGTAAGACAGTGGAGCAATAATATTAAAAACCTGCACCTCCTGCAATGCAGATGTGGCTATGCACAATTTTGCACATTCAAAAAACACAGTTTATCCCATAAAGCTATGAAGGTCCGCAAACTAATTCATCTGTTGTTGCTGTTTGTGCTTCTTGACAAGACATTAGCCTGATTACAGTTAGCTGGTAGCGCCTGTTGCCTCCCCCGGCTTCACCTCTCGTAACCAGATAATACTTTATCAACAGACTCAAACCCAGGTTGCAGATCAGTGTCCAGTCATTTTCAGTCTCTGCCTCTTGGAGATGTGACTGTAAAATTCACTACAGGATAGCCAAAGTTCCCAAGCCACCTTAAGTCAGGTGATACGTGCAGTCACAACATTCCTGTTAACAGTGGCATGGGAACCTTGTTGTTTACACTGACGTTATTCAGATCACAGTTACCTTATGACAACTAATGTAGTCAGTGATCATCTAAAAATAACCTCTTTGTGCATGCTGTCTTAACTCGATTTTCATGATGTCGACATTGTACACATCAGCCCCATGAGAACATATTTTTCAATTTAACAAAGAGCTTTCATACAACTTTCTACACCAATATAGTTTGATGGTATTTAGTTATTGACCGTTATGCAACCTTGGGAGCTTGTGCCACAGCCTTGCAGAGAAATCAGCTTATACTATACAGCAGGGTTAACGGTGGATTTCAGTGTGGTCCCTTACTGAGATTTCCTTTAATCATGTAATATTGAGCATGCATGTAGATTCTACTGTTTGAATGGCACAAATCTTATGAGAAAACCAATTAAAAACTTGAATTACAATGCTATACATTATTTGATCAGATTCCACCTCCATGGAGGTAGAACTGAGTACATTTTACACTGTCATTTGTCAGTCTCCACTTTGTTGAGCTTTGGTAAGCTTGCAGGAATTAACAATGAGTCCAATAGATGCCAAATACAAAACCTGTTCCATATGACTGATCTGATTGATGTGTTATATGTTCATGTTAAAGAATATTTGCTAATTTGGAGAGGAAGGGCATCCTGCCAGAAACATTTTTGACCACCCACATCTTGCTGCATGGTACACTGTCAAGATTTTTTTAAGGATACATCATATGACTCAAGATACAAACAAACAAGTATGTGTGAATGAATTACAATTTGGGCCTGATTAAAAAAAAGAGACAACGTTGTTCATGAGATCAATTTGAGATTCAGACAGGATTGCACACCAGAGATAGGTCCACAAACAAGGATAACAAGTTCAGGTGGGAAAAAGGCTAAAGAGAACTGGATCCTTGAAAACACAGGGCCGCATAATATGTATTTAAACTTGGGGTCATGGGCCAGCGACCATTTCTCATGCCATGGGGACACATGAGAAGGACATCTAGTAAGTGGAGTAAATAAAATGTGTCATTGACCACTGAGTTGAGATAACATGTTATTCATTAAGCATTCTAGCTGCAAACATTCACAAGTGTTTTAATCAAAATTGAGCAACTTGAATTACCAAAAGCAAAAGCTTTGTTCATGTCACTGCCTGGTATATTTCTTAACAGCTGCATACAAATAAGTTTGCAAAGCTAAGGCTTGAAGGACCCCCCCCCACACACTTACCCCCAGAACATTTGCCTAATAAACCACCACAGGCGCAACAGCAGCTCTGCATCTCTAAAACATGACCAATACCTTTAGGTGTGTAAAGTACAGGACATCCACATTACATTCTACCTCCTATTCTAACTATATGAATGTCTTTGTTGTTTCCCATGTAAAGGAAAGTAACCCACAACGTAACTCTATAGTACTCTGAGAATTCAAAACAGCAAAACCTGTTAAGCTGGTCACGGCGGTGTGCAATACAATCTGGTTTACCAGAATTCTGCCGGTTTGCAATGTACTTAACATTTAATCATTTGCACTTTCAGGGCAGCTATATTTCATTTTCTCTAATATCAAACTTGCATCTTCGTGGTGGCTGTGGCTCAAGAGGTAGAGTGGGTCGTCCACTTACCAGAGGGTCCGTGGTTCAATCCCCGACCCACCCTGTGTATGTGTGAATGAGTGAGTGGAGCAACAGAAACATTGTGCTTTGGATAAAAGCATTATATAAATGCAGCTATTTTCTAAGACTGGACAATGCCTACATTTTACTGTCTCACCTGTTTAGATATTGTGATTTGTTCTCCTTACAGAGGTGGTTCCCCACAGTCCTGGGAAGAGTAGAGTCTTCCCAGGAAAAAAAAACCCTCTTAACCTGGAAATCGCCTACTCGCCCCTCCCCCCATTCTCTGTCTGGCTGAAAGATGTGATGTGAAAGATGTTTTTGCATCTAGAGAAGACAAAGTTTACACTTTGAGAGTTTAGCAAGCACTTCCTAAGAAAGTGAAGTGGGAAACTTTTGTCTTTGTACTGGGTTATCTGTTCTTCCTCCTGGCTCATTGCCTATGTTTATACATGATATCATCAGCCTGCAGCAGGCCCCTGGTCAATTCACTCCTTAAACCCACAGCCAAATACACACTGACGCAGAGGTTTTTTCCCCATTCTTATTTTACATGCATTTATTTTATTTATTCATTTTCCTTTTCAACTTGTTTTTTCCTGTTGTTGGTATTATTGCTTTAATTGGTTATCAATTACTTCCCCTTTATTATTAAATATACTGAAGATATTTTTTGTAATGTGTGTTGTTATTGCTGTGCAGGGGCTGGGTGGAGTGGAAGGATGAGTGGGGAAAAGAAAATATGCAAACTTGTAAACCTGGCAGTGTGTTATTGTTTGCTTATATGTTTCACCAAAAAAAAAAGAGACTTGCAAATGACTTTACCTGGCTACTACTTTCCTCAATGGAATCCAAGCCCTAGATGAGAAAAACAGGTTTTGCTTAACTGAGAACCAATCCTGAATGGAAAGACCACTCAAGTCGTGGAGCCAGTTAAGAGCAAAGTAATCTATTCTGTGGCATCAAAGTTGCCCACTCATCATGGCCACATATTAAAATGTATGAATTATCAACCTCAAAGTAACATGTAATACCTAACTAATAATACGGATCATACGTCAGCAGACCCAGTTAAATCATAACTGCAGATGTGGTGAACCACAGTAATGACAATTAGATCTGGTTCTGTTTTCAGGACTGTGCAGCTTGGGAGGACTTCAGCAGAATAGTGCTGATGCCTGTCTGCATCCAGAGGTTTGCAGAAGTCACTGAAGACTGAACTACAAGAGGGAAGCTAGTATTAGCATCCTGCTTCTCTCCTCAAAGAAAGTGAGGAGTGTTGTTTGGCTGCCGGGCTAATCAGAAACAGAGACCCATTTTCTCCACGCCTCCGCCTTGCCACGGGGGACACAAAGCTGTCCTGTGTTTTAAGAGGCTCCTAAACAATAAAGAATGCCAGACACAGGAAGCAGAAAGGTTGCAACAACACCTCTGCATGCTTTCAGACATGGAAAAACCTGTGAATGATCCAAATGTCATTCAGCCATGGCCAGGACCTGCCATCACCCTGACCTGAATGAGACCTTCTGCATCCATATTCAAACCGACACTGGAAGGAGTGGGCAGGGAAGTCTCTGTGTCTGACTGGGGGTAAGATATGCAGATATGATGCAGGGAGTCTAAATGAAGTTATCAGTGTTGAGCTGAGCATTGAGGCGTGGTATTACTGAATGATATTATTAACAAATTAAATATTGATATATAATACAGCTGAAATCGATTCATATCAACTAATCGATTAATTGATCAACAGACATCTATTTGGCAACAATTTTGATCATCAAATAATCATTTGTTAAGTAAAACTGCCAAACACTGACTAGTTCCCCTTTCTCAAACATGAGAAGACATTCTGTATGTGGATTTACTGGAATTATTTGTCCTCAATGATTATTAATAGGATCCCACTGACCATCCAAAACAAGCTGTTTGAATATGTTAATCACCCAATTAATCAATGATTAAAATAATCGGTTGCAGCTCTAATAATGATACATTTTAACAATACAGCGACATCATCTGTCAGGTATAAAGATGTAAATTAAAGACTCTCAGTGTTTTATACTGTGTGATAATGTGATACTACTCACCAATACCTAAGACAAGAGCTCTGGCTCTCCTCTGGTGCACAAACCTGACACAACTTTACAAATGAATTTAAGATTTCATAAAGGAATTATCATGATAAAGCAACAGCAGAGTGACACAGCTGCCCCTTTATGAGGGAAACACTGCAGAAGTAAACTAATAAAAGTAATTTAGTGCTGCAGCGTTCAAGCACAGGAAGTATCTGCCTAAAGGCTTCATCTATTTGGTGTAGAGTAAAAGCTCCCTGAGGAGTGTTTCACTTGCTGCAGTCACAGCAGGTCGCAGCTGATACAGGTTACAGCCATATTGCATGCTAAAGAGATTATGACAAAGTTGTAATTTTGGTAGTTGGTTCTGAAAACAAGAGGCGCCACATAAAAGCTGGTCATCCAAGTGCTGGTGGATAGGCTGCAGTGTGTCATGGTGACTGCGCTGCCATCTGACCGATACTATACGCAGAGGCACACAAGGACTGAAACTTGCCAGTGCTATTTCAGTTACTTTCCTAAACCCTGGATGGGGCAAAGCCTGCAATTTCAACCACTGCTGTGGTCAAGGAAATCAACCCTTTCTAATTATACAGTGCTCCCCCAAAATGATGTAAAAATGATTACAGTCCCTTGCATGCTCTTTCCTCCTCATCAAAGTGAATGGCCAGAGCCTATGGGGACATGCCCAACCCATAAAACAGTTCAATATTATTTCAAGACATCGATTTAGAAAAATAAGCATTGAAGTACAAATCAATTATTCTAGCAGGTCAATGTGAGTCGATCTTACACACATATTCCAACTAATGTTCCATCTCCCTGTTTCCTACATTCACAGTAATGTCATAAAGATAGAAACACTGTACTTTGCATTAAACTACATGAAAATGAAATATAAAACCTAAACTGACAAGAGCAGACATACTCATTGTTTGAAACTGCACAAAATCATATTTTGTCCGATTGTGAGTTTCAGTCTCCCATGTTTGTCTTGTATTCTGATTACAATATGTAGTGAATTGTTGCCCTGTTAAGTCTCAGGCCAGTCAGCAATGTGATCATCCTCACCAAATAAAAGTCAAGAACAATGAATTAAAAACACATTTTCTTTTTCGTGCAAAGTTTACAGTGCTAAGCCCTATTACTACTTTAGAGATAAACTAAGTACATAGAATTAACAATTAAGGTAAGTTTCAGTTTCATCTTTTTCCTTATAGCATACTATAGGCACATTTGCTCTCTGGTATAATCTTTGTATTTCTGTCAGGTCAGTCTGTCAGTCTTTCTCTGGGGAACTTGGTTAGTTGATATTTAAACTCCTACAAATGACATCATTTTCACAGAAACCTTGTAACAAAACATGGACATGACACTGACCTATGTTACTGTATCTGTCTCACAGGGAAATCAGATTCTTTAGGGTGCACTGAAATTAGTACAGTCATTTTTGTGTCACTTGTCTACTGTCTGTAGTATTCTATCCAAACCACTTTGCGTGCTACAAAGAATAGAATTTGCACTGCTAAATTGGCAAAAGCTAGTTAAACTATAAAGTCTTTTTAAACAATATGAACACATGACACACATACAAGCACTCTATTAGCTTCTCACTAGTTAATTTTATGGACCACAGAAAAACTGAAGCAAGGCTATAATTAATGCAGATTCTTTCAGTCGACAGACAAAGCACGATGACCGTAGGACAATCCACCAAAGGAGGAATTCTCCCGCTAGACTGAGTGCCAATGTGGATTCCCTGTGTACTTCCGAGACCAGGGTGACAGTCTCACAAAAGCTGTCATGGTTAACACACAGCAACCCACAGAGCGGAGAGAGAGCCAGACAACAAGGAATATAGAGTGGGGGAGGGTCTCCAGTGCCAGTCTTCTATGATGATTAAGGATAAATTAGATATAATATGTAAATTGGATGTAAATATGTCTGGTTCAAAATTCAATAAATCATTTAAGACAATTTCCAAAATGTTATGATGGTATCTTAGTGTTTCCCAGGAGGACTTTTCATTTTAGACCACTTAACTCAGTCAGTGGTAGCCATAGGAACAGTCAAAATACTGTATGAGGCAGCCTGAAAAAAAGAATGATGTAAGTGATAAATAATGACTTGTGCATAATTGTTCAGCCAGCTTCATTTCTAGTGAAGAATTACAATAAATATGTTGGGAGTAAAAACATCTAATTGTCTTTTTGTACAGCATACTCATTACTCTGTTGTTTGTTTCCTGCCCACATTCTTCTGTGGGCATATTTTATATCATGAATGTCACATTTTTGGCTATAAACTCTTTAACTGTCATGAGAAATTGTCTAACTGATTTCAAGGGACTACTGGTCTATGCTGGTGGTCCCTGAAGCGAAAACAACTCTGACATGTCTTCAGTTTTAGCTTGTCAAAACAGGAATAGTTCCTGCAGCCCTAACCGCTCAACTCCAATTCATATGCATTTGATAATGAGAGCAAATTAGTTGCTTTATGCAAAGCTAAGATGCCGCTAGTAAGGCAAGACTACAGAATCTTTCAGATCCAAAATACTAAGACGCTCTCTGTCTCTCTTTCCCTCTGATGCACAACTCTGTGGTGGCCTGAGCTCTGGTATGCCTTCCCTCCTGGCCCCAAGGGAAGACAGCCTGACGGGGAGGGGTATATGTGTGTCATGGTGAGAGGGAGAAGAGGAGGAGGAAGGTTGTGCTGGGCAAGCACCATGACATTTCCCATTCCTCTTCATAAATCAGTATGGGGAAAATAATCTGAGACACTCAGTATCTTTCCCAAGTTCACCACAGATATGATGTACATTATAGTGAATGAGTGAAGCCACTATCAATTAACTGTCTTCTATATAAGACGTGATTACTATGAGTACTGATTAAATGTTTGACATACCTGAAAACAGTTTCTACAGAGAAGTGTGTGTACTATAAAAGCACAAATATACCTGCGTTTATGATTGCACTCATTTTTTGGTTGAACCTACTTACACTTAGAATAGAATAGATCTTTATTGTCATTGCAGGTATATAATGAAACTCCATTTGAGTAGTCCAATGCAGCATAAAAAAGAAGAAAGACTTAGAAAGCACATACTTTTGATATTTTTGAGCTAAAGTGTGTATTCTCGCCTTTTCTCACTCTCAGGGTTAGTATTCTTAAAGTTAATCAAAATGCAGAAAGGGAATTTCCACCACTGAAATGCAGCATTAGAATAATGTACTGTAAAAACCGGTGTATAAGTCATAGCGGTGTCGCATTTTGGGGGTTGTCATGCTGGGAAAAACACTTTTCTATTAAAGACTGCTTTATTTGACTGCACCAGTAGATATTCATTTATAAAAACATATGTTTATACTCCAAAACTTTTTCAATTTACTTTTATTAGAAACACAATCGAAACACACATATCACACCTGAAACAGTGTGTCAGGTTAATGGTTAATGGTCCGGTAATGATTTGCTTAACTGAACTGGACCAGTATATAAAGTCAGACTGGGTTTAGATTAGGCTATGGGTTTTAATTAAACCTTTTAAAAGAACACAGTAACTTTACGTATTTGATACAATGTATACCTGTGTGCTTACTCGAGTCCCAAAAACTCTTCATCAGAGTTGTCACTGTGCGGAAATATCACACCCACGTCGCAGTAAGTCTCACCAAGCACATTGTCCCTGGACTCTGTGTCAGTCCCAGAGTCAAACAAAGCATTCCGTCCAGAGGAAAAACAACAAAGTTAGTGAATCTTTTATTCGTGCGATCATACTGTGTGTCTCTGCCGCAGTGCAATATCTGATTGTCTGTGAGCTTTTGTGATCGCGCTTCAACATCTGCTGCTGTCAGTCGGCTCAGCTTGGTCTGTAAATACTGAAACACACTGAATCAGCACCCGCCGCTGAACCCGCCTGGTTTTATTTCTCCGTACAACATACAGCATTAACGGGTCATCAATAGTCTATCTATTTTCATTAGCTGTAGACACAGCTGAAGCGCGCACGTGCATTACATAGCTGTTTATAGAACATTGTAGTTCATAAGTGTGGATGTTCACATGCATCCAAAATTGCGTTTAAGGCACAACTTATACACTGTTTTTTACGGTAAGTAAATAAATAAAGCAGCTACATGTGCAGTGTCTTTGTTAGAAAAACAGGCTACCACAAAACTCAACTGATTTATTTCTGTTACTGCAGATTATATCATTTAACAAAATATCTATTACACACTTTTAGGTTTAAATACTATAGATAACAGACAACAGTGCACTTCACACAGATTCAAATGTTTGACCATCCATGGAAATATAAATGAGCCAAGTGGACACGCTGAACTGAAACTATCCTAACCTGGTTTCACCAGAGCTTTGGGATAAATTAGTGCAGATCTTCTGTTGACCACCATGGCTTGAGAGTTACTGATATTCAAGGAGTATTCTAGCAGTATTGTGAGCAAGGTTCCAGTATAAATTTCTCTCTGCAGGCTTCTTGAGTACCAGACTACAGGCAAGTGAGACACACTGTTCACTGCAACACTAAAGGGAATATAACCTTCTCATCTCCTATCAAACAACACTAGAGCTAGCCTGGAAGGGGGTCAGCTGTTGTCTGTGGGGCTGATGCGGTGAAGGAATTTCCCCTGCAGTGATTTAGGGGGGCTGAACAGCGTGGTATGCGGTCAAATGTGGTATCAGGGACATTTTTTTGTGTGAAAATCAAGGTATGTTTGTCTGATTATGTGCCAGAAAACACTTTAAATTGTGTTGCGGCAGGAAACAACATTAGCCTACAACAGAGTCCCCTTAAACCTGGGCTTTATGAATGAAGTCTGGCTGGAACTTCATTTACATTGTATGATTGGTGGAAAACTACCTAATCTTGCAGGTTAAATGGAAACCTGCTCGTGAAACAAAATGTTCATACAGACATGTTTTTAACTGTCAAGCATCAACACCGAGTCCCAGTCAGCTCACCCTGAGCTAACAAGCAAGATGCTGCGCATGGAGGACAGGAGCCACCAGGCCAGACCAGGGGAGCTGCTGGAGGAGGACCGGGTCAGTGGAGCCACCAAATATTAATTACTCACACATTAATGTGTAAACCCAAAAGGACCTTTTCTAATGAAAAAAAGAAAAACTTAAACATAGCGCTGTTGCAGTGGTTGCTTGCCATGCACCACAGTTGGCTCTCTTAGTACTGTTGTTAGATATAGATACATTAACAGTTCTACAGTAAAACCATAAAATGTCTCATATAGGTTTTCATGGGGTTAATTACATCAATGTCCTCTAAAAGTCATGGAAACAGCTGGTACAGTCTATGCAAAGGACAGATGGATGATGGATGACTGAGCACCCTTTCCATACTATGATCAATCATTTTAACACTGCGAACACTGGGACCACTCTGCTTCAAGGTGAAAAATTCACAATGCAGCCCGGTGAGAGGAGGACAAGCGTTTGCCCCACTTTCTTAAGATTTTTCTCTCAACCTCCAAAGTACCTTTATTTTTGACTTGCTAACTAAATGAACAAAACAGTTCTGAGACTGAGTTAAATTTATTTCCAAGCATATGTGCAATGTGGTCTGGAGTGCAGGGTTGCCATGGAGATCTGGTCTAACAACAGATTTGGATTGCCATTAACACAGGTCATTAGGCAGAGCTTCTTCTGGGGCCAGGTGAGGTCATGAGAACAAGACTTACCCCTGGACAACAGCCTGTTCAGTAACGGACGAGGATGTGGCACAAAAGCTGTCCATCCAGTCCTCCCAAAGAGCCTAATCCCATAAGCAAACAAGGGCCAGGGCAAATTGTGCAGCTTTGTACCATCTGAAAATCTTTGTTGATGGTGAATTTGTGTGAGTTTAGCATCTATCACATTTGCCTGATTTGACGCACTTAGAAGAATTGAAAGGAATTCCCTTTTCAGCCATTAGCACAGAGACAATGTGCTGCTTTGTTGTTATTTTCATGATTAATAATATAATCAAAAAGGGAATTATACCCACTGAAACAACACCAATCTGTTTTACAACCCCTACAGCAGGCTTTATAACTCAATTTCTAAGCTTCTCAAACTATTTTTTGGCAACTAGTACATTTTATCAATAGTGCTCAAATAAAGAATGATCTTAAAATGCAACCTTTAAAATGAGAGACGTAAATATGAAGAGGGAGCACTCTACACTAAATGTTTCTCTTTGCAAAAGGACTATCCCCAGTCCCTTTGAGGCTGGGCACAAAGGAGCTGAGGTCATTAGTTCAGCCTGTCTAAAACCCTCCTGAGCTAAAGATGGCACGACATTCATCTGCAGGCACAATTACAAAAAAAAAAAAAAAAAAAAAGAGTCTCTGTGTTCAGAAATGCAGAACAGAGAAGCATAGAGCAAAGTAGGATCGAGAAGAGAGAAAGGGGCCCAAGCACTGAACTGAGGTCTCCACAGACACCCACACAGACAGAGTTTCTAAGAGTCAGACACTGTGACAGCATGGCCTGATGTCTGCGCAGAGAGATAGCGATAGATGAGAAAAACACAATCCTCAGAAGTTTTGGAAGAATAGTAAAGTAAACTTTTTTGGACAATGAAAAGCAAGTGCTTTGTATGTGTTGTGGAATAGTTTTCTGTGTAACAAGTCACGCTTCAGGTGCTCATTTAGATCACAGACAATAGATGTTAAAAGGTATGAAAACAGAAAATCAGACGGAAGGAATGTGTCTGCCAAGGCGGGTCACGCTGTAATTAGAAAAACCTGTGGCCCGCTGACCTCTCCAGCCAATGAACTGCCATGACAGCCACTATCACCCCTTCAAAGACCATTTTAACACCCTGGCATTTTAACTGATAAACTCTTTTTCCTCCTCTTTGAAGTACCAAACGTATCCATTTGCCTGATGAGTGATGGATGAAGGAGGGGGATAAGTGTGTTGTTGTGGTGTAGATGCCATCACCCGCTGTTTCCAGTACGTTTGTTCCTCTGTATATATTTGTTTGGCTTCTTGTCTGTCTTTTGCTTTGCGCTCAATTCCAAGGTCGCATGCTCTGTTGACGCTGAGTGTATGGGAGCCAAATTAGGGTAATGGAGAGTGGTCACTGGCTATGGCAGACAGTAGACCTCTGGGAACCCTGGTTTCTCCAAATTCATCCCAGCCAGAAGCCACTGGGCAGGAAGAGCAGTGTCAGATGTGAGCATTAGCTAGTACATTTAGCTGTACTTTACATGTTGTTCATTGTATATGGTCACTAAAAAGGGGCCATGGGATGCAAATTATGATAAAGCACTATCAAACCGATACTTCAATGAATGCTGTTTCTCTGCCGCTGTAGATTTAATATTACAGCTACAACTCCAGTAAATAAGTTGTGCTGCTAGTCATAAGAATGTGAAGTATGTGCTCTAAAAACAAATACAGTAGAAAAATTCAGATCACATGAGTCAAATCTTCATAGAAGTCTTTGATGTGAAAAAAGCTAGACTGGCAGACCAGGTTCACTGCTTTCCCCAAGAGCCCTTATTTGAGCGTCTAAGGTGGATACACCTGAGGTTTGTGGGTGTGTGTGTTTGTTGATGTTTTCATATGTGTGTGTGTGTGTGAGTGGGTGTGTATTTGTACGTGAATGTGTGTGTAAGTGAAAGATGTGGGTTGAGCTACGCCCTGCTAATCATTGCCTGCTGGCTGCACAGTGCTTTGATAGCTGTGTAGGTCTGTGCACTCAATGGTCTCCTTTGTAAATCAGGTGCATTCTTTTCTCCACCATTTTAAATCCTGCCACTACTGTCTGGACATGAAAATCTAGACAAACATGACTGGGAGAAAAAATAGCAAACATTATAGTCAGAATGCCATTTCACAAATGTCAGCAGGTTATTTTTTTGTTTTTTAACATTAAAGTTCGATGAAGGGCATTGGACGTTAACCCCTTAAAAACACCTTTAAGGGGTTAACGTGAAACTGAGGATCTATTTTTTGCAGAATATTTAGACTTAAAAAGCTAAAGTAGCAGCTACAGTATGAGCTGATCTGAGCTTCCTAACTGAACTACTTTTTTTCAAAAATGTTTTCCAAAAGGGAAAACCATGATCTGATGATAAAGTACTCAGTGGTTCTGGTCTGAGCACTACTTATGGTTAATCAAAGGATGTTAATAATGTATCTTGAGGTTGCTCGTCTTTGTTGCTCTCTATCCGTGTGTGTGTGTGTGTGTGTGTGTGTGTGTGTGTGTGTGTGTGTGTGTGTGTGTGTTTCAGTGCATATGTGTGACATCCAATGGAGTCTGTCTTTCTGTCCTATACAGGTCACAAACTATATGTCATGTGTGGTCTAGACATCCTGTGGTTGACTGCATTCGTCTTGTTTGTCTGTCAGTCTTGGTAAAACAATCCTATTTTAAGGCGACACCTAATTTATGAAACATGAAGTTTGTATTAATTAATTTGCACATTTATGTTTCTGTGCTATTAGAAGAACATGAACATTGGCTCTCATTGACATAACGACATCCTCTGTTTGTTTTGTTACCAGATGTTACTTTCATCGAGCAACTACAACATGAATTCCTAATTCACCTATAGCACACACTTATCCTGGACACCAGAGCAGTTTTCCTAATAAAACAAAACGTTAAAACTTCCACCCACGATGGAAGAAGACTGTGAGGGAGTTTGCTTTAAGTTCCCTTAGAAGCCACAGGACAAGGAGGGAGCCTGTCTCAAAATGGCTGCGGTAGATATGGCTAGAGAGGAGGCTGCCACCCAGCTGTGGACCAGGCCAATGTAGGCAGTCTGACACTGGAACCTGTGGGCAAACTCTGTTTAGAGCAATGTTTGTTAATGTCTGAGGAGAGGGTCGGAAACCATGTCAGTGAGTGAATTCCCTGTGATCCTCCTGACCACCTCAGACAAGAGACAAGGTTCTTAAAAAGAAAACTGGATCATCCACATTTCCAGTCCTATGACCATAACTTCTTTTCTAGAGGCGAAGTGTTTGGCACCCATTTAAAAGAGCATGTGGTTATTTCTGAGTCACAGCTGAGCAAAGATGAAACCTTTCTTTATTTCTGATAGCCCAAAGAAACAGAAAGTAACAAACATGCTTTAGCTGTACTGTCAAAAGCAAAAGGTCTCATGAAATAACTTTTTCCTATAGCAAAAGTTTATTTATTTTAATTCAGTATTCGCTCAGTACAGTAATACAAAAAAGTGCAGATTTTTGGACAGACAACTGTCTATCATAAGCTATTTTTTGTTTGGACTAATAATTGCCCAACCACCTGTGGTTATTGTTTATTGAAGGAAGTCTTCCCATAACAGTAAAAATTCCTGATGTTAAACCCCTGAGGGCAGCTGAAAGAGAAAGAAAGAAGAGAAGGAATCTCTGCAATGTGAGCTGCTCTATTAAATGTATCATCACATAAATGGGATATGGAAAACAAGAGTGATTACAGAAGTCAGGAGAGCTCTGTAACGTCAGCCCCTTTGTTTAGCTCACCTAACAATTAACAATACAAGAACACCTGAAATGACTTCAAACATATTATTAGCTTTATCAGCAACTCACTGACTAGCTCAACAGAAACAGGACATTACAATATTTACAAAGGCAGTATTGATTGGAGAGCTGTAGGACAGGTTGGAAACACAACATGAAGAGTTATCCTCCAAACTGTGTCATCATTGAGGCATTTCCAATTTAAAGACCCACATGATATCCTTAAAAAAACACACACACACATCCTTCTACACAATAAATATCCTGCTTTGTAACCAATTTGCTGTTGCCTGACCCCCAGCAACAAATCACTGTTTCATGTCAAAACACTCAAGAAACTCACAGAAACTGTTGAGACAGCATGTACCAGTCACCACCACAGCTGAGGCAACACAGCACAGTACTTAATGGTCTCTCTCTCTCTCTCCCCCCCTTTCTCTCATACACAAATACTCCATTAGTTTGTGCATGCATCCTTTCTTCCTGAAATCTAAATGAGGTTGTTCCTAATTAGCCAAAGAATGACATTACAGACTTGAATATTCTGCAAGGCATCAACCCAATAGCACATTACATTCTTGTTGAAGTCTGCTTATCCTTAGTTGCTTCTCATTACATTTTTTTTTTGTCAGAACAGTAAAAGTCACCCCCTGCTGTGGGAGACCTTAATGACGATAAAAGCAATGTGGCCCCATGTTCACTCTAGAGTTGCGAGCCTTTGAAAAGAACACAGAAAAGCCACATTTTAAGAGAGATTATTGGTGCAGATGCAGTTGTCATCAAAAAGGGGCTATGAGGCATCAATTTACATTAAAACTGTCAAGATAACAGACAACATCTTTCCTTTGCCCCTCCCTCACATGTAAATGATTAAACTTACAGTTCACTCACTCTTGACTCATCTGAAAAAAATTATGTCATTGCTGTCAACATGCCATGCAGGGTAACTGTCGTCACACTAGATACACTGCCGGGAAATTAAAACTAAAGCAGGGCAGTAGGGTGAACCCCCAACACCCCCATCATCTGTGCTGCCAGGTCAACACTACGGCTGCCGCTTCACGTCCAACTAGGTGCATGTGTAGATTCTGTCTCCATACTGCCAAACAAACTGAGAAAAGTCCCGCCAACTGGGGCTCTTTGCATGTCTGTTTGTGTGTGTGTGTGTGTGTGTTGGAGGAATAAACAGCTGAAACTGTTATCGTTCTCACAGAGTGCACAGCAATGCATGCTAGTGTGATTAACACTGTGTCACCCACAACAGACAGACAACTGTCTGGCAGCTGCCTCAAGCAGCCAAGCACATTGAGCGGGAAGCCCAAGTTGGAGCGCCTTCAGAGCCATTGCCCAAGGTGCACAGTAAGACTCAACAATTAAAGCTGAGTCAAAAGTGCTGCTTCTATGGATCCCAACATGAGCAGACACTGTCTAAAGGAGTTGTTGATACTCCAAGGACAGCAGTGACAGGGAGTAGTGGTATACTTCACTCAAGAAAATGAGGCTTTAAAGAGAAACAGACAGTGGGGCCTATAAAAAGCAGACAACTGGCCACTTTAGTCAAAAAGTTTATTAAATCATAGTGGAAAAATGGAATGGAAAATGGAAAAAAGTCTACCATAGGGATTTTACATGGCCTTAGGTTTAGCTTCCCTCCATTTGCAGCAATAAAACATTAGATCCCAAAACTATGCACTACTTGATCATCCCATAATCTAATTTTATTAGGTCTAAGCATGCCAATAATCATTTATATATTGTGGTAAGTAGAAGCAATTGATGACATGACTTATTTTTTCTGTTTTGAAGACTGTCACTACCAATTCTGAGTGGCTGCTCAATCTGCTCAAACACTGCTATGAATGCATAGGCAGTAATGGGTGAAACTGTCCATAAAATATGAGAGGCCTATATTCACCAAGAGAACACCAATTAAAACGCTGTTTGTTTTTTTTACTATATAATGATCTTCTTATGTCTCGGGGTCCCAACTCTATTAACTTCAGTGAGGCCTACTTGCAGTGTAACCTTTCTCAGAAAATGTTCACATCAAAGGCAACAGGACAGCAAACTAGCATCCCACTTCCAGAATGGCAGACAATAAAAAAAGGAGCACTTAAAAGGGGATTAAAAAGGGCCTATTCCACACAGATTCTTTACAGACTGAGTCTAGAAGAGCAAAGCGAGGAGGAGGAGGAAGGATCTAGGAGGAGTGCAAGATGGAGAGACTAAATTAGCAAACTGTGTGTTTTTGTGGTCTTGGCAATGTGGAGATCCCGAAGGAGAGCTAATGACTGTAGTGGTATCTGGCATAGAGACCAAGTTTCCTTGACTGCTTTAAAGTTCCCTCCAGTCCATAGCCACCATGTCATGAGCAACATATGCTGAGCTATCTTGAAATTACTCCATTAGAGGTCTGTCCTCCCACTGAATTTCAATTATATTTTGCTGAGCTAATTTTACTTTGTTCTTCTGGCCTTTCTGAATGAAGGAAAGTCTGTATAATCTCCAATAAGTCAAGCAGGACTGTGGTAGAAACAGCAGGGTTGCCTAATAAACACAATTTCAATTGATTTGCAAAAAAATCTGAAGAACAAAATTATGAAATCAAGCTCACCAAACAAGTTTATCAACATAAAAGGTAAATATCACATCTGATTTCATAGTCTGCGATATTCTGTTTTATACCAAGGTTTACTTAGTACTTATTGCTCCAGAGCTGACAAAAACACTGATGCTGTATTCCACAAAACTACTCTTTGACCATTAATCCTATTTAAATGTGGCAGATAAATGCATATCATAAAGTGAATAACAAAACTATGCTGCACCAGATATTCAATTTCAACACTAGTTTCTTTCCCAAATCATTTGGGATCAAAATGAAACCTTTATTCAAGCTGCACAGAAGGAGCAGTGAATATTTTATGTGCAATATGGTGCTATCCTGTCTCAGAGACCATTAACTATACTGCAGTGTACCCAATTTGGTTAACACGGCCTTCCCCATCAGGGCTTCTGTGTTACTAACCTAATTTCAGGTCCCAGGAAGGACTTGAATTTACAAACAAAGTCCTTTTCAAGGACACCAGAGATGCAATCACAGACCTGTTAGGGTGGCACAATATGCTGTTTAACACTTTTTGATGACATATTAAAACAGATTTGATTCCTGACAAAGACGTATGATCTACTGCAACTGTTAATAATTCAGTATGATTTTTAAAGGATCAATGTAGAATTTAATGGCATCTAGAAGTGAGGGTGTAGATCACAACTGACTGAATACTCGTCTGCCCCGTCTGTCTCCTCATCACTAAAGAGAACCTACAGTAGCTGCGAAACATGTGAAAACCGTGAAAAGCTCTCTCTTGAGCCAGTGTCTGGTTTGTCCATTCTGGGCTACTGTAGAAACATGGTGGTGCAACATTGTGTGCTCCGTGGAAGAGGACCCACTCCCTATATATATATATATATATATATATATATATATATATATATATATATAAATAAAGGACTTATTGTAGGATGACGAAAACACAACAATTCTTATTTTCATGCGATTATATACAAATGAAAACATACTTATGAATATTATATTCCATTTCAGCCAATAGATGCCTCTAAATGTTACAAACTGTTCCTTTAACCCAGAATGAAGATCATTCTCAAGATAAAGTAGGTTATTACAGGTGATTTGCCACATTGAGTCTGACCTTCAAGAAAATCTATAAGCCTGGAAATAAAAAGATATGCAGTAGAGTTTTATGTCCCATGAAGGGACACCAGAGGGGCAAAGTGACCACTGCTAGCTGTTGTACCACTGTGACCTCTCATCTGTCTTAAGAGCCCTAAA
This sequence comes from Scomber japonicus, assembly GCF_027409825.1. Taxonomy (NCBI): domain Eukaryota; kingdom Metazoa; phylum Chordata; class Actinopteri; order Scombriformes; family Scombridae; genus Scomber; species Scomber japonicus. Next base: position 17,250,805 of record NC_070588.1, read on the forward strand.
CAACAGAGAGGAGTGGCCAGATCAGATTTTATTGTCCCAGCATGAGAAAGGGACACAGAGCTGCTTGGGCATGATGGATGGGGTCCAACTGGGAGAGTGAGGCTGGGATAAAGGAGCTGTCCTGCCATAAAACTCTGCCATTCTCAGTCCTCACATACATATAACCTGCTGTGTTTAATTGTATGTGTGTGGGGATGGGTGTGTCTCTGGATAACAGGGAAGCTGGGTTATCACAAAGTGATTCATAAATTCTAGACAAGTTGCACAAATTTGATAAAAAAAGAAATACATCCAAGCCTACAATACACAATCCTCCCTCTGTCAGTGCAACAGAGGTACAGTAACAGAGAGCAGCAGAGGTGGCCTTATGTGTAACGCAAAGCAGACTGTTTCCCCCTTTAATTTTAGCAGTGACTGAGTCAAACAACTCACGTCAGCCTCAGACGAAAGGTAGAGGAAGCTGAGACATGTATCTACTGTATACAGTCACCGAACCAGACTGCAGGCTAAAACCAGTCTTCACGGTGGTAAAGCAAGTCAAGACTGGCAGATGCAGTAGAAGCAGAAATGGCCAATCCACTATGTCAAGATAGATCATTGAAGGGGGGCATTGTATGAACAAGAAACTGAAGAGTGATTCATGCTTACTCAAGTTAACTACAGGTTATTCCCAAAGAAAATAAAACATCTGTTATAAAATAAAACAATGGCTGTTTGATCCTACAGTCCAAATGAAATAAAAAAAGAGTGAAGGCAACATATGTTCTTAACTGAGTTATAGACGCAACAATGGTTGTATGAAATGTTACTAAACAATTACTTTTTCATACATATGTGAAGCACTAAATGTTTTATTTAAGTTCTATTTCAGATACGGTGACAGTTCTTACAATCATGCATAAACAAAGCACTAGAGGGATTTGATTTTTTAGCAGTACACCACCATCATTTACTCAAACTACCTGCATGTACTCTACTGGCTCCAGTTATATAGAAATATGTATGTATTTTACTTTATTCCTTGTGTGCAAACCTGTCCCAGCTCAGCACAGATAGAGCAGAAAAGCTGGCTCACTAATTCATCTGCTCCTTCTATTTGTGTTGTGTAGCAACACATTAGCCTGATCTCCAGGCTGTGAGCTAGCGTTACAGCACTCGGTCGACACCCCTGCCTTCACCTCTTGTAAGCAGAGTTAATGCTTCGTCAACACACACAAGTTGAGAGCGCAGATCAGTGTGCAGTTTTTTTTCCCCCTCCCTAATCTGTCCCTCTTGTAGATACAACTGACAAATTATCTACAAGATAACTAGAGCCAGCTAGCCACTGGGAGTCAGGAGAGACCAGGGCTGTGTTCGAAAAACACTATCTCATTCACTCATCCACTACTTCCTAAATAGATTGTATAGAAATAGCCACTTGATAGCTTACTCAATAGTGAGCAGTGATTTGAGATTTGAGATACTTACTAATCATCGTCTTTTGCATCACTGCTGACTTAATTTTCACATCAATAACTGTAAACTGACATGCTGCTTTTAATCTGACAATCCACATCATAGTTTATGGGACTATTGTTACTCAAGACAACTAACATATCCAGCTATTATAAACCTGCATGTTGAAATATCTTATTATAATAATATATTGCCCAGCCACAAGTCGTTTACTTAGAACCACACACTGCTCTTCAAAGGAAAGAAGAGTGAGATAGAAGTGGTATGGCTAAATTATTGGCCATATATGCAATCGCTGTAAATGGTAGATTAGATGATGGTATGTTTGCTAAGTGCACACTTGAGAATTAGAGGCCCTTGTGCTTTCATCTCAGCTTTCTTTTCTGTTTACTTCAGCTGTTCATATTTAGATTCATTACTAAGAAGAGGCAGGTAGGAAAGACACTTTGTAGAAAGTTTTTACATTTGCTTCTGTTTTTCTAAGCCTTTGGGTATGGGGTATTTGTTTTGCTGGAACTTAGTTTGCAGTTGTTCCTCCTGATCTACCACATACCTGAATCCTTCTTGCTCCCCTTGCTCCCATCTCTGTTCTTTTTCAGCACTGCCTTGAACATGACAAGATTCCTGGAAAGGTCTCTGTAGAGCCCCTGGAGGGAAAAGAAAATCCAAAACAATCCAGTCAGTCACAGTCACAGCAAGACAACTGAAATGCATCCATTGTCAATCAAAGAAAACCTAGTATATGTCCAAATGAACAGGCCTATTTTTTCATCCAAATTACTTTCTTACCCTAAACTAAACAATTTAAATCATAATGTGCCCTCAAAACCATAACACCACAATTTTAAAAAACACTGTACATCCGCATTTCATACTGCTTAGCTGGCACTAGCATGGTAGTTTTCCCACAGCTCTCCTGCAGGTCATCAGTGGAGGGGTGCGTGGAAAGAATGCTCTAATATTTATACAGAAAAGGACAAGTTCTGGTATCTTGTTGTGCAGGAAAACACTCCGTCAAATGCCCTGAATTCCACATGTAATTGATGCTATGTGGCTGAACTTGGGTGTTTGCAACTGCTTTCCATGTCCGAGCTGGTGTGCATTTTGAATCCTTAGAGTTAAACGGTATAACATGAACTCAAGGTTCAGCCTGTATATGCCTGGATGTGCTTATTTACTTTGGAATTATTTTTAGTCTCAAGGAGTTGGACAATGTTTAAAACATGCTAAACACAGCTTGTTGTGTGGGACTGGTTTCTTACACTTAAACGCAATATAGGCTGCTACAGTGTGCCTTACTGTATTAATAGCAGCAGAGAAATCTTTCAATGGTTCCTACCAAATATGGGTATGCCTTTTGCAAACAAAACACACAGTCGTTGCACTGAGTTCTCTCAACCCTAGAAATGAGGCTTACTGGTGCTGTGAGAAAACCTATCGATCCATCCCTTTTCATCCTTGATGGTGTCAGATGAAACATTGTGAGGCCGAGCCTACACTTAATTATGGGAGGAGTACGGGGCAAATCCCTGATGAGCCCCTACATCTTAACTCCAATACAACTACAATATTAACTTTTCATGGGGTTGTACTCCACCAACATAAACTATAAATCATTAATACACTTTCAAGGAGGTATGTGGCTTTAGTGTAATATTGATTGTACATTTTTCCAGGGAAGACACACACAAAGAAAACTATAAAATCTATCTATAAAAATACCATAACTGCTCAAAAGCTTGTGTCTAGAAAAATGCAAAGCAAAGCTGATATAAGAAATATTACAGTTATAACCAATTCTCTAATTCAGTCCATATCAATCCAAGTCATGTGCAATGTCCTCTTCTACAACTGACTAGCACTGTTGTACTGTACTGTACAAATGGTTGATGGTGAGGTTTAATAAAGACACAAAAGAACAAATCGGCACATGAAGGAAAGGTCAGAACAAACTGAAGGCTACCCAGCAGTTTACACAGTTAAATTCTTTGCTCATCCTTATCCATGTGTCTGCTGCAGACCAAAAGTATTTCCTTTGCATACCTCTAGCCCTTATTCTTGCCAAGGATGACATCTCTTACTGACTGATCCAGTTTCAACCCGTTCCATCAAATTAACCAGAGGATCAAGTTTAACGTCTCACAAACTTTCCATCAGAATTTAAAGCTACTTTTACACACACATTCAGTTCATTAGGTAAGGGATTAATAAAGACATCACTCAACATATTAGACTCCATACATCACACTATTAATACCGTTGTCACAAGGTAATTACACCCAGATGAACACACACGAACAAGTGCAACTGCAGGAAAGTAAAAGGCAGAACCAACAATTAATGTCTTTCATGCTTTTCTTTAATCGTAATAACATCTTCATTGCAAAAACTAACTATGACCATGTAAGGGAGCAACTCTTGAGCTGCTAGAAGCTCATACTCCTAACTAAATCAAATTCAGATTTCTTTCAAACTGCTTCCAACTTATTACAGTGTGCTACTTCAGCACTGGTGTGGTTGTTTAATGATAGTAGAAGAGCAGCAAATTTAGTATTACTTTGATAAAACCTATATAAAACTAATGCTAAACTAATACTAATAAATGAAATAAAATTCCTCTCTTAAAGGGTACCATGTAGAGTTTTGCACCACTAATAATGCTGTGCAGTAATGTTTTTCATGTTGGTATCCATTTAGTTTGTTCTTGTTTAGCGCATGAGGACACACATACACAAGTCCATGCACACAGGTGCTATCATTCACATTCCTGCCACTGGTTTCACACAACTACACTGATTTGCCGGTTGCGGTAACGCGCCGTGAAATGCAGTAATGCACAGGCAAAGGCACGGAAGCTAGCAACAAAACAAGGATGTTAACAATGCATATTTCAAACATTTAAGAAAAAAATCAGCGTTGCAAGTGATTTATGAGGAAGGAAATGCATTCCGCACACTTGTCTGGCCTTAAGCAGGATACAATGCAACAACTAATCAGTGACTTAAAGGAGGTTGTAGCAGTCACAGGATACGGACTATCAGGAAACTCTGAACCATACAAGATTTTTAAAACAGCCGTGTTTATTGACTTAATTCAAACAATGATCAAGTATGTTATGTTTTAAGTCAATTTGAACTGAAATGTTGTTATGGTAAAAAAACAAAAAAAAACAGGATTTAGTATAATGTTCAAGAATGCACAAGGGTCTGAATGACATCAGGGTTGACACCTGGAGTATCATATGAAATGTATGAGATCTACTGACTGTGTTTATCTGTATCTATTTATAATACTGTTAAATAGTGTATCAGCATAGTACATTAGCCTCGTCAGTGGAACTGTTGAGTGCTGTGTGGGAGCTGGCTGCTCATCGCCACAGTAACAATAAACATCACCCAGGTTAACCCAAAGGAAATGAGTAATGCCCTCTTTAAACTCCAAAAGCTAACATGACAAATTCCTTCCACTCCCACCCCCAACACAGCTACCAGACACACAGTCAGTATCAACACCACTATGTCAGCTATCATCCACAGTCATCACTTTTCTGAGGTGTGCCATTTTATCTTTAGTGGGGAGGAAGTTAGGCACTGAGAAATGCCTGCCAAACATGTCATATTACTCTGTTCTGAATAATACCAGTATTTCCCCTATAATTGCACATTGTACATAATTTTGTGATGCCAAAAATAAAGCTTAATATCCATTGATTCGGAAATCAATGGTATTTGGGAGCTTCTGTGCAGCACTGTTCTGAAACATGAGTCAACCTCTGTGTCGTTGCCTGGGAAATTCTTGGTACCGTAGCTCCTTTAAGGAATGGGGCAGTGCATAGTGACTGTGCAGTTGAGAAAGAGCAAGAGGGAGTGTGTGTGTGACGGTGAGGTTGCAGCTACTGAAGCAACCTACCTACCATTGGTGAGCAGGTTAAGCATGCAGAGAGCAAAAGAGTTTCTGCCAAAAACTTACATGAGACCAAAGCAGAGCAGCTGCTTGCTAATAGCTTTGTGTGTTTACAGCAGAGAGCAGGAGGGAGGACAGATGTCTCACTCTGCCATGCTGCGACTCTGCTGCTGTGGACGAGTAGACTTATTTTGGGAGGGGGGGGGGCACTGATATGCTCAATAGATTATTTCTATTAACAGTTATATAATCTGTTTAGGTCTGAGTATCTTCAGTAAGTCCTATGAACTCATATAATAAATTATTTGAATGAGGACTGATTGTTTATTTTGCCTTAGGTTGTTTTTAGTTTAGGTAAATGTGCGGCATGCTGAAATAAAAATTTTGGTACCACAATCAACATTGAATGCATCAAAGCGTAAGCTGTTTGCGGTTACAACTCACAGCAAACAGCTTTAGAAAGACAGTCGCCTCAGAGAGGAGCCACAGACTGTATGGTATGCAACATAACAGGCATCAAGATTCCTCAAGCCCTCAAACTCAGGTCCATCCCAGTGCATTTAAGTTGGTGTTTGGATATTAGCCTCAAAGCATGGCCCCTTAGAAGGGGCCTCTCAATATTACAACAGAACAGTGAAAGTCCCACAGTGGCTTCCAGTTTTGTGGACACACACTGACAATAAACACTCTTATTATTCACATTTGCTCAGTGTAAGACACCACAAGAGCATGCACAAGCACAAAAGAGATGCTAAAGAAATACATACCAATGACCTAAATGTTTGTGGGGCAATAATATATGATATTATGGACATTAAGGATGTTTTCCCACTGATGATGTTTCAACCAGGCACATAGGGATGGAAATCAGCACCAGACACCCGCCAAACCTCGGTGAATTTGTGAAGTGGCTGGGGAATTTACTCAACCCATCAGCCACGGTGGCTGACGTACTGTAACATTACCAGTCGACAGCAAGTCTGCTGCAGTTCATATCATCTAGTTTTAGCGTGACATTACTGTCCATGCCACTGTGTGTGAGACATACGTGTGTGTGTGTGTGTGTGTGTGTGTGTGTGTGTGTAAATTTGACCAGCAAAAAAAAAAAATCTTTATGAGACTGATCAGAACCGGTTGAAAGTCATAGCCTATCAGTTGAAAACTGGCTGTTCGATTGATGGCCAATCAATTAGTGCAACAATCAACAGCTTATATGTGGGCACCAAACATTTTAAATTGGTGACTATCAAGGACCACAAAGCCTCCAAAAGGGAAAGAAAGTTGGCTCCAGAGTTTTGTTGTTTTTGTCCATTTGAGTGTCTGAGTGTGTCTGTATGTGTGTGAGAAAGAGAGATATAGAGGGAGAGAATTAAAAAGAGATAATTCTATATGAATAAAGATTAAATACTTTTTTAAATTAGGAAAATGTGTTTTAGTTGTTTGGGGGTTTTTTTGGTTGTTTGTTTTTTTCAATGCAAGAAAAACATTTTGATTACAAAGTGGTGGCTGGTAAAATTTAGAAATCCCACCACTTTGGTTAGTGAAAGAAAAAGTTAATGCAGGTTCATGTCAGCTCTATAACCTTTATATGTGGGCTGTCCATTACATTGGAACAGATCAAGGCAACAATTAAAAGGGCACACTGCAGTCTGTGCTACAGCGTAGAGAGTTTCCTTTCAGAGAAGAGAAATTGGAAAAACTGAGTCATTATGGGGTGCCTCAGGTTATCAACATTTATGTTTTTTCAGGTCATTCCAGTCTTGATAGAGTTCAAATCCACACAGGTTGTGAAGACGAATGGATCCTCACCTGCACAATGCTGACATGACATGTGGTTAATGGGGCCATCTCGCTATACCACAGTCATCTGAGAAGGCCGCTATATATAGTACGGAAATAGGATTGTTTGTCCCAATTGCCTCTGGCAGGGGAAGCATTTCACACACGTTGGCGGTTAGTGAGTTAGAACCTGCTTTGTCCTCTGTTAGGTGGCAGACAATAGAGAATGCACCCTTAAGCTCAGAACTTCACCGCTCTTTGAGGACTGCAGCAAACAGCTATTTTCCACCTCACGCATTCATCTCTTGCCTGTTGAAACACCCTGCCAGCTCTCTCCATCAAGTGATTGTACATGACCGATAACTCTCAGATTTCCACACTGTTGTCATAGTAACATGGGAGTCCTCGCCACGGGCTGACCTTCGAGTTGGTTTATTAAACGCTGCCAGAGGTGATCAGGCTTTTTAAAATCCTCCTGTGAAACTCACATAATTATTATCTTTCTTTTTTTTTTCGTGGTCCATTCACAGAATGCAGGAAAAAGGCTGGAACTGGCCTGTGAGCTCAAGTGGTCCAGAAACAATGGGAAGTTAGCTAAGAAGGCCTTGAAGGAGGAGGAAGTATAGGGCGCAGGTATGAAGGACCACTCATTCTTGGTGTCGGCCATTGTAAGCGAAGGTTGGTATTCACACTAACATAAGAGGAAAAGAAAAACAAAGGACAGACATTTTTATGTAACTACCCAACCGGTCTGGCTCAAGTGCATCCTGCGCAGCCCCCACCTTACAGCAGGCCTTCATCTTTTCATGAGTAATGGAAAAATAATGTTTAACTAGGTATATAATACTACAGCCAACTTGTGTGGTATACAGCAACAGTAAGGTAGATTAGGATTGTCTTTCCTACTGGACATGAACATTCAATCCACTCCTTCTGCCAACAATCTGCCACATGTTAGTTTTATTTCATGATGAACAAATAAATGTGCCCAAAACCTTTTAGTCCTATCAGCTTATACAGGAAGCAAAAATCATACAGCTAGAAAGTTGTCAGAATTGGCCAAAAATTATGTTTCATTATTCTGTCTAAAAAAATGGCAAGTCTTAACCATCCGAATATCTATTTTTGTGCATTTATTCCATTAAAGGGCAAACCAGTACAAAAAGAGACATAACTATTTGTATATGTATATTTATTTCAGGCTCTACATATCTACACATTACAAAATAAACAAATGAAATACCATAACGTCTTTATTTAAAGACAGTCACTGGTCAAGGCAATGTTCAGCATTGCAAACTCCACCACGAGCCACCCGGTCCACCCAAAAGTCCTAAGAACTTTTTTTGGGGAGGAGGAGCTTTCGCCCAGGAACAAACACTGGACTTCAGCTGCCTGCAGCTGAAATACTAGTGAGGTTTCTGAGTTCCGAAAAAGGTTCCTGCAATTGAAAAGGGCTGTTGGACATCAAGAAAAGTGGTTTCACTGGTCTCTTACACAAGATCTTTATATAAAATTATGCAGGCGAAGGATCCTATTAGTGATGGGTATTGGGTAAATGAATACTATCATTACTCAATCATAGAATCACCAGTTATTTTATCATACACTGGTGGGATATTTGTAACATGATCATACAGCTGACTCATCTGAGACCATATAAACAAATCTCAGGGGAGTATTCTTCTCAAACTACTTGTATTTATCTTTAGTTGGCAGTGAATTGTAGTGTTGAGTCATAGGCACAGTAAGATTCAAAGTTCTAGCTTAAGGCTAGTTTCTTATTGAGGAGGCCGAGCCACATGGCTCAAAGTGAAATTAAAAAAGGATAACAAGTCTGATCCACCTGATAGACTACCATGGGAAAAGACTCTGAGGTATCTTGTCCTTGATACTTTCTAATATGATTGATGCATCAATCTAGGCACACATGTTACCTCAGCAGTGATAATGTGAAAACCCATGTCTTTTGATCCCCAGAGAGTTGCCTAGAAGTGTCAAGGCATGTTTTAGAGGGCAATAATTTTTCTGAATTTACTGTTACACCCCGGGCTCTGGAAACTGACTAAACCTGACACTAAAATGTTCAGATAAACAAGACATCGCACATCCTTACCAAATAAATATCACCCTTCCTACTTCACACTGATTAAAATCTAAACCAGGCAACCCATGTGCTTACATATAACCTACATTAATTTAGCTTGACAGATCACTGTGTAACATGGATTTATGGATGATTTCACTTGTTCAATGGGTCTGCCTTCTGAGCTTTCGCAAGCCTGTTTTTCCACTCTGAGCCTTTCCACAACAATTACACTCCTCTCACCACACCAACAATAACCCTACTTCTGAAATCATCAACCAGAAACAGATTTAACTGCATGCTGAGTAACAGCAATCATCTCATCAACGTTATAGTTATTAACTCTTGCTATCACCGCTGATTAAACTTTATCACTCTGATTTTCCACAGCAATCGAGTGTTAATGAGCATATGGAGTAGAAATAACTAAAGCAGGGCCATTGTTTTCTAGACTCAATGACACATTTCCCTCCCAGGACGCCTGATATTTGATTAAGGGTAAAACATTAACAAGTAGTGTTTAAAGTCTACAGGAAGTTTCTGCAAACACGGTCTGAAATTCTTCTCATGCTAGGATTTGTCAGTCACCGTCACATAAATGGCATCACACGCATGCTGAATCAGTCGAGAAAAAGAGCTGTTTTTAGAATTACAGGCTTCCAGCAATATGGTCAACTTGACCCGAGTGACTTTTTACAAAACAGCATGACTAGTTAGTTGGGATTTGAGCCAGTGCACACTCAAAGGGAGCTTCAGAATTTTACAGATAAGATGCCTTTACCACTTGTCAATTTTGGAGTGTAGGTTTATTCTTAGCCTGTCTCATATCAACCACATTGAGTGCAAGTTCATCATGTTGTGTAAGAAAAAAAAAACAGTGCTGTAACTCAACGATGAAGGTAACCAGGTCCACTTATCCATGTCATATACCATAACCAAATAGAGGAGCACTAGCAGTAACTAGCCTTGTACATTAATGGACTTAAATCACAGTGATCTTGCATGAGACAACATACAATTCACTCTTTAATGTGCTCTCACTTTACGGCTCCAGGTTAGGAAGATTTTACAGACACAGTGACGGACAAAAGATGGCACATCTAACTCGAGGGCTAAGTGCTGAACCCTAGCTGCTTTTTCTTTGTCAAGATTCTTTCAGCCACAGAAATGCCTCTATTCAGGCAATGTGATTTCACACAGTGCTGCCCCATTCCTCCCACAGTGTTTGGATCTCTGACAGCTTCCCGCACTCAAGCACTTCCACTGACCACACAGGTAATGCCAATTCAAGTCTACGGGTGTTAAGTGCCCACTAGGGTGGACAAGGCAAGTAAGCCTAAAGTTCAGGCATTTTACTCAAACTGAACCCAAATCTGGATCTGCATCAGTGTTGTTTCTCAAATCCATGTATGTAGTTTACTTTCCTCTCACTGTGAAGGAAACCGTTCATGACGCTCGTGGAGCTAGACTTGCAGTAGCAGTCAAAGCTAAAGTAAACATGACACAGTGGAAATAATATAATTATCAGTTAGCCAGTGTCAACAAAATTAATAACTGGTTTAAACATACAGTAAGTACAGTCCTCCTCATTGCCACAAACACTGCTTTTTCACAGTTTGGTACATTTGAGGTGCTCAGCTCCTCTGTGTGTCTGTCTCTCTGTCTCTGGCTTGACAAAAATGTAATCAGTAACAGCTGTTATGAAGAAGTACTTTCAAACACACGCACACACACGTGCTTTAGATACACACAACCAAGCATGAGTGCACAGAAACACACACTTTCCTGTGTATCTAGACTTAGGATTTATATTCAAATCCTGTCATTTTTGTTAAGCTAAATGAATTATTAGTAAATAATGAAGCTGAATCCTCATACTAGGGAACATGTCACCGCCAACACTGAGAGGCAAATGCAACTTAATATGCCTGGCTGTCATCCTGTAATGTTTTAATAGATTACCTGTGGGGAAATGGGGCAATTAAATGGTGAGTATTTTGATACAGAAATTGTTATAAGCCCTGAAGAAACTGGAGCTAATGCAGTCACATGATGCCACACTGCCAATAAGACAGATAGTGAGTAAGGTGTATAATCCTGTAACTCAATGCTGAAGACACAACCACATCGTTTCTTTGCGTGATAGTGACTGTATAGTCATTTTGGAACATTTTTCTCAATCAATGGATTAGCCGTTTGGTCTACAAAACGTTAGAAAGTGGTAAAAAATGTCCATCACTGTTTCCCAAAGCCCAAAATGCCACCTAAAATGTCTTGTTTTGCCCTGACCAACAGCCCACAACTCAATGGAATTCAGTTTACCAACACAGAAGACCAAAAAACAGCAAATATTCACATTTAACACACTGAAACCAGAGAAGTTTTTGCATTTTTCTTTAAACGTAACTCAAGATAATGAATCCATTATCAAAATAGTTAGTGATTCATTTAAAGGCAATCAACTGATCATTGAATCACTTAGGAAAACACTTTATGAAGACCTCCCATAATTTAGAGATAGTTTAGATTCATGCTAAAAAATCCCAAAATCCTGTGGCCGGTCTGCTTTTCTTTCACACCACAAAATGAGCCCCATAGTTCACTTAGAAGCCAACTGAGACCCCTCAGAGTTTGCATTCCAGCTTAAATGTGAATGTTTTGTTTAAACCGTATAAAACTGGTTATGCTATGAAAGTAAATCAGGACATGATGTTGCTGTAAGTTTGGGTTTGTGGTATCAAGTGTGCTGGAATCCCAAATCATTACATTCATCATTTAGAAACAATCCTGAGTTTGCTGAACTCAGCTAATCTCTACAAATCTGCCTTTCCCATTGAAACAATGTTATACAGCGATGAGTAGCCCCTAACAAAAGTACAAAATCATCATCTTCATCGTCGACAACTCAGCATGTGCTGTCTGTCAGGTCACTGGCTCAAATAACTTTCCCTCCTCAGCCATAACAATGTGACTGTAGTGCCAGCATCTGCTACTGGCCAACTGGCTGAGGACCATGGGAACCAGGCTATGTGGAGACTGGGAGGCAGCCTCTTGTGGCATTTCCAATAAGATGAGTGCTCTGTAGTGCAAACAGCTCATAACACTGCAGTTGGTAAGACAATTGAAGTAGCACTAGCCTTGGCGCAGAAGCATGCAAATCCAGTGTAATGGTTCCATAATCCGCGTAAAATTGCTAAAATTAGGCTGGAAATTTAATACATTTCCAGTATCTCCAGGTTAACTAACAGCCAGCAGAACTAGAAGTGACAAAGCTTGTTCCACCTGTTGAGTTTAAAATGGAAAATTAACAGTGTACATACAGTGGAATTGCCCTTGAAGCAAGATTGGGACAAGAGACTCAACACAGGAAATGGCACATGTTGTGGCTCCTGTCAAGGTAAAACGGCAAGAAATTGCAAGGGTGGAGAACTCATAACACTGTTAAAGAAGCACAATGAGGCAATAATTTCATGCGGTGGCTTTGATCAAAGTTGCATCATCCAAAAACAGCTTTGATTTTCAAAGCACCTAGCCGAGTTATAAGAGGATTCCTTCATTGGAAATATGCTGAAAACAGCAAAAGTCGTATACAGCCAGTGGTCAAACTTCAATGACTCAATCTGCATGGGCGGACAAGATTACAGTCCTTTAGCCTTAGAACTACTACTATATCTGGGTTGGGTTCTGGTTTTAAAACCACCGCAGCCAATCACAAAATACAGACTACCATTAGCATCAAACAAGACCACACAGTTAAGGAAGTTAAGTACAGAACCGTAATGAACTCTGCATCCTAGTGAGCAGGATGTTAATGCACAACAAATATTACAAATCCCAAAGATGAGCAAGTCTCCTCATCTTCAGAAAGGTTTTAAGAATTACAGTTTCTTTTAGGTTTCTGCATTGTCATGTTGTGAGCAAACAACTCCTCAAGGGCGGCAAACATCTTCTTATCTGTTTGGATAATCCATCATGTGTTTCACCAATTAAACATCAGGAAAAAAGTGTGCAACACCTGTCACATGTCCACAGAGCCTAGCCTAGGGCAACATCTTCATACTGTTTGTTTTGTTCCACCTCCATGGGCTTTCCATTTTCAATAATATGTATATAGGAAAATCAGCAAATCCTCACAGTCAACACAGCATGATGGCTTTATGACTTGATGACTGACTTTAACAATTACAATGATCATCTTGTAGGCTACTGATTATTACAGTAAATTGAGTAATTTGGGGTTTTGAACTGACAAAGGGAGCTATTTCAAGACACCACCTTTGGCTCTGACAAGCTGTAACGGGTATTTTCTTAACCTTTGTGGATTTAACAACAAAAATAGATGAGTCAATTGAAAAAAATCATTATAAGCTGCCACCCTGTTTCAGACTCAGAGAAGTGTGTAGCTATTAATGGACTACGCTTTGTTCCATTAATCATGTCTATTGTTTATGCAAATGTATATTTAGCCAAGTTATCAAATTGTTATCGGCTCATTGATTAATTGAATAAATTAATCGATTTAGCTTAGCTCCAAACTCTTCGTGACCCACCTTTAATAGACAGCAGAATGAAGCTAACAAGGCGCACATGAACTAAATGAGCCGCTAGCTGCACTTCACACAGACCAGACGGAGACATTACCTGCGAGAAAAGTTTGACTGAATATCAGGGTGGGGTGGGAGGGGGGGGCAAACTGGAGAAATTAACTTAACTTTGAGGTAGTTTGACTAACATTAAAGCCTCGCAGAGACAGAGACAGTAACAGAAGTTGGAAAACATCGAGTAAGTTAAGTTAAACTAATGTGTGTCTGCTGTCAGTCCCGTTGGATGTGACGACAGCTCGGTGGGCATGTCCCGACATTCCTCCCAACTTTAACTTAACTTAACTACCGTAAAAAAAATAATTTAAAAAAACCTTAACCGGTGAACTGACAAAACATGACTGACTGTGTATTCACAGCCACATTGGTGAGTCATTTTAAAGTCTTACCTGGTAAATGTCATGGATAGGAACTACCGCAAATTTTTATAAAAGTTTCCCCAGTCCTCCGGCGTATCTCCACACGAACTCTGTCCCCACTTCATACAACGAAGGTAGGCTAGGCTACGGGACGCTCGGCTCCTCCTCCCTCTCCCTCTCCCTCTCCCTCTCCCTCTCCCGCACCTCCTCCTCCTCCTCCTCCCCGTCCTCCACCCTGCATGAGGTCATCTGTGCGGGAGGCACATCAACAGAGAGCAGGGAGGGATTTATACATTTTCAGAACAGATGGACTGTCTGCAAGACTTGACATGAAAGTGTACAACTCATCTGTAACTTCTGTTGTGGTACATAAATAACATTGACTTGATATGAACATTGACTGGAAAGACTTTGAGATTTATATACTGTGCACACTAACACATGTGATTATCACTTGATTATCACTTCTTTTGAATGTGAAGATAACAAAATATGCACTTTTTGATGTTATTAGGGGCATTTCATATGCATCAAGCTACATTTCTCAACTCAAACAAAAAAAAATGAGTACCTAGAAATGTTTGTCTGAAGAAGTCTGTCACCAAAATATTTTATGTTTTTTTTTAATTATTAGGCTATTATTTTTATTCTATAAAATGATGATTCTGATGTAATTATTGTTACTGTTATCATGATTGAATGCAGCTTTTTTAGTCCCATTACCAATACCAATACCTGGGTTTACGGCATCAGCTGTTACCAAGCACTGATATGATACCAGTGTATAATCAATAAGCTGTGTGCCTCACTGTGTAGAAGAGACTGCAAAATCAGGCTTGACTTAAACATCGCTTTCCTTACCTTATAAAACAAAATGCAACAAATAAATATGTTAATATACATTTACTGAATAAGTATTTATTATATTAAGTAGTTGATACCAGATCAGTCCATTGTCACCTGATCCAGCTATTTGAGTCAGTTTTATATTGATTGATTGATTTTGTACTCCTCCTATGTATGTATATAAAGCTTCTTGCTCATTCCCTCTACCAAATGTTTGTTTTTTATTTGATCATATCATACTTGAATTCCCTTTCACTTGGTTTCCTCTTTTTATTCTTCATACGTTTATGTTTTCTTTCTTTTTTTTTGTTAATCTGACTGTTTTCAATTAAGTTGAGAAGGAAAAACTACACTCCTCTTACTCTTCTCATTCTTCATTTATCTGTGTATGCTTCATAGACATGGCAGGATGTAAGAGATGCAAGATGCATGAATTAGTTACATTAGTACATTAATTAACTGTAAACTGCAGGGCTACAGTATGGGGGGGTTAATTACTTTCGAATTGTACTTATGCAAATTAGATTAATCTTTTTTTAATTACACAAAGAACAAGTACAGATAATATGAAATGCAGTTAGACAGCTCACCAGAAGTGCAAAATAGGGCAAACATTATGTACAAAATAGTGGATGCTATAAAAATATCAATGAAAGGAAGTAAAACATCTGCATAAAAAAGAGTACATGTTTATACATATACAATATAAAAAATAAATAAGTGGATGTTGTCTTATTTATATTGAGTGATTCTTTCACGCAATTTCCTGCCTATGAACTCAACATAACTAAACCCTAACTTAAATATCCATCTCACAGCTTTATCTCTCTTTGCCCTGAAATTAATAACAGATTACATATTTGTTTCCAGGAAACATCCCAGGAAATGATTAGTAATTACTGGCAGCCAAAATTAAGTGTGAGACGCTGCTAAAACATGAAATGGACCATAAAATGCAGCTGATGGTGGACCTTGTGTTGAGATTGTTTTATCACACATGAAGTATTACCATTTATTTTTCGATATTAAAATTAAAAGTTCTACTACCAGGAGAACATTTCTGTAAGAGAAATTCTGAATCCTTTATTATTTATTCCCTTGGCCTAAAAGTAATTGAAACAAACTGAGTCAGCTGCCTAAAAAATACAGTCCCAGTTTTTCATTACCAGGATACCGTTATTCTTCTGTTTCATATAAAAGTCTATTAAAATGGTCCAATCCTCACTTTTGATTGGCTAGATGGGCTCTGAGATTGTACATTACCTGATTACCATTACATTTACTAAGTATTGTACTCACAGGCTACTTTTAGGCCTGTTTCCATATTGTCTAACTTCTGCAACATGGCAATACATTAGCATTTACATTAGCATTTACATCTTCTTCTCAAATGTCAGGATTTGTTACGTTTTTCTTTTCATATCATACCATATCTTTGGGTATTGGAGTATAGTGAAAACAAACTTTTTGGGCTTTTTTTGGTCATTTGATTAAATAAATGGTTAATTAAAAATAGCTGATAATGTGAAATACACAATATCCTCTATTTCAGATCAAAATATTATTTATATTATGTCTGAAGTTATTTGTGATCTAGATTTTACCTGCAAAACATGAAGGAGCTCATAAAGAAATATGTATTGCATTAAACCATCCAAGGGTGTGAAAAAGGCCAGCTCCACCTGGTCTGGCTGCAACAATAAAATGATGCTTTGCAGGAATAATTTATTAACATGTTAAAAGAAGATGGGATTGAAAAATGAGCAAAAGCTTTTATGTAAATCAAACATAATTGATTTTGGTTTTAATGGTGGCTGTTAAAAGCAGGATGTTATGTTGTTGTAGCTTTCTATATATCGTATGATCTGAGTGTGCTGTAGGCTTCTTGACCTTAACATTTAATCATACACATCAGCTTATAGCTTCATTTAAATGTAATATCTATATACAGACTGAAATGCTTTCAAGATGCAGGTATAAAAACATGTTTAATGAACTTTTAATCAAGCAAAAGCTTCAATGGTGCAACAACTGTGGACAAAAACACAGTGCAGCTCTTCCCTCACCTCCCTCTGGTCTGCTCAGTGAAGCTCTCAGTACATCTTAGTCTACAGTGACCTCATGAGGCAGCAATGTTTTATGCAGCGTGTCTCATGTGATACATTTGTCACAGTAAACATGTACAACAATGTCTTAGATTTTAAAAATGTGATTATGTATTATGTATCATATAAGATTAAATGTAAGGGGATTATATTGCATAATGTACTGTTGTAATTAGAATATTTATTTGAAATGGAAACCAAATTGTCTCAGTCATCCCACTCCTCTGTGTGAGGTACAGTCATGTTTTCTCAGCAGTGTGGTGGGCGTTATAGGGTCAGAGAGGCTCCTCAGATGGCTGAGGATGGGCAGACACTGGCAGTGAAATGCACCATGTCTGCACGTCTGAGGACCACCAACTGCTCTACTCCTCAAACAGGGCTGATGAGGTCTCTGAACACAGATGGTATCAAAGGCATGTGTGAACAGCATGTGCATCACAGAGAATTTAAGGTCAGCACATTGTGTGCACAAGGCCGTCGTCAAGTACTTTCTTGTCGAACAAATGAACAGATATTGTTTGTGGACTTTCTGATGCAAACAAAAAGGCCCATGACACACACACTCAACACACAGGTTTGCTTTAGTCACTCTTGGGGTATTTACATAGACTTACAATCATTTCCTGGTGTAATCTGACCCTTACCCTAACCGTAACCTATCCCAAACCTTAACCACTTATCCCAGAATATGTGTTTTTCCTATTGGGAACACGGCTTTTGGCCCAGTTGCATAAACCATCTCCGATCAACTGGTCTTAAGTCTGGTCACTGAAGGTGACTTAAGTCATACACACACACACACACACACACACAAATGAATATCATGGTCAATGAAAGGTTTCTTTTTTAGCAGAATGGCCATTTGTCACTGAGGCACATATTTTGAGCTGTTTTAGTAGAAAAACACATGTGTAAATACTAAAAAGAATAATGGATCAATTCCATATAGATGCTTTGGTTTCAGGATCCTGTTGTTGTGCATGTTAAGTGCTTTTCATACCATGACAAGTCAAAATGTCATGACAAGTCAAAACAACTGTGAAAAAACTTGTAATCTCATTGTAGGATCTGCCATTTCTGTGGTATGATGAGAAAATTTTAAAAAAAAAAGAATTCAGTGGCTGAAAAAATGATTCTTTACACGCTACCTTTCCTTGGAAAATGTGTCTAAAAGTAATAAAGGCTGATGTTAAAGCGTTTTTCTCAGTTTTTCTTGCCACCCATCAGGGTTTATTCCTCAGCACAAACACTATATGACAGACATGAGAGCAAAACGCTTAATGTAAGCAGGCTGAGGAATGTAAAGTGGAAACCAGGAAACTGTTTATAATCCTCTTGGCCATCAATCTCTCCTATCTCCCATCTCGTTTACAATTCACCCCCAAGCCTGTGTCTCAGAAAATGATTAAAGAATCACCAGTGGCCTGTAAGGTCTGTAAGTCACAGTTTTCTCACACAGAGGTGAGCTCCTCCACAGCCGTAATGACACAATACAGCCTTGTTTTTGTGTTTTGGTATTATATAAATATGATAAGACACCCAGATGTGTTTTGCACAGTCTCATTTTAAGACAAAGTATTGACAAGATTACAAATTAGTTTCTGAATTCTGTCCTAAAGAAACAAACCACTGGGTGGCCATATTGTTTCATGTGTATGGAGAGGGCTGAAATGATGGGACCTCTAAACCACTGCTCACATTATGTTGTAAGTGCATAATTTAACTGCACTGCAGAGTTGACTGTTTCTTCACTCAGCTGTTCTTTTAACATAAACTGGGACACCTTTATATAAACATGTTTTTCTTTTTTATAGATGCTTCACTTTGAGCAATTTACCCTCAAGCAAAGCTGAACAGGTTCTGTGGTTCGTGTTGACAGGCAAGACCTAGCTAGTCTTTATGAGAAGCTCTCAAAGAGCGTTGACATTTAGACCGTTAAACTGAATCTGTGCCAGCACACACTGAAAACATCCCAAGAAACCTTCAATTAAAAAAAAAAAAAAAAAAAAAATCTCATACTAAAGAGACTTTCTTTGGCAACCTAGAGGGGTGGATGGGTTAGACTGCGACAATGTAATAATGTTATTGGTGCTACATGCAACAGTCATTGAATGCACAGATTTTTTAAAAGTTAATATATGCTTGAAAAAGTAATGAAGATTGTAATGAGATCTTATGCAAATAACCTATATTTGAGCCTTCAAGTTTGTAAACAGCTATGTGCTGCCACCTACTGGTCATCGAGCCTTATTGCAAAAGAAAAAAAAAAGTCTAGTAATGCCATGCAATATATTTTTTATTAAATCTAGTAAGTGCCAAGCAATACATAGTGAGGTTTCACAGAAAAAACAAAGACACAAAAGTCTCTCACCTTACAACCCCCCCCAAACTCACTTTAAACATAGGTCTACCCAAATGCCATGTGATTTTCATCAGCTGGTAAATACAACTACAGCATTTATCTCTTAACACAAGGAAAGACACAGAAATGCTGGTTTATAGCATCCTCACAAACAAGCACAGGCAGAAAAATAAGCTAATGTTTCTCTTTAAAATGTCTGACATCACTGACACTTCACAGACAACCTGTCAGCCCCCCTCACGTGTCTAACGCTTCATGTTTGTCTTTCACAGTTGACTTAACGAGGATCCCTTCAGGGCGTTTCTTCAACATGTCGTTCAACACTTCCTCGGCTGCTGGATGAAGAAAGTACGGGGCGAGTGGTGTTTCTCCACCGCGGGGAGCACCTTGCTGTGCCTCACACTTGCTGGGGTCTCTGGAAAGTCATGGCTCAGCTGTGGAAGATTACAGGCAGGTGTTTATGATCCAAAAAGGCCCTGTGGCCAAAAGAGGCATTGTAATGAATCAGGTTTGCTCCGTTTCCAAAAGGGAAGCGTTTGTTTACCTTGTCGAGAGTTCCTGCCAGAAGTACACCAACTTGTTGCATCCTGTTGGAGGTGGCAAGGGACCTGCTGCTGCAATATTTGATCAAATTTAATAATAAACACGTGAAAGTGACGCTGGACATTCAAAAATCACATGGAACATATTTCAAAGTAATTCATGCAAAATACTTGAAAAAAAAAAAACCTTAAAAAAAAAAGGAGACGATTCTTTGACATGGCATAGCAGAAAAAGAACAGGTGCAATTAACATTAACAATACTGAATTGCTGATATTGGTATACATAATGGTTCATCAGACACTTTAATGGAACCAAGTCCATGTGATGAGATCCACATGTGCATTGCCTGTCAACACAAGTCAAAATATCTGCTGTGAAAAACATTAGGTTGTAGGGCAGTGATCACCAACCCTGCATCACCCCACTCTAAAAACACACCTGATTCTAATTAACTTATTATCAAGCTCTTTGACAGGCTTCAGCCACTTGATGATGAGTTAAATAATTAGAATCAGGTGTGTTAGAGTGGGCAGATACCTAAAACATGCAGGGCAGTAGCTCTGCAGGAACAGGGTTAGTGACCACCTCTTGTCTGTGAGCCTACCTCAGTTTATCAGACCTCTTTGTCTCCTTCTCTGTAGTCCCATGGGTGCCAGTCTCTTCCAAGCTTTTTTTGGCCACCCGTTTACCTCCAGCCTTCACTGTTGACCCCACAGAACAAAAACTGTATTCATTTATGTTACATGGGAAAATAGAAATATCTGCTGGATTAAAGTAGTGTGAATCTGTATTTTTATTTTTTATTTTGAAAGTTTACACTGTGCAGGGGATCTGAAACTCTCTCCAAACCTATAAAAAATACCCCTCACTCTGGTTTAAATACTCACCAGTCACATCCACACATAGGCCATACATAGTCTGTTATGAGTCATAAAAGGGAAGTTTGCTATATTTTAAAAAGGGGTCACAAGCCCAAGAGGTTGGGAACCACAATCCAAAATATTTTACACATTACAACATGAGATAAAATGCTAATTAGACCTTCAACAGTCCCCCCCCCCCCCCATTAACTTTTATTAAAAAAAAAACAAACTCAATCCTACCAACTTGTTTACCCACAGACCCAAGTTTACTTATATTTACTCATATTTCACAGGTGCTGTATTCTATCATTCACATCATTAATGACTTTGCTAATCAGTTTCTTCCTAATGACTCTATAACATTGTTTTCTGTTTTCATCAGTACCTAATAAAAATATCAATATATTGCAGTCATGGGGGACCCCAGTTAAAAAGCACCCATTTCTGCCTCTGCAGTTTCAATGGATGGAACTATGTATTGATTTCATATTTGCTGGATGACCTAATTTAAAGTATCACACTCTATCAGGGGGATAGGGACACTGTCAGTCATTTTGAAGGCTTTGTGGAAATAAAGAACTTGAGATAAAAGCTGAAATTTGTATTAAAAGTATGTATATATTCATTTTACACAATATGCAAATTAATAGTAACTTCCCTAAAAGGGTTTCTGGCGTGACATGTATTGCCTAATTAATACTATGTTGAGTAGAAATAAGTAATGATGGGTTGTTTCTTACAGGAGGTGATCCTTGTAATTAATGTATTAATTGTACACAAAATGTAACAAAGTTGAACTAAACATCAAAAAGGATAATGTAACAAAACTAAAAGATGGAAATATTGGACTTTTCCAGGATTATCATTTTAACTCTACATCAATAATGTGGAAATCAAAAACATAAAAGCAGCATGACTAAAGTAGAGATATAAGTAAGTGTAACACATCACGCATGCATTGAATTGAGTCTCTGTGCTCAGAGTCAGTTTGTGGGAACACAGTGTTACTTTCACCAGAGGCCTGCTTGAAAACAGAAAAGAAAAAAAAAACACCATGTAAATGAATCGGTGCTGCAAAAACCCAGATTGATGTGATTATCACACCAATGATTATGATTTAGCAGTTTAATATTAAACCAAACTTTAAAAAAAAAAAAAAAAAAAAAAAGGAGGAGGGGAGCGTCACCCATAGCTCGGCTCTCTAAGTGGGTCGAGCAGTGAAAACAACAGCGTCCGACTCAAAGTAGTAAAAAGAAGAAACAAAAAAGTTTTAAAGAGAGCAACTGTAAAAGGTTCAAACAACAGTTTACCTGCAGGACGGTGACCAGCTTTCAGTAGAGGAGTCTCCATCGCTCCTGGTTTGGACAGTTGCTGCACCATGTTTAAAAAGTTTGCAGAGACAAAGTCACAGAAAGCACCTTCTCTACGCCCACTCCGTTGTTTTTATGCTCAAACAGAGATGACGTCCTGTGTAGCAACAGGAAGCCCGCAGCCAGGGAAACGCCTCTCTCTCTCTCTCTCTCTCTCTCTCTCTCTCTCTCTGAGTAGTTCACTGATGCCCAGTCAGCGTTTATACATGAAATGAAACTAGAAACCGCCCCGGATTGATTATTGATCATTTCTATATTCACGTAAGTATCTCCGTTATTCTCTTTCAGAATTGCGTCTTATTTAAAAACATTCAAATAGCGATCAGATATCGATTTTTAAGTTTTTCAAGGTTGATTCACGGCTCGACAGACAGCCATGTTAATGTTATTAGTAACACCTGTGCCTTTCCAGCTGACTAGTCAAAGTGCTGTGAAACACGCCTTATTATTGAGATGTAGTTTGGAGAAGTGAAAGGCGTTTTTCTTTCATTTCATTCAGCCCTGCAGTGGTATTCATTCTTCTGCTTACCTGGATGTGTTGAAGCTTATTCATGCATGTGATCTACAGACACTGCCTTGAACTTGTCTGAAAAACTTTGACACACACTGCAGAGGTACTGGTTTATGAGGACCTGGTAGACAAAATTGTTGACATGAAATCTTAACCATTGAGGACAAGTGTTTAGTTCATATTCACTATTTATATTTGAAATTCATTTTTTTTTATTGAGGTTATCTTCTTCAAAAATGTATTTTGTCATCTCCACATGGAGGTGACAGATTAATGTTGATAAGGATTCAATGTTCTGCTTCAGGCTCCTCAGCTGTGTAGTTCAACTGGTTCAAAGCTGGCCTGCATCTCTTCATGTACCTGAGTAAATACAATGTAATGAAACATTTTTTTTCCCACCACAGGAGGAGAATAAATGCAGAAGGGTTTGATTTCTCGCTTGGATCTCTCCGCTTATTTCTGTTTGTGTGTGTAGAAGGTAGCAGCAAATAAAAGAGAGGAAGAGATGTGTGTGTGTGTGTGTGTGTGTGCACTCTACCTGTGAAAAGATGCAATTACACCACCAGTTTAAAAAACAAAACTCACCTTTTTATTATTTGAGCATGGTTGTGAATGATGCCATCTTTCCCCCACATCATTTCTTCATATTTATATATCTATAGAGTTTTAACATGGCACAAGTTTCTTTTCTAACCAGTGCGGATGAGTGTAAACCAGGTAACATGTTTTTTTTTCTCTATTTACAATAAAATGAAAGAAATGTACAAGACTCTATGGCATTACACAGCTTCGACATTAAGTACAGATACAATTTCATCCCTCTGTACAATCTAACATCATTAGTTTACTAGTATTTTTTTTATTTGTATTTTTTTTGTTGTTTTGTTTTACAGATATGAGTTCATGATCCATTTTGGCTTCAGCACATACACATTCCCCATCTTGACTCTTTATCGCAGACCCTCGCTCACATGACTCACACCTTCAACCATGCTATCACAGCTAAGAGTTTTATAAAGAAAATAAAACTAACATCTAGACAGAGCAGGACGCACGTCTCTCTCTCTCTCACGATAATGTCCGGTTTCTCTCAGCAGACCCCCCCGCCCCCTCCCCCAGCATGATTTCCATCTTCCTCAACTGAATAAAAAATAACTAAAAAAAAAAAAAAAAAAAAAAAACATTCCTTGATTTCTTTCTTTGGCACACATTCCCATCCTTTCCACTGCTATCGCTCAGTTGAACTCCCCTCCGTACAAACACATCCACTTTTAAACAAACACACTTATAAAGCCAAGTTCATGAAAACGTTTGTCGGTTCTTGTGTGTTCCCTCGGTTCCTCCTCACACTTCTGCTGCAGGGTGAAGACAACACCCCACTTTCCCCACCCCAAATTCAAAGCCCTGTGACTGAGAATCAGGGATGAAAAGAGGTTGTTAACTGAAACACAGGAGCATTTCCAGACCTATACCCAGGAGTCAGGAGAGCCAGGGTACTGCTCTGCCCTGTAAGAAGGCCTCCGTGTGCTAGCGTAAAAGTCCACATAGTTGGTGGCGGATTTCAGTCCGTGAGGCTGGGAGCTGTAGTCGGCTGTGGGCGGGTAGGTGATGACCTCCTCCAGGTAGGGGTCGTCGTAGCCGTGTGGATGCTGCAGGTACATTCTGTATGTATCGTAGTTCCTCCGGCCGGGATCGTCTGTATAATACATAGGCTGCAAGGAAAAGAGGCAGGAAGGCTGTGATTAAGAACAAGCAGCAGAGTCACTAAGATTTACTCAAGTACTGTAGTTAAAGTCCTCCTCCACTCAAAAATGTGTTTTGTTCATTGTTACTGTTAGATGTTTGAGCTGCCCAGTGCAGAAGGATGTATATGTGCAGAATTTGACACTAGAAGGCTATTTTTATATTTGTCTACTGAAGGTGGTCACAATTCACAATTAGTTTGGAGTCAATTTTCTTACTTGAAACAAAATTTTTCAAATGCAGGAATTTTAGGAGTAATGGAGTTGTCTCCTGTTGTGGTATTGATACTTTAAGTATAGTTTGACATTTGGTAAATAGGCTCATTTGCTTTCTTTCCAAGAGTTAGATGAGAAGCTTGATACCACTGTCATGCCTGGATGATGAATGTGAAGTCACAACCAGCAGCGAGTTAGCGAGCATTATGACTGTCTCTCTCCCAAAGTAACATATCTGCCTACCAGCACATCTAAAGCTGAATAATTAACTTGTTAAATCTTTAATGTTTAATCAATACAAAACCCAAAGTGTAAAATGACAGTTTTGCGGTGGGTTATGCATGAGACTGTTTCTTGATCAGGTGCAGTCTCCTTCCTGCAGTGTCCCCTGGTTGCCAGGAAACCTCACAGTGTTGATATCGATCTCATCTATTTCTCGGCAAGAAAGAGAATAAACCTATTTCCCAAAAAGTCAAACTATTCCTTTTAGTGAATACCTCCTCCATCACTGTCAAAAACACAAAAAAGCACAATACCTCAAACCAGTCTTCCATTGATGGTAATAAAATGTATCAACAAATACTAACGTCTCAGCAGTTTCAGCAAAATGCACTTTTGTCTGAATGGACATTTTTCAACCACATTAACAACCTTCCACCCCACACATCCCTCGCCACTAATGTGACAGAAAACAGCTTCAAGGTAAATGGTAGAAATGGGGTAATGACTGTCTTCACACATTAACTGGTCTAAATGTGATGGGATGAAGGCCATAGGAAAAGTCTCCGATTTCCTCCCTCCTTCTCACTGTGCCTGTTGTCTGAATGGGCACGCATGGACGTGTCCCACAGTGACAGGTGCCTGAGACGCACCCAGACCATCCCAATCCCAGCAGTCACATTCACTCTTGCTCAGACAATAGCTGATGTGCTGGGTCGTTCCCAGCGTCGCCTTTTATCCACCGTGGAATACGTGTCAGTCTCTTTGTATTAGTCAAGTGAGGTGGAAGAGTTGGGCGTCCTCGCCAGGTGGATACGGCACAGTGGAGGGTTCTCAAACAAGCACCTTGTACCAACACTATCAAACACTTCCTGGAAGAAAACACTGATTTCCAAGAGTGGGTTCAGACCCAGAGTTTATTTCTTAGCCTGGGCAATGGTGTCAAGTAAGCCTGATACAATGAGTCAAGAAATTGATTTGTCGATAGTCATTAATCTAATTAATGACAAGTGTGATCATTTACTGAAATAATCATTTAAGTCATTTATTAAACAAAAATGACAAATATTCTGATCTCAAGTGTGATCATTTTTCTTCTTTTCTTTCTGTGAAGTCACTGTAAATGTAATATATTTGATGGTTTTTTTGGGTGCATTTGAAGACATATCCTTGGCTTCTGGAAAATTGTGAGAGTGATATTTTCTATTTTCTTACATTAATCACAATAACGTTAGTTACAGCACTTGACCCAGACTTTTTTGGTTTTGATCCACATAAACCTCCACAAATATTTAAAATTTTCAAACACTGATTTGTTTCTGACTTGGAAGATGCCAGACTTTTCTGCCAGCACCTGAATGAAGCACAGTAATCATACCTACATATTAACAGTAAAAACCACCTCAATGCCGCACACTCTGAATGTGTACTTCTATTTGTTGTAATGTGGTTCAACTATGTTATGTTGTCTGTTGTCAGTCATTGTCCAAGGAAGTTCTAAACTACTACAACATTGTTTGAATAGACGCAAACTAAACAGTTAATACTGAGTTGAATTGTGTCCTTCAAATATTTTTTTGCTTGGTTGAATCAGAGCACACGCAACAAGCACAGGTGAGCATGCAGATTGTGTTAAGTAGAACATTTATTCAGATTGATTAAATTTACCTGTGTTCTTCTGGGCTCTTCTCTTGTGGGCGATGGGTAGTAATACGGAGGAGGCTTTCCAGACCCTAGAAAAAAGTTTAAAAAAAACAAAAAACTTGATGCATTTCATATCAGTGAAAAACTGTGCACACCCCCATAGGGCAAATGTCTGTATTTAGACAGAGCAGGATCAAGAAGTGCTAAGCTGTACTGGGCTGAGAAATAACACCAAATAATAGAGTTGGCCACTGCTGTTCTGTTGTTTACATAGCCCATGGGATGGGTATTTTTGTTGGCACTTTATCCAACCGGTGGAATCCAGAAACTCAATTTCCACTTCGCTATGTAGTGCATGGACTGTTGAGGCTGCGGCTCATTTTGTTTACTCTGCCCTCCCCACTCTCCTGCCAACCAGCGTAGGTTGGCGAGAGCGCTCGTCTGGTTGTAGTGTGTCTGGGTACCCACTCACTGCCCCTGTCTGAATGCTGCGACTTGGGCCCCCTAACAATGGCGCCAATGTAATGTCCAGCACTGGCTACCCAGACCACTTTACTGCTGTGTAGGCCATCTCCATCACAAAACAACTCTGAAGAACTCTGCACTAAACTGACTGTCTGTCTAAGAGCTGGCACATGTTGGTGGTGATGATAAGAGAGGACTGTCTTTGCAGAGAGCAGACTGACCGTGGAATCTGCTTGGAGCATTATGAGGGATAAAATAGATAATTCCCTACACAGAGACAGCCAGAGGGTAACATGTGACTGCAGTCTGGTGCAGGGATATGATTTCAATTAAGATTTTAAAAAGCTGTGTTATGCAACGTTCAATGGCTTTCAGATGTGTGCATTGTTTCAGTACCTGTATACTGGTTTTTATGAATACTGTTGTCCCCATGGTAATTATAAAATTGCATAGTTGACTGTGCTCTCTGATAATCTCTGATAGTGTCTCTATGCTCTTTGATTCCCAGCATTGCAGGAGACGACGTGGCACTGGCAGCTGTGAAGAGAGAAAAACACATTTTAACATGAAATTCCAGAGGTTTTCCTGTTTCATTGGCGGTAGCTATTTTTGTGCATTGAGGTCAGTAGCTAGCTGAACCTACCAGGGTGGTTCACTGGGGACACTCGAATGGTGCTGGTGGGGAGGGTGGGCTGGGACTTGAACCTGTCCCGTTCAAGTGTTGACACTGGAGTGAGGAAATGGTTTTGGTTCCATCCATCCTGTTAGGAAACAGAAATATTTGTTGTACTGTTTTCTTTGGTCACACAGGGAATGATTGAAAAATTCCTGTACTGCACCACATGGGCTGAAGGGTTCACAGTAAGCCCAGATTCTTGAAAAGGCACAATTACCAATTTATTTTAAGCTGAAATCTACTGATATTACACATCATAGTCTGTTTACAGGTTTTGTGAAAAAAAAAGTTGTATAATGCCATATTTAAACTTCAGAATGTTTGGCATTTGTATGTTCTTTGTATGTTCTGCTTTTCAGATCAAATCCAAACATGTTACACACATGTACTACTATTACTGTGTTTTACAGTCTCACTTATACAGTCTTATAACATTTTCATAAATGTTTTGTTTGACCTCTTCTATGTTTCTCTTAATGTCATGTGCATTGTAGACTGACATGCAACTTTTACTGTAATAAGGGCTGATTAATGTCTTACCAAAAAATGTCATTAAACATGACATGAGCTGTTATTTAGTGTTCCATAATTAAATTCCTGCAAGTCTGTGGTTAAAATCAAATTGAATTTGTGGCAAGAAATCCATTTGGTGAGAAAAGACTGATGTATTGCAGAGTAGTCCTTCAAGCCTTAAAGATGCCCTTACCTTCTTATAAATGGTACGCAGATCCCGATACTGCCACAGTGTGTTCAGCACCTGAGCAGCTGCCTTAACCACCTTCATAGAGTACCTGGAAAACAGACAAACACATAAACATAAGTTACTTTAACCTCATTCTAAATTACATTTTAAGTATTAGTATTGGACAGCATGATTGAAGGGAGGCTGTGTTTTAACCTGGGGCAAAACTTAATATATGGCAGGCTAGAAATAGCTGCTTTTCCATCATTCCACCGGGACCGGTAACCTCAATGCACACAAAACCACCTTCCCTGTGGCTACAGCTTCTCCTTCTCCGAGCATTTAAATATTTGTGTCTGTGTGTGTATGTGTGTTTGTTTAAAACTCCCACTATCCAATGTGTAGAACACTCTGGGAGCTGGCCACCAGCCACATATGTCAGATGGCTGTTCTAGCAGGTCGTTTGAGCGTGCGCTCATGTTCGGGCACCAGGTTTGTATCAGTGTGAACTCGACACCCACACTAAAAGCATTGGGACAATTAAGTGTTGCTGTAGCACACCTGTCTCCTCTGCCCTTGGTGATGTTGACCAGCTTCTCGATGCCGCCCGTGTCAGCCAAGGCCTTAGCGTTCTCCATGTTTTTGCTGGTGACCTCGTGCAGGGTGCAACAGATGGCTGCCACGGTCTCGTCTGACAGCAGGGTGGTGTTTCCCCCGGGGAGACGGTTGACCAGGTCCCTCATCGCATACTTCCCTGAGAGGGAGGAGGGAGAATGAGACATGCAACTACTAAAATATGACATACAGCAGGTTTGTGGGTACAGGGAGGGGAATGCATAGAAAGATTATACACACGTACTACATTCAATGCATTTTAATGTGTTACATAATGTATAAGTAGATGCCTGCCACAGTGACCTAAGCTAAAGTATTTGCCTCATCATAAATGGTAATATTTTTTTGCTAAACTGCAGCGAGGTAGGCAGTTTTCTTAAATGACATTGCGTTATCGTCACAAGGGCACCTGCACATTCACATCCAGGTGTAAAAATAGGATTGTATCCCCTATCTCCCTTTCTGCAGAGCTACCCAGCTGAGGGACCTGAATACATGCAGCCACAACTCATAAATACACACACATCCAAAAGCACCTTAAACCAACACTGTAACGCCTTCCCCCTCTGCCTACAGATGTCACCCCTGGCTTGCTGGAACTGTAACTCCTCATTAATTCCACATCGAGAGCACATAAAAACTTGTTTTTAATTAAACGCAACAGTTTCACAGCACAGAAAGAGCTGGAGTGTGATGAAGTGATAAATAATATCTAGCAATTAAAGTGGTTACAAAATGCATTGGCTTTGTTTCTGCATTTAATTAAGAGAAGTTATTTCAAAACACATGGTTTAACAATGTTGATGTTGTCAGAAGGAACATTATGAAAAACATGAAACCGCTTGAAAGTTATGTTAAATATACATATAATTATATTGTGAAATGTCCACCACACTATATGTCTGGCTGGACCAATTTCTCAATTATCTTTTATAACTCTCTATAAACCCTATATGTATCATTAATTAGCAGCTAAATCATTTGTAACGCACATCAATACATCTCTGTTCTTGTGTATCGTGCTGCTCAGCCCAGCAGAAACATCACAAACATTTCACAGTATGATTCCTTACCTATGAGCTCCTTGTTCCTGACATCCAGTGCCATGTTTCGCAGCGCCGTGGCAACTGAACACACCACCCGGTCGTTATCCATCCGCAACAGCTCCACTAGGATGGGCAGGCCTTTCTCCTTACGCACCGCTGCACGAATATAAGCTGCAAACTGTCCACAAACACACCCAAAACACATTAAAACTTCAAAAAGGTCCTAGATGCCAAGTAGGAAAATGGTCTTCAGGTGCACATTTTAGTGTGTGTGTGTCAAGTGTAAATGTGACGTCAGCCTCACTGACACAGAGGATGTGAGCTGTGAAATCCTTTTTAACCACTTGAATAGATGCTTTTTCTCTGAGGATATCACATGTAATAGTTTATATAAAGACAAAGGAGAATGTGTGTGTGTGTTTCTGTGTGTGCATGGATGTACAGATATCCATATTGTACCTTCCAGTTACCAGCTGACAGGTTCTGAAGGGACCCAGCGGCGCCCTCCAGAGTGGCGGGATTTGAGCTTTCAGCCAGCAGTGTCAAGTAAGGCTTTACCACTGCAGGGTGCCACAGCATCTCTGCCCCTTTGGGAGACTTGGAGAAGCCAGGGATTGGTCCCACTCCGTCCCACTGAACAAACAATCACTGAGTTTAGTCAGACTGCTACAAACTCTTATGCAGACTTTTTGTTGGATCTTTTAAGAAAGATGACTTGGTTTGTGTGGGTTGCAAAAGCATCTTCTCATTCCATTAACATTGAAATTTCTTTTAGGTTTATGATAATTGCTTCATAAATATGGACAATTCAACCTGCTTGCTGATTTGACAACTGCCCCCTCATCCTCTATTTAAAAAACACTCACCGTGTCTTCTTGCAAACTCTTTTTTTTCTTCTTTTTCTTCCTGCCCCAGCAACTGGAATCCACCTCTTTACTGGGCGACTCGCTACCCAGTAGGCCGTCAAGCTCCTGCCCCCCCACCAGTCGGGATGGCGGCAGCTCCAGCTCCAGACGATATGACAGGTTTCTTAGAGTGCAAATACAGTTCTCCACAATCTGATGGCAAGCAGAATGAGACAGGGGCTTGGTTGGGTGGTTATAGCAGCGGCTTTCTAAAATCACCATGACAAAAGCTACAATACAATAAACTCTGTGCGGCACGCTACAGTATCTACAGCCAATGTGTGGCACACAGGCCCGCTTTTTTGCTGTGTTACAAATCAATTAGATATGGAACCCAAGGGTCTCCTGCTGAAAAGAATATTTAGACCAAAGCAAATGGATTTAATTCCACGCTGTTTGAGTTCTGTGCAGGCTTTGCTTCACAGAATGTCAATGAGCACATATTTTTTGATAAAATTAAAGGGCCCAGTTCCCAGGGGATGCAGTCTCCACATTATACACGAGCCACTTGACTTTCTATGTTGTCTTACAGTGCACAGCTGTATGTCAGGGAGATCTGATTTCATTTCTACTGGTACCACATGTAGATGTTAAGAGACAAACTACAGGTGCGTGGAGGGAGGCTGAATCTATTCATTTCATTTGATAAAAAAGCAAGACCCTTTCCAGCTCCCCATATTTTTGTTTTGATGTAGAAATTAAACAATGCCCACAAAATCTTAAAATAATATATGTATCTATGGGCAAACATAACAATCTGGTTAAATCCTGATACTCCTCTACTTTTGAATAGCTGCTAAATAAACAGGCACCAAATGAATAAACTGGCAACAGGCACAAGCTCTTATTTAGTGGACAGCTGGAGACAGACAAGGTGAGGTGGTTAAATCAACTTTGAGTTTACTGTGGAAGAACAAATAATGAAGTCTGAGTGTTTAGTTCTCCTAGACTGAAGAAAACACATGTGCATTAATTACATGCAAATTAATGATCCAAACTGTAAACAACAGCAGTCAACATGTTTCATTTAAATAAATGATTACGGAATAAGTTGACAACACATGAAACTAAACTTGTATTAAATTATGGGCTACTTTTTTATGACACATATAGCTTTACTGTAGATGTGTTTTCTGCTGTGATGTGATGCTTTGCTGACATTCATTCTCTAATAACTACAACCATCCACATCTATTGTGTTTCCTGATTTTTTACAATAACTCTCACAAAGGTGAAATAAATAAACTAAATCTGGGATGAGAAAAAGGTAAAAGACCCTCAGCCTGCTCTACAAAATATTTTAGACTGCCCTTTCAGTTAAAAGACTAAATACATAGCCCTCCCCCTCCTCATAATAATAGCACAGTTCCTAATATGCTGTATTCTGGGTCAGTGAGCCAGTCTATCGGAATTTGAATGTCAACCACTGTGTGTTATGGCTTTTGCTTTAGGTGACGAGGCATATGAAATAGTTGCTGCTGGCTATGATTCAAGCAGTGTGAGTAGGATTTCCCCCCCAGAGCCTCTTATCATGTGCCAGCATGTTTTCCTCTTAGCTAAGTGTGTGTTTGCTTGTGTGTGTGTGTTTGTGTGTGTTTGTGTGTGTGTCTTTGTCCATACCTTGCTGTCGAAGTCAGAAGTGTTTACACAGGCTTTGATGACGTAGAGTAGTGAATCAACCAGGCCGTCACAAGTGCGCATCTGTTTTCTGGCCTCCTCCCCAGCTGAACTCAGGTTCCTTTTAAAAAGAACACACACACACACACAAAAAAAAAAATTAGGCCTTTGATTTGGGGCTTTGCTCAACAAACAAATGAGCATATGCAAATACACAAAATGACAGCTGTGTGTGTGTTTGTGTGTGTTCCATTTGAATGTGTAATGTGGGTTTTACCATCCCCATACGCCATCAATAATGTATGAAGTATGAAGTGTGTGTGTCTCATCTGATTGAAATTGTTATGGCACGTTGCTACTTTGCTGAGTAAATAAAGAACTAACTAAGTGCGCACACACACACACAGGCACACATGCGCGCACGCACACACACACACAGGCACACACACACACACACACACACACACTTCAACTGGTTGCCACCAATTAAAGGTTGAGCTCCACATGCCACACAATGTCTTCAAAGGAAGAAGCCCCAGGAGAGAGGCTAGAAATATTATCATTGATGATTTTTGAGTCTAATAGACTATGAAATGAGGATGGATTTGAAACAAAGGTCAAATTATAGCTATTTCACTGAAACATGACTATTAAATATTAAATATCAGTATATTAAAGCCCTTTGTGACATAATACACACATCACATGAGCAAATGTGACACCTTGTTGGTCTATAAAGACAACTTACAGAAGATTTATTGTTTTAATGTTTTGGTTTGCGCCAGCATTTCTATTCAAAGACAACATCAACATAGCTATTTTCAGGGAACCGGGGTATAAACTCATTCCACACTAGATGCAATAGCGTAACTAGTCCACAGTGGGGTGCTAGTGCCAAATGTGTGCATCAGGTGGTTACCTCAGGCAACCTGTGGTGTTCCTCAGCACCAGTGATGAGTGGAACTTCAGCTTGTGGTCGTCATCGAAGGTGGAACTGCTCCATCCGGAGTGTGGGATGATCACAGTGTTGGTCAGAGTCGTTAAGGCGTCCCGAATGATTGTCATCTTGACGGCGTCACATGACGACAGGTTCCACAGCACCCCTATGAAGACATCCACATGCAAACACGGCCATTAAGTAACAGGCACGCAAGCCTCCAGTTATGTCACTTGTCATGTGCAGTTAGGGTAACCCAACAGAGGTTCTAACAACAACCTGGACTATTAATAGCTCAATGTGTGAGATGTGTCCACGAACAAGTAAGACACACACTTAGCCATGATGAGTAAGACATGCTGCCACATGATAAGAGGCTCAAAGAGCGAGAGAGAGAGAGAGATAGAGAGAGAGAGTGAGAGAGAGAGAGAGAGAGAGATCAAGTGAAAATACTCCTCTTCAGACACAAAACCACAGCTCTAGCATGAAGACATCAGATATTCACATCAAATTTCCTCTCAACAGAATATCCTTAGGCTGAAGATTATTTCCCTGAAATGAAAAAAAAAGGAGGACGGGACAGGGAACCATATGGCACTGGCTCAATCATACGAAATGAAATATAAATAATATACCGTCTCCAGAAATTATGCTATCATTTCACTCAATTCAAAATATACTTTTGGTAACCACTGATAATCATGCACAGTCCTAGCAGCCTTTGATGCTGCATCTGTCAAGGATTAGCCTGTATGTAGCATGTTCTTCTAATTAGACGGCTCTTGCAGCTAGGCTTATACTAAAGCACAGGCTGACTCCTGCAGGGCACCACTAACCTTGAAGGAGGCTAATGCTGCACGAGTGGGAATCTACTGTAATGACGCAGAGCTACACACGAGGGTAATACTCAAAGAACGTTAACACAACAAACCTGCAACATACATGTACAGTATGCATGTGTGTTAGTGGTCCAAGTGTTACTGCTGCATGACTACAGGATACATAATGCTTGTGTCCAATGTTGCTGTTGTTTTTTGCTCTCCAAGTCGCAAATGTTGGTTTCCCAAGATGCAGAACAAAGTACATGACCAACAGATCAGGGCAAGTCATTATGCTGAACTCTGTGTTTGTATCTGTGGCTCGTAAACAAGGACACCTCGTTGAGAGAGGTCAAAAATAATGACTAGCTTTACTGACTTCTACTTTCTCAACCTGACTGTTTTGTCCTCACAACACGTCGATCTCCCCCCACCTCTCTTTAATTGAACCAGTAGAGATGATAACAGTGTATAATATGGCCGCAGGAGCCCCATTCAGAAACACTGCTGGCAAGCGACAAGCCATAAAAGACAATGCCTGCCAAGCGGTGCCTCTTCTTGTCATTTCACTTACCGTTATCTTTATTAAAACTACATCAAAGTGCTTTAAAACCCATTAAATCCTTAAGTATGAGCCCAAACTTTCATTATTTCATTTTCATTTTCAATATCGAAACAAAGCTGTCAATCAAGTGATACTTGGCTCTCAAAAGTTAAAATGCAGCTTGTGCTTCTTATCAGCAGTATGTGTGTGAGGGGCAGCATGCTGAAACTATACCATCAGGTGGGCTATACTCAGGCAGTGGAATACATTTCAATCAAATGCATCTGTGGTGATTGAGAGCTGCTCCTTGTGTTCTGTGTTTGTCTTTCTCACGGGATACTCGGACACACAAAGATTGCCCTGAAATAGCACCACTAAAGCCGAGATAACACATAAATTCTCACGCCTGTAGACCAGCTTTTCCAGGTCCTTTTAATTTCACAATCCACTCCCCCTACCTACGCATTCATCCACACCCACTTAAATGTCAATTTGTAGGAATGAACATTCTCCGCAGGATTTCAGACTCGTCTTGTGGAGGAGGTGGCATGCCTGAGAAATCAACAGGCAAATTCACTGAGGTATGACTGACAACGCTGTCAGTGGCGCAACACCAGCAGCAATACCCATACATCATATCTGACAGTCAGATACAGCTGATGTGTGTGTGTTTGTGTGTGTGTGTGTATAAACAGAGCTTTCAACCTTGTTCTCTGCCCAGCGGCATGTTCTCAGGTGCCTTGACCTGGTCTGGAAACACTGACCCAAGTTAAACACGCCAAGGCCAATAGCCAATAGTTTATATAGATTTAGAGTCAAAGTTACGGCTGCAATAGAGTGAGGGTGAAAAATGAAAAAAAGATGAAGCTAAAGGATGTCTGAAACAGCTGCCGAACCACTGATCCAAGAACTAACTGAAGTGAATACTGCAGCAGATTCGGAGGCTTTGATGCAAAACAGAGAGAGGGTGAATGTCAAAAGATCACTGAGCAGGCACTAACTGGACAGAAGGGAATCAATTTGTATGACTGTAGTCGGGAGTTTTCTGATACACCTAGTCAGTAGTCAGTTGTGCAGCACCATTAAGCCTTCACTGAGCGCAACTGACTGATGCCCACTGTGTCTGTATTGTGCCTGGTACAGATTATCCTTATCAGCAACCATTCACCACACTTTGCATGCAGAAAAAACAATAATACCATTCATTTAGTGTTCATTTTCACTTTTGCTTTTCTTGTCAACAGTGGGCTGACAAAACTTTACATGCCAGCAGCAGCAGCAAGCTCAAAGAGGCTGCTCAAACTCACACTGGCATGGAGCTGATAGGTGAATTACAATTACACTACATGGATCCTCAATCGTTTAAAATATAGCGAGCGTCTTACTTACTCTTGAGTGTTAAGGATGTGTGTTTAGGTGGCGTTAGCTCATTGAAGTCAGGTGTGTTTGTCAGGGTGCTATGTTAATTATACTGCAGCAACAAGCACAGTCTCAATTAGCGCTTACAAACATTTATCACTTCCAAAATGAATGTTCTAATTATTTCCCTGTATTTTTCACTTTAACACTTATTTTAATGATGCTTTTGGCATATGGATGAATCAAGCTGACAAGTACAACATACTATCTGATGAAAATATAGTAAACTTGTGTATTTACAATGATCCAGATACCAAATAGGTACCAAATAGTCCAATAACTCATTGACAGATTGGCAACTTGTTCTAATCTGTCCAGTCTCCTATATTCTACAACTTCAAACCTGTCTAAATTACATTTCTGTTTAACAGTGCAGTTTTTTTTTTAAATTTTTGATGAAGATATATTAACAGTTACCCCAATGCTTCTAGACTTTGTGCTAAGCAAGGCTAAACACATCTCTGAAGTAACTCCTCTCAAGGTGCACAGAGATCATTAATTAATCATTTAAAACACTGAATGACAATCTTTAAATCCTTAAACCATAATATTGGCATGTCATCAATTTTGCCAGGTGCAGTATATATGCAAAACTGCTGATCATTAAAAACCTGCCCGATTCATTAACCTATACATTTTTGAGGGCTGAATTGGAAACCTGTCAATGCTGCATCGACTGAACCTAAGACAGGCAGCTCAGTGTGTACTTTTGAGGTTAGTGTGTGTTTCTCATTTCTCAGTGGTGATTCTCAGTCAGTGTATATAACTGCCCACAGCTAGAATAGTATTTATTTCTGGATCAAATTAAGTTTCTCATTTTTCATTTGATCAAAAGTCCTCTCCACTCTCTAATATCAGACAAAACAAACACAGCAATCAGTGGCAAGACTTTCCAACTGGGTGAATGTGTGTTGATGCCATTCTGTTAATCTTTGTCTAAAATGAAAGTAGTTAAATGTATTTTGCAAATTGAAAAAAGTAAAGACAGTTTAAATAGATAAAGATTTATATATTTGAAGAATAGGACTGGAGCAGAATAAAAGAAAACACAATGAGAGGATGGTGTGAAAATATATCATCTTCATTCAGTGTTTATATTTTATATGGCACTCTTTAGGTGTGCAGGTTTAGAGTTGTATGAAGAGGTTTTAATCTTGTGTGGTTGTCAGTTTAACCAATAGTTTATAGTCCGCTCAGATTCACTGCAACTCATCATCCCAGACGACACAGGCTACAGTTTGACTGCAGTACAGTTACTGTTAATAATAATACATGAGGAAGACTAGGATTACATACAACTGGAGACACAGGGTTTGTATTCTTATCACCTAAGGCGTCAAGATAAAGAGAATAGATTTTTTTTGTGG
This sequence comes from Scomber japonicus, assembly GCF_027409825.1. Taxonomy (NCBI): domain Eukaryota; kingdom Metazoa; phylum Chordata; class Actinopteri; order Scombriformes; family Scombridae; genus Scomber; species Scomber japonicus. Next base: position 17,288,501 of record NC_070588.1, read on the forward strand.
TGATGTGTCAATAGGTAACTCTTTACACATCTTTCCCTGTAAGACATAGCTTTAAATACACTCAGCTATGAAAGAACCCCCCCCCCCCACACACACACACACAAAACCACAAAACTCAAACACAAGGAAACTGTGATTAAACATGTAGTTGAGTGTGCTAAAACAAAGCCAAGATAAGAGAAGTGGTGCAATCTCTAACACAGGGCAACACAACTGTGCTTGTGTGTGTGTGTGTGTGTTTGTGTGTATGCATGTGCCAGATTCAGGTCTCACAGCCATTAGGGCTAATCACAGTGCTGTGAGGCCTGGCCTTTTGATCTGAGGGGCTGTTTGAGGACAGAGCTTTAACTACAACAGCTGCTGGAAGACAAGGCAGGTAAAGGGGGCTGAGATCATGTTGTGTGCCCCCATGACATGACCCCTGACCTGGAGCAGGGCATGGTCTGTTCTTGCAGCTAGCCCTAATGAAGCATAGCCAACACCTGGACCTCCCAGAGGGGTTGACAAGACGCCACTGGCACAATGCATCCCCAAAGCGTCTCTTGTTAAGTTCTGACAAGTGGCTGGTGTCTTTACCTTTGAATGATTCAAATTATTGAATGACTCAAATTCTAAATGTTGCCCAAACAATGGTTTACACGTAGAAGGGAGCTGTTAGTGAAGTACTAGCCAATGATTTCTGTCTGCCCCACTTAGCGCTTTGGTGTAGGATGACCTTGTCATCTAGCTGAAAGCTCTTTATGTGGATAGTTCTCATCAGCCGTAATTAACCAGAGGTGATGCAGCACTGCTGACCTATTCTAATTGCTCCCCATACTGGGGCCTGCACTACCAATTACACACAGCAGGCTCACTGGCTAGTGGATGAAAGGGAAAAACTTCAACAGAGCACACATTAAAGCTGCTGACTCTGATTGGTCAACAGATGTTTGTGCAGCATTCTGAAATTTAAATGAACCGAGCGAAAAAACATTTCAGTTTGTTTTCAGTTATGAATTCGTGTGTAATTCTGCTTCAACACAAGCAGAAGTATGAGCGGAGACAAATTATGTTTCTGTGCTCTTAAAAAGTTGATTATTTTCTCCTTGGGCATGTGTTAAACTAAGTAAGCAGACACTTAATTAAAACAGGAAACTGAAGACAATCTCTTTTCCAATAATACAAAAATGCTACACAGTGTTGTGTTGATGCTACAGCTGTATTGTTTTCCTTCAGGGGACCACTGGACTGGAACCCGAAACCACGTTCGAGCGGGGGCTGAAGAGGAGCGCAAACAGCTGACTCAACCACCTGGGAGCCAAATGTCTTGGCTTGCTTATTTCTGTAGTGCTCCACCCTGATCCTAAACAACACAGATTTATAACCTGTTTGCAGAGCTCAGACAACACACAAATACAAGTGAGCTTCACACAAATATAGAAAGGAGGAGACTGACAAGCTGACTGTCAGGGACAGTTGTTTTCAGTCACAGAATGAAAGCTGTGCAGCCTATTTAACAAAAGAATATGAGTCCTGTGAAAATGGGATTTTTACTTCTTTGCATATATCTTCTGCAGCAGGGAAAACAGGGGCAGCAACTTAAGGAAAAGCCTCACTCAGTGACTGCAACAATCCTAATCTTAAAATATACCCCAGTAAGCAGTGCAATTGTTTAGACAGAGTATATTAATTCACACATTATCTGTAGGAGCAATATTGTATGGTTAATAAGCCTCAGATAACAATTAGACACATCAAACACTTTAGAGATCATATCAAGACTCATAAGCAACCTAATCAACCCAGTACTGAAACTATCTCTCCCAAACACCCACAGGTTCGTCAGGTAAATAATTCAGCAGGTTCTGCCCAAACTGTGTGATGTTTCTGTCCTGTCACGTAGTGGAGTGAAGAGATAAAGAAGCAGTACGTATACTGCATGCACATATTCTCAAAGATGTGGGAGGAAAAACGCTATCAAGCTTAGAATTCACTACATGGCTAATACAGTGCCGTCACATGTTGACTTACCTGTGACAAGCTCCCGCACCTCTGCATCTACAGTCTTCCTCAGCAGGCGGAGCAGAGCTGGGATGCCTCCTGCATTCTTTACAGCCGTCTTGTTTTCATCCATCGCTTTACCATAAACAAGGTTCCTCAGAGCTCCACAAGAGTTCCTCTGGACCTCAAGGACCTTGTGGTCTAGTAGGTCTACCAGGTGTTTGATCCCACCAAGTCGACACACCTAAGAAGAGGGGGTAAACGAGAGCCATGACACACCATTATCAGGTAAGAAAAAGTGGACCCGCTTGCAGCATCTTTTCAGTTTACATACTAAAGAGAGCAAAATCATGCATTTATTCATGTCACAAGAGAATCTACACACAAGGAATGTATTCATATGACATACAAATTATTTAGAGAAGTAATGCTAATACATGACCACAGAAACAGCCTTCGCCACAGGAGATGGAAAGACTACATTTACATTTTCATCTGAAGAATGAAGCGTGCCAAGAAATCAAAGTAAGCTTACGGCTTTTCATCGTGTGGTCTGACTTTTGGCATCTGAGCATAAAAAATACATTCTTCATATCTACTCATATCTGATGTCTTAATCCTCTTCCTGTGCCTTACTGTCAAAGCATACATTTTTTTCACCAAAATGTATTAAAGCAAAACAGACAAACTTGACCTTTAATGTTATCTACAGGTTTGACTTTTTTCCTATTACTAGTTAATGTGTCTTTGAGTGTACATTAGTGAATTTAATCTCTACGAGGGTTGTGAAGACCCTGCCTGGATATGGTGACCAGCCCCCCCCCCCCCCCCCCCCCCCCTCCACCAACTTGTACTGACATTATCTTCAAGTTCCCTGTTAAACAGTGAAAATCCAGAGAAAATCTACAGAATGAATGAAGAGTTGATGGTAAATCAGGGTTTGGCTGGAAAATGTAAACACATGCACACACCCTGGAACTGGCCGCACGCTGGGTTGTAGCTAAAAATAGGCTGTGTTGGTCAGGTTGTAAACAAGACAACAATTCGGCCTGACTAGAAAACACTTCATTTAGAGGCTTAACAAAAAGTAAGCAGGCTCATAATGTCGCTAATATTGTCTCATTGTTCAGGAAAACTGTGAGCATCCACAACAACAGCAAGTACAGTATGATCCAAGTTGAACCAGGACATCATTCTGAAAGGTTAGATGAATATCTGAACACTGGCAGTTTGGGTCTCACTGTGCGAAATGGGTTTAATAACATCTTGGTCACAATCTTTGTAAGACTCTACCATATTCATCTGAGCAAAGTCCACAAACACCTCCACTGTTCTGGTTTTAGTGTTTTCTCCCTAAACTTCATTAAAACAACTGCACTTACAAAATGTCATGCTAGCCATTGTATTCTGTATCATTTCATTTAGTATTCTGATTGGTTTGTTTGTACATATAGGTTGTCTCTTAAATTTCTGATTTTGCTACAGGCTATCTTTGGTTGTCAAGGCTGCAAATCCATCATCTGACGTGTCTCACAGTGCAATCTAGGACCAGTATTTTGCACTGCCAACCAGAAATTTTACCACATTTCTCTCACAAATTTTTTTTGTCTGCAACAGTCAGAAATCACACAGTGTAAAAGGAGTCTTAAGTAAGATATAACTCATCTGATTGTTGATTGTGACTGTTTCCCTGTTGGACATATTTCTAGCTGGGTCATCACATTTTGAGATGTCAGCAAATAACCAATAGAACCAATAGTCGGAGCTACACAAATATGACCCAAATTGCAATAAGCTGCTGTTTCTCCTTTACACATGACACAATGGGCACTTATACACAACAATTGTGCATAATGCGTAATAATTATCAGATATTACAATGGATGGGTATAGGTATTGACCAAGACAAACAGGAGCACACAGGAGTGGTACAATGCCTACCTCAGCTTTCACTCTGTTATCGCCAAAGCACAGGTGCTGCAGGTAGGCGGCTGCATTGGCCTGCACTGAGGGGAAGTGGTGCTGCAGCATGTGAATCACCTCCATTAGCTCTGGGTCACGCCACGCAAATTCCCTAGAAACACAGTTTTTTTTTTGGGGGGGGGACAAAAGTATCAGCATGACAACAGACACAAGAACAAAGTGTGTCCCTTTAAAAACACCAAGCACAGTTTCTCTCAAAATTAATACTCCAGCACCTCGGGGCATCCCGATAAGCCCAGGAAATTACATTCACATCTGGCTCTATATGACAACCCACTTTGGTCACACTTGGCTTATCACATTTCTGTATGCAGTACATTAAAGAAAGGTAAAACTTTTTCTTCCATTTTCTTCACAGAAGAAAGGAATGCATCTCCTGGACTGTTCTTGGAATACACTTGGGGGGCATTTCTTACACTCAAAAGTTAATAATAAAACTCTGCTGTATATTTAATGGTATTTTACTTCTGTAAATTTCTATTTGTAAAAAAACAAAACAAACTGAAAGTGAAACAGAGTAGCAGTTATGTCTAACCGAAACCAGATGAGAATTAGATTATTTGGGTTTGAGTTGTAGCTATAGCCTTGCTGAATATAAATTCTATGCGTTTGAGTTGTAGTTGTAGCCTTGCTGAATATAAATTATATGCAGCATGGATTGTACCAAAGCACAAAGCCAAAGATGAGATGAAATCATACTAGTGCATTTCCCTGGACAGGGATCCTGTTAAACAAATATTATAGGGGAAATTTTACCCTCACACACTTCCTGAATGGACTTGGGTCATGATGTTCCCCCTGTTACACTCACTTCAAGTAGCTGCACTACAGCAACATAGATGGGTGCAAACAAAGCCCTCAATGTGCAAGGTCAGGGGTTTACCACAGAGGTCAATCCTCTCTCTACGCTTACACACGTCTGTACTACAAGAGCAGACACAGCACTTCAGTGTGTGTGAGAATCCATTGTTGGGTGGCCCGGCATAGTAGAGCTGCATGTGACTATCCAGGGAGCTCACTGTTTGAATAGTAAGAGGACACTGCTGTTGACCCAGCAGAACAGCAATGCCTTGTAAGCACAAGTAGTCTCACTACTCTGGTTACAAACTACTGACTACATCTAGTGCTGTAGTTTAAAAATGTGGCCAGTGCCTACCTGGGATCCTTCTGGATGCTGTCTATGGAAGGGGAGCGGGTGGCACCATCATCCATGACAACAGCCTGACGAGTGTAGTTGGGATCAGAGGGCCGGTGATGTGCTGAGCGATATGAATCAGCATAGGGGGATGTTGTATTAAGAGCATAGTTGTTTCTTTGGTAGGTCATGGTGCTGCGCTGGCTGGACGTCCGCTGGAGACTTCCCACACCTGGGGACCAAAAAACAACACTTTTAGAAAGAAAATGTAAACATAACATACATGCAAACTCACAAAGCTGACAGTTTAGTGGAGATTAGCGGTGTTCAGACCTTTTCCGCTAAACTCTGAGCTCTGCACATGAGTAGCATACAATTTAAAACCAAGCTGAAAATTCGAACAAGCCGTTCTGACAGACTCAGCAAATTCTCAAATCTGGAACCAATTAATGATGAGGATAAAACATAGGCTCCCATGGTTCCACAAAACAGAAGTCTTCTTCAAAGGCCTGTTTCCTTGTTGTTTCCGTTTTTACAAGATTGTGTTTAGCTGCAGGGATCCTGCTGGTTTTCAAAGAGGACAGAAAAACTCAACCTGGTGGATGGTCTGTAAATCCTTTCCTTAGCGCCTTCTTGCTCCTTTGTGCCACTGTATTCTTAGGCTAACAGAGAGGCAGTGGTAAACCATGACCTGCTCCAAAAACAGTCAGAGATACACTAGAAAAGCAGAAGCATCACAAACAAAACAATGCAGAGGAATCATCCTTCCAGACAAGGTCCAATATTCAGTTTGACAGCGTATCGCTTCAGTCATCTTTCCTGTTTTCATTCGCTTCAAGTGATATTATGACCCAGTTCTTTAACACAATGGGTCACAAACACAGAACCGCATAAACAAGCTGACTGGCTCTTGCCCTCCTTCTCACCAGAGCCACGTGATGTGTGGCAGCGTGACTGCTCCACTGGTCAGATCTCTATCAGCCCTCCAACAGGACTGGGCATGTGCGTGCTCAAACTCCCTCCTACCAGAAACCAAGACGTCAACTCGTGGAGCTGCTCCAAAAACACAATTTCTCACATCAGTGCACTTCTGTTTTGGGCAGCAGTGCTACCCTGCCATATGGTTATCTCCCGAAATGTAGCCTCATGGAAATCACTGTCAGAAAGACACTGGAAGACGAATTACAAACATAAAGTGCCTTTATCAGAAATATTTAGATTCCATCTCACATTTTCAGCCAAAGATCAATATTTCTAATCAGCATTTCAATCTTTCTTCGACTTGCACAAAAAAAAAAGAAAAAAGTGTACGCTTCCAGAAAAGGACTGAAAAAAGAAGGCATGAAAAGCTGGTGGGGGGATGTGGCCCATTGAAATTTCATTTCACAACTTTACAAAGAAAACTCTGGGATACAATTGGATTTTTCTAGTGCGGTCGCTCTTATAAAGACTCCATATTGAACACCCCCTCCAGCTCTGCTCCATTTATCTTCTTCTCAATATAGCCGGCATAAACACATTATAGTGGCTTGTCTGTGGGGCTTCTTCGCAGCATCAATAGCAGTTATTAGTCGACTTATCGGACTAAGCAGATCTCTGGTGAGCCAAGGAGAAGCCTGCACGCAGAGTGTTTGTCAGCGAAAGCTAAGCTACGTATCCGAGGCAGGAGTGATGATGAGAGGAGAATGCCAAAAACAGGAGAGCCGAAAAGAGAGCAGGCTGTGGATGTCGGTAACCAAGCTGTCCCCTGGCTCCTTCATCCTTCTTCTTAGTCTCAGTGTGACACGCGGGTAATGGACTCCTTTGTGATGGGATGACATATCAGTACCTGCCTATTAACTCATGTCTCACCTATTCTGCCTGGCAGTGGAGAGAAGATAGGAGGGAGTCAGGGAATGAGAGGATGACAGAGGGAAAGAAAAATAGAAAGCTAGAGGGCAAAAAAAAGGAAGCAAGAAAGACACAACATGCGTAGCACAAGGCCAGATGGACGAGAAAATGTGTTCCCCAAGGACGACAAAACACCAGAGTCAAGGGACCCTGATTAAATGGAAAAGACAAAGATTTGAAGACCAAAGGAGCATCTGTACTAGATAATAAAAATAACACACACGCACGCACACACGCACACACACACACACACACACACACACACGCACACACGCACACACGCACACACGCACACACACACACACACACACACACACACACACACAAACACAGAGAGAGCTCTAAAAGTCGTCAACATTTGTGTGCATAGTTTGTGCATTTCTTGTAAATAAAGGAACAGTTCAACATTTATGGAAGGTTATTCACTTATGTGACTGTTACGCATGATGCTACAGCCAGTAGACTGTTCCTCAATACTTTTTGGAGTGTGTCTGTTATGACAAGAGTCCAAAAAGTGACTGCAACTGGCCTTGAAACAGACAGGGGTAAAGACCCTCCTGTAAAACTGCAATTTTTTTTACAATAAAGGCTATATAAATTAGTTGTTTTTGCACTAGGGTTTTTGTAGGGATTAAGCAAACAAGATATAACATGTTCATTAATGAGTTTAAGATGTGCTGGTAGACAGACTTTGTTGCCTTTGGATGGAGCCAGGCTGGATGTTTGCCCCTGTTTCCAGTCATTATGCTAACGTAAGCTAACCAACTTCTTTTTATTTTTAGCATATATGCATGAGAGGTATCGGTCTTCTCATCTCAGTTTTAGCAAAAATAGAGCATACTTCCCAAAATGTCAAACCACTCATTTAAAAAGAGGTTGCAAAAACAATCCATCTTACAAAGTCAAATGAATAAAATGAGAACCTTTAGTGTTACGAGCTGTTGTATTAAGCACCGAAGACAGAACATTATGGATCAAGTCTTCCCATGTCTTCCGAATAAAAATTTCATACATTTTCCTTTATATTTTCTATAAAAGCCTTCATTTGGTCACAGATAAAAAACACGTTACAAATATAATTTACACATTGCCTCACCAGTGACACAGACATATGATGTTATGATGGCGACATGTAATTTGTAGGTAATTTGTTGCTGTCTGTATGTGAGGCTTTTTACCATATAAATAAGTGGGACCAACCTGAGGTGCTCCTGTAGAGGGTGCCCTGCTGGGTGTGGCTGGGACTGCGGTACAACGGGCCCTGGAACGTCCGATCCTCGTAGATTGGTGCAATGTGGCGGTCTGGGGACATGGCTGACCTTAAGTCTTGACCTAGCTGACTGTGTTGACTGGCATATGAGCTCCGTATTCCTGTGGAAGTAGGAGAAGGGTTAGTGGATAAGCAGCTAGCAGCAGAGCGGCCTAGTGATTACAGTCAGTATTATAACTGTGCCAAAAGTGTCAATGGTTTGAGTCAAAATCTGTCAATCTACTCCCAAATGTCCTGTCAAAGTGTCATTGAGCAAGAAATGGAATGTCTTCCAGCTTATTTTCTGCATTTGATAAGTTGGAGATTCAAGAACCACATTAATGTTTTTGCTTCATACATATCACATAATAAGCTCACAGCATGCTTTATGTTATTTTTCCCCATCCTGGTTTCCATTCATTGTTATGGTGTTAAAATCAATTGTAACAGACTTTATTCTTGCTAGTTAGGTAATGAACCACAGTGAACAATGTCTCTTTTTATTGTTGTCAAAGTTATTGCAATAGCTGCATGGTAATGCAGTTCACAGATCTGCAAGATCTGCAATCTATTTCCATACAACGACACAGCAACCCTGACAAATATGAAAGCAGATGTGATGTCAAATTTGTGAAGTTGATTTTCACACAGGATATAAATGAATTGAAAGCAGTTGGCACAAGGAAGGTAGGAAAACTTCTTTTTTTTTTAATCAAAACAAAATTGAAACAAACTAAAGCAACAAGCTATCAAAAACAGAAAAAAAGTGTTTTAGCTATCCCTGTCTTTATATTATTGTTAATCTACATTACATAAAGTTGACATACACAACCTAAGCTAGGTGTATTTTTATACACTCGATGAACAAATTGTTGGTGGAACAAGAATACCTGGATGTAAATGGTTAACAGTGTGCTTACTGGGTATGATCAGTCATGGATAAGCACAGACTAGACTGAAGGGTGTTGGACACATAACTTAAACTAAAAAATACTCTCTTGTCAGACTTCATCTGCTTCCTTTGCTTAAACAGGAACTGTTTTACATGCCGGTTTTAGGCTTCACACTGCCTGTTCTTATAGGTGAACTTTCCTTAATTTGATACAAGAAGAATGTGAAACAATCAGAGCATGGCCAGAGCAGCACAAGCTCCTGTATTCAGCAATAAGCTAACCTGACAGGGTCAGGAACAGAAACACAGCTGAGTGCTCCAATTAAAACTTCTTTCTAGACAGGGAGATAGATAATAGATTCAGTCCAGATGTGAAACAATAAAAGCGGAATGGGAGACACCATCAGCCTCATCTGCTAATCCAACCAACCTCAAAAAATATGATGCCAACACAAAAAACATCAATATTATAAAATATTGCAATATTTCCATTCGCGAGACATTATCAATACACTGCCGCCAAGAATGGATATATTTCTTGAAATACTGGACTACTCAGAATTAGCTCACCACCATCAAGAGCAAGTTAGATTCTTATTTGTTTTCTGATTAACCTTCTATCCTGTTGGATCTCTAGGATTAAGAGCTATAAAAAACCATGGATCATGGATCGTATTCTAGTCAGGGGGAGGAGGTGTTTTAATGGTCCACTGTCATTCAGTCACATTAGGCTAAAACTATAGTTTGATGTGGGATATATTTATATAACTTTCCCTAAAACCTATTGAGTTCATTAATAATTGCGGCAGTTTATAAGACGTTCTAACCAACTAGTGAGGAGAAACATACATAGAGAAAACGCACTGCTGCACTAGCAGTGGGAATTGTGCTCATGTATTATTATTTGGACAGCCCATGTGTGTGCAAATACAAACTCAGAAAGTGTTGTTGCTTTACATGGCAGTTCAAAGGAAAGGATATCTAATTTCTTTTTACAAGTGTTTACTTGTATAAACTCTTTACACACATATTTTCCTTGAACTTCTCCTCAGATCTTTAGTGGGAGCAAGGAAAAGATGCAACTGAGGGAAAGTGGACACAATTACAGGAATAGTGACGTATCGAATGACTGACGTGCACTTTCTAAACAGACAGAAAATAGGAAATATATATATATATATACATATATATATAAATAAATAAATAAAGCTACATTGTGATGTTTATATTAATCGTGGCCAATGTTTCAAATAATGAGGTGGTCTGACTGGTCTGAATTCTAAGTTTCCAATGTTTTTTTCTACTTTTGAGATGAGCTGATGTCAAATCTCAACTGATTTCTTTTTATGCTCATGTTCCTTATACACAGCGAGTCCATTGCTTTGGGGGTATTTGCGCTGAGCCATGCCAGGAGCACGTGAGTCAAGTTGGTACACTGTGTTGTTTGCAGCTCTTCATCAAACATCATCATCATCACTGTGCCTGTTAGTACTATTCCTCCATGCATTACTTTTAACTGATCTGCTGAAGAAAGAGCTCCAAATATCTCCAGATCTTGTTGCTTCAACTCGCTAACAAATCTCTGCTAATTCAATGATGAACAGTGATCATTGAAGAGCTTTTATTATGAAGCAGTAAAGCAGGGAACGTTGCTTTTCTGTCAGCAGTAACTTAATGTGACACTGATTCGGCTGCCCCCCGGCAGGCAAGCTGGTCAGAGCAGAGTGGGCTCATTGGGAGGAGAGCCTGAAAGAGACAGGAGCTGAAACGGCCTGAAGTTAGCTGCATAAAGGACCAGTATAAGATATGGAGTTTTTTGAACTGTGTGAATCATGCAAAGCTACTCTAGTGGAGTCCCAGAATGAAATATAGAGCTGGAAATGAGCAGAATAGGTCCCCTTTAATTAAAAAAATGATGATTAAAAACATGGCAACAAATATCATCTAATGTCATTTTCTTAGAGACAGGCTACAAAGCACCACATTAATGTGAATATTGGTGTGCAGGAGAGGAATAACAGGCGGCAAAGTTTCTAATAATTTAACTGAGGGCTAATGTTTGAAAAGGGATCACAATTACATGGCAAGCTTACACCAATCACCTGAAAGATTTAACTTGGGGCTAATACATTAATGTGAAATGACTATTTTTATTAAAAGGCACGATAAAAGTCATGGTTTCACTGTAAAGGTCTAAGGACAGCATGAATGAGTTGTGGACTTTTTGTGAAAAGCAGAAAAACAATGGACATGAAGAGGTTTGCTTTCCTTTAACGTCCATTTTTGTCAAACAAACTCACATATTTTAAGTGTTCTGTATGTCTATGTTTGTGTTGAGCCTCGCATCAGTGAAGCTCACTAAACTGTGAACCCCAGTGGACTGGTATACAGTTGGCAACTAACTGCTCATTGCACATTTCACGAGCCTCCAGACGTCACTTGGGTCCTCTCCAACTGCACGAGCTCAGACGTAGAGTGCTGCTTAACCACAATTCTGCCATGCAGAACAAGCTAAATGAGGGATTCTTGTCACAGTTTGTGACAGAGGATCATTAATACGTAAGCATGTATGCCTCCTTTGAGAGCAGGGAGCCTCTGGGGGCAAGGCGAGGGAAGATTTCAGATGTAAATACCAGACTGAGGCTGACCCTCAGTCTTTAGAGGTGTAGAAGCCAAGTGAGCTCTGAGGCGCATCAGGCAGCTGGTCAAAAGCTTCTGCCAATTAGTTGCTGTATAATGAAATCTTACGAGAATCAAAATACTAAATTTATGATTACTGTTAACAGGTGCTTGCAGCTCAGAGTATTTACAGGCTCGAGAGATCGAGGACATGGAGAGCCCAAATTACTTTAATATTCTGACTGTTTGCTTAGTTACCAGGCAGTGGTGGAGTGGTCATGTGGAGGTTCAAGGGAAATCCCTGTTGAATGGTATCCTTCCTGACTGATTACTGGGGATTAACTCGGCTGAAGACTGAGTGTGCACTGCCCACATACAAACACACACACAGACACTAGTAATATCAAATGTCCACATGTATTTACAGTAAATTTACAGTATTTGGGAGTAAATGGGCATCTCATACCAAAATGGCATCGTTCTACGTTGATCTGAAGTCTGACCAGTGCGTGTCCTGCTTCGGTTTGCCGATATTCAATTGACCGAGTTTAAATGCTCTATAATAATGGATATAATTTGTGCAGGTGAGCAGTGCGAATGTAAACTATTCCATCAAAAATACAACTTAAAATACTAACTTAAATAGTACGATTATGTCACATCTTTCTGTCTTTTTTTTTTATTTGGGGCATTTTACATTTATTTGAGAGTTGGTATAGCTAGACAGTAGTTGGGGGAGGAAAGGGGGTGTGACACGCAACTGGGGTCCCCCTGGCCAGCAAATGAACCAGCGATGTTGTGGTCTAGTATGAGCCTTTAACGATTAGGCAACCAGGGTGCCCAAAGATTTTTTGACATCTTAAAGATCCCCTACAGACGTGATTGAAGACATACTCTGCTTTCAGTAATAATTTCTCTCTGATATAGTTTTTCCAATAAAAACGTTTAAAAATTCAGAAATACACATCTACTCCCTCGAACGCTGCAGGAAAAACAGATTCTATGAATGTGCAAATATTTTTCATATCAAAAGTTTAACTGCTGGACACAATTCACTGAAAAGTCCATTCTCAATGTATGTGCACTGGAGGCTTCATGTTTCTACATCATGCTTGTGTAAGTTGCACACTTGACCATAACTGACTCCAAAATGGTCGTTATAGTTGTTATATAACTACTATTTATACAACCATAACTACTGTTGTTATCACAAATTATGTTTGCAGGTGCACATCTTAAGATCAGATTTAAGGTGGGCTCAGAGAAACTTAATGAGCAGATGAATGAGAAAACAGTGTTCTTACGTCAAACTCTGCACACTGTTTATCATTACATACATACTTTAAATAAAGGCTTTCTCCAAATTTCATTTTAATCATTGGCTGTCTGTCTGTCTGTTAGTTTCTGGGGTTGTCAGTTATGCCTGATCTCATCTATTTAACCCAGTAAAATGTCTAGCATGATAAGCAAGGCTCTGAAGAACAGTTACAAGTTGAAGCTTTTCTGAGCTATTTTTTTTGACTGTCAAATTAATGTGTTTTTGTTGGGTTTACTGAGGTGTTTGAAGGAGGTTGTTTGTCTTAATAACCCCATCATTTCTTTACAAAAAGAAAAAAATATATATTTAAGAGCTTGATTAGTTTGTCTATGCAACAAGGCGGCAGCTGCCAATAGCAACCCTCCTCCTCCTGGTCCACTATGCATTGTTTGCACCCACTCCAAACCTGCTACCAGGTTGTTAGCCATTGTTAAAGAATTGCTTGGTGGAAAAACAATACTTACAAAAAACAATATTATTTAATAAAAGCAGTAAGCCACTCGATGCAATGCTTTTAGAGCAGCTTAGAGGGTTTTAGGCACTCCAGGGTGAATGTATTTTTACTTTAAGCACAGACTCTCATAGCTTTTTACTAAGTATAGCTGCAATATATACTGCAGGTTCACAATATCGGGTCAACTGTGCAATATTATAGACTTTTATCAATAGGTTTGATTATATAACAAAATAGCTTTTATATGGAAAACATATGAAGAAGTACTCTGAGATGGCAGACATGTGGTAGTGCAGGGCAGGGAGTAAAACAGAGTAATGCTGCTGCTGCTGTGTGCTGTAATGGCACACTCAATAGCCCAGGAAGCCTTTAAATCTGTGGCAGTGCACACAATAGCAACTAGTAGCAGCTTGGCAGGAAGTCAGTCTCTCGTTCAAAGGGTTGAAGGGGGTGAGGATGAGAAAGAGGAGGAGGTAGCGGGGAAGACATAAGGAAAAAGCCGGAGCGATGGAGAATGAAGCATGAGACAATATAAGATGGGGAGGGAAAGAAGGGGTGAAAATGAAAAGAGGGTTAATGAGGCCATCTAGGACCACCAGAGACTTTTCATCCCATGTAAAGCCTGGCCACATGAACAGGGTTTTTGGCACAGCTGTGACCAAGTGAGAGGGACACACTTTCCCAGGCACAGGAGCCTTCATACATATATCTCCCTCTTAGCAGGCTGACTGCTGAAAGTAGCAACATTCAAACAACCTTAGAAGAGGCTAATCCGTCTGCCTTCTTTATTCTGCTCCCCTGATAGAAGGGCCGCAGTCTCTTCTAAAAGCATCTGCAAATTGTAACCAAAAAAAAAATAACATACTGCTGTCTATTGAGGATGAATGACCCACATTTCTGGTGCGTTATAGTCATTTAATTCTCCCCCTCAGCCCTCTCACCGTGGCTTTAACAGATTACACTTGGCACAGGCTAGATGAAGGGCGGTGGTGGCTTGGCGCATGCTTACTCTGGAGAAACAAACACTTAAATGGATGCAGCTGACTGCATTCCTTGACAAAAATAACTCTAAAAACCCCTCTACAAACAAACAGCGCACAGTAAGAAGTGGAATGATCACCAGAAAACCATTATACATAGTATTGAGTGTACCACGGTTAAAACTACGGTGGCCACACATGCAGACACACCATCCCCCCTCCCCCCCCGCTCTCTCTTCATCCCACTCTGCTCTGAAATGGGAATTGAGTGTAATGAGCACATCATCAGGGACAATTTGTATTAATTTCCCATTTTGCAGCAGAGGAAAGGTATGACATCCGAGGGGAGCCAGGTTGATTGAGGGAGAATAGGAGGGAAGAGAAAAGAAGCACAGAGGAGTAAGAAAGAAAATACAAGAAAAAAGAATAGCAGTCTGTTGAATAGAAAAGATTAAAAAAAAAAACACAAAATGTGTGTGACAGAGCCAGGGAGCAGAGAAGAGAGGATGCAAAAACATATTATGGATAAATAGTTACAGTAAACCACCAACAGCTACAATATCAAGGTTAGGCTGTCATATGGTGTTAGCATAATGCTTGAAATTGAGTCTGATCATGTGATTGTCCTGATTCCTTCTACTATGGCTCATCGAACACTTGTGACAACTGATTGTGTTAGAGGCTAGGCTCCAGTGAAGTGTACGCAAGAGAAAGAGGAGACAGTGAGAAGAGGGGGGAAGGGAGTAGAGAAAAGGCGCCAGTATATTCCATCAGGACCACTTGTCAGATGATTGAACAGTTTTGGACCCTCTCTCCTCCTCCCTCTTTCTGACGTCTGAATTGGGAGGGGTGTGTCCAACAATTTTGGAACTTTCCAAAACAGACCATTCAACATTTTCACCCACTTCACACAGCCATTGGCCAGCAGGGTTGAGAATGAGAGAGAACTTCTCTTTCTAGCTCTCCATTAAAACTGAGTGCAACACTATGAATGCCTTCCAGGAGAGATTGCCGTTTCCTCATATTTAGCTGTCTCGCTGCTCTCTGTGACGGCCCTCTTTTTACCCTGCCTTCGAGTGCTGCCATTCAGAACAACTATCAACACTTTTGCCTAATGATGGAAGGAAAATAGGGAGAAAAAAAAGGAGAAAGAGTGAAGGATTGGGGGAGAAATGAGAGGAGGAGGAAACCAGAGAGTGTGAGAGAGAGAGAGAGAGAGAGAGAGAGAGAGAGAGAGAGAGAGAGAGAGAGGGTTAGAACTTGTTTGTCAGTGCTTAGGAGGACAAAGACTGAAAACCCATTTGTGTCCACTTGAGACATCATTAGTCAGAGCAGCAGTGAGTGTGTTTGTGTGTAGTGTGTGGCTAAGCAATAAAACAATCTTGAACATTATCACAATTATCCCTCAATAACAATAATTAACTGTTAAGAGTCATTTCTAAGAAATGGAACTGTTTTGCGAGTCAAAGCTCTGAGTCATCCAATCAAGCTACAGCAACAGTGTGCAGCTAACACGAGTAGATCCTGAAACGAAGAAAAAAAGAGAGAGAGAGAAAGAAGAAAAGACAAAAACAAAAAAAACCCACCCACTAACAAGAACCCACAGACGGAGGTGAAAATCAAGGAAGGTTACAAGGCTCCACGAGACAAGAATATCGTAGCAGTAGCAGTCACAACTTCTCTGATTCTGAGATGGTTTGCATCTTTAAAGTTTTATAAAGAGCAGATTAATATTTGTTGCAGGTGAGCTCGGAAACAACAAACCTCTTCCACTATCTGAAAAAGGTACCGTCATGAGTTAACTCACAGCATGGCTGATTCAAGGACAAAACAAGTGTCTTGTGAGAGTTCTACTTAAATACAGGCAAGGTTATTTTTCTGATTGATCTATTTATTTAATGCAGTTCATTTTTTGTCTTTGTGATATTTAATGATATTGTTCTGTTTCTTGTTTCTTGGTTGAGGCTTAAATGTCAAAGCTGTTCTGAACAATCTAAAACATTATGATTTGTGTAACATTTAATCTAAAGCTGAATGCACCTCTGAACTTCAAATTACCTAGACATATGAAAAACATACTGTGATAATACTGTTGGCCATATTGTCCTGACCTACCCTGCAAATTGATAACATCTGACAACACTATGATAAACAGGTCCACATTCAATTGTAAAAATGGTTATTAGTTGGAGATGGCTATTTACCCAAGAACATATAAAAAGGCACATGGGCACATGCATCACCAACAAGGATCACAATACACAGAGGATGATGGCACACTGATGGAACACAACAACCAAAAAATGTTCACCTTGGACGTCATCATCAACCAGGGCATCTGACGATATTCCCAGGCAGCATGAGGTTAAGCAGAAAACAGTCCATTAGCCTTGTAATGACAATACAGTGATTTGCGGAATAAGTGCTTTTTTTTTGGCTTTTAGAGGAAAATAAAAATGTTTTTTTGACAGGAGAGCCCTGCTGTTACCAGCTCCAAATGATGGCTTACACTTCTTCCTCCAACTGAAAAACTTTCAGACTAAAATACGAAAAGGTTGTTATTTTAACTATACCTGTGCTATGTAATAACTGTGATTTTCATTATCCGTCAATGCTAGGTTCTTATTTACAGGAGGTATCTTAAAGAGTAAAAAAAGGAATGAGAATCACTGAATGAGCACAGCCTTGCCTTTTTTTTCCTGTTACTGTGGAGATAAACTGTTTGGCTCCAATTCTGGATACAGATAGAGATAAATGTTTGGCTAGAAAACATTAGCCAGCCGTTTTTTTGTGACTTTAATAATAAAAGAATAACACACAAACTAAGCTGGGCAGGTGGGTTTTTAAGGAATTATCTTTCATGATCTCTGCAATAGTTTTGAATAAATTACAAACATACACACACCCCATATTTCCTCATTTAGTACTCTCGGTATAGTCGTGATAATGCACTCATCAAAATAATGGATTTTTAAAAAACTGCATTATGTGTTGTAGTAATTCTTTTCTCTGCTTTTTCAATTATTTCATTACACAGGGACACTTCATCGTGTAAAAAGTGAAATTACTTGCTTACCTTAAACACAACATATTCTCAACATTAAGCAACATTCCTCGTTAACTACACCAACTACCAAACTCCAGAGTTGACCAAAAATGACGCTAATACTGGCTGTACATGTTTGATTAGTTCAGGCAAGGTCAAATAATCGCCCATAAAAAACCAACAACAAACAAAACAAAAAACAAGTAAACATGTCAACAAGAAAGCAACGTCATACTGGTTAATGGGGTATTTTAAAAATGGACATCATTCAGAATACATTAGCCTAATCTGCTGCTAGGCTTTGTGTGATGTTTAAAAGTCACATTAGGAAATGCAATTTGTGTTTTTCCAGATCTTCATAATATCTATTCATTATCTCCCTACAATCTACACTGCATGGCCACACATTAGCTATACAATATACTGCATTAAGGCAACTAGATTTGCTTTCCACCTGTTAACAGCTAAACTATTAAGATCAGCAGATCAATACTATATTCTTTGAGCTAATGTTTGTTTTCAGGCAGGAACTATGTTATGGCGACACTCCAGGACAATCACCGACCTCACTGCGTCACTGCTTCCTTTCAAATTCACTATACCGAGCACACAGCCGACCAAAAAAAACCAACATAACACTGCATTTTACAAATCCTTGACTCAAGAAGTTCAGAAGAAGTCATTACAAGCATGTAATGTTATGTAGTGGCCAACAAAACTGATTCACTTGAGTTTTTCATGCTAAGAAATGCTACACAAAATACCCATTCTATTAATTCTATCAATGTCTCTATGTATTATCCGGCTTTTTCAAGGTAACACTCATGAACAATATATAGACATGAGGTTAGCTTTAACACACACACACACACACACACACACACACACACACACACACACACACACACACACACACACGATTCCCAAAGTAATATGCAAACAGAAAGTAAAGGGTAGCAAGGCAAAACAAATGAAAACTTCTGTCTGATTTGACTGTACTGCCCTTAACCTTATATATATCTGTCAATGCCATAAAACTATACAAACAGTTGAAGATAATGTATGTGTGTGTCTGTGCATGTGTGTGTGTGCATGCATTTGAGCACCTGCGAGGCTGTCAGGTCGCGTCATCCTCTCGTAAATGTCGTAACTCTGGGGTCCATAGGGGTCAGTGTTATGGAGCATGGCACGGGGCAGAGTGGAGCTGTAGTGCTGGGGCACAGCGGTCATGCTAGCCCTGACTGGAGACGATGAGTGAGTGTGACTAGGCTGCTTAGTAAGTGGAGGGTTGACATTGTCTACCATTGTCAGAGGCGAGCCCATGCGCCCCGATGACGACCCTGCAGAAGCCTGATAGGGCGAGGTTGTACGGCTAGCGCTTCCCGATCTTGAGTTTGTGGAGCCCATGCGTCGCAGTGCAGCAGGGGAGTTTTTCTGGGTGGAGTAGGGTGAACCGCTGCCACCGCCTCCGGTGGTACTGGTGCGCTGGGCAGAGGGCAAGGTGGTGGAGAAGATGCTGGAGAGGGGTTTGGGTTCAGTAACAATGGGTGAGCCATAGGCACTGCCAACTGAGGTACGCAGGGAGCCGCGGGAGGGGGACATACTGCTGGCGTAGGCCGGCGAGTGAGAGCGAGAAGGCACTGAGCTTACCCTCCGCATTGCACGGCCAGGCACTGCTGTTGTGACTGCTGGAACCTACAAGTCAAAAATAAAAAAATGGCTTCATGCATTTGTTTTCAGTCCTTAAGGAGTAATAAAATCCTTACCAATTATGCTGTACTCTCTGCTATAAATTGTCTCGTGCACAGATAATGAAATGCTAAATAATAGCATTACATAAACCATTTAATTACAGGGCATGACTTTACTCTAGGCCATATTTATTTTCTGTTTTCCATCCCCTGTGGAGTGTGTCACAGTGCCATTTGGTTTCTCAGTGGTCTCTGTGTATGACGCCGTATGAAGCATGATTATGTCTGTGGTGCTCAGTGCACTGAGTACCTTCTGTACCTTTAAGCATTACTTTGATATCTTCACAGAAAAACAAGTAAACTGCAAATTAGGTATTTCTCTTTTGTTGTCAAGAATTAAAAGCGTGTAACTATGTCTCACAAACATGGTGAACTCTTTAATTAAAAATATAATATATGCTAATATTATTCAGAGAATTGCTCTTTACAGATATGAGTGGGTTTTTAGTTCCTGATAACAGCAATATGTTGTATGTGCTGTTGCTGGCAGTACCTGGGCTGAAGTCTGGCCCTCGGCCCTGGCGTTCCTCATCAGGGAGCCTGTGTTAGGGCTGGCGCCAGGGAAGGAGTGCTGCATCCTCAGCTCATTCTTGCCCAGGTTCTGGTTGCTGAGGTAGCCGCTGCTAGCATCCTGGTAGCCACTGTCCGAGTATGAGTTCATCTGAGTTGAGCTACGCGAATTCCCTGCGGACCCTGAGAGAGAATGGCAGAAAAGGAGAAAAATGTAATGGAAAGAGAGGAGAGGGAATGGTTAGAAGGACAGGAGATAGGCACATTATAAATGGCTTCATAATAGACATGACCTTTACCTAGACAGCATTACCAATGACAAACGGCACAGCAGGGGGGTGACTGCTATACCACCCTGTGATTCTGTGTGTTCATGGTACATTACTGAGCCTTTTATAAGCTGTGATAGTTGTATTATTGCCTCTGAAAGTGTCAAGTATGAGTATGAAATGACAAAAGTGAAAAATGAAAAAGAGAAAAGACAGTGACAATGACAGTGATGAAAATGTTTATGGGCGGCTATGCATTGGTCATTTAAAAAACATATTACCATGTAAAATGCCCTTCACATAAGTATCTAAAGAGCACCTGTTTGAAAACACTATAAAGACCCACCAGTGCTTCTACTCCATTATTGTCACGTAAAGACACAGTTTATTGTTGAATTAGTATCGTATAAAAGTAATGGGACAATGCCGGGGACAGAAAAGGATGTGAGTCAGAGAAAATAGGACTGCAGGAGATAGAGAGAAGGTAATAACAGACCCTCACTTTCATGGAGGGAGGACTGCTCCGGGGAGTACAGAGACACCTGCTCTGACTCAGTCCTGATGCGGTAGCTGGACGACTGGGAGCTGTCAGTCACCCGAGACTTGGTGTCCCCTGAGGCGACTGCATCTGGGAAGACACCACAGAGCAGAGTCAGACAGGGAGGAGGAGGAGCTTTATGTTTTTTAAACTGTTATAGAGTGTTGTGCTATGGATTGAAAGACTCCAACAGTCAACAATATGAAAGCAGTCAACAATGTTTGGTATTGAGAGAGAACAATAACAGACAATAATTTCTGCAACATTAGTTTCATGCTTGTGTACATTTGGAGTCATTACATTTTACTGCTCTGCTAATTTGGCCAGGCAAAATCAGGGAGCATTTCACTTCATAGTAATGAAAACTGTGTATACGATCATTCCCCAAATAGTTTCAGTGCTCTAACATTTCCCTACATCGCCTTCTCTTCATGCATGACAACAATCCGTTTGGCAAACAGGAAATGGAATTAGCCCTCTAATGTCCCTGTGCACAATGTTTCACCGTAATCACAATCTGGTTGAGCGTGACCGGTGTCAATGGGTTACTCTGCAATCGCTAGAACAATAGGCAGCAAGCAGAGGGGAACGGGGGGGCAAACACTGGCAGTCAGGATCTGTCAAATCCTGCTTGTCTAGCTGGTGTGTGAATGAGAGTTGAATCCCATGAAGAAGCCACCTTGTTGTTTAAGCTGACCTGTTGCATAAATCTGTTGACACATAGGCTTAGTGTGTTTGACAGCATCATGTGATCCCACTGCTGGACCTCTAAGGGCATTTGCCTATTTATAAAATGGGATTCACTCAAGCCAAGTTCAATTGGGGTCTAGTTGTCAGAATACACATTTGGCAGGGCCTGCTGTGAGAAGGTCCATCTGTGTTCCTCCTCGACCTCGACTTTAATGTTTCAATTACAGTGTGGTCTAACTTTCCCGCTCAACCACTCACTCTCTCTTTCCTGCTATCTTTCACAAAATATCCATCCCTTGTTACAGTTAAGGAGCAAAAGGGCAAAGGATTTGTACGCTGGGTAAGGATGAGGCATGAAGCGAGAAGGATCACAAAAAAGATCACATTTAAAAAATCATTAAAATTTATTTCAAGCTTTTCTATGTCCCTCTACGCCTAAGTAATGACATCACAGAACAAGTCTTTTGTCTCTTCACATTCTGGCTGTGACTTCGATGTCTGGCACACAGTGTGTCGTTTTAGACCACAGTAATTTATAATGAGCCTTGACCCTGTTTGATAAATGAGATGCCAAAAAGGCAGAACGGAGAAGGAAGAGAGAAAGACAGAAGCCCTGTCTCTCTCATCACATTAATGAAACATTACTGCCTGCAAATTTGCATGTATGGCAGGGAGTTTTTTTGGCATTCACATTTAAGTCTCCCATACGTAATAATTCCATATCGATCGTTTCACACATGACATGCCTGGTCTGGATAAAGCAGCTGTTTGTTTGTTTTTCTCTCATCAATACACATAAGAAGAAGAGAGTTGTCGGTTCTCACATGGATTATCTCAGGGATACATTTTCAAACTTATACTGTAGTTGAATGTTTATCTCCATAGTGTGCTCCGGCTTTGGTAACCCCACGAGTAGTGGTCTAAGCACCTGTAGCCCCCAAATACATGTTCTTCTCTATTACTAATGTATTGGATAAACCTATTAGGAATACAGTCAAGCAGCAACCGTACAGACCGTACATCAGTTTGTCTGTGTCTCTTAAGTATTGAATTCATATTTCTCTCATATATTGTTATGTTGTAGGTAAAGTATCTAACAGGATTGAAACACATTCTCATGCTTTCTGTATAAAAGAGGTATAAAGAAATGTTACTATGACCTGTAGGCAGCATGCCTAGGTGTATTCTATTAAAAATGACTAGGTGTTGTTTCCATACATGATGCTAATATGAGAGTATGTCTGTAAGGTGTCTGAAAAGGAAAGACAGAAAGAGAGTAAGCAGCTAAACACAAAGAGACAGAGAGAAAGCTTTTATTCTGGGGGCTTTGTCCTCTACTTTCAGTGGACACGAGGTGTGACTGCATTGACATTTCCTGCGGCTAAAAGGCTTGTTTCCACAGTAACACTTGTGTCCCAAACGCTCAGACGGTGGAGACATACGGTGGCTCATGAGGCCAATAAACCTTGCAGATAAACATGGCCCATTACGCTCTGTGCCACACATTTAGACTTTAATTCATTTAGATTTGGAAAAAGCACATTACCGCATCTGACTATCATTTGTCATCTACAGCACAATGAGAAATCAATACAAAGCAAAACAGCTAAATGCATTCAGAAAGGAAATGGGCATTGGGCAGCAAATGAGAAAACTGTGTAGTATTAATATTCCCAATGCATATGTGCAACCCCCCATAGGCTTCTCTGACAGGACTGACAATAAAAGATTAATGACCAATGCAGAAATTTTCTAACTTCCACTATGCAATTAATAAGCCATGAAGTACATTAGTAAATTCAATTCATTATCTTTTCTCTCTTGAAGAGCTTTGAGGGATGCGAGATAAACAAACAGAGACCATGGGGCTCTGAGTGAAATACTTGTGCTCTCAGTCCCTGATGGTGTTGTGACTGAGTGGACAGAAATAGCTTAGATAAATATTAGAACAAGAAAACGCCTCAGGCTTTCAATTACTGTAAGCTGGGCTGAAAAGGCTCATGCTTGCAATGATTATTGAGGAAATCTAAAGCATAGCCCGTATTGTACTTCACACACCAGACCAACACACGCATACCCCAGAAAAAGCTACTCATACTCACAGTCCTCTCTGCCAAAATTAAACAATAATTTAAAAGCAGTGGAATGAACAGTTCTGTCTTACTGATGCTATACACGGGTCAGTATTTTATCACTGTGATACTGAGCAGAACTGTCTACTCCTGTCCGCCTTATAAGGTCAACTCAGGATATAGAAGCAGACGGGTATGTATGTCTGGCAGTGGTTACTGATCACTGACTAGAGGTATCAATAACTCCAAGAAACTTTGATACAGAGATACAACTTGTTTCAAATATGTAAGCAGGTGAGCTAAATAAGCGTGTTTTTTAAACTTTTTAAATGGTATCCACAGCCACAAGTGCTCCAATGAAAGTGGGTGACCTTGTGTCCCTATATAACTACAATGTTACCAGTAGATTTTTGGTCTACATCAACTGTCTGACAAAAACTGCCCAATTCTCCGGTTATTTTAGGTGTAGTTACAGGGTGAGATGGAGGGCAGGTTTTCCTAAAGACTCTTATCAATGTGTGCAGACGACACCAAATGTGGTTTGAATGCATGTAAGATATGCAATCATTTTAATGCTTGTGTTAACATACCTGCAGTTCTCCAAGGCAGGGACTTCTCAGATGAGCTGTAGAGAGAAAAACAGGAGATAAAAGAGTGAATATAGACACTACAGACCAGAGACACCATAGTGAATGACATGAGTGAAATAATCTGATGAGACACCTTGGAGCCCCATATACTCTTTTCCTTGGGCTTTTCAGGTCAGGGTCACTGTGTTTGAGATAAAACAGCTAGAGCTTCAGAGTATACTGCCTAAGTAGAGATTTAATGTTTGCAACTAGGATGGTAAAGCCCATTCCTGTCAACTGTGTTTATCAGGACCTAAAGGTGCCCTTGGTAACAGCTAGTGTTGTGTTTGAGGACCTGTCAGCACTGACAACAAAGATATAGATGTGTGACTGGAAGCTGTTTTTCACCTGCAGCTTTAGTAAACATGCTAAGTCAAAAAGTACAAAAGGCCAGGGGATGGGTTCTATCCTGATGGGAGCTGAAACGTCCTGCTGTGAGGCCAGCGCCTAGAGCTAAATCAGTAGTGATCATACATTACACACACTCGGTGTACACACTCACATCGTCCTGACATTCTGAAGTAATCCTGAAATGCATGCCTGTATATTCCACAAGAAAGAGACTCTTATACACTTGGTCTACTGAGAATAATGAGCGAAAAAATAGTAGTCCAAAACAGAGAATCACAATCACACTTTGTGACTATTACGCCAAACAGCAAAAATAGTAATGGCGTTCTTACATTGTTTTGGGGGTAGTTGTGCCGAGCCATGCCGGAGCACTCCAGTGGAGCTGGCATGCAGTGAGTGTTTTTCCATTACACAGCATGGCAAGGTAAAATAAGTTATTTACCTGTTGGAGCTGTGTTGGGTTTGAAGAAAATGCAGTAAGAGCCTGTTTTCTACAGCTCTTCATCAAAAATCTCACTATGGCTGTTTCTGCTTGTACTACTCCTCCTAAATCATTTCTAACTGATTAACTGAAAAAGTAGCTCGAAATATCTCCCCATCTTGTTGACTCAACCTGTTTTTTTATTGTAGAATAGCACCACTAACTAAGCTCCGCTAATTTGGTCATAAACACATTTAATTTCCTATAAATTCTTTACAATGAAGGTCTCATGTTATTTAGCTATTTAATAGCTTTTAATATGAAGCCACAGATTTTATCAGCATTAATTTAACATAGCTATTAAAGCAAAGAGGAAACGGTGAAATAAAGCAGATATCTGAAAATTCAAACAGGAACACAAGAGAGAAAGTAAACTTCAAACCAAAGAGATTCAGTACTGAACACACAGAGGCTTTTAAAAAACTGCCTTCTCTCTGGTCTCCTGCACAGTCTTGAATTGAGTCTACAACACACCGCTTGTTTGAGAGGGTAAAGGGGGGTCGTCACGAGTTAGCCTGCCAGCTAGCAGAACCGTAGCAGCACAGCTCTCCACGGTTACCCCCTGCTGTGAGACTGCAGTGGAAAAGTGTTTCATTGGGGGCTAGTTTGGCTTAGTGAAGCTAAAGTGGACCAACCCGGGTTAATGGAACAACCCAATAAGTGACTGTCTAGTTACTGTCTAGTTACTGATGATGAATGGTCCAGGATCAGTGGACAAAGGATGATATCTCATGGCAAGCTCAGAACAGTGAAAGCATGAGAACAAGTACCCACAATGGAACAAATTAATTCACTTTCAGAATCTGCATATAGTCACCGCTTATAATTGTCATACTGAAATTGTCTTTTTCTCTTGTCTGTAAAATATGCGTTGTATTTTTATTTTGCTGTTTTCTAGTGTGCTAGCCAATGTCATGAGAATTAACATGTGAGGATGTTACCTGGTCATTCCTGAGAGCAAGAAAGGTTACAAGGAAGCTACTGGCGAAATTTGAGGCAATGTGGTTTTTCCTGCTGTTCCTCCATGATGGGAAAACAGGTCAACTCTGGCTAGTGTATGCTTAGACCAAACCTTGTCCAAAGGAACATTGCGGTGCAGACCCACTGTACACAAACTGACTGGGGGAAAAAATGCACCAATTCTTTGTCTACAGGAAGCAACTAATGCACTGCACAAAGCATGCTGGAATACCTGCTGACACGGACCAAGCTGCCGGTGTGACAAGAGAACGGGACAAATCCAAAAATTCAAAGGGTGCTCACATCAATACAGCCAATCAAGCTGTAGCACTAGAGACTTTCTGTGTGTAACATCTGTAACAGCAGGGCAGATATGACTTTATACGACTTGGTCATGTACAGTGTGGATGTACTGTTATACATATTCCTGTAATCAAGGCGTTGATACAGGAGGCATTGTGAAAGCTGGGAGGAAATGACACAGTCCACTCTTTGGAACATTTGCTGCTCTTAATTTTTTTCCTCATCCTGATACATGATTGAGAGTGTTTCTTTTCCAGTGCTACTTTGAATGGAGTGCTCAAGCATTCAGTTTAATATATGATTTCTTGTTAGTCTCTGTTTATTCAAGGTTTCACCAATACTTTCTTTACGGACTGTTGCCCAATATTAATCCTGGTACAAGAAATGAACAGTTTTTGGAGAGATGCAATATTAGAGACACACTAACCATTTTCTTTAATCCTAATGTAGGATTTTTACAAATATGCAACTTAAATTATAACCAAAATAAACTAAACTTGAAAATAAAAAATATATACTTTCACAGCTTTCTAAAACTATAACTGAATACATATTTTTAAAGGAGAATGATAATCTTACAGCATATGCGCTGTACCCAAGTGATTATGCCTAAAGTCTCTGCAGAAAGTAAAATGCAGAACATGCGATAAACATCTTGATCTTAATAGTCACCTTATAATTTCAATTTGGAAACACCTATGGAAATATTTTTTGATCAGAAGGAAAGCACCTTCTCCAAGCCATTTTTCCAAGACTGATTTTAGGACAAAAAGAAACTGATCAAATGACCTTGGAGTAGCGTTCCTTCCCTTTTCTTTTTAATATTCTCTAATTGCTGTTCACCACTATCAAGCACCTGATGTTGCAACTGCTGTAATGTTTTCAATCTAAGGTTAGACTAAATGAGCTTTTAGAAGTGCAACTCTCAGAATTTTAATAAGCACGTAGGCAATTAAAAAGTGGAAGTTGGGTGAGTTGTGCTCCACTGAACCATGGCAGATGAAGTGGAAGAATGGCTGCCATAATGATGATGCACCATGTGTGCTGCATGCCGACTGGCTGGCTATTGAGCTGGCAGGGTAAAGCTATTGTAAAACTGCTGATGCTGATAAACAACAGGCCTAACCCTGACAGGAACCTTTATTTCCCATCATTCTGTTTGGCAAGTAAGAGACTGAGCTGAGTAGGGAGGTCGCATCTTTGCCAGAGGTCAAGCTTGATGACCATCCCTTGTATGCCTGTTGAAATGAAGGGGGTGGTCAAAGTCTGGAGGTGTCATGAAATGTAATGGTTCCCATCAGAACCCTTAAGTGTGCTGTCACCTCTGCTGCTGTCCTGCTGAGCTATTGAGTCAAGCAGTGTGACCTGAATGGTTAAAGCTAATCTCCATTCACATACAAATGTCCACTGACAGTCATTTCATTCGTCCTTGTCTGGTCCGTATATGGTGCCGCAAGTTTTCTTTACAGGGTCCCTAGGAGGTACTGAATGCCTACCAGTCCCCCAGTGGTAAAAGTGGATGCATTTACATGTACTTTCAAAAGTGATTAGATCTTGCTGAAGTCATTTCTAAAACATCATGCATGGGAAATCGTTGGGAAAAATAGTTTGTAATCAGTATATGATTATAATAAAGTGGATAGGAAGGTGTATGATGGAGAAACCTGAATATTTAGACTTCATTCTATTACTCAATCATTACTGCTGCTTTAAAGCACGGTGTTTGTACGCCATAGATACTTGCAATTGAAATTGTAAAAACAGTGAAGCAAGGTGAAACAAAACTTAACTTTTCTAGTTATAACTGTTAGTAGTCTAAAATCAAGCTGCTTTTACTCACCACTTAAGAAAATTTACAAAGCAAAAAGGAGCAGGCTTCTTACTAAAACCTATAAAATGTATAAATAAACCAGGAAAATTGAAAGTTTGTGTAACTGTATTATACAAGAAGAAATAAAATTAAAAAATAAAAACAATAATTGACGTGTTAGACCCAGTATTGGCCAGCCACTGAACATCAATGGAATGATATTGCTTAGTATAATAGTGGAAAAAATAAGTGGAAGAGGCCATTGTTAACGTTCATGACAACCCACTGCAATGACCTTATGAAGGCAGAACCTTGTAACTATACAAGTGAATGTATTTATTATGGCTATATGGGTAGGTGTGAACTTACTCCTGTCAAAATCCTGTACAATATTTAATAGAATTTGGACTTTTGTCGCTTGGATCTCCAAACATCATCTCTGGCATTGTTTGAATCACTAAAGTTGAGGTCTAAAATACAGTTCTTTTAAAACAGGAAATTAAAGTAAATAGGCAGGCTGTGTGTATTTTCAGAGAGCTGTTGTCCAGACCTTTTTGGTAGCACTTGACGCTGCTCTCTGTACCCTTCTGAAAAGGGAGAAGGGGAAATGGACACTCTTACTCCTGAGTACTGTAATCTGCTGGTAGTAGGTGGGTGTTTTTTTGTAGGTATGAAGGCTGGAGTGCAAGAATGCATCATGAAAGGGCACAGGGCTTATTATCACATAGCCAGAAAAGATCAAACAGAGCCATTATAGGCCCTGTTGAGACTAAGTGTCATATACCCAGATATATCCCAATTATATCACAGTTAATTCAAGAGTGAGTGCACCTCAAACTTAGCATCAGATCAGATTGCGGACTAGGTGATTATTTATGACCAATGTGCAAATAAAACTTCCCTTTCTTCAAACATGAGCTCATGCTCTTAAAAACAGTACAGCTTTTCCAAAAATTGCTCTACATAAAGTCAGTGGATATATTTGAAATATTTCCAGAAGGAAGGATAAAAGAAGAAACAGACATGCTGAGATGATTATATGAAAGTGTAAATCAGTGTACAGAAAATAAAATAAAAAAATAAAATAATACCATGTCTGAGTTGAATAGACAGTCCAACAGTATGACCAGAGATGTATATTTATTCTAACAGCACTAACACTGAATCAATTGTGTCCATTCACACCTTCAAATATGCAAATAAGTGCAACTACAACAACGATGCCTGAATGAATGTTACAAAACTGTTTAAAACCATCTAACTACAACTTGAAGTAACACTCAGAAGTAAATACACAAATCAATATTATAATGTATTTTTTTGCAGATGATATTGTTATTCTGCTGCTAATCTTACAGTTGCATTAGGTGTCACACTCCTTGAAAAGCATCAGTAAAAAATGATCAGCAGTATCACTGATATTAGACAAATAACCAATACTGCTTTTTACAGCTGTTCTTAGTCTTAGTGTTAATGACATTTCTGTGTATTGCTGCATCTCTACATCTTCTGCTTCTTTTGACAAGTGACACTGAGGCAAACTATCAGGTCATGTTATTATATAGGGCTGCTGTTAGGCCTGTGAAGCCCATTGGGATAGTGCATGTACTGTATTGAGCTGTACAAATGAACTTCTTTATGTCAGAGCCACAGCAGATATGGCAGAATGTGTGGTCACTGAGGTGTGATGATCAAGAAGCCTCGAGTCTCAGCTGATGAAGTGGGAATGAGTTCCCAGAACAAACTCAGAAGCTACTCCACACTGACAGCAGTGCTTTAGTGAGCATACAACGCCCTGTTATCGTGCACATTCACAAACACATATGCTGTCACTGATAGATATTGGCCTATTATTTTCCCTAGAAACTCAGCTGTATTTAATTTAAATTTCTGCTCAAGTTAAGGGTGACGTATGTCAAATAACAGGACTAAATTCAGCACACTTTATTTGCTAAATCATGTGACCACGATTACACTGGAGAAATTCTCTCTATTTCAAAATAGAAAGACACAATTGACAGGAGGAGAATATATTTACAGTCCATTCAGATGCGATCACACCTTGGTTCTTCATCATTATGCCATAAGGTTACACTATAGAATATGGGCCCTGCTGTGAGGTGTGAAAAAGCCATGTGTTGGATTGTGGCTGTTTGTGTCCATCTTCTCATTACCTGCTGCTACCAGCGCCTGGCGACTCGGCCCCGAGTCTGCATCTTTCCAGCTGATTGGCCACAATCTGCCTCTCCACTTCCAGCTCTCTGGTTAGCCGTTCAAACTGGAGCTCCTGCACAAACACACACACACACAAAAAAGAAAAAGGACTGAAGGTCAGGAATACGTTCTCATCAGAGTGAGCTTTATATACTTCTATTGACAGTGAATGTGAAGCCAACATGACGGTGGCAGGATGACAGTTTGACAGCCGGCTCCAACAGTGATGTACTTCACCATGCTGTGTTTGTTAATGATGACACAAAATAGAAGCGCAAGGCTCTGATAATGAGCTAATTCCAAAAGAAAATATTTTCTAATAAGGAGCTTAAAAATAGAGGCTATGTACATCTCAATACACAAACTGACACGCAAGACACACATACACACAGGCTATATAGTACTGCCATTTCATCCAGCCCACACAGAGATAAGCACCACTTCAGTGGGTGATATTTAGCCTTGGTGGCACTGTTCCTATGGGAGTCGGAGAAATCAGCATTTGACTAATTATCTAGTCTGAGCGAGGCTATTACTTGCACAGCTCTCTAGCTCCAAGCACTGCATTATGACACTCATAAGACCCACATAGGGTCTTTTATACACAGAAAAATGATTGCACACACACACACACACACACACAGACCATTTTTTTTGTCATCCTCAACACCACCGTGGCACTCAAAGAGTATCTGTACTCCACCACTAACACTCTTATATTTCCTGCAAAAAGGCCTAACTCACCATTACACTATGTACACACAGCAGGTTCCTCGCCTGGCTATCCTTAGCTGTACCATGTAATGTCGATTACCGCAGTCAATTAAGCTCACGGGCAGCTGCATGCGCACACAGACCAGCTTTTAGGTTATTTTGTGATCTGACTTGAGGAAGTTCGGCCACTACAGACTTGGACCGGCCTTCTTTTCACACCAATGTTCTCTGAGGGAGCACTAAAGATTGATCTCTGCACTAAAGACATGTTCTACTCACCCCTCCCCCAAACTGCTGCTTTATACCCTCCACTGCTCTCCTCTCCTTCACCTCCATTGTAGATATGTGGAGCTTGACTGCAGTCAGCAGGAGCATGAATGGGGGAAAAATGCAAAGTACTGTTTTCTTATTGTTAATAGGTGGGATACCCCAGCCGTGCCTTTGGCAAGCAAATCTAAATCTTGCATATGGTTCAAATAAGATAACTAATATACTATCCCGAAGGAATTTTTTGTGCCAAAGATGCTTGATATACATAGTGAAATGAATATATTCATAGTATAAATATACTAAAGGACACCATGGTGAAGTAATATGTATTGTTTCTCTTTGTGACACGTTGGTGTTGCGTTGGTTCACACAAACTACAGTAAGATCCTGCAGCTCACTCCCCAGGTAACATCCTTATTTTGCAATATTCAAAACAATTCCACTGACAGAGGAATGAAGAATAGTCGACATCTCATTGTACAGATCAGATTTATTGAACAATAGTGTCGCTAACAAAGCACCGCTACTCTGTATGATACATATGATGCATTTCTTGTAACTGCTTAACAAATAAAACACTCCCAAGAGTTCATCAGTGAAAAGCTTTGAATGTGAAGCAGCAGCTGGAATTTAGCAGCAACTTAGCACAGCAACTACTACTAAACTACATTTGAAACCACAGAATGTTTGCTATAAGCTTCAAGAACATTGATGCTGCCTCTTGCCACACAGAGGTTTAGCTATACCATGGAAATTATACGTTAACGCTGGATGATGTGGCTGAAAATGATAATGTATCCTACGCTATCCTATACTATTTCTCTTAAATATTTTATAAAAATATAAATTGGTGGAACAAAACAGTTCATGGCCATTATCTTCTGTTGAATTTTTGCTTATTGTCTGATGTTTGGTGTTCATATAATCCATCTTCAACTCATTTCCCAACACTTGATAAAGTAGCAAAATTCTCCTGTACATCAAAAATGATTGAGCACATTATATTTCATCTTTCAGATCATTATCCTAATCACGTTATCTCCCACCACAGGCCAGAGTTAAGAGGCAAACCTCTACAGGAAATGGCAGGAGTCATCCAAATATCTGCTTACCCGTGAGACAAAACAAAATCACAGGGTAAGAGAGAGCACGTACAGCTCTGAAAACATTGCAGAAAGAGGATTGTGATCTAATTTCTTTTTCTCTGTAAGCAAGTCAGGTTTGTGGCTGCTCTGTGGGACACATAACCCCTGCTGAGAGACTAAGTTAGATTGCAATTGCCAATTTCAACCTGTCATTCCCACCTATCATTCCAGTCTTCGGAGAGGAACAGATAAGCCTGTATTGACACTCAAAAAACTTTGCATTGAAATATATTCTCACACAAGGTATATGCAGATTGTTAAGGGAAAATGGGCATGTATTCAATTAATGGACTGCTTTCGACACTACATTCATGTTAAGAAATTGGTTGAGATGAATCATGTAATTTTTAGCTTTACATCTTAAGATCTGAACTCTTGATCGAGCACATATTCAAACAAGTCCTCAAAGAAAAACACACACAGAGCCTGAAGGTCACCGCCAATATTAACTGTTCTCTCACTAAGCCCCACCATGCAATTTGGCAGTGCTAGTTGGAGGACTGTTTCTCACAAGAGACAGTCAGAAAGATCCAACTATTACAAACACACACAAAAAAGCCAGACTACTATACATTCAAAGGTGCTAGAAGATGACTTAGCAAGGTAAACTAGGGTTAACAGTCAAGGTAGACACTCTCACTGTCACTTCATACAAACATGGCATCACTCCACTAAGTGAGTGAGCAAGCAAGATAAATAAATGAAGATAAATGTTTTGAAAATGTAAACATTAAAATACTTAAATACAGCGCACCCTCACTTACCACATACCTATATGCTAGTATAGGAGCACAAGGCCATTGGCTGATTTGAGTGTAAATGAGCTAGACATGCACTGATCCAGCTCTTTATAAGTTCCCTTCTAAAATCGATACCCAAATTTGGAAACCTGCAAGACTGATACAGATGCTGTAATATGCGTAAGGTTATACAAGGCTCTAGTGAACCGCTCAGCACTTCTTATTAAAAGAGAGAAACATATACAAAAATGAAAGCAAAATTAGCCACAGGTGTCGAGTGTAGCTTCAAAGAAAAATCCATTAATTCCTACTCAGAAGTTATGCTGACCCAAAACAGCATGCAGAGAGAAATTGAGATTAAAAACAAATGTATTTCTTACAATAAAAAAAAACAACAACATAAAAACAAGAACAGATTTAAAACACAGGTCTACATGTCTTAGGAGAAATAAAACATCACTAAAGAAAATAAAATGTCTTTGTGTGTCCAATACAGCTAAGAGCAGGCCTCCTGTTTTAACTTTGGCTGCAGCACCCAGGGGGTCTCCAGTCCCTGGCCACCTCGTTGAGTGTCCATCTGGCGAATCAACAGATGTCTGTCTTAGTCTCTGACTGTATCAAGAGTTCATATGATGTCAGGTGGAATAGTCGAGCTAGGTTAACTAATAGGGGTTAATCTGTTTATTTAATACACTGCAACCAAAATAAACCAAATGTATCAAACTAAAAGCAGAAGCAAATCACAAACACCAATGAAGGGCTCTTTCCTGTTCAGAATATAGCTGCCATCAATTTCTCTGGTGCCTTCGAAGTTACTGTATTGGAGCTGTGCCACCTCCTCACGTTCAACAGTACAAAAGCAAATGGGGGACTTAACTGAAGGAGGGGTGAAGCACACATTTACTCCGTCTCCTTCGCTCTGACTCACTCAGAGCTCCTGCGGGGTGCTGGCTGTTTTCACGACTTTTACACTGTCTGTATTGGCAACCAGGCTGTAGGGTGGCGCCTAATAAAGGGTCCCTTTATTCTTAGGCTGTGTTCAGTGAACACCAAGTCTCTTCTACACTGACTCTCTGCTACTCTCCTGGCTGACCAAAACATGGAACTATGGAATCTGGATTTGTTCATGGATAAGTAATGTCAGTCCGATATCTGATGAGTGAAATACATCAGTATCGGCACCTGATACCGATATTGGATAAGACACAACTCTAGCATACATACACACACACACACACACACACACACACACACACACACACACACACACACACACACACACACACACACACACACACACACACACACACACATATATGCACCTTAAACGACAAAACTCATCTTATATGTGTGCACTTATTTAGTGACAGTATGCAAGCCGCCATGTATGAAAATGAAGCCAGCGCTAGTGAAAAACCATGGCGACAGATGAACCAAACGGTTTTGTTTACCGCCTGAATGAAGAGATTTTCCTTATGTCACTATTCTTGGCCCACCATTTATGTGCCTTCTTTCTTTTAAGCTCATAATCCAATTGTTTTGTTTGGCAGTGTGTCACCTTCTCGAGTCCAGCGACTTCATCTTAGGCTGCACACATCTCATTATACAGTAATATGTTCAGGCAAGAGAGAGAGAGAAATAAACAGATACAGCTTCCTTAATGTTTCACACAGTGACAGTCTATGATCTAGATCAAGCACAGCAGAGAGAGACCTGCTACCGCCATAAGGCACTCTGTCAATGCTGATATTCGGAACTATTCCAAGCCTATAGCAGGCGGGCATCCTGCCTGCATTCACGCCCAAGCCCTGCTGTCCTCTTACTATGGACAAGTATGGAGGCAGTCCAGACCTTCCTCCATGGAGCTCTGTCGTTCATGCCCTCACAATTGGTTCCAAGCCTTATCTTAGTTGTAGAATCATTGTCAGTCATATGTATTGTGCTTATGCTTTTTGTTTTTTTTACATACTGTAATAAACATCAATAGATCTCATAATGTAACTGATACCATTGCAGTTTCGTTATGAATGGAGCAGTCTTTTGTCAGCAAGGATGACTGAGAAGATGGATAATTCAAGTGACCCATTCTCTCTGACCCTGTAAACAGCCTTTAAACACCAGTGCACATTAAGTTTGAAAGTATCACATCCTCAGGCTTCCTCTAGCCATCTTTCTCTCACGTATTTCAATACAATTTTCTTATTATGCATAATTCATTAAGGCTATTACAAATATGGGGCAGATATATATCCATTATTAGCTTGTTATAGCACAGGGCTATGTACCAAAAAGGGCCCTGGTCTGATGAAACATGGACAAGGGCCACAGCTAATAAGTGGAAAATTAGTATTAGTATTCGCTGCCCTATGCAGTTTATTGCAGTTACCAGGCTTGGCCCCTACACAGAATGGGACACATCTATTCAGCATAACGATCCACCAAGTCAGGCTGAGCACAGGCAATAACTATTAAACAAGTCCTATGCTTATTTAACGGGTGTGGGCCCAGCCTTGGTCTGTACCGGGCGTATAGTGGAAGGAGAGGACAGGGACAATGGGTGGCCGGCTTTCCTATACCAACAAGGCCCCTAATGCCTTTATTTGCCAATACAATGAGCTTGTTGGGCTTGATCTGCCTGTAGTCCTAGAGCTGATTCAGATCCTGTCCCCTTGTGTCCTGAGCGTGGCCTTAAAAAAACAGATGACACACGGCAGCAGACCACGCTACCAATGTACACACTCCCATTTCATCTTTATGGGTGCTGACAATACACGAGCCATCTGAAATGCCTGAAGTGGCTTCTTCCTGCTGCTGATTCAGCACAGACCGTGGTTCGGCATAGATAAGAAAGGCTTACGCACACATAAAGCCTAAATGTCATATGGGGAAAAAAAGGTGGCATATTGAGACTTACACATGCGCTCTAAAGCATTAATGCATCACATGACGTAAGTAAATGAAATGGGGCACCCTGGTGGCCAAGGGGTTAAAGCACTGACCAGGAGCAACAATGTTCCCCATTTGAAC
This sequence comes from Scomber japonicus, assembly GCF_027409825.1. Classification (NCBI taxonomy): domain Eukaryota; kingdom Metazoa; phylum Chordata; class Actinopteri; order Scombriformes; family Scombridae; genus Scomber; species Scomber japonicus. Next base: position 17,324,521 of record NC_070588.1, read on the forward strand.
CTTACTGCTGACTGTCCAATAAAGTCATAAAATGACCAAATATACTTTTAAAGTAGAAAGTAAAAAGAGAGGCTCCAGACCCTGTGGTCAAATCTCTTCAACCCAGATAAGACAGACTGTCTGTGATGTAATAAAAACAGGTCTTCATCCAATATGCGTTATAAACATCTTTGACATAGAACTTAGTGAAAGACTTGATCGTTGTTTCACTAAAGCAAAAATTCTTCCTACTGAACAACTGCAAAAAAGTTGTATATTATATTATACACATTATACCTCAGTGTGTATTCCTTCTTTTAATTCTAAAGAGGTACTTAAACACATTAATCAATGACTTTTAATGGATATATAATGATTTTTGGGGCATGTTTGTGCATGACTGTTAGGACTGATTATGGGAGTTTAATCACTTCTCAGTAAAAATAAAATCTTATGGTTGATATCATAGTTTGCTACAAGCATGCCTTTAAGGCATACACTACACAAAAATGTTTCAGGATCAAATACGTACCCCATTTGTACCGCTGTCTATTTTTATGGTCCGAACACGAACAACAAATTACAATACAAATTTACGATATATTTATTTGTAGCTCGTGTTGGTAGGTTGCAAGGTTACATTTACATTTATCCAAATGATTCACAAAACCAAGATTTGCGATATCGTCTCTCTAACTGGTATGAACAGGAATGTATGTTTAGAACATGCGAGATTCACCACAGATACAATCTCGTTATTGATCATCATCATTTCACTTCATGTATGTAAAATAAAGAACCTACATCATAAACCTGGCACATATGTGCTGTGACAAATTAGGATAAAGTGATGCAGTGATGGCTATAATGATTGAATGAATAACTCTTTTTGTTATATGACAGAATAATAACTCCCTCCCTCTATTAATAATACTAGATCACTTATCTCAGTATCTAGCTCATGTGGGTTAGTGGTTATGACCGTTGAAAATGTGTGTTTTGGTGGCTTTCTGATTTGAACTCGGGCCTGAAAAGAAACAGCTGCATGTTAATTTGGGATGTTAAGATTCATTTTGCATAACCACCACAGATAGCTTTTCCTCTTAACCAAGGATGAGAATCTACCAGAAATATGTTTGTTCATTAAGTGGCAATGAGGCTTGACAGCTCTGCACCCTCACTGCAGTGTGGCAGACGCATTCCAACGAGAGCCTGACTGTGCTGCGCAGAGAGAGAATGACAGCAGAGGTTAAAGGATTTCTGCAGCAGCAGGGACAGAAAACGAGGTCTGAGGTTTGAGAGAAGAGAACAGGCCTCAGAACAGTCTGTGTGACCAGACCTGGAGGAAACCAGTGAAAACTGCCAAAAAGTCACCTTGTGAAAACACTAAGGTTTTAGGAAACTGGCTGCAGCGTCATGCCACCGTAGCAGAATTATAATGGCCATGTTGGATAAAGAGGCATTCAAAAACAAAGTGCCATGCTGAGCGTGCACAGCTGCAGTCAAAGCTATACAGTAGGTGTACCAGAGGGAGAAAATTGCTTTAGCACCCATAGCTGGACCAGAGCTTTTATACTATATAAGCTGATAATGTGACAAAAAGCCCACAAATAGAAAAGTGAAAAATCATTCACACTCAGATAATGGAAAACCAAGTTTATAATAGACCATAATTTCTGCCAGGATTTCTTTAGCAGCATTGCAAGGCCGTACAGCAGGAAACTTGCAGATCTGCTGAAATTATTAATAAAATCTTTTGTTGAGAGCAAAGCGGGACAATCCTGTTGCACAAGTTCGTCCGACATTTGGTTTTATGGTGCAGATCTGCTTCATTACTCGCTCCTCATGTCTAGCCCTAACCCATTATGGTGACCTTCAAGTTGTAAATATGTATGCTAGATACCTGGGCAGCATTAACAGCATACTGATGTTTGATCACCTATGTTGTCCTTATTGAAACACTGAATTGTCAAATGTAGTGCCTTTTACCACTACACCTTTAAGACATCAGAGTTCTGAAAATGAAAATGAATATTTCCAGTATTCAGACCCACTTCATGGAGTGATCGGCCAGCTATGCTACGGTGACGGATGCGCCAGTTTGTTTTCAAATTCTTTACGCAACCATTTCTCTCACTTTTCACATGAAGTGCAACACCACGAATGGATTCCAGGAGAGAAAAATGTGTTGTTCCTATATTTATATGCAATTGTATTTCTCCCCCCTCTGTGATGGCCAGCTTTTCACTCTACCTTTAAGAGCGGCTGTTCAGAACTGCTTTCAATTTATGCTTTGGCTGCACAATACATTGTGCCAAATAGTGCTGTGTAATATGATATATATTGTATGGCAATAGAAAAACGTCTATCATTTCATATTATGCTCCATTTTATTTTCATTGTCTCTTAAATCACATCTTTTACAACTATATTTTTTGTTATTTGGATTATGTATTTTGTTCTTCAATAAAGGCACGGACACAGCCAAGAAACATTTATGAAAGCAACACCAACAAACAAAGGAGAGTGAATGCCACACAGAAAACAACAGGAGAAACAGGAGAAGACAAAACAAGTAGCTCGTACCTAAAAGAGGGTCTACTTCTGTCTTATGGATGGTTTGGTATGAAAAGTCTGGCACAGATCAGTCCCCCCAACAGTGGGTGGGGTCAACGAGGGAAACTCTACTGTACATATTCAGTGGGTCGTATAATGTGGAGTAAACTTGGAAGCTAAAAACTTTTTGTTGGCAAATGCACCTGCTGAGAAATTCTTATTGGACTGAATGGGCGTTCTCTCTGGTCCAGTATCCAGCTCTCATAATACATCCATGGGTCTAACAAACGTTTCGGATCCTTCCTCATAAAACATTTGCAAAGCTGCATTGTTTACATTTTATTCTCTATCTTCTTCTTCCCCTCTTCTGTTGGCACATTATTGTGTCTCTTGGTGAGTAACTGCCACCTGACCTAGATCAGTGAAATAGTGTGAAAACATTAGCAAGAATATGTATTGCATCCCCTGTGTGCAAAGTGTGAGTGGACGTCCATCCTAGCTGCACACACTAACACAATGGGGACCCATATGTAAAAAAACATATAGGCTAAATATTTTCTTAATAATGGTTGAAAACTCCACAGGGTACCTTTAATAGTTATGAAGCATGCTGCTACAAAACATCAGTCCTACCTCTTAGAAGTAAAATTAACTGTTACATCATCACCATCAGCTAATCCTAACTCTTCCATAAGAATGAGAGCACATTTCTGAGATGTCTTAACATTACTTGCTGCGTATGATGAAAAAAGCTCTATAACCGCATGCTCCATAATAATATACTATATATATACACACACACACACACACACACACACACACATACAATATTATATTGGTGGCATTTAACATACTGCTTCCTTTTCATGATTTGAACATGAAAAGGAAGTTACAATTTGTCTTGGTTATTAAAATGCCATTACAGAAACTGTCATTTGTGTGGTGAATGCTATTAAAAGGAGCTGTCATTTGTATTCTCAGTCAGTGCCTGCCATACAAAAAATTGACAACAAAAGACTGTCATTAACAAAGAAAATGGGGGTAGACTGCACGAAGAGGAAAGTGACAGAAAATCTGTGTCAGTTTAATGGAAAAATCTAACAACATTATCTGTTTTTGATTCTCAAATTTGTTTACAAGCTAATTCTTGGGAGATCATTTATATTTTTATTCTAAAATATTTTTGTAGCTCCGGTTGGTGCAATAAGGCTGGCACAGGTGGTCTGGGCAAACAGAAGGGGAACACTGGCATGGATGATCTTTTTTCCTTAACTTAAATCACCAAAGTAAATGCCTTTGGATTTCTGCCTCATTAGCATTCGCAGCATGACGCACATAATTACACTTTAAAAGCACCATTTGTGCACCATTACTAATTCAAGTGGAGCAAGCAATATGTGGCATCTTTTAAAATTTTAAGTTCTGTGTAGCTGTAGACAAAATTTCTCATTTAAAAAAAAAAGGCTTTAATCCAACATGTCTTACAATTTGTGCTTTTAGTCCATGTGTAAAAGCCTATATTGAAAACTGACAACTGCAAGTTTGCAAGTAGTATTTCCCTGCATTTTGTTTATTATTATTATTTTTTCTTTTGAACTAAGTTTTGTGCTGCTGTACTGCTGCTTGTTTTGTCCAGCTACAAGCTATTCAAACCTCAACAAAGGCTTTTTATGGGATGCTGCTGATAATAATGCCAAGGCATAGTGCCAGTAAATGAGAGTTATTCACAAAGCCAACCCGTATCTCCTCGTTTGGAACAAAAAGCCAAAATGCTGCAGCAGTGCAATTACACAGCCAGTCCAATTCATGTAGACCTGTGAACATCCAACTCGACTGAGAGATCAACAACATTGTGTCAGACAAAAAGAACATTGCTCTGGGCTAAAATGAGGAGGATAGAACTCTAGAGACTGCCGATCTGCAGGTTACTGCTGTAAGAAGGCAGTGACTTGTGCGGTCACTTCAGGATCATTTAGAGAAACTAACCTGTGAGATGTTTGGACAGAGCATGATACAGACACTGAAACCTCATTGGTGATTCACCCAGTCAACTTATTTCAACAGTATTTACTAAACGTTCACCTTATGAGTATAACTCCTTGCTCCCTGGTGACCGTGTACTCAGGGAATGAGCTGTTGACAGTGGCACTGATTACAGTGATAATGATGATGATGACAGTGATGATGATGAGTATTAACAGGTTAGGTGGGAGAGAGATCTCCCAGGGCTGGGTTCAAAACGACAGCGTTGTGCCGGTCCAGACACACCACTCCTTTGACATCATGTCACATTGGGAGCAGATTATCTCCTCTTCCTCTATTCCTTCTTTTCTGCTTCCCTTTACGTTGACAGCCCCCCCTGCCACACTGCATTTGGGGTGCCATTCACAGGTGACAGCCTCTCTGATTCTGCCTCTCTCCATCATGCTCAATCTCTCTTTTGTCCGTTTATTCACCACCCCCCTGCGCCCTCCTCTCTCTATATCCAACCGTTTTGTCTTTCCTCTGTATATCGGCGCACTCTCCTTCACCTGTATCCCTCCTCTCTGAATCTGTTGCACTTTTCCCTCTCATACTTGTTCTGCTCCCCTATGGGGTAATTGCTTGGAGCCAGGCTTCCATTTTTATGACCATAATCGAGGCCAGAATGCTTATGCCTCTAGATTTCTCCTTGCCTGTGTCACAGCGACAGCACCGGGGAGAGGAAGGGAGATAAGACCCTGAGGAGTGGAGAAAATCACTATTCGATTGTAATTAGAGTCATTTTGCCTATGGAGGTGGAACAGACACTATCGCCTGCAGAGAAAAGATCAACCTTTCTGCTGCACTTATTGCACATGGGTTAAAAACATGGCATGAAAATGAAAAGATAAAAAACACTGCATTGAAGCATAGCCATGACCTCAGCTATTAACTCTTTAAGAAGGGTTACGTAGACAAAGATGACTTTTGCTTCATTAAAACAAGACAGAGGCTTACATGGTATCTGAAGTGGGTAATATTGCAGCCAGCTCATCAAGCCTTTAAGAGGAAGCTGGAGTCGTTGCACTCAAAGCAAGGTCAGCTTCATGAGCTTCACAAGGAAATCTAAAGTCTGTCTGTGTGTGTCTGTGCCTGATTCGGTTGAAAACAGGGTCACAGAGTGTAACTGCAGTATGCCAGGGAGAAACAGAAGGCAGACAGATTTTTTGCGTGTAATAGACTCAAACAAAGTGGGAAAATTCCACTGTGGTGTTTTCTGGGAGGGGGTGTGTTGAAACACCATAGTGCGGCATGCCTGAAAGTCCCTTTTTGCCAGTGTCTGTGGTACATATAGACATGTCCAGGCACAGCCAATAACAGCATTACTCTGAGGGCAAAGCCTCGTAATGGAGGAGCATATCAAAACACAGTGTTTCCAAGGGCAAGGAACCACAATCATGATATGTTAATGTATGCTGCAAATGATCTGCCGAATAGCTCCTTAAATTGCAAGGACGCAATTTCATGTTAAAATGACACATCTCTCTACAACACAGAAAGAAGAAGGAACTAAATCACCCCCATCTTCTGTCCCTGCCTGAAACTTTTATTACATCTGAAATATCTGCTGAATGAAAGGCACTGAATCTGAACTGCACCTGGTCATGACTCCTTTTAACAGAACGATATGCACTCAGTACAAAATGTGACAAGTGTATGGTCGATGAATGTTGACAACAAAAACAAAACTCTTTTTATGACTCAGGATGACACCTGAGGGGTTGTTGATAATTCACATTAACCACATGGTCTTTTTCAGATGAAACCTTTTTTATCTTTGAAATGAGCAGAAAACACACATTTATAAAAGGCTTCAACATGCAAAGAAACTGCTTTGTAAGTTGAGTCCTTTCTAACTGCAAATGTGTGATGTTCCTGTAGCACGCTTTTCCATTTCAAAGATTAAGTGAAAGGATCAAGTTGGCGATTTTCTATATTTTTCTTATTATCAAAAAAATCCCATGTGCAGAGCCAAACCAACAATGAACTCATCCTATTTTTCAAGTATTGTGCATGTATCTCAAGCCTGATGCTGTAGACCTCTGTTGTTGTCCAAAAACAATTAAAAACATGTCAGTGATCTGCACCTTCTGCTGGGTGACATGTTTCTTCGCCCTGAAAGCAATGGCTACCATAGTTTGTTTAGAAATGCATAATCCTAGCCTGGCCAACTGCAGACCCTACCACAATTGAGGTAGGGTCTGGCGAGGACCCATTCATTTTCTTGTATTTGAGGCAATGACGTATTCAGAGCCTGTAGGGAGCAGCGGGAACACATCCTTTTATGACGGGAAAATCATGTAGCGCAAGTTTTTGTTCTATTTTCAAAATTAACTTTTAAATTTATTTAGCACACAATCTACTGCTGCTTTGAACGGTTGCTGCAACTCCGTGGCATCCATGCTGGATGTAAACAGACTCGCTCTACGGTCGTCATCGCCTTGAGCCCGCCTCCCCGTTCTGTGATTGGTTCCCTATCTCAGGCGAAAATTTTGTCTTGGTGGCCATGCTAACTTTCTGAGCGAAGTGGAATGTCGCTGGAAAGAGAGCATGGATTTACCCAGGCTAGCATAATCCATAAAAGAACTTTAGTATAAAGTGATATAGCACAATAATAAATAAAACAAAAAAGAAAATCACCAGCCTTATCCTTTAATAATATGCCAGCTAAACATTGCGGGTTTACTCCCCAACAACGTGACCCATCAAGGCACAAGCCTCATCAGCACCTACCATCCCTCCCCTTCTTTCTGTTACCACAACCTGCTGATGCTGTAACATTAATATAACTAAAAATAGGTGTGAGTGTACATTAAGGAGCGCTTGGTGAGGATGAAATCAAAGTTGACGCAACCAAAGGGCCCCCACAACTCTGGAAGTTATTCCTCTCCTGGGAGATGCAGCAAGAAGCAGAGATGAGTGTAGACTGATCAATAAGATGCTCTTTAAAGACCTGACCTCACATTCATTGATGCCTGCGCAGTGGGTGTCACCAGTTCCCTCACTAGACAACGCAAGAGCTCCTGCATATCTGTTTCAAAACTGGCTTTTTCTCAAAAGGCTGTTGAATATGGCACTTAGTATAACTGCCAGGATACATCTACAACCTATACATTTCATCCATGTGCTACAGTATGTGCATGGAAGTGCTTTGAATGGAATCAATGATCATTTCCTTACAAATGAATCTTTCCTCAGTTGTAACATATCATTCAGTAATCTTCATTGTAATAGATGGTTCTCGCCTGAACAAAAGACTCAACTTCCTTTTTTTGTATCAAGAAGGGTTTCTGGTCTAATTTCCCCCATTCTCTATGATATCCAGCTGGGTATTACACAGAAATTCAAAGAAAAAGACATCAAGTCTCCCATCGACCTAATTAAAGTTATGTTGGTATATTTGTCAGATTAATTCCTTTAGGCAGGCCGTCAATGCCCATCCCTTTGATGCACCTGAAAATATAGTGGACCTTATGTAACCCTAACTAATCACTGTCAGTCAATGTAAATGGGCTGCATTTATGTAGCACTTTCTAATCTACGGACCACTCAAAGCACTTTACAACATATGCCAACATTCTCTCACACACACACACACATACACACATACACATACACACACACACACACACACGCCAATGGTGCAGCCATCAGTAGCAATTCGGGGTTTAGTATCTAGCCCAAGAACACTTGGACATGCTGACTAAAGGAGCCGGAGATTGAACCACCCACTCTGCCTCCTGAGCCACAGCAGCACAGTGTGTGATTGTGTCCTTTGTGTGGGCTCATTCTAAACACGGAGACACAGCAATGTAATTAACTATGAGTACCCAGTTGAACCCAAACAGATAGAATCTAACACAACAAAAGTATTTAAATATATTGCTTCATTTATCTTTATCAAGGTAAACAATTGATTAAGATATAGATTCAAGGTAATATACTCAAGCCACACAACCAGTTTATGGCCAATCCAAAAAAGAAAAAAAAAGACAAGTTGGCTTCGCATTCAGGTTATTTTTCTTGTTTGTTTAGAGTGTATCTCAGTTTCATAAATGGCTTTTTGCAGATGTAATCTTTGGACAGTCTTCTCCCAATATTTAAATAACGGGAACTATCAGAAACACACAGTGATTTGCATTTACTGTTGTGTTGGAAATTTGCATTCAATTTGGATATAATCATACCTTAGGGCAAGTCACATCATCTCAAAGCTGAGCCAGCTAACAATAGGTCAAATTCTAAAGCCAATTACCTCACAGATGAGTCTATAAAATATATTCCATATCCATTAAGTCTTTATCACCTCTCATATAGTATCCGTCCACATCCATCAGTGTGTCCAACTGTTGAAAGGTGGTTCAACCAGACAGAAAATGTCAAATGTTAAAAGCTTTTGACATTGACAACATGGGTTCCTCAGACTGAATCTACTCAAGCACTTTAGAGAGGTTTCCTAATCAGGTGATGATATGGTGTTTTTTTGTGTGCATGTAAATCTGCACAAGATTCGTTCAGACACAAAGCAGCCAACCATATTACTCATTAAACTGTAGTAAACTGCTGATGGCCAAGTGGTTAAAAGCCACTTGATTGAATGTGGCCATCAACACACTTCATTATTACTGAACCTGTACCTGCACTCCTTGTTAAAAAAAAAAGTACAATGAATGAATACACGTGTGAGCTAAATGGCAAAAACTGCCGGCTCTAAAGGACCAACCCTGTTTCTCCTATAGCAAGCCTGGCCAGATGAGGCCGCAGCAACCTCAAGGGTCCAGTACACTTCATCAGAACTGTTTTTTGGATCTTCCCACCTTTCCAACATTGGATACGGGGAGGGGGAGGCTGCATACGGCCATTTCTGTAACTTTCCAAAAACAGACGATTCAACATTCAAACCCACTTCACCCTGTGATTGACCGGCTGTGCTGAGGTAAGACAGCAGCCAGGGTTTCAACTTCTCTATCTGGCCCTTTTTTTTAAACAATATCAACCCCCCCCTCCCCCATCTCTCTGACAGACCACTTTTCACTCCGCTATTGAGTGTAGCCATCATATAAACTAGTTCTGATAGAGCATTAACCGACCTTTATTGGCAGATTGAGTAGCAAAACCTCAAAGGCAGCACAATACTTCAACTAAAAGAGAAGTGAAAACTACCTCTGCAAAATTTTCCAACAGCTTGTATGAAAAACTGACAAATGTAGCAGCTTCTTATTTATACCGATCCAAACATATCAATTGTATGTCCACCATGTATTCAGAATTAATAATATAACTGGAGGGCACAGCAACTTGAATGTTTTTTCTAGTGTCTCATACTTGTTAAATGCAGTGGTTATTTCAAAATCTATTTTTACAGTAATACTTACACTGCTTTATTAACACCTCTCACGTTTTATCAGTCAACACTGCATTTATTCCAAAAGGCTGCAATAACATAAACAATGAAAATGTTATGTCATAGTAAATGTTATAATGTTCTCTTTCTACAGCAGGTGGGACCTAGAAAGTTTCTTTGATATTGGGCACTATATTCGTATTAAAAGATGATCACTTTTATCATCTTGTTGCCAGTTATATACTTTCAATGTTTTCTATTTTTGGCATTTTTAAGATCATAAAACAATCCTGACTTTACTTTTCCCCATTCAATTCATTGTTTTTACCATTTAATGTAAACTAAATTTAACATTTTATAGTTCTCACTGTAATGCCTCAAAATTGTTGCAAATTTACACTTAAAATCAGTCTATCACTGTTAGCTCTGTAACAATGTACGGCTAGATGATAAATGTGCCTTAGTAAAGTGTTGGGCCACCAAGAGACTTCATCTTCAGGGTCCCTTTGGCACAGATGTCTCTGAAACTCTGCTGGAGGGATTAGACGTCATATTTCCAAATGATACTCCCACATTTGGTGTTTTTATGATGGTAGTAGACAGCACTATCTCATATAATCTCCTATAAGGGTTCAGTTATGGTCTCATGACAGTGATTCATATTATTGTCATACACATCATGACCACTTGAGCCCTGTAGATGGGAACACTGTCATCCTGGAACAGACAACAGAATAAGATTTTATTCTCCTTTGTTTGGAAGCACCGGCGCTCTATGACTGATATTAATATACTATATGGCAAATTAACAAGACCTTATCATAATAATACTGTATTATATCCCTATTCTACCTTTATAGAGTCAAGGAAGCAGACGAGAACCAGGATTTAAAGCACAGATGACACATTTTCTGTGAATGAAGACTAAAGGAAAATAAGCTGTCACATTTAGTGTTCTAACATACTGTTGTTGTGGCATTGAGGCAACATCTGACATCAAGTCAAGCAGTATCTGACATCCATGTCAGATGCCATTAAGTCAATTATACTTTAAAGGGAAAAGAAAACACCCCATAAAGGCTTAGGGCTCATTGTGTCCGTTTTTATAGTCAGAAAATGCAATTAAAAAAAAAATAAAAAAGGACAAATGATTTTAAATATATTTTTATCCAGATTTTATATTTCCATGCACAAAGAGTTATTGTCTGCTACTGCAGTATAGAATAAGCCGATTGTAGCTAGGATTATGCTTTCAGTAGCAGACAGTTAAGAGAGAAATGGGGAGAGAATGCAAACAACTGCTGATTATGCTAACAGGGTTCCTTGATTTAATAAGAAAATAAAAATAATAACAGTAATAAACAATAAAACAACAATGTTTGTGCCCAAAATTGTGTTTTTCTAAATGATTCTCAAATGAACGACTGACTATTTGTTTTCTCCATCAGTTTTTCAATACAAATACAAAGAACTGCCAAAAACCTAATCTGTATTTGGAATAATAATAAAAAAATTAAAAAGACACACAAGATAATCATAATTGCTGAATCTGCACACACAAACTGTCTGGATGAGTGCCAGTCTCCCACTTCTTCAATTACACTTGAGATAAAGTTTAAAAAAAATAGTAGCTTTTAAATAATCCATGAAACACGAGATTCACTTAAATTATATTTTAATTAGATAGTAAATACTGAATTTGTTAAACTTAATTCTGACTGATCAATGCGTTCTTTAGTTTTGTGTTTGAGTCGAGCTTTAAATGTAGCTTGTATGCAAGTAAAGTGCAACAAGAAAAACGTTGACATTTAAACACCTAAATGGGCTCTGTAATAAAGCATTATGGATGTGTCATCCAGATGGTGGATCAGTGCTATTAAAGCAGGAGCACAGAGCAAAGACAAGACTCTAATAACCAGGAACTCTAGCGTGACACAACAAAATCCTGAAATGAATAGCAAAAAGACTGCAGCTTGTTAGCAGTTAGGAGTGAAGACAGGCAGAAGACACAAGTTCAAGCAAATTAATACACAGGAAGAATGTAATCATAATATGCTAGTGAATCTGTCCTTGTTTGGGCATCTGGGCAAAGCCTGCACAGCTGCAACTACAACAGTGACAGAAGCAAAAGTTTGGAAAGAGAGAGAGAAAAGACAAATGAGGGGTAAAAAAAAAAAAAAAAAAAAACAGGGACAGGGAGCGAAACCAACCAATGAACAGAGAGAAAAGACAGTAGAGCAGTAGAGTAAACACTTACCAAACACTCAGTCATCCTAAGCCCCAGCCCCAGCCCCAGCCCTAACCACAACCGCAGCTACAGCACAGCAGACTTGCATGCTTACATCGAGTGCGGGATCCCTCGAAGGTCTGCCTCTCAACAATCACAGGAAAACCTTGTGCGAAAGCACAGCGGAGGAAGAAAAAAAAAAACACACACACAAGCCTAGTCCTCGGACCTCCTCCATTATTTCTCTCTCACTCACCCTCTTATTTGCCTCTCCAATTCTGTTAACTACTGAGGAGAACGATCATTTTACAGTCCGGACTCTTTTGCAGGAATTCCCTCTAAGGCATGTCTCCAGCCAGTCACTCTAAAAGCAAAAAGCTCAGTTGGGCTACTTGCTCTTCCTGCTCCACTGCTTGGATATCTGCTCTAACCGGACGAGCCGCTGAGAAATCCTCTGGGGAAGGAAGTGACATCGACAGGTGCTCCTTCCTTCCTTACTCATGTAAACAATACCCACTTTCCTACAGAGAGCCTAACAGGGAAGTCTATTTGCTATTTGTTCATAAATACCAAAAATAACCATTTAATTCATTTCCAATTATAGCTTCACTCAACTACCATCCAAAGAAAAAGAGAAGGTGTATGAAATGTTAGTGAGGAGAGTTCATGACTTTATTTGCATGTCCCTCCATATGCTAACAAACCCTGCCAGAGATCATCTTCCTGGCAGCCCATTGATAAAATCCAGGCCATGACTGCTGGCGATAAACAACAAGCTAGTCAGGATTATTCTCCTTCAATATTTCTATGAGACAGTAAACAAAGTACAGTCCAGGCACAGCTCTGTTATAAACAAAAGCCACCCTGCACGCACAGAAATGACCATGCTCTACGTCACAGAGGTAAGTTGATTACAGTGATGGTATTGTGTGTGACTCAAATGCAAAGCAAACACACAGTTTGTCCACATAGGTTCCATCTCAGGGCTATGTGTGACTCACCAGACAATTTAGTGTTTTATGTCAGTGTCTGCAAATGGTTAATAAAAGCTTTAACAGGGCCATAATATGAGAGATGTAACATGACTCAATGGGCATAGCATGAACGGAAGAAGCATGTTACCTGCTCTTTAACGGAGGCCAGGATGTTGTTGGCGGTGTTGTCAGCCTCCATGTTGCGGCCGGTTGAACTGTTGCGGATGGTCAACAGAAGCCCCTCCTCCGTCACTGGGCTCTGCTCAGGAACTGGCATTCCTCCTATTCATACACACAGACACCAACACACACAACCATGATCTGGTCACAGCAGGCACTCTTGATAAAAATCACAATCTTGTACGCGTACAGGACCTGTGTGCACGCGTGTGCGCAAACACACTCCACTGACAAATACACACTTGAATCAACCCCTCCCTGATACAAACGGGCAACTGATGCTGAGAAGTAACTATCAATGATCACATGCTACCACCGGCAATACACAAACACACACCCACACGCCATATGGCCGAAAGACTGTCAGTGTTTCTTGTCTGTGACAGTGTGAATCAGTGCCATATGGCCTTGAGGCAACACACTAGTTAAATAAGGATTTGTGTATGTAAAACAGTGACATTAAAAAATACAACACAAACACACAGACAGCCAACAACTGTAGTGAAGTCACAAAAAACACACTCCTGATAATGCAAAAGCTGCTCTAAAATATCAAGCATGTGAGTGTGTATGCATATGTTTGTGTATTTTATATGGTGGAAGCCTTACACAAAATGAGTGGGAGCAGGCCTTTGACAAAAAAGAAAAACAAAAAAGAACTATAGTCAGTAGTCCGACGGAAGAGATAAGGTGTTCCTGTCTCCTTCGCTCTCTCTGGCCTTTTGTCCGAGATTGAAATGAGAAAGCGGAACGAATAGTTATGGTCTCATTATATCTGTTGACAGGGAGTGTGTCGAGGGAACACTGCTCAAGGTGGATCCATATTTACTAGAAAGAGCCTGTTGAGCCAGACAGGGCAGCAAAAGGCTGTGATGGCTGCCTCACAGCTCAGGGTAGCAGCAGCACACAAAAGCAAAGGGGTCTAATAACACGGGAGCTTGTGTGACTTCAGGGAAACAGGGATTTTACTATGACTTTTACTGTCTTAGAGATCCACTGCCGCTGTCATCTCCGAGCTGTGGATAAAATGACACATTCCACCCCTTGTTTTCCACACATAGATCTTGACCTACATGATTTACTTTGAGAGTGGATACAGGCTAGGTGCTGAACATTGGTGTGAATATGTTGTGGGATATTAGCTGCTAAAACTACCATGAAATAACCATATGGTAATTTACAAAATCGCCTTGCTGCCTGCATTACAACTTAATACTCCCCCCATTAAAGTGTCTTAATCCATTATTGGATTAATAGCCTGAGGGTGACTGGAAGGCCCAATACACAGTAGCTATATACTGCGTGAGTCAATTTTGTGCAGACAGACATAATTTTAAAGGGTTAAAGGGTCATACGCTGTCATGCAAATGCACTCGCCAACTTGAAGGTGCTCGCATTAACACACAGTACCAGTAAGGAATCATTTAGCTCAAACTGACAGCCAGTTTGTGTGAGCTGGTTGGGTTGTTTACAGTGAGGACATAAAAGTTTTTGGCCATGGATGAGGCAGCGGGGGTTGCATGAGATACGTGGGAGGTCCTCCAGACATTTTGGACGAAATGTGACCCTGAGGTATTCTGGGAGTCTGTCACCAAGGCAGCGTGAGCATTTCTAGGTGTCTGAGCTGAATAGAGTCATGTGCCAGCCCTGGTGTTAAATGACAGAGAAGGTTTTTACTACTACAAAGTATGTTAGTCCACACAGGATATTCCATGTATCGCGCTGTCAGTCTCCCAAATTCCTTTCCTGCTCATTCATACTATTGCAACATACCGCCCGCCCGCCTCCCTCCCACCTCGGCTTCAGCCTTTGAATCAAGGACATAGCCCTTTATTCCCAGAAACCACAGCAAAAGGAAACAGGGAAAAAACGTTCAACAAAAAGCTCCTCCTCTCTGACTTCTGTACAAACACAGAGAAGAGCAACACAAATGGGACAGAGGGCAAATTTTAAAACTGACAGTTGCCAACCCAGAGAGGGTAGATAAAAACGCCTTTCATCTTTCTCATTGTGTATCCCCAATGAAGACAAAAAGAAGTGTGAAGCAATGGAAGCTTGGCATCCTCTTTTAATTCACCACAGATTAAGTAGAAAAAGGTCCTCATCATGTTTGAACTTCCTATAACCTTTCACTGTATGATAAAACACTGCCATCCATCAAAAGTGACTTACTAGCCTTCCAGCTTTACCAGAATCTGTGTATATAATCTAGCCAAATGAATATTTCTCAGCAGTCTAAACTTGCGTGTAGGAAAGTGCACACTAAGCAGACATGTAGGAAATGGAACCACAGGAAAAAAAAACATACAAAAAGGAAAGAAAACCTTATCTAAGCAAAGTAAAACAGTGATTTGTATCTGATCCTACCTCTGAAATTGCCCATTATATCTGGTCCAGAATGATTTCACTCTGCTTAGTTTGGAGTTCTCGGCAGTTTTGAGATGATAAGAGTGAAGACAACGTTGACGTTACTGCCAACCTACCACAGTCCTATAGGTACACACAGCTGACTGGTTCTTCAACATTTCTCTTTGCGTTTCCCTCGAAATGTGAGGTGGAAAAAACAAAACCCTGCTGAACTGCTGGGCTGTTAAAAACTTTGGTGTGTCAAGCCCCTCTGAAGAGCAAGCACAAGGCTAAGAAGTAGGTGAGAAAGCTAAAGGAGACAAGCTCAATCTGTGCAGCTTTCAAGGCTGTCATTAGGTTAATGCCTAAGGAACATAATACGTAGCTCCCACAGAGTAAAGATGACCTCATTCTGGTCAAAACAAAAAGGGAATCTAGTGTCTAATTATTGTCATTATGGTTATTTCCCCTGACTTAGCAAAAAACAAACACACGATATACCATGTGACAGGATCTTTGAGCACAGCTAATGACTTTGACATTCATTCAAAAGAAATCCGATTATTTTAAACAATATTTCTTTCAGTGACAGATTTGTTTAACTATTCAACGTGGAATAATACACATCTGTTTTACTAGACATGCTTTCTAGTCAAAGCTAGCTAAATCTCCCCTTCAAAGTATTGTAATCCTAAATGTCTCTAAGTCTGCCAAGAAAAGTTTAAGTCTAGTCTGACCCCACCCTGACTCATCGGATCACGTGGTCTGTTCTACTGACCTCAGACTCCGGCCACTCCTCGGAGCTCCTTACACAAGCCCTCTTTCCGTGACTCAGTCTGCCAAAGAAAATGCAGTTTATGGTGCAATGAAGGAAAAAGGAAATGTAAGTGAACCTGGGAGTGTTTGCCTGGCTCTGTTCAGGTGTAAAATCTTTATGAATGAGTATGTTTTTGATGGGAATGTGGCTAAAGCAATTTCAGATAGACATACTGCATCAATTTCAACTAGATACATGAATTCATCACTGTGATCCCTCTGAAAGCCACCTGTGCCTTGTGCCACCTTCCCCAGAGAGCATTGCAGTAGAAAAATCTAATATTATCTGTCCCACAGACTGCGTTTACATGAAAGCAAGTTACTGTGAGAAATCAGGTTGAAGCAGAAAAGAGCGGAGAAGTCGTTTACATGCATCGCAACAACACATCAAATTGTAAAACCTGTATCGACATGAAGCTGGTCACCCACGGCATATTTTTGAGTGAGGCAGCATATTTCATGTATTTGTAATTTTATCATTCTGAGTCCTGAAAAACTACTTTCTTTTCTGGTCAGAGCATTTGGTATGATGTCTGAATGTTGCAGCCTAACAGTTTCAATTGAGTTATTAAGACTTGTTTAAGTTTCTGTTTTAGGCTGACTTTTGATCTGGTTATTTTGGATGTAATGGCACACTGTTATGAGTAATCTAACTTTACTGCTGTCAAATTGAAACTACTTGTCTAGTGTCTGTTATATAGTCACAATTAAAAAACTGGTTGAACACATACAAGTAAATGAAAAAAAAATCAAGCTGTGTTTAACATTTAAGAAAGCAGAAATCCAACACATACCAGGTGACTAAAGGTCATGGAGATGTGCAGACTGATGTGTATTCCTTTATTTCTCACTTTTATTTCAAGAAGAGTGAATACAAGGTGTCCCTGTACATTAAAAAACTTGCCATCTGTCAGTCAGCCAGAGGAAGATTTGTCTTTAGAAGGCTGAGTAACACCAGGTCACACAGACAAATGGAGATGAGCCAAGAAATAATTATACATTAGCCTGAATTTCAATTGCAGGGAGTCTCAGCCAAGCAGTACTTGAAATGCTGATTGCACCGAATTGCTGAGCTAAAAGGACTGTGAAATTTACAGCACAAACAGAAGTGAAAGCTGCTGGATAGCCTGCAACACACTACATCTCTGCTGTCCTCTGCACCTCTTTCTGGACAGAGAATAACTCAGAAGTGATACTAATATGTCAATTACCACCTTCTTAAAACTCTATTTCAATTTTGCATGCCAAAACTTTGGTATTTATGAAGTACAGTCACAAAGTACCAAACCAATACCATTCAGACATTTGCAGAAAGAGCTACGTGCTGATGCGATAATTATCACCTGGTGGGAGAGAGCAGTTATGACTTAAAATGTTATAATTAGTAGGATGGGGGCTGTTTTTTTGCTCTTTCCACAGGCGGCTGAATCACTGCTTAAGTCTTAATTAATGACCACATGAGCGCAAACACCGTTCCAGTGCATCCACTCATACATTTTTGCATCAGTTTCATTATTTAACATCATTAGAGAGAAAATCCTGCTGCCTGTTTGATGAAGTTTGACATGCACAAATGTTGACTGGAAAGACGTTAAGAGCTATGTGAATTAGCTCACATGCCGTATGTAGTAAAATGTTTATACTGTATAGATTGTGGTTGTGAAAGTGAACAATAGTTTTTATAGACGGTTCAATTCCTGCCACGGACCTTTGCTGCATGTCAAACCGGCTTCTATCTGTACCCCATTTTCCTGTGTGCTGTGTCATGGAGGACTGACACTATGCACGTTTCATCCAAACCAAAGACCAAATTAGATATTCACTGATTAGCAAGAGGAGGAATCATCTGGTATATTTTTAATGAAAACCCACGTGCTCTCAGCCCTGCGTGGCACAGTGTTGCTTGTTATGCTTTCCAGAGAGACCTGGTGCCATTTAGTCGAATGTGAAAGCTTTGTCGGGGGAAATACAGCCATTTCTAATGTCTCCACAATGACAACATAGTCCCCAAAGACCACAACACTAACAGGCGCAGTGTGTTGAGTTTAGTGGCATCTAGCCGAACAGACTTTACAATAGAATATAACATCGATATATTTTAATATGTGTATTGTTGTCACGATACCAAAATGAATGCCTTCTACTCTGCTGCTAGTGCTGTAAACATCATTGAAATCTCTTCATTTTGTGGCCACTTGGATGAAGAGGGTGTAGGGAGAGGTATTCAGTTGGTTGCAATCTACAACCTCTCCACTAGATGCCACTCATTTTTACACACTAGCCCTTTAATAGCATCTTTCAAACAGTGTTTTGACTTCTCTATAATAAAACTACCATTTGTGGTCGAGCATAATTTATGATGATTCTCCAGGATAATGAATAACTTACTTCAGGTCAAAGAAATCCCCAGAATTAGGCCGGAGGTAAAAGAAAACATGTTTGCATCAAATCATCAAGGATTAACAGCAGTAGCAGTATTAGTGTCACAATCTCGATTGTAAATCGGATATCGATCGAAATGCCATCACGATCTCGACCTTGAAATCCACGGAGGAATCGAAGATGTAGCCACTCTCCCAAATGTCACGTCCAGCAGGCATGTCAAGAGGGAAAAAACACAGACGTGTTGAAATGCGGCGAGTCAACACTACCTCCTCTAACTTGAACCCAACTGCAACAATGCTTGCATGTCGATAAGAAACCCAGAGTTTCTAAGCTATGTTATGTGCGTGTAGGGCACCTCTCCACAGGCAATATGACAGATATGGCAGGATATCTCTCCGCAGGTATCATAAAGAAGTAGACTTAACCATGAAAACAACACCGTTAACACAGTTAACTCCTCTGTCCTCATTTGGAGCTAAACTTCAATAAAACTCAACTTGCACTGAAGCAATAACTAGATGGACTCACCAGGAGCAAAACACAAAAAGTTATTATTATCCCTAGATGTTTGACTTTCTACTACTCTCAACAGCTGAATTTGCTTTGCTTATATTGACACACCCAATAGCAAAGGAATGCCTCCTTTCCCGAGCAGAAACACATGCACACACAATCACTCTATAAATCATAACATGGATAAGCCAGAGAGTGACGTAGCCTCTCTGTAAACACAGACATACCTGTTCTACTGTTGATATAGGATTAAACAAGGTGAGATGGATGATGCTGTGTGGAGACACTAGTCCGACAGACTCACTGACCCTCTCAACAGAGTGGGCATGCTAAAGAAACCATTCAGAGGCTGCACCCAGGCATACCTCACACCTTGAACGTCACCCAATAAATGTTGCAATAACCTGAGGCTGATAGGAGCATGTGTATCCACAGGGCAGGGCAGGGCATGGCATGGCTATGAGTAAAGGCAGGAAACACAGTCATTGTACAATCAATGCACCACACAACCACACACAGACTAAAGCTACACACAGTAACCACACTCCCCAAGCTGCACTTTATCTTGCCCGATATGTATACTTGTAGAAGACGAGGGGGAGAAGACGACTACAAAGCAAATAATCCATGTGTGCATTGTGCAGCAGTAAAAACACAAGTCTAACTTTCCATGCACAACTTCCTACTATGATCATTCACCCTCTACATCATTTCCTCACAATAAATACCTCAACTAATGAGGAGCAAAGAGGCTCAACTGTAGGCCCATCAGCTGTTTCCGACATGTCACCACCAGTAATATGTTGTGACAGAACCGGATATAAATTATTCTTAATGGATGTAAATCCCTGAAATAGAATCAGTATTTGTGCTAGACAGACGAGCTTCATCCTGTCACACATTGTTAGACAAAATACATTTAACACACTAATGCCTTTCTGCATACAATTACAGTGCTAACACAACAACTACAGAAACCATGCTTCCCCTGAAGGAATTACTGCATAATGCTGTGTACATCTGCAGAGAAGTCTCATATAACAGAGGATTTTATGCACTGTGCTGCTAATTGATGAGGACAAATACAAGTATGATTAAAAGAATTTGATCACGGCAGTTGGGATATTCATTTTTTAACCTCATTTAAACAGTTCAGTTAGAAATTAATGGAACTGATGCTGCAATTGTATTGACCTCCTGTTGCTGTGTCAAACATTTTCCCACTGCTGAGCATATCAGATGGTTATCAAATGAACATGTTTAGATGACTTTGATTCTGTGAGAGGTCTGTCATCCTAATGGTAGAAACTGAAAACAAATATTAGCATAACATGTGTCCTGCTATTTGCAGTGTCCTGTCTCTCATGATGTAAGTGTGCGTCCCTGAGGTGAATAACTGAGCTCACTCAGTGCCTATTAAGACTATTAAGACTGATTACAGTCTGTCAAACAGATTCTGACCCCCAACTGAATGGTCACAAAGCAAAAACACACATGGATGACAATTCTGAAAAATACTATTCCATGTGATCCAAAATATGTCACATTTTGGATTTTACACTTAAATGATTAACTCTATAAATTCTACAGGGTTTCCGCAGGGTTCACAAAGTTCAATTTAATGAACTTAGTTCAATTTGACCAGTTTTACAATCATTCCAATCCAAATGTGAAAATGTGATGGATGGATTTGTTCAGATGCCCTTTAGTTTACTTTGGGATAACAGATTGTAATTTTATAAGTATACCAGAACACTATTTAATCTACATACAGTCAGACCATATTCTACTAGGAATTTGTCCATGTCTCTTCATCACCAGATGCCTGGACTGCTGCTGTTTCTCTTTCCACCTTAAACTTTCTTGAATCATCTGCACCTTCTTCCTCCTTGAAACAGTTTCCTATGTTTGCCTTTTTTCTAACAGAATAACATCCTACAGTCCTTCCCCACTTCTAATTCTTCTAATTCCAACAATCACTCTGAAAATGTAGAAGGCTCTCCATTTAACAGTCTGAGTGAGCATGAACCAGAACTTTGACTTGTTAATTGCAGTAATTGTGGATAAACAAATCACAGTAGGGACTGTTAGGCAGTAGCAGATAAACATTAATAACACTTTAAAAACTTTAGTTTCACTGAACAGCTCTAGCTAGTTACTTTGTTGTCTTTTCTCTGATATTGTATTTAATGCCACACATGTCAGTTAATGTCATGCATCATCCTCTGAACTGCTGCTACCTGCTAATTGGATGGGGGGGGGGGTTGTTTGTTTAAAACACCTGTATAGCAGGAGCAGGTGGTGGTTTGTCAGCCTGTGTTAACAGTAACAGTGGTCTCTGTGTCTCATGCAGTGTTCAAACAGAAAACAAAACAAGTGCTCCTAGAGGCTACAACAGAAACTGTGGTAGGGAGCCTGTTTGAGCTAACAGCTGCAAGTGATGGAAGTCTGTGTAAATGCTATTTCTGAATTTTAGAGGTGGTTAAACAGTGTTTGTGTGTGTTTAGCCTCCACTGTGAGGCCCTAATTACAACACACAACATACAGTCTATGCAACTCTCATATGAACATGTGAGCCTATTGAGCTCCCTCTATCCTGCTAGTATAAGTTACATTTGTTTTTATTCATTCCTTTAAGTAGGGGTGGGGGGTAGGCAATGGTAGAGGAAACACTGCACATAATGTGGAGAGATTTTTTTACTTAACTTGTCAAATGGGGCAAGTCAATTTCTCTTCTTCGACCTGTTCCAGTCAAGCTGTCAAGCATTTTTGTCAAGCCCTGCTCATACTTGAAAAAAAAAACTTTTTGAAGACCAACATTTGTTTTATAAAATATTTAAATGAAATTATGTTTTCAATGTGTTTTAGATGAAGCTGTCATATTTACATCTATTTACACCACATCTTGTGGTATTTCAATTAAATAAACAGTATTCTAATACTAATTAGGCTATCCTTCTCACCATGAAGAAACAACCATTTAGCCCATCAAAATTTCAATAACTGCATTAACCATTAATGTGAACAAGTATAATTGTTGAACAGTCTTCAATCCATATCAGTACAAATCTGACAGAGAAAAAAAACAACAGGCTAGATTGCAGTAACCTTAGTACAAATGAGCTCAGATGTGTCATGTCAAGACATGAGACTTTTCCTCACATAGGTCCTCTGCCTTGCTGTATTCACTCTCATTATCGTCACTCCTATGCTCTGGTTCCATCGGTACCTCCCATATAACGTCATCCTTGCTGCCAGCCATCTCATGAATCCGCTGATTATGCTCTCCAGTGAAACTACAACAACAACTGATGTCTCACCTTTCTTGTATGTTAAAAAACACAGGAGTTTGATCAGCATTGCTTATCTGATACAGGATGTATGAATGCCTTTTACTAAAGTTAATCACATAGGGCTGAAAAGACAGCAGCTTCACTGAGACGTCTTAGCGCAAGTGCTAGGTAAGACTTGCATTGCAATGATAGTCCATTACACTAAATCATTCTTCTACACCAGCCCAGGCTAGCTTTCCCAGTGGTGGGTATGCTCAGCTCCTTGGTGATTTTCGAAAGCCCTCAGCTGACTGACGGCTCTGGTAATGAGCATTCCATTGTTCTGTTTTTTAGTCACGTATTCACACCCACTCCTGTCAATCACTCAAAAGCGGCCACTTCCAGGACCACAGTAAGATTCTCTCTGACTGTGCATTTTCAAGACGGTCTTTGTGAGCTCGCCATCTTCAAACATAAATTTGAGACCATATTTCTTAGCTGCCCGAGAGTTGCTGCTGTTGATGACTGCTGCATTGATCACTATGATCCTAAAATTGGCATCATAACTCCTCATAAGTTGTTGGTTGACTTGACCTACTTTTGAGTCACTTTATTTGAGACAATCTCTGTGTCTCTCCATCTTTCAGGCCTCTGGCACTGTGGGCTTGTTGTGAGGGACCATGGCACTTTTTTCAGATGTTTCTGCAGGCAAAAAACTGTCTTCTCCCAGCCCCCACCCTTGAATCGAAGTCAATGAAGCTGCACTCAGTTCATCTTATAAATGTTAACATTGTCATAATTTCACCCTCCAATTAACGTTATGCATGCAAACACTGATTTGATGTTGGCTATTATATTATGATAATGTTACCAGATGCAAAATGCCATTACTGTGCCCATTTCATAAATGATCCAATAAAGACGTGCTTGTTTCCAGACCAACATTTTTAAAGAGGTTGCATGTGACTGCCTGTGAGGGGGACCCTGGAGTGAAACTGCATGTCAAAAGCTATTCAGTGGGTCTACAACATGCTAATGTAAGAATTAAGGATGTGTCTAGTCCAGTAACCAGGCATGGAGCACGTGCAGATGACTCGAGCTTCTGTCCTGGGGTTACTGAAAACAACACAGATGGTTAAAGGTGTAAAGATGTTTTACTGAATTATAGATATCAACCAAACATAGTGATATATGGCTTATCTGAATTTCCTTTTCACTTGCTTCAGGAAAACATCCCTGGATCATTTACAAGTGGTCCAAAATGCTGCTGCTAAACTCTTGACCAGGTCCTCCAAAAGGTCTCATGTGACACTGATTCTGATCGCTCTTCACTGGCTCACCATAAAATTCAGAAATCAATTCAAAGTTCTCACCTATAGAGCTCTACATGGGCTCAGGCTCATTCTTACATTAGAGAACTACTCAAGCACGGTTTGCTGGCTGTAGCTAAAACAAGGGTAAATACTAAAGAAAACTGCACTTCTGAGGTTGCTGCTCCTAAACTTTGGATTTAATATTTGTAGAACACCTGTAAAAAGCAGCCCAAGACCCATTTGTTAAGATCTATCTTTGTGTAATTTGTTTAATTTTCTATTAATTCTGTTTTCTATTGTTTGATTTCAGTATTTGGTTTTATTTCGGTTTCCACCCATCCCACTTTGCAACTCAGTTGAATACATTTCTGTCTCAGCTAATCACCTCACAATAATCATAGCTACAAAACAAAACCACCACCAGAGCCAATATCACAATCCGGTCAGTATGATTAATTTGCAACATAATCTCATTTTAAACTAAAACAAACAAGTGCTCTTTGACTGATAATCCAAAGCATAAACCACTGTAGTCCTATTTGCAAGTGATTAAATACGAGTTAAAAGTCAGCAACGACCAAATTCACTACAATTTAAGATCAATGGTGCAATGAGATTAACTTTGCAAAACAAACATAATAACCTCTGAATTTTTCTTCCCCCAGATTGTTATATTTGGTTCAATTAAGAAGTGAATGAGCTAGGAGATATATCTGACAGAGATTCTATGGAATTCAGCTTTCCTGCTTTAGGATACAAGATTATCTTTCTTTTCAGTTTAAATGACAACCCCCAGACCCTACACCTGGTTTTCAAAAATGATTCAGTGAACAGGCCATTCTAGACAACTAGAATAAAAAATATTGAGAGTGACAGATTTAACTTCTCTATGTGAAACTGGCTTCTGAATCAGAGTGAACTTACAAAAAAAACAGATAGCAAAAAAGGAAATTCCTATTGCTATGAAGTATTATGAAAATCAGAGTTAAGAGGGATATGGATAAGCCGACTTAGGCACTGCCTACTAAGTACTCTGTGCTTAAGGATGGAGAGACACTGGCCATTGAACAATGTGCTGCTATCCATTCAAATCTGATTGCAGTTACTGATAACTGCATGAGCAAACATTTAAACAGAATCATAGTGATAATAAAGTAAATTCCTACTGAATGAAACAAGCAAAATCATTAAAAAGTAATGGTACTGTTTAGGAATGTCCTGAGTCGATTTTATCATTATCAGAAAAAAATCAAGATCAAACGTTGATCCTTTCTTCACTTTGTGTTTTAACCACTTCACCCTGCTGCAAAGCTGCTCTCAACAGTCAGGCTCTATGAGGCATTTCACTATGTGTGTCCGTGCAAATGTGAAAAATAATAATAAATAACCATTTTTAAGCAATATTCTTGACATTGGACAGAGTGACAATCTAATTATTCTACCACTTGCAATAGAAATGTCCTATTGCTTAAGATGAAGAAATGTACTATGTGCCTCCACTGGTTCTGGCTTGCTGGCTGGAATGTGATCTCTCAATGTCCTGAGGTAAGCCTCATGTATAATTTGTACACCTCAGATTGGTCAAGTCCTCTCAGCAGGTGGCCTGGTATTGGCCGACTATGAGCTCCTCTTTAATACAAACTTTGGGTTAACTTTCTCTTTCTATGCCTGAGAATGATGTTAAAATATATACATACATACATTAAGAAACATAATTAAATCATGAGCAGACTTGTCACAATAACTACTCCTCTGATCGTTGATTATGTTGCAGTTACCCTCCAGCTGGTTGTTACATGTCAGAAGTTTCTGAGATGACAGGCTGCTTACTATAAATAATGAAGCTAAAGAGGCTATGGGTTAAAAATAATAACTTTTATGGGTGCCTATAAAATGATGGGTCAAATCAACACACGTTTTCACCTTCCATTAAATTAAACTAAATGACTAAATTGCCAAGGATTGGTGAGTGGGGAAGATGATTAACATTTACAATAAGCTTATAAGAACACAGTGAATTAAAATGACCTGCCTATCCAATAGAACTTAACGGAAAAATATGTAGATAAATGAAATCAATTCCTGTACCTTATGCAACAGCACAGTGACATGCATTGATGCCGACAGACAAAAGGAATTTAGTTACTTAAGTAAATGTCAGGTCAGTCAACCAGCACCAGTTGGCCTTTTGAAATAATGATTTAGTTTAGGTGACTATACATTGTTTTGGATATCCAAACTTTTTTAATTTACTGTCATAGCTTAAAAACATTCCTGGGATCCAGACTGACAAAATGGCAAATATCTCAGACTGCATTGTCACTGCATACTGAAGTGAAAGTAGGCTTTCTGTGAGATGGCACCATATGGATAATCTATCAAAGGGGATTTAATTGAAAAAATAAATCACACCCCACAACTTAGTAAAATAAATTCCCTTTTAGTTGTACTCTGTGTTGATTCATGGAGACGTGTATGACTTTGCAGTTATGCAGAGGTGCGTACGATTTTATTTGAGGTATTGCCTGGAATTTATATCCTGAGGGTGCTATCGTCTACAGGCATGGGCGCCGTCACGTTCATCATATCAAACCAAGATACTTCTGCAAGTCTTTACTTATATCCTATATGTGATGAAACAATATGTTATTTGTCATTTGTGTGGCTAGAAAAGATCTACACCTCTTCTACTGTGTGTGAGTGAGCATTTTGGGGTTTATTTCTGCTACAACTGGAAATCTTAAGTGATGTGTGAGCACCAGGGACTGAATGTCCATCCAAAAATAAGCAGGGTGGGCATTGTTCAGGGTTACTGGTGCATGCAGGGGAGAGCCCACTTCAGAAAAAGCTCTTTAACAGGTTGGATGGGTCTGTAAGCCGGTAGCATAGCAGACATAGTTTTGTAACTCAACTATTTAAGACTCAGAAATGTGCTGGTCATTCCGGGATATTTTTCTTCTTCTTGGAGTGGGTTTTCTAACTGAGTTTTATTATGAGAAGAGAAGGAAAGTTGAAGGGTAGAATTGGATTTGTTTATATTGTATCAATTTGTGCACGATTGCCTTACGGCTACAGGTTTGTCTGCTTTGATGTGGTTATTATATCAAGTTACTCTGACAGAAGAAGACAGTATAAGCTTTGATATCACACAGTCCACATTTGCCTCTCAACTCTACAACCAATGCAAAACTTAGCCATAAAATGTCATTTTAAATGTCATGTGCTTGAACTGTATTTGTTCATCTTCAATGTCAACGTCAACTTTTTTTTTTCCAGAGTCAATTTTTACTTTGTAGCAGTCTTTTAAATGCCTTGACATTTAAGAACTGAACCTGCTGCTGCATATTGGCAGAGTTTTATGGAAGCAGGTAAGGCAGACAAACCTTGCAGATCGGTTCAGTTTTCAGTTGTATAGTCTGGGAGCAGGTGTAACCCTCCGACAACAGCCTGCATGGTCACCAGAATGTAACCTGACATTGGCGAGATGCCTTCACCTTCTGACTAAATCCAGCCTCCGAGCACATACATACCACTCTGGGATGACACCTGATCCCACAAACAAGCAATATGAGCTTTAAAAAAACAAGAGGGACACAGCCTAAGTTTATGTTTGTAACTCTAGAAACAGTGCTGAAACAATTAGACAGCTAGTAGCAGCTAGTAAATTGCAGAAAATGAATATCACTTTCCATAAGGGTCAGCTTATCGACGGCCAAACTCTTTTATGTTTGTAAACAAAATATAATTTGGTTGTGGATGGTGATGGTAACTTTTCAATTATGTCTTATATTTTCAAGACCTAACAATTAATCAATTAAAATATGATAAATTGATAATGAAAGTAACTGTTCATTGCAGCCCTAGACATCTTTGAGTTTAAGATGATAAGTTTGACAAAAATAAACAGTTTAAAGATGTGACAAGGGCTCTGGGAAATCAATTTTCTGCCATACACTAAATAACCAATTTAAGACAAGTGGTCAACATGTTCTCATTAAAAAGGAAATAAGTGTTTTACAGTACTCTCATTTTAAGATGAATGCTTAAATATACATGCTACAAATTTACAGCATGTCACCTGGCTCAAAAATGTACTTACATTCAGCATTAAGTGTCACTCTCTGCCCCGTTATGCTTTCATGACCATAAAGGCCATGGTAATATTCTCCAACAGTGCCTATTTGTTATGTCATGCACTCTACTGGGATGGAGTCCTCCTTTTACCACCACTGAAGAGAGGACTTTCACCTGTGGTGATAATGCAAATAGTATTTTGAAATATTCAACAAGGTATTATGTGCCCTGTTGAGGTAAATCTACTGCCAGATAAGCTCAGACAGATGCAGTGTTTGAGAAATGAGCCAACTGAAAGACTGTGGTAGTAGGACTACATGTTGAGCAAACGACAGTGGAAAAGCCCTTCCCCTTCACTACTGCTGCCGTCCACATAGCAGACACTGGCGAGGGGCCGTCTTTCAGACTCAGCATGTCAGGCCCATGGAGGGCTATTTTACTGGAAAAAAATCTATTGTGAACTTAAGCTCCAAAAGCGCTGACATGCTTTGTGCTCAGTATTATCTTTAGCTGTCTGGGATCCAACCAAAGCATGAAATCTGGGACTCTTTCAGGAATCTATCTACGTTTCCAGTTAAATCAACCATCAGCCAGCAGCTGCACATGTCAAGGCTTATCCACACAAGTGATTGCAAGGCTGAATGCACTCTACACAAGCAGTATGGTTTCTTAATGTGTTTTATATGATATGAACACACAGCTCAAATAGGAGTGTGCTATGCAGGAAATGTGTTGTACGCTTGTAGTCCTCCTGCTCAGTGTTAAATCATGATAGAATGTATCATTAATTGGTCTAATTTTATTCCACAAGCCTCCAAAGTGATCGAACAAAGCTCAAAATGGAAATTCCCTACTTTAATACATGTGGTTTGTTCTCAAGGCAGCCAGGAGAGAAAGATCAACTCCCTTCAGACCACACCATGAAAATGTGGGTTGGAAAGTAGCTATGTGGGGTGGATTTGATGAAAACAATTTCCGCCTTGAAGGATGAATACAAACTCCTCATTGGTTGATTGCTGCTATGACCTGTTATTATCATCCCACAGTGGAGCCAAGCAGCAGTAGCAGAGAGTCCTTCCCAACACACACAGACACGCAAAAGCACATTTCTACATAACATCGTTTTACACTTTTGGACAAATCTGCATCACTGTGCAAACTCTCATATATGACTCAGTAAAAGACTTACTGTTAAAATGCAAAGCCAATCATCACTTTATCATATCCAGTCACCCACGTTTGCACAGCACTGTATCTGTATAAACATTTATGTGATATGAATACACAAATATCATTAAAGAGCTGGTAATGGAGTAAATAAAACACCAAAGCTGACTGGCATTCAGCAAAGGTTCACTTTTAGGAGCACTTGACTGACTGAATTGTGCACAAGGGATGCAAACCTTCCTTTGACTGGCTGAAGGAAGAAGCATATACTATATAGACTTCAGCAATTAACCTACATGCACACAAGCATGCACAAGGCAAACTAAGCATTCTGAGCCCAGTCATCCAGGGCTCTGAGACAAAGATTTGAACTATTTTCCTCTTTCTTAAAAGAAGGGGGTGAATGACTTGTGATCATAGCAAAAAAAAAAAAGAAAAGAAAAAAAAGTAAATCTGACATGAAACACAGGGGTGAGGCCTTAAGCCTTGATGTTAGGCCAGATTTGGGAGGTGAAAAAGGAACACAGGGGAGAGGTCTGCCAAAGGGCGCTAAACTATTCAACTGTTGTCAGTTCCCATTAAAAAGAACTCACCGTGAAGACTGGGTCAAACAATCACAACAACGCAGTCTTTTGCGAGCATGTTTGTGTTTTCATGTGAGGGTTGTTCATGTGCAAAAAACCCTTTTTTCTGACATCTTTTACCCACGTTATCGATACAAAAAGTTTCACAATCATGCATTACTGTTTGGTACAGCAACAGTGATAAACAACAAACAGCATGACACATGAAACTAACAACAGGTTGGCTGAATGTCTGACATGCTAAAACATCTCTCCTATTTCCCCAAACATGGAGTCACCACTATGCCTACAAGCAGAAACTACTCCAAAAACAGAGAGAGACTGTACACTAACATCCCGCTGTTGCTTCAGTTCCACAGTAAACCAGCCTCAATGGTTGTCAGCTGTGTGGCAGTGTGTGTCTTGTGCACTAATGTGAATCACGAGGAGAGTAACTTGGAGATTCCTCTCGGCTGTGTGTGTGCATGTGTCTTACTGTGTGTGATTGAGGCGGTGTAAGAGGGAATCCACATATGCCTTTCCACTGCTAATTGGCTGAAATGAAACGAACTTGCACTGTGGTCACATCAGTGATGCAGTCAGATAACCTTTCCACACCTGCACGGCAACTGGGGAGATGTGAAGCAGTGCTCCCTGCATATTATCATCTAATAATATCAGTTTTTAAGACTTGACTTTTGGTGATTATCCATCATAACAAAATTAATAAAATTGGTTCTTTAATATTTTTATGATTCAACATGACAAAGGCACATTACATTACCTTTTGCCATGGCATTTTTCACACTAGGATTTCAGTGAACATTAATATTCAAGTCCTGGAATATTAGAAATGTGAATTGAAGACTGGGGGGCGGGCTCCTGGTCATATGTGAGACATTTATAGGCTATTTTAAATTATTTATTAAATCACACCCAGGTATGGACATATGTGCTTTGTCTGAGGGTATAGATAGCGATGGTTTGATAGCCTATAGGTTTTACTATCTCATTAAACAGGATAAAATATATGCCACTGGCATGCAACATGCTTGTATGTCTTCTTGCAGACTCGGCCACAGAACCAGTCTCCGGGATAATAAAGGTGAGTCTATTTTGTCCTAAAAGGTAGATTGATATTGCACATTGCAAAGAAAGGCTATTCTGTTATGGTTCACGTGTAAAGAAACGCCCCTACTTAAAATGCAGATTAAGGTCATTAAATATGGCGTAGTTTGAATGTAGCGAGGGGACGTGAGGGTAAAAGGTAAGCTTATCTCGTGGGAGCAGGGAGTCTGGATCTCCGCCTCTCAGCGACCTCGCATTCCAGAGATTCCCACACTCTAAGCTCACCTGCCCCTTTTTTTTTCTTGCACTTCTCAGCAGCACGTTTTCAAGGACAATATTTTGGAAAATGTGAGTTTCTTCGCCACTGGGAAACTAACGTCCGAAACAGTTTGTGTGCATATTAGCTGGAGTTTGATCCCAGCGGTTAAAAGCACGACACCGAAGACAGCTCTTGAAGGTCCCTCAAAGGTGTGCGTTGTTGGCGATGAATTAGTCACAAGAAAACAATTAGCGTACTATTAGATTCTGGCCCGTTGTAAAGAAACCTAAAAAAGCTTATTTTGTGCCACACACACAGACACAAAGGCCGGCCAGTTTCTCTTCACAGTGAATTCAAGACTTTCTGAGTTAAAGTAGCAGTCCGTACCCTTCTGCCTTTGCGCACAGATGCTTTCATTTTTTCCCCAACGTTTCTCCCCAAAATTACTCTGCAGTTAGTCAAGGAGCGAGGGGATAGAAAAACAGTTAAATACCTTTTGGAGGACTGTAGTTTCGCTGGCTGAGCTGCGACTCGGATCTACATCGGAACACGTAACTTCATCGGTAAAGTCCCGTCGCTTAGTCCCATGCATGTACAAGAGAGTAACTCGCCTCCATAACCGAGTAGAAGACGAACCCCTCCGCTCCGCTGCTCCCCTGCCTCCACCAGCAGTCCCAGGCAATGCGAGCGTGCATGACGTCAGTGGGAATGTCGGAGAGCAGCAAACACTCCTGACTGGCTCAGATGGGAGAAGGGGGCGTTTCCGAGGAGGTTCGCTTTGTTGAATCAACCAATGGCAGATGGAGGGGATAGTTTCCTTGGTTACAAATTTTGTCAACCTTATACACAGTATAGAGAGAGGGAAACTACAAGGTAAGCTAAGGTGTGCATAAACGTTCATTTTACTATCACAACAAATGGCTGATACCTGTCGTGTGTTTCTGCATTAAGTTGTATTACGAGGCACAGCTATGATGTTTCTGTTCACTAGGTTTGTCATATTCTAATCTGTAGTCTGATTTGAAGACCAAACTTTTGTCAAGATAATAAATTGCCTGACCGCTAACCTAACCGAGTATGTAGGCCTGTATGCCTTTCCCAATGTTATTGTTTAACCGTAATAGTGTTGCAACTTGCAACTATATTACTTTACATTACTGGTCGATTATTTTCTTCATTGACTGATTAGTTTGTGAGAAATGCGTATCAAAATGTCTTAGAGGCCATGTTTAGAGACATGTTTAAATTGCTTGGTTTGACAACAATCAAAAGCCCAACCCGAGTTAACAAACAGTTAACATAAGCATATGGAACAAATATGAGATATGAGACTAATGCATTTAAGGAATTTCTATTATTTTAAAAAATAAGTAAAACAGTTAATTAATTGACTAATCATTTCAGCCCCTCTAAAGTATAGACTAGCCTGTGAAAATCAGCAGCTAATATTAGTCTGCTGTATTCTGAATCCTAACCTTAGCTCGTGATCAAAAAATAGCAAGATATCTTCGATTGGTCCAGAATAGAGCCTCAGTTTTCATTTCACTCACAGATTAAATCCATTCCTTCATACTTCAAACCCAGGCTACTCACCTTCACACCGCACACCTTAAGAGACACAATGCCTGTGTGGCCTGAATTTTGTCTACTCCCCTACACTAAAACTCATACTGTTGCAATATCATGAAGACAGCTTTGGACAACTCCCGTATCCTTACATTCAGTAATTTATTTCCTCATTTTGCAGGCACTGTACCAACTGCACATAGTAGCTGCAAATGCAACTCTAGAGTGATGAGTGGAAGAGATCTGCATATGTTCATCACAAACTACAAAGCTGAAGATGTGGGTAAGTCGGTTGAAATTCTGAGTTTTAAACTGACTCGGACATAATAGCCCATTGGCCTGCTGAACAGATTTGACTTGAAGTTCCTGTGTTGAATTGTCCAGGTACTGTCAAGTCTTTGATGCTTTTGTGAGTTTGTTTTTTCACCTGTCTCCTTTTGTCACAGCTGATACTAAAAAAAGTCCCAACCCCCACCACAATGCAGTCATTTCTGAGTTACCCATACAATCCATTAGTGCTCAACTTGTCCTTTCTCTGTCTTTACCTCTGTTTCTTTCTTTGCTGAAGTCAGCATAAAGACTTTACTTCAGACATCAAAAGTGATAAGGCTGGATCCTAATCCAGCCATATCATTTGCTTTCATCCATGCAGAAAAACTGACTGTGCGACTGAGAAATGGTCTTGGCAGCTCAAAGTACAAACCGGCTGAATATAAAAGACTACAAGCCATTGTTGATGCCAAACGCCTGGAGTCTGATTTAATTGGACAAAAGGTAAGTTTTGGTAATTGTCAATATCATGCCTGTGCAGCAGTGTAATTATAAAATCAATTCCTGTAACTTTTAATAATGTAGTGATTCAGCATCAACTGAAGAAGAACATGCAACACCACTATGATATAAAATGCAAACAGCACACAAACAGTCCTCATTACTCACCACAGGCGAAGCTTGAACTGATAAAACCTGATTTTAATGTGAGGTGATAAAACAGCATGTCTCCAGTAGTAGTAAACAGGGTAATTTCTGCTGCTTTGTGTACCTTTCTCTCCTCTATCTTACACACCACATACTGTAAAAAAAAAAAAAAATGTTCCATATAGAACAGGCATTGCATAACCTTTATAGTTTGTCCAACAACATGAAACAAAGCAGTAATATCAGTGCCATACACAATAGCATTTCCAGTTTCATGAATATTCATTAGGCTGCCTGGGGTTCACTATAAAACTGTTTGAAGTTCATAGTTGTCTGACTCAGAACAGAGCAAAAAGTTAAAGCTAGGGGCAATGGAGATTAGGCTGTTAGACCTGCAGTGTTTTAATTGGTAAACTGTGGCAGCAGGAGCCTTTTAGTATCATTACGTTTGCCTGTGGCTCCTTCCAACCCTGCTCTCTGCATAACCTAGATAAGACAGGCTATGTTCACATTCGGTCTCCCGCCTGAAAGGCAGGCTTTCTGCGCATCTCCCATTGGTGATGTGATGGAGGGTAAATAAATGACCATGAGTCGCCTCAAGCGTGGGATCATTTGTGCTCTCCAGGAAGAGACTGGTAGCATTATCTGCTTCAGATACTGGAACCTTGACATTTTGCCTCTTGATATGATTCTATCCTTAGTAGCACTGTACAAAAATGTGAGACAAATGTGTTTTCATCTGTACTAAAAATTGGTAGATGCATAAATGAGAGGCTACCATATGCCACAGTAAAAATGATTAAACACATTAGAGAGAAGAAATGCAGTGTGTCTAACCCTGTTTTGAATATAATTATATAAATTGCATGTGAGCACAGTATTGCCACATTTTTTCTGCATATTCACCTATTGTAATGTTTCTGTGTTATTACTGTAGCACCAAGGCCCAATTAGAGAATATAAAGAGGCATAATTGAAACACAACAATCCTGTGGATATATCTTTACTGTGTAATCGTTATGTTGCCAATCTCCCATGCATTTACACTCAGAGATTATCCCTATTTCAAGATCCGAATAACCACAAAGCCAAAAATTAAGAAAAACTATTACATTCTAGATCTAATTCTTTAATCACTTTACTGATTCTACTTTTTTTTTAAGTTCAGTTAAGTTCAAAGATGCTCAGTCACTATGTGGTTTGTTCACCACATTCACAATTACATCACAATTCAAATGCACTTCCTTATGTACTATAGCAAGTGAACGTGTCACTGTTCATAATTCCTCACAATGATTCCTACAATCAGTTTGTTTCTAGTTCAAGCTGTTTCCTTCAGTTTAATACAAACCTAGGACTATAAAGCAGTGTTTCTACGGTTAAGTTCCAGTATTTGAGATATAGTTATCACATAATGATTATTTCTGTGGCTTTATTGGCTGAAGTGATTATAACAGAGGTATGTCTGAACTGTCAGATGCATGTGAAAAAACTACTGAAACACCTTCTGTGGACAAGCCTGTAACATTAAGCTTTTAAATCTCTTTAAAATGTGTTTTTTATGTCATTGTATTTATAAGGAACATTTGTGTTACTGAGCTTGATCTTTTGGTTTCCCCTGTTAGTTTTTTTGCACTTGTTTATGTGGGAAAAGTTGCACCTGTGTAATTCTTACTGGTTTGTTTAATTTGGGGAACTCAGTAATTCTAGTACAGCTCTACCCAACTACAACCTAGTCTAATCAAACAATAAAATACAGTTGTGTGGTTGTTTAGGACCCTTAAAAAACAGGTATATAAAATTTAGATTAAACATGTAAAGCAATTAAAGCTAAAACAATGACCTCAACTATAGTTTTGATGTAAACTGAAAGCAAAGATAAAAGGATGAGGAGATGTATATATTGTACAATGCAAAATGCTTTTCCCAGTTTCATTAAAGAAGACCGCCACCCCTTTTCTCAGATATGCAATATGCCCTTTTCATGGAAGACATTAAGACATGCCACTGCCACAGTAGGAAAAGCAGATGTATCAATAATACAGTTAATGATGGTTGAATTTCATTTAGCTGCTTCTGTTTCAGGTGGCTGGTTCTGTGCATGCTGAGTCAGCACTGTCACAGCTCACGGGCAAACCTGAATATGAAGAAAGACTTGACAATAAAGATATTGTTAGTCTTATTACTAACACTTGTTCTTTTCCACTAAGTTACTATCTGCAGTGAAAAAGGTCTATGAAGAGAGAGAAATACAGTTTAAAATACAGTGAGCTGTGATGGAGAACCATGACTATACACAATATTCCTACGGTCAAGGACAGACATAATTTTTTTTAACCGTACACTGGTCTTCTGACTAGCAAAAGTGTGATATCATTTGTTCCTTTGAGAATTTATTTTTGACCTTCGATTCCTTTGCTGGTTCTTAAAAGAAAGTCTTTTATCCAGCCAGATT
Source organism: Scomber japonicus (assembly GCF_027409825.1). Lineage (NCBI taxonomy): Eukaryota > Metazoa > Chordata > Actinopteri > Scombriformes > Scombridae > Scomber > Scomber japonicus. Next base: position 17,360,518 of record NC_070588.1, read on the forward strand.
TCCAAATGTTTGTAGATTTTAAGCACATTTTCAATTGGAGAGCCCTGAAATGTTATATCTGGGGTCTTGAAAATAATACAAAAGACATTTTGTTGTATAGTGTGACGGTTTTGATATCTGTAAAGGCATTAAAATCAGTCTATAAATCTTAAAAGGCTGGATTAAGAGATTATAAAATGAGATATATAATGTGATATGCCTAAAGTATATATTACAATGTGGCGTGGCAGATATACATATAGTGTGAATAAAAGGGGTAACTTTTCTTGATAATGTGAATGGATATCTGACTGGAAACTGTGGTTTAATGATTAATGTAAGAGTGATAAGTGTGGATATCAATGCATTGGATTTATTTGGACTAGAGAGACGAGAAATCTTAGAAGTTTAGCTCCATGCACAGTTCTTGTACTGAGTTATTACACAGCCAGTCCAAATGAAGATCACCTACAATACTTTGCCTGTAAGAGGCATGAGATGGCATCAATATGACAATTTCTTCCAGGGTGGCACTTGTTTCAGATTAAACACTGTAGATCCCAATATCATATAAAATGGACGTCACCCCCAGGGTAAATGTCCAGCACAATACATTTAAACTTTTTTTGGCATCAGCAGCACTAGCAACTCATCAGGTACGGTAGATAGACTGTCATCAACGTGAATCAACATCCTAACTCCATTTTTTCCCTTATTATTATGAAATAGATTGTACACATGTATTAACTGTGTGAGATTTTCTTTTGTGCAATTACCTGAGCCAGTGGCCTGTGTACAAAAACACAAGTAGAAGACAATAAATCCCTCCACTGAGACTGCTCTGAAGGAGGGCCTTGTTCTTTCATGATGAAAAAAGAAAACAAATGAGAGCAGATTAAGACTTCTACCTCTCCAGCCACCCCACCTGCTCTCCTAATAACATGCCTCATGCGTGTCATGCATGTTTCTGCTTGATTATTTTAATTTGCTGCTGTTTATTTTGCTCCTGTGCTTCAACACTAATACTGTTTCACTTCAATTACCTGACTTTATGAGCCTTTCACACACAATAATGCTCATGAGGACTGATGCAAATGCCTGTAAAAAAATATCCCTGATGTGAAGAAAAACCGGGAACCACTTACTTTTGACTAAAATGACTTATTTCATGTTTTACCACCCTTGCATTTATTCAGCACTCCAAATACAGGTTTTGGGTTAATTATTTGTAGGAGGGAATGAATGGCATGTCTAAAGTGCATTTGAAATCCAACACTTCAGAGATTGTGTTCAGTGTGTATTACATTTAAGGAGAGGCAGTTTATTCCTTATACCTTGACTTGTAGGTGGAGAAAACCCGCTGTAGAGCCAAGGCGACCAAGGAGAGCTCCATATTACGGCAGCACAGACAGGTGTGGAGCAGAGAATGCCCCAGGCTTCAAAAGACTGAGTAAGAGCCCCCATTTACTCCCTGTCATTATCTGCTGCAGTTTTCTGAATCTGCTATTATAGCACGTAACCATTGAGCCTAGACAAGAATCTATATGAAAAAATATGGTACAAAGGCAAGCACAAAAAGGGGGACAAGGTAAAGGCCCTGAAACCCAAAGAGAAAAATCTACCAGGAAAAAAAAGGAAGAGAAGAAAAGGAAGGTTTGAGCTGAGTTTCTTGTAGTGATGACATTGAATTAGGGTAGCAAGGGGAGAGAAACAGAGAAGTGGGTGTTATAGCTGTGTGTAGACAGGGGGATATACTGAATGGAGAGAATGCAGCACTTTTCCTCTGTCTGCTGTGGAAGAAGTGTGGGTCTGGGGCCCCAGCGGTGTCATGCCTTGTGAAGTGAGAAGGGCAGCGCTAGCTCTGGGGTGCAGTGTGTTTAGCTGCGTAATGACTGTGTCTGAGCCACCCAAGGTTAATGATGTACACAAGCGTGAGCCACGGTAATGAGCCTAGTCATAAAGATGTGCCGTTGCTCGCATCTCTCTACACATACTATATATCTAGTTAAATTATCTCAGGATTCAAAAGCCACCTTGTGAAATGGGAAAACAGGCAAGTATATCTCTATGGTTACTCTGTCCTATTCACAATCATGTCACCCCTTGGGCCAGTGAGTAAGAAGGAAACAATTACTGCAGTACCCTCTGTAGGCCAGTTAGTGTAATGCTATAAGACATCATGTCCCCAATTTAATTCTCCTATGTCAAAGGAGTCCAAGATGGTTTGTGTCATGGACAAATGGAAGGACAGATGTAAAAAAAGTAATCGTACCAGTATTTGTATTTAGTAAGGAGAATGCTAGGTCAACTCATAGCTGCATTATTGTCTTTGCAAACTGGTTCTTATTATAACTGGTGTAGTATCTGATCTGTTGGAGAGCAAGCAAAGTGTAGACCAGTCTGTTAGTTTGGTAAAGATCCCAAATGTACAGAGTCTCCAAAGTCCTGAAATATATTTTTATCTCATTCCCACAAGATGATATGTTGTGTGTAAAAGGTTTTATCTTGTACACACAGGATGTGATGTTGGTTACCTTAACAATACTCCTAACCACCCTTAGGCATAGATGTGTCCAGAATTAGTGTTGTTATTTACAGCCAGCATTTGAACCAAGTGCCATTATCTTGATGTCTTGACAGGTTACATTGTAAGCTTAAATAATTAATGTCACATGGTCATATTTAATGGCTTTCTCTTCTCCAATGCAACAGAAAGAAGGCTGAGAATGACATCCATGATTTTTTAGAGCAAATCAGGCCAAACAGCATAACAGACACTGCCATCTTCTCACTTCAAGATTATGGTAAGTAATAACTGTGTATCACCATCAGTCTTTTCTCTTTTTACTGTAAATACTGTACTCATACTTTGTGTCCTGTGTTTAGAGCTATTCTTAGAGAGGGAGCAGGAGGCATTCAGGATAGCCACTGTGCAGCCTGTTCATCAGCTCAGGGACGACTTGAGCTTCAGACTGAGCGAAGTACAACATCAGCAACTTACTCTCCATCCATCAAACTGGGAACCAGTAAAACAACAGGTATCTGTGTGTTATGAAATACAGACATGTCTGAATGTTCACTGCAGTGCACCACAGTAACCTCTACTAAGACAAACCTTGACTGGGCTTGATTTGTAGGAAGCCAGTATCACAAGAATGACAACATTTCTAAATCTTTCTCAAGGCAAATAGATTCATATAGTATTTCAACTTTAGAAAATACTTGCATTTTGCACCTCATGTCCTTGGTTGTTAGTGAAACATTTGGCAGCATTTTATCCCATCAGTACAATAAAAAGCCTTCAACAGTTAACAAAACAACAGCAGTCACAGTTACTTCCAACAGAAGTCTAAACAAACCACTATCCTGCTTGTTCACCCACAGATCTCAGGTTGCACAAAGCGCTGTATTCACTTTTCTTCTCTTTTTTTTTAAAAGACAATTTTTTTCAGGGTTTTTGCTTTTATTTGACAGACAGTGTAGAGACAGGAAACTAGGGAGAGAAAAAGGGTATGACAAACAACACGGTTCCTTTGTCATGGAGTTGAGCCATGGATATTGTGGTTATGTGGAATGCGTCTTAACCATCAGGCCAACAGGGCACCCATATTCACTTTTCATTAATCTCTTGTTTGTTAGATACCCACAGTCCCTAAGTCACCAGTTCTGCCTTTGACTCCAGAAGGCTTTTTGCAAGCTCCAAAAATGAATAGCAAGATTAAGGAGTAAGCGGGGGTCTTTAAAGACTGAAGATACTTGGAATGAACTGTCTGCCAGCTATTTTGTCTCCTCTGTGTTGCTCTCTAATGCTTGGTTCTTTCCCATGACCTGCTGTCTACTCTTGCTGGTCCACAGCCCTTACCCACCTGATAGATTGTTCAAAACAGGAGAACCCCCCCCTTACACACCCAACCACATTGCCTCTCCTTTCTATTTTTTTAATGTAATCTTCATGTCTTTTGTCCCTTTTTCTCAGATTTTCATTTTATCATTTAAAATAAATCAGACAACATGGTTTTTGAGGGGTTTTATATACACATGTATACACACACACACACACACACACACACACACACACACACACACACACACACACACACACACACGTATATCATGTATGTGTTAATATATAATATATGTGTTAATTCAATAGGCTGAAATGTTAATACAGTCTTTGTTTTGCTGTCTGCCACTGTCATTTTCTTTGGAAAAATCTTTAAATGTGACTATTCTTGTACTATTTTTATAAATATAAATAATATAATATAATAGCTACGTGTATTACTAATTCTATAACATATGCTCCTTTCTAAAATTGTCAAACAGGCCTAATTATTATTACTACTTTGATATGCAGGGCCCAATTACTGATGACTTGCTATTACTAAATCACACTGATGACAAATTTGATCAGTACTGTGATCATTCAAGTGATGTAAGGAGACATAGCATAAAGAGTGAAGGAAGAGAGTGTTGCAGAAGATAGTTGTGATCTCTTGAGTCTGCTGTGTGTATTCCCATAGTCCCAACTTTGTTAAGCTTTATGAATTTAAACAGTCTTTTTAAACATTATGGATATCAGAGGAATTCCTGGAAAGTCAATGCAAGACATGTTTCATTTGTTTGGTATTAAGTGACAATGATAGTGTATGGGCAGAATGTGACTATCATGTATGTTTTGTAAGCCTTCTTTTAAGACTATTTTTAATGGTTTCATCACTGAACTGCCAGATAAACTTTGTGAAAGACCAGCAAGATGACATAACTGCAAAGCTTCAAGCAGAGTACCTGACCTTGGAGGAGGAGATCTCTGCCCTTGGCTTGGAGGTAAGTTTCTCACTGCTTTCTCACCAATTTTCCTTCATGTACAGTTTGAGTGTCACACTTAGGCAAACATCTAAAGACGTTCTCATGCTCTTCAAAGATGGCCATGTTGTCCTCTGCAGAAATATCTTGTTACTTCGGATACACTGGTGAACACAGAGAGCGTTCCAGAAGAAATTTTGGATTCATACTGCCCCTACCCAGACCTGAAGGAATCCCTCATTGAAGCCTTCCACTTCCTGTCAGAGAGGTACCAGAGCCGACTGCATTGTCTTCAAGAGCAACTGCAAAAAACTGATGGGTAAGCCTGAAGCTCTAAAGTTTTTTCTCCACTTATTATTCTAAGTGCACACACATTGATTGAATGAGAAAAGTGTAGTGATTTCTCCAGTCAATATGAAATAAAAATATGATGACAATCCCTTCGATATCTTGTTCAGCCTTAATAGAAATGGGCTTTTAATGATTTTCAGCAATCTATTTTGATAAAGAGAATACAGGTAGAGTCAGAATGCTAGTCTAACTGGGCAGATCATAATGAGATAAAAAACTCAGTAGAACATCAGTCGCATATAGAAGAACAAAAAGAACTACAGTTTCTTCTGTCTTCAGGAGTAAGCTGTTAAACAAAACACGTGTTTTCTCACATTCATATGAATGTCTCAAAGCCATTTCCATATGGTCGCTATATAGTACTGTTAACTTCTGAGAATTAAATAGATTAATTAATAGATGTATGTATGCACAAGTGATTTCAAATGAAGGAAAGGACACACTTCTTTATTCTTTTGCTTTATTGTCATATTTTCCGTGTTGAATGTCTGTTGAATCCGTTTCAGGTTCTGTGGCTGGTGTGCAGATGACGACCTCCACTTCCAGTTCATATTGTCCCAATACACTCATGATGTGCCCAACCACAGAGTACTCTGCACGGACATGCTTCAAAGGCTCTTCCCTAATAAAACTAGGCATGAGCTGGTCAGTACCTTGGCTTGGTTTGTGAAGGAAAAAGAAAAGTATTATTGATTTAGTTGATTTAGTTTAGAAAAACCATTAGGAATGCACACACTCCATTCTGTCTTGGTGAGGCACATTGTGTATACAATGATGATGATGCATTCACGAACTAGTCACCTGAACACACACAATACTATTGGCTTTTTTAAAAAAAATCTTTATTTATCCAGGAAAACAAGGTTTCTTTTTCACAAGAGCTCTGTTCATTCTCAAACAGTTACACATACTTCACACCAGGAAGCTGCCCAGTATAAACACACACTGATCTGCTGTCCACTGAGCAGTTGGAGGTTAAGTGCCTTGCTCAAGGGCCAGATTTATCCTGCAGGGGATCCCTTGACAGGATTAGAGAAGCCTGCTTGTCTAACATTTATACCTACTTCCCAACTCCCCCTCTTCTAATGTTTCCATCATTTTTGTACTGCTCACAAAACACACACATAATGTAAATGCCTGCTTTAACATAACTGTATATTAATGCACACACACCCACAGACACCCATATACAATCCCAGTGTGAGTCCCAGGATCCCTGATCAATGTAGTTCAGTACCCCCAACTGAGCAGACAGATAAGCCTGGACAATGATCTGCTCAGTGCAGTGCAGGATGTGCCATGTCACTGACTGTGGACAACTCGCTCACACCACTGCCTAGCATCGCCATGACAACCGCCAGACCCACTCTCCTCCCTCGCCTGCACCCAGAGATTTGTCCTGTCCTCATATCAGTTCCAGCTGGGAGCTGCATTTAGAGCTGCGATCATTCTGTGTGTGTGTGTGTGTGTGTGTGTGTGTGTGTGTGTGTGTGTGTGTGTGTGTGTGTGTGTGTGTGTGTGTGTGTGTGTGTGTGTGTGTGTGTATGTGTGTGTGTGTGTGTGTGTGTGTGTGTGTGTGTGTGTGGTGGGGACACAGACACTCTTCACTTCCTCAGAAACAGACCCAGAGTTGATGTAGTGCAGACTCAACCTAATTCAGCCATTAGTCATAATTAAGCCAGCTAACATGCAGTGGATAATCAGTTTGAATTACAGATTGGTTTGAGACCCCAGTGACTAAATGCATAAATACTATCCTGATAATTAATTTGTTAAAAAAAATTATACAAAAAAATAATAGTGATTTCATATACACTTTTTTCTTCTTCTTTACCCTAACCCTAACCCTATCTAAATTAAATCAGAAAGCATGACATTGATTAGTATGTTGTAAGGTTAAAGGATGGTTCCCTTGATAAAGTGACCTTTGTACCTGTGAATACTTTGCTCCATTTAAAATATAGTGAGAAATTGAAGCTGGAGCTGGAATCTTCTTTGGGCACATATTTCCCTTGTATTTGTTGTGGGAAAAAGAGCTCTCATTGTTATTGCAGACATATTAGTTGATTTAAAAATTCTCTTTAGCACCTTTACAAAATTGTTTCTATGGAGTCTTAGTTTTATGCTTTTCTTATGTTTTATTTCCAATTAGATTGCTGAAGACCGTTCCCGCTTGAGCTTTATTATTTTGCTCACCTGTCGTTCAGTTCCATCTACGTGCAATCATTTCAGGATGATAGCATCATCTTCTCTCGCTTTGTCAGTATTCTTTAAATTCTAATGCCAGATAAAACAGCACGGTTGCACAGAAGCAGGGATGACATATTACCACAGTTAAAGGGGTTTGTGCAATGTAACAATTTGAAAGCCTTGGTGATAAATCAGCTCCATTTGCTTGCAGGACCAGCTGTTTTGAGTAAGGGAGGGCTCTTTTCAGGGGTTTTACTTTAGCTTTACTTTGAGGAATCATAATTTTAGTTTCTTTTACTGATTTTGCAGAGAATTACCCAAAGTAAAGAACAGCAGAGTTTGACTGTATCACTGTGTTAGTGACGTTGATTTACTTAGCTATCCCAATCCCAAGTTGTATAAACAAAATCATTTCTTGTTTGATCATGACCTGCAGTTGCAATCTAAGTGCTCATCACTGTTTCTGCAAAGTGCTACTTCATATGTAGACAGGTGCGGACATGGTTTTTGGGTCCTGTCATCCTTTTGATGACCAATGACAGAATCAGTTTCTTAGTATCACTTTGTCAGACCATGGTACTCCATCTAGTTTAGAGTGGAGATCTCCCTCTGCTGGATGGGGCTCTTTGTGGTCTATTATGACTTACTCTTTGATATTCTCTCATGACAAGTATGAGAGCAACAGAGTACCAGCAGGATTCATATGCCCCCTAATGTTCCATTCGTAATTCATACCTCTTACCTTGTCTGGTCATATCAGAAGGGAGACATTTTTATTTTTTCTTCTTTGTTTGGCTCAGTCTTCATGGAGACAGCACTGTGTACTACAGACAAAGTGCAGCTGATCCTTCCACATGCTGTCTGTAATGTGTTTGCTCAAGTGCATGCAAACACACTGCAGGTCAAGAGCAAACACGCAAACTCGCTCACTTCCAAAAACACAAGGAATGCAGGGGTACTAAAGGAGGGGATGGGAGAAAGTGAAGAACAAAGCATGGATCTTCTAAAGTTGTGCATTAATAAACAGGATTTGCTTCAATACCTTTGGCACTTCTGTTCCGTTGGCAGGTCTGTCAACTCACTCATTTTCAATAAAACCAGTCAGCCGTCTAATGCCTTCCCACCGTCAGTTAGCCGCTATTAGCCCATAGATGAATATCATTCCCTCTGTTACAATGAAGCAGCCAAGTGATGCAGCCTCTCTGAGCTCTGACACAATGATGAATAGCTACTGGCAGGCCTCACGCAGAAAGGAACTGTTTTCCTTCAAGACATTTCACAGCCAGAAGAGAGGGACCATTTTATACACCAGCAGAGCTAGATCTGACAAGGACTTTTTCCCTATGGCCCTGCTGCAATTATTATAGACAGTATATCATGTAGAGGTGTTTGTGGTTTTCTGTTTGCATGTCATCACTTTGGTGCAAGAATATAACCCAGCAGTCCTTGCCATTTTTGCCACAGTACCTTAATGTTAAACATTGTGTTCTTATAATCTTCCAATATTTTTTGAAGGTGAGGTTTTTGTTCCATTTTTCCAAGAATGAATAAGACACTTGACCAGTATAGACATTCAGTAACGCCTTTGTGTGTCATCCAGTGTGCAAACAATGCCTTCCCCCTTCAATGTTCTTCCAGATGGAGCATGAACGTATGTGGGACTGGCAGCGCTTCACCCGGGAACAGCTGAGAGTGGTGACCCAGCAGTGGCAGCGGGACCAGGAAGAGTTGCTTGCTAAAGCCCTGGTCACCCTGCAGGAAGCGAGGCATGCCCACCAGGAGGAGCTGGAGCTCCACAGAGACCGCCAACACCAGCAGGACATCTGCTCACACCTCAGAGACAAGGTCAGTGTCTGGTATACCTTCGCATCAGGAGTTGTCACATGTGTCAGGACCATTTCCAACTTTATGAGACGGCACTTTTTATGTTGGCAATTATGCTACAGTTATGTGCCTCCACAACATATTTAATCCCACAAAGTCAGTTAGCCAGTATGAGGTCTCTCTGTAGTCTACTTTTGTACCTTTCTTATTTATAGGGCACATTCACTAATATCTACTGGTGGAATGGATAGTATTGAACTGGTTTCTCTGGTATCTAGCTATTTCGATATGATAGTTACTGTGAAAGACCAGACAGGCATCAGCATCTGAGTGCCTGCTTGTATACAGTATATCTGCTGACGAGGCTGCATAACACGCCAGGCTGCCTGACAGCATCCCCTCGCTTTAGCTGCCACTTGGGATGGGCTGTGAATGCAAACAAGCTAATAAGTATGGTCTTGCAAACATGATGTCGCTGTCTCTGAGGAGTGCTTGTTCACATTCTCACAACAAACAAGTTACTCATGTGAACAAATCCAGCACTTTGAATTTGCTTCAGCTGCCAGTTTATTAAAAAAAAGAAAAAAGAAGTTGCTCATGTCCTGCAGCTCATCAGATGAGAAGACACTCCAATGTGCTAAGGTATGGTTGGTGTGGGCCATCACCACTGAGTCTAGTTTTATCAAATATTAGCACATGTCCTGCAGTCATGAAGTGGAGTTCACCTTCTCCTTTCCCTTATATCAATTCATAATCTGTGTTGTCCATGTTTTTCCACCCCAAGCATCCCAAAATTTAGTCTCTTGTCCTGAAAAAATTACCTCAGCACATTAGTGTTTTCACGTGATGGTTATTTAATCTTGTTTTATTCATTCAATTTTTCATTGAGCTTTAGCCTATTTTGTTTACTGGAAATGATATGATTGTTTGCTTGTATGTTAAGCACTTTGTGTTAATCCATTGTTTAATAAGTAAGAACATTGCACCATATGTAAAGAGCGTTCATTGAAAGCCAACCAAAATATGTTGCTATACAAACAAACAAGACTGCTGCTGGGATCTTTTCTCAAGTCCCCCATGCAAGCTTGGACAATGGAAACATGAGGTCATTAAAAAGGCTTGGTCTCTCAGGCATAAAGGGCATCGCTTGTACCACTTGGCATACACAATAGTTGGTTTCCCACATCTGTGTCTCACTTAAATGTTGTTTGGTTAAACATATTTCTGTAGAGAGAGCCACATCTAAAATATTTCACTTTAATCATTGTCTATTAAGGGTAATATTGGTGTGTTTTTCTCCAGTGTTATTTCTCCATGAAAACAGTGTATTTGCCACAGTAAGAAGCTGCTTGTTTGCTTTAACTCTTTAAAGGAGAGTTTCTACCTATAGGAGCAACAATGAATAGCATTATGTAGGCAGAATGTGTGTTGTGTTTTTTTTCCCATAACTTGTTTTTATTATGCTGCTGATTATTACATTTAATTGAACTGTTTTCACATCATCCTTTGCTATGCACTCTCATTCAATACTGAGGCATGTTTAAGGGCAATGATCACTTTACATTCAATTTTGTGGCATAATAAAGTTGTCATCATAGGTTTTTAAAATGACAGAATATGTTTTAGTAGTGTGTCTCTGCAAGCTTTTCCTAAAGTATTTTTGAGAACAACAACAGCCTCTGACTTTCAGTGATTTTGGTAAACCTCCACTAGAGCATAAACTCCATGTTTTTACAGCTTTTTTCATGGCTCTCTGAGGCAATAAGAAAAAGAAAATCACACAGGGCTTTTCACTTTTCCACATCCACGTTTTTTGTTTATGCATGCCATGTGCACATACTGGATGCCTGTTTGCATCCAATCTCTCTTTCCACTGCCTTTATCATCCCAGCACAGCGAGACAAGATGGATTCTCCTCCTGTCGCATCTGCTTCCTTAACACTTTGCTTTCTACAGCTGCTCCCTCTGACCCGAGGAAGTCTCCTGACTCTGCTGCGAGTCACTCGCCCCTCTTGAGATAAAGTCCCTTTTTATTCCTATTTATTACGTGTGTAGTGAAATATGATTTAGCAGAAAACTGGCATTGGCTTGCAGTGTAGCTGCAGGCCATCAATCAATCAATCAATCTTTATTTGTATAGCGCCAAATCATAACAAAGTCATCTCAAGGCACTTTACACATAGAGCAAGTTCTAAACCGAACTCTTCAGGCTTCAGGCCACCTCAAAATGTATATTTCATGGAGGATTCATGGTCACCACCATGATGCATATTTTATGAGCGGTGTACCTCACCTGTTTAGCTTTGCAGTATTGTGTATTTGACATAGTGCAGCTGAGATAATGCGTCATTAAAATGAGATTTAAATGAGCATTTTTAAAACTCACCACAGCAGCAGCCCTTCCAAAGCTTATTTATTTTAAGCTAAAGCATTTTTTTAGCAAATGAAGAAGAAAAATAAATTCTGTGATGATGCTTCTAGGCTAATGTAGTGAATTACTTGCTATATGTAGTTATATTTTCTATCATTGATTATGCAAATAACCACCAACCAACTACCTCATATTTTTTGTGTCTCCATTAGTTCTGATGACGGTATATTTTGGGACATTTTTGGTCAGTGGCAGTTTGGTTCTAACTCATTAGGGATCTTGCACTGCCAGACCACTCAGCCCTTCTCTGATTTAGCTTGTACCCCCCTTTTTCAGAAGGGCACGTCTGTCACGTAGACCACAGCTTATTTTGAGGACTGCAGATTGGCCATGCAAAGATGAACGGTTAGATCCAGATGACATAACTAATCATGTAGCAGTTGTTTAGTTTCAGAACAAGCTCCAGATGTGATAAACAGTAGAGATCTGATGGTGTGTATCATGAGAGGTTAAATGAAATGGATGATTAAGATAACCACTTAACATTTTGTGCGTGAGATATGGCTTATTTTGTTCTAATTTATCACTGAAAGACAGGCTCCTCTTTTCAAATCCTCATCTGTTTGTTCCGCAGTATTCTGGGTGCTGTAATTAGCTGCCATTGTTCTTGGTGTTACTGTTCATTCCAGCCTTTTATTCTGTCCTTGCTTTCATTTTGCCTCCCACTTATATCTCACTCCCAGGCATCTTTGATGAGCGATTGTGTTTTCCACATGAGTAAATAAAGCCTGCAGGGGATGGCAGAATGTTGCAACATGTTCAGGTGGGAAAGGAATGAGCGGGCCAACAGGAAAAGTGACACAACAATGAAAGGAAGAAAGATTTTTTTTATAAGACGAGAGGTTTTCTTTTATTACATGAGCTCATTTTAATTTCCTGATCTCCAGAGTCCTTTTGAAATGTGAACAGCATTATTACAGATTGACTCTCTGATCTGTGTGACCTTCCTGCAGTAATCAGTGTAGTCTATAGGCGCTGTGTGTTAGCGGATCCCGTCACACTGAATGAGTGACTAGAAAGTATAGCTCTTCATCCCTCTGGTGGCCGGAAGGACACAGTCTGAGTCTGAGTGTATTGAAACAGTGCGTGGGCCACACATATGGAGTGTTTCAGCTGACAACTCTCTGAGGAGTTAATTGCTCATATGTGTATAATTTTTCCTGTGCAATGTGATGAACCTTTTATGGACCTCAGGAAAATTCTTATCATGCTAGCTATGGCAATCGAAAGATAATTGCATGGTTTCGTTTTTCACATCTCTTAATGGAAAGTAGTTCTTGTCCCTGGAAAGATCCTGTAAATCTCATGTGTCATTAATGCCACTCATTAGTGGTTGCACATATGGAGGGTTGTTCTTGTCGTTATAATATATACACCACACATTCTCTGTAGTTTGCTGCTGTATTTCACAGCATACTGGTTCATCATTTATTCTTTTTTGCCGGAGGTCCTTCCTAATCTGTTTAGCTCATCTGTTATACATCTAAAGTCTGTCAATAAACGACCTGCAATAGAAAGTTATGATGATTGCTGCAACACCCCCTGACAGAAAACATCATTGTACAATTACATTAACAAAGAGTTTGAGCAGGCAGCAGTGTGCAGATAAAGACCATCATTCTTTTGTTATTCTGACATCTCTGTAGTCTTTTTTGTGTCGCCATGAAAAAGGATGGTGTACTGTTTCCCTTTTGAATTCACAGAAAATGAAATTCCAGTGACAAATTACTGTAGACTGTACATAATGACCGTTTATTTTCTTTGTGCTCCTGAAAATACTTTTTCATTTCTGCCTAAACATGAAAGACATATAAAATACACTCAGCCGTAGTGTTCTCACAGTGTTCATAGTGGTTTCAGACTATAAAGACACATTTCAGATTATTCTGAGATTTTTTACTTCATGAGACTATGGAGAGGAACAGAGAGGGTCAGACTGGTGAATGCTGCAATTATATCTGCATCTTTAATTTGATTTTTTAATTTTTTTTTAAATTTTTGCATATATTCGATACTGAAAATTGATAAGAAGTGAGGAGTAGAAAACCAGGTACACTGTGATGGTCAACATAATGTTCAATGATCTCAGGGTCCTGAAATATCGATAGTTTCAAATGTATTGAAACCTTTTATATTTGCTCTGTATATGTTTCAAGTAGACTACTGAATAACAGTTTATGAGTTATAGTGATGAGTTAAAAGAGTAAGTAATAAACTGTGAGATTAAACATAATACCTAAACACTTGAAGAACTTCACATCAGCATTGCTCAGGTTCCAAAATGATGGTTTCTTTTATACGCTATGAGCACTTTGTTCCTAAGGCTGTAAATAAATGTTGCAAGAAAGTTATCTTTTTATCTATAAATTTAAATTTAATCTGTGTGCTATTGAAGTCTAGTGTTATTGCTTGGGGGAACACCACACATTCATTGGAATCATTACCGTTACTTTTCACAGTTAAAATATCAAATTACACAAAGCAATATTGGATCAACACCAATGCTGCCATTATACAGTACCAGTCAGAAAGTGTGTCCAAACTTTTCAGTGGTACTGTTCTCACACACACACACACACACACACACTCTCACACTCACACACAACCACTGAAAAACAGTTAACTACTCGACATACTCAGCACAAATATTAGCACAATGCTGTCACCACCATCATAAATTCTTCTGGTCATGAAAATGGCACATTGCACCCACTTTCAGGAAAATAGACCTCTAAATGTCTGCATGAGAGAATGTTTTGATTTCTAAAAACGAAGATTATTATAGCTTCAACTTCAACAGTGTCAAACGGAAGTGGATTAGAGGTGGGATTGTTCTAAGTCCTCTCTCAAACACACAGCTGCTGCTGCTTCTCAGACAAACGCCAAATATGATTGACTCGATGATACCACTGGTGCTAATGTGTGTGGGACCATGTTAATTTGCAGTTCATTCCTGCAGGGATTCCTAAGCCCTCCTCTGATAGATCTGTGAATCTGTCTGCCCGCTCGGAATGTAGCACTTTAATACCCGGCACGCCAAAGAGAGGCTGCTGCATAACGAACCTGTCACTCACTCCCCAGAATGTGTGTGTGTGTTTGTCTGTCTGTGTGTGTGTGTGTGTGTGCGTGTGTGCGTGTGCGTGTGCATGTGCGTGTGTGCATGCGCGCATGTACGTGTACGTGTGTGTGCTAAAAGTTTAGACAGTCTGTTTTCAGTGTTTTCCAGGGAGGCTGTATTCACTCACCGAGTTCACACAGGGTCTTAGTTTCATAAAAGCCCTTTTAAACATGATTAGACCATGACAAATGTATAGTCAGCAAGCTGATTGTCTATGTTTATAAGAAGTCAATAATTTTCTAGCTTAAGAAAGCAATTCAATTCATTACCAAATTTCAGAATCCGGGACTTAATACCTAATTATGCAACTGGTTCCTGGACTTCTTAACGAACCGCACTCTGTCTTTCAGACCCGGCAAGCATGTATCATCCACTTCATCCCTTAGCACTGGTACTCCACAGGGATGTGTGCTTAGCCCATTACTTTACACCCCTTTTGCACATCACTGCTGCTGAACGCTGCTTTGCGTTGTTTTCTGCAATGACAATGAAGACCTTTGTACTTAAATTTGGGGTTGAATGTAATGCTGTAGTTTAGAAGATGTAAATCACTCTTAAAGCTTGAGTTTTAGAAATTGTACTTTTTTTTACTGTGCTTTACTCAGTAGAATAAGTTCTGTTTTTCATAGGGCTCAAACACAAGGGTTTTCTTTATCATTCAGTGCTTTGACAGATCCTGAAGTGATCAAAGTCGAAGTGTCTTTATTGTCCTTATATTGTGAACAATACAACAAAATTAAAAGTGCTGCTCTGTTAGGTGCCACAAACAGCGGATTCATATCACACTCAATCACAGATCATACATAAATAAATAAATAAATCAATCAAATCAAATCAAATCAAATCAAATCAAATCAAATCAATAAGAACAAGAATATTGCATGTGGAGAAGAAGAGTCAATTCAATTATTGTATTACACGGAAGGAGCATGTGTGAAAGGTGGTTTTGACACCTCTTCTAAAGTTCATGCCACTCTTTGGTGTTGGGGCTCAGTTGGTTATCTCCCTGTGAGTGATTCTTTCAAGACAGATGGACAATAACCTGCTTTTTGTTCCTCTATATATATTTGCATCTGTGCTTGTAGCTGCAGCAGTGGCGGGCTCAGCAGGAGGAGGTGGCGAAGCTGGAAGCAGCTATAGCTGCCAGACAACAAGAGGAGGAGGAGGCAAAGTTAAAGAGGGACCAGGAGAAAGAAGCCACCATCAGGTTACAGCAGAAAGACAAAGTAAGGTCTCCATCACACATCAATTCATGTGCCAGTTTCCTCCTACAGCACGTGCTTTATGCATATGGTTGTATGAGGGACAGGGCAGTATTTTATAGAGGCATGGAAAATTCTTGTTAGCTTTTCCAAACCTGTACACCCTTTTGAATAACTTGTTTGTATTAGATAAATTAAAAATAGCTTCAGAGGTACATCAAATAAAACCAAATTTCCAGCATCATGTATGTGACATCCATTTAATAAGAATGCACAAACTTCTGCTTCAGGTAGCTGACCATTTGTGGCTACATTGTCTGAAGGATTTAATTGTGGGAACACATGGAGATCAAGTTGAAGGCATACATTATTACAGTTATATGGGTATTTTGATTATTGAGTGTAGTTATAGCCCTCGCTAGTACAACAACACCAGAATATGTGTGTGTGTGTATGTGTCTGACATCTCTCTCCTCAGAGGTCTGTTAGGAGAGCTTTGGAAACCTGAGACACTCTGATTAATGAGAGCATTTAAGCTACATTGGATTCCATATAATTTAGCACAACATTCTGCCAGACATTGAAATATAATCTAATTCTCTCTGTTTACACTTATCTGATTCGAGCTTTGTCACAATCAATAGGACATGACGATTCTAAGAGTTCTGTGGGAGTCAGTTTATGGGAAGTGGGGCTACTGTTAACTGTTTGTCGTCATTCTTTGTAAAATGTTGTTCCCACTCCCCAGGTCCGGCAGTTTTATTTAAAGCAGCAGAAGAGAAAGGAGGTGTTGGAGCAGAGGGATCAGGAGAGACTCACTAATTTAAGGAGGGACATGGAAGAACAGGCGAGGCGAGATAAAGAGAGGTGAGTCTTGCACCATGGGACCTTGAGCTTTCATTTCTTACTGCATCAAGCTTGCTAAAACAGAATCCAGATACCTAAAATATCATGTTTGCCCATTAGAAGGCATGTTTTCTGTGGCTCTGGAGAAGCTATGTTCAGACTCTGAGAGAATAACCTTGATGATGTCACACTGATGTCATCAAGGTCTCAGTTTGGGTATGAAGATTACAAATTAAAATTGACATAACAGGAAGTCTGCGTCACGAACTGGAGGTGTGGATTTTGAAAGACACCAGGCAGAGAGGGCAAAAAAGCAAAAAGGTGCTTTTGGTTGCATTATAGTATGAACAGGAAGAATAATAACAATGCGTAAAACCTATTTGTTCTGGCATCTGACTGTTGTTTTAAGATACATTTGAAAGATTGTGAACATATTCTTTAACCTCTGTATTTTACAACTCCGGATTTGCTCTACTTGTGCAGTAGTTGAAAATCTTGTTTTTGCTGGTTTCTAGTGGTCTAACTTGCCACACTGATGTCGAAGTGGACTTCAGGGAGTGTCAGTACACTGTGACATCACTATTGGGTGTGGTGCAACAGAGACTGTACCCACTTTGACCATGTTGGCCATGTCACTTGTCGGGTAACGATGAAGGTGGAAAAACGTTGAAGTGCAGATGGCAGGTGTAATGTTGAATCTCCATCAGCTGGTTAGCAAGCAGCAACAGGAGGCAGGGATACTGCAGTAAACTTGAATCTTTTCAGCTTTTAATTGGATTCTAATTTAATTTGGATTCAAACCCTGTGAAATATGTGTTCATTAGTCCACATTTATCATGATGCTGTTGATACGTGTGGTATTTTGTTTACTTGCCACACAGAGCCCGCAGATTGAAATGAAGTGGAAACCACACCCAACTGACACAAACCAGCAGTACCAGTCAGGTGTTGCAGGGCACCCTCAGCACCTTACTGATCGTAACCTGAGAGGGTGTGACACACTGCACACACATTCATCCTGGTGTTACATTACTTAAAAAAAACCATCTGCACTGAACCATCTCATGTTTAACATGGTTTAGCATAGCATTTCTTTGCGCTCTTCAGACCCTCACAGGGACTGGTGTTAATACCAGATAATGTTGTTGATTTTGGCTGTGAGGATGAACTCTGGCAGGAATGAGAATCGAGAGGTATGAGGAGATAAAAAGACTCGATGGGAGAGGAGCTGCACACTGGCAGCTCCATAAAACCCTCCACAGCCTGTAGGCCTGCTGTGTCAGGAGCGATTGATATTGTTGGTTGTGGCATCAGCAGAGCAAGAGAGGGGCTGTTTAGGTCTGATGTCCTCACCCTCTGTTCTCCCCTCAGGGTGCGGTTTCGGGCAGATTTGTTGCAACAGCGCATGGAGGAGAGAGAGGCGAAGGAGGCTGAGCAGCTGAGAGAAGAAGAGGAGAGGCAGAATCGTCTGGACACTCTCAGAAACCAGGTGGATCATTATCTGCTCTTCACCCCTCTAACCACACTGATTTTCTCTGTCAGTTAAAATGACCCACAAGGGAAAACCCGTACTCATCCTTATCTGATCGAAGGCATCACTGCCACCTTTTGGCAGCAAATAAGAAGACAATTGTATGTTATCAGTAGATTTATTTATTTTTTTCCTATTTATCTTAGGTTGGGGTGGTGGCAGAGGTGGACCCAGAGAGGATGATGGCAGTTACTGAAGCTTGGAAGAGTCGACACTTGAATGTAAAAGAGTTTGAGCTCCAAAAGCCCCTCTACAGTATAAACACATACACAGACACACAGGTGAGGCCTGATAACATCTACCCTCAAAGCACCTTTACCTTTTGTTTGTATGATTACAAAACCTTTGCAGCTGGTCATTCAACCCAAAATCCTTATCTATGCTCGTGGTGTTAGAGCCTACGTGGCCTCTTTCTCAAGATTCCTTGATTAGACTCAGCTGTTTGAGTTGGACAAGCTGTGGCTAATTTAGCTTATAAATAATGTTTGCGTCTTCATGACCCATATGCAATAATACCTCTGCTCCTACCTGTGTAACAGGGGAGAGATGGTATTAAATAGTAACTATTTCTCCCACTAAAGATTCTCAAAGACTCAAAGTTGTATCTTTGGATTGATTATAGAACATTTTTAACAACTAACCCCAAATGTTACTGACACTTTGGTTTGTCTTTTAAAAGGACCAGATGTCTAAAAATGTTCATCAACAGTTATGAAGTTGTTTACTTAAATAGCATGTCTGAGCAACAATCACAAATTAGCTAACAATACCTAATGCCTGAAATTAAATGTAATATCACATTATCTTTGTTTTGTTCAGTGAAGTCGTTTTCAATTCTGTGATGTTTGAAACATTTAAACTACAACTATAAATACTAAGTGCTTCAGATTGTCCATCTTACCACCTCCACTCGTGCTGCTGCCGGGCTGCTGCTAGTCAACAATGCATACAGCTTGAAGTTGAGGGTTGCCACTGCCAGATCATTAGGTCGAGTATGGTAAATGGGCCACATTAACATAGCGCCTTTTCTACTCCTGAGCACTCAAAGCTCTTTACAAAACATGCCACATTCACCCATCCACACATATATTCTGATGGCAGAAGCTGCCACGCAAGGTGCCTGCTCATCAGGAGGAGTTTCTAATCACTCACACACAGACTCACACACTGATAGCACTTCTTGTTGGAGCAATTTGAAGTTCAGTATCTCACCCAAGGACTTCAACATTCAGAATCCGACTCCTCTACCTCTCATATTCCTCATATCCTGCTCTTTCACTCTTTATCATCATAGCACAGAAAACACACAAACCTGACAACAGTGCACAGGTTTTACCATTAACATTATATGGAGTCAAAGCAGCTGGATTGAGACGGGTAAAAAAATATTTGTAAGGACAATCCAGCATCACTTGGATATTGGCAGGTGCATATCTCTACCGCCTATGCCCAAATCTACGCCCCCAATCTTGGGTGATCATGACCGGTGATCTGTGCAACATTAGAAATTATGCAAGTTTACTGGCTGGTCAAACAATGTTTGTCCTTATCATAGAGACCTTTAAACACAGCCTTGATCTTTTTCAAGGCCACTTAGTCAGTCGGTGCACTGGAGACTTGTGTGTGTGTGTGTGTGTGATATTTTGACATTTCTGTAGAGGTAACAGGTTACTATTTAT
Organism: Scomber japonicus; assembly: GCF_027409825.1. NCBI lineage: Eukaryota > Metazoa > Chordata > Actinopteri > Scombriformes > Scombridae > Scomber > Scomber japonicus. The sequence goes on from NC_070588.1 coordinate 17,380,475, forward strand.
TTACTGTGTTACTATATGCAATGATTAATGATTGCCAAACTGAGAGAATTTTCTTCTGCAATACCAAACTGTGAAGGATTAATGATTAATCTTGTTTCAAGTATGATGTGCATAGTAAACCATAAAATCAAACATTTGCTTTTTATGTGTGAGGCATAGTGTGAAACAGCAGGAAATGTATTATTTACTGAGGATGTTTTTTTAACATCTGTTTTCCAGATTGTGTCTGATCCAAGATTGCGGGTTGAACAGGCTCTGCGTGAGGCTGGTCTGAACAACAGCCAGTACGCCAAAGAGGTCCTGTCTGTTATCAAGCCCCCCAAACCCCCTCGACGAGACACCATATCCATACTCAAATTCTGACTGAAGTGTTGCTGGGGATCACATTGTCAAGTCCAAGTAACCTTGTCCTGGCATTGAGCATTATATGAATTATAAAAATAAATTTTACTGGACTGAATGTGTAACTATCAGATTCACAGGTGGAGAGTTACAACAGCAAGTCTGACTCATAAGGTAGTTTTTTCTGCTACAGCATTAACCACCAAATGATACAGTACACTATACAGATGTTATTTTTTATGTTAGGTTTATACTCTACAGCACCTCATGAGCAATGCAGTATCATACAGTATCTGAGTGATAATTATGTATCTCCAACAAATGAAAATGACCTTTCTGCAGATTCATCAATATTTATTGACTTCTTATGTGAGGTTTACATTGCATAGACAAGCTTATATGGCAGAAGCTACTAAATGTAATATATGTGTCTGAGTATTTAATAACACATTGATCACTGAAGCACATTGTGTGAAGATCCAGATGATTATTATCTAGAAGTTATGGACTTGGCCAACAACCAAAATATAATCAATAGTTCCTCGCTAACAGACAAAGTACCAAATGTTGAAAAGTCAAGTATTGAAATCAACATACAGAACACATTAGTTAGAAAATGATTATTCTCATACATAGGTAGCAAACTATTAAATAGTAAAACATAATACATACTATATATATACGCAAATATATGTGCAACATACATAATATTTTAGCTTTATCAAAGGGATCATACATATCTTGACATTTTTTTAAATAAGTGTCTAATGCACATATTAATATGTTAAGTACAGTATATACACATATCAGTCAAAGCTATATACAGTCATTTGGGAGGTCTGGGGTTGATAAGAGGCGCTGAGGTCTCAGGCAATCTGTCCCAGGCGTTTCTTGATGAAGTGGGACACCAGGATCTGAGGTCTCTGCTGGTACTCCACCAGAACATCATGAGGAGATGTGATTTGGTCTCCGTCAAAGCGGTTCAGCAATGCTACACAGATCACAGCAGCTGTGGGGTAAAATAAGAGATAAACAGTCATTCTGTGTTTCAAATTTCTTTGTTCTTCATGATGGAAGTCAGTTGATCATTACTACAACTTTTATCTTTAAAGATCGATATCTAAGTGACTAATAAGTGGACATTTACTCATTAAAATGTATCTCTAATCGTATATCAGTAGGTTGCAAAACATTGATGAGCTGCAGCTCTATGGGAAATATTCCATGTTATGTAACAAAAAATACCTTTGAGACCACAAACACGGCACATAGCTGCAAAGACGGTGGACTCCATTTCGATATTTCTCACTCCGGCCTCATAGGCTTTCCTCAGATACTCCAGTTTTTCTTCATGAGAGAAGGAGCACAGAGCCCCGTCAAGTCGGCCCTGGCCTAGAGAGACATAGCAAAGGAATTTTCACTACTTGACCTATGGATGCAGTGCTTAAGTTCTCACCTGTACTGTAGGCGAATAAATACAAACTGTGATATCAAACAACCTGTGCATGAAATGTGATTTATACCTTCATAGAAATCATGGGTGCACATGGTGTTTCCGATCACTGTCGGTAAGTTTTCAAGCTCGGAGGAGTACTGCAGAAGCTCATTGGACACCCCTTCATCCAGCTCAGTGCTCCGGGTGATCACTTTACCCAGAACCACCTGCTCAAACTGGGGCCTGAAGGCGTAGTCCACTGCTTTTTCTGTGATTACCACCGTCCCTGGAGCCAGACCTTGAGAACATGGCAGATAAAAATTTAAAAAAATATTCATTCAGTCACTTTCTTTTTTGATATTCATTTTTTGTTTACATTTAGCATCAAACAAAAAATATTTAGAAGATGTTTATACAGATGTTTGTTTCTTGTTCATGTTTGTCCCAAATCTCAAAATAGTAATTTTCAAAAGAACTCACACACATGAAACTGAAAACTACTTAAAATACAGGAATAATCTTTTCCCTACAATATAATTATTGGTTGGTGAAAATAAAGCTTCTTACCAACTCCACCAGATGTTCCCAGGCGAAACAGAACCACATCACGGCATTGGGCATGGTGCAGCAGTTTGATGAGCTCATGCAGCATGATGGAGATTGAGGGGACACCCATGCCATGCTGAGATAGAAAAAAAGAGCAGGATGCAAATTATTCTTAAACAAGTGAAAGGACCAATCCTATCAGCAGTAATGTAATATTTGAAGTATATAAGGACTGTGCATATGATTGTTCTGTGCAAACTAGTTATGAAATACTTACACTTATAGAAAGCACTGGGCCCACTTTGTACATGCAGTAGCGATCAGTCCCCTCACAGATATCTCCGATTTCATCTGGGTTTCCAGGCAGTTCCAACTCCTGGTGGATAAACTGGGCAAAGGCCTTCATTCGATTTGCACTGCCACCAACACACACAAACTAAAGGAAACAGAGAGATAGAGAAAGAGAGGACTATTACATTCTGTTTTCTAGCTTTTGTATGAGTTGTTAAGAATAAATGTGTCTCCTTAATCTGGCTTTTGATTCACAAACCTTAATATCTCCAAACATTTCTGGGAGGTTGTGAGTCTTGGTGCTCAAGCTGAAGTGGTAGAGAATATCCTCCTCCATGGTATCCAGGTAGGGGTTTTTCACTTGGACTTGTTCTCTAAGAGCAATTTAGTGCAGCAATTAAAACACGAACAGAAGGCTGAGGTAAGCCCTACATGTGTACTAACTATACATGCTCAAGATGATGATGATTGAAGAAAAAGGCTTTTAAGAAGAGCAAGAATCAAAAACAATGCATTTAAAACTTGAAAATACTTACTTGATATACTCCTTGTGATCATTCCCCATACAGTTCAGTAGAATTGGTGCCATGATTCCAGGAGACGAAGCAAAATGAAGTTTTAAACTCTGTTCTTGTGTAAATCCTCCGAAAACTAATTTGCAGCTGTTTTTTGAATAGGAGTTATGTCTCGCTGCAGAGTTTATATAGTGGTGACCTGTGACCTTGCTACTGATTGGTTCAACAGAGAGGAGTAGTCTTCCCTCTGACAAAAACATTTACCAGCCTAAATAAACAAGAAGCAAGATCAATTATATAGAAAATGATTGTCCCAGTTCCAAAGTGTCATTGCACCTTCAGAAAGCAAACTCTATCAGCTGTGACCAAATGAACTGGTGTGATGTAAGCCGTCTACATGTTTATGTTCCATAGCATGAGCCGCAGTGTGTTCAGAGCACGTAATATGAAGACAGTGATCGCCTGACATATTATGAAATACAGCTTTTTCAAAGAACAGAGATAACGTCTAACACTGGCATGTAACACATTAGCAAACAAACAGAGCCACTGTAATGTACAACCAAGAGAAATGCTCATCAATATGCATGAGTACTGCAAAAATCAACCACATCAAATTATGTTTTTTAATCATTTCCTTAAAGAGCGACATTCTATTGTGTCCCTCAAAATGAGGCATCATTTGTATATTTGCTTACTGTATTACGTAACAAACTATTTACATTTAAATCTCAGTCTGTGAGAGCAAATGGTACAAAAGTGGAAAGCAAAAAAGATGAATGATTAAGATAAATGTTGAAAAAGTTAAATTTATTTGAATTATCAAACAATAACCTGCTTTTTACAACGTTGCAGACACAGCAAAAAACTTAACACAGGACTTAACTTGCACCTTCCTTACTTAACAAATGCAGTAAACGTGGCACAACTAACAGGCACAATCAACTAAAGGTCCTGGTTATAATTCAATGAAGCAGTTTCACACTTGAGAACACATCTGGAATGCTACTAAGTAACTAAACTAAGTAACATTCAATGTGGCTCAGCATGACGGGGTAAAAATAAATTGTTGTCGGAGAAGAAGATGGCAGCTAATCCTGTTGGAGACATTTCATTTGATGCGTCCTTGTCCCACACACTGGCAGTCCTCTAATCTGTTGACATAGAAAACATAATCACCATCACTACATTTATTAATAATATATACTAATGAAAGTCAAGATTTTCATTCATACACGGTATTATCAAGAGGCATCATACATTTTTAATGGCTGAAACCTCACAATGTCACACCTCAAATTTTGTGACTGTCATTCTCTCATCTACTTTCATTTATGAAGTCACATAAAATCAATGCACTGCTCAACAGCTTGGCTTCATTCACTTTTATTATACCAGACGTGGATTTCCAAAGCATAATGGGAAAGCAGTAAAATAAAAGATTTATTGAATTACCTGTAGGATTGTAACTCATGAGTGCAATAAGAAACAGTGAGCCACTTACTTGACACCAAAGTGTTGGCTGTTGGTTTGTTGTCATCTACATAACCAAAGCTCAACAGTTTAGACATGTCGACAGGAGCCGGTCTCTTGTCATACATTCTGTGAGCACAAGAACATGACAGAAACTGTTTATTGGGGATCAAATTATGCTGCTTTTGTAGTTACAAATGTAATACAGTGTTTTGTCATCACCATGTATTGCCTCTACAGCAGACACAGTTTAAGCACTGAAGGTGAACTCTATCCTACCAACACTGTATACTGAGACAAAATGTGGCAACTCATTGGCAAAACATTCAACCAACAAAGAGCAGAGAAAAAACAACCGCAGTTTACATTTGTCAGTTTTCCTCCAATTACAGTTTTTCTTCAAACAAAGCAATACTTATTTTCACTCAGCCAGTCCCACTTGTTTTGGGATGTTCTAGACTCTCTGTTCTGTTGGCTCTCACAGTCAATATCTTGCAGCAAGACATCAACTGTAAACAAGATGATTTGTTCTGGCAACAGGTGGAATAATTTCAACCGTTCTGCCATTTGTTTTATTTGTTTTGACAAATACAATTTTAGCATAACTTTATTTTTTGCAGTGAATGCTTTGCGTACTCACAATATCACAACATCAGTATCATAACAATACATTGTCCATGATCATAGTTTTTATGTTGCTGTATAAGAAGTTATTTTGAGTTTTTGACAAGTCATTGACATTTCCCTAAGCTACAGGGAACACGCAGCACAGACCAGCTGTGAGCCAAAGCAAACACTCAGGTGAACATCTAGAGGCCATTACTCTGTGTGCTGTTCTGTTCGACCCCAGCACTGACTGCCCATGAGCATTTCTGCTAAGTCATGCAGAAATATGGTCTATTTCACTGAAATACACTAATGTTTAAATGTTGTTTCAGATTTACTATTACTGAAATATTAACTAAATATCATATTGTTTAAACCCAAACAATTTGACAAAACACCTGCAACACCAAACATCACATGAATAGACTACATAAGTCCTGTTCTAATAACATTTATATCCATATTTAACCACTATTTAACTAACTATTGCAATACCTATAGTTTAGATTTAGTTGGTTTTGTATTGATATAACCGCGTTGTAGTTGTTTAACTTGAATGTCTTTAAGTTTGCTAAATAGGTATCTGAAGCTAAATATGTATCTGGGCTGGGCACTTCTGGCACGTTAATAAAAAGAAAAAGAAAAAAAATGACCATGTTTTCCTTTCACTAGCTTACTTTCAATTAAACCATGGACATAGATGTGAGCTATATAATAAGATCATTGGCCTGTGAATATATTATATTTTATGCTCTCTTGCTGAGAGTTGGCAGAAAGGCAGCGCTCTAAGATACAAGCCAATATGATACAAAACAACAGCGCCATCTTGTGACCACAGCAACTTACGTCCTCTTGAATTTGCTGGCCTCATGAAGTTCAAAGGATGACTGTAAATTCTCCATCTGGTTGTTATGAACATTGTTGTTCTGCAGAACATCAAACAAAGTTATAGGGTGTGGCGGTTATTTTGTGAATATTAATAAAAAACAGGGTATTTTTTTAAATCTCTTTTTTCATAGAATTTGGCAGAATGCTGACAGTTAATCATTGAGAAACATAGACTGCTATCACAAAGTAGGTCTGCCAGAACAGGTAACAAATGACTGTAGTGTGTAAAACTACAATAAATTAATACTGTGGTGACTCATGTGGCTACATTACTTTCTAAATTACTTTGGCAATTCTCTGTTTACCTTCTCTTCGCCATTGCAGCCATCATCCCTCTCCCATGTTGACATATTGTCATTCCCAAAAGGAGGTTTCATGTGTTGAAACGCTCCAGGGTCTTTCTTATCTTCGCTGGTAATTAGGCTGATGGAAAAACACAATAGAGAGATATGAAATGTATCCATCACCTACTGATAACTGGAATAGATAATGAAGACAATTAAGGGAAATCTATCTTTTATAATAGCTGATTATAACTGTTTATTTTATTCCACAGGACTTTGAAAGCTTGTTACAGGTCTTAAAACAACAGTCATGTGAATGCTGAAAGAGGTTTTCCTTGTTGTAATCATTCCTCCTGTCCATACCTGTTCCATACTGGCTGTTAAAAGATCCCCTTCAAATGTGCTTTCAATGTAGGTGATGGGGGCCAAAATCCACAGTGTGTCCACACAGCCATTTTGTGCATAAATGCGTTAAAAGTTTATCTGAAGCTTACATGAGGCTTCAGCAGTCTTTGTTAGTCATATCAAGTGGATATCTGTCAGATTTACAGCCTTATTAGCATAATTTTCCCTTTTTGTATTTCTCTGTTGAGCTGCAGTGGAAGTATTAAAGAGGGACTTTGGCACTAAAAACAGTAATGCTGAAAGGCATCTACTTGATTTGACTAATTTGTACTTGCCATCACTTACATTGTAAGTGCATCATGAAGGGAACTTACTAATGGTCAGTATGAACTGTAGGAATGGTTAGCAAGAAAAATGTGTTTCAATGGTCATTTAGGGACCTTTTTAAAGATAGACTTAAAAAATTGTGAAGTCATTGTGTGAAGTCAAGTAGCAGTACTGGCAGTGGTAGGATATTAGCAGTACAAGGAGTGAGTGGTGATACAGCAACAGTTTTGTTAGTAATGGTGGAAGTATTTTAAACATAAACTGTGGCCACTACTCAGTGCACATCAACAGTTACAGTACCTCGGTATGGTGCGGTCTTCTGGTGTGGGGCAGAACCAGTTTGGAGGTTTGTATGAACTACGTTGAGAGGCAAGTGACTCCTCGTGCCACAGGAGTCCTGTTGAACAAGGATGAATACGAAAAGACAAAAATAAATGCAGGCAAAGGGCATAATCCAGCCAGATGGATATGTAGGTACAAAGCAGCAGGATGGTTTTACCCTTGTGTCCTCCTTGTTTTGCAAGCTTGACATAGTCAGAGTCACTGTCTAGGACTCCTCCCCTTCTCCCACGGGCCTTCTCCTCACCAACCGCGTTGACAACTGGGGACAGTCCTGGGATCTGGGAGATCTGGCCATTTATGCCATGGTACCCTGCTTTCAGACCTGTAAAGTTAAAACACAGACACACACACAACGTGAAGAGAAAGGGAAAACATCGCATTTCTTCTGACTGCTTCATACACCTCTAACATAACATTTGACCAAAGTAGCAGCATCTTCCCAGCAGAAGAGTCTCCCTGCGGACGACACAGGATACACAGGCTGTAACCAGAGAGAACAAACTAAACTACTATGAGCGGTTGTACTTGCCAGACTTTGATGGTTGGAGATCGTTACTCATGAGAAATGCGGAATTTCTAGTAGAAATGGAAACAAAACCCAGCACAATGTCAACTTCTCTTTAACCTTGTACGGAGGAGCATTGTGATATGCGGTTACTTCATGAACGTTAACGGTCACGTTAGCTTAGCCAGTTGGTTGCCGTCAGTTTGTCTATCAAGCCTTAAGTTTAGCTCAACGAGTGGTTAGGCGACGACGCTAAATAGTCTCTAGAAAAAGTTAAAAACACACTGAAACTACACAAATATTCTTATTTCACTACATCAATTGGTATCTTACTTACTCTGAAAACATTTTGGACGCGGAGAAAAACTGCTGTGTGTGAAACGTTGACTCTGTTTGGAACTTGGGACCTTGTTGTCATGGAAACGGACATTAAGGTGACGGCGTGGTTAACGGCTGCTCTCTGACAGTGTGGAGGTTATTTAAAGGGTCCTAACAGATATCACAGGTCAACAGTTTGATTAATACAGAAGTTATGTATTTTTAACACAAAGTAGAAATTGAAAATGTACCTACAATAAATGAATGCGTGCAGTTGTGTGTAAAACAGATTTTTGTTGTTAATGCGATGAATATAATTGCTGGGTATTCACAAATGTAGTTTTTCAAATAAATCAATCTATCTGTCTACTCTACTCTACTCTACTCTACTCTACTCTACTCTACTCTAGCCCACTGACTTTTCTTAAGGATACTTTTGCCTTTCCCCCCTGTTCATTATTAAGATATTCTCTCAAACACCTTATTTCAAATTTCTGTACGTTGTTGGCAGTGTTGAGTAATGGTTAAATTATCATTGATGCATTAAACACGCAGAAAAGATGGATATCGAGGTCTTTGTGAAGGAAAGGATTATTACTGTGAAATAGACTTTTGCCTTTATGTGTACACTGAATCCCTTTATTGCTATTTGAAAAGATATTCAGTAGTTTTATTAAAAAATAATCTTATTTCTTTATAACAGTAGCCTATAATCTCCATAAGTATTTTTGACAGTGACTTACTGCTTAATTATGTGGCTGCTATTAACCTATATGCTGTCTGAAAATTGGTCTATTAAGCTAAATTGGGTTTTTTTTTTCACCCATACTGAATTAGCTTTCTGAATAATCTGCAGTTAAAATGAATGAAACAATGTCTCAAGCGTTTAAGAAATAACATGTACTAGCTAATAAAAGTGTGCAAGGGAAAGGAAAGTAAACATTTCTCATATATATAGCAATATATTTGACAGTAAAGGCATTTTTCAGTTTACCGATCATGTTTGTTAGTGAACATCATTTTTATTGTCTGAAACATACCGAAATAGTTGAAGCCCCACAACTTTAATATTGAGTCAGGAACATGCATAGCCCAAATTAAATAGAAATGTTTCTTTAATTACGTGTCAAGCTACTCAGAGAGAATAAGTCTGTGACAGGAAATGTACACTTTTGCCTCAGCATAAAAGCATAGTGTATCTCAGGAGAACATTTCATTTCACTCTTTATTTAACACTGCAGTATAACCACTCTGTGGGTTCAGAGTGTTCATACAAAACATGCAGTTTTCTTATAACATATGATGCATTGTTAACTACATAGCAGGGTTGGATTACCAACTAGACAAAGGAGGCAACTGCCCAAAGACCTGAAAACTGCAGGCTATAGTGTGTTAGATGTTTTGCCCCCCTAATCTCATTGAAAATGTGTTTGGGAATATACACCACTGAAGCACAATATCATCTGACATGAAAAGGGTCTTAAAGGCAATCCTGTCCCTGTGTTAAAATCTAGTTTTAATACCTCAATTTGATCAGTTTTGTGCTTGTATACTTTTTTTGTGTTTAATGAAATTACCAAGCTGCACACATAGGCCAAGGCAAGCCATTAGTGCTTCCATTCTTAGTGGCAAGAGGAAAAATGCTTAACTACACTGGCAATACTACACTGTGGCAATACTACACTGTAAATAAAAAATAGGTTCTCCATATATGTATAGTGTGTGCGTGTGTGTGTGTGTGTGTGTGTGTGTGTGTGTGTGTGTGCGTGTGTGTGTGTGTGTGTGAGAGAGAGAGAGAGAGAGAGAGAGAGAGACAGAGAGAGAGAGAGAGAGAGAGAGAGAGAGAGAGAGAGAGAGAGAGCAATGTAAAAATATGTCTATTGGAGAAAGAGACAGGGCATATCTTGACATCAAGATACCCAACATGTATCAGCATGCCACAACCTGAAGAACAGTGAATGACCCTGACTCCCGCACGCACGCACACATACGCACACGCACACACACACACACACACACACACAAACACACACAAACATATGCATAGGTATACTGCAGCCTGCAGTCACTGGCCACTTCATTAGGTACACCTGTGCAATCTAATTCAATCCAACAACAGCTCTGCCATAAATTCTACTTAAAAAAAAAACTTTATACATTTTCAGTTTTTGTTAACATTGTCAAAAAGTGATACTTCTACATTATATGTTTATTACTGAAGTCATAGCCTACTGAGTGGTGATGGCGTACTGAGGTGCATTATTGAAGGGTGTTCCTAATATTTTGCCCCCTTCATGTATAGTAAAGGAGTGGACACCATGTAACACCATTCAATATAATGCACCCTAGCACATCACCATCACCCACTGACCTCAATAATAAACATACAGTAGAATTATCACTTTCTTGACAATGTCAACAAAAGCCGAGACCATATAAGCTTCATAAATGTAGAGTTTATAGCAGAGTTGTTGTATTGGATTGCAGTAGTTTGCACTTATGTACCTAATAAAGGGGCGGTGACTGTATTTTTAATAAATATATATAACTATTAATGTTGACAGTGTGATCCATATAACTATTACTGTGCTTGTGATGGAGTATCGTTTTATATTTTTTATATATTTTATATGAATTCTTCTTCCACACCTGTGAATATTATCAACCTGAAAGACAGACAACACTTATTCTGAAATGTCTAACCGGAAGCTCGTGTGTTTATCCTGTCGTGTGTGCGGATTAATTGCAGTGAGTTGATAGTAACTTCCTCCTCCAATCCTGGCTGTGTGCCTCCGTGCCGCCGCCGTAGTGCGAGTTGTGAAGTCCAGACAGTGCTAATGTGTAAAGAAGGACAGCGTTACAACATGTACCCTCGTTGTCTGTCACTCCCGAACAAGAAAACCGAGTGAAGTCCTCACTTTTTTTCCTCTCTTCTTTTTCTTTCACCGAGGAAAAACGACGGACGATCATGTTGGCGTCTTGTAGTCGGCTCCGCGGCTCAGACTTTGGAAAACAAATCGGGTATTGTCGGTGAAATCTCGGGAGATGGCAGAGTAGTTCGACTCGAGCCAGTTTGACGAGCCCTTATAAAAAGCACTTTGAAAAATTACCCGCACGGTAAGTTGAATCCTGTTTTGTGATAAAGTACTAGAAACCCTGGCCTGTAATTTTACCCTCAGTGTTGTATTCTTACATACCTTTTCGTGTACGTGGTGAGAAGTTTGCTGATGTGCTCGTCAGACCAAATCTTGTCTCTCTCTGTTATCCTTAGGAAAATCTTGACCTGTTTAAAGCACATATATTTATTTATCCTCCTTATTTAGGTTAGACTGTGTGAATGAATGCCTGTATATGATTTGCGTAGGGGAGACTATGATTTTATGACATGATCTTTTCTTTTCTTTTCCTTCTTTTGTTGTTGTTGATGATTGTTGATAAATGGTGATGAGCTACAGGCCAAGTGACTGAGTAGACTATAAAGAAAGTAAAAAAAGAAAAGTCTCCATTTCAACACTGCGACTTTTCAGTGGTTGTAATTTGAATTTTTCAGCAATCGCATCAAGCTCATAGCCTCGCAACTAGTTGTGACTTCTAAGTTTATTGTGATGCAAACAGTCTTTGGGAGGGTCTGCCTTGCTTGATCGTGTGTCTCATCATCCCATGCTGAGACACTTTTAACATCACAATCCTGCAGTTTTAGAGGAGAAGTGGGGGGGGGTCAAAATACTTTGAGTGATCTGGAGTTCAATTTGGAGCTAGTTTGCAATGAAGAAGCACTCAAATATTGTCATTGTATTACCTATATACATCATGTAAAAGTATTTGTTGACATACCCCCTCCCCTCTCCTCAGACCAAACAGGAAATGGAAAGAGATAAGATTGCAGGAAATCAAACATAAAGGAGAGTAGATCTGCTGATGAGAGGGTGCAAACTTCATTAGAAAGGTGTTAATGCTGGCTGAAAACATTCAGGGATAATTGTGCCGATTTAAAAAAAAAAAAGATGTGTGAATGGGAATGTCTCACGCCGGAGTGTTCTTCTCCGAATCCGCTCAGACAATGTGCCACCCCCTCCGAAATAAATCACATTCCCACGTACTAATCAAGTTTTTTTCCCCCTCACTAGTTGCCCAAACGTCTGGGGAAAGCTGGATTTTGAATTTGCTTTGGTAGCCTGTGTGAATGAGAAGAGCTCAGCCGGGCTCCTTTTTTAATTTAGCAAATAATGAACAGTGTGACACACTTAAAGCATTCAGCTGATACTCTGCAGATGTATACGTATGACACTCTGGCGGTCTAACATATGCAGTAATGTGGAACAAGAGACCGTTTAATCAACATGAATTAGCTGCTCAAAATGAATCTGGATACTAATGACCCCCACCAGGTGAAGCTGTAATACATGGATTGTATTGTATTGGAAAGGTAGAGATAGAGAGCTCTTCTTTCCTTTTAGCAGGCGTATTATGGGATGGAAAGAAATTGACAGTGTATGAGTCGATGAATTAACAGAGCAGTCTGTGACAGGATTAGAGGGGCTGTTTGTTAGCGGCAGTTTGTGGCTGTGTGTTCATGTGGTTGGTCGACAATCTGGAGAATGTAACCCCATAGCTGACCAATCACTGAGGTCTGGCCTCTTTGTGGGCGCCCAGCGTTCTCAGTGACTTGCATCATGGAGTCTGGCTGATAGTGGTCAGATAATGGGACGTCACACAGTCTGGCCTGAGATATGGTTCAGTTCCAGGGGATCTTTGAGGATCCTGTTCTGCTCAGCCGAGGCAACGGCCCGATTGTTGTCACCGGCCCTGCTATTGTGATTAGCCCTCTCATTTCTTGGTCTACAACAATGTTATTGTATGCTTTTGGGGCAGTGTCATTGTTTCAAACAGCCTATCTGTGATAATGCAGTCTACAGGCAGTTAGGAGGTTATCTGTCTCAATGCATCTCAGACAATAGGAGTCGTTTGGGGGGACGTTGAAAAGCACAGATGCAGTGGATGAGAACATTATCTTCATGAGTTTGCTTCCAAATGTGTGTGTTTTTAAGAGGATTATAATCAGGATGTTTGAATATGTGTTAGCTGTTAGCTGATTATAAGTCATTTATGAAGGAAAATGCTCATTCCAGTGTCTTCAGTGTTGATGATTTATGGCTTTTCTCTGTTTCACAAAATGAATAATATCTTTGCAATTCACTTCAGTAGAATAATGAGAGTAATTGATAATAGAAATAATCATTATCCCTATTTTAGGATATATATATATATATAAGTGATATAATACTAAACAATTAGAAACAGACCTTTTCATAGTAAGCTGAAAGTTTGGACTGTTACACAGGTCCTCATTCAAGTTTTTTCCTTTCTACATTATGACTCTCAAATCATTTTTCTGCAGACATCTTGGCCTCTACATCAGAACACTGTCGTAGCCGTCCCTGTCTGAAAGCTATAAAGTGTATAATTTTCCCACAGAGGTCTGAGCACTTCAGAAAGCATGAGGCGAAGGGGGGGGGGGGGGGGTATTGGGGTTGCTGATAGACTTCGATAGCAATCATTTCTTCATGCACAGTAATTTGGCTGTCAGAAGCAGCTGGCAGTTTGGGTTGGAACAATATGCAAGTGGAGGGAGAGGGAAGCGCTAGCTCAAAAAAAAAAAAAAAAAAAACCAGAGCGAGTGCTGGGGGTTGGGTGGTGTGTATGTGTATGTGTGTGGAATCAGGTTACACAGTCTGTCATTAACGAGAGAACTGCAGTTATGAGACCAAGATAGACTGCTTCAAGTCTGAGCAAGAGTCTGAGGCTTGTCGCTCTTCCATGTAGGTGGCTCTCAAGTTAGGGAAGAAAGGGAGGGAGGAGATATGTGTGCAGTGTGTTTGAGACACAGTATATGAGGGTGTGTGTATGTATGCGGGTGGGAGGTGTCCACTAAAGGATAGAAAGGGGGAAGGACTTGGCTTAAAGTCTAGCATCAGAGTAACAACCTTTATGTGCATCTGTCAGCTATCTTGCCGCAGATTTTGGCCGTGTGTGTGTGTGTGTGTGTGTGTGTGTGTGTGTGTGTGTGTGTGTGTGTGTGTGTGTGTGTGTGTGTACACGTACATCTGTGTGTGTATATGCTGACTTACTAGAAAGTTTGACTAGCAACAGACCTGGCATCAGATGAGGCAGCAGGCTGCAGAGGAACACCGCATGTGGGTTGAATTTGCTTCTGCTCTATGCTCATGTCCAATTTTATAGAAAGGGGCCCTCTGTCTGCAGTGATATTTTTAGTCAAAAAATCCTTGAGCCTTTTAATAATTATCTGCCTCATGTAGCCCAAACATATCACGATGAGGAGAGCTGTCTGGGACTTGCGGGCACTGCAGTCTCAGCAGGACACGGGAAGTTGGAGGGGAAAAGAGAATGAGATAAAAGACTGTCTGTGTATCTGCCAGATTTTAGTCTTGTGTTGTTTGCAGTTTGTGAGCTTGCTCTCCTTCTGGTGGCTCTAGTCTGCACAGACTTATTGATCTCTCTTATTCTGTGTTCAAATGTGGATGAAGACCAGTGGAGACAGAGAGAAGGGAGATGAGACACTACTGTCTGCACAGATGCACACACACACACACACACACACGCACAGAAGCACACAGATCTGCAGTGCTTGTGGCTCCTCTCGTCTCTTCTCTCCACACTAACCCCAGACAGCACTGGAGACAGTCTGCAATACACATTGTATGAGCTCTTCAATCGCTTCAGTGCTCTTGTCTTATTGCTCAGCTGTTAGGGGGGAAAGTTATGGCTGCTGCTTCTCTCTCGCTCTGATTTCATTCCCAGTCTCAGGAATGGGCTCTTATTTGGCATGGGCACTCTGTCTACAAATTGCAAATAATTTATGTTTCATCTCATGGGTCGCAAGGTTGTAAACTGAAGTAGTTCTGTTATGATGGTCGTACTTTGGAGTTACAGTGATGGGGCTTAGACTTAATCCAGTCCATTTCCCACTTTGAGCCAAATGAGGTATTTATAATGTTTCAGTCATTCAGTGGTTTTGACATGCAAGTCCACTGGACAATATATATATACATATATATAGCTGGATCTATGCATCCTTTATATGTTAGTAAATCAAAGTGGAAATAGTCATATCAGGTTCTAGGTACTAGGTGGCATTTTCCCTATTTTCTGTTATTTCTACACACCAAACAATCATTGATTAGTTGAAGCTTTTGGTGGATTTTGAACTGTTACCCAGCCCTCATGCATGGGCTCTTTACGTCATAATTTCCCATTACTGACTCAATCATCAAAAACTGTTCACTGCTGGTCCTTAAAGTCCAGGAAACTCTGGGCCATAAACAGTCCATCGGCAGCAGGATGTAACGGCTCAGGTCCTCTACTGAGGATAGTGCTGTATACACATTTATTATTTTGTTGCAAGCTGTTTGCTGAGTGATTATCATCATGGTGGTGAATGGTGTGGTTGATGTTTATGGGTCACAGACAGAGGCTAACATGTTAGCACTCCTGTAGCTCAGTGGGAACAGCATCAATCAAGACGAAATGTTACCTGAGCACACACAGTTCTTTGGACAGTTACTTGATTTACTTGTTTCACAAGGAGAAAAATATGTTAAAAGGTTGCGCTCCAATACAAATCAAGGTGTCCTTTAGAGAGAAGTATTGCCCCAGGGCGGTGAACTTTGTGAGATGGTCTTTTGGAGGGTAACTGTTTGTGCATTCCTCTGTCGGCAAACATTGCTGAGGGCCATAAAGACAGTGTTTGAGTTGGCTGTTTCAAATGTTTTGATGGCTGTGTGAAAATGAATGTCTAATTGCTATGGTGACCATTGCGTAGAACACTTGTTAACAGTGTCTTCCTCACAATGCTGTAAAACCTTGTAAGTTGTGTCTCACGGACTTTGTCTCACCAACACAAAGCCGTAATAAAGCCTTGCGGGAACCACCAAACTGTTATACTTTGTAGAGATACTTGCTCAAGTTTAGCTTCTTTTGCATGGGTGATGCTGTCTTATGCTTATGTTGAACTTTGTGTATTGTTGAGAAGTTATTCTTTGTCTCTCTTGGGTTTTCAGTCTTGTCTGCAAACCAATCAAATTTATCACAAAATGTTATTAGAAACGAAAGTGTAATAAACATTCTTGTCGTTTTCATTTTTTTTAGTGTGTGGCAGTGTGTGTCAGGGTGGTGCAGAGGTGGAAGATAGGGTGGGATTACATCAGGAAGAAAAGGCAACTATTGTCTCTGATTACATTTGATCTAGGCCAAATACACTGTTTGTGTGAGTGTGTGCACATTCTGGGTTGCACTGTATCCAAGGAACAAAAAGGTGCTCTGCTGTTGCCTGCTGCAATGAATGTGTGAGTGAGAATTGGGCATTAGCAAAAGGGGCATTTGCATTTGATTACATTCCTTACATTGTGAAAGGCTGCATTCACACCAAATCCGGCAATGCAGGAAAAACAGCAGTCGTCCCGTTCCTTTGAATGGGTGCAGTGCTTTAAGGCTGCCGGAGTGGGGACTGCATGGGGTTCAGGAAAAAAAAAATGCTGTGACCGTCTGGCAAGAAAGTTGGAATAGGGGTGCAATGGATCATAAAACTCAAGGTTTGGATTGTGACACAGACTGTAATACACTTAGGGCCTGATTTACTAAGATCCCAAATAAAGGGTACTTAATTGGGTGCACGGTGCAATAGATTGCGGGTTTCGTTTCTGTGCGTTTTGCGGGTGATCTACGAAGAATAACTGCATAAATGAAAACAGCATGTATGTAAATGAGGGTTTTGTGAGTCTTAATGGAGAGTTTGGACGAGCAGAAAGCTGCAAGCGCAAAGTGAAATTTGATCAGGATCTAGTGGAAGAGGTTAACAAATATATTGAGTTATAACAAAAACAAACATTACCAGAAAAAACGACATATGGGAGATTATTTGTGCCAAAGTCAATGTTGTTCGTAAAACCAAAAATATTCCACTCCAAAAATATTAACACAGGTGGATAAACTCCATCCTGTGCGTATTCTGTCATTGTGCGTCCGTCTCCTCCTCTGCACAGTAACAGCAATCACTTAATACCTGCCCTTCAAAGGTATTATTTATAGACAGAGTTTCTGTCAGTAAAATTATCTTCATGTTTGGTAAATCACAATACGTGTGCTAAATAACATATTTGAATTTTCTCCCCCCTGTATTTTGCACACTGGGGTTAAAACGCCCCACATTGTATATTCATTATGACAAACGTACTACACCGCATTCTAAATTATTATGCAAATTGGATTTAAGTCTCATAAACATTATATTTTTTGGATGGTGCAGTAATGCGGGCTCTGCACAGATCTGTCGTGGTGAAGAGGGAGCTGAGCCGAAAGGCAAAGCTCTCGGTTTACCAGTCGATCTTCGTTCCTACCCTCACCTATGGTCATGAGCTTTGGGTAGTGACCGAAAGAACAAGATCGCGGGTACAAGCGGCCGAAATGAGCTCCTGCCGTAGGGTGGGTGGGCTCTCCCTTAGAGATAGGGTGAGAAGCTCAGCTATCCGGAGGGAGATTGGAGTAGACCCGCTGCTCCTCCGCATCGAGAGGAGCCAGATGAGGTGGCTCGGCTGGCCTGGGAACGCCTCGGGATCCCCCGGGAAGAGCTGGACGAAGTGGCTGGGGAGAGGGAAGTCTGGGCTTCCCTGCTTAGGCTGCTGCCCCTGCGACCTGACCCCGGATAATCTGAGAAAAATATTGGGACGCGGTGGAACTGGACAGCTCGTACTATCTTGCACAGTTGAAAGACGCAAGCCTCAGTGCGCTGCATTAGTAGATCAGCTTGCACATTTTTTGCGGGTGATGTCAAGTTTGCACACGTTTTTACACGTGAACCTTTCGTAAATCAGGCCCTTAGACACTGAAGACACCCACGGGAAGTAGAACTTTGTTTACCATGAAGCATTGTAGCATTCAGCTGCACCTGTGAAGATGGGAGAGAGGCTGATCACTGCTGGGATTATCTTTCCAGAACTGTACAGCCCTGCCATGAGGGAGTACAATGACGGTACTAGGACGAGAGGAGGACATTTCCCTTCATTTGATATGTAAAATGTAAAGTTAGACTGTGTTGTTGTCGGTTTCCTGAATCATTTTTAAAACAGACGAGGGAGAAAAGGAACAGAGAGAGCTGATCTTGTAGAACTTGACCTAATGGGACACTTGTAGATTCCACAAGCTCTTCCAGAGGGATGGAGTCTTTATTTCATCTCCCATTGGATGCGGCTCTTGGCTGGGGATGTGACTTTCCAAAGTTTAACAACCCTTTCTTTCCAGTCAGCAGAGCAATGCGTCTTTCACATACAATCCCAGAGTGTGATGCGGGATAAGGAAGAATTCAACTTGTGTTATACCATTGTACAAGACGAGTGCCAAAACCTGAATTTGATTTTTATGTCAAAAATATTTTTTGAGGGTTTTTTCCTACTCAGTTTATCCACAAAGCCAGAATCATTTCTCAGTCTGGAGATTCTCACCACCAGTGGCGCTAAAGAGTGATATCTTGATGTGCAGGGCCTCATTTTGTTTGCATCTCTTGCTTCTTTTAGCATGAATTAAAGCCAAGTTAGACCAGTGTTACATTCTTTTAATGAATCACTTCTTAACCCAGTAGTATTACCTTGGTATCTTAGTTCATCACTGAAGCCAGCTGCTCACTTGATCTTTTGTCAGACAATATTCCTCATTATTTATCCTGATATCTGCTCATCCTGTTGCTATAATGACCAGCAGCGTCTGGAAACTTGTTGTCATCTAGTGGGTAATCGGCCCCAGTACACCGAGACATGATGATGATGATGGTGATGATGATGCTACCATCCAGCATTGAGACCACGTCTTGTTTTTTTTTTTTAGATAATGAGACATATCCATGTTCTTTTTTTTTCTATTTACAGCCCAGCGATTCATCAGCCAGTCTTTGTACAATCCGACATGCCTCAAAATCAATGTTGTACGGTCTGACACAGATTTGTGACTAAATTTTATTAGACCAATCTTGCACAGTGTGAAATGCAATGAACCTGCAAGAGATACTGAACAGTGTGTAGGAGCCTTAATCCAAATGCAAGCTACACAACAGGCCTCCCACCAGAGATGACTGGTGTCCTAGATGACAGAACTCATCACATCTGCCCTAAATTTGTTTGCCCCAAGATTTTATTTGAGTTTTTTACGGATTACACAATGACAAAAGATTTTCATAATATCCTTGCTGTGAAACATTATTACCACGATTAGGAATTTCTAACTTCATCCGTGGTCGTCATCCACATTTTGAAAACAACTCTGGCTGAACTTTATGTAGAACGTTATATTATAGGCACGTTATGAAGTAGCCCTTTTATTTTAGGTTTCTATTTGATTTGTGTGTTTCTCTTCCTGATACTCAAAAATCATTTAAATCCAACACTAAGGTATCATTAGTGTCCGCCCTTCTTTTTAAGGAAGCTTATATTGTACTTGATGTGTGAGTGTATGTGTGTGTGTGTGTGTTCCTTCATTACTCTGCTAAAAGTTTTTAGTTTCCTTTTCTCTGGGTTAGTTTGAGTCATCTCCAGTGTAGTATTTGACTGTGGGCAGAGAGTGTTTTTCAGGCTGTGGTGAATGTGTTGGTTTGCTGAGCTGTAGCGCGAATATGAATGTGGGCTACTGCAAAGAGGACGACTTTCGCCCTCAGGTCTGTATTACACCCACATCCACCTAGGAGCGAACCATCTGTGTGTCCCTGATGGCATGCTGGCACTTTGGCTGTCTAGGTCTGGGTCGGGGACAGGGACGGGGACACAAACAGCAGGCTCCGCATCGCTCCAGTCTCTGCCTGTTTCTTCCCTTGCCTCCCCGCAGTTTGCTGCAGTTTGCTGCAGTTTCCTCGGTGCCGGGGCTATTTGTGCCATGGTAACTGTGCCAGGCTGCCAGCTCAGACACAGATTCCACCTCTCGTCTCCCTCTTTGCCAGCATGATGACTCAGCAGCTCCTGCAAGGCTTCCAGCCTCCTCCCTCGTCAACCTTAGTGAAACACCATGCTCATCACGCAAAGAAGTGTTTTGTCATTCTCTCCTTCTTCCTGACCTGAATACAAAACAGACCAAAATAATAAAGCATCCATCCAACTAGACCATTACAATTCTCTTTACTGTTTTAAAGGTATTTTTCAACAAACACTTTTGAAATGCCACCTGAAAACAACAGATGGCAATGAAATCATAGGTTTAATTGAACATTTGGAAAAATGTAAATCACTGCATTTGAGTGGCATGTTTAATCATCTTTATCTAATCACTTTAAGATCTACTCAACTTCTTAGAGAAGTGCTTATCACGATAGCCCAGTGGAGTGGGATCACTGGAAAGAGTCTGGAAGGAAACGTGGCGTCACAAAGTGTGAGCGCTGATGTAGGATCACTTTCAAGTCCTTCCAGCAGCACTCAGCAGGAGTCAACCCTAACATACTTTTCACTTGCCAAGTCTGTTTCAGCTGGGTTTTTGTCTAATGCGGTACACACTTCTCGTGTTGAGCTCTGTATGGTTTTTATATTTCTATGTGCAAGGTCAATGCTTACAAATCTCGGAAGAACTGACATGATACATGAAGAAGTACAAATCAGATACTTGCGTCAAAGCAGAGAACAAGAATTGGTGCCTATATGTACTTTTAAAAGTCAAATGAATCACTGTGCAGAACATCTCCTTTCATATTGTTATATGTTAATGCTACTGATGCCTCAGTGTGAAAGCAGCCTTTAAACTTTACAGCTTGGTTAAAGTGGAGCTCCTTCCAACGTCTCGCTGTACTGTTTGTCAGTTTTTTCCAGAATGGATCATTTTTTATAAGATGATAAATATTGTATGTGAAATCTTAAAGGATTAGGATGGTAATCTTCTGTATAATTTTATGTGTGTAATATTCTTGGTTTCCTCTGTATGTATTTCTTTAACAAGGGGCCACAAATATTTTTAAAAATGTAATATAAAGACCAAATAATTTATTTTATGGAGATTTATGAGTAATTTCCAGCTATGCAATGTAGTTTTTACCAACTTGACACAAACATTTTTTGTAGACAATTTGAAGCTGTGCATTAGGTATATCAGTGGGGATTTACACCACCAGGATTATGTATGTGCGATCAACCCGAAATGATGTCATCGCAATGAAGGAATACGTCACACAGTTTTAAAATAGTTTTAGGACAACGGTAGAGCTCCATTGCACTGCGGAATATGTTATAAGTGGCTTTGGCTAAACAGACCATATGTTAGCAGGATCCATTCAGTCAATTGTTGGCTTTGGTGGTTGAATATCACCAGACTTATCCTTGAATCTGCAAAATATCTTGTAACTATAGTTGTCAAATAAATATATATATCTCTTTTAAATGTTGTAGAGTAGAACCTTAAAGCAGCGAAAATGGAAATGCCCAAGTACACATGCCTCAAAACTATACCTGTAATAACTTGAAGGCAGTGGAAACAACATTTGGCTGCTAAATTGTTGATAGTATTCCCCTGCTAGTCATTAATTGTATTTGTTTGCTGTCTGGTGCTGAGCAGGACATGTACAATAGGTTTTTATAGTGTTTTAACCAGAGGCGGTGACATGAACGTGAACCAGAACAGCTAAAAGATGGACTCAGTGATGATAATTCTTTATTTTCTTTTTGTTATTTGAGAATGATGCATTGTCATTGGAGACATTGCTACTCAAAAAAAAAATACAGATTATAGCCCTAACCTTAAGTATCCCTACATACAGTAAATGTACTTATTTGTACTGCAAACAATGGCTCAAGACACTAAATATAACCTTCCTGACATTCCAGAGGTTGAGGAAAGGAGTTAAATTGAAGCTTAATCAATGAGAAAATTTGACACTATATGTAAAACGTGTATAATAACTCATCCTTTCAAGCTTGTGTGAAATTTCCCTCGACATCATACTGTGGTCAGACTTATTAGATTATCAGCTCCAACACCATTGAATGGACATGGAAAAGGTATTAAGTTATCATTACCATGTGGTTTTCATACTGGTTTACTATTTCAACACCGCATCAGGATATAGGAAGAGGGAATAAAAGGAAAGTGAGGGGATGAGACAGATAGAGGGGGGGGGGGAATGAGAGCGCACCCTTGGCAGGATGTCAGCTCTGTGAACACACACACTGCAGAAGACTGCCAGAGAATTCAATACGCAGGGATAGAGGGCTGCAACACACACATACACACAGCGCCATAAAGTTGTCTGCTCAGATCGCAATCAGTTCTGCAGATGCGAGCCCTGACTATCTCTCCCCCAAGAATCCCTTCAGTGGTTTCCAGTATCCGGACAAGTCCTGGCTGCATATTCATCAAGCAAAGCTGTTAGCTAGTCTGGTGATACGTTACCAGCTAGCCATGCCTAGTTTGTGGATAGATGTTGGGTGCTTATGCAACGTAAGCAGTGTAAATAGAAATACATGCATACAAATGTTTTGGAGACCGCAGCTTTTAATAGCTTACTTAAGATAAAGTGCATGTGTGGGTGAGAGGAATTGCAAGGGAGATCATTTCAGTGTCCCGTTGAGGGTCTTTCAGCTGCAAATGTAAACACAAATGCAACAAATCATTTACCTACACTAATTGAGGCCATTAAGTGGAGCTTCGTGACACGCTCTGCTAGTTAAATGAGGGGAGTTATTGATCTGTCAGCCGTGTGTGAGTCAGGATGTTGTGCTCTTTCTACATGAGTAATGTGAGTCAATATCAAGATAACTAGTCAGACCAAATAACTTCTTTTTTTTTTCAGTGACTCTTGCACTCAGTAACTGTGTGCTCCAGACTATTGTCTCTGACTCCTCTTGCTCGTCTCTTTGTCCTGTTTCCTCCGGCCCCCTGGCTTAACCGTGGCCCAGCCGACCATCTCCCACCAGCATGGTGCTGTTCTTCCCACTGTCCCCCTGGGCACTGACACCAGACACCTCTTTGTCCCACTTCCCTCCCTGTAGCCTATCTCACTTTTGCAGCCCACTCTGGCCCACACGGTCTCTCCGACACTGGCCCCGTTCTCTGCCCTCCTCTGACCCGCTGTCCCCCAGTTGCCCTCTGGTTATACCTCCCTTACCGCCTCCTGCCCGCTCCCTGCCCCCATCGCTGCTCCCCTCTCCGCCGGTTCGAAGGGAGCAGACAGAGCTCCTGATTATCTCTGTGTGGCAGCCTCTGTTTTGTGCTCTGATTAAAGGAGCAGCATGTGGTCTGTGTGTGAGTGGCCCGTACAGACGCCGCTGTTAGGCTAATGCTAACATTACGTGCTTAATCATTTATGTCTGGGAGACGGGCACAAAGGCCTGGGGGGGTGGATGTAAGAGGGGGAGGGGGGGGGGCACTGGGGTATTTATCAGTGGCACAGATGCACTCAGGCGCACACACACATGCTGCCAAGATAACGGTCGTAGTGCTTAGTATGGCATAAACGGGGCACGCTCCAGGCTATGGTGTCTCCGTAAAACTCACATATCATCTTTATAAAATGGGTTGTTTGGGGTGGGGTATTTTTTTCCCCCTAGAGTTTACAGTGTGACTTAAACTGGTGGTCTGTAATAAAATCTGCCACTGTGAATGGACAAAAACAACAGCACAGCGTGTGTGGACGTTCCTACAGACGCATTAAATATTGAAGGATTTGACCGTCTCCAGGTCTTTTAAACGATAGTATTTGGGCACCCACACTCATTCTCCCCGCTGTGCTCCTCTCCTCTTTCTCCTCCTCCTCCTCTCCCCCCACCCTCCTCCTCCCTCTCTTCCTCCTCCCCTCACGTCTGTCTGCTCCTCTCCCCTCTGTGCCAAGCAGCCTGTCCCTCCAACACACACACACACACACACACACACACACACACACACACGAAAACATCAACACACACACTCATGCACGCACAGAAGCAGCCAATAGGAGAGCACCAGTCTCCCCATTGCTTGCCACTCAGTGCCTTGTTGCCAGGACAACAGGAAGGCATGAGACCCACTTTACTTGAGCATTTTAAACTTGGTTTTGACTCTCTTTTTTTTCTGAAAAAAGAAAGGTCTCCCTCTGAAAAATTGCTCTCTCTAATACTCTTAGGTCGACAGCAAATCCTGTCATTATCTATCTGTGTCTCTTGGTCTTCTGTCTCACTGAATGGTGGCCCGAAAGATGCTTTACAAATGTATTACATGTATTTTAATACATCAGTGTAGAAATAAGCATGCTTTTTTTGGGAGGCAATAGCAGACCTTTTTGTCTGGAAAAACACTCCTATTCATGAAGTGTTTTTTGTTGTTTCTGTTGTTTTTTTTTCATCTAGGTCTACCATGATGGCTGGGGACATGTTTCTTTTAGTTTTCATCGTCCTGGTCCTTCCCTGTTCTGGCTTGGAAGGTAAGCATCTTCCTCTACCAGCATGTTTCCACACAGAGAGCTGTAGGTAAAGCGAGGGGGGTGTTACTGCCAGTATTAACAGGGGATCTACTTGAATTTAGCTCTCTCACTAACTATAGATGAGACATCAGGTTAGTTAGATTACAGCAGGTCACACACTGTCACGAACACATGCATGAAAGGTATGTGGTGGACTTCTGTGTTCCCACTTTGTCTTTTAGTTCTTTTATTCTAATTAACATATGCACAGCCTCTCAGCTCCTGTGTCTCTATCCCCTCCAAGCAACTTACATGCATAGACCAATCATTCACATTTTTCCCCCTTCACTCATCCTGCTCAGTCAGTCTCAGTAATATGCTGTCTCTCAGTTATTTTTGACAATCACAGTGGTGGGCACATTCAGAATGCAGTGAAAAGTGGAGCAAGCAAGACAACATACACTCATGCATACTTAAGAGAAGGATAAGCACTGACCATTTACTGTCACAAAAGATGAGGTATATTAATTGCATATGATTGGTGTTTCATCGCTGCACTCTTATTTGCAAAGATCAATTCTAACCTGTTTTCATCATTTTCTTTTATAGGTGAGGGCAGTGTGAAAATGTCTGAATGTTTGTGTGACGGGTCGTCTTGTATCAACGGTGAGCAGTGTTTCGGCCAGCAGTGCTTCACCTCCCTCTCCACGCTTAATGGGACTTCGGTGCTCCAGAAGGGCTGCATTGTGGGTAATGAAGCTGGGTCCTTGCGGTGCGAAAGCCCCCCAACTGCCGAGCTGGTGGTGGAGTGCTGCTATGGGGATTTGTGTAACATGAACGTCTCATTGCAGCCACAAGCGAAAGGTGAGGCGTTAGCATTGTTTGAATAATATCTCACCTGAAAGTTAATCAGGAAAACCTAGATTTTTATTTTCATTGGCCTTTAAACAATCAATTATCTGAAATAACCATTCAGTCTTTTTAGAATACAGGGGAATGAGAAATGGATCATTTTGGCATTCAATAATCCTTAATAATCTTGCTGTACATTTTGTGCGTTCTCAGTGTTTTCCACAATTTTTACAATTTGTGGGCACTGAGACGTTGCAGACGGTCCTGTAGCTGTGGGAAACTAGAACAGTTGGCTGCACAGTATAGCTTTATTAATAAGCTAAGCAATTAAATAAAATTTTGCAGATCTGCTCAGTACCTTTCCTGTTGACTCATTAACTGGATAGATAGTATTTCCTCCATTGATATATCCTAATACAGCAGATGTATGCAAAATGACAAGGAATAGTCACATTTCTATTCAGTACAATGAATTATGTTCCACTGTTCTGCATTTCATCACCAAAAACCTGTGATCATTATGTTTGTTGATAATCATTATTTAAAACAACTAAAATATGTAAAACAATGCCATGCAATGATCATATCATTGCTATGCAATTCTGCTCAAAGACAGTTTATGATAATATTGAATTAGCATATAGGCAGAATTTTAAAAAGGAAAACCATACTACAAAAAACAGGTTGGAAAAAAATCTGTATGTGGAAAAGACTGATGTCAGTGTTAGATTGCAATGACTTGGCCAACACAAGAGTCAACTTGCATGTTCTCTCATCTGAGTAAACGCCATTTAATTTAATGGCATACTAATGGTATCTCTCTAATGGGTTTCCCCATATCTTTGTTTTCCTCTTATCAGATGTTGAGCCGTCTGCTGGCAGACCAGTCCTCAGAGACCAGGAGTGTTTTTGCGAGGGCGGCGTGTGTGAGCATAATCATCGATGCACAGGCCAGCACTGTTTCTCCTCTCTGAAGATGATTGATGGGGCGGCTGTCCAACAGAAGGGCTGCCTGAGGGACGATGAGGAGGGCAGAGCCACCTGTGCCACACCACCCTCATCGGCCCATGTTGTCAAGTGCTGTCAGGGCCATCTGTGTAACATGAACGTCACTGTGCAAGCTCCAGGGAAAGGTGACTTTGTACACATTGTACACATTTCTCTTGGCTTCAATTCACTATAGACCTTATGCCATCTAAGAAACTGACAATAATCTGCTTGGATTTACTTTATAAAAGCAACAGCTTAATTTCTCTTTGTTTGAGGTTTACCTTCTAACCAACTAAATATACCTGAATGTTTTGCAGAGGAGGAAGTGAAGCCCCACGTGAAAGAGGAGCATGAGTGTGTGTGTGAGGGCAGCTCATGTGCAACAGGGAATCGCTGCATGGGCCACCAGTGTTTCTCATCTCTGACTGTCAATGCCGGCTCCCTCGTGTACCAGAAAGGATGCTTTAAGATCTATGAGCAGAGCACATTGACCTGCAAGACCCCACCCTCCAGAGACCAGATTGTGGAATGCTGCCATGGACGCCTGTGTAACATGAACAGCACTGTGGAGCTACCTGTCAAAGGTAAGGTACTATACTACCCAGGATGCAATTTAAGCACTACTTTCTGTACCTCTCGTTAATGGCGCTTTTCCTCTATACAGTTCTAGCACTACTCGACTGGGTTTTTTTTGCTTTTCCATTAGGGATAATATCTGGTACCTGGTACTTTTTTAGTACCTGCTCTGCTGAGGTTCCAAGCGAGCCGAGCCGATACTAAATGTGACGTCAACAGACTGCCGGCCACTGATTGGTCAGAAGAGTCATGAGCCGTCCCACACAAGAATCAACTCCGGCATTTTTAAATACAGACAACAGCGTTACAGTCATTCGGCAATTTTCTTGCTTTGTGTGTGACAGAAAGCCACATACAGCAGCAAGTACACCAGTGCCTCCATGTCCTCCATTGTTTATGTGTTTATGTCACATATATAATTAAGTCACGGCAGTTTCGCAGAGCCGTGCTATGACGACCCCGCCCACGTTGAGTAGGTACTTTTTTATAATGGAAAAGGTCGTTCCTGGTACCGTGTCGAGCCGAGTAGTACTAGAACTGTATAGTGGAAAAGCATCATAAGGTAATGCTCAAGAGCTCCATCTGTTGATGTTCGTATTGAACTTTATAACCAAAACACTACAACCCTTCCACAGAAAGTGCTGCCTAGATTTAATCTTTTCAGAGTTGGCCACATGGGTTAGTTGTTGCCGTGTTAGAGTCAAATATATTCATTCCTCTTCGGCTTTCTCTTCTGAGAGGGCTCCGCCATCAGCAGTGAAACTGTGTGCCACGGCTGTTGTGGATGGTTTCTGTTGACCTGAATTACACCTCTGTGCAGTCACACTCCTGGCGCCTTATGAAACAGAAATGGGGGAGACAGTGGGCAACCAGAGGGAGGTTTTGAATATTCTTTAGTCATGGTTCACTTCCTCTGTGTCCTCTCAGAGGCTGTCTGAGCTGGCTGACAGGAGCTCAGGGGGTGAAGCCACTTGGGAATTAAGGAGAGGCAGCCATCTATATGCAGAGAGCTGTTGTTGCCCTTTTTTGCGTTCACCTGCACTTTTCTCTCCACAGCAGCCTTTTATTTTATGTTGCATAAATAAATGGTTGCACCTGAAATATCTTCGCTGTCTCTTTCTGGCGATTAGATCAGACTTAATGCAATAGTTTGACATTTTTGGAAATAGGTGTCTTAGCTCTAGTCGACAATTAGATGAAAAGATCTATGCCACGTTTTTTATCAGTCCACTGAATATGAAGCTTCAGCTAGCAGCCAGTTAGCTTTGCTTATCTTAGAACAAAGACTGGAAACAGCTGGCTTCTCTTTTGTTTAATCCATACAAGAACAGGAGTGTAAAAATGACAATTTGTGGTTTTAGCAGGGTTTATGGGTTTAACTATTTCTAGGCCAGGAACAGTGACTTCTTAGAGTTTCTGCTGATTGCCTGGCAAACTTACAGTGATGACGAGACTCAAACATGGCACGCTAATACTTGAGATAATATTTCTGTGGGCACCAGTTTGGTGTAGTTAACCACAACCTTACAGTTCATTTCAACAATTCACATGATTTCCAGATAATTTATTAATTCTAGAATGTTATGAAAAATATTCTGGCACTCTTTTTGATGTAAACATTTCTCATCCTGTCAGGTTGCTAGAAAAACAGTTGGGAGAATTTTTTTTTTTTTTTCCTATGAATTTGTGTAGTTAAATGCATCCTTTCCGTGTTTGGTTCAAGTCTAGTGAGCTCCTAGAATGTGTTGCTAGTAATGTGTTTATGGGAGAAAGAGTTCATTATGCAAGTTGAGAAAAGGGGATCATTGTCTGCTGCGGGCAGAGCTGAGCAGTCTTTCCCTTGGAATGTTTGGAAAGTGTGAATGGTGGTCAGTTCCTCAGGCTGGCCTCTGCTGACTTGATGAGATCCACTCAGTGTGTGTGTGTGTGTGTATGTGGGAGAGAGTGCTCATACGCATTTGTGTTCTGCGTGCACCCCCACCCTCAGCTGGTTCCTCCAGACGGTCTTCAGAGTGCTGCAAACCTGTGATTTGTGTATTGTCGAGCTTCAGCATGTGTGGTCCAGTCAGAGGAAAAGCAACGAAAAGTTTCCCCTCCAATGTACTTCATTATTATCCGCTTTCCTTGAAGCATAATTAAGTTCTAGTTGATTCTCCAGTTTGTTTACTTCAAGCAACTCTACTCACTCTCCTGACAGGCAAAAGCCACAAAAAAGCCTTTTATGTTTTCTAAAAATGTCCAAAATGATGACATGATTGAAGTTAATTTGTCACTCTCCTTGCAGCTGAAGAGCTATCCAGCTACAGTGTGACCACGCTGGTTATCGTCATTGTGGCTCCCATCATCGCCCTCATCATCCTCTCTACTATCGCTATTCTGGTGTTTCGACGCATTCACAACAACCAAATGGAGAGACTAACATCTCGAGATGCTGAATATGGAACAATTGATGGCCTCATAGCATCCAACGTGGGGGAGAGCACTCTGGCGGTGAGTAGTGGATACTATGAATGTTACCTTCAACACTGTCTTTGAAAAGGAGAGGATATCCTGTATGAAAGTGAAGTTTTAATTCATAGGTACACAATATTAAGTCCAATCAAACTTCTGTTCTTTATTTTAACTCATTAATTTTCCTTCTATACCAGCTGCCATATCATGTAGTAAATTATTCACAACTCCTTCTGAGGCACAATATACTGTACCTGCTGTGTGGAAGATGTTTGAAGTATGTGCATCCTTAAATTTGCTGACGATACGGATATTGTCAGTCTTCTCCATAAAAATGAGTCTCAACATGGGCCAGTGGTAGATGAGTTTGTACAGTGGTGTGACAAGTCCTTCCTCCTCCTCAATCCCTCTAAGACTAAGGACATGGTTGTTGACCTTAGAAGAACCCAAACCTGCTCAACCCTACCCACATACATTAAAGGGAGTCAAATAGAATTCACTGACCAATATAAGTATTTGGGAATAGTTTTTGACATTAAGTTAAAATATGATGTTAACTCTCAGACAACAATGTTTGTACTTCTTGAGAACGCTGCATTCTTTTAATGTGGACCAGAAACTGAAGTCTCTTTTTTATAAGTCTTTTACTGAATCTGTGCTTACTTTTTCTTTTATCGCCTGGTTTGGTAGCATTTGTGTCAAGGATAAAAACCAAATGGGACACATTGTGAAGGTAGCTGGTAAGCTTATTGGAACCCCACAGACTTCTCTGACGGCCATCTTTGAGAAGCAGGTCCTCAATAAAGCTAGGTCCATACTAGACTGTGCAAGACACCCCCTCTACTGCAACCTTGAGGCTCAGGACCAGAAACTCCTTTGTCCTCAAAGCGATAACCCTGCTAAATTTGCACAATACTGATTCACAGTCTTAAATTCTCTTCTTAGTGGTTTCAATTCAGCTAGACTTGATTGTTGCTTGTGATTTGTCTGTCTTGTTTTTACATGTGATTATGTTTTTGATAGTTGTCCAATTTTTTAACCTGTCTGCAAATCAAGTTTCCCTTAGGGGACAATAAAAGCAACTGAACTGAACAGTGCTAGGGAATGTAGACCAGGAGACAGTACGTGTTAACAGATTGTGTAATATTAAATAACTTCAGGATCCGTGAGGATCTTCCTTACGCTCTTGAAGGAGAAACCGTGTCTTCTTCAGTCTTCTTGCCTGATCAGAATTGAAAATATTGGCTGGTTTTGTTTGCTTTATTTAAATACTGGCATTAACAAGTATTCTACCTTGGCAGGAAACATTAATAACCCACGTTTAGTTGTCTTGTGTAACCATTTCAAGTGCGATAGCAGCCTCCAGTCTTGTTTATGATTGTGGGTGGTAAGGGAACTCTTCTCTTCACACTCGGATTACAGACAGTCTCTTTAAAGTCATGCTGAGGCACAAATATGTGCACCAACAACAGAAATGGAAACCCCATCTCAAATGAAGTGTTTCATTAACTTAAGGGATTCATCTGATGAGTAAGAACAATATTGGATTAGGGTTTGTGGAGACTTCCTTCTCTTCTTTGAACTATTTACCACAAGATAACAAATGGTATGGACGTAATTGGCATGATATAACGTGTTCACCTTCATTTAGACAAAACTGTGATCAAGCACTGTTTTTGCTTTTAGGGAGTTTAGACTTATATGCCAAGTGTGATTAATAAACAATATATGGTGGTTACATGTATATGACGTGTGTGTGAGAGCATCAGAGCAGTTGCTGGAATTTTCTTTTAAAAGTCTTTAAAGTCTAAAACTTGTTTTGCTTCCCCCCCGTCCATTTTCCTCTCTGTTAGCGGAATGTCTTTTGCTATTTATCTTCTCTCCTCTCAACCATGGATTGTGAGTTTTCTGCAGAGTGGTTTATGTTTTTGAGGCCCGCTAAACTGATCCAGAGTTTAGGTGGAGTCCTGTGGTTAGCGTTTAGTCTGAAAGACAACCCAGCACATTCATTGGCTCGCACACTGTGTAATCAAGTTCAGCAGAGACGGCTCACAGTCTGGCTTGAGCCCTAACAAAATATATGGTTGTTACCGTCCATTTTTCTCATTTTCTATCCTCACAAAAGCATACTTTGTACATTCTGAAACTTCAGTATTTGGATTGAAAACATTTATTTCACTGTATCTGTAGTTAAAATCTTTTGTCTTCTTCAGTTCTCATGTAACCGGGAATGTTTTTGAGCATGTTTAAACTCTTAATCTCAGACTATCCCATTTGTTTTCTATTAAGTGACTTGAAAATAAGCAACTGTTAAAATGTGATCACTCATGGATGTATATGTGAGAGAAAGGGAAATAGCTGATTTTGGCTCTGTGTCAAGCTATTTTCAAAGTCCATCTCTGCAGCTGGCAATGAAACGCCCAAATATGGAGTCACATAATGTTTGTTTCAGCATAATTAAAAAGTGCTTGGCAGCACTACATGTATGAGAGGTTATTAGGAACAGTGGTGAGGCTATGAAAAGCAAATTGGACTGAAACACATGTGCTCGTCCCTCCGCAGCCTGCCGCCCAGAAGTCGTCTCTGATTATAATGATATTGCTGCATTCTGATTGCATTTTGCTGCTTAACGGCCTGGCCCAAATACACTCTACTAAAAACAATCCTGCTGTACCAAAGAGAGGGTTTTAAGCTTTCTGCAGAGCCACTCATTCATTTTATGGCCTCCATCTTGCATTCCTGTGTTGTGATTCCAAATTGTCTCTTGCATTATGCATCTGTTTATCTGAGGCATCACTCTTCTCTGTTGTTTTCAACCCTAGTCGTTTGTTTTTCTCAGCAGCTGCTGTCTTTGTTGCTGCGCACTGCCCTCCTGTGTCGGTGCTCAGATGCTGCATGTCTTATAGCTGAGATAAAAATAAAAGGCTTAGCAGCATTGGGCCTGTTTGGGAGTCTGGCCCTGGGATTAGATAAAATCTCCAGCGCCCACACCAGTCACCAGGGAGGGGGTGGCACTTCTGTTGTTTACTCACCAGGGGGCACCCTGCACCTCCAGAACAGACACACACCTACACACACACAGACAATATCCTGGCACATACACAGCCCTCCATCCCTTGTGGGTGCCACATCAAAGGCGTCCTGCTTGTTAGCTTCCATCTGAGTCCCAGATGCTCCTTATATCATATTTTTTTTAGAAGCTAGCCGCACGATTACTGTGGGAAGGTTTCATTCAAATGGTTCACTTGAAAAATGTATAGGCACACATGTAAATACACACACATTTTTAAATATACAAGCCCTTAACTATTTTATTCTGTTCTTCTCTTTCTTAGGATCTGCTGGATCACTCCTGCACTTCAGGAAGTGGCTCAGGACTTCCCTTCCTTGTTCAGAGAACCGTCGCTCGACAAATCACACTCAATGAGTGCGTGGGTAGGTGTCCCTTTAAACACTGTGTTGTTATTGACATTAGCACTGCATAAAAATATGCAGCTTCCTCATTCATTTCAGTGAGACCTTTGTATCAGCACAGTGGGGGGCCCGGTACAGACGGCTTTGGGAAAAGAAATGCAGCAAAGTTCCACAAATAAAGTTGATCCTGGCTCAGCTGTTTCCTCAGAGTAGCAGAGCAGAGTATATACACAAAATGCCCTCCACAGTGTAGAGTTGTGCTAATTCTGTTTTTTTACATGTACTGAGAAGGAGGAGCAAATTACTGCTGCCATGATAACTTTACAGAGTTCATGTCTGCCTCAAAGGAGTATTGCCTTATAGCAGCTTGGCTCTGATAAACCTTCAATCTGGTTTGTGAATCATATTTTATCTGATCCCAATACACTTTTTACTGCCTCCCAATGGATGTTCAAAGATTGTCCAATACATGCAATACAAGTAGCTTATCCACAACAAACATACCCATCAATCTTTCAAGTCTGTCTCACAACAATCATTTCAGATTCATTTTGCATTACAGTTTTGCTCAGGGTGTGGATTTAGTTCTTCATCACTTACATAGGAAGCACCTTGGGATGGGATCTCTTAATGGAAGAACAAAAGGAATGATTACAGTTAGCAAAACCAGTTTCAGTGTTCATATTGGCACCTGGCTATTGTGAACATGTCCTGTCATTTGAAATAAACATTTGGGTTGCAAAACAGGCCAGTGCTGTGGGGATATTATGAAAAGGAGCCAGAAAGCATGCACAATAGTTCCAGCAATCAAATCCCCAGAGCCTGAATAACACAGATTTTTATTTTTGAGAGTGGTTGCAGTATGATTAGTGTCAGAGAAAATATTACCAACAGCAAACATAATTTCATATGGACAAACACATTGCCATAGCTATCAGTGTTCAAGGGTTAAGATAGTTAGAAGTCAACTCATCACCCCTGTTGTCACATTTGGCATTTGTTTCATTTACACATACATCCTGTTTTTCTGACTCCCTGATAAATGTAACTCCAACACTAACTGTCCATGTAGCCCAACGTTTGACAAAGATATCTGAACTTCTAAATGATTGTCTTTCTTCACTAGTCCCTCAGTTACTTTATCTGCTATTAAGTGCAGGGCAGCTAGCAGACAGTTACTTCTATCACATCTTGTGCTGGGTAATGCTCCTTGTTGAGGTTCGAAAAAGTGTAGTAGTGCTGCAGCGTTTAGTGTTCATTCTCATTTAATGTGATTGCATCAACAGTTGATGACAATTAAGCTAGTGATTAACAGAAGTGTAAATCACACATTATGCAAATGAAAAAATAAGGTTAATTATAGTATTCTTTTAAAGTTATTTTTTTGTTTTGTCATTATTTTAACAGATGCAAAATTAATTCCCTTGACTGTTGATATAGCAGTTGTCCACAGCACTAATTCTTCATTATAATGTATTTCTTGTAATCTGTGTTCACTCTTTCCCAGACCCAACACTCGTTCACTCTTTTTACATCAACAACAAACAGGTTTTTTTCATATCTCTGCGTCGTTGTTAAAGGTGTTTCTGTCTGTGCTTATTTGGTCATTTCTCCCACGTTTCTCCGCGCCAGGTAAGGGTCGTTACGGTGAAGTCTGGAGAGGCCAGTGGCAGGGAGAAAGCGTCGCCGTCAAAATCTTCTCCTCCAGAGATGAGAAGTCCTGGTTTCGAGAGACTGAGATCTACAACACAGTACTGCTGAGACACGAGAACATTCTGGGTACGTAGCACATGATGGAGAGTCCCAGCCCATAAATGCAAATGTATGTATAATTGCTAATTAAACACTCCCATAGCATCATTTGATTGCATCATAATGATCATTCGAATGGGCCTGTGCCCTTAAAATGGTATTTAATTTTAAAATGAAGAAACACGTGAGAACATTCTACTTTGTCTTTCATGACCAAGCATGTCTTATTGAATACCATGCATGTGTTGGATCATAATTAATGTTTTTTTTCTTATTTTGCTCAACTTAGGCTTTATAGCTTCAGACATGACATCGAGGAACTCCAGTACACAGCTGTGGCTAATCACTCACTTCCACGAGATGGGCTCCTTATATGACTACCTTCAACTCAGCACCCTTGAAGCGTCCAGCTGCCTCCGTATGGCACTCTCCATCGCAAGCGGCCTGGCACATCTCCATGTCGAGATCTTCGGCACTCAGGGCAAACCGGCCATTGCCCACCGAGACCTGAAGAGCAAAAATATATTGGTTAAAAAGAATGGGCAGTGCTGCATCGCTGACCTCGGTGAGTTGTAAAAGTTAAACTTAAATGCTTGCTTTCAAGATGTGGATAGGATTTATATTTAATCCCTTCCCAAGCAATGCTGCCCTGGCAAGCCAGTTGTGACAAGCGTAGTTCAATCCCACAGCACCTAATTTGAATTCTAGTGGAGAGCGTCCAAAGATGTAAATATGTCAGGCTAAATTTTTGGTAAACGCATAAGATAACAAACAGGCAGTCTTGGTTTTGAAGATTTCATTAAACATCATATAGCTTCAATAAAGAGCTGATTTAAGGTGATGCACCATATATGTAAAAAGGATATTTACCACCTTCAAGCTACTGAAGGGGTTAGTTGTGTCTAATATTTCTTGAATGTTCCATAAGAGATGCATGTGCAGTAATATCAGTCTATCTGCTTAGCCTTGATGTCAATTTAGGAAGAATAACCACTGCTAAATGTGCCACCCAGGCTCTTAACCAAAAACTCACGTTGAACAATTCCGGCCACTTTATCTAATACACTCATGTTCCATTTGGAGATACTTGAATAAAAACGAATTCAGGTACCAACCCGAACATGGTGACAAGCTGGACATGTTTACAGGCTTGATGTATTAAAGTCTGCTCCAGATGACGCATTTTGCTGTCTGGACAAACAAGGTAGTGGTTGTTTGTCTCGGAAGTGAGTTGTTATGATGTAGGGGAACAGGTCTGTTTACGACAACACGAGCGCGTCAACATTTAAATCAGTTGATTGAGAGTGTCGAATGTTTTGTTTGCACCCCAGTTGTTTGAGATGAAAAATTGAGTGTTTTTTGTTTTCATGCTAGGTCTGGCAGTTATGCATTTTCAAGACACCAATGAGTTGGATGTGGGGAACAACCCGAAAGTTGGCACAAAGCGTTACATGGCCCCTGAAGTGCTCGATGACTCCATTCAGATGGACTGCTTCGAGTCTTACAAAAGAGTGGACATCTGGGCCCTCGGCCTCGTCTTGTGGGAGATCGCTAGGAGGACAGTCAGTAATGGTCAGTTATATCACATATTTTTCACATCTTTATAAATTGAGGAAATGATTCCCTATAAGCAGAGTACTAACCACGAATATCATACTGTAGATTGTTAATAATCAGAAAAAAAACAGCCTGGCAGATTGTAAGTAAAGGAAGCCTTGTGAATGAGTCACATTGATATTGCACCAGTTTTTCAGAATTAAAGGATAGGTCTGTTCTAAAATAATAGTCAGGTTCCCAAATTAACATTTTTCTCATTTCTTCTGTTCATACTGGCCATTAAGAGACACCATCATAATGCACTTTCAGTGTAAATAATGGGGGACAAAGTCCACAGTCTGTACAAAAATATATTTACAAGCTTATATGAAGATAATGAGGCTACTAAAAATACTATAAGTGTGGGAGATATCCACTCTATTTGACTAACTCAGACAACTGAAACCTCATATTATTTCAGATAAACTTTTAAATTCCTTTTATGGTCTAAAAACGAGGACTGCAGATTTTGTCCTCCATCACTTACATTAGAAAAGCTCAATTAGATGGTACTTTCTGATAACAGTGAACAAAACCTGTTCCAATGTTCATTTGGGCACCTGACTGTTGTTTTAAGACTTTAAAATGTGTCAACTTACCTTTTAACACAGCATCACTTTAATTAAGACCTTTCCATCTGCTGATGATGGAAAGGTCTGGTCTAACCCTAACCCATACACACATCCACATTAAATGTCTGTGGTCTACAGAGAAGCCAGATGGATTTGATGTGAAACCTACTTCCTCCTTTCACTGTCAATTTGTTTTACCACTCTATAGTAGGAAAAGGCCTTTCAGTAACATTTGGGATATTGATTTGCCTCCAGTACAGTATCCTCACATCTCTGTTTTACTGCAAAGCAAGTTAAGAACAACGCTGTGAATTAATGAATTGTGTATGATACTCATTCGTCACTATATATCATGTTTTGCACTTTGTTTGAAGTGATTTGATCTTCAAAGTGAATTGCTGTGTGTTCTACTCCTCATGTAGGCATCGTAGAAGACTACAAGCCACCTTTTCATGACGTGGTCCCGAGTGATCCAAGTTTTGAGGATATGAAGAAGGTTGTGTGTGTGGACCAGCAGAGGCCCAACATCCCAAATAGATGGTTCTCAGACCCAGTGAGTATTTTTAAAACACTTGCTTTTTTGGAATAAAGTCTGTGTGCTTCTAGGGCTGTGTGATATGACATTATATACAGTACTGTGCCACCATTAGATTAGTTGTTTTAGCAATGATATAATGACCAAGAGACTGAAAGAATAATGATATATGGTGACCATATATCATTATTCTTTCAGTCTCTTAATTAGAATATAAACAGAAAATACAGGAAATGTGTATGCAGTATTAAAAAAACTGAATAAAAAACTGAAAAGAAAAAACAGCTCGGTATGATGTGACTTGTATCTGGATCTGAGATTCTGGTCATATGTCACAGCCTTGGTGCTTCTTTTACTAAAAGCCTTTTATTAATGTTCACCATTCAGATGTTGACTTGTGACACACTGATTAATCCATTTTTCTCTATTTATTTCCAGACTTTAACCTCCATGGCTAAACTCATGAAGGAGTGCTGGTACCAGAATCCATCAGCCAGATTAACAGCATTACGCATCAAAAAGACTCTGACAAAGATCGACAACTCTCTGGACAAAATAAAAACAGACATTTGAGCCTGCCTTGAGAAGAAAGGGCACAAGCTAAACTAAAGGCCTTTGAAGACATCCAGAGGGTGGACCATCTATAGAAATCTCTGAAGACAAGAGACTTTGACTGGTTCAGTGCCCTTATAGTGGCACAGACCTATATTTATTTTAAAACACTTGGCGGGACACATTTTGGCATCCAAAGATGGTTTACCAGGCATTTCTGCCTGTGGTCTTGGAAATGGGAAAATATCTATACATCTCATAACATAGGAGCTGGACTGTTAGCGAAGTTCTTCAAGGAAGAAACAGTTACCCGGGCATTTGAGTAGACTTGCTTTTTTTTAGATTTTGACACGTTTTTAGTTTGAACAACGTCTGAACATATTATTTTCAGCAATTTCACGTTTTCTCTTTAATTGTGCCGCAATGTTCATTTGCATCGTGATGGACTTATTTGGAAAATAAATCAACTTGCCAAGTTTATCTGCGTACCTTCGTAAACAGTGATCACAGCAAGGAGTGTTGCAGTATCTTTTAATGTGTTCCTCGTGCACTGCTGTTTACAATGCTGTCAGAGGGTTGTTGGGGTTTCATCAGTCCTGTAACATTTAGTTGTATACTACATCAATGGAGCTGTTCTTTTCCTTAGATATCATCTGACTAAAGGTACTCTGCAGCAAACCTTTTGTATATCACCGTAGATTTTACA
The DNA here is from genome assembly GCF_027409825.1 of Scomber japonicus. Classification (NCBI taxonomy): domain Eukaryota; kingdom Metazoa; phylum Chordata; class Actinopteri; order Scombriformes; family Scombridae; genus Scomber; species Scomber japonicus. The sequence goes on from NC_070588.1 coordinate 17,419,096, forward strand.
TTCAATCATGTACCCGTTCTATGTTTTGTTTCTTCAGCTTTACAGAGACAAATGCTAAAAGAACAAATAAAATATCTGCTAGATGATGCTGAACTCTATTCCTGTGAGGCCTGTGAGTAAGCCTCTAAAGCCTGTATACTGTCTTAACGCGTGCATTGTTGTCTTAATGCGTGCATTGTCAAGTAAATGAAGTCAAACTTCAGCCTTTTTTAATTTCTTTAACATTTTATATCAACTAGTGATTTCTATTGATTAAATAGAAAAAAAAACAGTATTTTATCTGTCTCATTTGTCTTGATAATGTATCCAGGAGATATTTATATTTGTACTTTTGATTACAATGCTTATTTTGTTTTTACTCTTCCTGGGCTTTGATTTTCATGGTGATGACAGTATTATTACAGTTAGTGACTTATAGTCTGTTCATTATTTAAGGTTTTTAACATCCAACCAGTGATGTTGGTCATGTAATTTGTATTTTGGAAGCATATATAGTTCCAAATCAAACCCTAACCTATCCTACATTCCAACCACTCTATTGTAATTAATAGATCTAACAGGACATTCAGCAAACAGCTTATAGTAGTGACCAAGTCAAGGTGAAGCAGACTGTTGAAGCTTTAAAATTCGTGGCTGCCTCTATTTTTGTCATTATAGGTAGACATGTTTGTTTACTGTGAGCTTATTCAGTGTAATGCACAATAATTTATTTTCTTACTGTAAGAAGCTGCAATGAGAATACAACAAGTGAATTTGTACTCCTTTGAGAAAGGTCAAAGGCCCAGACATTTTCAGTGCCAGCTGTAAACTGAAACTGCCTGCACAGCAGATATCTTGGTAGATGTCAAAGAAAAAAACTGGGCTCCTGATGGTTTGCTGACTGATTAATATGCCAGAGCTTGGTGCTGATATGCCATACGCCCCGCTCGCGCATGTGTCAACAACATATTCAGTGTCATTTGATCTATCGTGCAGCCACACTGTACAGAGAGGACTGACTTCACCAATCTGAATCCTGTCCCATTTTCCTGAAGGTTCTATATTTGGTTTGTGTATTTGTTATGTACTTTTACCTACATTAAAACTGAGAGGCAGGAATGGTAAGATGTTTCCCCCTCTTTCAGAAAGGCTGTATTCAATCCATTTTTATGAACTGAATGATTCATGAGAATGAGGAACCAACAGTTAGCAATGCTTTCCATTATTGGATCATTTTCTGCTGCACTGTCAGTATATTGTCACAGTCATTCAGATAACTACATATTTAGAAAATGAAATCAAAACCTACAAATGATCTACAACTTCATATTAGAGATCTGTTTTTGAAGTCAGCCTTGACAGATAATGATTTTTGACTGGTTTCAAATTTCAACATTGACGTCCGCTGTATCTGTACAAGAATAAACTTTTCTAGGGTGTACCATTAAACGTTCAACCACCACTAGTAGTGCTGCAGACACAGATTTAACATTTATGGTGTTTGCATATCCCATATTAGAGCCCATGTTCTTTCATTCAGTAGTCATCAACAACTGTCGCACTATTTTTCTGCCTGGACTTTGATGTCAATACATATACCATTACTTTTTGAGCCTCTGTATTTGTGCATGTAATCTTTGGGATCAAGCTCAGTTCACTCTCTCGCTCTCCTTGGTGATACTGGCACCTGTTGTTGCTATGGAGCACTGAGCAGGAGAAACTCAACTTGGCCACTCATGGCCCCCTGTTAATAACCTTTTTTTTATGCAGGTGAGCCAAACTGAATCTCTGCAGAGTTTTGAATGTACAGCAGAGAAATTGATTATTCACCTGAGACAGGTCAGGATAGGATGTTAGAAGTGGTATCTATTGAGCCTGGTTTCTTCAATTTTGCTGACCTGATATCTGTTCACATCCAGGGAAAGGAATTACATTGGCCACAGGGGTGCAAGGTAGGCCTTTTTTAAGGCTGGATTACTAACCAGGCAAATTGGGCAACTGCCAGTCCCTCAGGGGCCACAAATGGCTCACATCGGCTGCTTGTAAATTTGTGTTTTATAATTTAATTGCAAGTTGTTATAATATCATCATCATACGAGTACAATATCAACAAAGGCTGCTTCCTTCATTATTAAATGTGTCAAAAGTCTTGATTTCTAGATTAATAATTATTTTAGTGTATATTGTGCTTATGTCATGCATATTCCTAAATAATGTTCAATCACTTAATCAATCTTTATTTATAGGGCGCCAAATCACAACAAAAGTCATCTCAAGGCACTTTCCACATAGAGCAGGTATAGACCGTACTCATTCATTTCATTTAAAGAGACCCAACATTCCCACATGAGCAAGCCTTTTGAGACAGATTGATGACTGTGTAGTCAAATGACATCCTACACACAAAACCAGCATAGGAGTAATGGTTAGTCTCTTTGCATTAGAGCTCCAACGATTAGTTGATTGACAGAAAATTGACCGCCATATATTTTGATAATCAATTAATCTTTTTTTTATTTGTTTTTTATAACTACAAATGCCAAATATTAGAGAAGTTGCTGCTTCTCAAATTCAAATGTGAGGATTTGAAGCATTTCTGAGTCATACATGATACTGACTGGATCGGACAAAACAAGACATTTGAAGACCATGGCCTCTAATAATGTATAAAAATGTTCAGTACTATCTTATAGTTTACTTAATGATTCATTGGTGTAAAGAGAAAATAATTGGCAGGTTAATTGATAGTGAAGTACATTTGTAGTTGCAACCCTACAGCTGCCATGTGTAATGTGAATAGAGACAGGCTAACCCAGCTTGTCTCTTAGAAACTCATGCTTGTTTCTATAGACATACATTTATTGGCTGTGCGCATAGAAGAGTCCGCACATCTCCCCTGTAGTGTGCGCCTATAGCCTATGTGTCTGCTGCTGTGCCTAAGAGGGAGTTCATTGTCTTATTGTACCTAATTCACTGTAATATGGTTTTGTGTTTTCCTCTACAGCAAGAATTTAGTAAACAAGTCAGAAGTGACACCCTTAGTGAAGTGAGCAGACAGGAGGGGGTGTTTCTCTGGACCGGCAGCAGTTAAATGCATGTGCATCAGACACTTTCTCTGTGGCTCTCATTCACATGTCTTTATCAGAGGTCTGCAGCGCTAATCCTCTTAAATTCCAGTCAACAGAGGCGGAGCAAGCCTCTCGTTGCGTTTCTCAGTTTCCCTGTCGTTCATTTACTGCGTGAGGCGTTTGTACAGAGTGCATGGCCGACTACACTTCACCGAGATGTGTGGCGTTGCGTTTTCTTTAGAGTAGCTGCGTAAAAACGGTGCGTTTGAGAGGGAGCAGATGCGGCTCTTGCCATGACTTGTCCCGGGAAGCGGAGCTTTCAAGCGGCGTTGATCTTCCTGTCTGTCGCCCAGCTGACTGCAGGTACAGTAGGCAGCTCCCACTTTCTCAGTCTGCATTATGTTGATTAAATGTGTCCATCTGGTGAATTACACTTCACCATTGTGCTATTTTAGGTGAGTTATTAAACTGTCCACCACATAGGCTAACGCAGGTTTGCTGGGATAAATAGTTCACTGAGTTGACTTTTTAAATAGTACATGTTGTATTCTGAGAAAGCTCTTTGATTGGTTATGTGACCAAACATGACTTAATTTATGTGACTTTGAACCATTTTATATAAATACAAGTTTAATCTGGTAAATTCAAAGACTTTTAAAAAGCACATATACATTTTTATTAGGCTTATGTCCTTTACTTTAAAGCTCAAAATCTATTATCCAAAAAAGTACATAGCTGCCACCAACAATCAACCTGAGGGTTTGTTTTTAATCCGTTTTTTGTTAAATGTTTCATATCTAATTTCACCTGTCAAATATTTACCTACATTCATACTGCTTTCTTAGACATAAGGAGGTTTCCACAGTGATGTTGCATTTGATAGGATCAAATACATCATAAGTGTGTTGACAAAAGCTGCTGGGAACACAAATATCAGCTGTCACTCACATGTTACACCACAAGTACAATTAAGTACAGTATATATGGAGGATGACAGCACACTGCTGCACTCAGTATGCTGTTTGTCTTCCGCCTGGTTTGTCCTGGTGTGCCCTGATGAATGGGTGTGTGACTGAAAAGCTTAGTTTAAGACAGCACTGGGTGCACTGTGCTGACCCTTCTCCTTTTTATTGCAGGATAATGGTCTACTCTTAATATAAGTATTAACACTAACTTTGACCCATTTCAGAGTGAAACATGATGACTCAATGCACCCCAAAGACGGTTCTGTCAGTTAATAGGCATTTCTTGGTTTATCAGCAGTCAATTTATTGAGCACTTTCTCTTGTAAGATGTAATTGAACACACAAATTCAGCTAATCAGCAGAGTGCTTTCTCTGAGATGTGCTCATTCCAGGTAACAGGTTGTATGATGCATATTTATAATAGAGTTTCCAAATGAAGGATATTCTAGGTACTAGATGCAGTATAGAGCTGCATCTGGTCAATAAATTGATTTGTTGACAAGTATTAAATTAATTGGCAACTCCTTTGATGATGAATTCATTCTATTGAGTCATTTTATGAGAAGAACATTTCAAAATTGTCTTATTCCAGCTTCTTGGATGTGAATATTTTCTGGTTGCCTTAGTGCTTTGAAACAGTAAACTGAATATCTTTGGGTTATGGACCGTTGGTTGCAGAAAAAAACAAGACATTTAGGTTGCATCTTGGGCTTTGAGAAACAGTGATCTGCACCTTTTCACCATTTAGTTTTTTACTGCACTTTCTTTACTCACTCTCTCTTTCACTTTAAATACCCTTGTTTGTCTTTCATCTATCCAGGAAGTGCATTAATGCTGTGTTTGATTAAAAACACTCAAGTTGTACTTAGTGTATTAAAAGTTGTATTCAAGATGTGTTTAAATATAATGAAATTATACTATTGCTGTAAGCTTGGTTACTTTGCCAACCAAAATAGTGCACTTTTAATAAATGTACTAAAGTACAACAACTTAAGTTTCTCAAACATCTCACGTGTACTTGCATATACTTAGATTATACTCAATGACCACCACATTCCTATTAAGTAATCAAATACAAAGATACATTAAATACCCTCAGAAAAGCACCTATATGTAAAAATATACCTTTAATACACTTATTACACTGCCAATATACCTTCAGTGTAGAAAAATGTACTTTTTGACTTGGACGCACATACATATAAACATACATACATACATACAAACACACAAGGTGTATATTAGAGAAAGCAATTAGAGAAAGCAAAAACAAAAAAACAGAAACAGAGTTGTAAGTAACAGTAACATAATATGTCATTGATTTATAATGTGCCTACAGTATGTCGATAAAGGCTCAGAGCCAGAAATTGTCCAGATCCATTATTGATCACCTCTAGAAAAATGTTTTTCTAGAATTAATCTCTCTAAAGCTAAAAATTCTGATATTTGATTTATTTCTTATGTTCATCAAATATGCTACAGTAATAAACAATCTGCATTACTGTTTTATCTAATTGTAAGTTGGGCATTTCATTTAATAAATAGAAACAAGAGTTGAAATCAAATGGTATTGAGTATATTGCATTGCCAGAACAGATACATACATGTTCCTTCTTTAGTTTTACATTGAGGACAGTCAGTTCAATTATCTGGGAAACTTTATACATCTTTGAATGTAACCATGAATAAATTTAATAAATTTAAGATTAGCTTCCTTGATTTTGTTTGTTGTAAATGAAAAATGTATTCTTTGACACATTTTTAGGCAGGTACTTTAATCTAAAATCATCCCAAATCTTAAATAGAGTTAGGAAAGATGAAGACTTTTAGTTAAAATACTAATTGTAATTGAGGACATTTATATATCCTCTACTTCCGTTAATCTAAAACTGAATTTATTTTCTTTGAGGATGGACAACACTCCTAATTTGTAGATATTTAAAAAAAAAAAAAAAAAAAATCTGTGTTAGGTATACAGTCTTCTTACACCAGTAGACAATTTGAATTACATCTTTATATTAAACACATCTTTGAATTATTTTATACCATTGTTTGGCCATATGCATATATTGATTCATGTTAAGTGTATGTTCAGATCAGGATTCTAATAGATTGGCGAATATATGAAAGTACAGTTGGTAATTGTAAGTTAATATAGTATTTATGAACTAAAATTGTGTTGAAAAACTAAAACATTGATCCATATTGTTTCATATATCTTTCTGAAGTGCTTTCTAAATAAAAGAAAGCCAAAAATCATGGAATCAAAAGTTTGGCTTCCACTTGGACCTACAGGTAGTCCCATCTCCCCAACATCCATGACACTACATTTTTGTAATTGGGCTGACCAAAAGTAATACTTGAAGTTGGGAGACCAAGACATCCTGTGAACTCTGACTTCCTTATTGCTATTAAACTAATCTTTGTTTGTTTGTTTTTTGTATTGCATCGGGTACATTTTGAAATATATTTCTTCAGTGTTTAAAAAAATGCTGCAAATTAATAACATGGTAACATTTGAAAAAGAAAATTAAATCTTCAGGGAACATTTATTTTTATAACATTATTCTTCCCAACAGATAATGGTAGAGTGGACCATTTACACAAATCTATTTTTGTCTTATTTATTTAAAAATATATCCTGAATATTTCCCACATTGTATAAAAATGTGAATATATAAATATGATATATACATTTATGAATCTGTTATATATAGAATCATGTCATTTGCAAATAATGATATTTTATATTCATTATTATTAATCTCCAGCCCTTTAATGTTTGTATTGTCTTGTGCACTTGACACCAGTGGTTTGATCACCATTGCACAAAGCAAATGAACACCCTCATCTTGTCCCTCTAAAAAAATGTCACCATTTTCTGACATTTATGGATCAAATAACCAATTAAGTAATTGAGAAAATAATTGACTGATTAATTGATAATAAATAATAATCTTTCATTTCAGCCCTAACACAGTGCTGGGTTGCATTATGTGTCTCCATCTAATAGTGTAAATAGCAATATGATCTGTAAGTGGGACCTTTCATACCATTCATCATTCTTTTTGCTGATGGGGTAAAAATGTTCTACAAAAGACGAGCTAAATTCTGCTGCTTCAAATCTAACAGTCTGCCTGCCTCAGGTTGACTGTCCACAGCACTTACACTACTCTTATTCAGGTCTTCAGTGACATCCACTTAAACACAGACAGTGGCAGAATTGCAGTCTCGGTTTTACTGGATCTCAGTGCTGCATTCTATACAGTTGACCATAACGTATTACTAGAACAACTAGAAAACTGGGTGGGACTTTCTGACACAGTACTAAAGCACTACTTTGTGTCTATAGGTAATAACACATCTTAGTAAACATAAATTACATGCAGTGTTCCCTTCTTCTGTTCAATCTGCATGCTCCCACTATCTCTGATTATGGAAAGATGACACACAATTTTACACAACCATATCACCAGGGGACCATGGTCCATTACAAGCATTGAGTAAGTGCATTGCACAAATCAGTGATTTGGTGTACTGTACCAGAATTTTCTTCATTTAACCCTCCTGTTGTCCTCGAGTCAAGGAAGGAAGGGAGGAAGAAGGAAGGAAAGGATGAAGAAGGAAGGAAGGAGGGAGGGAGAGACGAAGGAAGGAAGGAAGGAAAGGAAGGAGGAAGGAAGGAAGGAAGGAAGGAAGGAAGGAAGGAAGGAAGGGAGGAAGGGAGGAAGAAGGAAGTAAAGGAGGAAGAAGGAAGGAAAGGAGGGAGGGAAGAAGGAAGGAAGGAGGGAAGGAAGACGGGAAGGAAGGAAGGGAGGAAAGGAAAGGAAAGAAGGAAGGGAGGAAGGAAAGGAAGGAAGGAAGGACGGAGGAAATAAGAAAGGAAGGTAGGAGGAAGGAAGGGAGAAAGGAAGGGAGGAAGGAAGGAAAGAAGGACAGAGTAAAGAAGGAAGGGAGTATGGTGGGGGGGGGGAGAAAGAGAGAAGGAGGAAGGAAGGGAGTATGGTGGGGGGGAGGAAAGAAAGAGGGATGGAGGGAGGGAGGGAGGGAGGGAGGGAGGAAAGAAGGAACAGTCAAAACAGACGGGGTCAATTTGACCCGGCAGAACTACAGGAAGGTTAAACAACAACAACAACACTGAAGTAAATGCCTTCTGAGTCAAAGAAGAAGAACTAAAAGTCAGTGTTCAGCTTTAGTAGGTAACATTAAAAACCTCAAGCCAAGCCAGAAATCCCATGGACTCATACTTGAATTTCAACAGCCACATTAAGACAATTACAAAGTCAGCCTACTATCACTTTAAGAATATAGGAATTATGTCTCAGCAGGATTTGGAAAAGCTTGTCCATGCATTTATCTTCAGTAGACTTGACTACTGTAAATGATGCAGCTGATTCAGTGCACTGCTGCTCGAGACCAAAAAAGTGGTTCACCTCACTCCAATTCTGAGGTTACACTGGCTTCCTGTCTGTCAAAACATATTTTTTAAAGTACTGTTGTTTGTTTATAAAGCACTGAATGGTTCATGGCCAAAATATATTTACTTTGCTACATTTTGAACCATCCAGACCTCGTGGATGATATGGGACAGGTCTGCTTTCAGTCCCAAGAGTAAAACCTAAATTAAATTCTAAACTAAATTATTTGAATCAAGGCTTAAGACTGTTCTGTTTTATAATGAAAATAAATCTGTTGTATGAAAATATGCAGAGGAGCAAAATGTTCAATTCCATAATTTGTATGAAGTCACATGTAAAGTGCCACACCAGATTGGACACTTGTTGTATGTCACAAAACGTGGTTACAGTGTAATACTGGACAGTGTGAGGCTCAGTCAGATTGTAGTGCAGCTTTTAAGAAAGACTCTAATCCCATCCAAGAATATCAAAGATCTACCTCTGCTATACTCACCATTCCTCACGGCTACTGAGAATTTTCAGCAGGGTAATAGAAACCATGTCAAGTCACTCTCACTGAGGCACTTGACCTGTGAGGCAGACACAGCACACTGCAGAGGTTAAATTTGTCTGTCAACAATCAACTATCTATGCAACTGATGATGTGGAGCAGTAAACACACTGCCATGTAATAGTTTGTGAATTTTATTTCATTTCTCTTACCACCATGAAATAACTTTGTAGACAGCATAATGTGATTATGGTGATTGCTATGTTTCAATGACATGACACCACTTTGAGCATACATGTGCTGTTCTGCAAACTGAATAGTTGGGTTGTGACCCCTGTTCCAAAAGAAAAGGGCCTTTTGTCTCTGGCATCCAACACATCCAAACAATGTAAAAAATCTGTAATAATATATTATTTCCCTGTTGCAATAAATGATCAGAGAAAATATTCAGATGTTTATACCATTATTCAGTTAGTCATTTGTTTTTTGTAAAAAAAAGCTTTTAAAAACTAGTATTAGTATACCTCAGTTACAGAGCAATATATTCAAACTTCATTTAATACTCATTGTCCTTGAGAAAGTTGTTGCCATGCAACTCCTGTGTAAGCTGTAAAAGATTATTCTTTTTCTCAAATTCCAGTCAGGCGTCCCTTGAGCTGGCCACATTGACAAAAGGCCTTATTTTACAATTGAGAGTCCTCCTAAACAGAGCTAAAACCTCCTAATATAATAGTTTCCTCTTTAAGACTGATGCACAAAACTGCTCTGAACAACCTTATTTTTTAGTAAGGAACCGAGAGAACTCTTGCTATGGATGATATTGTGTGTCATCAATTAACTAACTCACTCACAGTCATGGTTAATAGACTGATTTCAGTTGAATTATTAATTTCAATCACGTTACTTTTTATTGCACCAGATCTCAATAGAAGTTATACAAGGCAAGTAGATTGTATCTGGCACTGTCACCTGTGTTGATGCTGTGATATTTTATTCCCAGTTGAGCAAAAAATCTTTAAAAATGCTTTCAAAATATATATTTTATCTATAATTTAATTTCATACAGTAAAATGCAATAAACAGAAAATTCATATATGAAATGAATGTTTGTTGTGACCAAACTTTGTCTTTAAAACAGCACTGGTTCTCCTTGCAGGGTTTTTCATAGTACTAGACAGGTCAGCTGTCCCTGCTGTCTCAGCTGCTTCGGTCTCTTCTTGTAATCACATGCTGACTCCATGATGTTTAGATCAGGGCTCTGTGGAGGCCCTACCATCTGATGCAGGTTTCCTTGTTCTTCTTGTCACTGAAGATAGTTCTTTATGAGTGTGGCTGTATGTTTGGGGTCGTTGTCATGCTGCAGAATAATTTAGGACCCATCAGACGCCTCTGTGTTGGTATTGTATCATGCAAAAGAAACTAAACCTCTAGTGCCTAAAACTTCTGCAAAGTTGTGTATAACGTTTGGACACACCTTTCTATTCCCCTCAATGAGAAATTGTGTCTTTTGACTGGTATATTGTCATTGGTGATTATTAACTGATTAAACTGTTGCACTAACTGGGCTCTGAAGAGCACATAATTGGTTTCATGAATAATTCTGACACAAGGCTGAAATATTCAAAGTTCATCAGAGTTGTAAACAGCATTTTTTCAGGGTCAAAGTAGTGCAGAGTGTGGTAAACTCTCCTGGATTATAGGATTGTTTATTTGTTGTTGAGCAGATTGGACCCCTATTAACTCGCCCGCTCTCCAAGATATGCTTTTAAAAGTTCATAATCACTGTATTCTTACAAAACAGTGAAATAGTGAGGTTTAATAGATGCAGAAGCTGACTGGCTAAGTATAGATCTTAGTGACTTACTGCAGGAGTCTTCTGGACTACCTTTATCTCCAATCAATTTTAGGAGCTAGTTTTAGGAGTTTCCACTTATTGCCTTTGGATGTTTTGTGCACTAAATGTCTATTGATCTGTGGCTCAACAAGTTCCCTGTCTTCCTAAAAACTACCCAGCTGCTTTAGAAAAGTACCTGTGACAAAAGTGCCTGGGGGCAGAGTACCACAAAGAAAATCCAGTAGGAAAGTCAGAAAGCATTGAAAGATCCAGTTGAGTTGTTGTCAATATTTGCAATTGAGTATTTCAGAATGATTGATCTGTTTTCTCTTTTGATTATTCTCCTTGAATTTAATTGATTATTGTTAAGTGCCACATCAATGACAGCTGTACTTTTTATTTAAAATACATAACCAAAGCAGCCTGTCCTCACTAGTTTACAAATAAACTCTCATGATGTCTTGACTAGATATCCTACCACTGAGCCCATTCACTGGGTAATGCACATTAGATACAAACACCAGTTACGAAAGTAGGAGTCACTTGTGATGACAGGATGAACTTTGACCATCATCTCAAGAAAGTGTCCTAATGTTGTTTCCTCCAGTTGTGAAATGTACCATGTTCTTGTCTATCAAGATCTGCAAAATATTTACTCATGTTTTTTTCCTATTTGGAAAGAGTATTGAAATAGAATACATGTGCAGTGTACATGATTAAATGACTATACTTCTAGGCTTTGAAGGGTCAAAAAGGCCACTGCTCTACTAATAAAATCCTCACACAGTTCATAAATAACTCTGACTGTAGATTTTCTATAGTGGTTATCTGCAAGGTTCAAGATGACTCTTTAAGTACTGTGACCACAGTATGCTTTAATGTTCCACAAATTCAGGTTGAAATCAAAGAGAGTTTGTGGCTTCTGAATTCTCTATGTAAGACATTTAAACTGGACAGATGGTCAAGTGTTAAAGTTGTTCATACATTTTTTTTTATTATAAGCATTTTTCTATATTACCCCCCCCCCTCCCCATATAGTATGTCAGTGACATAATTAACAGTTCCCTTCATGACAGTCACCATTGGTGTGAATATGTTGGAAATTGGCTGAATGGGCTTCACATTTAATGATACAGACGACTGACAGATGTCAAAAGTCAACTGCATCCAGACTTTTTTTTTTAAAAAGATTTTGTTGGCATTGACGCCTTTATTTATCAGTAGACCGACAGGAAACATGGGAGAGGGAGGGGTGTGTGACATGTAGCAAAGGACCTCTGATTGGGATTCGAACCAAGGTCAGCCACGTATATAGCATGCGCTCTAACTACTCGACCACCTGCGTACCCCAGACTCTCTATTTTCATGTCAAGGTTGATATGAGCCATCTATGTCTTTATGTATGATGAAGCAATTTTCACCTATTTGTTGGTACTTGACAAAATATGATAAATAAAGAAAAGGTGCTGTGAACCTGGCAGCAGTACATCTGTGAAGAACTGACATGTTGTCACAGAGATGCTTTGCATCAGCAGTGAATTTTCCTGTCAAAAAATATTTTCGTTGGGGAATGTTATGACTAGACTGAGCTGGCATGCCAACCACTGCTATGTCAGTGAGGTTCATTACAATACAATGCTGTGTAGACTGTTGCTTATGCTATGGGTATCTTAGTTTATTTTTTTAATGGTGCTACCTTGTCTTTAATCAAATACAATACAATAACAAATATTATCATCATTTATGCCTGTGTTTTCCAGTGAGCCGGAAGTACAGCCTTGCTTATCAGTCACTCACAGTCTTATCAAACAAAGCATGACAGCAGCTCCAAGTAGAACACAAGATTATCTGGGTGTTAAACTAAGAGGCATTACTCTGGTTCCTCCACCTCCAACCATTTAAGAGCATGGACCTCCTTATATAACAGTCTGCTCCTAAAGAGTTGGCTATGAAAGTCTTTGAATGATACTGTTTGTTTAGTGTTACAAATAAATGAATTAACTTGTGTTGTGCTGGACCACAAATGACATAACAATATTAAGTAAAGCAATGTGTTTCAGGTCTGAAATGTGTGTGCCAGCTGTGCGCCAACCACACCTGTGAAACAGCGGCAGACGGTGCCTGCTGGAACTCTGTGATGCTGATCGATGGGAAAGAAGAGACTGTCAAGTCCTGCCTGTCGCCCTCCGAGATGAAGGGCCAGGTTTTCTGTTACAGCTCCCCTAATGTCTCCAAGAGGAACTGCTGCTTCACTGACTTCTGCAACAACAAGACTCTGCACTTAGATCCAGGTAGAGTCAATATGATTCTTTTTATTGTATTACCCCAACATGGGTTAATCACATGGCACTACTTTAAGTAAATCATATATCTAAGTGGTTTAAGATGAATAAACTTTCACCTAATGTTAACAAAACTAATTGCATCTTATTTTGGACAAAAAGCATAAAAGTTTACACTGAGAATGTGCTTTAGAAGAGTGGCATACCATGTGATTCCTTTGAGTAATTATAGATAAGTTGAACTGGATATCACATATTAATATTATTTAATCTAAAATAGCAACAAACATAGGAAATATTGGAAAATCAAGGCACTTACATTATTTAAGCAGTACATTTTAAATTTATTTTTCCCTTATTTGCTCTTATTTAAGTAATGTTTGGGTGATTATGCACAACGAGTTACAGATAATAGAAAAGTTTATTCCATGATTCTCATTATGTAAGGTATTCTCAGTGTTTTTCAAATGAACAAACTTCAGGTTCTTCATTTCATTTAGCTCTATTACAGTAACACTCTGTCGTCTTGTCTTTCAGAATTATTTCAGCATATTTACTATTATTCACAACCATGAAACAATCACATTCAGCTTGTATTTTCAAGAACTACAGACGCCCAATTTATAATTTCTGAGAGAGATCCTAAAATCTGGAATTAAATATCTATTAATTTTGTGAACTCGTCCCCAGACATTAAAGACAACATGACAACAATACTCTTAATGCCCTTCTATCTTGAACAATAATGTAGATTTTGGTTGAGTGCTAAAATACTGCTTGTAGTTATTTTGCTCCTGAAATATGATGTTGTTGTCTTTTAGCTCTTTGGCTCAGCCTGCACATCTTTTGTGGTTGGATGGATATTACCTTATATTGTAATCTGTTATAATTTTAGCTAACTATTATGTTCTATTTTATATTGTGCAAACAAGAAAACAAATGTTATCTTGGCAAATAGTCTGGTCTTGTTTTAGTTTAACTTTGGCTTAAGGTATTTTTTACATAATTCAGTAAAGCTGATTTTTTTTACACGCAGTAGGACAGACAAACCAGATTACGTAAAAAAGCATGAAAGAGACTGCTCAGACAGTCAAACACTGCTCAGTAGTTACAGTATGCAGTCAACAGCAACACTAGCTCAGTCACTGTGGGATTTCCCACTCATTCTGGCCCCGGCTAGATGAGGTGGATGCTGATCCTACTAGATCCTGTGACATAACAAAGCTGGCAGAGGCCAGGGGACGATGGTTAGTGATCCTCCCCTCCCTCTGCCTGTTTTATAAATACTTTGTCAGGCATGTAGTCTAAGTGCAAGTTAAATGCCTCTCCTTGGGTCTGCTGGGTGGAAGTTGGCCTTAAAGTGGAGGGGGATTACTTACACCTGTGGGTATACAACTGCAATGGAAAATGCTACACATAGCAAACATGCAGAGGTGGAAAGAGTACTGAAATATTCTACTCTCTAAAAGTACCACTACTTTGATGAAATTTTACTTGAGTACAAGTTAAATTACTGGTCTAAAAATATACTCAAGTAGGCTATATTCAAGATGGACAAAGTGATGGCCCATAAATCTCTAACTAGATGTTTTAATTAAAGGTAAAGGTATACATTTACAAATTCCACTTCAATGAGAAAATGGAGTATGTCAACACACGACATTTAAAACATTTATGGAGATGTGTCATTTTAGTGAAGACCATCCCATAAAACATTTTCAAACAACACAACCATTGAATTGAAAGTGGCATAAATTGTGGATTCTGTAAAATTCTGGATGCTCTAACACCCCTAAATTTGATCTCAGCACCCCTAAAAATAAATAATAAACCCTCCATAGTCTCTAAAAATTGTGTGGGAAACACTGAATTATTATTGTTTTTTGTTTTTTGCAGGGCATTGAATGTCAAATTCTCATTAAGAGCTGAGCCCCTCTAAAGGTCTGATCCTAGTCCTACAGTCATACTGCAAATCTATAAATCCATACGGGTCAAGGTCACAAGAGCAATAACTTTTCTTTAAATGACCCAAAGAAGACCAAACTGAAGTACCCCTAAAAAGGCTGTGCCCCTGTGCAATTAGCTCAATTCTCTCATTTCGACGCTGTCTTTTTCACGTGAACGCATCATGCTCAATGCCTGTACCTGCAGAATGAGACAGCTGCAGAGTGAGACAGATGAAGGCACGTCTATTTATTTTAGTGTGCGTCCATAAATATGTGAGTTTGTTGTGTTCTGTAAGAGTTTATACATTGCTACACTATGAGAGCTAGCTGGCACAGGCTGCAATCATTTATGAATGTTAAGTTAATGTATCATGCTAGTTAGTGACGCTGTACAATCCCCTTTGCTTTAAAAGAAAAAAAAATCGGCCAACATTTTTTTACTCAGTAACGGATATGATTTAAAATGAAGCGAAGTACAATACTACATACTTTAGTAAAAGTAAAATTACAGATATTTAAAACTACTTTAAAAAGTACAAGTACACAAAAAACTACTCAATTACAGTAACCCGAGTAAATGTAATTTGTTACTTTCCGCCTCTGCAAACATGGTTCATGTTTTACTACAATAAATAAATTAAAGTTTTGTATAAACAGTTTTTTGTGCATTTCTGACATATCCACTTTGAGTGCATCGTAACACTTTATGGGCTCATGTAAAATAGATCCATAAATTCTTGAAATACATAAGTCACTGCCACTTGGCAGAACCATAAGAAGCTGAAAATGACTCATAGTTGACATATTATGGCTTTGTAGCAGAATTGTCTGTTTACCTGTCCAATACACTGAGCAAAACTGACATTCATTTGGAGTTGTGTTTCTGACCATGTGATACATAAGCACAATATTCACATACCTCAGTTTTTGTCTCCATAAACACCTGAGGTTAATGTCTGTTTATTTAGCTGCTGAACGCTCATATGTTCATCAGCTGGGCACTAACTGTGTCTGTCTGCTGTGCTGGGCAGAGAGCATACAGTGAGTTTATCAGAGCTTTCTTGCTTAAAACATCTGCTTGCTGCTCCAGGAAAAGGGGTTGATGAGAATGGTGAGAGTGAACCAAATCAGTAGAGTTGCAGGTTGGAAAACATAAACAACATACTGAAAGACAGTTGAGAGGAACTGGAGAGTCAAAACTTCAATATGCATATTTTAGACAGGGAAAATACAAGTTTCCTACTCCTGCATTTTTATGCTATTGTGAATGTTTACTCCTGGTCACAGTGTGAAATAACCACTGTTGACTGTTGATACTGCAGCCCGAGGCTGTTGGCGGTGACTGTGAATTAGGACACCAGAATCAATCTGTCCCATTGCTCCACTAAATAATTGCATGTGTTATTTTAGTTTAGCAGTGCTTTTACTGTGACTTCTGTAATGGCTTGGACAGTGATACACTGCAGTTGGCTGTAGCTGTTAGGTTTTGTGTTGCTGAACCTGTATGTTGTCCTTTAGCACTTTGACAGGGATATCCACTGCTGCTGCCTTCTTCTTAATCTAATCTCTACGGTGGCCGACCGGGGCCAGCCGCTTCATTTGAGGGAGAACAGCTGCAAGTACAGAAACGATGCAAACTCCAAAACACAAACAAGAGTAAAATTTTGTAGTTGCATTTGTTTTGACTTTTGTTTGTGTTTTTGAGTTTGCATCAGTTCTGTACTTTCAGCTGCTCTCCCCCAAATGAAGCGGTTGGCCCCGGTCGGCCACCGTAAATCTGACTTCACAACACTTATTTAGCCTTTGTGTACAAAAATCCAAACAGATCATTAACAAACAGCTTAAAAGTAGAATGCAAGTTTGCTAAGAAACAGTTGCAGTTTGTGAAAGTGTCTTGCTACTGCAACAGAGGAGAGTAATGTCTTGTTTTGCATCATATTTGGTGGGCTCCTATTGGCAGGATATGTATTTAGGTAAAAGGCTAAAGATGTCTTAGGAAACTGTGATCTAGTTCAAGATGTGTTACTTTGTACATTGAGCCATCTGCAGATGTTGCATGTTTTGGTGAGGATATTTCTTGCTTTAGGGATTTTTGCAAAAATGTTACTACTAAAGGATAGATTCAGATGTTTTAAAAAATGTGTATTATTACATTATGAGTAACTGGTCTCCACAAACATTCAGCTAAAGCTCCTATGAGGTTTCATCACTCCCCAAACCTACCCTTTGCAAGTGCTTTAATGCTATTAAGTGTTCTTGGTGCAATATTTTGTCAGCATGTGTGGAAATCTCATATTATCATGGTGCCCACCAGCTCTGATTCTTTTGTTTGTGCCCAGGTCTCATCCAGATCTGTCCACCCACAGACAAAGTGAAAGTCAGCAATCGAAATGCCAGGTTATATTGTTTTGCCAAACCCATGGTGTATTCTAAGGTCTTACAAAGTGCCCGTTTCTGCTGCTCAGTGCATGTCATAGAGGTGGCACTTTCTTTTTCATGGTTCGAAGAAGATTGTACCTCTGTTTCTCTTTATTACTCTTGATTAATGATATTTATGGGCTGCGAAGAAAATTTCTGGCACATTAAAGGTAAAACACATTTGTTGGCAGGCATAACTTTGCATCTGCCAGATGTACAATTTCCAGTTTTAATTTTGTCAACTGGTTGATGTCTTAATTTTGGCTGAGCTTGTGTGATGTCAGGAAAGTGTTTTTTCTGCACTTCATTACATCAGGCAATCCTGTCTCCATATTTCAGCAGCACCTATACACCAATAATAATGCATGTGTATTGTCCACGAGACCATTTCAGTCCATTGCCATGTTTGGCCACTAGAGGATGCTCAATGACAATACTATAAATTTAAATGCACACGTCCTTTCATTTTGGTGACTCTTTGTTCTAAGAATTGAATAAGCAAATGGGTAAACAGAAATACACTGACAATATTGGTGAGACAAGTTTGGTGAATTCACATTGTCATATTGTATGTGTGTGTTTGTATGTGTGTGTGTGTTCTAACAGAGAGGCCTTTGGAAGATCCTGGCTGGAGCAGGCTGCAGCTCTCTGTGGTGATCCTCGTGCCCTCCTGCCTGCTGTGTATGGGGATCATACTGGGTGTGTTTGTTGTGCAGGGCCACCGTTGTGCCTATAGCAGAGCCCACAAGCAGGACCCAGAAGAGCCTCTGGATGATCAGATGCTCATGTCGCCTGACAAATGTCTCAAAGATCTGATTTATGACATGAGTACCTCGGGCTCAGGATCAGGTAAGCTGACTTAGTTGATATGATGATTCATGATGATGATTATTTGCTGTTCCATCCATTCTGGATGATGAATGAAGCAAGTAAAATCAGAAACTCGTCAGGCTGTATTGATGCAGATTTACGCTATATAGCACTCCATCATATTTTATTTGCAGGAGCATGAACCTCTGCTGCTCATGCTCTGGCTGATGGAAATCTTTCTTTTTTGTTTGTCTGTCAGGGTTGCCATTGCTGGTCCAGCGAACCATAGCTCGAACCATTGTCCTGCAGGAGACCATTGGGAAGGGTCGATTTGGAGAAGTGTGGCGGGGCAAGTGGCGAGGAGAGGATGTTGCTGTAAAGATCTTCTCCTCCAGGGACGAAAGGTCCTGGTTCCGTGAAGCAGAGATTTATCAGACAATCATGCTCAGACATGAAAATATCCTGGGCTTCATTGCTGCTGACAACAAAGGTGTGAGAACACTTTGGATTGGATATAAAATAAGTTATATAGGTATAATATCAAATATAGTTATAATTACAACTGTTCCAGCTGTAACTCTATTATTTGCTGTGTGCTGCAGATAATGGCTCTTGGACTCAGCTGTGGTTGGTGTCAGAGTATCATGAGCATGGCTCCCTGTTTGACTACCTGAACAGATACACAGTCTCTTTGGAAGGCATGATTGTTCTCGCTTTGTCCATAGCCAGCGGTCTGGCACATCTCCACATGGAAATCATTGGCACACAGGGTAAGGCTGTATTACTGAACAAGACCATGCATTTTAAGACAGTTACTTCATATTGCAGGAGTTGAAGGATCAGTAAACCCATTGTATACTAAAATCTCAATGTACATAACAGAAGAATTGTCTCACTACACTAATGGTTAGCCTATATATCTTCAAAATGGATGTTATCAGCTAATAGTCTTTACTTCATTTGTTGTTTAGTCTGTGAAGTGTCAGAAAATGTTCCAAGATGATGTCTTCTGAAGTCGTTTTGTTCGATCAACCCTCCAAAAACTTAAACCCTCACAAGAGGGTTAAGAAGTCATTTGTCAAACTAGAGAAGCTTGACAAATGACTTAAAAGATTAACTGGGAAATTTGTTTGTGATTCATTTCTGACTAATTGATTAATCTTCTTATTGTTTGAACATTACTGTAATAACACAGTATATCAGATATCAGTGATATGAAGTTTTATCAGTGTTTGTTGTATTACAGCTAGATGTACGTCAGAGCACCTCAAAACACTGGTGCATTTATTTGATGTAGTGATCCTACAAAACATTTCATATTTTCACTAAAAGATCAAAAATATTTTTTTAATTTTTTGGGGGGGCTTTTAACCTTCTTTGTGTCCTGCTTGTTTCTAGGGAAGCCTGCCATCGCTCACAGAGACCTGAAGTCTAAAAATGTCCTGGTGAAAAAGAGTGGCATGGCAGTTATCGCAGATTTGGGTTTGGCTGTCAAACATGACTCCACCACAAACACCATAGACATACCGTCTAACCACAGAGTGGGAACCAAGAGGTTGGATTTACGTCAGAGTGCAACACACAAACATAAACACACAAAGCAGAAAGTCCACCTGACAGGAACTGAAACTGGTAGTGACTGTAAGCCAGTTCCAGTTTATTTGATATGCTAGACTTCCCCTTGAAATTACTTTGAATCAACATTTTTTAAACAAACTAAATGTTTGAAACAACTTGGAGTGAGTTGTCTTACTACACACTATTTTCATTGTTAAACCCCTATAATCAAGAACACAGGGTTTTCACTGTGCTGTGGCAATTCAGTCCCAGTAGTGATACCTAAAATAATATGTGTTTGTTAATAGACTAAACTTTAGACATTTCCATGGTGCTATCAAAAGATCTGAAGAGTCAAACTCTGAAGTACAGCATACAGTATCCCTTGGACTGAAATCATCAGTGAATGCCTTAGTTCTGCTTTTAGAGGAGAACTCTTAGTTCTTAACAAAAAATAATGTTTGTTCAGATTGATGAACTAACCTTGTTTTTTCAGTAGTTGTTATAGATTAAGAAAATATTCCAAGAAGCGCAGCACCTTTTTATTTTAATTGGCCTTAATCATTTTGTCCTCTGCAGGTACATGGCCCCAGAAATCCTGGATGAGACAATCAATATAAACAGCTTTGAGTCATTCAAGCGGGCGGATATCTACTCGCTAGGCCTGGTGTTTTGGGAACTGTCCCGGAGATGCTCCATTAGGGGTACCTTAAATGATGCGCTCACACACACAAGCACACAGACGCTCATTTATTGCTATTCATAGAAATGTTCAATACGCAAGTCTTCTGCAAAACTGCTCTGTGGCACTAATGGTACATACATGAGCACTGATGAATCTGTAATAATCCCAATATTGTTTTGTGTGCCTCGCAATGTTTTTTGCATACAGGTGTTTTGTTTCAAAGTACTCATCGCATATCTTGTGCATCATTAAAAACATGATAAACAAAATGTCCATCTTTGTCTTTTTCACAGGACTTCATGAAGATTACCAGCTGCCTTATTATGACCTGGTGCCTTCAGATCCGTCCATTGAAGATATGAAGAAGGTGGTGTGTGAGCAGAAACTGAGACCCAACATTCCTAACCAGTGGCAGAGCTGTGAGGTGAGATGAGAAAGTCTCAGTATGTCTGATGTATCATCACCATGTAAAGCAACTGATGTTATAATGCTAACTCCTCACTAGTGTGTGGAAAAGTCAGATTTAAAAAAAACCCAGACATAACATGCTAGATGCTTAAAGGAACATTTTATATTTTTAACAGCACGTTTATCTTCCTGGTTTGTGCTGAACTGAAACAACTGAACTTCCTACTCAACTGAAAACAGAAACTGCCATTTGAAGTGTGATGTAGTGTGTTGGCTGAGGAAAAAATGAACTAGATGATAATAATCTCTGAAAATGAACTGAACGAAACAATTCTATTTGCAGTGACTCATTTCCTTCCCTATTCTGTAGTTTTGGCCATCATTTCTCTCAGTACTGACACTTACCATGATCATTGGATATGAAAGTAATTAATTTGGGAACTTTGTAACCTCAAGTCCAATGAGGCAAGGATCACAAATGGCCAGATGATCAGACAGGCTGTACAGAACAGTTTAAACTAATTTTCTAAACTACTTTAATTGGAGTTAAAACCAGAAAGTAAACACATCTGAAATATAGGTGTTAATCCCTCATTGTATGGGAAAACTGTGAAATGTGTGCAATAACTTAAGTAAGTTAAGTAAGGTAGGTCTTGGTGAAACCAGGATATCTTCCTACATGCAGATTTTTGCTTCCCAGCAACTCACAACACTGTAAAATGCTACCTTTAACAATATATTTTGCTTTACTGCATTTAGAAAAAGGTGCAGTGTTTCTGTGTTGCAAATCTAGTAGACAGTATAAAATGTTGTTTTGTAAAATGGCACCTGGACATGAAAGATGTGCATCAAAGGTTTCTTGAAGTTTGTTACTTATTTGATTGTCTGGCTGCTTGTGTTTCTTGCCTTGTCAGACTTCTCATTTCAAGCCATGAACAGGAAAAAAATGTGGCCCTCTGTTTCTGACACCTGTCATTTCACACTGCTTTTTAATCCAAAAACTTTACAGTAACTGAAGCTCTTTACGTTATTTAATGTGAGAACCTGAAACTTAAATCTGCTGTCTATATGTTTGGTGACACACTTTTATATAAGTTATTCTTTGCTGTCTTTGTTGACACATTAGGCTCTGCGTGTGATGGGAAAACTGATGAGAGAGTGCTGGTACGCCAACCCTGCTGCTCGACTCACTGCTCTGCGGGTCAAGAAAACTGTGTCTCAGCTGTCTGCCATCAAGGACGTCAAAGATTAAATTGATTTGTTGCCCTGTGGATGAGCACTGGTGCAACAAGACGAAATGGGAGCAAACAAGGGAGAACCTGCCTCTTGAACTGCCTGAGGCTGCCCTCTTCAGGAAACGACCACATCGTTGACAGTCAGAGAGCTTATTCAGGTTGTTGATGGTGCCAAAGTATTGTAGAGGGTGTCTGTGGCAGCTTGCATATAGACACCCACAGTGTATGTTGGTTATTTGAACCAACCATCTGATTTTTTGGTGGGAAGAGCCATATTAAATAAAACATGTTTTATTTTGCTACCTCGGACATTTAAGTGCCCAAAGCCTAAAAGTTGCACATTGTGATGTTTTCGTGCCATATCATGTAGCAAACACCATATTGTAGTGTGCTGACTGACAATCACAAAGGATACTGGAAAAGATACCATAACCTGTTTTTAAATGACATACAGACTGTATCTGATAATCTGTACTTCAAAGTGTTTTAAGTGCTTTTGCGTAGTTATTATTATACTATTGTAGATAAATGGTTTCTTAAAAGCTCTGTGAAAACAAAGGTTACTCCACTCAACAGGTGTACAGCTGTGCATTTAGCAACACAGCCTGGCTCTATATGACAGGGGGTCCATCGGTTGGTTGATCTGTTGGTCCAAATGCCTCGACAAGTATTTGATTTGAAGATCACAACTTTTGGTACAGAGTTTTGTGCCCAGTTGATGCTAATGAGAGATAAGTCTGACAAGCTAAGTTTTGGGATATCCTAACTTATCAGAGTAACCTTTTTGTTTTAGGTAACAGCTTTCCTGTTCTTCTGGCGCCACCCTCAGGCCAAATGTTGAATATTTTAACTGAAAAAATTGCAAATTTGTCAACTTGATTTTACAGCATCATGGGATCAGTTGAGTGTTTATAGATGTCTTAGTCTTCTTCTTTGTGTGAGGAGAAGTAAAGCTATGAACTACTGTAAATTGTGCACATATACATTTTTCAGTTGCTGCTTTCTGACAATTGAATGCTGTTGAATTGTTAACAATCAAAAGCTTATCCATGAATGTGAAACTGTTTGTTTTCCATTAATATTTTTATTCAAACTGAAACTGGAAACATAATTGTTACTTTAAATTCTACAACCTGAACTATCCCAACCATACATCAGTGAAACAACATGTTTAATTACACATCGTTAACATTGGGTCAAGGTGCTTTTTATAAATAGGGAAATTTAGCTAATTGTAAGAAAAAAAATCACATTTATTCCATCTTTATACAAATATATAAAGGTAAACAATACAAAGAACAGAGTGAAAGGCTGATGTACAAGCAAATGTAGCACAATAGGATATTGTGCATTGGTAAATCAGCAGGAGACATTTCACTTGGAGAGCACAGATTTTAGATAAGTGCAGATATGATGACAAGGGAAAGTGCACATAGCTACATCTCTACACCATGTGGACTTGTATTCACCCACATATGTGCAGATGTGCCTGTGTGTACATGTGAATGTGTTTCATATCATGTGAAGTGATTGATTGTGTATTTAAAAGGTGTGAATCTGATTAATCACTGTAGTGTTTGTGAAACTGGTGCTGTGGAAAAAACTTCCCCATGTTCCATGTCCATTGCTTTTTATTTCATGTCTAGCTGTACATATTCAGTTAAAGTTTACTTCTATTTTTTTGTTGCTAAGGCACGTGACATATTTCCATATAGCTTACTTGTATCACTGTTGATATCCTCCTGTTATGAAGGTGTCAGGATTACTGGATGACATATGTAGCGTCAGCAGTGTTGCCTCTTAAAAATAAGCTAATGTACAGGAGCCTGTTGCTATCCGGGCAATATATCAGTTCATGTTTTTTGTCAATGAAATGATTAGATGTCTTCAATCATTTAATCATGTATGTTGCAAAGAGTACAGACATATAAAATGCAGTATTACAGCATTGAGCTCTGCCTGTGTCCATTGGAAAAAATACTCACAATATATATTTTTTTATCTGATGTATGAATCTATGCTGACCAAGCTTATATTTTCTCCATTGTGTCGTATCTGCTTCTTAAAGAATCAGACCGGTGACCCAGAGAAGAATAAAGAATGATTATTAAAGAATCTAAAAAGACTTATTGGTCACTCCAGAGAGGAGTGGTCACCATGTGCAATTTATGTCTGCATTGTATGACAAAGCTGAATATTCACAAATGTGATGTTGCTTTCAGAAAACAAGATCCACTTTTGATTTTTAAACCATCCACTTACTTAGATCCATACATTTAATTAATGTAAAACGGTTTTCTGTGATTGCTCAGATGTGGATGTAATGCCATTGCATCTTTTCTTTTGCACTATTTATTCTGTATAGAAATACTGTAAGTGATATCAGTGGTTCAATAAACATTTTTTTATGAAGTTAAGTGTGTTTCCTTAATAAGTCAGTACAACATTTTTTCTTCTTTAGTATAAAGTGTGTCACATTACTACAGTAATCTCAGAGGCACTGATTGTGCAGAGTGGTGCAGATTATAGTAGGTCAGAATTTCCCGCAAATGATATTTGAAACAGGTCATTTTATCACCATCATCACACATTTATCTTAACTGACATGACTCATCTCTGCTTTCGCTCATACTGCTCTATTAGCTTACAGTGTTTGCGATCTAGATATGACCGTTAGACAGCGGAAACCGATCTGTAACTCTGAGGCCATCAGCACTTTGCAAATGAGTCAACGCCTCAACATTGTGCTGTGTGTTGCTGTCACCTAAGACAAGCTCACGCAGGAGGTTTTCTTGAACAAAAATGAAACTTTCCCACATTTTAATTTGAGCTTTTTGACAATTCAAGCTAGTTCAAACTTTAACAGAGATGCACATTCCTCACATATTACAGAAGCAAAGATGAAAGTGTGGCTATATGCTTTTTCTGTTGTTTTCATTACTTTTATCAAGCAGCAGGAGACAGCATGGACTGATAACAAAAGTGATGCTTTTAATGATTGAAAAATTAGGAATGTGGATTTGTAATGTCCTGGTGAAATGGGACATCTGAATTCCAGACAGTCTCGTGGTTGCTTGGCCAACAGTTCTGCTGAGGGTCAGTGGGGCAGAGGCGGATTGCTGTGAGGCAATCTGCTATTTCAGAAGTCTTTTAGCTGGGTTCATATATTGTAGAAATCACCCTCTGATTTTCTGGTCACAGTGTAAAAACCTTTGTGCAGATTAAACAAAATACCTTTTGAAAGCATGGGTGTGGTAGTGAGTTAAGGTTTGTCTACTGTGGTTAAGTTTTCTTTAACTCATTGGGAATTGTCTCTCTGACTGCTCTTTTGATCCAACCATGTCTGATGCCTTCGGTCCAATGACCCATGCTGTCTGCTCAGGGAGCGTGACATTGGCCTCGAGCTAAATCAGCCTTTTGTCTCCCTGCTTGGCAGAACACAGCACTCAGGCTCAGCCTGAAGCTTAGCCCATTGAGAAACTGAGAGTGAGAGAGGCTGGAAACAGGTGCTGATAAAGGGGTGAGGTGGCAGTTTCACATGCATTGCTGATTTCTGACAAACCATAAATCGAATTGCTAAGACTGCAAAAAAGTGAAGGGACTGTTTGAAGGGGGAATATTAAGAAAAGCTTAAACCTGCTTCTTCTTTCCCTTTTCTTTTCACATCAGCAGGTCAGCCATTCTCAAGAAAAAAAAGAAAAAGAAAAAAAAGTTAAATGAGGTGAACAGGAAAATAGGTACGCAAGGCTGTGTGATCTGCAGATGCAGGTCGACCACAACCATCACATGACATGGATTTCCGCTTTGACACATTTTGCTTTTAGCTGCACAGAAGGGGCAGGGCCACACATTTACTGAAGAGCTGCTGCAGCAGGACATGATGGTGCTTTGAGGACTACTCTACCATGCAGTCCATCATGAATTTCAATGGACTTCAGCGCCAGAGCAGCCAAGAAAATTACCCTCTGGATAATACTCAGAGGAAGAAAAGTTCTCTGTGGTACAGGCGATCACTGAGGGGAAACAGTGATCGACACCGGCAGAGCACAGGCACTCTGCCCAGAGCCAGCAAGGTGAGACAATAATTATAATATATAGTGTTAATGTATTGTGTAAACAACCACACTTGTGGAATTTAAATCAAATGCTGTCTTATGCAACACATAAAAACTTTGGTTTGGTTTTGGTTTGGGATTGCTTGATACTCAGCAGCAGTTTACCACCAACAGTGTATCCACAATACAGCAGCACCTTGTCAATAGCCAAAAGCCTTTTAACAATTTTAATCTTTTGAGCTAACACTATGGGATCAACATGCTCTCACACAACAACTAGAGTTGCCTGAGAGGTTTACAAGTCATATATCTATTATATTATTTTTAAGAGGAATTTGCATTTCTCTTTTTGCAGCCTATACAAACTCCCTCCAACTCACTGATTGACTACTCTGACCCACAGCGGTAAATATATCAGATTTGATGTGCAATTTATCATACAGCTATGCCATACAAAGATGTGAATACTACATTTTTTGCAGGGGATTTTTAATTGAAAGAATGCATAAAAATAAGATGCTAAAATATTTATTTTGTATCTCTTTTTGAACAGGATCACAATTTTACTGGAAAAGCAAGACAATGAATCATTTGGTTTTGAAATTCAGGTAGGTCCCCACATTTAATCAACATTAAGATACAGCACATTACAGCACACTCTGTATTTAAAAGCTATTTTGTTTGAAATAGTATTGTCTTGGCAGCTTTTGTAACAAAGGTGTGTCTTGTTGCAGACTTATGGCCTGCAGCTAAAGAACAGCTCTGACGTGGAAATGTGCACGTTTGTGTGCAAAGTGAAGGAGGACAGTGCTGCTGAGAGTGCTGGCCTGACCGCAGGTGAACCACCCACACACATCCTCCCTTTAAGCCCTTCACAGGCTTTCGTACATCTGTTGGACCTTATTTTACCTTTCTGGTGTACATAGACTAACAGATATATCACTTGCCACACCTAGCCCCATACGCAGACACACATTGATACACACTGAATTACAATGCAAAGCCATCATGTCCTCTCAAAAAGTTCCTTCTTTTGTGTCCTCATTTATTGTAGGAGATGTTATTGTCACTGTCAACGGGGTCAGCATCGAAGGTTCCTCTCATCAGCGTGTACTTGAGCTGATAAGAGAATCAACCAACAATCTAAAGTAAGTAATAGAAATGATAACTTCCTAAATTGTCATTCAAACACAATAAAGCACAATAGGGGGAAATCATCTACATGGAAATATTTACCAGCAAAAGCCTGCAGCATGGAGAGTATTTTCTGGCAAATGTTTAAGCAAGTATTTGTTTGTCATTGCAGGATGGAGACTGTATGTGGGAGTGTGGTGAAGTTGATTGAGTTGGAGAAGAGGATGAACCTGCTTAAGGTGCGTCTCTTCAACCCTACCCGTGTTTGTTGTTGACATACTGAAACTCTGTGCAGCCTATTAACAGTCACTGAAACCACACAAACCCAGCTGATAATAATGAAAGAGCAAAGGTCTTCATCATAGTTAATTACTGGTTGAACTCATTGTATGAGAGCTTACAACAGTAGCATTGTGTGATTTGCATTGAATCTTGTGTATATATTCTGCATGCTTAAACTGTGAGAATATTATGGGTGGTGTAACCGACATGTTTTTTGTTCATGCAGCATTCACTACGTGACAAATTGGTTGAGCTGCAAGCACTCACATTACAGGAACAACGTCTGATGAGAGGTGAGAAGTTTTTCTCAGCTGCCCGACCACAGGACTTCCTTTCTCACAGGCGCTGTCATATTTAAAAGCTACAATGTTTATGATCTGAATTGATGTGTAAACTTGTAAATTACATAAAGGAGTTCCCCTGAAAAACGATATGACAAGCTGCTGACATGTTTCCTGCTGCAAACTTCTCGTCAGCCGCAGCTTTTAACTGACACTGACCCTACATTGTTATCTTTCCAGGTAACTTGAATGACAGCAGCCTCCACCTCTCAGTGGACTCATTGGGAACTCTGAGCTCCCCCAAATGCCATGGCCTACGGCTTTCAAGTGACAGCAGTTACAGGAGCGTGATGACTGATGATAGTGACCATGCCAGTGTGTTTGGAGATCTGAGCTCACCCAGCCCCTGCAGTGCAGCAAGCACTACCGAAGATGGCTGCTTCTTCTCCTCCAGAGATTTTCCTTCACGGAGCCTCTCCAGCAGGATTTCATCAAGCTCCAGCCATCATCATCACACCCTCAGTCGCTCCCGCAGCTCCAGTTTGGCTGATAGCAGCAGCTCCCTCTCCCCAAGTTGGGATGAAACGAGGATCTCCTCCGTGTTTGGTACACTGCCCAGGAAAAGCAGGCGATCCAGTGTCCGAAAACACATTTTCAAGTTAATTCCTGGACTCCAGCGATCAGTTGAAGAGGAGGACATGGGAACAGACTCCTAGTGACTTGTTGTTATACATATTAAGTGTTGATAAGGTTTCTCATGTTCTGAACAAGTTGCAGAAAGAAAAAGACACTGTAATGAGGAGTTTCCCTCCCTTTAAGGTTGGGTTAATCCTTTAGAGAATAGATGAGATGGACAATTTGGTACTTGGTATATGTCAGTGTCAAGGTTTTCTCAAGAGGGTCTTGAGCCTTTAAAGTGAGCCTGCCTGGTTCAACATTTGGCTTGGACAGTCAGAGGCACAAAAGCATTATGAAAATGTAAAATGCTTTTCCTTTCAACAAGTGTTTGAATGAATGGCATGCATAACACGGTGTAATGTATGATAGATGAGATAATGTATCCTACTAGCTTGAATAAAAACTTTTTTTTTTCCTCATGCCAAATCACAGGATGTGATCAGCATTAACCTCTGCAGTCTGTACAGTAGCTGTATTCATGTAGCAATGTGAATTTTGAAATGAGACTGTTGTGAATCTTTGTTTTTTTAAAAGTCAGTTAAACATTTCATGAGCACTTCTGTCACATTCATGTGCATACAACCAAAACCAACATTCTATAGTAGTTCAGCTGAAAACAGGATGTGGGTAGGTGAGGTACTACTTTACTGCTTTCATTTCCAAAGTTATTTTCAGGCTGCATACAGTTTACTTTCAGGTGTTCAGAAACACTGAAACAGTTTCTCATATATAATGAATGTACTGTAATGTTTATATGTTCTATTTTCAATGGCAAAAAAATGCACTGCTGTATTTTTGACTCATGCTTTATGTTTTCAATCCAAGATGGTCTATGTGGAGGAGACTCTGCTGAACAATAAAATTATGAAGTTTTTGCAAACTTATCGCTGTATTGTTTATCAAATATAATAATACAAAATAATTCAAAAGTCATAATTTAAACAAGAAAGGTATGGAGGGAGCTACACTAAAGATTCATTTTACCCCTGATAACATTTTTGGAAGTACAGGAGTTTGAAACTTAAACAGAGTAGAAAACCCAGACATTTCCTGTAAAGAGTGTCACCTCCTTGGTTTCCTGATACTGCTTGACTCAGACAGACAGACAGACAGACAGACAGACAGACAGACAGACAGACAGACAGACAGACAGACTATAATGGTTTGTTAATCCATTGGATTAATTTTTTGATGCGCTTTAAAACTGAGAAAAACATTTTAGTGCATTTTTTGCATGATCTCCTACTTGGAATGAAAAATAAATTATAATAACACACCATAGACATTTAAAAAAAATATTAAGGAAAGTGCTAGTTTGAATATGTCTGTTTAATATATTTGAATGTTATATCAGCATTTTAGCTGTGCTACTTAAGATCTTTTAGGTCTTTTTGCACTTTAAACTCAAGATATAACAGGATTTAGCTACATGTGTAAAAAACACATATGCTGTAAAAAAAGGCCAACATTAGAAGAACGAAGAATGTTAATCCAGATTAAAAACAGAAAGAAGGTGGTCATACAGCAAAGATTAAATAATCAGTAGAATCACTCCATATGCAAATACCAGAGTTACAAAGAACCTTTGTTGGACCCACAACAAAAACCCTGTTCTTCAGTGATTCAACAGGCACACACAATTACATGGTACAAGCACAAGGGAGCATACGAGAGAGCTTGACCTTGCGGCACGGACTAAAATGCAGGATGGATTCCCCCTTTAGTCCAACAGTGTAGGATAAGAAGTATTTTACTACTACACACTTGGAATGCTCTTCTGCGGCAGCAACCAGATGTTATAACAATGCCAGGCCTGAGGCTGTTTGACTTTTGATTCAGCAGAGGATCTGCAAAAAGCAACTACAGTAAGAGCATCGGGGCAGTTGAGCTATTTTCAACATCATAGAGGAAAGAAAAACAGACGGAGGGAGATGGAAAAGAACACAATGCTTTCACAAGCCCTGACACTCACAGAAGAGGAGGATGAGATGGCATCCCAGGTATTGGAGATCATTGGTGGGATCACCCTTGAGGCCCTTCAGTCACTGGAGAAGCCTGTGGAAAGAGATGTGTGGTCAATAGAGGAGGGGGATGACTCTGTGTTTTACAGTGATGAGGACCAAGTTCAACAGGACATAACAGCAAACGCATCTTTTGATTTTGGTGTTAAAGGGTGCAGGCGTCTTTTTAACAGCGTGGCTGATGTACACAGGGAGGATGATCCAGGAGCTGAAGTCATTACTGTCCTTCAAAATTCAGAGATGGCGAAGGAAGTGACTCCACAGGTCATTCTGACAGAACAAGAAGAGGAATGCAAAGCGCCCCAGACACCAACAACTGAGCCAATCAATCAATCAGATCCTGCAGATCCGGGCACAGAGACTAATCTAACAGCAAAGAAGTCACTGAACACCTGCAGAGAATCTCTGCAACTAAATGGCACATCGACAGACTTGCAAACACAGTCTGGACAGAATATATCATCAGGGGAAGGTAAGAGGAATGAAGCACTATGCAGTATAATCAATTTGAGAGCCAGGATTTTGCTTACAGAATACAAAAAGATGTTTTTTCCTTTCTTTACTTTTCAGAGAATCTACCAGTTGAGGTGTCAAAATCACAGACACCAAACCTTGAACCCTTTGATGTGTCTAATGATGAGAGTTATGTAAAGCTGAGTGGGGAGCCAGTGATCCCAACCCAGATGTCTAGTGCTGAACACCTAATGCCAGGTGATGGTAACAAGAAGCCAAAGCAGGACCACAACTTCCATATTCCTGCAGGGTCCTCGCAAGACCCCCATCCAGGCTATTGCACTCTGCCTGAGAAATCCAGCCCTGTTCACCAGAAATCCTTCAACCACCTCACCTCCTCCAAATACAGCACCATGTCCTACCGTAAGATCCGCAGAGGAAACACCCGCCAGAAGATAGAAGCCTTTGAGTATATGTTCATGAATTTGTAAGGTGGCTTTTTCAGGAAAAATAAAAGCTGCCTGGACACGATGCATAACATAACACTAACACTAAAGGAAACTGACTGTACATATGTACCATATGATAACTCATTTTCACATCTAAATTTTAACATCAACTTGTTGATAGTATAAGCTTATTGAACATCCATGCTGTAACTCACAAGATCACACAAACCTTATGTAAAATGCCAAGACTAATAGGATTTCTATATGAAGAATGCTATTTATATCTGTTGTGTAATGTGATTGGAGATGAATGCCTACTTACCATCTCAGATCCAGGAGGTATGTTTTTCATTGCAATGGTTAAAGGATGAAAACATGTTGTTATGTAAAGCAGGTATTTGAACAGCAGATTAAATACATACTGTAAAATGCTTGGGGATTTAAAATCCTACTAGCTGTAATAACTAAGATGCAGGCTGGTATCAATATGTTAAGCATTAATCTTAATCTTTGGAGTGCAGAGGCAGTGAAACTATAACTGCAAGCATCAAGTAATACCTAAACATAAGTACAAATATGTGTCTTAATGACCTTGGGTATGTGAAAGGTGCTATATAAATCACACCTATTATTATTATTATTACTACTGGTGGATAAGAAAAAAATAATTAAATAAATAAATAAAGAGGTAAAAAAAGACAAATAATAAATAAAGAGGTAAATTCTTATCAACTTGTTTTATTTCTACTTTTGTAAGAAAAAACATTTTCATCCATTTGTGTGTAAGAGTTTGAGAACAGTTCAGTCCAAATCACAGCACAGGTTTATTGAGTGTTTTAGACCAACACTTCCCTCTAGTGAAAAAAAGAAATTCATACAGTTTCCACAACCAAACCTCCATCTAAATAATGCAGCATTTAAAACCAGAGAAACAGCACTTCCACCCAAGAACCTCATCAAATGTAAAGTAGATGACATCTGGAAAAAGTACAGTTGATGTCTCACCAAAAATATGTGTTTTATACAAAATTAGTAAATTCTTAATTACATGCAATATAACTCATTATTCAGTCCCGGCAGAGCAAAAACACAAACATTTCTACATTTCAAATCTATGGAGGCACTGTTAATCCTTACATCTTTGGCAGTGAAATTGTATTTTGTCTGACTAAACATATCAGACTTGTTTTTTTACAGGACATTCACATGAAGCCCAGTCTTTAAAGCAATCATTTAAGGCACATGTGTGTGGTCTTTTTCCCCAAATACCAGAGTAGAGAAACTTTTCTAAAGTTAGCACCCTCCAGACCAAACCTTCCTGAACAGGATTCTGGCACTGGTGTTTCGACTCAAGGTTAGTCGAGGTTGGTATAATGATAAAAAGGCATCAAAAACATTGCACATCCCCACACCCTCTGCTTCACAGTGCACACATGTC
Source organism: Scomber japonicus (assembly GCF_027409825.1). NCBI lineage: Eukaryota > Metazoa > Chordata > Actinopteri > Scombriformes > Scombridae > Scomber > Scomber japonicus. Next base: position 17,451,982 of record NC_070588.1, read on the forward strand.
ACTGCCACCAGTGTCCCGTGTAGAATCTGGACCACAGACCGTACTGGAGTATGAGGCCACTGACGGTAATTGGTGCATGTTTAAACACTTAAAACTCATTTCAGTCTTTTCACTGGGAGTGGTAGTGTGTGAACTGCCATTTCTGGAAGGCATTGGAGGGTTCACAAGGGCCGAGGCGAAGAGTGTCACCCTGAGGCCCCGCTTCCAGGCACATGTGTCGGGAAACAAACTCCGCCATGAGGTGCTCCGCCTAGACAAAGACAAAACAAGAGACATAATTAATGGACAAAGCTTTAACCTCTAAATCTGTGCTTCCCTGGCTTCTTTGTGTGAAGTACTCCCACATCCCTGCCAGATGAGCTCCAGTGCCCCATCATCAACACTGTCATGTTCCAAATGTGATTTATTTTAGTTCATTTTAAACTGAATGTCTAGTAGAATTTTCTTGTCAATCTTTAGGTTAGTTTGGTTGAGTTTGCATATGTACTACTATACTACTAAGCTGTACCTACCTGTCAACCATTTAGTTATTTTTAGTTACTCATTTAACTGTTCATCCAACTATTAACTTTTGAAAAAAATATCTCAAATGTGCTCTTACAACACAAAAAAGTTTCAAACTAGCTCACATCTATCCTGGCACAGATCCAAACTGTGATAAATGTCACCTAGGACTTGCTAATCTCACCCACATGTTCTGAACCTGTCCTGCCCTGTCTCTATTTTGGAAATCTGCCTTTGACTCACTCTCAGCCAACACATCTGCTAACATCCAGCTCTCACCTTTAGTTGGCCTGTTTGGTGTCCTATCCACTGACCATTTGCTGCCATCCTATTTCACTGAACTTTTCTCACATTGCTAGCGAGGCATGTTATTCTGATGCACTGTTGTACCTCCTCTTATACATGTTGGATAAAGGATGCCCTACCGTTTAAAATGAGAGAAAATTTAACACTCTCTCTGTGGCTCTAATGTAAAAAATTCTAAAATTTGGCAACCTTTCCTATGAATATATTAGGTCCTTTCAGCTGAAAGTTATCCGCATTGGCTGAGTGATCTCTGCACTGCACCAACATCCTGGCCGAGCACATGTTCAGCATAAAGAATGCCTTCTATGTTATTATGTTATTATCTCCAAAATGTCTTGTATATGTGGATGTATTGTATATGTCTTGTATATGTGGATGTGTTTCTATGTTGTTTGCGGTTGTATTGTTGATACCACCTTCTTGTCTTATCATTACTACCTTTGCCAATTTACCTCATTCTGCAGGATGTTTTCATTTATTTCATTTCATTTATTCAGTCATACATGAGAAGGTTCAAAAATATTATGTGTTGTTGAAGCAAAATCTACAACAGATCATTTCTGTTGTCTTTCAGAGACAGAGGTGAAGGCAAGAAAAACAAATATGGTAGAGAAAGCACATGGCACATCCAAGCCAAGGACAACGTACCAGTGCTGAGTTGGAGGATTTGTGGAACCAGCGGAGTTCAGCCTTGGCATTATCACATAATTGTAAAGTGATGCCGCTGTCTTTGGCTAGGGGAGAGACACAAAGGTCCTGCTGGCGAACGTGCCTCATCCAGGTGTAATTAAAGTGCTGACTCTGTTGTATAAGAGAGAAAGGGAGAAGAAAGACAGAGTGAATAGAGAACAGCATGTTATTAAACTGAATGAAAAGCAAAGGATTTTAAATAATGGCTCGTCGGGGCTGCTCTAAATCCAAGATGACCACATTTGGAAAAGTCTTGGTCTCATCTTGGTCTCCACCCTTGTTTATCGTGGCTTGGGTCCTGTCTTATTATGCCCCGCTGCATAATTATCACAGTCATGAGGCCAAATCTGCTTAACATGTGCATTTTCTTCTGAGAAACATTTTAGATATGTTATAAATAAAATGAAACCTACCTGCTTACTGAGATCACAGATTTCAAAGGACAGAGTGTTTTTCTGTAGACTGAGGCATTTTCTTAAGCCACGGTTAAAGACCTACAGGGAAACATGAGATGCTGGTTAATAATTAGGAGTGCAGCAACAGCACCACAAACATTTGTTTACTTGTTTTAAGTTGCACATAAAACTCAAAAGTTGTCAGATACGGAGAAGTAACATTGCTACTTCACTGCAAGGAGAAAATAGTTTTTAGACTGATGTGATATGATAGGAATTTAGCTCTTTCACAGTGTTTTATAGTTTATGAAACTGCTTTTAAACTGATTGGTAGAGGATAAGATAATTCATTCCTTACAGTGTTCTTGGTGGGCAGAACAAGACATGACTAAGATGCTTATTCAGTAGTCAGATTAACATGTCAGATTGCTATTGCATTACAAACTTTGATTTGGAACTGATCAATTAGGGAAATGTAAATAAAGTTGAAGTGAAAATAGAATAATTGTGTGTTGTGAGAAGGAAAAATGTACGTATCAGGAGCATTCACTTACCAGGCCCTCCGCTTTAACTAATGGAGCCACCATGTCTGGATACACATTCTCCAGGTACCACTTGAAGCTCTTGCATTTGAGCTTGTTCCTCAGCTCGATCTGTTCTGTGAGGTTGCCAATGTTCGTGACCTTTTTATCCAGAAGGTGGTGGTAGCCATGGCCGTAGAAAAGGTCCTTGTATTCATCCAGCCAAACTTCAGCCACCCTCGCCAGGTTACGCTCCACTGTCTTCTGCCTGTCCTTGGGGAATTTGTAAGGGTTCTGTCCTCGGAAAATGTGCCCCACTCGAGAGCAGGGGATGATCTCTATTTCGCCTCCACACATCCAGATCTGGTCAAGTCGCAACATGTGGGATCATTTTCATATGAAATTATAATAAATATGACTAATATTTATGCCTGGATTAGATGAGTGATAGCAAATACCTTAAATGAAATCTCCATGTTCTCCCCACCCCACACATCCAGGCCAGGATCATAGGCACCAAGTTCATAGAAGTAGTTTTTGTCTATGGAGAAAAGCCCTCCAGCCATAACTGGACATCTGAAGGATAAATAATGAAATACATACACTACATAAAAAATAAAAAATAAACCTGAGTTTAAGCCAAGAATCATAAATAATCATAAGTTAGAAATAACAGCAAGAAAAGCCTCTGGTCTTGGACTCTGTTTAGGTACCTGATAGGATCTGCAATGGTCATGTTATTCTTCTTAATGTACTCGTCTGGTAATGCACTCCAGCCAAACACCAAAGGCCATTTGAAAATACCTCTTTGGAAGTTGTCAACCAGCATATAACTGAAAAAGAAAGAGCCAGAACAGATTAAAACCCATCCCATTAAATGCCATCCCATATACAGTGTGGCTACTCTGCTACTCAAGTCACCTCATGTCCTTATCACTGATGACTTCTATGACAGGGCAGGGCACTTTCTTGCGATCCATATAGACTCTCTCCAACAGTGGCTCCAACCAGCCTACGTTACACTCGACGTGGGAGTCAAGGAAGGTAAGAACCTCGCCTATGAAGAAAGCAAACATCCTGTAGTTAAACAAATACCCACATCTGCTTATTAACAGTGCACCCCCCTGTAACTCTTATCAAAGACTTCATTGATAGGCTGTTAATTGTTTATATATGCAAATAGCAGTGTAACAGTATGTGATGAGAGAGCAGGTGCAAGTCCAAGTCCAAGTCTGTGTTTGTTACAAGGATGTTTATCACATACACATATTCACAACTGGCTAAATGTGTGCACTAGTGCAAATGGAGGCATCAAGCTGTCAGACAGTTTGGATTTGCAAGATAAAAGAGAGTGGATCACAGACTTTCTGTGGTTAAACCCATTTATCTGTGTCAGTTTAGAGTTTCAGGAACAGAGATTACTAAATCAAAAAGTGAAGATTAGTGTGTTGTCTGTGTCTTTGTTGCCTGAGAGAACAGTGACCTAAAAAATATTGGTTGTTATTATATTATTTCAAGCCGACACTGACGGGACTGTGTGATCATTCATTTCTTCTTTTTCTGGTTTCACATCTTGAGTATAAGTGCTGATAATTAAAAAGAGTTTATACTTTCAGATTTGGTCATTTGAAAGTGCCAGAGCTGAGAAAACATGACCTATAAACAATGTCACTTTTTAAAGTAGTGTTTTTAGTCCATAGCATGTTGATAAGCATGATACAATTTTCCATACACTTCTTCTACAGATCTTAGCAGCAAGAAAACACGTTTAAAATGGCTTATAGGTTTAGCCTGTACTTTAGTCACTGACATCAGGCTTTGTGTATGCAGTTTATACTTGGAATAGATGGAGATTACTTGGAATAGATACCTTAATGACATCATTCTCATATTATTCTCAAAAGCTTTAACCTCAGAGTTCAGGGGCACACTTTGCATTTACAATTATGTCTGTTTTAACACTTCCATGTGAATTCTGTTACTGTTCTTTTTAATTGGAGGTTAATGTTCCCTCATGCACACCTCAAACGACTGTACATAAACTATACATTAAAAACATTTGTTGCAAAGATGATTTATCATAACAGTGCATACCTTTGGCGGAAGCCGCTCCGGCCAGTCTGGCTCTAATCAGGCCCTGTCGCTCCTTCAAACGAATGATTCGGACTTTGGGAAACTGGGACATGTATGTATCCAGCTGCTCCTTCAGATAGTCTGCAGGATTAAAAGTGAGTGATAAAACAACTGCATACATGTTGACAAGTTATTTGTTATTTTGCTGACATCACTGAGAGCAGACAAAGGTGACTATAGACTGACTTATCATCGAGCCCCATTTAACTACTGAGGTAAAACTTGCACAAACTACCAGAAATCAAATAATACGTGAAGCTGAAGAACTTATTGTGCGTGCTAGTTGATGATGGACTGTTGTGTGGAACAAAAGAAGACATTTGAGGACATCATCTTAGGTTTCGGGAAACAGTAATTGACATTTTTCACAATTTTCGTACACTTCAAATCCACTTATTGACAGATTAATCAACAATGGAAATAATTGTTAATTGTAGCCCTAATTTCGATAATGACTTAATACAGTAGTTCAGGTCATTAAGTAAACTGCAAAACACACATACCCATACCAGCTTCTTAAATAAGGAAATGTGCTAATTTTCTTAGTTTGATTGTAAATCTTTTTTACATCTTTGGGTTTCGGACTGTTTGAAGATGTCACCTTACAATCTGGGAACATTTTTCTGGGATGTTTTCACTGGTTTACATACTAAACAATTAATATCAGAAAATGGAAAGATTAATCAGTTATGAAAATAATTAGGAGTTGCGACCCAATTGTAATGTGATTAATCCTTACCAATGAATTAACAAATGCTTAAATGTTTTCATGAAAGAAACTAAATTCAGAAAAGCAAATAGATACTTGTGAGTGGCAGTGACAAAAAATTTAAATATTGCAAATATTAGGCTATTTACCATTAGTTACTGTAAAACTTTGTCTAACAGTTATACACTTTAAATAGGACATTGTATGAAGATAAACACATATTCACTACCACTAAATGTGATGTTTTTTAGGCAAACTGCCCATTGCAGACAAGCCGAAAGAAATTAACTACAGCACCTATAATAATGAAAACTTAGTGCTCTCTTTTGTCATTAAAGGAGGAGTTTTGGTGCTTGCTGTTAGTAATTTTAACCACCTGGGGAGACTGATTTGAGGTAATAAGCTCGACCTGTAAAGCTTTCAAAAAACGTTTACCTTTGGTGCTGAAATCATCCACAAGAATGATCTCTTTGAGAAGGTGTGGCGGAGATCTGTTGAGAACGCTGTGAACGGAGCGTAGGAGCGTGGACCACACTTCATCCACGAAACAGAAGATCACACTGGTGGAAGGCAGGTCATTGTGGACTACATTCTGTGCACACCTGGAAAACATGGCATAAAAAGAAAAGAAAAAGAAAGACAATTTAGCTTGTCAGTCACAGCAATTTGAGAGATGAGTTGTAATGTGTAAAAGGAGACTCACATCTCAGGCCTGGTATCAGGAATGGCACGGTCCACTGGGATCTTGTCACTCAGGTAGACATTAAAATGCCCTTCATCCCATCTCCTCTTCACCTCCACGTCTTCATCACTGCCAACAATCACCGCCTGACCAAACTGGCCCACCGCATTGACATCTCTGGGAGCGTGAGTCAAATCCAGAGAAAGCACTTTGTGTACACCTGGTTTCCTGACAGCAGTGAAGTTACCCTTGGCATCCTCTCCTGTGGGGAGCTTGATTGTAGGTTTCGGGGGTTGCTTTGCTGCATTCACATCGCTCTTGACAAACTTCCTGACCTGCTTCTCCTCCTTTTTTATGTCAACCTCCTTTCCTTTTACATCCGTGTTGGGAGATGTTGTTTTAACAGGGTGTGCCTCCTTGGACTGAAGTTTGTTCACTTTTGAGCTCGTCTTTGGTTCATCCTTGACATCCTTGACTTTTACATTTGACTTTAAATCCTTTTTGTCCAGAGCATTTTGTCCAGAATCTCGGCTTTTAATGGGTTTGTTTTTCTGAACACCAGGTGGCACTTGGGTGATATTAAACGGCACTACAGGTGGAATGACTTTATTAGAGCCATCTCTGACTCCATTTATCTCTAATTTTGGTCCATTCTGATCCAAATTCACTGCTTTTTTAGCTGCGACACCCTGCTTTGGTGGGTCTTTTTGAAGGGTAGCTCCCTCATTATATTTAGATTCAGAGTGGCCGCTTTTGAACAGATTATCTCCTGCTTGTTGTACATGGCCCCTCTTTACATCCCCCAACATCTGACCCTCTTTCTTCCCTCCATGCCTGTATACTTGGGCTAGTTTCATACCTGAACTGAGTGTCCCTTTAACGGCATGTGTTGCAGCCAAGTCCACCCTCTGCACTGGGTGTTTAAACCCCCTCTTCACCACCTGTGTTGCCTTGGCCTGCTGCTTGAAAAGCTCCCTCTCTTTTATAACTCGCTCCTTCAACAGATGACTGTTCACATCGTTTATTGATATGCGGAGTGCAGCCATGTCAAACAGCAGCCAAATGACAGAGGCAATGAACACAAATGCGAGTACCCTCCCACTGCCCCTCAAGTATCTCCTAACTTTCATCATTGTCAGGTTTCTTTAAAAAGGGGGGTAAGTATAGAAAACGTCAAAGTATCATACTGAGTGGGCCACTAATGAGCTGCAGGCCAAGTTTTCTTGACTTTGGAGAAGTTAGGTGCCTGCGTGGCATGCCACAAATGTTGCATGGAGCAATCAGTGTTGTCAGTGAGAGATATACAGCAGGTCTGACAGCCGCGGCCCAGCACAAAGCTACACTCAAGTTATTTTGTCATACCGTGTCGCTCCCGTCCTCTCCAGCCATCTAGGGACATTATGATCCACCGACTTCCTCCTTCCCGACTGAGAGAAACTAAGCTAAAGTTCCCCCAGTTTCTTCGCTCAAATCTCCACGCCACAACTTTGACTGACACAAAGCTTTGTATGAGGACGTAGAGCCGCAGACTTCCACCTTATCCCTCAGCTCTGATTGGACAGATTGGCAGGAAAGTCTCTGCCTGCACGGAGCTGACAGTAAGTTCACCGCCAACACTGCAGGAAGTGAGGTGTTCACCTTCAAAATCATACCCGTATTATCATAGACATTTTATATCTATCTATCTATCTATCTATCTATCTATCTATCTATCTATCTATCTATCTATCTATCTATAAAAATTAAATAAATAAAAATAAAATGTATATACATACATATACACACATGTAGGCCTACATACATACACACTTATACACTGCCTGGCCAAAAAAAAAGTCACACACTCTAATATTTCATTGGACTGCCTTTAGCTTTGATTACGGCATGCATTCACTGTGTGTTTCAATAAGCTTCTGCATTGTCACAAGATTTATTTCCGTCCAGTGTTTTCTGTCCAAATTTTTCACCAAGATCTTGTATTGATGATGGGAGAGTCAAACCACTGTGCAAAGCCTTCTCCAGCACATCCCAAAGATTCTCAATGGGGTTAAGGTCTGGACTCTGTGGTGGACACAATCCATGTGTGAAAATGATGTCTCATGCTCCCTGAACCACTCTTTCACTATTTGAGCCCTATGAATCCTGGTATTGTCATCTTGGAATATGCCCGTGCCATCAGGGAAGAAAAAATCCATTGATGGAATAACCTGGTCATTCAGTATATTCAGGTAGTCAGCTGACCTCATTCTTAGGGCATATAATGTTGCTGAACCTAGACCTGACCAACTGCAGCAACCCCAGATCATAGCACTGCCCCCACAGGCTTGTACAGTAGGCACTAGGCATGATGGGTGCATCACTTCATCTGCCTCTCTTCTTACCCTGATGCGCCCATCACTCAGGAATAGGGTCAATCTGGACTCATCAGACCACATGACCTTCTTCCATTGCTCCAGAGTCCAATCTTTACGCTCCCAAGAAAATTGATGCCTTTTTTTCCGATTAGCCTTACTGATTAGTGGTTTTCTTAAGGCTACACACCTGTTCAGTCCCAATCCCTTGAGTTTCCTTCACATTGTGCACGTGGAAATGCTCTTACTTTCCCTATTAAACATAGCCCTCAGTTCTACTATTGTTTTTCTACGATTTGATTTCACCAAGTGTTTAAGTTTGGTGAAACGTTTGGTGAAATCAAATCGTAGAAAAACAACAGTAGAACTCAGGGCTATGTTTACTACAGGCATGCATGGGCATATTCCAAGATGACAATGCCAGGATTCATCGCCCATTGAGAATCTTTGGGATGTGCTGGAGAAGGCTTTGCGCAGTGGTCTGACTCTCCCATCATCAATACAAGATCTTGGTGAAAAATGAATGCAACACTGGATGGAAATAAATCTTGTGACATTGCAGAAGCTTATCGAAACAATGCCACAACAAATGCGTGCCTTAATCAAAGCTAAAGGCGGTCCAATGAAAAATTTGAGTGTGTGACCTTTTTTTTTGATGGCAACTTTTTTTTTGGCCAGGCAGTGTACACATACATGTTGTTGAAGAAATTCACTCAAGTCCTTGTTCAAAGATTGCTGTGGTGTTGGATGTTTATTGATACCCTGGGATATCGGTGAGCACACTGACACAGAGTGAGTGTGAGACAGTGGACTGACCCAGAGCAAATGAAATGTGCATTATGGAGGGATCTTCTAACGGCCAGTATGAACAGGAGGAATGATAACAGCAAGAAAAAAATGTTTCAATGCTCATATGGACACCTATGGTTTTAAGATAGATTTGAAAAATTTACTTTGAAGGTCTAACCGGAAGTAGTTTTTTTTATACTTAACCCGTGTTTAGACTGTAAACGTAGCACTAGCAGCACGTCAGCAGCAGCAGCTTCTGTGTGTGTGTTCATCCCGGAGGCGTTCAGGTGCAGTGTTGAGTGTCGGTCAGCCGTGTTTTGAAAGCGCTTAGAGCCCCATACACATGACTGAAGTGTAAATAAATGCGTAATGAATGCTTCAGACGCGACGAGCCTGCACGGAGCCAGTGCAGACAGACAGCTGCATTGTTTAAAATAGGAGCGTATCTGACACGCTTAGTATATACACACGGGAAAGGGTTTGACAGCCTTGCATTTAAGTTGGCAAAAAGTTGCAGCTAGCCAGTAGTTTCTACGGACGTCAATCTGGTCGCCGTTGTACGTGGTAAGCACAATGCAGGCGAGCTGCCACATAGCCTGTAAAGGTTGATTGTTTCACTTTCTATTAAGAAAAGTTGCTCTGACATCATCATGTCGGATGGACGCAGGCATGTTTGACCTACACAATGAACCCACACTGCATACGCCTCAAATTGTTGCATAACAGGCTCCACCGTTGTGATTAATCAGGAGTGTGTGTGTGTGTGTGTGTGTGTGTGTGTGTGGTCCTCATACTACATGTATTCATCTGGGTAAATGTTTCTCCATTTAAACCACAAACATTTCACACACTGCTTAAGCAGACTCAATGAAAAATGTCGACATAGGTACAACTAAAGATCATTTTTATAGGCTAACCCACGGCTAATTTGGGTATAATTAGATTTTTATGTATTAATCAATTATTTAAAATGATACTTGTTCATCATGAGATCACAGTTTATGATTTCTTTTTAATTGCTCATTTGTTTGACCAGCAGTTGAACCAAAGTAGGATATTCAATTTAAATGCCTATGAGGATATTTTATTTAAACCATTCATTTATGGTTCACATACTGAGACAGTTTATTTTTACAACAATATAGGCCTATTTTAAATTAGGTTATAAATATCAGGCGTTAGATAGAACAATTAAAGCTGCAGTTGGTAAGTCTTATCAAAGTAACTTTTTGTCATATTTGCTAAGACTGTCACTATGTAAAGACAGCATTATATGAAACTAGTAATCTGTAAAAATTTAGCCCCACCTACTGCTCCTACTGCAAATTGCCAGAATCCACCGCGACCGGACAAAAAGAACCAATCAGAGCCAGGATTGTGTCTGATGGCGTGTCTGACAGCTGTCAATCACTGCTCACGCACACAGCCCCCTCCCCCTTCCTCCTCAGCTCGGTCAAGCTCATATCTCCGAGAGCGGCTTCAGGAGCGTAGAGAAAGTAATGGCGCAGCAACAACCACTACGTGCACGTGGTCTCATCTAATATCCTGCTTAGTAGATTAACATTTTACACTATTTTACTTATTATACATATATATATAAATCTATCGAATTGTGAAGAAACGGACCATCCATGTGTGGCAACTTGCTTCAGGTAGGAGGAGACAGGTAGAAACTCTGTAGAAAACCTGCCAGCGAGCAGGTTATGTTCACAGAGTCAGTTACCATGGTGACTGACTCAGAGTTTCAGTTACCTCTCTTTCTGGAACGGATAACACGGAGTTTCCCTCATCTCAGAGTTAACTTTCTCTGAGTTTTCACATAACCCGCTTTCTGGAATACCCCCCTGGACTTATTTCCATTGTTGTCCCTGGTGTTTTCATTTGCTGCTGAAAAATGTAGCAAATCCTCCATTTGGAGGAGCTGGAACCAAAGAATTGTTAGAATTTTTTATTTAAAAATGACAACTTGGTAATCAAAATTGTTGCAGATTAGCTTGCTGTTGATTGACTAATTGATCAATCAGGTAATTGTTTAAGCTCCAATTTACTCTATGTGTTTTCTGAATTCCTTTATTGTCCCTGTATTAAAAGACATGTCAGTCAGTTTGAGTCCAGCTACTGTACCGTTAATGTGTATGTGGATCTGTCAATAACCCTGGAGCACTTTCATATTGGTAACTATTTATTCACTTGATGTTTTACCAATCTGTGGTAGCAAAATATGCGTACATCCAATAATAGAAAATCTATAGATTCCCAAATGAACATTCAGAATGATCAATAATACAAAACTTCCCTGATTCTCACACACAGCACATCTACACACACGTGCACAGGCACACATGCGAAATCACATTTGTAAAACCTGTGTTACTGCAGCCATTAGGCAGTGATTAGTGAGGGCGACGACAGGTTTTCCTCTTCATCAACAGGCCCTCTCCTGGGAGTCCCATTGGCTCCATCCAGCCTATTAACAGTCCCCAACATGAGGAGGGAGGGGAGTGGTACCTCCCATGGTGGCTGCCCTTAGCCACACTACACACGCTTTCATTAGTGTGTTAGCTAAATGATTGGCCTCAGGATAGCCCCCGAGCCCTGCAATGCATGTGTTAGTTTATATGTTCCATCCACTGGGCAATTTATTCATTTATTCACCCATTTCTGCATTCACACTCAATGATGGCATCATTTGGTAAATCTGATTGTATTTTCTCTAAACTGAATGGGCACAGGTTAGGGAAAAACAGTCAAAGACAATCACTGGTTTCCATTACATATGATTTCATTCAGTGTCTTCACCTGCAGTGACACACTTACAGGTTGCTCTAACATACAGATAGAGAGATACTTTAGATATATACTTTAGATACTTTATTGTTGCAACTTTATTGGGCAACCAATACCAACAATAGAAATAATAGAAATACACAAATACAAATGCACACAGAGAGATCAATCTGTTTTATATTGCTGTATAGCCTTTGTCAACTCCACTAATTGAAACATCTTTAGGTTGTGAACTTCACAAATATGAGGGTTTTCTGTTTTTCACATTAAATTGAACATCTTTTGTTTTTTGGTCATACAAAACAAATCCACCCCCTTGAATTCAGGAAACATAAATTGTAAAAATCTGTATAAAATTTTAATATTAAATATTAGTTAAGAAAACAATCAGCAGGTTAGTCATTAATGAAAATAATCACTAGTTGTAGTACAATAGGCTTTTTATTTGACCCATTAGAGTAGATAGACCTCCGGAGCTCTTCTGAGTAAAAACTGTCTCTAACTGTCTCTTATGGGCCATTACAGCCTGAAAAAACACTTGATAACAGTTCTTTGGTACCCGAGATCATTACTGTGCCACTTTGAACTGTGGAGTATTCTTTCACAAATGCTTCTGTAACAGAAGACATTTTTTTAGCCAGTCACTCTTACTGACTTTGATTGCATGTAGAGCCTGTTGACCTCAGCATGATAGTCACAGCTAAAATGCCACCTCTTTTGGAAATACTGTCGTAATTTACATGTAAGTGCTCAATGAATTAGCTCAATCATGGTGTCTGTAAATGCTCCCAACTCCAGTAGTCTTGATTTTTTAAGAGTGGTGAGTCACCCTAACAGATTTCAACACTTTACACCAGCATGGAAAAAATAATAACTATTTCTTTCATAATTGGCATGTGTGACATAAGCTGTCTGGATGTCTCCTATCAAAGCCATTATACAAAAATTAAGGTGAATGAAAATCTTCCATTGACACCGGCACGTGTAAAATGAGCTAAATGTACTTGTATGATATCTTTAGAACATGTTAATTAGACCCTGGAATTAAAATTACAACAGTTGGTCTGTGTAATTTACATAGAGGTCATGTTGCGCTTATACGGCAGTCGTTGAAATAGACAGCCAGAAACAATATGGTTAAGTCTGACCCACTGACATTTTCAGCTCCAAATTATGCACATTGTGTGTATAAAATTAATTAGAGAATTCATTAAGAAATGTGGCTTGCGGAAATGAATATAATATTTAGTTATGTGATGTAATTTTCTTTCATTGTTAAAGCTAATTTGTTTCATAACAGTTCCTGCGGTAGTTTCCCCCCTGTACTAACTATGATGTATGTAATTTGTTAGCCATTTAATTAATTATGATTAGAATTAGTGAATGTACAGCTTGTTTTGACAGATGGTTCCCATCAGGGAGACCTTTGCACAATTAACTTATAATCAATTACATCCCATTTTTTCCATTGGTTACATCTTGAAGTTTTGCGTGGAAAATATCCATAGTGTATGCATCATAGGAATGCTTTATTCTGAATACATCAAATGAGCAATTATCTACAATTTGCCCAATAACACAATGAAGATAAACAACTTTGACTCATTTCATGCTTTGTGAGATACCTGCAACTGCTCACTTAGTGTCTCTTACAACAGTTTAATTACTTATGTCCTCTGATGTTGTCACAGATCTCTTATACAGTAAATGTTCCTGTCAATAAATAAGAACATAATTAAACATTTACAACAACTTTTACACAAACATATGCATTTAATTAATTCCTTTTTTTTGTCTCTGATACATAACTCATTGTTTCAAGGGCTAAATGCAAGCTTATCTGTAGCCCAGTTTATAAATGGCCGGACTAACGGGAGAATCTGGGAACCTCTTCAGCTGTACTCACTTTAGTCCACAAGATGGAGCTTTTGTTCTGTTCATGTTGTGCACTGTCTGCTGGGATAACAGTCTGTAACACGGACTAATGCTGTCAGACACAGCAATTCCATTTGTATATATGAGATAAAGTTGAGAAAAATAGAACAAGATTAAGTTTATCAAGTATCACCTAAGTAGGATTTGTGTCTTTACTGGATGTTGACATTTTGGGTCAAACATGAAGCATATCATGCCCTCATGATTAAAATCAGATGTTTTTATTCAGTGTAATATTTTTTAATCTTTAATGAAGGATTAATGGCAAATTTTAGGCTCCTTTCTTTGTCACTTCTTTGTCTCCACAGAGCAAAGGAAATCATCATACGTTCTACAGTGTACAGGTAGAAATTTCTCTGTTTGAAAATCTGGTGAGTAAGAAAGAAAGAAAGAAAGAAAGAAAGAAAGAAAGAACTGAACAGGACTGTGATTTTGCTCCTCTCATTGTATGCTTATATCTTTACTGAATTGCTGCATGTGCTGCATGGGTAATAAATATATTTCACAGCAAGAATTTTTCTTTTGAAACTAAATAATTTTTCTCATCACATATTCACTTCTAAAATATCATATTACTGTTAAAGTCTCTGTGAATCAGGCCATAATTTAATTCAGTCTTGTTTTTTAAGAACAAAACCCAATAACCCAAATAACGCCCCTGTTTAAGAAGTCCAAAGCCTTTATACATTTTTTCCCCCAGGTGACATGAAGGTGATACTAATTTGGCTCCCACCGGACATGACTTAATGTCTGACATAAAAAATAACTACATAATTTGTCTCAATCCAGAGGGCTGACTTGGCATGGACAGCAGCAGTCCTAAATGTCACTCTATAATGAGTTCTGGCCAAAGGTACACAGTTAGGACAGTGCCCGCTGGCACCTGGGATGCCCACTGGCTAGCTTTTTACCCCACAGCCATTTGGACAACCCCAGTTTTCTTTCTGAACACTACCTTACATGATTTGCATCCAAACAAAAAGTTTCCGGTATTGTGAAGTTTGGTTTTACCCTATTGATGGAGTCATAGAGAACACAATACAACAGGATAGTTTCATTGCACTAAAATAAAGCAAAAAATCATGAATAGTATGATCAAATATTATACAAAAGAAGTGTCTCATGTGTCAGATGAATTAGAGGAAAACACATACATTGTAGCCTTCTATGACACCTTACTGCTAAACCTTTTATGTAGTAAATTTTGGTGTAGTTAATGCGTCAGTGTCATGGAGAGATCTGTGTGGACTGAAAATATTGCAGTGATCATATAACACATTGAACGATTCACCAAGTTTCCATCTTCTCAGAATGAATGCAAGAAAGACTTGCAGTTTTGAGCAACTTGACTTCTTTTGTTTGACTGGTATGAGACCTATTGGCAACATGCTGGGTTTATTATCTTACAAAGGCACAGGAGATGAGGGAACATTGTATCTAAATTAACTTTTTCTATTTCCCGGTGAATGAAATCAATTCCATCCTTTTATGTTACTTTTCATCTGCCTTTTGTCTTGTTGCGGAATCTTTTCTCTTTCTCTCTCATTCATCTGTTTTGCCCTTTCCTTGATCTGATAGCATTAAACATATAATTAAGTCATAAAGGAGGGGACTGATGAGTGTAGCAGATGGTAATTGCGTCCTACATTTGAATGAAATGATATGCATTGCTACAATTTACAGCCTTCGCCTCATATTTTATTCAACAACCTTTTATCTCTTTTCCTGCAGAATTATTCTGCAATAAATTTAGACATCTTATCAATAGCTGGAGTGATAGTGGCAGAAACATGGGAAAAATGAGCCTCCACCATTTTATGCTGTTTAAAATAATTTTCCATAATAAAGGAGCTATCAGAGCTGCTCTATCACTGTAGAGGGGCGGATATTCCTATTTCTAGTAAGGCTGCCCTTGGTTTGTGGACAAGCTGTCACTTTCCTGTTAGTCTGGAGAAATGTGAAAGGCTGATGGTTTTAGTCTAGTTCAGCTGAGATTTGTGAACCTCGCGCAAGGAAAGTATAACGAGTCTAATGGCTTGCAAAGCTACCTGCAAGTGAGTACACCTGAGAGAGAGAAATAAGTATTTTGATATTGTTTCCTAAACTTGATTCATTGCAGTGTACTTCATACCGATGACATTTTTACTGCAGCTCAACAACCACTTGATGTGGTTGGTGGATGTGCACCAACATTGATGCCTACAGACGTTATTTATTTTTGGATTTCAACTAAGACAGCAACTTATACACAGTTACCAGTTAATTTAATTTATATCATATTGAGAGGTGTGTCCATTATTACTTTACACCTTATTTATACCACATGTGCAGACTGAATTATAAAAACCCCTCTCACTTTAAAGCAATACAATCCAACGGTGTCACACAAAATGACCATAAAGTTCAATTAACAGCTTTCTAAAAAAAAAAGGTTTTAACAAAAACTGGGCAGGGTTGTTGTATTGGACGTAATTACTTTTAGTTAGATGTAATAATTTGACTACACTGAATGTGTTTTTACAGCGTATAGGAGTGGATTTAGGTCTTTGCATTTCTCTTAGTCACAGTGACAACTTATAATTTAGTGGAAAATCTTGATGCTAAAATAGCAAGGGAACTGGACCAGATGTTGCGCCTGTAGTAGCTTCATAATCAGGTATAAAACAGCACGTTCGCACATTAGATACAGCAGTGTTGTACCCAGCCAAAGGATTTCGTCTTCACAGGATCATTTGTACCTACTTCCTTATGAAAACTTCATTCCTGCAACGGCAGACAGCAGTGCCAGAAGTAGCCTTTTGTTCCATTCACATGCTTTCCTCTCAGCAGTCCCTGGTGAAGTGCTGGACTCCACTGATATTTGAGAACTGGTAGCTGGGGCGATATAGGTTTAATTCTCATGTTCCCCCCCAACCTGCCAAGTACAGACGCTGGGTGCCAGCTGGAAGGCTTTCATGTGTAGGGGAGCGAGATTGGGGAGAGGGTTGAGAAGGGGGGTATTAACAGGGGCAGAAGAGAGGAGGGCAAGTATACAGTACATACACAAGTGTCTCCCTTGAAGGTGCTACAGAAGTGCTTTCCACATTTCGACACCCCAGGCACTTAGTGTTTAGTCATGATGCAGGTCCATTACCTTTAAGTACAAGTACTTATGTTTGGTCGCCTGTTTTTACAGCCCTCATAGTTTGAAAGGAATCTATCCGGGGTGACCCAACTCTATTTATTGATGCCTCCTGAGTTTCCACTTGCTGGTAATAGACTGGAAAACACAGATAATGTGTTTGATCGATCAACGTGAACAAATTTCATTTGTTGGGATCAATAACAGTTTACAGTTGACAGAGCCCAAAGAACTACATTTATTTGAGCTTTTTGATTGAAGCTGTCTTGGCAAGCCAGCAATGTGAGGCACTCCAGACCGGGATTATATGGCAGGCATGGACACTTCTGTTCTATTATTGCCAGCAATCTGTATTTAAAACTAATATCAGTGTGTGCTGCATGGCTTGGGGCAAAAGGCACCAAACCAATCTGATATACAGCATGTGTTTCTTTTCTTCCTTGTGATGTGAATTAGAATGTGAAAAATAACAATTCCCGTACATTTTTCACTGGTATCCATTTTTTCATTTGAGGGTGTAATGATTAGATTTTTTTTCCAGCAGCATGATTTGTATTATGTTTTCACTGTGTTCAAAACATAATAGAAAACTGATGTGGAACCAAAGGGAGAAAGAGGAAATTAACTGACGTGCAGAAGAAAGACGTTTCTGTGGCTCAACCTTTTGCAGTTTTCTTCATGTTTCTGCTTTTCATGATCATGCTCTGTGGAATGCCCTGAAGACATGAGAGCCCTTGCTCTATGTCATACAGTTCCAGGCCAGGCCGCTACCTTCTGCACACACAGACAAAACAGCATGAGATGGGAAGTCCACATGGATAAACATTTACCATGGTAGGTGTTGCTTCAGGCAAGTGCTATTCAAGGGGAATTTACTGTGTATGCACCGGCGTTATGGCAATAACCTTCTTATTGAGGTGTTTTTGCAAAGCTTTTACTCCAGTGTAGTAAACCGGCTTATGTTGGGCTCAGCATGAAAGGACAGTGCATTATGGGTATTTGTCATATTTGACCGAACTGAGTCTGGTTATATTCTATCATTTTCTTACTGTCAGCAAATCTAATGAAAAGACCATAAAACCACCAATAGATTGATCTCACTAACAAGTGCCTGTTTAGCCAAAGCCGGATTTACCTTGATCCTCCATGTCACAGACCTCCACTATTGTCATTAAAAACACATTATTGAGCCACAATGTTGAACTTTGTGACATAAAGACGCCCACTGTCGTTGATTTTAAGTCTAGTTCCCATACACTCACTGGCCACTTTACGTATTGAGGGTGGTGGTCGTGTATTGGGGTGCGTTATATTCAGAGGTGTTTCTAATATTTTGCCCCTCATGTATGTTATTAGGGGGGACAAAATATTAGGAACACTGCTCAGTATGATGCAACACCATCCATTGCAACCTCAATAACAAAAAATAAAATGGTATTATCACCTTTCTGACAATGTCAACAAAAACTGAAAATATAACAGGTTCATAAATGTACAATTTATCACCCAGCTGTTGTAATGGATTACATTAAATGGCACAGGTGTTGAATGAATTGAGAGGTAATGAAGTGGCCAGTGAGTGTACATGTCCTGCTGCTGTATATACTCACTAGAGCGTCAAACTGCAGCTGAAAATATTCAGCCCAACAAATTCACGGTTTCTTCTCATTTGTTGAAAATTAGCTTAAAAACCTCACTGCTAGGAAAATGTAGCATTTGTTAAAAAATTAAGTATAAATACATTACCCTTTTTTAAAGAGGAATCAGAGGGCTTGAGGCTAATTGCTACAGAAAGACCTGAGAAGTCCAGAAATATTGAGAAACAGACTAATGGGATTCAAGGGATTTGTTGACAAAATGAGAAATAAAAAATTGACTGGACATATTCTTTAACTTTGATATAGATGTCTCATGTTGGTTGACTTTCATATGTTCAAATAACTATTTTTAGTGTTAAAAATATGAACAAAGAAAAATAATTTTTGTAGTCCTCCTTCCCTTAATATTTACCATTACTTTATAACCCCATTCTGACCCCAGTCTTGTAGAATAGAACTATAATAGCCAGTGTGAGTGTAGATCCTTAGAAGATGGTGCCTTTTCGCAACCTTCTCCTCCTGCAGGCTCTGTGTTTGCTGTATTCACAGGGAAGGGCATGGACTTGGATTGGAGGACAATGCATTAAGACTGCTGGTCCCTATGCCTTAGATTTGGCACAGGTTAGGGAGAGGCATGAGATGCATATTGTTTGTGTTCATTTGAATAAGGACAAATGTCAGATTTCCATGGCTCCGGGCAGCCTGCATGTTAGATGATCAACTCTTTTGGGCCCCTGGATGTGGGGTCATCAGTAGCGCTTCCAGGTCACTGTCACTGCATGCCGGTTTGGGGCCATAATTGACCTTTTGACAGAGTGCGGGGAGACAGTCTTTCTCTGAGGGCAAGAATAATCACTTTAGATTTACTTGTGGCTGTGCTCATGTTAACTAATTAAAATGTTTGTTCTATTAAACATTTAATTTGTGATTTAAGAAAATTATTTTACAGTTAACATATATTGTACACAATAAACAATTGTAATGTAAATCATTGACAAATTATTGATCTGTTTCTGCAACTAAAACACATTTATTGTCTCAGTGCTATGATAAAATATTGCCTCAATGTAACTAATAAGAACTTTTCAAGTCATTTTTAACATTTTCCATGACTAAATGTGTGTCAGTTGGCTGTTTACTTTTATATGTTTAGTTAACATTTTTGTTACATGTGAACAAATGAGTCACTACTTCTCATGGCATACGGTTTCCTGTTGTTCGGGTGTGTGTGGCTGCAGAGAAAGGTTGAACACAGCCTGTATCCCACAAACCCTTGAGTTCCCTAAGGGTTATTTCCAGGATCTCCAAAGAAGCGTGCATTTACCCTTCACTGTGCTTGTTACTCCTTACAACACACCACCCACGGCCATGTCTCTCTCTTCATAGCCCTTAACATTAACTTTCATTCACACAATGGGTGGCTGTGACTCTGGAGGTACAGCGGGTCCACCACTAATCAGAAGGTCGGTGGTTTGATCCCTCATTTGTCCAGTGTCCTCGGGCAAGTACCCCAAATTGCATGGTGAATTGGTGTGTGAATGTGTGTGGATGGGTGAGTGAGCATTAGAAATACTGTAAAGCACTATATTGATCCTGATGAGCAGGTTGGCACCTTGCATGGCAGCCTCTGCCATCAGTGTATAAATGTATGTAAATGGGTGAATGTTGATGTGTTGTAAAGTGTGTTGAGTGGTTGGTAGACATGAAAGCACTATATAAATGCAGACATGGTCTATTTAACCATGTACTCAGCTTACATAGGACATTTTATTATCTCTCGCTGTTACTCTTTTTTAATGCACCTAAAAAATATCATGTACCACAATGTCCTCTCCTTGGTTCCTTAGCTTTAACATATTGCCAAAAACCACAACTCCCTTCACTCTTACAATGTTCGAAAATGCTAGAGTGTTTGTTTCAAGCATTATGTATCAAATGTGGTTGCTTGGAGTGTGTCGAAAAATGCTCCCAGCATCTTTTCTGGTATCTTGAGAGTATTTACAAAAAAAAGCAGAATGCCAAGGGCCAAGCCTTTGAGACCAGGGTATTACATTATTAATTAAAATACAAGTCGCCTTGTTGCCCATGGGTATACAATGTAACACACTTGATTGAATCAGGTAGTGGCAGCCTAGGCCTTTTGTATTTTGCGCTTGAAGGGATGAGAGAAATTTGAGCTTGGTTGTATTACTCTACACACAAAAACAATGTTTTGAGAAAACGGTTGTGAGCTGTCATTGAACGCTATGTCAAATTAAAAATGCGGTAAAATTTCAACACAGTAGCCAAACTTGATTTATCAGCTTACTTTCCCCCCCTTAATTTGGAGTTCAAATAACTGTTACACAAGTTTTAATAAGAGTGCATAAGTTGTAAAGAAAATTTCAAATGTTTTTTTCACCTTTTACTTTTCTGCCCAATATGAGAACATTTCCCCAAGTTCGTTAAACTTAATTACAGCTGTTATCATCTTCCCAGATATAAGGTTTTTTTGTGACCAATTGTTCCATGTCATTTCAACAATTCCTCCAAAATGACAATGAATAATTAATACCTCCATAAAATAGTTTCAAGATAAACATTTTAACCTTCATTAATGTCTGAATTTCCCCACATGTATAAACCATTACCTCCCATCTCAAATAAATGATGCTATTCTTGACTGATATTGCATTGGATTGGCTAATAGCTGTGTAGGTAAAATCATGGTTAACAGAATCAGTTGTGTTGCCATTAAGATTATTTTCTCATACTTTGTCATAGTTTTTTGTAAAATGACCCATTTAATGCCTCTAAATCAGTGGTCTCCAACCTTTTTGGCTTTTCACAACTTCAAAACAAAGCAATGTCTACTTGGACCCCTTATCACTGGTTGTGGAGGCTATGTCTAATTTGAATACCTTTGGGGCCCAAAGAGATATAATTGCCCAGTCATTCACAAGAACCCCCCCCCCCCCCCCCCCCCCCAACCTCCAGGTTGGGAACTACTGCTCTAAATGATTAAACATGTTGAGAGTGTCTGATGTGCAAGTCTTGTCTTCAATGAAAGTAGTTAAATGAATGTTGTCACCCTTTGGCCCTCTTTGTTAAAGAATCACCACCCCTATCTGCCACTCAATAGCCTTTTTGCCTGCAGTCCATGTGATATTAAAAAGGCAGATCAAACAAGACAAAAGGCAGCCTTGTTCTACATGTATGCATGCAATATGCATATTGGACTTATAACTTTTTCAGACTCACAAGGAAGAGTTAAAAAAAAAGGATCAAAATCGATGCAGCAGCACCAGAGATATCGTCTATTTAATTCCATGCATTCTTCTTCCTTGTCAAAACCTTACATTACCCGTCATGCAACTTATCTTGATTTACTTGAATGCACAGATTCAGGTATGTTATGCTCCAAGCAGCAAATGTAGATGTGAGTCGCTAACCTCACTTCCCTCTAACTCCACACCCTCAGATGTATTTCATTTACAAACTTGTGGTCTTCATCCCCAAATGATGCTGATCACCTGATACTTGAGACAATTTGTCAGACTTACCGCAGCTCCTTCTGCAGCCACAACGGGCTTCATACAACTTTTCTCTTATACATACTCTCAAGACATGTAAACAGACTTTGATGTGTCAAATCAGAGTTCCCCTTTAATATCCAATACTTTTCAACTTATTTGTGTCTGTATTTATCCAGACAATACCTCGTTTCTAGAGTATGAGTGCCAAGGATATAGGACAGCTTTCTTGTCATTTTCACCATTTTGCTTATAGTTCGTCAAAAAGTGAGGACAAACTGTAGGGGTCTCCTTTTATCCTCATTAAGGGTCTGTTCTACAGAAATGTGAATAGGTAATCTTTTAATAAGCGCCCTGACAGAATAAAGTTGGTCCCATTTCTGTAGTGCTGGGGTGGGGGTGGTAATGGCACCCAATACTGTGCAAAGGTAACCATAATGGGTGTGAAGATGTGTGTGTATCAGATAAAGAGGGAGAGAGGAAAGGGAGTTGGTGTGTTTGAGACAGAGACAGGAGAACTCTGTGTGTGCTTGGCAATCTCAAGAGTAAGCATCTCTGGTAAATAATAATTGTTGTTTTCAATTTTATTCTCTCCTCTCCTTTCCTCTTTCTCCTTTCTTCTTTTCTCCTCTCCTCCCTTGATTCCTACTGACCTCCAGTCTAGGTCTGTTAGATGTAGTCCAGGTCATAGCAGACAAACAAACGATGGAAATATCAAAGCCAGCCTAAGGCCTTTACATTTGGTTTTCTGCTCCAGGTAATCACAGTGTGTAGATCAGTGCAGAGCACAGCTGAGGCCTTGTCTTCTCCTCCGCCTGTCTTATATTTCCTTGTCCTCTTTCATGGGGCTGAATCCACAGACTCCATTCTGCTGTCATAAGCACATTGCAGGGTTAATTATGTCTTAATACAATCTGGCCACTAATATCCATAATGGCAAACTCTAATTAGATTTTATTAATTGAAATAGTGTCACCACACTGATGATACCGAGCTGAAAGTGAGAGTCTTCGGAGTGATGGCACAGTGTGTCCATTAGACATAGACCTGGATCCATCTGAGAACAAAAGTGTTTGTCAGTAAAGCAGCCCAATTGTGTGAGATCATGGCTGGCTGTTGGGCGTGCGAGGTTGTGAAGTGTATCAAGAGGCACAGCTGAGTAAATCGAATAGTCTGTGGTCTATTGATAACTCCGCCTGTTTTAAAATCCTGGCACAACAATGCAACTAGGGCCTCGTGTGCTCCACTGAGCAACAATACCTCTCACTGGCAGCTTCAGTGTAACGATGACAAACAACAATAAAGGAGCTCTTTTTCCATGGGCCTCTCATTTCTGGCACCTTTTGATAAGAATATTTTTTAAGTTTATTGACATATATATTCAGGGTGTTTATAGGGAATAATTATTTTTAAGTTTTGATATTGTTATAAATGCATTGAAGGAAGATCAATAGACAACTGTTACAAAGAAGGTACAACACCGCAGTTTGCCTACGTATCTTTATTTCTATCTTCTCTTCTCTGCTCCTTGACTGCAACACTATCTGTCCACCTACACACACACACACAAGCACACACACACACACATGCACGCACATGCAAGCACGCACACACACTAGCGGGCTTCATTTCTCTTGTCTTGCTCCTCTCCCTGTGTGTCTCAGTGTGTGTATGGAGCTGGTTGGCTGGCCCAGTAGCTGGGAGGTATGGTGGAGTGTAAGCAGTGTTGATGTGGATGGCCTCTGGTCAGAGGCCAGGCCCTGGCTGTTAAAACGCAGCCTCTTTTGTGCGTCAGAGCCAGCATTGCCAGTCTTATTCCACCCCTGTCGCTAGGGGTGGGGAGGCATTTACCCACCACATGCATTCATTCCATTGGCATTGCTTGATGCAGGGCTAAATGGCATTGTTACAACGTGCCTCTGAGAAGTGTTGACAGGTCCATATGCTAATTTTAATGAATACAAGGGAGCTGTGCTTTATTCACCTCAACTCAGCTGCAGAATCCTATCTGCATCTAGACTAGCAAATATAATTGCAGCAAACCCAAATGAGCTCATTAGGAAATGTATTGAATTTACACATTATTTCCAGTAGTTAAGCTGAGTTATTTTCCCTAAGGACTCAATTACATACTCATTTGTGACTCAGGTAAATGGCTTTCTGGTGACTTTTTCAACTGCAAAATTGTAGTCACTGAATAATTTGTAAGAAAGCTGTTGTACAGGCACATCTATTGACATTCATTTGTGTGAGGATTTCAAAATGGGAGAAAAAAAAACGCAGACAAGATAACTACTCCCTTTTGTTCGTTTATTCACTTCATTTGATTAACTCATAACAGTTCATTCACTCCTGAAATATTTGAACGTGTGCTCATTTGTCTTCGGTGGGTTTCCTCGTAATGTTTTTGTTCACAACAGCCTTGTTGTCTTTCTGACACATGTAATTTCATCAGTGAGCGTGTGGTTGAACTTTATCTAGTCAAAAGTGCGAGTGCAAGTCCTTTTTCACAATGGAAGAGGGACAGAACGCTCAATCTAAAAAAGACCTAGTGAGTCAGGGTTCAGTATCAGGGATTATGCCGGCCTACTGCACTCTGAAATGAAAGTGAACATTCATGGAGTGACTCACTTCTTGAACCATGTCCTCCCTGAGCCACAATAGAGAGATTGTTGGAGGAACGGACATGCTGTGGAAACTATGTGAGAAAGAGGAGTGCCCAAAATTCAAATTGCTTGTCAAATTTCTGTTTGTTCTGTGTGAAAATGGGCTGCTTTGCTGGAAAACAACAAAGAATTTTGGATGGGTAAGCATAAGGGTTTTCTACAGAGCTTTGTAAAGGCTTGCGCTTGATGAACTAAAGTGACTCTGACTTTTGGCAGATGTCCCAGACCACACTGAATACAGTTTCAGGCAGATATAGTGTATTTCAGTGATCAAAATACTGATGCCTGGTATGCATGATACAATGTTCTACATCTTCATGTCTCTCATGATCTCTTATGATTAGGAGAGTGGTGCAGAGTTGAGCAATACTAAGGGTTCTCCTTGTTTAGAGGTGATGATTTGTACTTAAAATTGTGCACTGGTCAAGACATGGTACATGGCCTACCCCTGACCTGGCTGCACTAGCAAGCTGCCCAGGGTATGTAAAAATTACTTTCGTGTCATACTGTGCACCTCTGTATTGTGACTGCATGGCATTGTGGGCTGTGCTGTGAGTGCTGGCTGTCCTAGCCCATGGAGTGGCCATAAGGGAAGTGGGACTGGGCTTTGTGCTGCCCTGGCCCTGCAAGCTTCGGTCCAGACACATCCTCTGCACTCAGCTGTAAATATCACCAACAGCTGGTGGCACACAAGTTAGTCGTGCTTAACAAATTACTGGCCTACATGAGGAAGACGAAGGGGGGGGTGGAGGGGCATTGGGCTTCACTTGCCTCCTTGCCAACCAAGTGGCCATGCAAGTACAATCCGAAACTGGTTCATGGAGTTAAGTAAAGAAGTGACAGAGACAGCGGTGAGAGTGAAGGTAGATATTTTGTGAAGTAAAAACCTATAGAGAGATTATCAGGCAGTGGTAAATCACACAGGGGTGATCTCAATTTGAAAACAAATTCCAACAAAAACAATAGAAGAAAACAATAGAAGGTCACACTTTTTGGAAAGGCAAACCTGTTTGATCCCACCCATCTCTGCTCCTACTCCTCATAGACACAGGACACTGTTTAGAGAGATAGGAATTATCAAAGTCACCTTTGAGCTCAGTAGCCGGTCTAGTGCTCATGGTGTCACACATAACGAAATTCAGTGTAGCCCAGATCACATTTATGATAGCATATTTGATACAGCTGTACAGCAGCAAAGAATAACGCTGCCTAAAAGAATAAACTCCCTTTTTTCAGTTTAAACACAATCCATTTTCCAGTGTAAATCACTTGTCACTCCATTGCAAATGTAACTGCTCTGATCTGAAAGAGAGAGGTGGAGAGAGAGAAAGAGAGAGAGTAAAGATTATCTTTTGGGCCATTTCACTGGCACCGTTGCATGACAGAGACTGACAGCTCTTTCAGATGACTGACAGGTGTCCTTTGAAATGCCGGTGAAGCAGCTTCTGTTCAGACTGTTGAAATGCATATTTGGAGCTCTTATCATAAAGGCATGGATGGCCCAGATAGGTGCCGTTAACATTGCAAATGGCTCCAGAATTATTCATTGTCAGTGCTGTGGGAAAGAATGAGGGGGGTGAAGTTTGATTATTCTGCTCACACAATGGCAGGGTGCTTAATGATTCCTCTCCACCTTGGCAGCGGCATGTGCCGACTTCAGGCGCTAGCGGCGGGTGACACAGGTCTGGCCAAGTGTTAGAGCAAGATCATACGTCCGGGCCCCATTTTAATTTCTAATACATTAATCTTTTCCTCACAGATCCTCCATGAATATTCCAGGGCTCCTTGTTTGTCGGGAAGGCTGTCTCGCTTTCATCTATTCAGGTGGTTTCATTCACTGTGAAAGCCAGCTAAATGGACCCGATCAGTCAATGACAACCGGGATACAATAGAGCCCAGTAACACGTCCCTTTTCTCCTTTCAGCCTTCTGATAGACAACCCTGACACCTGCTCCCTGGGGAGACCCTCCGCCAAGTCAGTGCACTGTTCCTTGAGAGACTTCCCTTACTTTATCAGCCCATAAAGGATTGTCACAGGTGACTCTATCAGCTGAGGTATGGAGCTGCTCCCTCTGACCTGCCCCGGCGCTGCACGGTCGAGGCACCGCAAGGTCGAGGCAGCATGCGCCGCATCACAAGCGGATTAAGGTGGCTTAAATGCTGTCATACAAGCAGACTCAGTGCTTCACACTTTCTAAAAATGTTAAGCCTTTGTTCTCTTCCATTAATTAGCATTGTCTTAAGTTCATTAGACCACTGCTCGTGTTGTTACTAATGAGGCAACATAGACCACCTACATCAGCCGTAGCTTTGTAGAGCCTGACCTGACAATGGCTCCTGTGCTTTCCTGTCCATGGTGTAATGACATGCACGCAGAGAAGGATGCAGAAACACAGATACAGCCTTGAGTGACACTCATTAATGGTTAAGTTCTAAATGTAATGATCATTAGATATTGCAAACATTAAATAGCATAGTAGCCTAATGCTTTAGAGGAAAATGCTAAATATCTCTAGTTTTCATATATTGATGATGATAATGTGCTGATTCATAACAGAGACCAATTTTCCCCCTTTGTTAATAGCTGAGGTTGACTACGACGATTAACAGATTTTCAGTAGCTTCAAGAGTAGTATAAAAGTTTGTTCTCTTCTTTTTGAAGAGATATTTTAGGAAAGTGTGCCTAATCCAAATGAGCCTATTAGTCAAACCTTTTTCCACAGCTAAATGAGACTCACAGGGGCCTCTATTCTAGAGCGGTGCCACACAGTACTATAACTCAACATAGAGAACACCTTAACAGTGGAAACTTAAATGCGCATTGGCATATATGGATATTAGAGGTGTCAAGCCCAGTGATGTAGATTGGGTGCCATTCATAATTATGATATCTGATTTCAGCTCAGAAGGGACGCTCTAGCAAGAAAGCGAGGTGAGAGCACCAATATTTTAATGGAGAGGAGACAGCCTTCTCCCTCAAGGAACATCTTCACTGACACTGGCTGCTGGAAAATTGGGATTTATACTTCCTGTTTTCTATTAATATGGAGATGAATACAGGTGTTCCTGTGTCGTAAAATTAGTTTAGCTCTTGCAAATTTGCAATTACACGTGTTGAGGAGAGAAAAGTGATGTCTATGCATTTTCACAGGCAAGAGAAAATGTGAGAAAATTAGGAAAAATATCTAGATTTAAAATGAACATAATAACGTGTAATTCTATCCTCTAAAGCGCCCTTAGCCCAGCCTGGCAGCTGCACCTATTTGTTCTGGTGGTGGCTTAACAGACTAGTACACTTTTCCTCTGTGCTCCTGCAAAGAAAAAGCACAGCAAATAAGCTGTGAAACGTTTCCCTCTTCAAGGGTGACGACTTGCGAAGGGCTTCAAACCCCAAGGAAGTCATCCAAAATTCCCTGCCTTCCTAAGGGGCTTGTGGAGGACACTGGTGAATGTACCAGCAAGGTGAGGTGAAATACCCCAGCTAGCAGAAGTGATCGGCTTATGGTTGGTGTACAGTGGCACAGCAGTTCACCAGGACAATTTCTTCATTGGGACACTGCAAACCATACAGGGTAGTGTTCACACCAGCAGTCCCTCAATAATGTAGATCAGTATAATCAAGACATACAGTCGTGAATTTTGCTCTCTTTACTGTCACTATGAAGCGTCTTAAGTGACACTGAAACTGTTTTCCATGTTATACTGTACAGATACGGTTTCTTTATTAGAGTGGCCAAAGAAAAACAAGCTCAAACTACTGTAAATCAAGAAAAAAAGAAATAGAAATCATAAGAAAAATGTCAAATGTTACATCTTGAATAATGTAAACCACAGGATTTAAATGTAGCTTCCTAAAATTGAAAATCAGTAGGTGTCCATTTACAGTTTTTGTGGTTAGCGGTTAATCAAAAGGTAGCTCAAGAGGCTTTTTACCTCCTACTAACTTAATCATGTGACTTAATCAGTATCAATGTATTTTCAGTTCCATAGCATTAGAAAACAAATGCACCACTGATTTATAACAAGATATGCAGGCTGCAGCATTTACCTGGCATCGGGCTAACTTTCCCTCCACAGCCAACAGAGAGGCTCTGGCATTGAGACAAGACATTAATTCATTGTGTCAACCTGTCCCCATGGAATATTTATGATGCTAAATACATTTAATTAGGCACTGGAGCTCTGATGGGAGAGAAAATACACTGTCAGTATATTAAAAAAAAAAGATTTTGTTACCTCTAATGCTGATACGCTGGTTATTCTGCTTACTCATTCTCCTTGACAGGAGGACCGAACACACTGCAGAGGGAGTTTAAATCACTCAAAATCATTTGTGGCATGTTCATTACAGTGTCATTATAGCACCTGAAGAGGATTGTACAGATGCTTATTGAGAGGAGGAATATTTTCCTGAGCAGCACTTGGCCTGCCTTAGCAGGTATTATTAATCCCCCTGTATTGAGACTTATACCTAGAATACCAAAGGCATTATCAGCTCAAAAGAGGTGACAAATAGAGCAATATGTTGTGTGTGTGATTTAATGAGTAGATGATGATTTGTTGTTCTTGTTCTTTTTATATTTCCAGGATGAAACAGATGGCTATGGTAGCTCAGCAAGTTCAAAATTTGTCATTTTAATCATAACAAAAAGCAAACAATAAAACAAGATAAAATAAATGCATACTTTGTACTCCTGTACTAAAAATATCTCTAAAAGACAGGTTTTGAGGCAATGGTTGACAGCCCGGAGTAAAGTGAGACATCATGTCTGCCTGTGATAAAAACATGGCTACAGTAAATAATAGCCAGTTTCCATCTTGACATCTGTCATCCAAGTGGAAATGGATGGGGAAATGACCAGCTCTCTATTGGCCAGGCTCTGGCTGTGTCACTGGCTGAATGATGCAAATAGAAGATAATATCAGTGCTATACTGAATGGCATTACTCCAAATCTAATGTCATTAAAAGGGTGGGTATTAGTGTTGCTGTCTGGAGGTGTTGGTGTGGGCTGCTCTGGCTTGACTGACACACAGATTAAGTGCAGTGACAGGGAGCACAATAAAGTCATCAGAGAATGTGACATGTCAGTTAGGGGGGATGAAGGGATGAATTGTCACTCTCTGTCAGAGCCCATCCTCTCCCTTATCCATGATGTCCCATACACCACCGTGGGAAAATAGGACAGCACAAGCGGTTTAGACAAATATTTATTCAGGTAGAGGACAAGTACACCCACTCGAGCTTTCTGGTCACTACATGTTTGTAAATTTACTCCCCGAAAAAGAAAAAGTAGATGACGAAATAGAGGTGTGTCCATTTGCTTTTGCACACCATCACATGAAATTGTCGACATAATATTTGAATCATAGCATTAAGATAGCACTGAACATAATATCCAATACACTTTTTAGAAGCTGCCCTGGCTCTAGACTACAGTATTGAATTCTTAGGTGTTTTTAAGGCTGTATTATCTTGAAAGACTAAATTAAAGGGACATTTGTTAAGGAGAACAGTCAATATTTTTTTGCAGTTTTATCACAATATACTTAATTAGAAGTTACTTATATAACCTCCAGAGTCAAACATTTATTTACTTAATTTATTGTGCTATCAGCCAAAAGACAATGCATCCTTTCTCTATAACTAAAGAATAAATCCATTACGTACCTTTGTATCAAGCTGCCTTAGGACGTCAGTATGGATTTGGAGATGGATTATTCCTGGGATTTCATAGTATACCGTTTGGCCAA
Source organism: Scomber japonicus (assembly GCF_027409825.1). NCBI lineage: Eukaryota > Metazoa > Chordata > Actinopteri > Scombriformes > Scombridae > Scomber > Scomber japonicus. The sequence continues at coordinate 17,482,433 of NC_070588.1, forward strand.
AAGATGGCAATGTTGCAGTACTGTATTCCAAATGAGTTTTCTCCTGGTTGGCCCCCCATCGCAGACTAGCCACTGCCTTCCCCTGCAGCACTCTTTTTCCCAAACTAGCCCAGAAATCTGTCATCCTCACAGGGTGCAGCTGCACTGAAGTGTAAGAATAACGTTAGAGTCGAGCACTAAAGTTCCACCAGAAAAGTTGATTACATAGAGGACGAATGAAAAGACAAAGTTTGGTGTGATAGGTTGAGGGAATTGGGCCACAATGCATTGAATGCTCTTTTTTTCCTCAGTCATACAGTGTGTGCTGCTCAGTGTCCAATTAGTGCTTTATCTGTAAATGCAATTAAACTGGATGTGGAAGCTCTATTTTTTGGGGTACATGTTTTATCTGGATTTAATATTACTTTCATCTTGATCTTTCTTTTTTCCTCATTCTCTCAAGTAGTGTGTTCTGTCACTGAGAGCAATTTCTGTAAATATGAATAGTGCAACTGTTTTGTCCTTCACCACATCACCTCCTGTATCATGTCCATACATTATGAAATTACGGTTGTACTGAAAGGATTTTTCTTTTGAGTGTGTCTGAGTAGTTACAGGCAGTAGGAAGGCATTTCAGTGCATTTGGTGCAGCCAAATGGACACCCATCAGGGCAGCAATTGGCCAGCTATTACAGCGCTGAAATACTTGCAACGTGCCACTGTAAAAGGATTATGAAGTTACTGAAAGGGTTAACGGAACAGGTTTGCTAAAAACATAAATTGTCAATTTGCCACTCTCAGCAAAATTACATCCTTGCTTGCAGAGGAAAGATGAAAAAAGACCACAAATGAGACAAGATTTTCATTAATTAAAGAATAGAAGAAAAGTTAAAAAATATATATATATAAAAAAAATTTAAACTTTGTACAACTGGTCGCAAACTCTTGAGTGACACTTGTTTGCTCTGTTGTTTTGAAAGAAGCAGGAATAGAAATCTCTCTCATGGCCACTTTGCTGGTCTTTATTATTGGCTTATTGCCTTTAAGCTGTCACCACTCAGAGCATTTCTCCTCTCAGGGGATTGTCTTCTGGGACTCGAGAGAGCTCGGCTGGCTGGGACTACTTAGCTCTGTTGCACACTGCTACTGTGTCATGTTGGATGCAATGTACTCCCATAGTGCTAATTTCCACATATTTACACATAACACTGTCTCTGTGACATTCAAAACATCTGTGACCTGTGTCAGAGTCGACATAAAAAGTGAATTAACTACATCAGTTAATTAAGCTTTTATTCAAGTGTATTTTTTAACACATTCCAACAGTTGTATTATGTTTGCTGATTTAAAAAGGCTTTAATAGTAGTAAGTGGTATTAATTATTTTACCTTTTTAGAACATCTTTGTTGCTTAGGTATATAAATTACACTGTACAATAGGCTGCAGATGTTTCACTGCATAAGGTCAAAACGTGAAGAACACAGGGAGCTGAATGCCAGTTGAGCCCTGGTCAGGTAGGATCTTTGCCTTGGGCAACTGTTGTTTATTGGCTATTGCATTAAGGTGAATGTGTGCCAGGTAGAGATTCAAATAAAAATCCAGAGATAAAAATGCATAAACATAAAAATAAAAAAAAATTAACTCTATACGCTATTTGTAAAATAACATCATCAAACTTCTGTTTTGGATATATGACAAATGGTAAAACACAACGGGGAATAGTTGATTTGAAGTGTATAGAAATCCCAAGATTTATCAAGAGGGTGTGATTTTCTGCTCCCGAGCCTAATCCCACCTTTCCTACACCTCTCCTCTCTTATGCCAGTCACATTTTCTAATTAGCTTTCCCTGTGGAGGAAGAAGATGGATTATATTTTAATATCTGGGGCCTAAAATTAGTTTATATTTTAGCAAGTTAGCACTTCTTAGAAGTTGATTTACTCTTGAAGCTGTAAAACCCGTGAGCTTGCAATTAATCATTCTCTTTGGTCTTGTTCTCAAGGAAAAGAGGCTGCAGTGTCACAGGCTGGATCACAATAGGTAAACACCTAATTTACACTATTTAGAAATCTGCTCCCTAGTGTAGTACAACACATGACACTCGCTCCCTCAATTGTTCGTCCTGCTTCAGTTATTAATTACGGTACACTTTTAACAAAGCGACATTGTCTATGACTAATCATCGACACAGAATGATTAAAGATGTTCCACGCTTTTTGAATTACTTGCTTCTTCTTCGTCTGTGTTCATTCATGAGCTACATGTCTCTGCTTCTTTCTCCTCTTGGTCAAGAATTTGGCTCGCTGTTATCCGATTACCAGCGTCCTGAAAAGCTTTCACAGGCCCATCCATCAAGGCTAAGGGGTTGAGGGAGAGTCTCGACAATGCTGCTGCAGTAATGTAAAGCACTGAGGGATTCATGGTTATTAAAAGGTAAGCACAGTTTTATATAGAAACACATAACACTTGCCACGTAATATGACATTTTGTGATTATTTTTTCCAAATGTGTCAGCAAAACTTCAGAAGGTTCATATTAGGATAAAGAATTATTCCTTTAAGATAAAAAATTCACCTGCTTTTTAGTGTTAAACATTAATATGAAGCTACTATAGATTGCTGCAGGGAAGTTGTCAGGCTGAAAAAAAACCACACACAATATGGCTTGAGTGAAATGTGCTCGACAGAAGAGCAGGTGTATGGATGCTGCTCTTTACCAAGCAGCCCTCCCTCACAGCCACACACTGTGAGCAGAGTATCTCCTAAGCCTGGATCTGGCATGGCTTCGGAGTGCTGTTTTGGTGACTGGAGGTAGAGCGGTGTCGAGAAGATCATCAGTGGCTCTCTCCCAGGGAGATGAGCAGCATAGGCCAATTTCATACGTGGGGCTCGGCCCCTGGGTCTGAGTGGAGGTGGGCTGGGTCCACCCAGTATCCTGGCTTCATTAATCATCCCGCCAAGGCTTACCGGCAAACCCCCTCTCCGCCCTCTCCTAGACAACCCCTCGGATTACACAGAGCCAGCGAAATGTCAGCCCAAATCTGAGTCTTGATGCAGATAATCATTTCAATAATATTTCTCCATTTGTGCCCCCGATACCAGGGGAATAAAGCTTTTCCACTGTCAGGTAGCATAAGACTACAGTTGGTGGGAATACTTGACTCTGAGCCAGATGGCTTAGCCATGCTTGCAGCATATGTTCAACAAGCAGTCCTGTGCCAAGCACGCATTAGGTTTTTATTAATTTGAAGCAGGCAGGAATGAATACGTATATATTTACCTGATCCCACCACTCCACGCCACTCATCAAACTCTATGCTCCTTATGAAGTTACTGCTAAAAATATGGTTCTTAATTGACATGTTAAACAATAAAAAAGTAATAAGATATTTATAGTTGCCACAATTTTAATATAACATTTCATTTAATATTAACTCAAATTATGTATTAGCTATGTTGGAGGAAATAAAATGATAATTCAAATATTTTCTTCATCCTCTGGTCTTTTTAAAATGAGAAGCTACTAATCAAAGGCAATTACTGTGTATATTTATGGCTCTGATATCTGCCACATTGGCGTCGGGTGCTGCAAAGCAAATTACCATTTAGATGCATGAATATGCTTGGGTCCAAGACAAAAGAAACAGTACTGCATGGGAGGGCAAATTTATTCATTACCACTAAGTTGAACTTCCCTTTAACAGCCCTGTGCTCTGCAATCCTGGGAGTTCTTCTCTCAGTGACTTATGGTAGTGCAGGGGGAGGGGGGATGGCGCGCCGAAAATGTCAATAGAAATAGTAAGTGTGAGAGGGAAGGCTTGCCTAATTAGTGCCCATTTAGATTTTATGACGGCTCTGAGATCTGCTCTTCCTGACAGAGAGCACTATAGTTGCATATTGTCCTAGCCTGAGGGAACCATAGGAAAATCCAGATTTATTGTACCTATCATACCAGCATATTTCATTTGCCATTATGAGATGCCATCTTGCAATGATGCCAGATTATTTATTACAGATTAAATTGTGGGACCTGGGTGGTTGAGGAACATTTCAAAGTACCATTCCTCTTATTAACTTCTTCATTATCTGCCCCACTGTGATCTAAAAGCTCCCTCCTTCCTACCTACATTAACAAATACATTACTGATTGGACAATGCCTAACTGTTTTTCTACTCTCTGCATTTTGTTTCCTAACATTAGTGCTGGTGTGCAACACAACTCATTTGTTTCCTCTACTTAGGGCAGACTGATTTCATTAAGCCTAATTTCAGATAGAGAAGTTGTTTCTTTTGTTCAGGTAGTTCTTGTTTGTTGATTTTTAGATTGAGTTTATCTTGGATTTGAATTAAGAATTATATGTCCATGTAACCACAACATGTTTTGGGATATTAAAGATAGGCATTGAGCTCTGCCGTTCCTCCCGGTCATTCCTGTCTTGCTCTGCAGTATCCAGATACTTCAGCGGTTTTATATATTTTGTATATTAGGTAATGTTTATTTACTGTGTCCCTTAAACCCCAGGATGTTGGCATTTATCCTATTTACACATCAATATTACATCTCTATGAAGGCCTTGAGAGTTGCATTTAAGTCATTGTGCAGGGTGGTATTAAAATGTACTCCATACTGTGAGGGGAGCTCGTCAGGGAATAGCTGGGCCCTGGACTCCCATTACCCAGCATAAAAGTGTCAACCACTTTAATTACATTCATGCTTTCCCCAGTCCATTTTACTGCAGCCGCAATCAGTTTTCTTGCACAGATCTCATGCCTCTGTCTCAACCATTTGAACATTGTTGGTGGTGAGATGAGGAACTAACATGACCCCCCCACCTCCACCCAAATCTGTCTATCTGACGTCATGATGTATGACTCAGAATAGTGTTTAGAAGTTAAGATATTACAGGTGTCTCCAGCCGGTCATGGATCTTCAGTCACAGGATGAATGCTTTGTCTGGTGCTCGGTCCCTCAATGTGAATTTGAGTATCTGCTGCTGGAATTGTTGATGAAGTTGGCATATCCAGCCACTAAATATCAGTGCACCCCACTGAGAGAGGGGGAATTGGCTGTACACAGGACACCATCACAGAGAAGGGTGATGGCGCCAAGAGGAGGGATGGCTGGAGGGTGAAGGGGGTTTGGGTGGGGGGGGGGGTCAAGTTCCACCGGTCAGACTGTTAGCGAGCGCGGAAGAGGCAGTGTCACTTACTGTTTCACGGGGAAGCTTCCTGACCTTCTAGGAGGGGAAGCGAGATCCTCTCTTGTTTATACTCAGCCATGGATCAGTGCGTGGAATATGTCTACATCCTCTCAGCCAATTTCACACAGAGGAGGCGCAGTGTGGGCGGCCGACACAAGTCGTTTCCCCTGGACGATGAGGCCCATCCCTCACGCACGTCCTTCTGTCTGTGACTGGAGGTGTGGAGAGACAGACACAGACAGAGGCACTCTACTGCTCCACTGGGCCACAGAACTATCCCGTCCCCGGGGACCCTCATGTGGGGACCAGCCTCTGATTCTGGGTCCTCTCCCAGCCAAACAGTAATGAAATGATTAAATGTATTGCTTTATTAGCACTCGGGGTATGTTATTTTTTCATTTATATATTTCATTTCTCTACAGTTAAATTTCAGTTTAAATTTGAAGCTCTATCTCCCAGTACCGAAATGTGAAATGGTGGCTAAAAATTCCTGTTTTGAAATGACAAGGGAATGAGTCCTCCTAAAGGCAATTTATAGACCGAATAAGTGGACATAAAGCACTCAGGTGAATTATCAGAGAGGCCATTAATTACCTCTAATGATTTGAACGTGACAAGCACGTTTGCTATAAAAACTATTTATGTTGCACATTAAGGTCAAGCTTTTCTTAAAACTGCGATTTGTGTGTGCATCAGTCATTACAAAATAAAAACAAAACAATCCTCCAAACTCTTAATTAGAAAATAAGGGATTTGTACAGTTGTGGTTAAATCCAATTTTGCATTAACAATCAAAAGGTAATCAAAGCTCAGTCAGTGATCCCACTTCAGAACCACACACTGCTCTTGGATGAAGCCTCTTCACTTCATGCCCAATTGATCTAATTACATAAAGGGAATTATCTCTCTCTGTCTCTCTCATATAGTGGTTCCTGTTAGATCTGGCTTTTTAGTTAATTAAGTCTTCACTCTGTCTCACAGTGGTGGACCTGGAAAGACCATCCAATATTCTGTCTTTCCAGATCCCTCTTTCAGTGCTTTGTCTTGTTTTTCTGTACAGCCAGAGGTGAGTGCAGCTCCAACCACTGTCCAATGTCCCTCTATGCCGCTTGCTTTGTAATCAGCGACCCCTGTTACTCAATTATGGGGTTTGAATTTTGGCTCTTTGGTGACCTTCTCCCAGTGATCCTACTACTGACCCTTCAATAAGAGTGCAGCCTTCCCAATGCTGCTCTGTGTGTTGAGTTGCATTTTTTTTTTTTCATTTGTGGGATCTTTATGAAGAGGGAAATGAAAGGAAGCGGGTCACTCATGTTGTGTTCTCACATCTACCCACTTCAGAGGCTCTGAACAGGGGCTCGGTGTTTACTTTGATTCTATGTAGGGTACAACTTAAGTTCAAGGGTTGGAGGGCAGGATGCATCACTCTCTTGTAGGTAGGTAATCATATCCAGCTTTGTGCTCCTTGTACCCCGACACTGAGGGTGGCAGCTTAAAGGCTGTCTGGAGCCTTGTTCCACCACTGGACCACACTTTTGATATCTACAGCAGCGGCAGCAAGTGTCCTACTTCGATCTGTGTGATCCTGAAGGATTCAGCTCAGCTCTGTGTTGATGTAGAAATTCTTGTCTGTAGCACACCACTTCTTTATGTACTGCACCTCATTTCTAGCTCACCACGGTTTTAAGATGACATATTAGCCAGCTCCAGGGTGGTTAAAGGTGATGCAAAGATTACAGCTATTTACTGAATTATCTGTCTGTGAGACTACCCTCATATCTCTGCATATATTACCTTGAGCTTGAGTTTAAAGAGCGATTGCTCAGAACAAGGAAGTTAAAGAGGCAATTACATAATGAAATGGGCCATCAATTCTGTTCGTGGCCTTTTTCTCTTTGAACAGAGATGGCCCAGATATCCCTGGTTTAGCTGACCCAGTAGAAGTACAACTGTTTGTATTAAACTCTCCTTTATCAAGGGACTTGCATGGGAGCTGCATGGGTCTGCCCAGCTTTCTATCTCTGTTTCGTAATTCAGTTATTAATTACCCTTCCTCTCAGAGCAGCAGCGGCCATTGTATTTACAGTGTTTCCATGGTGACCCTAGCCCATTTATAAGGTTTGTGTCAGTATCAAGACAAGACCTGTATTCAAATGGCCTCTGTCTAAATATAGCAGTGTCTCATAATGTGAGGGTTATTATAGTGAAATTAACACTGCTCCATTGCAGGCTGGATTACATTACAGAGTCGTAATATTCAGCAGTACTACAGCTTGCAGGAGGAATGTAGGAAGAAAGCTTTTTTGGGCTATATTGCATAGTTTGTATTCAGATATTACTGATGTCAAATATTTATATTCCAGATTGTGAAAATGTATTTCTTGGCGAATGTGCAATAACATTAAGAGGAATAATATTGCCTGGGAGCATTTTATTTTAGAGTACAATAATTACACAGGACCTAAAAAGTAATTGGGAGCATATTAATTCTAATTAATAACTGGAAATTATGTAATGAGTTCAGTAGCTAACTAATATTGTTTAGTGATATAACAGAAAGACTTCTTTTCATTTAGTAAAATTTTATGGAAGCAATTAATAGTGGCATAATAAACTAATTACCTAAAATGACTAACATTAAATGTCACATGAAAAAAGTAGGGTTGTAATTATATAGTAATAGGAACATAAATTCCCTTTTATTCTAGATGCTAAGGTCTAATTTTATATATTACATAAGATGAAAGTGCACCATTACGTGAAGTTTGTTTTCACTAGATCCAGATTTCTCATTTGATTAATATCAGTTTATTACTATTAACTGTAATTTAATTGTTTCTCTATACACAATATAGGTAGTTTATCTTGTTTGTTTGAATAATTACCTAGTAAATATGTGTTATTGCAAAGTACTTACCTGTTGCTCTTACATCTTGGAATGTCATTTTTGTACCAAGTACTACTCAAAACGACATATTTATTAATATACTCACATTATTATCACTTTATGATATCAACTACAGATCATTTGTTTTTGTACCATCATAATGAACATTTAAAATTCATTTATTGTCTGTCTGCACAAATCTGTCAAGAAATGTAACTTTCTGTTCACGATGATGTTAGTCTCTGTTGTCTCATACCTAGTAAAAATTGATACCTGGTGTCCTTTCAACAGCCCCTGTTAGGCCTCTGTTCTGCTCAGTATTACAGCTTCAGTTTGTCCTTCTGGTGTGGAGAGTCAAAGAGTACGATAGTCGGCGACTCTTATTCAGGCCCAAACAGGACCCACACCTTCTGTCACAGCCTCCAGCCCTGGGCCCGACGGCAACCTGCTGCCAGGCCTATGTGCGCTGCCAGTTGTAGTTTTTAATTGGCCATCTGGGGAAAGCTGGATCTAGTGCCTGGATATTAATCAGTAAATTAACCCAGCCATAATACAGCTCCCTCCCAGTGGAAGCCCGGCAGCTGTGGGTAGAGAAAGAGAGAGTGAGAGTGCGAAAGAGAGATGAACCATAGGCTGGAGAGGCTGAAAAGGGAGGCTCCCGAATGGGCTGGCCCATGATTGAACATTTCCTCTGTGTCCCTTGCCATGCTCCCCTGTCTGCAATTTGTCTGACAATCACATGGAGGATTATCTCCAGCATGTCAGTGCAGATGTCACAGGTACTTCCTCTCACTAAGGACAAAGCTGCAAATTCTGAGTTAAAGCTGGCTATTCTGGCCAAAACTGGCAGCTGTATTAAAAGCTGGGGTGATTGGAGGGAGAGTGCTCTACAAAAGTTCAGGGGGAGGGTTACTTCTGCAAGGTCTTACTGTGCTGAGAACTGCTTTGTGTGTGTGTGTGTGTGTGTGTGTGTGTGTGTATCATTAGTGTATTTGACTGACTGGAATTGCTGGCAGTCCCCAGAGTTAACCAATTAAAAGGCTAATGAATATACAACAGATTATTATTATAATTGAGCTAAATTATCATAATAGCCAGTGCTTACAGTTTCAGTGTTTAGTTTGGACATACTAAGAATAGTAACTGAATTTGTAAGAAGCACACACACCTTGCTAATGAAATTATGAATGACATCTACTGTAAGCCAAGAGATCCAATGTTTGGGCTATTATACTTATAAAAGTATCTCAAAATAAACATGCTTCTCTTATATTGTTATACACTTAGGAAAGGATAGGGTATGAAATGTTAACAGGGCTACATTACATGTAAAAGTCCTGCATTCTAAGTAAACCTTGAGTAAAACCACAGAAGTATGAGCAACAAGCAGGCCTTAGCAAGTATCAAAAGTAAAAGTTCTGCAAAATTAAAAAAATCTGATAATGTCATACTGTACATAGATTATAATATGACATTTTGTCCATAGTGATGCCACTTACAAAAGGTAACAAGATAAGTTAAATGAATGAAATTTGGATTTTTTAACAAATCTTTGCATTTTGTGAAGTAATGGATGATTTTACCTCTTTGGGCAGCAAACACTTATTTAAATGAAACCGTCTGAGAAGTTTGAAGAGAAACAACAAGTGGACACAGCTATTTTGTAAGGGAGTCACAAACCAAAAGGTTTGGAAACTACTGACTAAATTTTAAACAATATGTTCACTAAATGTTCTCAGTGACTATCCACCACTGATAATATGATGTAGTATATTTTCTAAACATGAAATTGAAAAAATGATCTATTCAATTAAATACCAAACAAATCCAAGTAATTCATCACATTAATGAAAAAATCCTGTAAATCCAACAGTGTCATGAAGTCATTCTTTTGCAACATCGCCCACAGTGTCCCAATGCAACCAGATACCAGATTAAAGAGGTAGCTGTTTTCTGTTGTCTTACAGTATTGTCATATTGCACAACCTAAAGTCTACAGGTAGAAACATGGTGTCATGACAGCATTTTAATTATGCTTTTTGAGGTTCTTCTTATGCAAACTGTCAATGTTTATCCAGATGATAGTATGATAGTTATGAAATCAGCATCTTGTAAGAAGAACCCTTCAAGTTATTTCTCATCAGGATCTTGTACGACTCTGAACAGCAGATGTTCAAGTGGTCCTTGGCCTGGCATTCAAAAGAACAGCATAACGGCGGATGTCAAAATACATCACAGGGAAGCAATGTCAACCACTGACCCACTCTACCACTTTTATACTCATGCATAACAAACACAAAGACTCAAACCCATGCAGATTGTGCCATCTGACCCTGCAGAGGGCTTTTATGGTGTGATGTCATCACGCCCCATTGTCATAAATGAACTACCTCAATTCTCCGCCTGCCTGTCAATAAATTTTCAAGGGGCCTCAGTCATATGTCCCCTCTCTACTGTGCTCTAGATGGAAATGAAATAATTGCCATGCAAAGAGTTGCACGTTTCCCTTTCTAATTTTAAGGGTCAACAGCATTTTAATACCATTTTAAACACACACACATACTGTTTTTTTATGATGCATGTACAAGCAGCTTTTGATAGCTTAACCAGCCAAGCATGGTTAAAGAGAGAAACCATTGCAGCTGCTTCCAGGACCCACTTAATTTAGTCCCCTGACCCCAGTTCACCTGAGTCTGCATGGAAATCATAATGCAATTCAAGTGTGAAGAAAAATGATATACTGTGTATTTACCCCAAATATTTATGCAGGGCCTACTAACAGTCATGCTTACTCCTAATAAAGGGAAAGTGATGCCTTGTAACATTGGCAGTGCTGTGTTGCTGCTACATTGCCTGAGGCCATTGTTTCCTCCATTATCATTTTCATTGGATTCTATACAGGGCAGTGTTTCCAGTGTTTACAATACCTGCCTCATATACTGCAGGCCTCGGGTGCTTTATCGAGACGTTTTGGATACTGAGAGATTTCTTTCAGAAATTTTTACTTTATTGTCAATAAAGAGTCCACACTATTGTACTATTTAATCTAAAAGACACATGGGCCCACATTTACCGGGCCCACTATTGGAAATATATCTACTATCCACTGATGAAAGACAACCTACCAAGGAAATAGTGATTTGCTATCATATGAGTGAGTATGATCTCTAGGTGTTTTCCCCCCTTTTCCTATCACATCCTTCTGTCTACTCAAGGTTGCACTCAGACTGACAGTTGCTGTGGGGGTCCAACAATGTGTCTATTGTTTAACATCCCCACTATCTGCTGACCTGACGCTAGCACGTGCTACCTGAGGGATGAAAAGCCAAGTCGAAAAACACAATAGGATCACAGAGGAAATCCTCAGTGCAGTAAAACCCCTGAATTGGATTGTTATTCTGCAGTTCAGTTCCTTAAGAAGTGTGTCAATAGCTATTACCTTCCTAACAAGGGGATCAGGTGAGCCCTGTAACAGCAAAGCAAAGCTCCCTGAGGCACAATCACATTCTATATTTCCAGAGGGGAGGTCTGTACTGTACTCCGGGTAGCAATCTTCCTGAAGCCTATTAGACTACTGTAGCTGTATAAAGAGTCAAGCAGAGAGGGTGTCTCATCAGTGCTGATAACAGGGTATCTGGTCAAGTCATTAGCTCTCCTCTTATTGAATTCCTCCAGCCAAATAGACCAAATGAAGCTAAATAAAGCTATAGATGGTGAGAAGCCCATTAATATGCTGCCACTTCTCTCTCCTCCTCCTCCCTCCCCATCTCCCCCCTAGAGCCACAGACATGCACTGCAATTTCTCCTCTTTTTCTATCTTTCTCTTTTTCTCACTTTTTCCTCCCTCCAGCACACACACTTCCTCTTCTCTCTCCTTCTAGCCATCTCTTCCTACCACTCTTTCCCACTGTCATTCTCTCCTCTCCCTCTCCTCTCCTCCTCCCTTCCTTCCCTCCTCTCTCCTCTCCTCCCTCACTTTCCCCTTGTCTGGGGGCCCTAATGGCGAGCATGTACAGCAGCTCTGACACCGTCACATCTGCTGGCAGAGAGGGTCTCTCCCTCACCACACAGCCTGCTAATGAGATCTTCCCCCATTTAATTAATACCATAAGAATTTTAATTCTGACTGAATCAATTTAATGTGATGTGATTTTGTCAGCTCTATTCCCCAAGTAAGGAAAAAAACAGAGCGGGCCCTGATGCTTATTACATACATCATTTCACGGGCCCTGCATTCCCTGCTGACTTAAACAAATTCTAATTAAGACTAATTAAAGCATCATTTATGAAAACGCTTGTGATAGTTATGCAAACATTCTGGGTGGGTATGCTCCGCATGATAATTACCCCCGGTTTAAATTAAGACCTGTTCCCTGGCAATTATGCTAGCCACACACCAGCACCTCATGGAAAACACTCTTTATTCAATTCCTGCAATTAAATATGAGACCTGGTACCCAAACTATCCGTTCAGAATGGATTTTATAAGAGGAAAAGGATGATTATGCATTGTTTTCTTCCCCTCTGTCAGGTGGAGTAAATGGAGCCGATCTAGTGTTCTGTATCAGAGTTACAATGGGGTTAAAGTGATGATCATAAAGCAGCCAGTGGTGACTGATATCTGAGCTGACACCCACTGCTGTTGGATGAGGTGATTAGTCGGTGTTTCCTGGGTGAGTTTTTGTCACATGAATGCTGGTTAGGTAGATGTGAGCAGATGCGCTGTCTTAGATCTCCACCTCCACTCACCAGTGACTTTCACTGAATTACTTCAAACACACAGCACGCCTACAACTGTACACTATGTTTTTCTGATGTACCCTTAATTTGGCTTTTTTCTCATACCAGAGTTAACACCTTTTAAAAAGTTGTCTGTGATCATAAAATAAATATATTTGAAGTGTGTCTGGCTTAGTTGGATTTCACCACTTAAGCTTGAATTTATGGAGAATGGGACATACTGCATATCAAACATGAATATTGCTGCTGACTACCAGCCAGATGATCACCTCCACAATACGTTCATGGCTGAGAAATTGTGCATGTTGAAGTTTGTTATGAGAACAGGATTTCCCCTCTGATTCAGTAGCTTATGTTAGCTGGCTGTTAATAGACATGCAGAACAGTGCTTCTTTATCAGGCTTTTAGCAGGAGTTTACAGTATGACATTACAGCTATGAACTCTGTTGATATGGCAGAACACTCCCAGCAATATATTGTTTCACAGTGTTGAGGACCAGGCTATTCTTACAGTATTGGCACTATTTAAAGCACTTAAGACATATTAATGACCCTGAAACTCAAAAGGTGTATCCAAAGTTAAAATAGTATTTCTCTGAATGTTTAACTCACTTGTCTTTTGCAGGTGTTTATGAGTGTGTTTAGTAAGTGGCTACCTATCACTGTAAAACCTGCTACTCATTACATGCATCTTTCATGTCCTTAAATATACTTTGTGTAGCTTTAGTATAATGATGAACAGATGTGAAGCTGTACATATGGCGTGGTAATTCATCATACTTTTAAATGCTTTTAATAAAGTTATGGCTTCTCTGTGCTCAGATGGCTCGACGCTGTGGTGTTGTTTATGTGTTTGCACAACACTTATCACTTCTGTCGTGTTTGTTTACTTCTCTCTGTGTGTTCGATTTTGGAAACGCCACAGCATTATTGCGTTTTACTTCATGAAAGGCAGCTGGTTCAATAAGATGAAAAAAAAGCAGGCACTATTCCCAAATCAGTAAGGTTGAGGGAACTCGAGCGGCAGGGAGCAGACCCCGGTTCCACCCACGTCCTGTTTTACGTGTGCTGCTTCTCCCTGTACATGCAGATGGCACGGTGCTCCCAGATATCATTTGAGGTAATCTAATCCCTCCACTGCTCCCTCTAGAAAGGAGGAGTATTAGCGGCCATATGTCAACCAGATTTGTCAGATTATTCATTACAATTAATTGCTGTTCCACTTAAGGCCTTTAAGGCTGTGAATTGCTCCAAAATCTATTGCAAACACAAAAATTATGAGTAGAAGACTTTGGCCCTGTCATTCAAATTTCAGGCTGACCTTTAGCAGCGCCTGGCTTTTCTGAGGGAGTGCAGGAGAGAGCGCCTTTCTAATTGGTGTTTCTTCAGCCTTTTTTTTTTTTTTAAATTTTCCATCTGCAGGTAGAGCGTCTGTCTCTATTGACAAGGAATACAGGAAAGACTGTTGTGCCAGTCCAGGATGATTACACTGACTGCCCACTAAAGTCCACTGTGCCTAGTTTTTGTTGCAGCGCCCACTCCTCTAAATATACTCATATATTGGTTATATTCATATTTGCAATTTGTTTTGCTTATTGTTGGGATGCAGTACCACCATAGTTAGCTTTCTGCACACTGTACACTGTCAACTGAATTTCAATGTGGACCTTTTTCGAAGGTTGGCTGCAAGGCAGCCTAATAGCCACCTGAATTAATGTGCTGTCCAAGGATATGAGCCATAATACTTTGGTGATTAATGTTTCACGGGTGCTCTGCTTCCATAGTTAGGGCTTACACCCCAGAGATAAACTATTCACTACATACTCAAATCACACTCAACCAACACACAGATTCACATTTAACTCAAAATCACATTTCTTATTTGTGTAGTTTAGATTTTTTTTTTGTTGAGAAAAATGATTTTTAAATCCCATTAGCCCAAATCACACTAAGTAGTCCTTGAAGGAAAAAGTCACAGCAAATTACAAAATTATGATAGAGTATGATTATGATTGAAATCCATGGGGCTGATTCATTGCTGATGATGTATTTTGGTTAATTATGGAGTTGAGGCACTAGAGGAGTGACTTTAAGCCTGTCTGATTGGCCCACTTAATTGTGCTTTATAAGATAGGGCTTACCAAGCAGGGTTTAGAGACTCAGTGTTAGGGCTGAAGTAGGAGGAGAAAATCTCTCCCAGGTCATATTACCCAGGCCAGAGTTAATGAGAAGGTGGAGGTAAGAGAATCCATCAACATATCAATCTGCACCACCTCTCCTTTCACCTCCGTTCCAACCATTTTTTAATCTTGTCCACATTGATCATCATTAGTATGATACAAGGTTGTCATATTCCCTGTTTTCCCTCATAATAGATCCACAAGGTTTATGTAGTTTACTGAGCAAGCTAATAAATAATGGAGAAATTGTATTTTTTATAGCAGTTATTGTTTTACACGTTTTGTAATGTTATAACTATTATTGTGCAAAAAAAAGTGGACGATTTATTGCTCATCATTAATCAAAGACAGGAGGGTCCATATACCTCTGTCTTGTTTCTTATTGTACCCGACAGCTCAGGCTGCCTCAAGTGCCTTAGAGCAGCTCGATGAGATCTTGTATCCACCTGTATATCGGGAGAAGGAGGTGCTGAAATATTTCAGATTCTCCTCGACACTCATGGTGCCGGCAGATCGATGCTCTAAGCGCTGGTTGCCTGGCCTCGTCTCATCACTGTACTCCTTCCGACTGACACATCCTCATTATATTACAATACGGTTGCCACTAAAGGTCATTCTCCCAGAACATAATCACACACAATCAAAACCACAAACTTCATATATCAAGGAGACAGTAAATAGCCCCAGGGTTTATTTTCTACTGCCACAGAAATGCTTTCAGTCTATTCATAAGCTGTAGTTGAGATGACTTGAATGAAGAGCTGATGCCACATAAACCGTGACACAGAAAGAAAAAACATTTGGAGATGAGCAAGCAGACTTCTTCTTTACTTTCTCATTCAGAAATCATAAGTAATAGTAAATATGCTCGCTACTGCATGCCTGTACTTTTGCTTTGCTGTCTCTTTGCAGCTAAAATTTGGCAGTCTATTGTTAAGTGTTATAATCAGTTTAAAACTGCAAAGTCTGTTATTAAATGAAGCTATTAGGATTTAAGTTGCCATTTGTCAGATTATAGTTATTGAAAGAGATGGGCGTTGTGTCCAAGCTCCTAATTTTCTTCTTCCTCCAGCATCAGTAGTAGGTTGTCATGAAAAGAAGTGTCAAAGTAAAAAAGAGCGGAAACACACCCCTCTCCTCCATATTACCATAATGAGGAAAACACACTTAGTGGGCCATGACCTGATGTCATCTGATTATACCCATGATTAATGATATCCTTTTACCAAAACATGCCACTACTGTAACTGTCTGGGATTAAAAGCAGCAGATGGTAATGTATTCATGCTTTCAGTAATGTGTTCAGGTTTAACCAATGTGTGTGTGTTAAATACTTGCCAAGATGCACTGTTTTCTGCAGACATTTAATTTCCTCTGTTTGTGCCATATAAGACACAAGAATAGTGTTTTTTATGAGCTTCATGTGAAGGTTTGTGCTGGTTATGGACTCATTTTTGCAAGCTATAAATGACATGAACATCTAGCACCATCTGTTGTAGAATTAAACCAATTCACTTTTTATATTAGGTCCAACCGTAGATACATGTGCACTTGCTAGTGGATCTTGGATATAAACCTCTCATTTTCTTTTACAAATTGTGTTAGAAAAACAGTTTGATGTACAGTTTGCAATGGGTCAGGGGTGCGATGTGAGGATGATCTTAATAAGCTGAAATTCATGCAAGGCTTTAAAGTGTCTTGTTTTGTACCCAGACTCTAGTCTCCAGATACCAACGTCCAGTCGATGACTCAGTTGAAAATATTTTCCTCTGGTTTTTCCTCTGTCCAGACGCCGTGTCAACAAAGCCCTCAGTGTTGCCGCGATGTAGGAGCTACAATGTCAGTCTGTCCGCTTAATTGCGAGTGGGATGAATGTTAATTTACTCAGTCAAGAACCGTCTTTGTAGCACTTTTATAGCCCAGAGGTGTAGATTTACATCTTAGGGATACAATGAGTTTTAGCTTGTGCTAAAAGGGGGGTGATTGGGCCCACATTCCTCGATCTCCCACAGCATATTGTTCTATTGTATATGAACACCTCTCTGCCAAGGAACAGCCGTGGTCAGGGTAGGTGTCGGAGATGGGGTGGTGGTAGTGATTGGGGGGGGGGGGGGGGGTCATCCTGACCTACAGCTGAACTTGAGCAAAAGGCAACACTCTATATTTGCTCAGTGTGCACGGCCGACTTCCCCGAGTAAAGGTGATATAACTGTGCACAACATACCTGTCAACTCAGCACTGTTTCGTCTGTAATGCGCTGTGGCGTGTGCATTTCTGGCTCTGTGAGTTTTGTTTTTAATCTGTGATATGTACCTGCAGTCTTATACTGTAATGGACAAATTGAATTCCCATTTGAACAGTTCAGACGCTCTGCGACTTTCAGGGAGATCTACTTCACTAGTACAAAGTGTAGTACTGTGTAATTATATGAGAGGTGGACCTGGCCTCGGGGGATTGCTGCAAGATTTCACTAGAAAGGTTCCTGTGCACTACATGAATATGCTCAAGAAATCCACCCCGCATTTGTGTATTGGGCTGTCAAAAAATTTAATGAAAAGTCATTCTAATAGGTGAACCTTGGCCTAGTTCATATTTCCTGTCAATTATGAAAGTATGAAGTCATGCATAGTTATGAGGCATGGGCGGGCCTATTAAAATTCATAAATGATTTGTGTTTATACCAAGTTACTCTAAACCACTTAATTCCACGTGGTCATGTAGAACTAATGCCGCTCCCCACTGTATACCTTAAAAAGAGGCAGGTGCATTGTGTTTCTCCCAAATTTTTATAATTTGATTTTCAGTATTACATTTAAAAAAACTAATTAACAAATCAGACTAGCTTTTGTCTTTTTTTAATGTTGACAGCATGGGATTCAGCTTCAACATTTTCATAATCAGTTGTTTATTTAAAACCAGAAGCTGCACTGGAACTATTTTCTCACTAACTGCCAAGACAATGGGCTAATTGTTTTCTGGTAATTATACCGTCTTCACCAGTAAACGTTTTGCGGACCTCTTGGGCTCTTATGTAACTCAGGTGTGTGTAATTACATTTCTTAAGGTCAACCTTTCACCAGGATGAATTAGTGAAATTGCACAGTTGACCACTTCAGGGCATGGATCCAAATGCAATTATCTTTGTTAATAGTTCTGCTCTTCAGTGGTAGAAGATGATTCGGAAAGCAACTGATTGACACAAAGCATATGGAAAAATGCAAAAATTGGCTCACCATGTATCTGATCCTACATTTTTTTGTGTGCAAAACGTGACACATATTTAAATGAACTGTCCCTCTTTACTCCAAATCAAAGTCAGGTATTTTGGTATTTCATCCAGTGTACCAGTGTAAATACTGGCTTAAAATACACAAACATTTGATTTGTTTTCTCTCACTGTGTGGGGCCTGGTGCAAAATATTGATCAGAGCATATCCTGGTCAATCAGACTAAATGATTGCCTATAAGCCACTAGCCTCACCTGCTGGCTGGAAGGCATGAGGGGGATCCGAAGGAAACCGAATTATAGCAGCCTGGATATGAGCTGCCTGGCCACTGATAGTTCCCAGCAGTCTTGTGGAACTGAGCAATGCAAATGTACAATAAACAGGGCCTAAACTGGTGGAGGTCTTTCAATCACACAGGGGCAATAGTTCAACCCCCGCCATGCATAATCCCAGCCTTGAAACCCCTGGGACTCCAGCCTCCAACCTGCTCAATGGCACAAAGATATTAGATAGCCATATGTAGATTCACTAGGTAAACAGACTCTCATGATAACACAATACGCTCTCTTTTCTACCAGGAATATATTTGAAGCCAAGTTCTGCTTTCTTCTGAGGAAAGGCTCAAATTGAAGGCTTAGTTTTGCGCCATCAATATTCAATGCAGCTGTTTGCTTTGTTTAACGTCCTTGATATATCTCTTGCTGAAAAGAAAAAGAAATTGGTATCTCTTCTTTGTGAATCAAGTGTTTGCATTGTAGACTGAGCTGGACTGAAGAGAGGTGGATAGAGGGCCTTTTTAGGGGGCTTGATGTGTGTTAACACAAATGGGTAAAAATAAAATGAGTAAAAACCACTCTAAAATGTAGAAAATTAATGTTAAGTAATTTTTTGGATGCTGATTTAAAGGATGGAATCTAGTCTAACAAGCCAATGATTTAACTGACATCTGTCTGTAATTTATCGCAAAGTGTCTTCTGTGTGCTTATCTCTTTGCAGTATTTGACATTTATTGTTGATGTCTTCCCCCAATTTTTCAGTTCATGGGGCTAATTCTTTCCTAGGACATGTTTACTCACTCACACACACACACACACACACACACACACACACACACACACACACAGACAATCATTCATACCCAACCACATGAGCTGATGTGGTTCTATCAGACCTGTATGAAAACGCAGTCTCTCTTTTCTGACACACGCATCCACCAGAGAAGCCCATATGGAGACAAATGACACACACACACACACACACACACACACACACACACACACACACACACACACACACACACACACACACACACACACACACACACACACACACACACACACACACACACACACACACACACAGCAAGCAGGGAGAGTCTGTCTATACGTGGGGGAGGGTGATAAGGGACAGACGATAGGAGAATAGGATGGGGCGGAGGGGGAGGTTGTGGGCTGTTGACAATGTTCTCCCTGGTCTGTGTAACCCCCGCCTCCCTCCTCACCCCCCTCCCTCCCCAGCGGCTGAGCAGTCCCAGCAGGAGACACTCCAGCCTGGGGAGAGGGCCCTTCCGGCCTGTGGGGGGCTCTGCAGGGGCGGGGGGGCACAGAGATAGACATGACATGGGCCACTTTAGGCTTGCATCACATGAGCCATGTGAAAAGAGGTGGCTGACGAGGGGCTGACACTGATCATCCATTTCGCTCGTCCATTATGTCAGATAGTGTGAAGTGACAGGTGGAAGATGTTTTCAAAATCCAGTAGATCAACCTCTTTTTGTCTGTAACAAATGTAGCAGAAGTAGCCACAGGAGTCCTGGATAGGATATGTAATAGCAAAGTTGTTCTGAAATAGCTCTCCTCTACTGTGATTTCCAATTTTCTCACTTATAAGTACTTTAATAGTAGCTTTAATTAAAAAAAGAAATATATATATATACTATTTTTTATTTCAAACCTATAGCATTGATCTGTCTGAGCGTTTTATCTAAATATTTATTGGTAAAAATGCCTCTGAGGTGTATTTTATCTCGTCACAGATACAGTGCTGTAATTAAGTGGCTCTCAGTCCTGCTCCTCAGTATCCTGAGTGCTACTTGTTTTCAGTCCTAGTAGATAGCTCATTTCATTCAGTTGGTGTTTTAAGTCAAAATCAGTCCCTGATTACATGAAAAAATGAAAACCAACAGGGCTCTGCATCCGAAAGGACCAGGGATGAGAACAATTGAAACTCACCACACAGTAGAAAGCAAAAGCACAATGCAAATTAGACAGTTTAAAGTAACCAAGTTTGTCAATATTCAAAACTTGTCCATGGGTAAGCTGAAGGCATAAGAGTGAAGCTGGAAGCTGTTTGATTTGGTACTAAACACATGTGAGCCTGTTCAGTAATGTAAGCACTTGTAAGTAAGAGATGATAATGATGGGATAATAGGAATCTATTAGTCCTTCAGTTTTTGAATGCCTAATAATTAGATTAATTGAATGACACTCATTTAGAGAAAATGAGGGACCCAGTGGTGTTAATTCAACCTGTGTTTCCAGATGCTCATTTCTAAACAGCTAAGTGAACTACCTAATCATAGCCCACCATCTGGGAATTCCCCTCCAAGGCAGCAATAGGAGAGATGGTGCCATAATATGTTTTAAAGACATGGACTGATGGTTGCCTGCAACTAAACATATTGAGGCCTCTCGAGCTAACAAATAGGGGGTAAAAGTGAGTGCCTTGATTATTAACTCCCCGTTCATTTAGGCAACCTAATGCTAATTTCTGTCTTTTATATCAAGGTAAATAAGGTCATTATAGCTGTGTTAATGATTAGCATATCTCACAGGTGTAATTCTCTGGAAGTATTGCTCTGAGACTCTTTCCCTTCAGTAAAAATCACTCAGTGCCTTGCCAACAAAGATGGGAGACTGACTAATTTATCCCCAAATTTGCACCATGTACAAAAAATCATGCAAATGAACTAGGTTCTCAATTGGAAGACACAGCATTTGGGTGACATTAATCAAAGAAAAATATGCAGACAAAGGTGACAGTAATCCCAATACTCATGCATAAGTGGCACAGCTGTGATTTCAGTCACTGTATGGTTGTACAGTACATGCAAGGATTGCTGCAAAAATGGAAATTCTATATATTATAGAACCACCCACTCTCATTATTTTTATTTTAGCTCACATTGATCAAGTGGCTATGGACTTTTTTTTCACACTTAGGTGCTCATGCCTTCCAATTACAATAGTGCAATTACAAGTATCTGTTGGTTTTTCCATTCGCACTTAAAGTTGAAAAGAAGAAAAAAAAAATCAGCTTGTCAAGGGGGGATATCTGGTTGAAAATGAGCATGTAGTTTTAGAGCTGAGATAAGATATAAGGTGCATGACAAAAGTTGACAATTCAAATAAATTGCTGGCTAAATGCAGGAGACATCTGTAAAGATAAATTGTGCTGGTTTGTATATGTTTTTCAGTCTGGTTAATGAGGATTGATATAGACATGTGATAATTGTAATTATCTCCCACTGCCTCACATGTGCATCTTCATTAGCTCAGTCAGCCTATAGATGTAGTATGACCATATACAATTCCTTGAAGTGTGAAATTTCCCAATAGTTGTCTATTCATGTTCTCGTTATATGACTTTTGTGAGAACAGTGCAGTGTCTCAGCCCGAGCTCACCTAAGCTCTTGACTGAGTTGTAGTGCAACGCAGCCTAATCCCCCAACAGAGCCGTCAAGCCAGCCTGCAAACACAGCTCACTGCTGGCTCTCTCTGCGTGGAGGGAGCAAACCAACATCATAACAAAGGGTGTTTATGGAAAAATAGATGCTGGCGCAGCCGACCAGAAAGGGCTTAGCAGTGATCATACCCCGCTCCCACCTTTATCCTTCACCGTTCACATTGAAATGCAAATATCAAGGCAGGGTTTCCACCCGCGTGCCACTCACAAATTGAAAAGCAGTTTTTATCTATGCAAATGCAAGCATGGTAATTGAAGTTAATCAATCAATGCTAGCTTTCACTAAAACCTTGAACATGATTGAATAAAGTAATTATCATTCAGGAGAAAATGATGAAGTTGTAGACAGCATGAACCTTATTAAAGGAGGATTTTGAGTCACAATGGCTTAATTTAGCCAGCAGCCCCCTCTGTGTCTCTCCCTTCTTTCTCTTGTCCCCTCTGTCTCTGTCTCTGCATCTCTTTCTCACCCCTCATTCTATCCCTCTGTTCTTCGCTCTGTGGCTCAATCTTGTGTGAAGTAGAATAGCTCACTGTTAAGAATATTTTAAGGCAGTGTGAAATATGCCCAAGTCAGACCACTTGTGGTACATAGCATGAGGTAAGTTCTGATGGAAGTATTCATTGCTTCTTTAAAACTATATGACCTCTTTTCTGCCACTATCCACACAAGGATACAATCACATAATGTGCTCTCTTTAAGACCCCCTGATATTTTCACCTCAGCATCTCTATTGCAAAAATAACTAGAAAAATATAAAGAAAAAAATTACATTTTAAGTTAAGTGCCAGTGGAGACAGACCATAGTAACCTTCTCTGATTCACACTTGATGTATCTGTTCTTTGGGGGTAAAATGACACTTGTACATAATTGTTGAGGTTGGGGGATTAAAAAAGAGAGAGAGAGACGTTAGTGTCAACCATTTTCAAATGAAGCCCCCCCCCCAGCTTCCACCTGTCATCCAAGACAGTGGTAATTGAGACTTCCAGTATGCTGTGGCTGGCTACCTTACTGTCGCTCTCCTGGCTGCTCTCCTCATGGCAGGGCTAGTTAAAGGCCTCTTCGGTTTGTCACAGAGTTTAATATGCACCCTACATAATTATGCAGGATTCACAGTGCTATCAAACTGCAATTCAAATTAGTTCAGGATTAAAGGCACAGAACAGTACTGGTTCCTTAATTGCATTGTACTGTGCTGATCACATTCAAATACCCATTACTCATTCCCTCTGCGGAGCAATAAGTCAGAGGGATTAATACTGAGGCAGGTGACAGGGCCAAGCCATTAAAAGGCAGTTATGCAGAAAGCATGGCTGGTTTTATTCACGTTAATGAAATCAGCGAAATGAAACTGTAATAGATTTATCAAAGCTCAGATGGATTTGCAGTAAATCAGTTTGATTCAGGCAATCAAACTGGACAATGGAGATAGTTTTCAGCTACAGCAGTGGATATCAGGCAGCAGCATGTGAGAAGTGCTGATATTCTTCTTGTGAGGATTTGGTGAACACCCGTTGCCTAGGCCCTATTCCCAGAGCTGGGCCTGCTCATTTTTGTCAGCTAAATGGTGCCAGTGACTGATAAAACATACTGCCTTCCAGTTAAACACCATATTCTTCTACCCCCTTCTCTCATCCCACACTCTGTCTCTCTCTCTCGCTCTCCTCTTGAATTTATGGACCGTGTGTTGCTGATTCTGGCTTGTTATACAGTGCACAAGCCCATGAATTAGAACCTAAATTCACTTACATCAAACGGATTAGTGTTGAAATCCATCCGTCTGAGCTTGTCTCATGGCACAGTGTTTCAACTGGCTGCCCAACACACGGTGCAACATGGGCGAAACTCTAGAAAGAATAAAAAAAAATGAATGAAGAATTTAAAAAGAATCCTTAAATTAGACACATTCTACTACAATTTATTGAATATACATTTTTTGAAAAAAAAAAATCAGACCTTAGCCCATGTGAGGCGCAGTAATGAATTAATCAATATGTGACATTTTGCATTTCGCTGTAGACACAAGATACAGTGAGTGAATTACACCAGCAATGCCATTTTTTTTCCAAGTCCTGCCTTACACTTTTTCAATGTAAAAATGGTTAAATGACCTGAGCTCAAACAACATTATTTTTAAATGTGTTCTTAATGAGTCGTCCACTGTACAGTATAAATTCCAATTACATCCAATTAACCCCAATCAGAAGCACCTCATCTCTAGCCTCTTTTTTTATTTAATGGTTCGCTGCGGCTTCAACCATTGATTAGGCTGAATGAGCAGCACTACTAAATGACCACCTTGAAGGAGACGGGAGCTGTTAGCCTTAATAGAGATAGCGTGGCTATTACACCTCTGTGTGCACAATCTCCCTCTTTTAACAGGCTAGATCAACTTTTATATTGGGGTCTGACGGGCCCCTATTCAGGTTGATTTTGACTTTAGCCCATTTGCTACGAGGGAAAATGTTAAGTAGAAACCTCCCATCCATGAACACTGGCCCATTATTTTCTAATTACGATGCATTTAGGTCCTCCGGTAGGCATGCATGATTATACATAACGCCATTTGAATGTGTACACAATAGCAGTTATGAAGCCACATGGCATTGTGTGAGTTTGTGAAGATGTTTTACTCAAAAATATTTTCACCAAAGACAAAAGTAAAGATATAAAAGTGAGATGTGGAAAAGCAAGAACATACTAATAATAACTGGTCACTATCATTTACTCCAAAGACTGTGATTCAGGCTGAAAGTGATCACAACAGCTTACTTTATTTTTGCGTTGCTTTGCTCAGGATCAAGACAAGACTCTGGTCAACTGCAAGCGAAAGACAATGACGATTAGAAATAAAAAGCATAAATCCATTCAACATGAAGTATCCTCGAGTGTTAAAACTGGCAGCAGACACTCGGATAAGCCCTCCCACATACTCAGTCTTGAGAATATCTCTGTTTGTGTTCTTTTGAGGAGTTTGCATTGCATAATACCCACATGGCTAACCACAACAATCTGTAGATTAAGCCCAACAAAAATATGAATTTGGACTCCCTGGCTTTACGAATAACAGTTTCATAAGTGCATTCAAAATACAATCCCCTCATAATTTGAGCTTTGTTAAAACAAAAACAGCGCTCGTCTCTTAATGAAAGCACCCATAGTCAACATTAGAAGTGGATTAACTAGAAGAGAACTAGAGATGCACAATAAGTCTTTGAAACAGCCTACATTTACAATTGTCACAGCAGAGCCAAACACATGAAGCCTTAACTTTGACAGTATGCATAAGAAAATAATTGCTTTATTTATGGATGGTATGAAATTAAGCACACTTAAAAGCCTGGGACAGTATGGTTTAATCAACCCCCTTGATTCATGCTCACAATTCACACTGCAACTGAAAGCAGGGCACATTAAATACATTCCCTTATTACTCTATAAATGCAAGTGGCCAAGCAGACAAAACCCAAGTGATAAATTAATAGTAATAAAAACACCAACTGCACAGACAGATACAGAAATTAAAAGCCAGCATCAAATACAACACGCCGTTCAGCTTAATAAAATGCAAGACAATAACACTTCTTGGAGCCAATCACATGCACCTTCTGTAGGATATTTAAACACATTTAATGTTGATTTGTATCTCATTTGGCATTGACTGAATTAATCTAATAAATATTTAGTATTTAGAGTCCTTTTGGGGTGGATAATGAACAGATTTTGATGGCAGTGAGTGAGGAAAGCATTAATTTTCCTATTATGTCTTGAATTCCCATAGCAAGAGCTAAAGAGATAAAGAGGCAGTTCACCCAAATCACAAAAAACACACATTTCTTGCCCCTGGTGGTATCTAACCATGCAGATAGTTTTTGGCTTCCGTGTCAAGGGAACTTGCCACCACCCCACCTCTATGAAGGTACATGTAAATGTGTTAGTGTTTTTGAAAAACAGTTGGAATATTCATTTTTTTTAAATTTTTAATAGAAAGTAGTTCCAAGAAAAAAATACAAAAAAACCCTGCTGTATTATGGTGGCAGGCAGAGGTGTTTGATATCTGTAGCTTTATATGTAGTGTGTTTGGAACCCTTTAAATGAAATGTATGATTTGAAAGAATTATGCTGGTCAAGGGACCTCAATGCACACAAATTATGACATGAGGTGTGTGTGGTAAGAGCGGCCTACAGTGTTAAGTATGTTATGTATCCCTTTTAAATTATAACATGCTATACATTTTTCAAATGTAAATGGAAAATAGCAAAACATGGCAGCACTGGAGAAAGTTTGTCTTGACTTAAGCATTATATATTCTCCCTCTTCCTATTGTGTTGTAGGTTCAGTTCAGGGTCTGTTTTGACCATTCAGTCATCAGCCACTGGCAGTATAAGATGCAGTCACAGTCCTGTGAAAAACTGTGTGAACTTATGAACTTTGGAGAAAACTGCCCTGTTTTCAGCTTTATACAAATAATAACTGCCTCGAAATAATATATAGACAACCTGTTTCTCCTCTGAGTCAGCACAAATGTGCCACACTAGATGATGTTTCCATCCTGGCCTAACACCGGTCCAGATAGCTCACCAAAGTTTTCCAGTCTGATGATGGTTGTCTGTTCATCGGTACTTCGCTGAGTTTGTTTCTGAAAGACGGAGACTGCACTGTACAAACGAGCAATGCACAAGCTTTGACTGCTTGGTTGGGGTCTGTAAAACTCAGCTTGAGCATCACTGTGGGTCAGTGAGTGTCTTGTTACTAGCTTTGTGTTAGCAGGAGAGGTCAGGCAGTTGTTGTGCAAGCAAGCATAAAACGCACCTTTGATTTTTTTTTTCCTCCGCCGAATTCATACATAATAATTGAAGAACAAATGTAACGCAAGTAATAACATATATGTTTGTTTAGTAATTGTAATGTGATTACTGAATGTAGACACTGTAACGTGTTACATTACTGCGTTATAGATAAATGTAATGTGATTACATTAACGCGCTATATTGCAGCGCATTACACCCAACACTGCCTATGAGTTTTACATTCTCTAGAGGTCTACGATTAGATATTACAAAATAATTAAAAAATGAACTGATCTTTCCACCTTAAATTCATCACTTTTCACAACGTGGTAAACCTCCTCCTGCTCCGTGGTACATTCTTCCAATTATACAGCAGCAGTGTGATACTTGTAACACTGAGGGACATAAAGTAAGTATACAAGTTTCATCATTTAAAACCAGAAGTTCAAAATCAAAGACTCTCCTAATTAGTTAGATTTCAACAGCATGTGTCATCACAATGTCAGAGGCCTCCACACTTTAAACACGTCCCACTACAGCTTTAGACATCTCTTACAAGTAAAATCCACTTATTACAATGACAGCCTATTGCTGATAAAGCACTGTACAGAGAAATAATATAACACATGGCGCCTTCACGTAATAATTCACCTCTGTAAGGGGGATGAGAAGCCTATAGTCTCATATAAGTGTGACCATTTGGACGGTGACCAAAGTACATTCTGTCGGTCAACCTCAGATTTCAGAAGAAATAGAGATATCCAAGACCTTCTTCTTCCATAGCAAGGGCTTTATCCCTGGAGGGTCAATTACCATTCACTTTGGCTTGATCTTGTTTGTTTAACTTGACACAGTGAAGAAAGGCCTGACATTGACCAGAATCCGCTGCATTAATGTGTTTCATGTTCTGCATTCATCATTGTCACCGAGCTGGAGACGACTGCCAGTGTCACAGGAGGAAGGAGGGAGGATGTGTTTGTGTGTGTAGTAAAGAGGCTATGTGTGGAGAGCTAAGTCCAACTGAAATCACATTAAGTGTTCCTAGTTAAGGAAACAGGAGTTAATAGATAACTCGGTGAAAACATGATAAAACATAGAAGTCTTCAATAAATAATAATGTATGTAATTCAATACAATTGGCTCATGCTGACGTATATGTTACCTCTGTCAAAATTCACACATTTGATGAACCTGACACTCAGCACTAGATGTAATGAAGTCAAAAGATGAAAGGATGGAAATGTTGGTTGGGAAAACATTTCTGGACAGATCACACAGTTGATGTTGGTTTCAATACAGAACAAAGAATATATACTATTAATTTAAATAAAAGGTACATACACTTTAACATGAGTACTTTGTTTGCAAAGAGGATAATAGATCATACTGGAAAAGTAAAAAATAAACCATCATTAAGTAAAGTGGATGCAGGAGACGCCATCATGTATGGTAAAATTACATACATACCGCAAAATAAGATACATCTAAGGAAATAAGAGATCCTTTATTATGATTTCTTAAAAGGGAAGATATAGGACAGCCAAGTGGTAAATATGGTTCATTTATTCTTTTAAAGAAGAGTAATTATTGTAGAGAGACATACTTATGAGCAGTAAGTAGCTTCCTCCTTTGAGATAATTGTGGACTTTTGAGATTGAAGTTGGAGAAGCATTACAGTATTTATTACAGTTCTTTGTTTCTCTATCTTTCCTTTCCTCTGTCATTTAATGTATCTACTTGTATATTAGCTGAGTCATTGCTGGTATGAACTATCAGAATGAATTGTCAGTGTGCTATGAATTCTTAGTATTTTTTTATTTTATTTTTATAAACATGTAGTAATGTAGTAGCTGCTACAGTACAGCTGGTTAGGTTCGGAGTGGTAGACCTCAAGCAAAGATTTAACTGTGGCGATGAAGAGAGTCTCAATAGATTTATAGACACATGGAACTGACATCACATCTGTATAGAAACACACTTTTTCAACACTAAATGGTGCAGAATAATTGTATTTAAGTGTTTCTCTATTATACAGGAACCAAGATCAGTTTTTTGCTGATCTTAATTAGCAACCATAACAAACTACTGACTCCCAAAAATCTTTGCCAGCAGGTTTAATGCAAAGTAATATAAGCTTTTCAGATCAGATATTATGAAGAATTTCTATGAATACGTCTCTTCAGTGTTTGCTGTTGCGGAAATGTGTTTAATTTAGAAATTGTATTGACTAAAAACTCCCACACTAGCCCCTACAGCAAACCCACAACTCAATAAGTAGAGCTGAAGGGATTCACATTGAGGCACCTATCACTAGCTGAATCTTTGTTTACAGGTAGTCTATATACACTCTCTATCATGTTGAAGTGAACTGGTTTGGACTAACTACAGGACCAAAATATAGTTCAATTTGTCATGCACCAGTGGCTTGGAGACAGTGGTTGTTTCCACTGAAACACTCTTACTACAATACTATAGTACAGTAGTACGGTACAGAACTGGGTTGCACTAGCTGATTGTATATCTATCTCTAAGGTTGTGTGTGAAGTTGGTGACTACTATTTAGTAATTTACTAAATCGGGTTCCACAGTCAATCTCGTAAACACAGTAATATGTAAATCAGTTGTAGCACTATGCAAAAAGAAGCAGCAAACTGTAGCAAGTGAACATACTGTAGCATCACAATCTTGAACAAAAAGATCAAATGCACTTTACTGCCAGTCCTTTGTGAATGTAGGTATGACTTTGTTTTATTTCTCTGTATACCTGGAGAAATGTGTGTTTTAAAATAAATATGCAACTTATGCTAAGCTAACCAGTTATTTGGTAATTTAGTCTAATTTTATAGGTGTAACTATTTCTAATTTGAGGTATATTGTGCTTTTTATTTCTGTGATATGTAAAGGTCAGATATCTTGACCATATTCCATGTTTGCTTTTTACTCATTAATCTAAATGGTCAGATATTAGCAAGCAAACGCCAGCTTTGTGTCAGGTAGTTTACACAGCAATTACTCCTGGCAGTTTTTTACATTTTTATATATTCAGTTTTAATTAATGACTGCTTTATGTGGTGCATCTAGTAATGCGTAAATCTCCACTAAATCCACGTCACAACATTTATGTTATAACTTGGTTAAGTCTGAGTGTTCGGAAAGCAGATACGAGCAGCTCCAGGCCTCCAAACATTTCAACATATTGTGTCAATTCGATGAACAGTTTTTGTCAGTGGCAAAGTTTATTTCTGTTCTTCTTAGTTGACTTTACCACAGTACATCTTGAACTATGTCAATGTGGAGGTGGAAGAAATATTACATTATCTTCATAACACCAAAACTTTTTGTTTCAATATGTGCTTTTCAATTTCTATAACTTTCTCAGGTTTGGCCAAAAGAGCTATGGCAACAGCAATTAGCAGGGAGACAGAATATGATCAACAGCAATATGAATGTGCCATTTGAGCCAACATCTGGAATGTTGTTATAAATCCTACAAATCAGTCTGAGTGTCTGAGTGTCATGGTTACTGAGCTAAAAGAGGATCATCAGCAAAGGGCTTCTATTAACAGTGAGAAATCTAAAACCTCTGCACTTCTTATAAAAGCACACCAGAGGAACAACACCAACAGGTAACAATTAGATCTGAGCATGTTTACTTGCACACACACATACACACAGACACACACATGCAGACTGTATGTGCAGCTGAGGTGTGCATATATATAGTGTGCACGTAATCAAAAAAAAGATAGAGCAGGTTTTGTATTGGTGCTACTGGTCAGCTGGTGGCTCCTCCTGCGGGGTTTCAAGAGAAGAAGGAAGGCCATTCATAGTAACTTAAATTGACCAGGATTTATCTCCAATAACACATGACAGATTGGAAGATGTGTTTTTTTTAAACCTGCAATAGCACATATTTTGGCCACTTGGGGGGCAGTGAAAACAAGCTGTGAACACAACAGACATATTATCACTTTTAAGCCCATGTACACATTAAGCTAATTTCATAAAGCATCTTTTTTTCTCTGTTTTGACCCTCCGTCCAGACTAAAATGTTATCTTCCCCGGATACAGAGATTTTCCAAAATGGCCTCCAGGGTGTTTAAATCTGACACCAGCTTGGCATTGTAGTTTTTACGGGGTTACCTTCAAGGCTGACAAATATTAGTCTACCCTGGAGATTATTTTTGCCATAGGGCTAGTTCCAGGCTTAAATATGTATTTATTAGTGTGGCCAAAGACCATTAAATACATTAATATTAGTGGCATTTGAAAGTAAATTTAACATATTTTAAAATACTTGGCACTCTGGGACTGGTTGATAGAACCCAAGTGCAGCTGATCATTGCAACAAATAATATTATGCGCTGCTGTACAGTGTTGTAGCATTTGATAAGTTTACAGATCTGTATTTTCAATCTGGACTTCCTGTATGATATTTTGTGATCCACATTACATGAACCAACCAACCACCACAAACATAGCCCCCTGCATAGTTTTAGTGTCTGAATCCCTGTCGGTGAATCAAGACCGAAATATGGGTCGAAAAATATTAAGCTAAAAATATGCATTAAGAACTAAGTGAAACTGCAGTAGTTGTATGTTCAAGTAGTCATATGAGCCATTGTTACTGCGAAAGTATTTATTATTGTTTCTTTAATACAGTTTGGTACTATGAATGTATTTCTAGAGCTGCTACAGGACTCACTATTTTAGGTTTCTATTTTACAAATATATCTTGGATTTTATCAGCTTTTGAATAAAAGATAATCAAATATATGTGTATCTAGAGATAGCATTTGCAATGCATATTGAAAACTTCCAAAGCAAAGAGTAGTTTCCTGCTCTCAAAGGTGCTGTAAGGAATGCAATGACAGTAATCAGACCCACATCTGGGCTGCACCTTATTAAGGAGAGAATGACAGGAAGGGCAAGGTTTCAAGTTAGCTCAGCAGAATCAAACTGCATCAAAAGTACTGCAAGGTAGAGCACTAATAATAGACTAATATAAACAAAACTCCCGACAGGAATAGAAAGATCAAAACAATGCCTATTTAGTGCTCACGCAGGCAGTGTGAATGGCTTTTGTGTGGAGCTTATTATTGCAATCTCAGTGTAGCAACGGTACAGAGCAAATCTCAGTAATTAACCTATGGTAATGACAAAAGCCAATTTATGGCTCTTAAAGATCAAATGTATCTTGGTTAATGTGAGGTCAATCTAATGCATGCGCGGGAATACCAGAGCAGGAATTGAAGTAGCTGGTTTGGGAGAGGTGTACTGGGATTATTGCCAGTGTGAATAGTGCTGTCAAAAACATCCTTAATAAATAGATAGTAATGCACAAGCTGGTGTCAGGCTTAATTTGATACCATAATAGTACACAATGTGCATACATTTGTCTACTGAATCATTAGTCTTTATTAACTATGTTGATGTTAACAAAAGACATCAATATAACAGGCTAAATTGTAGATGTTGGGCCTGTATTCACTATTGGATATGTCAGTTTTGAGTGTACGGCCAAATAATAATAATAATAATTTAATTTCTATAATTAATTACAAACTGCTTTTAGAAAAGACTGTCAAAGTGAAATAAAAAGAATGAAATAAGATAAGATAAATAAGAATAATACAGTAACTACAGTAAATTAGTTTTCTGCTCACTTCATTTTGGGTTTTTTTGCCCAATTCAAAGAAGAATCTCCTCTGCTGCTGACTTGTTCAGGAAGCCCAGCACCATCAGCTGTACTGGCTGCATTTACCCTTTAAAAGCATAAACTCTTCTTTCACTGCAGCAGCTTGATTATTCTTAATCTGGAGCTTCATATTGACCTCAGTATTTCAGCAACAAGGAAGTGCTACAACACTGATATTTGATCTTTTAACATGTTGTGTAGGTTTCTTTTGTTGCTTTTGATCATCATCAAATATCGGACCAGTTTCTACTACAGCAGTGTGCTGGGGTCAGCTGGTCATTTTACTGTTGGTCATTTTAATGATGACACATATTTTAATAGGAGATAATGATATAATAACCGAACGTTTATTCAGTGCAAGTTAACAAGCTGATTATTCAAAATGATTAAGTATTGATTAAATATGTATTATATATTACATACAGTAAGTATATAGATGATGCTGATAAATCACCTGCCAGACCAATAAGCCAATATCAACTGGTTTAGTGATCATTTGTGAGGAATGCAAATAATGTCAATAAGTTAACCTGTATCATCATACTGAAAAATTGAGATGGAGTTCTTGCCATTTTTTAGAAATGTCGAGCTGCTACTGCATCACAGATGAGCTACTTCAGCTCATTGTAAATTGGGTTAGTGCCAAAGATTATCCTTTTAATTTGGCATTTGTTTTGGATGTGTCACATGACCTCCTCAAAAATATGCACTCCCAACTGAGACTTTTGACTTGTATTTACTATGACAATAGCAGCAATACAACGGGCACATAAGAGACAAAAATTGAACAAACAGAAATGAAACAATTGAAAAAATGGTCAGGACACCTAAGGTCAATTCTCTGAACCTTTAACAACCTGTGAGGGTTTAGGGTTCGGTTCTGTGTTGCATTTCCACAGTTTTACTAACCAGATATTTTTGGATGCACATCAATAGTAAGACAGGGCACAAAACTTTTTTTTTGACACTTAAGTTACCTGAATGTTGCTGAAACACAGAGTGTATTAATGACATACTCCTGAACACCATGCATACAATCTACTGCTATACACAAACATACTGTATATATTACAAGGAAGTAAAACAAACATGTTGCATATTTTGATTCAGAACATTGCCTGCATGTTGAAGCACAGGTACACAGAAACTTCCTGCTTTATTAATCCCATGTTACCTCTGTAGATATACTGTTGTATTAATAGCCCGACTACTCACAGCCTCTTTACCAATTACTTAAAACAACTAAATAGAATATGTTGTGGCAAACAATGCAAACTTACAACTTGGTGTTACTGTCAGAAATCCCACTTGGGTACCTGGAACTTGCATTTTGTACCACTGCTTGAGAAGAGTAATTTACTTCTAGGAAGTTCCCCACAAAGTGGAAACAGAAACCAAACCCATGACAACACGTTAAAGCTGTAATGTTTAATGGTTGCTCCATTATAGAGATTCAGGGAAACGGGGACTCATGAAAAACAACATATCACAAGCCTCCTGCAGCTTTTCAAATAAGAATGATTTCTACCTGAATCATTTAAAATGCTTGTCTCTGAGTCACACTGAAAGGGTCTTCTAATGAAATTCAAAAAGCTAAATATGATGACAGATTATATTGTAACTGCTTTTAGCAACTTCATAGCTACCTTGCTGAGAAGTTTGAGATGTACTTCCTGCCCCCTTCTTATCTAACACCTCACTGCGGATGGTCCTTCTTGTTCCATTACTAAATGCAATATTTAAAAGTAATCTGCAGTCAAAAAAATGCCTAAAATGACTGTTGTTTTGCAGATGTTATTTTTTATGAATCATTTTCAGTTTCCTAGCCAACTGAATGGCTATTGTCAAAAAATAGACATTTTTTCTAGCCATGGATTGCTTACAAAATTTTGACCAGGTGCTCTAAAAGGTCTCTTACACTGGATTTGCATTACTTCCCCACTTTTAGGACTCTCCATGGTCAGACACCGGTCTACATTAGACAGCTACAGAACTTCAGCCCTATCTGATCAGGACTTGTTGGTTGTTACTTGCTGCAAAACTATGGAGCCAGTGCTTTTGATGTTGTGAATCATAAACATTACAAATCATTTGGTCTTCATATTTTATTGCTATCATTTTTTTTAAAAACTTTTTACACTACATGTTTGTGACATGTGCTCTACTTTTCGTGGGTTATATGAGCTTGACCACTTGGACTGCCTCTATAGGTAGAGGCCAGATGTTGGGCCACCTGGACGCAGCAACAGACAAAACAGGCATTAGTTATTCAGCCAGACTCCAAACAGAGCCTACTGACAGATCATGGCTCCTGGGGAGTTATGCTGCATTTAAATAGCACCTTTTGATATTAGATCAATACGACGGATTAACAGTCAAGTCACTCATGGGCAGATGCTGCAGGGAGACAGCATGCTTTGACTGTGATACATTATGTGCCAGAACTAAACAAAGAAGTTATTTCAATTCCAATGGTTTTGTTACTTTTTTCACAAAAGGTCAAGCGCTGTCAAAAATATCAGCATATTGACCTTTTTAAACATTCCAGAAACATTGGGATCATAGATTATGCTTTCTTCCCCTCTTTTTCGTTAACAAAGGGTTAAAACTCATTCACACCAAAGTCACAGGGGGCTGCAACTCTCTGTGCTTGTCATTTGCAGGTCATTGTACAGTTCATTTGAAGTCTAACATGGCATTGAGTGTCCTGGTGATAAGTGTGAATTGTCAGGAGGACAGAGACACTGTGCAGGATGACAGCGAGCTCTGTTACTAATCTGTTAATACACCAATGGTTAATTCAGTCACCAACACCTAACTAAGACAGTTTGCCTAACCCTAACCCTAACCCTAACCCTAACCCAGTCTACCTCTGAAACATTTTTACATTTTTGAATCTTTGCATATTATTTTATCTGGGCACAAACTGTTAGAAGAGACCCAGCTGTCCACTGTTAGCTTCCAACTCTAGACTCTTCTGGAAAGTTTTCTGGGACTGTTGCAGCAGTTAGCTTGTAACCTACTACATTCATTACCTACTTTAGGATACTGAAAAACATGTGCCTTGCTTTAATGCTTCATATGGATATGATCTGGTGATATTTTATATTTTTCTTGTTGGTACAGCTGAGTCTGGTGGGAATGTGATTAGTTTTGTTGGTATTTGGTCAAAAGACAAAGTATTTGACAAATTGAAAATTTTATGTAATGATGGCACTGGATGAAATGTCAGGGAATCACCAAAGTTATTACAATTTTTCCTGAGGGGGACATAAATGTGTGTGACAAATTTCATGGCAACCCATTCAAAAAGTTGATATTTCACTAAAAAACAAACAAATGTTAACCTGATGGTGGCGCTAGTGGAGGAGGTCATGGTATCACTATCCTCTGAGGAACATGAATGTCTGTAAAGATTTCATGGCAATCCATCAACCAAGAGTTGCTGAGATCATTCTGTCCAGACCATAGTGATGGACAGACTGACAGAATGAGTCACACCACTAACATGCCTAAAAACACTGTCACTGACACTGTCCTTGACACTTTCCTTGCTTACTTGACGTTCATACAAATATACTCAATACCAGAAAACAAGCACACGCACCAGGACAATATTAATGTGTTGACCAGAGCATTGGCTGACAATTATTGCATGTGCCAATTTAAGTCTTTAGAAATCCTATAAGCAAAGTGTTTCTCATTCACAGTGCAGCCCCTCCTACCGCTAATAGTGGATATAGAGATAAGATATTTACAGTTAGACATTTTTGTAGACTATTACAACAGAGAAGGACAACTGCATCACACAGAAAGTTTTGTAAGGATGAGTTATATCCTTTATCGAAACTTTGAGCAAATAAATGTTAAGAATTACCAGTATGCCGCTCAAGATAAAAGTTGTAAACATATTTCATAAAGAAAGTTAACCAGTATCTTTGCCATTGGTGAACACACAATTTCACCCAATTGTGGGGAACTCCTGGATTGGGATCAAGTAGCTGCCCTGAAAAATGTATATAGGCATACAATTAATATAAATTGAAAAAATATTTAGTGTCATTCCATCTGAATATGATTATGCATTCCTTATACTAGTTTATACACAAATGTGTACTTTCTCATTCAAATGACACAACAACCAATCACAATGGTTTACACAGCTTCCCACCATGTGCCCCAAAACTAGTTATCCAAACATAAACTGAAGGTAACAACTAGTGCCAAAAGAGACACAAGTGTGGTCTGTTATCATTGTGATTGTTATGTATCTACATTTACTGTATGTGTTCATCTTACAAGTTAGGGAATTATTTTTGATCTCTGACAGCACACAAGCTGGGTGTTGAATGCTGAATATTGTAAAGATGGTTGAAAGTCATTATTCCTGACGATACAGGTAATGTTCAGAATTGACATGTATGGCAATTGTACTGAAATTGCTTTTAACTGATAATATTACAGATTTTAAACAAAAGAAGTCAATGCAATAGTTTTAAGCCATAAATGTACAAACATAGTTGGGCTAATCATTGGTGGTCAGCAGTCCACTGTCACATGTGTCAACATTGCTCTGCCTGCAGATTGACAAGAGTGTCCTTGGAGTTGGGCTTTATGACTAGAGGACAAAAAACCACTCCAGGCTGCCAAGACATGTCCTCCTCATGTCTCAGAAAAACAGCAGGGACAAGCATGTTGGTTAACATGTGGACACCTCCAGTACAAAGACACACACATCCGGAGCGCGCGTGTGTGTGTGTGCGCATGCTGAAGTGAATTCTCTGTATTACAGTACTGCCGAAGGGAAATAAACAAGCTCCAGCTGCTGCTTCTTAACAATTCACTTTTTCTTATATTGTAGTGACATATAAATACTTAAATATTAATGCACTATTGTGTATTGATTGAAAAAATACCTGCCACTATAATGGGCCGGTTGATATTTCTGAATCAAACAATGACAAACTCGTTATCAAAGGGCATTTTTTAAACATTTATGACAACTGAGTAGCTGTGGAGCAGAAGGCCTCACATGGGCAATAAAAAGCACATGGATGAAGACCATGTCCATTTATAGTTGTTAAAAATGAAGGTTATGCATAATAAACAATGTCTCTTAAGTTGTATTAACCTTGGAGGACCTGGCACAATACATCCAACAAGCCAATTGATTATCTTGATAGGTGACAAGGTTCAACTAACACTTCTCCTGAATACTTGGAAGTCAGTACAATGTGTTATATTAGGAGAATAAAGCCTATTTTGTCGAATTTTAATGTAAATTACCACAAAGAACAAAGGAAAGAAGTTCATTTGGACATAAGGGCTTAATGGACGGACTGGAAATATTCAGTGAAAAAAATGTTTTTCATTCTTTAATTCCAGAGACAGAGTGAGCCTCACCATGCCTCCTTTGTTCGGCTGACTCATGGATGGGGAATGGAACTGTTGTGTGCTGTGGAAAGATTTCAACATGAAAACAGAAAGACAGTCCACTCCAAGCTGCAGGAGCTGAACAAAGAGAGTCTTTAAACACACCAGTCCAGTCAGTGGATAGTCCAGTATGAAGTCAAACTGAGTACAGTGGAGTAGGGATCTGCTGCCTGACATGCTGAGACTCTGGTGTGACTCTAAGAAGCCATGGAGACCCTTCTCCCTTCAGGGAAGGACTGGGGGAGACACTAGCTGTCCACTGTGGGGGCCAGTAGGTCCTCTGAGGTGTCACCTCCACACAATGTGACAAACCCCTCTGGTGTGACCCTTCTTCACACCCCCTATCCCCTTTCCTTCCACGTTCTTAGACAAATATGAGTGAAGACCCCGATCCAGGCACGACCACAGGCAAGGACGGAGACGGCATGGACTCTGCCAGTCACAGCTTCTCGCTCCATCACTTCACACTTATATCCCCCCGCACTTTTCTTCGTCCCCTTCCTTTTTT
Organism: Scomber japonicus; assembly: GCF_027409825.1. Classification (NCBI taxonomy): domain Eukaryota; kingdom Metazoa; phylum Chordata; class Actinopteri; order Scombriformes; family Scombridae; genus Scomber; species Scomber japonicus. The sequence goes on from NC_070588.1 coordinate 17,520,822, forward strand.
CTTTTATTCTCAGGCTTCAGGCTCTCACTGCTCATTTTGTGACTACAGGACTTTTACCAGGGTCTCGCCCAGACATACGCCACATGTCACCCTGCCGTCCATGGCCACACTGCCTGAAGGCAGATAGTAGTCTGAGGCTTGAACTGGAGAACCACTGTGACACACTCCAAACAACCCTTCCCCTGTCTTATTCTTTATGTCTTACTCTGTCTTTACCTTTATCTCTCTTTATCTCTCATGTGTGTATCAAACTATCTTTAACTATCCTAAGATCTCTCTTGTGTGCTTTACTGTAGATCAAATGAATTGCGCCTGCTTACTTTTTCTCAATTTTGTCCCTTTAGCATATAGAAGGTAGAGCTAATATTGAGGAATGCAAAAAAAAAAAAACCCCTCATGGACTAATCTTGTGCTGAGTACAGCCATGATAATGATGATGGATTAGAAATACAGCAGTGTATTGGGATTACAGTGCTATTAACTGGCCAGGGGAGGAGGATGAGGAGGCAGACCAGTATCAAGCTAATCAATCAAATAATCGGGACAAGCCCTTGTCTAGTAGAAACAATTAGACCACTTCTCCAAAATCAATAGCCCTGCATTTTGTTTAGATACCCACTGGTCACTCATTCAATAAAGTCTCCGTGGGTTTTGATAAGCCTGCCAGTCGACAAGGGCCATTTGAGGCTCCAAGTGGGAAGAAAACACATCAAACAGGCTCCAGGAAGGCCTCATAAAAATTGCAAATCGAAAACAATATAATTTAATGTAGCAAAGGTTATTTTTCCACTTGTTCATTATCAAATGTCTCATGTGAAAGCATTGCTATAAAGTGGGAAAAAATCTATTTTGTTTCAAGTGTTTGGGGAAAACAGGAGGGACATGTATTATATCTAAAGGAAAACAAAATAATGATGGAATCAAAGGGGTTCATAAAGTTGCTCTGAGAAATAGTCCTAGTAGTAGAGGCGTCTCCTGTTTCTAGCACAGCTTCCATACATAATTAAAGCAGGAATTTGTATCTGTCTGCACTCTGTGGCCTCCTGATGAATTAATATCTTGTGGAAGTCCTACACAGCCATCAGATTAGCTCATTTATTTCTGTCAGCTGCTTGCTCCATCAGCTATTTGTAAATCAGAGAGGGTGGGTGGGTTGATGGGGGGTGGAGGGGTTGTTGAGATTGTTGGACGTGTATTTATTATCATAAATGGCTGTTATGAATTAGGTCTGATTCAAACGTCCAGCATATAGTGCCGCAAGTGTATGACTATCACAGTGATGACTTTTTTTTTTTTTCCCTTGGAGAAATGTTATGTTGACATTATTGTTATACCTTAAAATCACAGCTGTTCTGGTTCTGTTGACACAGAGTCCAGAATGGGATATGAAAACTTAAAGTCGATTGAAACATAATCTGCTTGGAGTTCAGTATAGTTTTTACATCTGATGACATTCAATAAACAAACACACCTGCGGAAAAGAGTAGAGGTCATGATCCGGCAAGTTTGTGTGTATATCAGTCTGATAATCACCTTCTGGATCCTGGCTGAAGTAGTTGTGGACTTCAGTTAGGTTGAAGTTGATGTCCCACTCCAGAATTATGGCTTGCTGTGTGGGTGTGTTTGAGCGTCCTCTCCTAGGTCAGTAAGAAGATGACATGACAGGATACAGGAGCTCCATGTTGTCAGGACTGAAGGTGCGCGAATGTTATGTGCATTGGAGGGTGCAGGGGCAGGGAGGGGAACAAACAAGAAGACTGCATTAACCTTTGGTCTGCTGGAGAGGGGAGGGCACATGTGGGCCGGGCTGGTTGAAGGGACACCCCATAATCAGGCTCCTGTCAGCGCTGTTTCCAGGAGATTAATTCAGCTGGTTTCAATTCCAGCCACTGCTCCCCTAGCATCAACCCGGGGTGCACATATCGTCCTGTTTAAAACACATGCACGTGGCCCTGACTCAATTTAACACAGGAATAGCTGAGGGGGAAGGCTGGGTCATGGGAGTAGCCTTCCTCCCTTGCAAACACAAATAACATGCATCAACAAGAAAGCAGAAATCCCTACTCTGGCTGAGGCAGGGTGCAATCCAATCAGAACGGAGCTGCAAATTCCACAAGACGAAATGATGTTTGATCAGGCTGGGATGCAGTCAAAAGTCTGGATAGACTGCTGCTAAATTACACACAGGAAACACAAGAGATATAACTTGTCTCTTACAGTTAACAAAATTATTACATAAAGCCAAGATACTCCTGAGCTGTGGCTGAGCCACTCTTACCAACAGAGCTGCCAGACAGTGCCTGGTTGTTGTGGCCAGAGGCTGAGGAGTCTCTACTGGCACTAGCTAATGAACCGATGAGACGGAAGCACTAAGGAGCAGGTGATACAGGGGGACAGTGACAGAGACGTAGGGGCCCACCGTTAGTTACCTGTAATAGCCCAGGATGACGATGTGCACCCCAGCACTGGGCTGACAGATGTCGGGGTTCTTCTGATCATCCATTTTCCGCAGCGCGTTCGTAAAAGGTCCCGTGGCATTGATAACACATTTGGCTCTGACATCAAATTCCTGCCCTATGAAAGAAAACAGCATCAATCACCAGGGGCTATTCATCTGTGGCTGGTGACAAGCCGGATTATTAATTTATCAGCGAACGCCCCCCTCTCTCCGTAATAGAGTGGCTCGAGTGTGTCCATGGGAGACTTCCCAGGATTGTAATTAATAGGAAACAGACATACCTAATTTCCCTCTTGCCTCTTTGTGTCACAGAGTAGCTCAGTGGCAGTGACTGAGGGAGTCTTTTGAAATTGTGGAAGGGAAATGTTTGTTAATGCGATGCATGATGTTGACGAGCTACAGTATATAATGGGAGGCATATCAAAAGATACCATGAGAATAGCAAATGATCTGTTTTGACAACAAAATGAATGACGGACTATCTTTTCTAATTTGACATGTGATGGCACCACTGCTAAGAGAGAGAATGAGGAGAAATGGAATGACGAGGGTCACAAGCCTGAAATTCATATTTTTCTAAGAAAGAAGAAAAAAATAGAAAAAAGACAAAGAAGAAAGAACTGATGACAAAACTGTTTCTATTATCTGTTCAGTCTAAGCCCTCTCTATGTGAGGCCCTCCTCTCACATTATTAAAGTGAGACATCTCCTCCAGGAGTACACTTCCATCTTTTAAAACATCAGGGGGTGGTCATGTGTTGAGATCCTCAAATCTTGGTTATTCATGAAATGTTTCAGAATACCATTTTTACCCTTAACTGCTTTATTCTTCCAAAGCCGGCCCTATGCATGACATTTAAAAGGTAAGTAAGGCCATTTGGAGTTCGCTAATTCTGTCTTATCTTCCTCCCTACAAGATCTGAAGCAGCCCTCTACACCATAAAACGCTTATAAAATATTAAAAGCCCCTGCATTAGATGTGCAATGACTATGTGCAAACTAGCACTGAGTAAGAGGTGCTGGGAGGGTCCCTGTTGTGAAGGCTAGAGAGAGTGGGAATAGAGCGAGGCAGGAAGGAATGAAGCAGCTTTTGTTGGATTTACCTGTGATCACATCCCTGCAGTGCACTCCGCAGACCCTCTCCTTCCCCGTCTGTGGGTCTGCCCTCTTCAGTAGGTGCACCACTTCAGTGTAATTGGCTATGGCAGCCCCATACCTGGCAGCAGTGAGGGCGATGGCGAGGTTCATTCGAGCATCGTTGTGTTGTCCTGCAGCGGGGGGACAGGACCAGAGCAGGGGGATGTGAGTCACCCCGAGCCTGTGACTGGTGGTATGGAAGTGTGTCGGAACCGATATGTCACATCTGTCCCTGTCACTTTGCATCAGCACGATGGCTGCTCTGGCCACACAAGGAGCACATTTAAAGCCACAGTGGCCCTTTGGCCTGAGTGTGGGCCCCCCCAACTACCCCTCCCATCTCCTTTCCTGCAATGGGAAGGGAAACTGGTCCTCGGGAAAAGGCAGGGAATGCGGGGGTAAGGATTAGATGCATCAAAGCCTTAAATATACCAAGACTACAGAGATAGGAGCCAGTAGACCTGTTGTTTGAGAGTGTGTGCTGTCTTTTGCCAGTACATGCTATATTTTTTCATGTTTTTGTGTGCTTTCACAAATATATTCACTATTTTTTTTAATGAATTTTACAAAGTTAACTGGAAATAAAAACAATAAAACACTGACATTTTATGTTTCAAAAAGAAAGGCACCGAAAGCAATCACTGACTACCCTTCATAATCACATTTTCAATATGTCAGTATGACAGTAAACAGCTCTTGACAGCAGCTGATCTGCTGTTGTGGCTGAGGATCCCTTGGCAGAATCCTTTTAATGAACAGAGAAATCTAGTATCAAGATTTATGGATTAATCCCTCTTCAACTCTAAAATACCAGAGATCTATATTCAGAGTCACAAGGTCACAAGTTTTGTAATTTAAATGAAAGGGTCTAAAAGGTGACAAATGAACAAAGCCCGGTTTCATTAGGAAGTGATTCTTATGTACATCTTTGAAGATTTATTGCTGGACAATCCCTTGGTTCAAAAGTAAAGAGAGAATAGAGATGATTAATCACTTTTAATGTTGGTGTCTCGGGTGACTTTCTTTCTATTTGTTATTGCCAAGGAAGTTCAAGTCCTCATTGTTGGCGAGGGAAAATGTTGCTACTTTGCAGGAATGAGCAGGGTCCTTTGTGCCCTGATTTATTTTACGTTTGAGTGACTTGAGGCTAGCTAGCTGGTGGGCTCTGCTTAATGCTACGGCATGCTGGAAGCCATTCCCCCACTACAGGAAATAAATAAATAAATTGAAAGCAAAAAGTAAAAAAAACAACAACAAGAAAACAACAGATTTAAAGGCCACATTTTAGAATGAATTACATACAAGAGTATGCACCCTGCCATGATGTATTAGGAAGACCATGGAATCCACTTCTTCATCTCTGTAGGGTGAATGTGACCATTATATGTGGTTAGCAAACTCATGCCACCAGTGGTGTGTTTGCACATGCATACAGACACACAGACGCACACACACACAAACACACCACACACAACCAGCTCTGGCTCGAGAGGGGCTCGGCACCAGTAGGCATCCTTGGTGATTGCTGAGCCTCCTAATGACCTTTGACCTCATGATTCACAGCTCTCTGTTGTGAGCCTGTCACAGATTGGCACTGGGCAAAGAACAGGAGCATTAATACTACATTAAATGTCAGGAATTCAAGAATTAGTCAGATCGGGGTAACAGGATTTATGAATGAACAGCATAGCATGGCTATAATAACCTGACACCTCGATGAAGATAACAATAATGATGATGATAATTATCATCAGCAATTAAAAGCCAAAATGGCCAAATGACAGAGCAGAGCTAAATGAGCATCAAAGCTCCCTGGAGGACAGAAATACTCCCCCACCCACCCACCCTTCCCTCCCCTTCCCTTCCCTTCCCTTCCCTCCCTTCTCTCCCCCCCCCATCCCGTTCCCTACCTCTGCTCGGCTCACACTCGTTCCAGCCTCCTGGAGGTACAAAACTCAGTGGAGTGAGAGGAACTCTGCGGCTGGACAAAATGCTGCAAAATGACATGGACAATAATGACAATGAATTTCATGTCTCCCAGTCATAGAGCTAGAGATGCTTGGCTGGGCTGACTTGTCCAATTAAATTGTTACAGGTACAGCGGGAGATGGAGTTATTATCCCAGATGCTTTTGTCAATTACTCCTCTAGCAAGAAGAAGAAAGGCACTGTCGAAAGGTATATAAACACACAAGAGGCCATGTTTCTTTAAAAGCATAAAACTTTAAATACAGTGAAGAAATGTCATAACGATTAATCTTAGTATTTATAAGACATATAATACTGAATATTTGGAAAATGCTTGCTCTTTATGTATATTTTCAGTTTATTAGGTCCCTTTTATGAGAATATTTGTCCGTGGCATTTATGTGTATGCAGTCTGTCAATCTGTTAGTCATTTAGTCATTTCCTGCTAATTTATATTTGCAAAGACTACATTTTCTAAGGCTAAAGGATGTCTACATGTTGAAGCTATCTGACCATGATGGCTTGAAAATCCTGAGGAGATGAACCCAAGCAGTCAAAGCCCGATCCCCAGTAAAGAAGGTCAGGACAGAAAATGTCACTGCCATAATGTACCCAGTTGTGTGTGGGAAAAGGGTGGAAAAGACAGCTTGAGGAAAAATTAAATGTATGTAAATGGTCTAATGCGTTTATTTTTTTATTCCCCTGTTCCTTTCTATGGTATTAAGGGGTTGATAATGTTATTAATGTTCCAAAACACTATGCAGAGCTTTTTATGATTGTGTTTTCCTGTTGTTGCTGATTTCTAGAGGTATAAAAGACGCAAACTGCAATTTTAAAAGTGAACAAGTATAAATAGCTCATGTAAAATACCCCCCTCTCCTACTTACTTCTGCTAAATGAATAAAGTTGACAGATCACTGCTCAGATAGTAGCCGTATTCCCTCAGAAGTACATTGCCTTTTTGCAGTACATGGGAATCCACATATCCTCAAATGCTAAATGAAGTCTGACAGATAGCCTAGAGAAACAAAGTTGGGAGTTTGCAGCTACAAGGGAGACCCTGAGTGAACAGGACATGCTATGTACACCCTGGCTAACAATCAACATATGCTTTGTTTTTCTGATGCCAACACGAGGCACGTATAGCCTGGAGAAAGATGGATCCTGGGACTGGTTGGAACGCAATGCCTACTGGCCATTTTCTGCATTTTTTTTTTAAATGTTGTTTCTAATTTGTTTACGCTCACATAGACAGCAATTACACAGTCATGTGAGGCACAAGATGTTTTACAGGGAAGGTATGATCTAGAATTGAAGATTTCGGTTCAAAATAATAATTAAAAAGTCATATAATTATGTATTTTTCTTCTTGGTGACCTTCTAATAAATACACCACTTCTCTTAGTGCTGCCCTCAATTAAATTATGTATGTAAAATTTCAAAGGTTTTCTGGTACATTTGGATTTTAAGTATCAATAGTAACAATACACATGCCTTCAAATTCACTTCCACATTGCCATATAGTCCATATAGCTGCTATATTTGTCATGGGACATTCTGAGAAATCCTTATCCATGCAGAACAAATACCTTACAAATAAAATAAAAAGTATTACTCACACTTGTTCATGTAAGACAAAGAAAACAAGTTTTGCAATCACTCATAACAGCTAACAGAACACATTTCACTTGGTACAATTTGCAGTCAGATTGCTGTTACCAGCGTCTCCAGCTGTGATAAGTGCTATAATTTTATAACGTTGTCTTTTGTGGTGCATAGTAATGTGCACAGTACACTATATACTGCTGAAGGAAAGATGTCATGAGGCATCTTTTGAGGATTTGAGCATCATAATAAAACAATGGTTTGCACTTGTCTCTATCAGAGCCACCACCTTGCAATATGTGAAAAAATTTTTACATCTGCGTTTTTGTGGATCACATGTTACTATAAGTCCCAGTCTTTTATTCACTGTGATACTGCCTGCAGCTTACCTCTCAATGATAGTGTCAGCACTAATGTATGATAGGCTTGAACTCTGGTTTGACTGACGATAGTTGGGTCAGATATGGCTTTGTGCGAGTGAAGGAGGGTTTCTTGGATGGTGACAGGAAGCATGATGAGTTAAGACGCTGCCACAGCCCAGCAATGAGAGAGAAATCAGAAAATCTCCAATCCCCCTCTCAGTAATGAGCCACACCTGTACACTGCTTTAAATACCAGAGAGAAGCTTTAAATGTCAGGTGCAATTAAAGCTTATGATTCAAGGCTGCACCAATCAAATCAAGGCCCCTGAGTTCACCCAAGTCTGAGAGAGCAAAGGCAAGATGGTGCAGAGATGCCATGGACCGCTCTTCCTTTACCTTACACTTCAATGGGCCTCTCTGCCCAAAGGTGACTGTAAAGTTTACTACTATTCGGCTGAACTTCTCCATCTTCCCAACTCTACACCTCTACAGAGAAAGGTTTATTGCTTTTTCTGGTATATGATGTGAAAAATTATCAGAAAACTATAAGTTTTACTTGTACACTTGGAGCGTTATAGATAAGGGTGCTGACAGATGGGGGTGATAGCCAGCACTCTGGACTGCACATGGCTCCTTTCACCATCATGTACTGGTGGAGAGGAGGGTTAAAATTGATTATTTGTCAGAAATAAACTATTTTAATCAGGGTTGAACTTATGATTATTGTCTTTATTGAATCAATTATTGATTATTGTGTTGATTAGTCCAATGTGACTTCTATAAATGTCTTTTTCTGTCCAAACAATCCATCCAAAGATATTCAATTTACTATCAAACAAGATCACCAAAACACCAAATATTCATGTTTGAGTTATTTACTGCATCAAAAATTAAATAAATGATTACTTGATTATCAAAATTGTTGGATAAATTTAATCATTTCAGATCTAATATTAATTCTTACTTTAATTCAGTCTTTATCTAGATACTAACGGCACTGGATTAAACTGAATCTGTGCATATATTTGAATGACAGCAATTACCTATTACAGTTCATATTGTCCTGCTGGTATCAGAACATTTTATTTCTCTAATATCATCTTTTCCTATAATTTCTTTTAGTAATTGGTGATATTGAATTATATTATTGATTTTGAAGGTAAATATTACTGAGCCTGATTCATCCAAGACAAGTAGTATAGCCTACATTTTACTGTCAAACTGCTGACTAGGCAGTTGCATTTTCCTGCAATCACACTAATTGGTCTCCTCTGCTGCTCACCTCCAGGACCCTAGCATGTTCATACAGATAGAAAAATAAGGCTCCTAAAGAAAACACAAGCTGAGAATAATGAGATTTCTCAACTACTGTGAAATATAACAGAAAATGGTGACATTTCAGTTTGAACCTGGGTGACTCGTCTTAAACAATTCACAGACAAAAGGGGACACATAGGCTTTCTTCCACCTATTACTGAGAGATAATTTCATGAATTAAATCACAATTTGACAACAAAAGAGGTTTGCTAAGTTGTAAGAATTCTTTAAAAGAACTTCAGGAAATTTCAGGCAGGCAGTCATTCAAGGCAAACATGTCACGACTTCCCCTGAATGAAAAATGAACATGGGAGGGTAAATAAAGCAATATGACCAGAGGGACCAGGAATTCTGCGGATAAGTGTCAGCTGCGGAGAAAAAATGAAGCATTTACCTGTTTGTAATCCAATTTCATGATGGCTTTCTGTAGATATCGGACTCCTCCGTGAATGAGGTTGGTGCTCTGGCTGCTAGTGCCTGATGAGAAATCGTCTCCCTGCACAGGGGCAGTTTTGAAATCTGACAATGGGAGCCAAGCAAACACATCAACATTTGGATACTTATTGTCCCAAATCTTTAGAATGGATCAGATGCTATTCACATATGCACAACTTTCTACTGTAATATTCATGACGAGAACAATATTGTGAGGCCATACATATTCCATTGGCTAAAAACAACAATCATTTCCACCAGTATGACAGCATGAACCACAAAAGGGAACTGCATGTTTTGAAAACACAGTTTAAAGGACCAAACTTCAAAAATACATAGAGAAAACTGATTTTCTTCTGCACATTTTTACTAAATATATTTGAAAGAAATCATATGACTTTCATAACATTTTCTAACACTGCGATCGCTTCTTGCTTTGCCTAATAAAATCTTCTTTGTCATCCCAGATGGTCTATGAAACCCTGTTTTCCAAAGAATAAATGGAAGAACGAGGATTAGAAGAAAAGGGTTTCAAACCCCCCTCCTCACCACCTTTTAAATAAAGGGGAAAAACACATTTAAGAAGCCTCTGACCAGTAGCATAGATAATTGATTTGGTATGTAATGGAAATCACAAGAGGATGCTCTCCACTGGAGGAGAACAAAATTGTTATCTTTGTTTTTTTATTGGTGCCTACAGTCTTATCAAGGGAAGAAATCCTCCAAGTCCAAAACATGCTGCTGCTCTAGACATTGTGGCAGATGTTTGAAGCTCCTTACAGTTCAAGCCCCAGAGAGGCAGCTTGGAAGAAACTCCATCACAATGGCAAAGAGGTTATGCAACATCAACCCATTTGAGCTTGTAAGTAATGGCTGAACAGTCTGCCATAAAAAATCCCTGCGAAGCTTCTGGGGTAACACAAGCTGGGATTCATCCTTTTTTTTCTCTTAAAACCCAAGATGACAAACATGTCTGTAGTCATAATTAATAAAAGCAATTAAAGCTTAAAGGATAACACAGACATTATTCTATGCTTCTTATTGTCAACCAATTGCCTGAAAGATCAAAACCAACAATGCTTTAGTCTGTCTCTCAGTCCATTGAGCCCATTCGTTCCTACTGAAGACAAACATCTTTAAGAACTCACAAATATAACATTTTATAAAAAATTTTTAAAAAGTAAGCTGTAGTTTTTAGCAAATGTTTCCCAAACAGGAGTACATTTTATATTTGGTGGGAACTATTTTATGCTCTAAATACACAATTATTTGGTGTTATAATGAGTACTTATAGTAGCAGGGGGGGTGTATGTGGGACTGACCTGAAATAAATTACAGTGCTCATGTTGGAGGGGTAGAGGTGGATTTTTTTAAACCAGTGGACAGAAGGACTTATTCCCTTTGGGTGCATCTAGGGCATGAACAGAGTCAGTGGCTGCTCCTTCAGCGATGAGCCTGTCAAAATCCTGTGAGCCTCATAACGGCGCTGAGTTCGTCTGGAGGGGAGCTCATCCATGTAGACTGCTTTACCTGTTCAGCTGCCTCCACATGCGATACACGGGCCTATAGCATCCATGCAAAAGAAAACTAGTCATCCATTTCATTGTCATATGACTCCAGGGGACAGTACACATTAATAAATGTGTTTCATTATTATGCATATGTCTTTATATTCCTCATGATGGATTTCAGAAAAAATAAGTCATACATTTTCTGTGACAAAGCTGTCAGACACCATCAAGCAATAAAAAACAATACATCACATGCTTATTTATATTCCACTCCCAATAACATTTCAAAACATTGTCTTTCAAGATTAATCACAAAATCTGCATGTGGCACCCAGACAGACGGTATGGAGACACGATAACAAGCAAACTTGACTAATTGCAAGACTTGTAGTTAGTAAAGATGATGATGGCTCAGGATTATCTAAAATAAGCAAAACAGAACAAGACAAATGACAACCATTGTCGTGTTCACTGCAATTGTTAGTCATGTACACATTACAGAGGTGCCATCTGTTAGAAAGAAGAAGAGCTGAACAGCAGGGGAAAGGATGTAAAACAACTAAAATTAGTCTCCGTAGCTCTTTTTTATTCATCTAGTTGATGGTCTGTGAGTGAAATTGTGCGTCTGAAGAGTATTCTTCACATGTAATATTAGTCTAAGACGTTTTTAGTGACAGCACATAATATTTAGAAATGCTTTGCAACATTTTTCAGAAAATCTCACCTGTTTTCTCTTTTAAGCTAGGTTAGGGTTGGGGTCATTCAAAGCTACTAAATGCTAACAAGCCTCCTCTAGCAGTCACAGCAGTTCCCATTACCTCCTCATGGAATGCCATGCCTTTTCCTGCAATGCACAGAAACATCTCAGTTGATGATCAACTGGGAATACAAGGGGGAAACGAACAGAAAAACATGCAGTGTAAGTTATCTATTGCTGAAACAAACTGCAACAGCATGCCTAGTGTGGCCGTTGAAGTACATTCAGAATGTAGATTGCATCTTTTCTTTGATTTTCCAATATCTGTGGGCCTTTAGGCAACCCCAACTAGTGTAACTCACTTTGTTGTAGACAATTACCATCTCAAAATGGCCCCTCATACTGGTCTAGACCAGGTCTGCCTCCTTCCACCAGTTTGGATTGCGTATCGCACTAAACTGAAGCCACGAGGAGCAAAAATCCTCCCTTCCAGCTGCTTAGAGGAGAAAGCCTTGCAGATTAGGCAAAGCTTTATCCAATTCCCTCATCATCCATTCTAGGACACTTTAGTGAGGCCGAAATCGAGTTGCTGTAAATTCCAGTACAAAAAGAAATCTGCCACTGTGCGCCTGCTCTGAGCGTATAAGTTTGATGAAACCAGGCTTGTGACTGTGCAAGCTGCTAAATCTAATCACACCTCAAACAACTTGGATGACAAACTGTATGGTGAAGCATCATTAGAGTGTACAGATATAATAAATCTGTTCGGCAATCAATACATTACCTATGATCTTTTAAACACCCAATTGCCAATGGCAGTACTGTGGTATGTAGGAGTCCTTCAGGTCTGCATTAATAACTATTATGAAGAGATTCACTTTAAACTATTTAGAGTCCTCTGAACCTTTTATAATTCAGATATATTATTAATCAAAGAGATTGACAAAGAAACTAATGGTTTGTCTGATTTCCACTGGGGCACAATCCAGCCAGCAATTGATTGTGGAACCAGGGACACCTGCAGCTTCAGAATACATTTTCACTTTCAGGAGGAGAGAGAGAAAAAAAAACACAGCACCACGAGGAAATATTGCCCCACCACATGAATATGCAGGGACTTGATACCAGCAGTGTCATTACTAATGTTGCTGCCAATTACAGAGCATGTCATGACACTGTGATTCATGAATATTCATCATTGACTGATATAGACAGCAGCAGTATGCACAGGCCTCTATTCCCATTTTACTGTCTCATTGTGAATGGTGAACAGGTACCTCCATCATGCGATGGAGGCGCCTTCCAGCTGCAAGACAAGCTGTTCCATAAGGCATTGCTAGTTAACAGTGTGTTATATAAAGGTGTATAAAAGTGATGAAGTGCTCCCCGGCTCTAAAGAGCAGGCATTAAAGCATATTAAGTAGACATTTAAGCTTGTAAAATGGGAATCTAGAAATGGAAAGAAGACACTGAGCAAAGGGATGCCTTCAGGGTCGGGCTGTTCAATTCTCAGAAAGTTTGATACCTGCTGGTGCTTAGAAATGAAATGAGGTTTGTGGGACCTACCTAACTAGGATACAGTTTCAGGAGCAACCCTCCCACCCCCAAGTTTGTAGTTTACAAAAAAGAAAGAAAAGAAATGACTTAATAGACAAAGTAATATTAAGTTGTAACAATGGTTAAGCAATTAAAGGAAGTGGAAGGCACTTTAGTAAAGCACATTTCAGCAGCTTTCCTCAAGCCTTTTCCAAGTTTGTCCAGAAATGTGCTTTATCCATATTTGAGGCAGTGGTGCTTTTCTGCTATTTTCTACTTGTGCTCTACTATATTTCAGAGGGAAATAGTCATTTTACTCCAAAACAATTTTCACAGGTAAGGTATTGCAAACAAAACATGCAATGACCTTTTGAAATATGCAGAATTTCCTTGGTTAAACTAACAGCAAAAACTGTCTCACCTATTGCTTCACCTGGATCAGTTACATGCAGCTACATTTCTCTGCTATCACTTCCATACCTTGCAGAGCTGGTGCTTTTATCCATTTGTGGTATTACTACTCTCAATCAAGGATCTGAATATTCTTTTATCACCGGACATGGCCATATCCAGTCATTTTGTGAGTCTATATCATTGTCAGATCACTTTGTAACTGGGTGTAATAGGACAATTGACACATTGTGGGACAAAAGCCATGTGATGCTCATGGAGGCTACTCACATTGCTATAATTCGTCCATAGGGTGGAGCTGATGCTGTGGTGCAGTGCCCAAAAAACGCTCTGGAGTTGGATTACGGACATGCCTCTTAAACAACCGGTGTCTTTGCCAGTAATAGCTGGCCATATGGAGGCAAATTAGGAAGTAACTGGCTCATGATGGACATCCCGTCCAGCAAATCAGACCTGAAGAGGGAACCGGTCATCTCTGCTCAGTTTGCTGCTTTAAAAGGTGGCTGGTGTGACTGCACCTTGGATCCATAAACATCCTGTGACCTTGAGAAGACGATGATTTCTTATCCACGAATGGAGATTTCTCGATACCACTTGCAGAGAAATGAATAACTTAAATGTAAGCCAATTAAAAAAAAGATGCATCTCCCTCCCTCACTGTCACTCTCACACACACAGGCACATACGCACACTAAAACTGGTAACATCAGTTGACATACCTTCAAACTTAAAAATACAGTCTCGCAAAATAACTTCTTTGCGATGGAATCCAACTTCTCACTTTCAAATGACTGTCAATTAATTGCGCACTTAAATGGGAAGTTAATTATTCTTCGGTGAAATGGCTAATTAAACTATTAATTGTGTTTTCATTGTAAACTCTAAACGTGAAAGGATAACACAGCGGATACGCGCAGTGTGACCAGCGTCCTACTATCGATGTTTTAACATAAAATAGTTAAGTTCTTTGTGTGTCAGTGGATTTAATTTGTGGCTGAAGTGCACACTGAAAGGAAGCCTCCTTAAAAAGATGCAGGTGAAATGTTATCCAGTGACCGTGAAGGCGAGGAAGAGGTCAAGATAGTTACTTTAAAAAAAAAATCTACTTCTACCATATTATTTTACTTCTGAATGTGCATAGTGCAGTGTGAGGACTTTGTAATTTACAAATCCTGCCATGGAACCCACCTGAAAGCGACTGGGCGTGACAACACAGCCTTAATGGGGTTAGGTTAATTAAAAGGTTAATTGTAAGAAACAGAAGCTGCTTGATGTATGGCTAGTGAACAATAGTGTCCTCTAGAGGTGAGTGTAACCATGCTATACCGTTTTTTTTCATTCTGTCATTGTGTGCACAGAGTACAGGTCAGTGAGAGCTGCTCTGAGGCTGATGGCTGCTCTGTGGTTCACATATGAAAGTATCTCTCCACTAGAAATAACACTATGCTGCGTAAGATGTTTTTACAGGCATGTAGGCCCCGGATCTCTACATATCTTCACATATGCCCCCCACCACCACATTGGATTGCTTCCCAGTCTTGTATGCATCTATAAAATTTAGGCCAACGTGATTGGCTACAAGGTGTTAGTGTAAGATTACAATAAGATCAGTAACTCCATCGCTGCAGAACAATAAGGCCAAAAGATTATTTTGGCGACTGCGTCAACTTGAGCGTTTTCTGCGTCACTCTCCATTCTGCCCGTCCTATCACGTTTCCCTCTCTGGAGACTAAATTGGTTCCCCAATGACAACTGGCTACAGGCCCACTAATTATCCCCTCTTCCTCCTCCAAGCAGCGCACATACACTACCAGCTATGAATAGGCTGCCCACCACGACAAAACCCCACCCCATCTGAGGTCTAAATTTGGAACACAATTGAAATACAGAAATCCTGTCAAGACGATAACGAAGAATAATATTGACCCCCCCGCTTCATTAGGCCTATTTCATGCAAGTGTTGTGAGTCTGGCATCTCAGCCTCATTGTGACATAACTGTGCCTAGATGTGCCAATACACACGCATGTCAAATCCACACTAAAATAACAACAATCAGGCAATAAATAGACTCAATATTAGTCCGTAGAGACGGTACAATCTGTGAGCTTTATATATGTGAGTGTTATATATAGCAGAGTGGGGGGAAGATTACATGTTGGCCTGCTGAAAACTAAAAGTGAAACCTTTGTTGTATGTGAGAAATGTGTGAAATATTAAATGAATTGTCTCCATTTACACTCAATGAATGAGAAAACAAACGTGGCTCCATCATGACCTGAAGAAAGAAAAAAAAACCCTAAGAGATCATCATAACCTGCATCATTTACTTTGCAGTCCTGTGATAAATACAATGAAGTCACATAGCACAGAGATTAATGTCAACCTAAAACAAGCCTGACTTAAGTCTTGTGCAAACAGAAAGGTGTCTGAGCAGAGTTTAGGTGGGTTTACTCTCCACTACATCTCAGCTAATGTCCATGTGGGAAGCAACATAGAACACATACCACAAGACAAACATACTCACCAGAAAAATTGGGGCTTGAGAAAGTTCCCAAGCGGATTGGTCCGTGTCTGTGTCGACGCCAATGACGTCACGCTGTGAAACACGTGGGCCATGGTATCCAGAGCTCACATAAACAAAGCCACATTGGCCAGACTGGGTAGTCGAAGCTTGTGTCGCTGTCAGTGCGCGGAGTCACACGGTTTGCCTGCCTTGGCGTTGTTGGGTACCGACCCTCATGATTTGGAGCTTTTACCGAAATTGATGAATACCCCTTGCGTGCTTATCGCATGGATTGAAAGCCACGATCCTGATGTGAAAAAGGTAAGATTCACTCATCTTCATCTGCGCTTCACTTACGGCGCGTCCTCCGAGACGTATAAATTTTATTTTTTTGTCACTTTTAAACTGAAATTACAAAGAAGTGAGTCTGGTTGAGCTTGTTCATGTATGTGAGTGTGACTGATATTTTCACGAGGATTTAACTTTTTGCTTCTTAGACAAGTTGGCACTGATGTCAAGTGCGCGAAGTTGGTCTGTTCGTGCCGGGCAGCTCCACATTTAATAAGAATAAAATAAAAAGAAGACATATGATGTTTGATTTACAGGGCAATATGTGAAGAATATGTCCGTACTAATTTAGCATTTTTTTTTCTGAAATGATGCAAAATGCTGTGCTCAAGTAGAAATTGTGCGCAAACTGTGCACGCTGATTCTGGCTTCGAGTTAAATCTGGTGTTCATATTAAGATATTGTTTTATTTTATGAAGTAGCAAATGTCAAAGTTATTTATTTTATTAGGGGAAGAACCAGAACAGAGCCGCCTTCTTGAACACAGACGCCCAAACACCTCCTGACGTCTCTCATTTCAAGTGTCACCGAAAAACTGTCAGAAGACTTGAGGTAAAACATGTCAATTATTTACAAATATTAAACGCTGATTTATAGGGTTTTGTCTTATTGTATCATGAAAATGCTCAGATGTAAAGCACTGTTCATACATATTTTGTAAAGAAAAAAAAGTAAAAGTTGATTAAATGAAGTACGAAACCTTTTTCAAAATGTGAACAAATATTTAAGAAATTCTCATCAGTTGTGTCTCTCTGGTTTCCAGCCATGCCCTGCGTCCAGGCTCAGTATGGATCATCACCTCAAGGAGCTAGTCCTGCCTCCCAGAGCTACAGCTACCACACCGCAGGAGAATACAGCTGCGACTTCTTAACACCCGAGTTTGTTAAGTTTAGCATGGACTTGACCAATACTGAGATCACAGCCACCACTTCTCTCCCGAGTTTCAGTACATTCATGGACAACTATACCACCAGTTACGACGTTAAACCGCCCTGTCTGTATCAGATGCCCCACTCTGGAGAGCAGTCCTCTATCAAGGTGGAGGACGTCCAGATGCATAACTACCACCAGCAGAGCCACCTGCCACCTCAGTCAGAAGAAATGATGGCTCACTCTGGGCCTATGTACTTCAAACCCTCCTCGCCTCATGCCCCGAGTACGCCAAACTTCCAGGTTCAGCCTAATCACATGTGGGAGGACCCTGGCTCCCTCCACAGTTTTCACCAGAACTATGTTGCGGCAACGTCTCATATGATGGACCAGCGCAAGAATCCGGTGTCCAGGCTTTCGCTCTTCTCCTTCAAGCAGTCCCCTCCCGGTACTCCTGTTTCCAGCTGTCAGATGCGGTTCGACGGGCCGCTGCACGTCTCCATGGGCCACGACAACCCGGGTGCGCACCGCGGCCTGGACGGCCAGAGTTTCGCGGTTCCTAGCGCTATAAGGAAACAGGCTGGTCTGGCCTTTCCCCACTCCCTGCAGCTCGGCCACGGGCACCAGCTGGTGGACAGCCAAGTGCCATCGCCCCCGTCCCGAGGATCTCCGTCAAACGAGGGTCTGTGTGCGGTATGTGGGGACAACGCAGCCTGCCAGCATTATGGAGTGAGAACCTGCGAGGGCTGCAAAGGATTTTTCAAGGTGGGCTGACATGACAGCGATCATGAATCAGTATTACTGTTAGTACACGAAAGATGTGCTGTGAGATCCTTATTATACAGTTCAAAATAATAACACACAACACGGCCTAAACATTTCATAATTCTTTGTGGACTGAACTAAATAAAACCAAGCAACACCTTCAATTGTGTGCGTAAAAACACTTTACACATGAATCACACCTGACACATAGCTGATGTCAAACTGTAAGTAAAATATGAATCGCCACCAATGTATATTTGCTGACATTCCCTCTTGTTGGGCGCATACAACAAAGTCCCAAACAGGAGATGAGACAGATTTTATAGCTTCTTTTCATTTGTTTTCTTGTTGGTATCAGTTTTACAGCAATCCACAGTCCGTGTTGTTACAGAGCTTAAAAAATAGGCCTATAGAGTGACCCTTTTTGTCTTTCTTTCTTTCCAGCGCACCGTCCAGAAAAATGCAAAATACGTGTGTTTAGCAAATAAAAACTGTCCTGTTGACAAACGCCGGAGAAATCGTTGCCAGTTCTGCCGTTTCCAAAAGTGCCTTGTCGTCGGAATGGTGAGAGAAGGTATGTAAAGGCCATGCTTTGAATTATTTTAGAGCAGTAGTTTATGTTTCCACACTGACATGCTGAGAAAGTCATACGCGTAATACAGTGTTGGATAGTTATTTGACTAATGTTTAAGCTGTTACGCACGACAATAGAAATGCATATTGATGTGTGTTGAATGTATTTCTCCTAACACAGTTGTCCGAACGGATAATTTGAAAGGTCGAAGAGGACGCCTGCCATCCAAACCTAAAAGCCCCCAGGAGCCCTCCCCTCCGTCGCCACCGGTGAGCCTCATAAGCGCACTTGTTAGGGCCCATGTGGACTCCAACCCCTCCATGTCAGCTTTGGACTACTC
Organism: Scomber japonicus; assembly: GCF_027409825.1. Classification (NCBI taxonomy): domain Eukaryota; kingdom Metazoa; phylum Chordata; class Actinopteri; order Scombriformes; family Scombridae; genus Scomber; species Scomber japonicus. Next base: position 17,539,658 of record NC_070588.1, read on the forward strand.
CAGAGTAAGTACAACTATCTAAGAAATAAAACACACACACACACACACACACACACACACACAGCACTTAAAAAGGAAAAAAAAAGTCAGCAGCTATTACTCTTGGGTGAAAACAGAAGGAGCAACAAGATTGACTGCCTTTTTAAATGAGTTCATTTTATAGATAACAACATATTACCTCGAAAGTCTTCTGTAAAAGGCCTATGTTGATTTCTTAACTCTGTCAGACTTTTTTAATGTGGCATCTTTTTTTCTTTAGTAAATTGCGTTGAAATAGAGAACTTAATAAAAGGCAGACTTGAATTTTAATAGTAAAAAAGCTCCCTCGCTCTCTTGGAAATGGGCATTTGCAATTTCACGGATTATATATTTTAAAGGACCTCATTAAGGCGCTGTTTAAATTAAATTCCAGTTCCAGGCTAACCCTGACTACCAAATGGCTGGAGACAACACTCAGCACATCCAGCAGTTCTATGATCTCCTGACGGGCTCCATGGAGATCATCCGGGGCTGGGCGGAGAAGATCCCTGGCTTTTCTGATCTACCGAAGCAAGATCAGGATCTCCTCTTCGAATCAGCCTTCCTTGAACTTTTTGTCCTGCGGCTGGCGTACAGGTGAGCGGCGTAATTACTAAATAAAACAATCTGGGCTTTATATCATCACCAGCCCCTTTTTCAAGCTTCATTGCTTTGTTTGGTTTTATTAGCTGCCCAATAATTAGAAGGCTCTTAAATTTATTGCCGAGCGTAATTAATGGGATTTTTGTTATTAATTATAGGTCCAACCCGGTGGAAGGCAAACTTATTTTTTGTAATGGAGTGGTGTTACACCGGCTACAATGCGTCCGTGGATTTGGGGAGTGGGTGGATGCGATCGTGGAGTTTTCTTCCAACTTGCAGAGCATGAACATAGACATCTCAGCTTTCTCCTGCATCGCAGCGCTGGCCATGGTAACAGGTGCGTAAAAAGGCGGCTGCTCCTTTTGCCAACTCTTGCCTTTCTTTATAACGCATGTTAAAAATCCCCAATTTATAATGACTCCCTCTCATATTTTTCTTTCTTGATGTGTTTCTATTTCAGAGCGACACGGGCTTAAGGAACCCAAGAGAGTCGAGGATCTTCAAAACAAGATAGTCAACTGCCTCAAAGATCAAGTGACATTCAATGGCGGTGGATTGAATCGTCCAAACTACTTGTCAAAACTCTTGGGAAAGCTCCCTGAACTCCGCACACTATGTACCCAAGGTCTGCAGCGTATCTTTTACTTAAAACTAGAAGATCTAGTCCCTCCGCCAGCAATAATTGACAAACTTTTCCTCGACACCCTACCTTTCTGAGTCTGACTCGATGGCGAGACCTCAAAGAACTTTCAAAAGACTGTTTGGGTCAGACTTGACAGATTTTTAACATTATGATTTCCGACTATTTGCAAGCTCCGTAGGCTGATAGAACAACCACTATATTATGAGTAAGGATTCATACAAAATAATAATAATTAAAAAAAAAAGACTAACAGGAGGAAGAGACAGAAAGTTTTTATTGCTGTGTAGGCATTTTAATTCCTTGAAAATGTTTTTTTTTTCTTTGTGCAAACGAGTGAATCATGACGGGAAATTTTCTCCAGTGGACAAATTGTCAACAAAGTTAATCCGGTTTTGCAATCCCTGTTTATTTAACATCAGCTCTACTGATTCAGCATACTCAGATGTAATATATTCCATTTATATATATGGACGCACACGCACAAACACACTGTATATTATGATAGATTATGTGATGCCTCCAAATGCATCGATTTATAACATGTGTACAAAGTTTGTTATAATGAAAAAAGATTTAATTTAGTTTTTTTTCTGTTCTGACTCGTGCCTATGTGTTTCTGACAGGATCCCACAAGTATCCAGAAAAGACAACGCATGTTCCAGGTTTATTATTATTATTATTATTATTTGGTTTCCCCTTTTTGTTTTCTTTTATAGGCACTTGCTGAGGTGATGTCTATATATAATATATACCGGACACTATGTAGTCTGCTAGATTTGATACAGATTCGTAGTTATGGCACTCCTTTTGACGCATATGTGGAAAAATATCTCATCTGTATAGAAAATGAGGGACCCATGGTGTTTGTAAAACTGTCAGACATTCCTTGTTTGTATGTGCTGTAAGTATTGTTGCTGTTGAATATAAACGTTTCTATATATTTATTATTTCTATTGCCAAGAGCTACACTAAGCATGGTGCAATTTAAACGATTTCAAACCATCCAAGTTCATGCTGAGCACGTTGTCTATGTTTCATGTCTTATAAACGTCTATAGGTAGTTCTATGATTTGACACAGTTGGAAATGGAAAAAAAAGCTCCATCATTTAAATCAGAGGTTCATGAGTGTGTGATGATAGGCCCACATCTTTGACATCATGATGTACTTCTGTAACGCGTTTGGTGCCGCAATTTAAAAACAAAAAACAAAAAAAAAACTTTAGAGAAAGAAATATTTAATGTTTACAAATAAAACTTTTAAATCAATTCTTTGCCAAATAGTTTCTCTGATATGAATGTATCCTTCCAAATAATTAGGTCATCATTCAAAATCTGTCCCAAATAAGATATTAACTATAACAAAGACAATTTGATTCCAAACTTGAAACTTGAATCATTGTGATCAGCGCTCACAGGCCTGTTTGCGCTAAAACTCATATTTTAAAACACAATAATTCGTTTTTCTTTTACTTCAACTAAATATGAATTTATGGGTTTAAAATGATGGATGTGTGTGATGGGCCTACTGGTTTTATTTTAAGTTAGATTTGGTGTTTTTAAATGCACATATTATTTATTATTACACAATTTCATCCGTTTAATTTACGTCTGCAGAGCGTAAATCTTCCAGTCATCAAAATGACATTTTAACACACATCTAATTTTAGAAAAAGCTAAAAGTTTCCCTCCTGCATGCTTGTCTATATTTCTAATATTTGAGGAATGTAAAAAAACTCCTTTATTAAACCTTAACAGTCTGCTAAAACCCAGTTTCATCTTATTTGACAAAGGAATTAAATCATATGAGTCGCTACTCTTCGTTTGGATCCAACATAAAGTACAAATTTTAAACGACCATTTTAAAGAAGAACATCAGATTTTAGGAATTCAGTCTATTCCTCTGAATGTTCTTTGTGGATGCAAATAAAAGTTTATGCTGTCCACATGTCAGATAGTTAGTTTTCCGACCATAAAAGGCTGTTACAAATAAGAAGAAAATACATAGAGTGTGCAGGTGAATGTGAAACCTGGCCGTGAACAGCTGTACGTTGTGCGTCACAGCGCAGCTCCTGACTGTGGAATTTGAATTTAGATAGGCCTCCTTTTCTCTACAGTTTAAGTTTTCTAGTGGAAAGACTGTGCCGTTTTAAATAAGTTAGTAAGGGTAACCTATCGTTTGTTTTATTGTATTTTAATAGTTTGCCTGTTGTTACCGTCAAACTCCCGCAAACCCCCGCAAACCCCCGGGGAGTCCAGCTCTGAGCTGATGTGATATTCTGATTACCTGCAGCTTCTGCCTCCGACTTTACCGGCCATTAAATCACACAGATTACAGCAGGTGAAAACTCTTAGTGTGTATCTTTTTATCCTATTTACCGACTGCCCTCATACAAGCACAACTCAAACCACTCTGGGATGTTGCTGCGCATCACATCTGCATATTGTCGGCTGTAATTGCAGAAATATAAGTCATTTAGAAATGTATATAAAACTGCACTGAACTGTAGCAGTGCCGCTGTCACAAACCCTTTACTTTAGTCTCTCAGAGCAGAGAAGTGACGCCTGGCTCTGAGGCATGTCTGGGACTTATCCACACTGATTCCACATTTATCACATGATCAAGATGAAGGGAACAGCTTATTTTGAGAGATATTAGCAGCAGGCAATAAATTGTCTAAATAATTAGATCGTCACTGTAAAGTGCTAATTCCAAGGCAAATTGGGATTACATTCAGAACCAGTTTGCTGACATTTAGCAGATCTGTTGAAATGGTGCATTACAATGTCACAAGTTCCCTCTATTGACTCAAAGTACAGTTAGGTTTTAAATATGTCTATCTCAACACAATAAAACATGACATATGAAGCTAATACTTCTGTCAGTGTTTGTGCATGATTATATATGATAGAGGACTTTTAGTCGAAATTCATTAAGATCCTATTACTTAATTTCCTCACCACACTTGACATTAGCGGAGGGTTAGACATGGTTGTGTCAATATAAGTAGAGCTAGACTATAGAAAAGAAATAACAATGCCGTTGTTCAGCCTCGTTTTCAGCTCCTGCTCAGAGAACAAAGTGCTGAAACCAAAAGCCAGCAGGTGAAGTTGGCCGTCCCCCAACAACAGAGCCTGCTGCTAAGTGTCTGTAGAAAAAGCGAGAAAAGGCATCAAATTATAAGATGGAGTTCCAGTTTCTGCTGCCTCACATTTACACTATAATGTTGAGACGCTAGCACACAGATACACACATGCACTGTGACGATCACAAATGATGTTGCATGCACTGCTGCACTTCTGTCTGACTCTGTGATGCAATTTGACAGATTCACATTCCGATTCAGATGTGTGGTGTTTGGTGGATTTGAGGAGAGGAGTGATGCAGCTCCTCTGTAGGTATGGGTAGTGTGGTAAATGTGACTGCAGCAGGACGATTGAACTGACCATTAATATGAACATAAATGTCAGGAGCCAATCCCCAACAACTAAACTGAGCAAGCATATACTTTATTTTGACTTGACATAAGAACTTGGTCGACATCTGAAGAGGAAACCTCACTGCTGTTCAAATTGCTGCTTGACTTCCATTTAGATGAAGTAGAAAAGTATTATTCTTTCTGCCATAGCAGCAAAGACTAAAGAGCAGCAGCAGCAGGCAGTGGGAGAATAATTATGTAAAATATAGACACTACAAAGCTTCTATTCTACATCATGCAAAACTAAATACTCACATACTGTCTGTTAATGAAAATATATACAGTATATCTATTTTCTACAGCATATAGAAAATAGGTTTCAGACACAATGTTATTTTCTGTGACTTGGATAAAAAAGATCCTACAGTAAATTACAGCGTCTATAATAATGTATTATCTTTCCTTACATTTTCTGAGTGGCAGGAAAAGTTATTTTGAGGCAGAGTGAAAATAACAGAGGTTGTCAGCCTGTAGTAGATCCATATGCACAGTTTTATGACTAAAACATGCTCTTATTGCTTGACTTTATTTCAAATTAAAATTTTTATCCTCAAGGTTTTCATTAAATCCAACCTTGTTTTAATACTATTTATAGTCAGCATTCTCTCAGCAGTAGTCAATATGTTTTAATGTTGTAATTACCTCTCTTTATATATGTTTTAATTGTTAGTGGTGGAGACCGAAATTCCTGCACTGGATTCAGTTGTCTTCTTGTGCAAGACAGATTCATAGGAAATGATATGAATGTGCATATACATGTGATTCAGTGTTACTGTTTTAAATGTTATCTCATCCTTATTAGCCTCTCTGTTTACTGTTTCTCAGTTCTCCTCTCTGCATTAGATGTGTATTAAGTGACCGCTAATGCAAACCCAACCTTTCGTACTGCTAGTTCACGTTAAAAGCAGTCAAGTGGTGAAACACTGGGTGAAGCAATCAAAGGAACATATTTGTCACAGAGGCTAGTGAAACTGGAGTCGTTCATCAAATGTGCCTACAAAGCAAGTAAACAAAAACAAAAATTCTTCTTTTTTTTGTAAGGGAGTAATGGACCATTACACGAGAAGTTGCCGGCGAACAGGCTCGCACCTCAAACTCTTCAGCAAGTAAACTAACTCCTTCTGAAAAACTACTGGCATCGTGTGCAGAAGTGAAATCACATCACGGTCGCAAATATTATTGACTGACTTCTTCATTAAAACTACGCAACTTTGTTTGGCTGCACTGTAAACAGGTACACCAGCCATTTTACTGTTGTATTTCTGACTAACTACCTGTTCCAGGAGTGTTTGCAGTATTAAACCGATCTTACTGTTACCACGGTAACTACGCTAAATCCACTAGGACTGAAATCTTGAGGATTATAACTTTAAAGAACTCATCTGACTTTTTCAATAGGTGAGTGCACTCTGCTTGTCATGTTGCTATTTACCATCCAGGTTACTTTTCCCCCGTCTCTTCAGAGGTCCTTAGTTATTTACTTTTATTACTTTTCAATCATTCTGCTACTTATCATTCATTCAGTGAATTTAATCTACAGTCTTCAGCAAACCGTAGCATCACTTCCTTTCATGTTACCTTTCCTTTTGCTCAGCCAGTGAGGCACACTGCTCCCAGAGCCCGCAGTAAAACATGTTGATTACACAACTTATGAATCTCATGAGTCCTGCCGACTATAGCTCTAAACAAAATAAATGAATAATGAGCTGAATGATGGCCCTTTGGATACGACTGTCTATAGTTATATTACTGTGACTATTTGATTTACCATATTGAAATGCTGATGATTGTCCAATAAATAATGCAAAAAGCTGATTTCCAAGTGGCGAGGCAGGAAAAGAAATCCACCTTGCATATAGATGGAAGTGAGCCGTGTCTGTCCCTCTCAGCCTGTGGCCCAGAGCAGCTTTATCATTCATAGGACTAAACAGACAATCAATTCAGCAGCCATGTATGAAGGATGAAGGGATGCGACAAGCTGTGAATGATGAGGAGCCAAAAATCAAAGGCCTCACTCCTTCTTGGCTCTAATGGCCATTACCAGGCCAGACAGCACCAGTAAAATGAGGTTAATCATTTGCACAGATCCTTTCAAAGAAGATTGACTGAACTTGATGCCTAGTCAGATCACTCATAAATATTTACTTCAGATTAAACAGCTGTGTATGCTCTGTTATTGCACATTGATTTCTGACAGATGCCATCAAATTATTGTTTCAAGTGTGGTCAGTAAAATCCATTAATGCAATGCTTGTACCAAGACTCAATTATGCTAACCACAAGAATTAATAATGCAATGAAATTGACAGCACATTATGTCGGCGAGGGGTTACTTCAGGTTTCTACAGGAAACTATAGATTTGAAGAAGTAGGGTGATTTCTACAAATAATCATTTAATCATCAAAAAACAGAACGGTCTGAAAAATACATTCAATGCTGATATATTGTACACTCTACTGAAATTAAATATTCCTATACAGTTTATGTTTATGGGCACAGCATGTATCTGTATTGAACACATGGGCTCAGTCCTTTGACCTTATTGACAAAATGAAATCGGAAATTTCTTTTATAGAAAGGGTTAATGTTTCCTCGGGCAGACATGTTTCCGATTCAATTAGTTTTAATGAAGCCGGTGCTCAGTGGTTACTGAAGTAGAAAAAACAGGCATAAATGCCTGATGGTAATAGAGGACATATTAAGGAGGAAGGGATCGGACACACAGTGCGTGTTTCTAAGTGGCGAAAAATGCCTCCATCAGGCTGGTAGGAGCCAGTGGCTTGGGAAGCAGTGAATTGTATGAGCCTCAAATGATGCATTAGGTCTCTGGGGCGAGGCTGGAGGAGACTGAGGAGCAAACTGTAAAAACACAGGGAAAGGAATCTGATTTTGTGATGATGCATGTGGGGTATCACCAATAATGCTCATCTATGAATCTCATCTTTGTAATTTAATCACAGCAGACCAACCTATAAATAAATGTAATACTGTTTCATTTTCAACAAAAAATGTCCAAAAATTCTGCTCATCATTCCCCATTTACACCTGACACTGTGGCAGGGATAGTTTGCGTCCCTGCGACGCAAACTATCCCTCAGTCTGATGTCAGTGTGTAAAATGTCAACGTGGTCAGATGCACTGGCTCAGTTCCCGCAAGAATATGCCCTCATCCTGTGTTATGGTTTGTGTCGCTGCTCCATGTGAAGTGAAACATATTAAACACACCCATGCACATGTAATCTGCTCATGTCTTTGAGTCAAATCATGGATGTGTGTGTGTGTGTGTGTGTGTGTGTGTATGTGTGGTCTTCTATCATCTCAGTGTTACAGTTAATCTGCCTCTTCAGACAATGCACTCACTCCTGCTGAATTGAAGCAAACTAAATTCAAACACAGGCACAAATTTTCTTAAACATTAGAGATATTTTTTTTTCTATGAACTCCTCATTAATTGGAAAGAATAGTCATGATAGAGTTTATGTGTTTTCTTTGGACAAACGCCTACATCTATTGAGGGATTCTTTGACGATTCAACCAGAAAATTAGTTATTATGAGCACCAAGCCTGGACCTCTGTTGTGTCACCTCTAGATTAAACAAGCAGACTTGGGAAATGTTCAGCTACAAAGTCCTCCCCTCAGCGTCTGTTGGCTTCCAAGCAGCGGATTCTCAGTAGAGATCAAATCAAGTTTAGAGACAGAAATGAAAGAGCCTGCTTTAATGTGATTTTTCAAACCAGTTTAGGTCAAATGCTCCGACAACAACAGTTTCACCAGTTTGCACTGACAGACTGGAGGTAAACAAGCCTGAAATTCGCTCACACTGCGGTCTTTATCTACAAGGCGTCTCAGGCCTCTGCTCTTGTTTGATGCTAGTGTATGCATGAACACATACAGTAAAAGCATGTACACAGAGAGTGACAACACAAATAATGTAGTGATAGTTTTACAAAGTATACATATACAGTGAAAAGGTGCAAGTAGAGTGAATGGTGGATTCCTGAAGGGTCAAGAGGGGAATATGATGTGTGTCTGAGTGTGTATGTGTTGGACAAATGGGAAGGTGAGAGGGGGGTTTTGGTTTGTGTTTTTGTGTGTGTGTGTGTGTGTGTGTGTGTGTGTGTGTGTGTGTGTGTGTGCGTGTGTGTCACAACAGACAGAAGAGAGCCAGCCCAGGCTCCTACACAGCTTTGTCATATCACTAGGAGATTAGGAACACACACATGTCAAGCTAGGCAGAGCCGGCTGCAATAATGCACCTGCCAGCTCTCAAGATCCACTCGACCCCTGTTCAACCTCTCGTTCCTTCATGCTAATACACAAGGCATGCACACACACACACAGAAATTTACCAAATTTCTAAATATTAACCCAGTTCCTTAATGCACATGTAGGACTTGAAGAATATAATTAGAGGCCAGTGAAAATGAATAGGTTATCAACCACAATTAAGTATATTAAGTTGTGAATGTGGTTAAGAGGAAAGACAAAAGAAGAATAAATCAAATACAACGCAAGTATTGATGTATGTTAAAGGAAATGTACTTCAACGGGCATACTGTGAAAAAACACGTAACATATCAAAGACATGAAAAGGTTGGGTGCTGGGAAAAGTGGGTATTTTCAATGAAAGCCTGACGGGAGAAGGTCGTTGTCTTTCTTCATGTCAGAGTTCCCTGAGAAAAAGGAGAAAGGGGAAGCTCAAAGAGATTCATCTCCACGAGGATTCAAGGTCATCCAACCTAGTCATCCTAGAAGCACTTGAAAAATATGGAGTGAAGACTGTAGATATTCTTCCCCCAAAAAGGAGTGTGGAGGGAAGACTGACTGAAGAAAATCACTGACCTTCAAACAAGCTCTCTATCCATATAGAGTAGGGGAAGACATGCACAATCCATCAAAAATGCACATGAACTTTCCCTCTTCAAATAGTTCCCGCTTGAATAGCAGTCAATGGATCAACTATGAATATTGCATGTATTGAATTGCAGTGGATCAGATTGAATTCATTGAGAAGAAAACCCAAATCTGTGATATTAAAATATTATATTTCATGAAATCGGTGCTTGATTTGGAAGTGGAATTTTCAAAAAAATAAAAATGTTTTGAGTGGAGACATTTGTGATATACACCTGATCCTTTTGGTCTAAAATAAAAGAACATTTATATAATCTAGATGTAATGTAATAAAACAATATGGTGCAATTAACTAAACGTGTAGAAAAATAAATCCAAATCCACACTATGGTCATGAAATTGCCTTTTGCCACAGTCCCTCTTCAGGAATGGAAAGATCACTGTTAATTTTCAGCCGTTCTTTGATTGGATGAACCTGCCTCCCTCTTGCACGACATGGCTACCACAGGTCAGTGGCTGGTGCAGTGTAGCATGAAACAAACAAATAGAAAAAGGAACCTTGTGGCACTTGACTCTCGCCAGAATGCTACTGCCGGCAAGCCTTCCAGCATCCTATAATAACCACCGGTGCCTCCTAACCAAAGGATGGGGGGGAGAGAGAGAGAGAGAGGTGGAGGGCAGTTAGGAGAGAGAGAAAGACAGGGTGGGAAAAGAAGGAAAAGGTGGATTAAGAGCTGGAGATGTGGAAGGAGAACAGAGAACAGTGGAGAAAATTGTTGAAAAAGAAGGAAGCATGTTAATGCCTTGAAATCCAGAAGGCGACAAGAAAGCAGAAAAAACTGAGAAAAATAGGTTTAATATTAAACAGTAGAACTATGTAACAATACACTCAGATAATTCAGCTTAATAATATAATTCAAGTTCAACACCTGACATGTATAATCTTAAACTGAAGCATTAATAGATTGAATGTTTCTTTTTTTATTTGCACTTACTGTACATGACCACTGTCTTTCTGTGGCACTATGAATGTGTTAGCTTTCCATTAGGGGCAATTTTATGATTTGGGGGGTGTAATGTTGTGACCTGACGGGAAAAATAAACTTAAATCTCTGACTCTTGGGACACAGCTGTGGCTTAGCGGTTAAAACAGTGAATGCAATGTCTCCAGATCGAATCTGGCCAAGGACCTTTGATATTCATCTCTCTTTTCTTCATTTCCTATCAATCTCTCTACTGTCAGTGTCTAATAAAGAAATGTAATGCCTGCAGTATCATTGTAGGTTGTCTGTACAAAGATAGACATCCAATACTTTCAAGATATACATAGAAGTAAGAGGACAAAATTGTTTTCCACTGTATTTTTAACCTAAACTATGCAAAACTGTAAGAAAAAAAAATGTTGAGCTGAACAGAACACCAGAATAAGGTGGTGCAGGTTGGAGGAGAGGTAAGAGAAGACACAAGACAGGAAAGTGTGGCATGTAGAGCAGAAGAGCAAGCCGATCATCCTGTGATAAGATGAGGAAAATAAGTCTTATTATCACAAAGGCCGGGAGCATTAGACAGACAGTTGGGAGTCATCTCAAAACTCAGGAGGGAAGAGGCAAGACAAGAGGTCACAATTATGCCCCGCTAGCTGCACTCCCCTCCTCCTCATGAAGTCCTTTAATATATTCGGTTAGTTCCTGTATGGCGCGGAGGGGAAATTCTAATTAAAGGGTGGGGGGAATTTTGACACATGTGAGGCAGAGATCAATATTTAGCACCATAATCAGCCATTCTTGATGGCTTGACGGTGTCACTGCGAGCAGACTGTAGCTCTCCATTAGAGTGCTTGCTTGGGAAGGAGCAGACGGGCAGGAAAGCAGGCAGGCAGCCAAGCAGGCAGGGGCTGCAGAGAATCGCCAAACTCCAAGCCATCATGAATCAAAGCAAGTGATGCCTCTCGTGCTCCATTTTGCTTTGCTTTTTATCTTCATTCATTCATCCTTTTAAAGGAGAAAAGTGAACTCTGCCAAGCAGGTTTGGGACAGGGGTGCAGGGAAAGTGGAAAAGAAAGGAAGAAAAATGCCATACAGGGGATACAGTAGATCAGGAGGAAATGCAGCTGTCAGGACTTTAGACAGTAAAATGATTGCAAGGTACACAGATTGTTCTCCATTGTGTGATTTCTCTTTTCGGTTTGAATTCATTTTAATTTAGGATAAAAGGCCTTTTATGAGTATAAAACTAAATTGTAGTGCTCCACAGACAGGCAGCACATTTCATCTTTGAAACCACAGTTTACTGTATTAATTTCCTAGGTAGGCGTGCACAATCACACACACACGCACACACACGCACACACACAACATTCGTGGCATGTGAACAAGGCTGCTCAGGTGACATGGATAGTGACCACTGACTCAGAATCAGGAACATGGTGTTGTTTCCAGAGGGCACAGAAAGAGGGCGAGGGGCAAAGGAGGGGGCATGAGGAGGTGTGTGTATGCATGTGTGTGTGGGTGAGGAGGGGTAGTGGGGTGGATTGTGGGGGAGCAGCCCATCCCAGGGTGTCCCCTGTCTCCATGTGTCAGCCCATCTACTTGTTCTTGCATGTCACTGACACACGTGGGTACTTACCAACCCAAGTTGCTCCAATTAATGGCTGTCCCACTGCGCTGTCCGTTGTGCGGTGTGCTAGCCGGGGTGACAAGATATGGTCTGGGATCTGTCTCTCCAGTGACATAAGGAAGGAATTTTAAGAGGGGAAAGTGATGCTAACACACACCGCCTCATGCTGCGCCTAGATAGGTAGATAACAAAGACTCTTGTAAATGAGTGGCAGCGAGGAAGGCATTGAGGATTCTCTAATTACTTGCTGCAATCTATCTAAGTCACTGGCCTTCTAATTTGATTTATCAGAATGCATGAAATCCCTTGGAATAATGCCCTTATTAGAAGGACGGAATTGACGGAGGGACAAGAGGTCTTCTGAGAGGAGGAGGGGGGCAGAGATTTAAGCATCAATTACAGTCAAAAGGAGAATTAATAGTTATTAATCCACAAACATAGCTATCGTTCTCTTTGCTACCTCCCTGCCTCTTGGAGACAATCCCCTTCACACTTACCCAGCCACACATGCACGTGGTTGTATATGCAGACATGCACATAGCAGCTTAAGGAATACATACAAACAGACATTCTTCTATTGGCACATACATTTACATTTACATGCTCACAGATGCAAACACAGACATGCACAAACATCAACGTGCATGCATTCACAAATCAAAGTAAGCAAACACAGACAGAGGCATGCATACTGCAAAGCTGAGTGCAAATGTGCTTTAAAAAAATATATTTCACATGAAAAAAGCAAGACAACAATAACAAAGGCAAGATGCCATTAATATCTCCTCCTCTGGATGGTAGGATCATTTTGCCCATTGGTAGATCAAAGGTCTTTAACTCTTTAACTAAATTCTTGACTGACAAATTCAATTGCTGTCAGTCTTTGAGGGCCCTCAATGTAATATGTGCATTTTGATTCAATTTGCCCTGCAAATACATACATATACATATTGTTTATCTGGTTATGGGTACAAAAAAATCAATACTTATATCTGTGCTTTGTCATTCCTAAGTGCATCATGAAATAGCAAGATATCCCCCTAATTGAATCCAACAAAACCACACAGATTGTTAATTTCATGCTATTAAGCTTTTGCAACATTTACAATGTCTTCTTTTGCCTGTTGATGACTCTTGTTTGTCCCATTGTATGAGAAAAGAACATTTTATATATCTAAAAATTGAATTTAGAAAGGTCAATCTCTAAACAAATAACAATAAATCAAAGACGGAAACTTGTATTGTTTTTAAGGAGTGGAATTCAAAAGTAGCTTGTATCATTAGGGAACAGAAAAATATTGTGTTTTACTATGTGAAGGAGGAATATTTTATAATTTTAAAAAATGCTTAAAATCATCCAAATTAATTCATATGTTATGACAACATGTTTAAAAACCTCACAAAGTCCTATCACATGCACAACAATAACAACAAAGGGACAGCTTGTCATGTTAAATAATTTAAAGAGCTATAAAGGCAGCAATGCTGTATTAGGTGACACTCTGGTCTGAGTTTTATGTTAAATCCAGTGGCTTTTGTTAAAGGGTGGCTGAGTGGCTGAAAGGAGAATGCCAGTGTGCTGTTTCCTTCCTGTCAGTCACACAGAGGCAGTATTTAGACAGGGAGCTGAGAGGTCTGCTCCGCTGCCAGCTCCTGCCTTTTAAACAGCCCTTTCCTCAGAGAGACAGTTTAGCACTGAGTGCCAGTCAACCTTGCCTGCCCAGCAATGCACCCCTCCTTAAACACACACACACACACACACACACACACACACACACACACACACACACACACACACACACACACACACACACACACACACACACACACACACACACACACACACACACACACACACACACTCTTTGATAGCCTCAATTTGGCAGAAGGGGAGAAATGATTGTGTATGGTCAGACCCAAAGGTACATTGTGATGAGTCTATCCCCCCATTTCAACAAACTGGAGCAAAGGCGTCTGGACAGCAGATTCATCAGCATTACTTGAATGGAGGAACAAGCTCATACAGCATTACGTGGCTGACAGGGAAGATGAATCTAGGCAACTGGGTGCATCGGGGATCCTCATAGACCTTCAGTCATGGCCTGTGGTAAAGACTGAAGGATGGGAGAGAGGTTGTGGAGATAACACATCACACCCTGTATACGTCCCATATTATGGTGCTGTCCTGTAGAGTGTCTGGGACAATACTGTGTTAGCTGCCAGAGTGCCGTTGACATCATTGACAAGCCTCTATGGTGTCAGGCAGTCACTCACACTTCCACGGTGTGTCTGTCATCATGCTCAAACAGTCAAGCACTGACACCTTTTCACGTGAATGAAAATTCTCCAGTGACTGACAAAAATAGTGGATGGCCTTTAAGGAGGAGAAGGAGAAAAAAAAGACAGCAAGAATAGCACCTCTCTTTAAAAGGAGAGACTTATAATTCGCAATAATGGCACACCAATAGCTCTTGGAGAGAAAATTACAGGAAAAAGCGATCTGAAATATCCTTTTAACTGGCAGAAACACATCCATTGTAGACAGAAGTCTTGTTTACTTGGTAAAATGGCATCAATTAGGAGCGGATGGCAAAATTAGCATATTCTCTTAATGGACTGGCCTTTCTTGTGCAGCGCTCTCAAACTGATTGTATGGAAGGGACATGTTAAGGGAGACTGAGAAAAGGTCAGGTGTCTGCACCATTCAGGTGATCATATTTTTCACCAAACAGTTGTGCATTCTCCATGGCTATTTTCATGTTATATGCAGCTGCAGAATAACATTCCTGTATGTGGAGCAGTCTTATTTTAAATGATTACGGAAAACAAGTCACTCATCCTGACACTTTCAAGATGTTAGACATGAGGCATGCATACATTTCTACTGTGATTTAAATATTTCATATGCCTATATTATGTTTAAAAATAAAATAATAATTTTAATAATATATAGTTGTGGAAAAGATATCACAAATTCCACTGAAAATTGTATTACATACGCATTAAACGCAGCAAACAAATATAAAAGACATATCTAAAATGCACAAGACTGCTGTGCATTTCCATTCTTGATTGATTAAGTCAGCACACTGGTGGGAGTCATACACACTCTTTGATTCCTCAGAAGAAAAATTATATGCAGAAATTAAAGAAATTAACAGACAATTTAAAGAAGTGTTCAATATTCTTTTTCTAGGGCTAAGCTAATCAATTTGAATGGTTTACCAGTTTATTTTCATTATTAACAGCACCCATCAATTTGGAAGCTAATTAATTCTAAAAATGATATTTCATCATCAGTGCTGCAGTACGTATCTCAACAAGGGCTCAGCTCCTCCCAGACCAAAGCCGCAGACTACAAATTCTCTTCCCTGTACCGCCTCCCCCTCCTCGCCTCTTCCCTTGCGCCTCTGCTCCCACCACCCCAAATTGACTGGTCTTGCACAGTTGCAGCTGAACAAGAAAGGAATTGCTAGTGTCAAGACACAGTTTACAAATATGACATCTCCTCTGGCATGGCTGGAAATATGAAATATTGATTTATGTGCAGTAAAAGGTCTTATAAAAATGATCACATACACATGAGGGATTAATGCGCAGAAGATCAATAGAAATTTCATTCTTGACACTAGACTGTCACCTATGGTGAAATGCTAAAATAAAGAAATCAATATTATCTATGAAATGTCAAATTTATTATAATTATGTGGATGAAAGCTGGCCAAGTGGCTCCCAGGGGGCTGAGAGGGATAGGTTACCACTCTCAAGCATCCCTCATGTCCCTCCTTCTCATGCTGCCAATTTTGAGAGCAATATTGGTGTAAAGGGTTTTCACCCGTTATGTATGGCCTTGTTGTAACAAATTCCTCCTGGAATATTTAACTGTGGAAAGACTGACAATGGACAGAGCTGCAGTTCATAGCCTGCAGGTTGTGTAGTTAACAGCTGTTAGCTTTGGCACATATTGTATGACTCTGCCCTCTTGATTGAAACCTATTTGGCAGCTGCTGCTGACATGGACAAGTCACAGGCCACTAAAGTACAGCATCTCAGCATGCGTCCTGGCTCAACGATGACACATTCAGTCAGGATATGTATTGATCTTAAGGTTAGAGTGTCAGTAATCATGCTGATTTGTTTTGTCTAAGGAAAAAAAATATTTAATGAAAGAATTTACATAAAGAGATAACGGGACCATATTAATTAACAAAAACAACGCCATTAATTTAATTTTCCACACATTTTTATTAACCCAATCATAATGTAAGTTTCTGAAAATGCTATGCCATTTAAAATGATATCAAGGGACTTCAGCTCTTTATGTGTTATTGGGCTTTCTCAAATTCCCTTCAATGTTTTATTTGCTATTGCATTTAAACTAAGAGCTATTTGTGTTCATTCACTTGTTTTCCATGTCTAATTAATATCCTTTGAATGTGTGAGGATCAATTTATTTAATCAATGTTGGGTAGTGCCTCTGGCCTTCTAAAGGTCACTTAGATATGGAATGGGAAATCATCAGAGTCAGATCACAAAGGGGCGAGCAGGTAATTTGAATGTGGCAGGCAAACTTTGCATGTATGATCACACATTTCTGACAAACTGCAGAGAATTATTTTCTTTTCCGTCTTCTCATTTCAGGCAATAGTCTTTTTTTCCACCAGAGGCCCACTGTACACACTAGAGTGTGGCAGCTGTGTAATCCCTTTAACAACCGACGGGGCTATTAAATGAACCGGTGGTGCAGCTGCAAATAGCCAATAAAGCCAGCACAATATCATCCCTATTAAACAGTAATCTCAGCAGGCTTAAGAAGTTCTCTGAAAAATGGGAGGAAAACCATAACAAAATGTAATCAAGCAAAACATGGGGATTTTCCTCAACAAAATAAGCCAAACAATTTTCACAGTGGCTTACATGAAAGGTGTTGAGCAACAGCACTCGATCCTCAGAGAACTTCTCAGCCCCTTCAGGTGACCACGGTTTGCTGCCTTATCACAAATACAGAGACGCACAACAAAAAAAATGAGCCTGTCAATCGAAGCAATTTATCACCACAGATATTAACAGAGAAAGGGAAACAGGGGAAAATAACAAATTGTGCAGTTACATTTTAAAAGTGACCAAATCGAATTCATAAGATCACAATTTGAGAGATAGAACCCAGTTTATTTTCCCTTCCTTTCACCGGCTTATGTGCTCTGTCAGATGAAAGCAGAGCAGAGAGCCGCTGTTGATGGAGCCTTTGAGCCTGGGAGAGGAGGCAACGCAGCCTCTTGAAGGGGTGCCGGGGAGAGAGCGATAACCAGGGAGGCCGCAGGAGCTCCCTCCGCAGCCGGGGAAGGTGTTCCAACTTATCAGAGTCTGCACGCGGGAAATGATTACCCCTCTGCCGGGCCGATTACTGCTGGCTCTCTGGGTCAAAAGCAGGCCAGGATAAAAGAAAGAACTGAAGCCTCCTATCCGGCCTCCAATCAGCCATTAGGACTCAGAGTGAGGGGCTTGTCTACCCCTCCGCCCTCACACCCCCCTCCGACATGTGCTTGTCAGTCTGGTGCATAAGAAGAAGAGGTAATCACAGGCGGGACTCTCACTCACACCGATGTCATGAAGGACAGCGTAAGGCCTGGAGAGGAAATTTATGGATATGAGTATAAGCACTTCCTTGACATATTATTTATTCATTTGAGTTTGTTTAAGAACAGTCCTCATCCTCTGCAGGGTGAGTGAAGTGTTGAGTGGTGTTTACACTATTGATGTATAGTATGCTGATACGCTCACATGAATAAGAATGTGAAACAGGCCAGATATTACCAAAACAATCTTACAAACACAGACACATCAAACAACAATAACGGACAAGATGAGATCCCCCTCTTCTCTGTTTGCAGTATTCTAATAATGTAGGAAAAAGGCATGAGAAATGCACTCAAGCTGGTCTTTCAATATTCTTGCTGCCTGTGTGGTATATGTTCTGTTTATGTTTTTACACCACTTTCACACATCTCTGTTGAATCAAATCAATGCTGTATTCTGTGAAATATCACTAAATATCTGAACAAATCAGCCTGAAACACTTCTACCGGCTCCCAAGTGAGTGAGACGCTACAAATGGAGTATCTACATTTAATGCTTCACTTTGTATGCATTCCCCAGCTGATGTCATGTTATGGATGGACAATGGACTGGTGTAGTACAGCTGACCAGACTCACCTCTGCCTATAACAGCACAACCCTTCAGATTAAGGTCAGTGCTCCAGCCACATAGCTCTCACTCTCTTCTCTTCACAGCCACAAAGAGATAGGAAAAAACTCTAAGCCAGTTGTTGGTGGCATCTCTGATAAACAGAGTGTAAAAATTCTTCCTCCTATGCCTCCGTGCACAGGTCAGTGTAGGGGTCTTTACAATACAACAGAGTAATGCCTTGTTCAGAAACCTCAATCGTGCAATTCCAGTGACCAATCTATTTGGTGATATGGAGAGCTGGGTCTCAGGGGAAGTGGGGTCTGACTGTGTGGATTTGGGGCAGTGCTGCCTCTCCCACAGGTACAGAGAGGCTGCAGGTCAGTCCTGAGGAAGGAGGAGTGGGCGCTGCCATTTACAGGCTAGAGTCACATAGTCACAGAACAGCCACAAGATGCTGCCAATCTCGCCAACATGGACAAAAAGTATTTCTAACTACTAAATTCTTGAGCTGCAGGGACACCTCTGTTACTGACCTTTCACTCCTGAGATTCATTTTGCTTAAGGTATCATATTAGTATCAATTTTGTCCTTTAGAGTCCTGATGACACTAATTTGTGTGGGATAAAAAGGTAAAATGCACGTATATGAAGGCGATTCAGTACAGACATTAAGTCTAAGTAATGTCAATCAGATAACCTAATATGATAAATGATTCAAACAGCAATTCAGAGTGATCATCTTTAACCTGTGATGCATATCTTCATTGAAATGAGTCATATCTTCCTGGGTGACATTGAAACTATTAGATACCGTATATTTCAATAGCAGGGCACTTTGTTACCCACAGGTCAAGGACTTCTGAGTGATGAATTCTGTAAGATGTGAAGACTATTGTACATTTAGGAGGTACTGAAACTGTGTCTGAGAAAGTGTTTCCTGTGCTGTAATGGAGCGGTCTGCCAAATGATGATTCAAAATCAGAGTAGTCTACACATTTGTACAGATAAGCAGTGACCTGACCCTTCTGAAGATGAGTGGGGGAAAAAAGCATGTCAGAAATAGTAACTCACACCACAGCAGTTGAGCTATCACTGAGTAAAATCTTTATGCTGATGTTCCTTCTATTTTGATAACTCCCTTTATGTTTTAAATTGATTCAATCTGAAACTAAATTGAGAAATATGTGAAAATAAAAGTGAAAGTAAGCACATTCATCATCTGGCATCATTCAGATGAGATTGTAAGTTAAACGAGGTAATGTATTCCTGAGGCCTTCACAAATAAAGAGGGAGATCTCACTACATGGAAAGACCTGTGGAGATGCTGTTTTCAATGATCCAAAGCATCTTGTCTTGTCCTTTTCACACGCTTCCAATGAATTATGTATCTGCTGTGATTTATGGTGCGCCATGCTCAACCGTCTCCCTCTCCTTCAATGTAGGATCCTACATGGATTTTTCACAGGGAGCCAACTGGGAAAACCAAAATTGCTCAATTTAAGGAAGTAATTAAAACTGTCCACAATCAATATTTATCTTTAGAGGGACCCTCGCGGGGGTTTAGTCTTACCATCCCCCGTTCCTGCTCCATGTCTAGCTCTATGTCTTCCTGCTCTTCTCATTGACAGCTGTTCAGTTTCTCCAAAAAACTGGAAACAGGAGAAAGCTGTTCCTGCTCAGGACTAAAAGGACATGACATGAATAATCAAGTGAATATAATCTATGAGTGAGCACAAAGCATGTTGAGGAAGTGAGTTTATTCATAGACAGGTGACGTACCCTTTTTTGTGTATTTAGTGCAATAATTAACTGTAATTTTAAAATACTCAGTCCATCATTTTCTCACAAACCAACTCATATGGATACTGTGAAACTTTCAAACCTCACAGATAATCAAAAGCTGAGACTCTTTTGTCATTCAGCACATTAATAACATTATTTTATCGCCTGTCCACAAGTAGAGATGTCTATATATTATTTCAATACTATAGAAATTTAAAATGATATTCAGTCTAAACATGAAACATAAAAACACTTGATACAAATACTGATAACAAGTAGAATTAATGTATAACCTAATCTGTTTGATAAAAGCCTTCAGCAGATGACACACACTATACTCTACACAAGACAAGGGAACTAAAATAGAGATAAAAATCTACAGAAGTCCAACAGAAATCACTCACATTAACCTATCAATGATAAAGGGTCATGAGAGGACAATTTCCATCAAATGAAACGTAACCTTCAATCCCCGGACTGATGCATCATACTTTAATTCAATAGAGAGTATTTACTTGCGATCAATTTAGTAAGGTGAAACAGTCATGTAAAACAGAAAGGCGGTGGCATGACAGTTTGGTTAGACTGTCTTCGGAGACCTCTTGCTGGAGGCAAAAATCATGTCTCTGTCATTCTATATCATCAATTTTAATTATCCTCACAAGTGCTCATTCTGCTTCAGGCAGCAGTGGGAAAGAAAGAATCTGGGAAAAATTATTTTAATCTATTTGGGACGTGAAGTGTGAGGTGAGACCCTTGTCTGTCACAACCCCCCACCCCCACCACCCCCCTTTTCAACACCACACCACACCACACCACCTCACCAAAAAACCACAAATGCACGCATACACACACACACACACGCACACACACACACACACACACACACACACACATACAGTAAATAAGGAATACGCTTCGATGCACACACATGCAGTAAAATGACCAGATGCATCCATACATTCACCAAAGATGTATTGAGTGTATAAATAAGTCATTTTATCTGGTTTATAGTTACATTGAACAAACTTCTAGCATCTTCTCTTTCTCTTTCTTGTTGTTTGTTGTGTTGTTACTGCACCCCGTCAGGAGTCAACCAGTAGGTCAATATAGCAAAGGTCATAAACCTCCTTGCCAATCTCCTGCTGTAACTGAACACCACAGACATTTAGTGATCATTATGACACCAGCAGTTCCTTCTGTCCTCAATGACTTGGCAGGGGTCCCACTGGCCACTGACCCCCCGTTGGGTTAGACCACCTTCTATCTAGCATCAGAACGTAAAGACTGCGCGGCCAGTGTTTGTGGGGTTTTTCTAATTGGCCTGCGTTGGTTTAGATTATTGGCTCGATGAGGATGCAGTAACACCGAGCTCTGGTTTGAAAGAGAAGGGATGTTGATGATGTTTGGATTTGAGATTACTGGTGTTGATTCAGAAGATTAAGGGATTTTTTAATGGTCTGGCAGACTAGACACACACTAACACTAACCCTTTATTTAACTATGAATCTAACTGTGAATCATTATGCCATTAGAATTAAGTAGAAATTGGAAAAGTTAGATGTCAATATCACCAATAGATGGCTGTATGTGTTTGTTACATCAAGGAAGTTGCCCCAGTCCCTCCCATCTTGTAAAGAGATGTTAGATTCTTCTTCTTTTTTTTTTTGCTTTTTAATAATAATGATAATCCTGGGGATACTGGGCTGAGTAGATATAACCATACAGACCATACAGGCTCAGAACCCTTCTGTCAATCAAATCTCCAGTTTTATGTAATAATATTTAACCATGATATTCTTTGGCTCCACATGCCATTTTTTTTACTATACGGTGTCTGATGCTCAATCAGACTTTCAGTGATTGGAAATCTCTAGCACACAAGTATAAAATAGTTAAATCCAATTGAGGCAAATTGCATGCATTTTTAGGGATCATTAAGTTATTAGCATCACTAGAGGGGGCAGAAAAACACTTGAAAAAATCTCTATGGTAATTGCAATCAATTTCTTCTTTTCACAGAAACTTCTGATGCCTTCCGGTGTTCAGGGGCCTCACGGATCTCATCCTAACAATGCCAGCAGTGTTGTTGGCCAATAAGGGTGTTGAGTAATGTCTGAGGATGAACAGATATTGTAGTTTACAGTCCGAGCTGTTTAGGTACTACTCATCATACAGCTAGGCCCTTACTCATAAGGTGCTGGCATGAAATACCCATAAAAAGCCGTAATTGATAGAAAATGGGGTACCCTGTGAGCGACATCAGCCGAAAAGTGAAACGGACAGAATGAGGAACTGATAATGGGTTCTAGCACTAGTGAAAAATTCCTCTCGCTCCCGGCTGAAAAAGAAAGGTACCTCCCCCTCCATAAAAAGAAGGGATAAAAGAAATAAGTTAGAGAAAATCTCTGTCCAGCTTTTATGTTTCACTCTGTCAGCTGAGTGTCACAGATTTGCTGTCATAAAGATAGTGAAAGCTCAAGAGCTGGTGCTTACCGAGAATTAATCAGTTTAGGTTTTGGTCCTGAACATAAAATGTCAGACATTGCCTCTCAACTCTTGTCGGTGATTTCTTTGAGCTGAACAACACAATAATCCCACTCTCACTTCTATTGAAGGTCAAAGTTGGTCAGTGAGCCAAGAAATACCATATCAGAGCTTCCTTCCTCCTCAATTGCTGCAAGTATAAATTATGGAATTAGTGTATTGATTGTCGACTATGGCTTCAAGCAATCACTTTTACAGCCATGACAAGATTATTTTATCCTACTTTTCCTGTATTATTATATGTTGTGTTTGAGTTATTCTACCAGCATGGGAAGTGACAGCTTGAATTTATTCAATAAAGCAGGGCAGTTAGAGAAGCCAGTGAGGCAAAAAACTGAAGACATGGCATGAATGAGAGAGACAGTATTCCTGCCTGCAAACCTGCCATTCTAAATAAAGAAAGATATCTGCCCAAATAGAGTGCTAATCAATACATTCATACAAACACAAGCACATCATTTGTTAAGTCTTGGGTGATAACCTCACAGTGATGCACATGGGAAACTGCAGGAGTGAGAAAAAAAAAGACATAATAAATTACAGATAATAGAGTTTGCGATGATTTGTTGTGTATGAACGGGAGGTGCTCCATTGTGTGTCGAGTCCATATATTACTTCTACTGCAAAATACAACGTGTGAAAATAGAAAACAAGTGATATCATTTCACAAAAGAATCAGCAGTGTCATTACACGAGTAGACATCATTTTAAATGTATCAGTTTTGAGATAAAGGCAACCTGTAGGGGTTTTTTGACAACCACTGGTGCTGAAGAGCAGTGTTTGGCTTGTATGTCGTGTTGTTCTATATGCAAGGATTCACATGTACAAGGATGGGAGCGATGAGATACACATTCCTGACAAATGCAGAGGGCAGCTGGTGGCGGTAATGCACAATTAAAGTTACAAATTCACCGATATAATTATACAAGAAGATCACACACTAATTCAAGAGATTTAAAAAAAAGCTTTGCCAAAGTTTTATAAGGCTGAACATAAATTCAATGTATTTGTTTGGCCGTAAGAAAATATAAGACATGTTGACTATAAAAACAATGGCATTTTTCATACAATAAAATAGAAAGAAAGGATTGCATGGGTCCTTGAATACAAAATTCCTGTAAATGATCATTCTGGTTTATCACAACTTTGGTCTTGCTTTCTTACTTTTGGTCATGGTTTTTATTGCATATAACTTTGTATTCTATAAAGTCAGTCACCTAGATCTGGGAAAGTGGCGAATTAGCTACAATTACTGTATGTCTTACACACCATGTATTACACTTCTGTCCATCCTGAGAGAGGGGTCCCTCCTCTGTTGCTCTTCCTGAATTTATTCCATTTTTCCCTATTAAAGATTTTTTTTAAGGGATGTTTACCTTATTTCAATCAAGGGCCTAAGAACAGAGAAGGTTGCTGTAAAGACTGTAAAGCCCCCTGTGGTAAATTTGTGATTTCTGATATTGGACTATACAAATACAATTGACTTGACATGTCTGATGTGGCAAGAAATGCAAGAAATGCCTTATTTTGAAGTAAAACCGGACTGAAGTGCACCCAAAATATCCATAATAGTCCTTCACTGTACAAGAAATCTGTGTGCATGCACAACTACTGTACGAAGTGGCAGTTCTGGATGTTTTAGGCAAACTCAGCTAGTCTGAGTTAGCTGTATGTTCAAACTTGAGCCTCATCTCTTAGCCTATCTTAGTTGCAGAGCTACAGTACCATAGGTGTAGATACGACTATGACTGGGGGGGCCGAAGGGGGTTTAAATTCAGGCCAATATAGTAATACCAAGCTGTAATAAATCACAATCTTTTAAGGACTGGGGAGGGAACTGACAATAGTGGGTGATGCTGAATCATGTTCACAGTACAAACAGCATACTTCACACAAACAGTACACACTCATGTACAGCATGCTCAGTATGTATCCTCGTACAATATGTGGCACAAAAAATAAGTACATAACTTTACATGTAATGAAAAAGAGATCTTGCCTCTCATAAAATCTATAATTTAACTGAAGATTCAGGCTCTTTTGTACTGTGGTGTGTTGGTCGAGTGAAAAAGCAATATTACATGTGAGCTGTGATTGATGTACCTTCTCATTTCTAATCTGATTTGTATCGGCTTTCTCTTATTCCCAAAGTGCTTTAAAATTAGAAAACGTAAAGTGCTTAAAAGGTAGTTCGACAATGAGACATATGAACAAGGACAAACTACAGACATTAAACAGAAAAAGTACACCTACAGTATACTACTGTGCTGTATATACTACTGTAAGTTGAATTATTATAGATTTTCAATATGTGCTATGCTTAACATGGTGCAGCATTAGTACTTGTAATGTGGCTAATTTTCAAAAACAAGTATTTTTAGAGATACAGCAATCAGATCATTGGAGACATGCAGTTTTCTTTATGGCCTGTGACCAAAAAAAGCATAGCTGTTCATTAGAGTCACTACAACTCCTCTCTTCTGTTTGATTTTTAATCTAGTAAATTATCAAAATTTGATTAGTTCACATTTTTTCAGTGAGGTGCTCATATGTACCTTGAAACTGTTTTTTCTTGTTGTAATCATTCCTCCCAATACGTTTCCAATATAAGTGATGTATGAAATAATCTTTGTTAGGTGTAAAAAAAAACATTTATAAAATTCAGCTGAAGCTATAAAGAGGCTTCAGCAATTCCAGTTGGATAATTCAAGTGAGTATTTTCCAGTTCTAAGTTACAGTCTTTTTAGATAAAATGTGAAGCTTTCCTTTAAAGGACTGAAACAAGGGCTCAGTCTACACATGACAGACAAGCATCTTTGGTCTGTATTGCATCAAAATGACAGGACCCAACAGTAATCTGACACATCTTGATCACAGCACAGTCTTGATCTTTCTGTCACACTGGGGATTAAAACAGAAACACAGAGCTAACAAGGGTCAGATATGAAATTTCCAGGAAGTGACACATGACAGGACAAACAATTAAGTGTCAGTATGCTGACCTTGGGGCAACAGTTTTACACCATGACCCTCTATGCATTAGTCATTCCACCAGCAGCATGAAGGGGGTTGGGGGGCGAGGGGTTGGGGGAAGGGGGGGCAAAGGGGGGCACTGTTTCTTGTTCATCCGATGCCACGGGCCCAGTGTTGTTCATTGTTTACTCGTTATGATTAAAAGATGTACAACACTATGGAAATTGGAAAGCTTGTGATTTGTCTTTGTCTGTTCAACCTCAGTATTCTGTGCGAGTTGCAGCTCAAGGTAGTTGTGGTGTTTCTACAGCATACACAAGCACAGATTACACCATATGAACACAGACTCGTTATTGCATTTCAGATGTAGAAAAAAAAATAATATAAAAAATGAAGATGTGGCTCCCTCCTGACTGGTTATGCCGCCATTGTTTACTATCCAGAAAAACAAGGGGTGATTTTTTTGTTTTTTTTGTATTTGGCTATTTTAAAAACCTCCACATATTCATTTACCAGAGCAGCCCACATCAATCTAAAAAAAAAAAAAAGTAGAAGCCATACCACTGCACCTCAGAAATCAAGGATGTAATTACTCACGCAGCAAGCAGAAAGTGAAGAAGAAAAAGCCATGTTCTGCTGAGTATTGCGTTTAGAGGAGGCAACCAAACAAGCAATGGTAGAGCTATAATCAGTCAAATCTGTCTGCTAATTCTTCAGGTGGTGAAAACTGCAGTATTTTTACCTTAGAAGTACCATTGTCCCCCTTTTGCAGAAAGTCAATTAGGAGAATCCCAGAAGTTACATGACAATGTTGCTATTTTTACCTAAAATTATATAATAAAACAAATAAATATGTAAATACTCTATGTACATGTTCATGGGTATGTAAAAGCAAAAATATAATGTTAAATATAGCTATTATATAATTAGCAGTTGTGATGGATGGATTTCACTCTTTTTGTGGTTCCAGCTATTTTTTCTACCTGTTGAACAAAAGGTAAATGTTTCAACTTCAAAAGTGATTAACAAGTAACTGTAACAATTTAACACAAACTTTTCAAAGAAGTGTATAATGACCAGTACTACAGCCTTGAATGTTAAAGAAAATCTGCTAATTAATCATTCATTTCTAAATGTGCATGTTTTAATCATTGACACTGGCCAGCATGGTCTCATTTCTCTGTGACAGCTGGTGATGCTTTCCTGTGATTCGCAGTAATCCACTTTTTATTATGAAGGAAATACTGGTATTTTTTTATACAGCCGGGAATGAATAAATATTGGTAGTAGGTAAGGGACATATGGTCTAAACAGAGCAGACATTACAAGCCAGATTTCACTACTTCCAAAGATACTTTCTACAAAATGATCAAATGGTTTTGGTTTTTATTAACTTTAACTAAGATAATCACTGCTAGATTCTAAATGTACTACAAGTTTGGACACGTTGCAAAGAAATGTGTCCAAATATGTATTCTGTGTAATAGCCCATTAGCTAGTAGAGCATATACATAATATAAATAATGCAGAATCCAAGAGACTACACTACATACACATAAACTTTACATGCAATACGGTAACAAAGCGATGATTAAGTATAAGCACTTGGCCTCATACTGTAGTTTACCTGCTTTGATAATGCATACTATTATGTAAATGAAGATGACATGACTCAAATCTGCTCTGTGTAAATTAATGTTTTTTACCTTTAAGATGTTGTGTACCCACAAAGCCACGTGTGTAATGTGGTAACAAGGAGGTATAGTTGAGATTTAGTGGCTAAAAATGGCATAAATTACAATAAGACAAAGCTGCTGAGCAATTCTCTGGCTAAATGATTTCCATAAAAAGAATTAATATCTTTCTATTAGTAAAAGCAGCAGTTTCAATGTGGAAAACAAATGTCATTACTTATCTGTAGCCTCTACTAAAGCGGTGCAGCCAACTTCACCAACTCATTCACTCGTTCATTCATCCGCCCTCAAGAAAGTTGACATTGGTGTTTTGTTAGCTCAGGTAAAACCTTTTAATAATCCTTGATGTCATGTAGCAGAATACAGCTTTATGTGATAAAAAAAAAAGTGCCTCTCCTACTTCTTTAGAAATGTCAGTTTGACAGAACTACATGACTTTATGTCACAGAGGCACATTGTATTATGATAAACGAGCCAATTCAGGTATAGAAATAGCTATTTCTTCTGCATAATCTGGAGGGCAAAACTAAGGAAGAGCAAATAAAGCGAGACAATGCTGAGAAATCCTGACAAATGTAAACCTGAATCAAAACCATACAAAGAATGAATACCAGGCTTTGCAAATGAAAACAAACAAAACAAACAGACAAACAAGCGCAAGTTTAAGAAGCAGATAAGTGGGGTTATGACCGCTACAATATGAAGCGGGGAGGTTGACTGGATGGAAACAGGGGGCTGGGGACACCTTTTTTAAACTACTTCTCCTGCAAACAGCATTATCTTGATTAAAGTTTAATTAAGGATCACATTTGGCTGTGCCTTTCATAGCGATCTACATGAGCAGATTTCCTAGGGCTTAACTCTATCGCTGGGAAAATCCTCCTTTATTACTTTCAACCTGTTGTAAAAGCTGTTGGCACGGAGGGACGGCTGCCTCATTCACTGGCCTTGTTTGCTGCTGGAAAAATCCTGAGTCTCAGGAGATCTCCCCACAGTGGTTCAATTTAATATCTGTCCTATCACTACAAGGCTCGGGCTCATTATTAATGATACTATTCATTAATTTCTTGTTGGGCTGATGTTATTTATTAAAATATTAAAGAAAGCTCCTGAGACACTCACACGTAATGAGGGATGTGTCCTCCTTCCACACAACCCCCCCCAACCCCTCTTCTCTCCCCTCGCTCCAACCCCCCCTCCTGCTGGATGGATGGTGGGTGGAATTACCCCACTCGGACGCTGCTAGCCTGCGCACCCTCATTAGTCGTTCTCCAGGGCTGAGTGACACCATAAATCCATTCTACATGTCGACCAACGGCAGCCATATACAAACGCACACCGCTCGCCTCGCCCCGTTAATGAGCCATTCCCATGCACAGGGAATTGACTAGTGTCCATCCACCATAACTGGACAGTATTTTTTGGAAGAGCTAAATTGCAGCCGTGGTATAGATTTAGGGCGCCGGATAACAGTTTCACTTCTCATTAATAAACTATCATGTTATAAACTTGAAATTGAACTGATTGGCTATGTCTGCAGTAGTAAACAGCAGGCTTGCTGATTGTTAAAGTGGCAATGCTATAATGCCTGTAGACATGATACATGAATGATACAAAGAAGAATCACATTAAATTTATATTACATGGCAGGAATCTTGGATTGTTCACAAAACAGTGCAGCATAGAGTGACTTTATTTTCACTGGGAATAATTATTTATATATTAGATATGATAGTCAGATACAAGGAGAAACAGCTATTTAAATAGCTGCTCAGATGTGTTCTACTATGTGAACAAAATTGATGTTAAAAAAAAAGAAACGGACAAGATACTAGATATAAACTCATACATACAGACTGAAAAAGTCTTTGATGTAATTGTTAAAGTGAGAGGTTCAAGAGGCTTGGGCATTACAGCCTGATAAGCTCTGGCACCTTAAATGTGTGTATGTTGTCGGCTTCAAACCGACAGTATTAATGGTTACACACAGAAATCCAAGAATCCATTAATCATAATAATTAATCTGATCCAATTATATTGCAAAGAATATAACAAATTGCGGGGAAAAATAATGATCTATCACTGCCATGTCATAGGGATATGGGACTAAAGCAGTAATTACACAGAGGGATTTTAAATAGTACACACCGAGCGAGCAGCTGATGGCTCTACTGTTTGAATCTGATGATGTAATTAGAGATGAAGTTTGACACAGTGTTTTTGCTGGTTCAACTTATAAAGGTCTAGCTTCAGTAGAGGTTTTTAGAAGCAGGATGTGCAAGTAATTAATTAATGTTTCTGTGATTGTAAGTAAGTAACACAATTGTGTTTTTAGTTGGTTGAGATATGGACTAAGGAGTGTAATGAGTTTTCCTTTTACAACATGATTTTATCTGATTTCATACAAAAAAGTCTGCAGTGTAAGTTAAATGTATTTAAAAGTGAAAATATTATATCTTACTACATACGGTTTTCAGGCTAAATGTTATTTTCTATTTGGTAAGAGATTGCAGAGAGCTCATGAATGGTGAGATATGTGTGGTGTGTGATAGGAATGTAACAAGGGGCTTCAGACAACGACGACTTTGATCTCAGGGTTGCGACGAGTACAAAGATGTCAGGCGCTTATCACAGCTGCTCAAGAGCGTCTCCGCAACGAGACCTCAGAGATGGTCAGAAACATGTAAAGATGCAATAATTTTCACAGAGACTCACAAAGCAGGTAAATCCTCAGCCATAAACCAAATCCAATATACAGTAAATCTGCTGTTTGTCAACAGATAAAACACCATGTTCAAACCATCTCAGCACGTACAATGCTCTATGTACTCTGCACAGCATTATCACTTAATCACAAGTAAACTACTCTTAAAAAGGGAACAATAATATTGGATATGGGAATAAACAGCCGAGAAAAACAAAAAGTAGAAAAGATGGAGTGTTCTCTACAAAAAGCCCAAAAGAAATCCTCCTCTGCTCCTTGTTGTGGAATTGTTGGCTTCTCCTAAGTACAGAATTAATCACCTGCCTGCCTTCCTGGTCTCTGTGCTAGGACCCGAGGACGGCGGTAATAAGACGAACCCTTCAGGGATGTGCGGTCGAGTATAAATATCAGCTGCTGTGCATATGTAAATCACTCCCAGATTTATTTATTTTTTAATTTCTTCTCAAAGGCTCGAGTGTGCTAATATCAAATAGCAAGCTTTTAGGGAGTGTTTAATGGCTGTTGGTGGGTGGTAGGGAGCGGCACACTCCGGAGCGTGCGCCAGTTCATGAGTAATTAAGGGGTGTTTTGCCGAGCATAAATAATGCTGTTTGTATTGGCCTGATGCAGGAG
Source organism: Scomber japonicus (assembly GCF_027409825.1). Classification (NCBI taxonomy): domain Eukaryota; kingdom Metazoa; phylum Chordata; class Actinopteri; order Scombriformes; family Scombridae; genus Scomber; species Scomber japonicus. The sequence goes on from NC_070588.1 coordinate 17,570,391, forward strand.
TGGAGTGCAGAGAGAAGAGAGGCGGAGGCTTGGATGGAGGGTGGGGGTGGGTGGGGGGTGTGGTGGGGTGGGGAGGGGAGGGAGGGTGCTAGACAGACAGGGACAGCAGGGGTTAACCCCTCAACACACACCTCTTCTCAACGCTCGGCACCTCTTAACGTAACACACAGGCATGGAGAGGGTCATTTGTTTGTTCTCTACCACTCAACATTACTTAAGGAAAATTATTATCCATGAAGTTCACTGTGACGTAGGGAGAATTACAGTGTTTTCTTTTCACTAACATCCCTTCTTGTTACTGTGTTCTTTGATAAAATGAATGTCATAATGGGGAAACTAACACAGCAGTAAAACACTGATGATACAATTTTCATGCTAATCTAGCAAAATGCAGTACAAATATAAAGAAAAAGGGATTGTATGTTATTCCTTTCATGGTCATTATTCTTTCCTAAAATAAACACACCTATCCTCAATTTTACATAATTTCTGTGCATTTTAGAGAGGATTTTAAGACTTTACTAATCACCTGTAAGGCTTTCTTACTAGCTATATTTCTGAATTGTTAATTTTCAATGATGATAGGTGATTGTGTCTTTGCCTATAAGTCTCTCAGGCTTTGGAACAACTGACCTGAAGAGATCACACTATACGATCTGTCATTTTAAATCTGCTTAAAACTATTTTTAACCAAGATTTGCTTGTTTTGACAGGTACACAATGGAAAATCTTTGTTTTTTTTTCCTGGAAAATCTTTGTTTCTTTTTTCCTGTTGTGGATATTAATTGCAAACACTTATTACAACATGTTAACTTAACAATATCATCATGAGGCTTTTGTAACAAATTCACTATAAGAAAAATCATCTGAACACTGTGTACTCTAAGTCATGTCAGGGCAGGTGATTTTCACTGGGGTAAGAAATAGAGTTATTTCCTCACACATTAGTAGAGGAGTTGACAGGCCACAGAATGTACTGCACTTGGCCGCACTAATGGTCAGTGAGTAACCTTCCCTCCCCGACACCACCACTGCAGACACCAAAGGAGTAGGAGCCATTTATAGATCCTTCCCTCTTGTCTCCTCTCGCCAACATGTTCACCTGCACTTAAAAAAAAAAGCTCAAATATGTGTGGTTTCTTCTTGCTAAGTATATCACACTAAGTGGTGAGATTTTCCCACTGAAAGAGCGCACAACCTTGTAATTTAGATTTAAATTGGAACTGGAGAATTGGATTAAAGTTTTACTTATAATTATAAACAAGATTTGTCAAGCACGTAAATGATTACAATCAACACAACAAACGCAGTAGATTTGCCATTTGAGAAAAACAAAGTCCTAGAGGAAATAACTCATTCTAAACGTTGTTCTACTTTATGAAACTGTGCTCCACTATTGTCTCTAACAAAGAGGGAATACATATCCTAATCTCCTCCTCCTCCTCCCAGTTTTAGGTGCCACAAAGGACTATGTTCTTGAAGAGAAACAGACTCACAATATAGGCTTTCAAGTTCCTCTGGGTACAATTATACCATATCTCTTGTAACAAGTGGCTTAGGTATGGGGGACAAGGGGACAACCTCTTGAGTGAAACAATTTAGCTGTCATGACTGTGTGGCAGGACCCAGTCCTGTTTGGGAAGCAGGTTGATCCCCAGAGTCAGAAGATAATCGTGTCCAGCCCAAAGAACCAATAAATCAATCTGGTTTAACAGCCACATTTCACAGACCTCTGTTTAGCACTATAAACAGAAAACATCAGTGTGTGCCTTGGTTGTTTTTCACCGTGCGGCAGCCATAAATACAGATTCATATCAACAGGAGAAGCATTAAAGTCATTATTTCTGTGAACATTTCTCACTCTTCAAGATAATTAAAAATGATACATTTGTCATTGCTGCTGATGTCACAGAGCTGTTATTGTGGCTTGATAAATATGATCAGAGACAACTAAGAGAACACTAGTTTATACCACTATCACCACCGTGGACATGCACACAAAAGACTTGTTTATTCATTAGACTTTTAATAAACTGAGGTATCAGAGCAGACACATGCTGGGATTGTTTGTGACTCACCAGGAGGTACTGTAAAGCTAACAGGGACTGGCGGCACCTGTGCCCCCACATTCCAGCTGCCAGCACTGTGCTGCGGGGCCCAGGAGAGGCACATTAGCCGGGGGTGCGACTGGAGCTTGACTAGCCTGGTCATGCTGGGCAAATGTCAGCAGCAAAACCAGCCAGGTCCACTGAGCCCTGAGCCTGGCTCTAGCGCCCAGCATGACTCTGACATGATCATGGACAGCGGTTGTGACACATGTAAGCAATGACTCCACACAGCTATCTGATCAGCATTACGCCACTGTCAGAAGACTCTGACTACAGGAGCGTGATGAGAGCAGTGATAGGGCTCCCTCTCATATGGGTCAAAGAAGGAGGTGGCCGGTCCACCTCCCTGAACGCACTGAGTACTACACACTACCTCCACAGCATTTGAACCGTATGAAAAGACTCAAGGAATCAGACCATATATCTTATCATATTTTCATTCTTTCATTTATTTTCATTATACTATTTACTTATTTTTCACTTAACATATTTATTTTTAATGAACACACAAATAGGATTTAAAATACACCAGGAGTAAAACAAGCATTATTTGTCACAAGCCTGTGTGTGCATCAACCATCAATCATTGCCATCAGAATTGCCACAGTCTGCTGTCAGGGCCTATTACCGCTGAATTCATTTCCCTCAATTAATTCAAAATCTAACCCCTTGGCAGCCACCGATGTATGTTTTTTTTTTATATCTATCTACCCACCTATTTGTCAAAATGGGCTCAGTGACAGTACAGTAATGCATTCATTATAAAAATGAGAAACAATACTCCACATATATCATTAATTAACTATAGACAAATATACAGCAACAGCATTTCTACTAACACTGTGGTCCCTGTACTTGTAAACATTTTATAACAATATATTGTACCATTCTTAGAACCCACTGTTAAATGTTATATATAAGATATAATATAACAACAGGAAAACTGTGCTCCAATGTGTCAAATCTGAGGAGTAAAAATGTAGATTTGTTAGAGTTGCTGTGATAGAGTTGTTATACTGATGTTTGTTGACCCCTCTCGTGTTTGATGTGACTATTTTTCAGATGGCAATGAGCTTATAAAGCCCACACATGAGATATTCCATCAGCCATGTAAGCATAGACAAAGAAATGTCATCAGAGTGTATTACTTTATGATAAGTCATCTTATCTATATCACCCCCCACATATACTCGCAGACCCAGAGATGAACATAAACAACAAAATAGAAAGAACATAATTAATAAACAGCACAAAGCACAACTATCCTTATCAGTGAAGCTACTGTGTCCTATTAAACAACAGTTTTGTCTCGAGGACGACAAGGAGACTTTCATGCCTAAAATGTAGTGTTTAAATTAATTAAGTGTGAACGTGATTTAACTTTGGGATATCATTTGAAAGTATAATTGCCCATAGGGATTAAAATGAACTCGGTGGGCTGTAGCGTCACCCCACTGAGCTCCCCATGTCGGGAAATGTCCAGTTTTAAAGATTAATTTGCATCTTTGAGGGGAAAGTCTTAATCTCAATCTTAAAGGATGTTAAAAGAGAGGAGGAAAGAGAGAGAAAACTTGCAATCAGATACCACTTGACTAAAATGTTCACCATGCAGAATCCACGATTACATTGTTCCTGTGCATGATTCCAATCGCTTTAGTGTCTGTGCAGGGAGCATTTCACCGTGCATATTAATTACACAGGGGCTTTGTCATTTGAGGGTCACAGCAGCCGTGCTAGCTAAGCTGGGTCATTTGAACTAGGAGTGAAGCTTTGGGAGCATGCTGTGCACATCATGGCCTCAGTCAGAAGGCAAGGTGCTGAAGAGATAGGTTGCTGGTGTGATTACCAGTTCAGTAATAAATACCAATTTCTCACTGGCACCTGCAGAACTCGTGCGTCCAAGCAGCTCACAATAGGATTAAAATATGCCTGTGTTTATTACAGATTAGAAAAGTTAGGACAGCCAATTATTCTGACTACTTAAAGTACAAACCTCTCATTTTCTCATTTAGTGGAAAGAACTGAAAGCAAATTGATTTCACACAAGCAAGGGAATGAAAATCCTATTTATAAAACCTGCACTAGATTCATTGTGACACCACATGTTGTGTTATTCTCACTTTTTGTAACTCTGCAACTTATTCCCTAACAACTGCGTCTGTATAAACCAATGGGTTTAATTCGCTTCCTGTGCTGTACCTTTGCCACAAGTGTTGGTTGACATGAGCTCATGTGACATTTGGGAGGAGGGACGGGCATGAGTCGTGGCTGGTTAGGCATACAGCGATGACTCAGCTTGCTGATGTGTGGGACATTTCTCACATCTCTCTAGGCAAACCCCCGTTACACCAAACAGCTCCAAATAGCTCCTAACAACTCCAGCACCAGGAGAAAAGACATTCTCTTCCCATTTATTCTAAGGGGCACAAATTTTTAAAATGAAATTTCAGGTTGTGCTCTGTTTCGACACAGAGAAAATACATCCCAAGATTTTTAAGTATTTAAAAGTAACTAATAATAATACATAAAAATGGCTTGGTGTTGAAGTCACAGTAAAGTAGCACTGTAACTCGCATGATTATGTTCTTTTTATTCCTGAATGATTGCTTTTTGACGATTATAAACACTCACCATCTTAATCTCTCTTTTGCTGATAATAGTGATATGAATAGAGCTGTCATGTCATATATGAGTGACTATACGTGTCTATATGTAAGACAGTAATGCTTGTCCAGTGAAATTTTAGACTGTAAAGAATAATAACCAGACAGCTCATGATATACAGAACAAAGGATATTTCCTGTGATATTTGCATCAGAGAGCCACACCACCAGGAACCCCTTGTCCTCCAAATAATTACAGTTATACTTTGAACGGTCATAATTCACCCTGATTGTCCTGAACTTTCCTGTATGAAGAAACATCTCATCAGACTCTGCTAATATCTGTAACACATTCATTGTTCAGTGGGAAGCATGACTTAGGTTCCACTCAGTATGTAGAAGTGAGATCCAAATCCTGTGATGTGTCCTTTTGAGGCACACCTAACAAGTTTGCCCATTTCTGATTAGCTCAGCAGAAACTGTGATAGTTTACCTTGATAAATTAGAGGAGGCAAGATTTAATGAACGGAACATGGGGGTCACCTTTGTTTCTTGGGGTGATGCAATAAGAAAAAAAACAAACAGATTTTTCTTACTGCCACATGCCTCTCCTTAATAATCAGATTTCTCATCCTCCTCGTAATAGAGGGTGCACAGAATCTCATTACCTTCTCTAGCTGAGGGGAGAGAGGCAACACTTCTTCTTTGACTTCGTCTGTAAACTGGGGAAGGGAGGGAGAGAAAGCATGGGACACACAGAGTTCTGCTTATTTGCACATACATCGACATCCCTTACAGATATGTAAATGACTCAAGCAAAACCCAAATGCTAAAGTCTACACCATTAGTTTTCCACTTCATAATCTCCACATGGGGCCGTTAGGGGGATAATGTACCATACAATACATGGTTTACTTTTAATTAATAGGGAAAACGTATTTTGAAACGAATATTAAATCTAGATTAATGTGGAAAACCTCTCAGTTCTTTATAAATTAAGGTTCTGCTCCTTTGTAAGAAGGAGGGAAAACAGCAAAAGCAGTCCACTTGAGAAACAAAGAAAGGAATGTAGATTCAAGAGGCGTGAAATTGTTAAATGAAACAGAGGGAGGTTTTAAGTTTATTTATCTGCAAAATAAAGGGATAGCATGATTATCTTGTCACCAGAAAAAAGACAATATTGTGGAGGAATTACAAAAAAAAAAAAAAAAACTTCAACTGACAATAACATTTTCCATACTGTACAGCTGTTGTAAATGCTTCTTACATATCCTGCACTTTAAATTTCAAAAGGGTACAAGGATCCAGTTCTCTCTCTTCAGTTCACATTTTTTCATGCGTTAGGAGGGAGAGCATGTGTACTGTATTCTGTTAAGAATTTCTTAACATTGGCTGTCTGTAAAGAGACAAGCTACATACATTCAAGGTAACTTAATGTGTGTTACCGTCTGGAACCAAGACTATACATGACAAATACATCAGTCACAAAATGCAAATGTTGTATATGACACAAAGAAGTGTTTTAATACTGGGAATCATTCAATATGAAAACCTAGCTTAATGTTCAGTCAACAGTCTGAACATTAAGCTTGTTGTTTTTTATAACTCATGTTACAGTATGGAAGTATAAGAAACAAAACTTTGATGATTTAGCTGCTGCTCTAGGCAGATTTGACGCTTATGCATAAAAAAAACTACATCATTAACTGTGGATATCATTTTGTCATCAGTTTGTAGACCTATACAACCAAATATAACCATATATATATATATATTTACACAAATGTACAAGTGTATTCATAAGTAAAAAGAGAGGAAAATTAAAATTGTCTATTAGCCTCCACTTATCTCTATTAATGTAGTGCAGTCAGCCTTGTGATTTCCAGTGGATGACAATGAGCAGTTGTCAGTAAATCAGTCACAATACACAACATGGGGCCAGTGTGGTGCAAATCAATAACTACTCAATTAATCTGGTTACTTATTGTGTGTGTGGTTTTTTTTGGTTTATCTTTTTTTAAATCAAATACATCACAGTGGCTATTATAAAAATATAGACTCTAAGATACAATTAAATGAACAAATAGAAAATAACCCTAAGTGACATGACTACAGGCGTGTATAGGCTCCTGCTAATCTATGATCATGTCTAAGAGCGTCTCAAGTTACAATACTTTTGGGGAACACTTGTTATTATTCTACAATCCTTTTAGCCTTGAGATACTTTTGAGAAACAAGACATACAACAACACAACAATGCTCAGTATAAAACAGAAATACCGATATAGAACATCCATACTATTAAAGGCCCTGCAATGTAATAGGCTTTGAACACCAGTACTATTCTTAGGTTTTAAGCAAGATCTGTTTAATCTCCTCTGATCATCCTTCTGTCTAACAGACTGCAAAGTAAAACCAAAAAAGATGGATCCTCCACCACCCAAAGTGACCCTCTCAATCTTTTGCGCTCTCTCCAAATGCCAGACTTTATTGCCAGGTTGAGCCCTGGTTAGACCGATCTGCACTTCTTATACCCTCACTTCTTTTGTCATAAATCCATCTTTGGAACTTCACAAACTTCCTTGATCAATATTCTGCATGATTCCTCCTTTAACAAACAAGCATGCATGTCAGGTGGGCTAAACAGCTGAAGGGATGTTTGTTTATATATGTGTCATGGATGGTGCCAGATATCAGACTGTACATTGTACAAGTGGCTCTTCTTTTCTGAACACATGGGGCTCCACCACTCCCCTAAGCAGGAGGTGACAAAGCATTTAGCAGCTCCTCTACAGCAAGTGACACATTTGGCTTCAGTTTGCATTAAGTACAACAATTAATGCATGTTAATTCTTAATTATGCTAATTTCATTTGAAACGGGCTGTGAGGTTCTAACAGGGTGGCTGGGTGAGAGAGGATCCTTTGGCGACATGGGGTTGTTGTTTTCTCTGGTAATGCTTCTAGCACATTCACATGTCCTCTGGTGTTAGGGACCCTTAATGAGGACGGAAGTTCAAACATGACATGCTCTTGGCTCATAAAAATAATTGGGCTGTTTTTTTTTTTTTTTATCTGTCAAAAAAATCTGGAGACAATGTAATTAATTTTCATGCATCCCTACAAAAATTTACAAAAGCACAAACACTACAGTTGTGTTTATATCAAAAAACAATGGAGCGCACATGATACTCTAAAGGTCTTTCAACACCTGCTTGTTGTATGAAAACAAACACATTTCTCAGTATACAGTGTAGTATTAAGTATGGATAGTACTTATCATCTAATTCAATAACTTACTATATTTTTGTGAACATTTTCAACGTGGTCTTATTAGGTATATTAAAGGGCCCAAATTAAGTGAGCACATTTGTTTTATTCATTTTTTAATCCGCCTTTATAATTTAATTATTTCCCATGTATGTTTAATATGTAATACCATGTCAAAATCAAATCAGGAGACCAAAGTTAAATGCTTAAACAAAGATCAGTTGAAGTTTTCTTGGTCTCTAATGGTTTATATATGGAGTTGAGTCCTTTGCCTGGTCATAGCTTCACACCCAACATCATCATTCCCCTAAGGAACACAACAAAGCGATCTGTCTGGTGGGTAATGTACTGTACACATGTGCTGTAATGAGATATACTCAAATCAAACCAAATCATGTAGACAACTTAGTGTATCTAATTTTCCATTCTTATTGCTGTGAGCATTTAAAGAGATCTAATTTTTGTGTCAGAAAAAAAAAAGTGACCCTGGGTTTACTTGAATTAAGTGTGCCATCTTTTCTGTGTAATTCCCTCACACATGAAACCTGCAAAATGTGCACTTTTGATTTTTTACAGTTCCATATAACATCTCTAATTCTTTTTAATCTCCTCTGTTTCAGGTATTCACAGAAAAATGAACAAGACATGGTTTTGCGCTGTTAAATACTATGGCTGTCGAGATATTTCACCTGACACGAGCTGTGCAAGTCGCATGGCACATCCAACCACAACTGGGCCATTAAATATATGTAAATGAAGAGAAACACAAGAGAGCTGGGTATAATAGCACGCACAAGGGAGAAATGGATCCTGGGTAGTGATTAATTTATTTGATGATGCCTCTAGTGAGGAATTTTAGGTCACAAATGAAGTGACAGGATGACAAATTACCATTTTAAGGAATTTACTGGGAATCATTAATGAACAATTGTCAGGAAGTTTACTGTAGGCAGAGAAGATGGAATACATGTAGATATCTTTCCTTATCTGAAAGAAATGTATTTATTCTTTTTTTAGCACATCCTTTCTAGACTATCTTGTTAAATTAAATGCAGCAAGCAATTTTACTGAAAAGCAAATGTATTTAATATAAGAACAGGCACAATTAAGTTGCTGTTTTCTGAGAGTGTAAAGTAGATAAGAAGCTCATCAGCTTGATAATCTGGATAAACTCTATTACAGTTTCTAATCTACAATGACACTTAGAACTATGATCTTATCAACATGGAACTTTTGTAATTTATCTTTTAGTCATCCATTGTGCATAGTAAGATGTATTTTACTTATATTTAAGGTCTGTCAAGCTTCCTTGAGTCCATGTAGTGATTTAGGACGTCCTGCCATCTTGTTCCTACAACCTGGTAAATAACTCTGATCCTACTGTAGATCAGCACCTGAGTGGCCGTGACTCAGGAGGTAGAGTGGGTCATCATCTAATTAGATCGGTGGTTTGATCCCTGGCTCCTGCAGTCTGCATGTCAAAGTGTCCTTAGGCAAGATACTGAACCCCAGATTGCAAGTGAGTGTGTGTGAATGGGTGAGTGAGCATTAGAAACATTTGTAAAGTACATTGGATAAAAAAGCGCTATATCACTCCTGATGAGCAGGTTGGCACCTTGCATGGCAGCCTCTGACATCAGTGTATGAACGTGTGTGTCCAAGTGTGAATGTTGGCATGTGTTGTAAAGCAGTTTGAGTGGTTGGTAGACTAGAAAAAGCGCTACATAAATGCAGTCCATTTCACCTATAATGATGCTGATAATAATTTCAAGCACATGTCTAATTAGGAAAAGGATTATACAGAGTGATGTTAAAGCCTGGCATCTCTCTTATAGCAAGAAATATATACAGTAGATTGCTTCTGGCATCTTTTGAGCAATTTGGCTTTGTCACTGACAAAATAAATCAATTCATTAATTAAAATTAAGCTCATGTGTAAAAGACGGTATCATGGTTTATCTACGTGTTAAAGGAGACAGATGCTCTTTCAAGAGTCGCTGTCAAGCTTGTCTGTCCTGCTCAGTTTGTTGCCTTTAAATGACTTTTAAAAGCCAGTGGAAAAAGAGAGCTGAGATGACAGGAGGAATCTTCACTGTGTGTATTAATTCGACAGATTCCTTGATTCCCCTCCTGGGCCCCTCTGGAGGACCCATCTCTTCAGCGATGCGATGGTGCATTACAGTAGGTGTGACAAATATCTTTGGTTTAGAAGTGCTAGTGGTATGTTGGTTCACAGATTTCATGTCACTGGGATGTCTGAAAACACTCATAATTGCACTTTCCAAAAAGGGAAGCAGTGTCCCAATTTGGCCTGTGCTGCAATGATGTGTCCCTGAGTGGAAGCTACTCCATGTCTGTTATCGTTACATTTGTTATATGTGAGGCATGATAGCAGAAGAGCAGATTTCACTTTGATTAATGAAATTCAAAGGCAGGGTTGCTTTTGAAATAGCAATACAACACAGTGACACAAAAGCTGCTGAAAAATGTTGACACAAATAAGTGACATTTGGCTACTTCTTAGCATCTTCCTGAATAATGACTGTACAGTTTATATAAATGTCTATGGAAGTCCCTTCATTGAATTGTAGTAATAGTATCTCTTAGTGGGACAGTAGGAATTGCACATTTGCTTGTCTTTAAATTCACTGACCATTGGAAAACCAGGAAGGGACACAAACTGTCTACAATAATAACATAATTTATGGGACAACATGAATATCTACAACTGCCTGACAACTCTGTTTTACATATTATTTTGTTGAAACACACCACTCTTGATTTATGTCACAGTACAAAGAGGCAATGCACCCATAACCCACACTATGTCCCAGAATGCTTGAAATCAAATATCACAAAGAAGGCAACTTGGTGATTCTGTGATAGATCTGGGTTATTTTGCTCTTAAGTTTCCTCTAGATTAATTACATGAATGATTACTTTGCCTAGAAAAGCAACACAGTTACTGAACATAAGTCTGACAGTAACACACAACAGCCTATCACAACTCACTGGTGCAGACACAGCCTATTTTTACTCACTACAGTAAGTATTGCATTAGAGGGAAACGTGGAAATTGGATGCTGAAATTGAAAAGTCTTCTTTGAAAAGCTAGCTCTGCTGAAGAATGAGCCATTTCTCTTGTTCTCTTTCAACAGTCTAAACATCTGAACTGATTTATTGATTATTTAATGGAATGGTTTATCATTTGCCAAGAAGTTTGTTGAAACTTTGAAGAGACCACTATACATTTGTCTTAAATGGTACATTCAAATAAAACAGTTTTGATGTCCCAGAGTCTTCAATTTACAGATATATTTCATTGTAATGAAGCTGACACATTTTATTCTACCTTTAGACATATACTATTGTGCTTTTAACAGGAATGTATTTTCCTACAGTACCAGTCAAAAGTTTGGACACACTTTCTCATTCAAGCATTCAAGGGAATAGGAAGATGTGTCCAAATATTTGACTGGAACTGTAAATGAACTCACAACACTGCACAACAGATAGAGAGATAGACAGATTGAGAAAAATGACAAGCAGATAGATAGAGTGGATGTGGAATCCATATCTCTTCTGCAAAGCCTTGTATTTATTTTTTTTTTAGACATGGATACTCTACCTCTGCATAACCTCTGACCAAACATCTTTGGTGTCACAACTGAACGCATGAGTGCCTGGGCTAATGTTCACACTCCACATTGGATACACATTGCATGTACCATGAAAGTGACTATGAGCTTCTTTCCAGATTGTGCCCAATTTCATGGTTCTGTACACACAAGGCATCAGTTGATCACACTGATTTGCCATATACCGGGTGTTTTTTTTGTGTGCTTCAAGGTACTGTGTAGCATGCCTTATCATGGATAGTAATGCCAACAATATAGGCTGCATTTAGAGTTTTACATTATACAGCCAGTCTTTTAATATGACCTAATCTCTCCAAGAATAAAAAGAGAACTTTAAAGCAAAAATGTATCAAACAATATTTTCTGTGTTTTAAATCAGGAATGTTTATGTACATATTTAATGAGAATCTGAAAGCCTAGAGAGAGAGTGTTTGCTCCAGTGATGCAGGAAAAGTAGCTATTCCTTCTCCTTTTCTTCTCTCCTGCTCTTGGCCTTTGTGGTGAGAATAATAAGCTGAATGCAAGAGAGGTGTGTGGTTAGGGTTTGATTAACCTCTGCTCCAAGCTGTTGTTCCTCACAATATCATTGTCTATTGACCTGCAGGCACTCAGAGGTATAGGGCCAGTGCAAAGGTCTGGAGATGTGGGACTCGCAGTGGTAACAGGCCTTGGTCTAATTGTCTGTTCTTGGTAAGCTGAAGTTATTGGCAGCTGCCACTGTCTCAACCACTCTGTCCTGGCTCCGGCAAAACGAACCAGGGCCTGCTAATTGCAATGGCCTTTTCATCATCTCAAATCAAATGCTTCCATACAAGCCAGGAGAGGCAGCATTCTCTCAGACCATTAGTGAAGTACTGCAAGTATAGTACAGAGCTCAGAGCTGGCCACCACTACCAGGACGTTACACACTCCTCCTCGCTAACTATGGGAGTATTTAGCACACAGCCCCATTGATCTCTCTCTCTCCCTACCTGAATGCCATAACTTGATTTTACCAGTCATTTAAGAGGGTGGTTGGCAAGAGATCGGCTAGCAGCTCGGATGGCGGGTGTAAGTGGGGGTGTGATGGCGGGTTGGTCGGAAAGTTCAGCGATGCTGGATTATAAGGGAGGGCAACTGGTCCTCCTGACAAGAGATCAATACTGTCCTCAGAGTGGCTGGAGTCAAGCTGCTGGGTCTGACAGGGGGCCGTGTGGCGTAATTGGATCAGGGGCGCAGCAAGTCGCCTGCCCACCCCCCTTCAGTACTGTCACAGCTGTCACATGTCATCCCCCTGCACTGCTGTCACCCCAGGAGGCTAGTGGTTCTCTCCTTCTCCCCTTCCTCTCGCACCCATGCAAATGTCCACTTAGCAGATGAATGCCGCCAATATTAGGCACATTCTTCATGCTTTTATGCAAAAGTAAAATCTATGTCATTTGAGAATTTCATGGAAATAAAGTCACCATTTATTCAGAGCCGAAAGAGTGAAACCGCCTGTAAAAAGTGAAAATGGTTTGGTTCAGCTTATTAAAAATGAAAAGAAAATAAGGCTTTGGAAAAACAAACAATGAGGGAGGTGAGGATTAGAGGAAATAAAAAGAAAAGCAAAGGAAAAAAACTGTATAGATAACATACGGTAATGAAAAATCTCACACCTTTATATGACCTCATATAACTCACTAGTAACACTTAATCCAAAACTATTGATTGACTGACCTGTAAGCTCTGAGAATGTCTTTAAATTTAACTGTGCATTGTTAGGTATCGGTTGTTTCCCAATAAATATTGCTGCACCATTGTCAGATATGACTCAAATCAATAGATTATCAAGCAGACACAAAAAAAGTGCAGCATCTTAATTAACTTTATTTTAAAATAAAACTACATGATCACTTTAATCTGTCATTTTTCAGCAAAGCACCAGGGAGATGATGATCGATTTCAATAGGGACAACTGTGCTGTAAAAAGACAATAATGGAGATAATGATTGTCTGCTGTTAATCTAGCCAGTGCGGATTCCAGCTGAAAGCCCTTTAAAAGCAGTGCTCTATTCAATTCCTGGAGGAAACTGGGAATGTTTTGTCCACCATGACTAAAATGCTTCTGTAATCTAACTGTTTGAAAGCTCCAGTAATTGTTACCATTTCATCAAAGGAGCCTCAGAGTATTTGAGAATAATCACACATCATTTGACTGACGCGGATGTTTCCGACCGCAGACATCACAGAGCTGGGTGGATTAAAAACTGGTTAAACATTAAACAGGAATCCATATGTAAATTTACAGCACCAATTAGGAGATGCTGTCTGTGATGTTATCCTCCAAGAGACTCTCTGCCCTCAATTTTCACACACTTAATCAAATTAAAAGCTTAGGAGCAGCATGATTATCGGATTATCACTGATACATGTACAATTCCTTTTAGTTTGGGCAAATAATGGGTGGATTCTGTTGAAGTCTATCCAGTGGCTTAACTCACTGTTGTTTATTTTGGATGTCTATGATTTGGGGGGTGGGGGGGGAAATCACGTTTCTAGTGTCATATTTGAATTCATCCCAATTTACATGTTTTCCTAGACAATTTTCTCATATTTAACGTACATTTAAGACGGCTCAATTTGAGAACAACAGATACTGTACAAGTGTAGTCAAGCCCATTAATTACATATGTCTCCCATGACAAAGAGACTGGATGCAGGCATTGGTAGTGGCAAAATTCATATAGCACTGCTTTCACCATGAGGCCTGAACTTAGGGCTGGAGCGGCTTTTCAAACAGCAAAGCGCATTTCATACATGTGCACACACACACACACACACACACACACACACAACACACACACACACACACACACACACACACACACACACACACACACACACAACACACACACACACAGAACACGAGGGTTAACACAATAATAGAACATGCACAATGAACTCAAATAAACACACGGGTGAAGCTGAATCACTGTTTCACTGATCTATGACAGCAGAGCCTCCTTCTGGGAGCGCATGTTCACCTTGGCAGTCTCAACGGTTCAGCAGCCCCAAGGATGTGGTTAACAAATGGGGAGAAAAGCTCACCAACTTCAGGGCGGTCACAGGCTTGTGCTAAGTGATCTGTATTCCCTGTGAATCTGCTGTTCCTTAACCCTGTGAAATTAAGGACACTTCCTGAAACTCACCCCTCCGACCTCTAACATAATACAAAATTCAGAGCGCACCATGCATCAGTGTCCTTGTGTAATGTAAGAAGGAAAAAACAGGCGAGAGCACAGTCAGAAAACTTCTACACCAAATGCTGTTCAGAAGAAAAATACATAGAATATATGAAGTAACATGCTCCAACTGGCCACAATATGCCAAAGAAGATGTCTGTTTAATTTATATGGATGAACCTTTTATACAACGTAGCAATTCCACAAGGCTACACCCAAGTTTTGTCAAAGTGTTTTGTAGACATAATTTACCAGATACCACCTGCTGTAAGACAGTTAACAGTATAAAGAACAAGGCTCTTGGAGTATCGAGGAAAGTAAAGATTGGCAGGTGAAAGTGAGGCTTACAGGCTGACCTACACACAAGACCTCTTCATCCGTGACTCATAATCACTACTCTGGGGGAGTCACATGGTCTGCTAAAAGGCAGCCAAAGCCATTATGGGGGTGCTTAAAACTCCACTTAAAGATCACTTTATAGCCTATTACTTTAACTGTGGTTAGGTATTTACATGACACCTCCAGCAGCTTTTTGGTTTGGTAATACATTTGCTTGTGGGTAGCTCATCTTATGTGTCTGTCTGCTGTGATAAAAGTAGTCAACATCCAATCAATCGCTATATAAAAAAGGTACAGTGTATTTCTGTCCATCTATACCAGATTCTAATGTCATCGTTTTATTGGATATCATATGATCATATTATGGCAAAATACTCATGGTCAAATACTCATTGATGCGTACTACATATATATTTTTAATATTTTAAATAGAATTTTGATATATTGTTAGAAACAAAAATCTGCATCTTTTCATAGAGTGCCATTACAAAGCCTGAAATGCTACATGTCTGCATTTCTTAGAGAACATATGGTGGCATGAAATGCTGCCACTGTTACATTGTGTATACAGTAACATGACCAGGGCCTGGTCCCCTAGCACGGTAAGCTTGGATCAGTGGAGACAGCCCTTACCCTGGGGTCAGCCGCGACCACACCACTCGACGTGACGTGGAGCTGGGGCGATGGTGTGTAAATAAAGGGAGAGATTTGTGAATCCTGTCATGGCTGCAGCGAACAGAGCAGCTCAAGCAAAGATGGTTGCCCGCAAACCTGACTTGGAGGTGGTTTGTGTCTCCGTGTGAAGGTGGCTGGATGGCTGGCTAGGGAAGAGAATGACTACGAGTCACCGTCAGTGTGTCCCTCTCACAGCCTCCCTCTGGCCTGACAGCTCAGGAGCAATTCACCCGGCTGCTCAATGCTGACATATGACTTAATCAACCACATGTGCACTAATGAATGGCCAAATGAAAACAATTAAGGCTATCAGAGTGGCCATGGCAGGTACTGTTGTTAACAATTCAAGCTTTTTCTCAGCTGCTTAATCATATCTGAGAAAGTATGATGACATACACATATAGTAGCGGACTCTCGTCACTTCCAACTTCCAATTACAACATTCATTTTTCCCTGCCACTTTAAATGTATGATAGATAATCATGTCAAATAAAAGGCCATTATCAGGCATTTTCTGACAATTAAGCTACAGATGGATCCAAATTATTATTTTACTTCAATATTTCAATATCCTGCTCTGTGTGAACCCTGTGTATTGTGCAAATGTCTCCCAAACAAAGGATTACAATCAATTAAACATTTATGGAAATGGCATCGCTTCCTGTAACACCGGGCTATTTCCCCTGACATTTTGCACCTATTATATTTTCAGACATTTGATGATGTTCCCGACTCATATTTAGACGTTTTGATAAACACTGAAACGGACAAGAGTGAGACAAGGTAACCCAGCGCATGTCTCTATTTGAGACGACATTTTGTTTCTCCACAGTTGGAAGCTTACAATAAGCTACTGCTAGTTTGTCTGAATGTGTGAGAAATGTCATTGACCAAATAATTGTGGGCCAATCACAGAATAATTACAATCATTACCTATAAGAGTTTCCTAATGGGGTGAGCATTGTTAGTGACTTTGAGTTGAACTTTTTATAAATTGAAGATGCTCAACGAGTCAAAGCAATTCATTCTCAATGTGAGGTTTGTAAATGACATAAATAGATGCAAAGAGAAATATTATGAATGCCATATTTTTCTGAGATTATTAGCTTTTGTTTCTTACATTTCCACTGAACTTTTGTGAACAGTCCTTTCAACCTGGAGCTTTGAAATATGCAAATGGGATAAACAAGAGATGTGAAAGGAAAAGTGCCTATACGGTTTGAACTGGCAGACACCTTTACGAGTATAACGATTCATATCCTCTGTTTATCATTCATATCTGTGTTTATGCATAATACCATTTCACAATATATGACTCAGTTTAATCGACGGGGGTTTACGTGAAGCAGACTCCTTTTTCTGACAGAGTTTTTCTAATATGAGTGAGGCCGTGGGGAGAGGTTGCCAATGTTTGCCAGGTGGTTTGCTCATGGATGAGACTGTGATGAGCATCTCACCTATATACGGCTGATTTTAATTCACTATAAAAAAAAGCAACTCACTTGCCACTCAAAGCTTTGAAATTCTTGAATACATAAAAAGGTGATTTGGTGCATTCAATGTGCAGTGTTTGTATAGCTTACAAACAATAAATTACAAATTATTTAAAATATTTTGCCTGTGATTCAGCAGTGGTCTTATTCCAAGCAATAACAACAGTGCTGGGATGTATTCATTCTACATTTCCCCTCAGTAATGCATTATTTCAACAGTAAACCTTGAAGTCTTGCTTGCCATTTTATGCATTTGTATATTGACAAAGGCCTATAATTCATGCTGTTATTATGAAAAAAGAGCAGTTTGGATAAACAGCATGGTTCATTCCATCGTAATTCTTTATTCAGCAGGCATATCATGGAAATTTCAACAGTCATAGCAGATTAACCTTGTGTGTGCTTTCTATGGGCCCCTCTTTGATACATTTACATGCATCCTGATCTGAACTCTGTTTGCAAAGACACCAGTGACTTATTGGATTTCCATAGGTTTCTCACCAGCTTGACCTTCCTATCGCAAAATAATCACAACTGTAATGTTGAAATATTCGGTCATAGTAATTATATAAATAACGAATTCCATGAAGTTGGAGTATTCTCAGTGGACCACGTGCAGAGAGCATGTCTGCCATCCTGCCTATAGTGATATACTGTTCTGTATAGGCTTTATATCCACTGTGTTTTAAAAGAATCACAACAGGAAGGTCATATAAGTTAACACTAAAATAAGAAAGAGAGTTTCATTCAGAAATTGCCTCCTACTAAAAATGTTAAAATGTTTGTTTCACTGGCATCATGAAAATCTCACAACTTTCTGGTAAGGCTCACAATTTAAAAGGAAGGTCCACTGTTTTTGTATATTGATAATATATGTATGTATGTTATAAGTAGTACAGTAATAACATATTTTGTGCTATGTAAACACAAATGCAGGTTGTAGAATATATTCTCAGAAGTAAATGAGGAAAAAAGAGAATAAAGGATACCCGTACAGCTCACTTGAAATTGTAATAAATAGTCAAAATAGAGAGACACTCTGTTTTTCAGCAGTGTGAAAATGTTTGCGCTCTTAAGCTTCTCAGGAGGACGTGTGACGTACATCTAGCCAAGGCAAACAGTTCCAGTCCGTGATAAAACATATTCACATTTTCATATTCATAATTTTTAAAAGTCATCTTTTGAAAATGTCATAGTGTGATCCCTTTTTGAGCCTCAAGTTTCTGTTTGTCATTTATACTGCAAGGATATCTTAAATCACTGGAATCAATCAAGTAAAAATCACACTTTCTGAAATAGTACTACTCTAGGTTGCTCTAGAACACCTACATTCCTGTCTCTAGCAGCATCTCCAGTTATTACTTTAAGTTAATAACAACAGATTCCTTTTAGAGAAGATATTTTTCCTCATACATATGAGATTTTATGACATAACTGCAAGTTATGGAAATCATAATTACTGACTGTTTCTTTGATGAATGTTATGTGTATCTGCAGAATTATATCCAAATCAGATTAGATTTCCAGAAGACTCTGAATCCTTTTAGGTAAGGGGGACTCAGCTGACAGCGGATCCTGATAAAGCTACTAATTCCATAAAAATTACAGCAATAAATGTGCTTCAAAGGTTTCCCTATGAGTAAGAGCTGAAGTGGCTTTATTGCTAACGTCCGAGATGTTTTTTCTGATTAGCTTCTGTGGGGCAGAAAAACAGGATGCCATTCCCTATCTTTTATTGCTCCATTGAGTGCTCATTTAAACACTTTCACAGAAATCATTAGTTGGGCTGACTTCATTCAGTTTGCTAATAAACCCAAAACCCATTAATGGGATATTAGCACTTTTTTTTAGTTTTCCTCCTTACATTCAAATAAAACATATGTATATGTGTTGTCTCTAACAAATGTTCCATCAGCACAAAGATATAATATCAATGGACCAACTCCAAAGGCATCACCTGATTATGATATTAAATTGAGTACTGTTCAGTTAGAAAGCCATTTTTCAACAGTAGATACTGACGCTACAACCCAGAACTTTTTCCTCTCCCAATACAGATCCTGATATCTAAAATCGGCCATGGTCTGTTTTCATTTTCAATTCAAAATGTATTTGCCTTACTGTCTAGAACTGTTTTGTGATTTTTTTTAATGTGTGTGAAGTAGCATTGTTCTGTCACAACATAATCCTTACCAATAAGTGGAGAAACACATTTTGTATTGTTTTTGTAGGTGTAAAAAAAATGTGCTGTGAAACCTCTGTCAATGTAAGAGTGACTATGGCTGTATGAATTATTTATACCTGGACTACACTGATCCATTTCATGTGTCTCACAAACAGCAACACATGTTAACGTTTAGTTAACAGATTCAATTTGTCTCAGTTGGTTGAAAAAGTTATATAATTGTTTCCCCCTAAAAACCTCTACAACCCCTAAAAAAGACTTGACACATTATTTTTAACCTGGATATAAGTACTCTCTTAAGACTAACTTTGTGACAAACAGCACGCTTGACTTCGAAATCCATTTGAAGTGTTTCCAAAATTTGATCTAAGCCCTCATGTCCTCTTTTTAGTGAACAAATGATCATGCAGTTAATAGTTTGTCTATATAATACTATGTTTATCAGTTTAACTCATAGTTTAGTGTTAATGTAACTGCTCTACTCAATGAGCTTTGAATACTAATGTTTTATAATGTATAGTTTGTCCTCAAGCTCCATGTAAACAGAGCTATGACACTCCTGATGTTCCCCTGACAGTAACAAGTAGTACCTCTTTCCATGACATGGTGTGTCCTCTAAGGCAAAGTTGTTGACATTGTTGAGGGATGAGTGAACACATAACAGAGCAGTGCTTGTGATATGCTTCACATTGGACTGTATTCACACCACTTTAAACAAATTAGTAATGGTGTCCCCAGGTGTAGCTCACAATATACAACTATGTGATTACAATATCCATATGCACTGTGGGATCCATTGTATGTAGAGAAAGATAGGCATCCTCCATACAAATATGAAAATCAACAGTGTCTCCCTATTCCATATATAATCAGTCAGCCAACTGCGGGAAGAGATATCAGCCTAGCTTTCCATTTGCTGATAGTGGCATGCGGCGGCATTAGGAAATCACCCTGAATGTGCAGGGGTAGATAACTGAACATGTTGGGTGTCTACAGGAGATATATTTACACAAAACAGGGTAGATCTAATTGACTAGGTAGCAGTTTGCTGGGGTTGGTACGGCAGGTCTCAGAGTCGAGTGGATGAGGGGCTTACAGAGAGGCCGTCAGAGAGCAAAAGATTAGTGCTGACGTCTCTGCCACATCAATTACAACCCGCTGTTTGGCTGGGGAGAAATCCCCACCACTGTCTCTTCAAGGCCACCAAGCACAAACTGGGTGTGTCAGAGGTCATCCAGGAGAGGAAGCGCAAGGCCTTGGCCCTGCCAGTGGGAGTCACTCCTGTGGGCTGGTGGTTCAGAGTCCCCTGTGGAGGGAGGTGCCACACAGAGTTTCACAGCAAACACCAGACCTGTCATTCACTTGAGCCACATGGTCTTGCACAGTAGGAGGGGAGTGGCAAGGGTGGGGGATTTTGGTTGGGGCTTTGCTATTTTTCACTCTCTGTTTTCATGTTGTTGCATAGACCCGGAATAATGTTCTCTGATCATGTAACTTTGCTTTAAAATTCACTCCTTAATTTCAATCCCAAGAAATTTGAACAAATAGTTTGTACAGTTTCTAAAAATAATCACTTCATCTGTTCATGCAGTATATGTAAAACAGTAGATAGATAAAAAGTTAAAGAAAATTAAGAAAATGATTGTTAAATGTTTTGATTATTATATTATGTGAAAAGCGAATGAGGGGTTTATTAAAATATTTGTTCAAAACACTCAACCCACTCATCAATAATGCAAATATCATACGGACTCTTCAGTCATTGCTGACCTGTACAGCTGTAGTGATACACTTAATCTACACTGCAGTTAAACCCAAACAACCGCTAATTTCAAACATCACTGATTCAAAAGCGTATCACAGTCTCAGCTAACATGAGCACAGTGTCTTGGTGTGTTGGCCACCGGGCCAGAACGGCATGAAGCCATCACACAGAGTTAGACTGCCTACTCTGCCTGTCTGTTGTTGTTGGACCAGTCAGAACCCCCTCCCCAATACATCCAGATCTGCATCCTTGCCAGTGGGTGGCTGACACCAGGCATTAGCCAGCGGGGCCTTTGATAGCACCAACACCTTCATATTTGGCTAACACGAACCTCCACCATCAGACAGAGCAACACTGTGACTCTTCACAAACCGAAAAAATGCTGCTTCTTGATATCAGCGTTTTCAACTGCAGTGTTTTTTTGTTTTGTTTTTTACTTGTTTACTACTCTCTTTTTACCTTTTCATACATTTTAAATCAAACAACACTAATATCATATATAGTGACACTAATATAAACTGTGCTGATATCATACCTTATTCTCTATCATAATCAGTCTCAGAGTCAGGTGGATTATTTAATTCAATTATATGTACAAATACTGTCATCAAGTCAGTCATATACATAAATAATCACACAGAGACAAAGCAGAATGATGAGTGACTGAGAAGAACAATCATTTAGTTGCTTAAACAACTATAAAACACGACTTCAGAGACTCAGAGAACGGCATCATAATCCCATTAACTTTAATTAGATGAAATGTGATGCTCACCTTTCTTATGTGACATCAAATTAATGATAAGCCAAAGAGAATTAAAACAGTGGTAAGTGAAAGCCTTTTCTTCCCCCTAAGGCTCTCTACTGGGTCCCAGCCTCACCTAAAAGCTCATGAGAATTTAGATCAAACCCCTCCTGCGTAGAGCTGAGTGAGACCAGCCATAAATTGCTAATAGACTAAATGAAACGAGGTAGGAGGCTCCTGCTCTGCAGCAATTACCCCTTTAGATGTAGTCATTCATATCCCCGCATGTCTCGTTTCATCAGGGCAGTGCCGGCACTTTGTCAGGCTGTCTTTGTTGCACAGCTCCAGGTTGGTAGAGGACTGACCATGGTCCCCGATATGCAGGGGAGCATTTGAAACAACAAAGTGCCGTTTGACTGGCTGCCCGTTCACAAGAATGGCACCTCTTCCTGCCTTTCATGTAGCATGGGTTTATATAATCAATTATTAATCAAAGTGGCGTTTTGAAACTCAAACTCAAAGACACGTCTGCCACACTTAAGTATCTCCCTGTGTTTTTTATTTGCTTGGCTGCCTTTTCATGGCTTTATTTATGATGCTCTTACATTTTTCTGATGAGTTGCTATTAAGGTACGTCTTCATGAGGTGGTTTTTGGGTGGGTGATTTATACTAGACAAAAGGACACATTATGACCACTACGGCTTAGATGAATCACTACTGCACATCCAATCAGATTATAGGTCTTAGAATGAACATTTGTTGTGTTTATGTATAAAACCATATCTGCAGTAAAAACACCTAAATAAGAGTATTAGGAGACAATGTTGTAACTCAGGTGGCTATATGGCCAGCATTATTTATGGTTATATAAAGTTTTTTCTATTTTAACTGTTTAACTTGATGTACTATCATTATAGTGATGATTTTAGCATGTGAGAAGTTTCATAAAAATTCAACTTCTCTTCACAACAATTGAAATAAAATAAGATATATAGATATATTTCATACAAATGCATAGACAGATACAGGGTAGGAGTAACAAACAGTATTTACATTTTTTTAAGTCTTTACAACATTACACAGATATCAGTGATCATAGCTGTGGACATAAAAAAGATAAATCTGCTATATTAATAACATCGTTTTTATGTAGCGCTACCAACTCTGAGTGTGCACAGTACCTGGTTGGCCTGGTGTCACTGTGTCCTTACAAATATTATAACAAGATAATCTCATCTTGAAATAATTTAGGTGTACTGCCTCTATGTGTTAAGCATCTTTCCCAAACATACAAAAAATTTTAGAAATGAGGCATATAAATCATAATCCATTAACTGTGTTTAACCTTAGCTATCACAACATAAGGACAATGTAGCTCATGTAAACCTCTACACTTGTTGTGTCGTTGACTTTTCAGTGGAATTCTCTCTGAATAAACCACTATGAATAAATATTGTGCCACTTGCAACTCAATTCATCCACTCGATAAAAAATGCATTTATTGTTTGGGAAACTCCAACTCTTCTGTCCACCTTTTATTGTTAGACAAATTGAAGTGTGCACTGGGAGGGAGGCCAGTGGTAAACACAGAGAATCTATTTAGCCATCCCATTCCAGGGCTGAGAGGAGAGCCGGGCCCTTCAAAGGCAGAGGCAACAATGTGAGTGACATCAGGTCATCCTGCCTCCCCACAGTCACCTGGCTGATAGAATTGTTCTGGGGGGAGATAGGAGGGGCCTGTGAAGCACAGCTTTTTTGTCATTGCCATATCTTATGATTGATGGCTCCATGGCTGCAGTGAATCTGCCCTTTTTAAATAATTTATGTTGCCCATCGCTATGGACAAGTAGCTTATAACCGGGTTGTTATTTTTCCATTGACTACAGAGATCAATACTTTAAAGACATGACATAGCCACTAATGAACTACTTAAATGGCTCCACTGGAGTGCAAAACAATAGCGGTGTTTACTCAAAGTGAAGAGTACAAACAGTTTTACTACACTGCATTGGAAAATGTACTTTATCTGATATACTGTAAACAAAAAGACACACATAAAGGTGCTGGCGCAGAATTGGGCTCAGTTCCCTTTGAATTCAACATGTAAGTAGAAACTGTTATCCAAATGCAGTATTTTGTATAACTGTATGAAAACTTAGAGATTTACACAGCAGTGCTATTCTTGAGACAGATATTTTGTGTTACACATTTTAAGTTGTTTGTCTGCACTTGTTGTTGTTGAATATTCTGGCTGGAGCACTTTTTAGTTTAGTTTAGTTTATTTGGATCCCCATTAGCCGTTACCAAGGCAACAGCTACTCTTCCTGGGGTCCATGTAAGTGAGGTTTTCCTGTTTAAATTAAAAACAATGAATAAATTAAATCTGCAAGCAGTGGTGAACGGGCCCTCGCCCCCACGCACCGCCCCATACGTGCATGTCGGTGCATGCTGCAGTCACAGGGCAGACATGTAGACTTCTTCGTACCCAGGCTTTTATTGAACATTGTGTGATGGGGCTAACTCACACTGCCTGTGTCCACTATGTCGCACTAGAGATCACCCACCAATTATATGTCATGTTGAGTGTATGATGAATTTACAGGAAGTTACACATCCTGTAAATTTCATATAAATCGGATAATGTTTGTCATATGAGGCTGACTTCCTGTGTCCAGTAGGTGGAGCTGTGTATATGACACAGTATTGATGTTTAGATGTGTTCAGGGTGGGACCCTCTACATGTGTGACTAATTTGTTGTAGATGAGACAATGTCCTTAAGAGTTATAAGAAATAAGTGATAAAAAGTCTTTGACAACTTTTCATCTCCAATGTCTCAAGATGATTCTGTGTGAATTTGAAGTTGTGTGATAAAATCTCTAGGACTAGTTCAAATATGATGCCAAAATCGGCAGCAAAATCGACAATTTGATTCAAAATGGCCGACTTCCTGTTGGTGTTAGGGTATGGGTCCAAGACACTTTTTGGTGCGTCTTAACATGATGTACATGTGTACCGAGTTTCGTTTGTCTATGTCAATCTGTGGTGAGGGGCTCAATTTTATTCATTTGTCAAGGGGGCGCTACAGAGCCATTTTGCCACGCCCATTAATGCAAACCATTAAATACCAAATTTTACAGGCGTGCAGGTGGTCGAGTGGTTAGAGCGCATACCATATACGCAGCTGACCCCAGTTCGAATCCCGATCGGAAGTCCTTTGCTGCATGTCACACCCCCCTCTCTCTCCCATGTTCTTATCTTAAAAAAATTAAATACATTTTTTTACGCCGGGTCTGGCTTGCATGCAAAGTTTGGTGACTTTTGGGGCACGTTTAGGCTGTCAAAAAAGCCATCACTGTGACAGAAAAAAAATAATAAGAAAAAGAAGAATAATTCTTACAGATACAATAGGGCTTTGCGCTGGTCAGCGCTCAGGCCCTAATAAAAATAAAAAAGACAGATCCTCATTTGTCAGTTACGCTATCATTTTATACAAGAATATCATGATGAATATTGTATTGAATTGTGATAGTAATTGACATCTTGATATATAGCACCAGTCATAAGTTTGGACACAATTTCTCAGTTTGTCCAAACTTTTGACTGGTGCTGTAAGTGACCTAAAAGTGATTTTGTTCAAACCCTGGTAGTTATAAAAAAGTTGGGACTGATTGCTGGGCTATTCTGATGGAGTGCATTAGTGTATCTAATAAACTGATAACTCAGTGGAGAACCGTAGGATGAGCAGCGTAATTCCCTAAAATAGTCCAGCAGAGTTATGTGTTGTAAATTAAGTGGCCCTTGTTCATTCTCCCTCTAACAAAGTGACAAATTAGCTGAACAATAGTGTTTGAATTCTTATTAAAGTTGATTAATTCATATCATTAGTTAATCGCACAACAGCTCATAAAATATAGAAAATTAATTTCTTTACTGTGATTAATACATGAAACACTTGAATTAACATCAATAAATCAATTTGTGAATCAATTACATTATCATGTTTAAATACAGAGCTAATAGTGTACATTAACTAGTCGTGTAGAAGTGATCATATATCATTTGGCATCCCAAAGAGGAAGAGCAGAGGAGCATCCTTAAATGATCAACGATGAAAGAGATGCAACTCTGACCTTAATAGGTCCCAATACATTTTGCATGACGCTAGGACTGTGAAATGAGGGTAAGTTATCTACCACCAGAATTCAATGTAAACCACGCTTCCTTTCATTTCAGATTAATTTTATAGGTCTGATTACACTGTTCCTATCAAATAAGATACAATTAGCTACTGAACATGGAAGTGATATATATATATTATGTCATATGCAAATACTGTAAGTACAGCAGGATTTAGTTCAAATAATTATTGTATTTGAACTGTAAACACGGATCTAAGTGCATCTCATTGAACATTTTCAAGTTCAACCTGTTTTTCTATATACATCACAATACAAGTAGAATTCATTTTGCATATATGTTAAGCACACTGTAGGCGAAGCAGAGACACTTCACACTCAAGACATTTCATCCAATTTAGTACTTAGAAATTGCCTTGTATAGGTGACTGCCTGCTCCAGTATGAACAAGTCAAGTATGAAAAGCATGTCATGGCTTCTTTCTGGTTGCAGTGCAGACAGCCACAGACATTGCTTCTCTGTTACAGGGCTGCTACGCAGAGGTGTGAGAGGTCCTCTCAACCAGCTGTTGTGTGGATCAGTCAACAGAGTTAACGTGACACCCTGTGGAGAATTACACGTCCACCACCACAAGCTTTGTGCCTATATGGTCTCGCTAATAAACCTGGACCTTGTAATGGCTGTCTGATCACTCAAACATACGAGCAGTAGCAACGGGAGGACAAGGAAATGTCATCCAACATGGATAGAAAGTGTACCTCCGCCTTTGTTTAAGGTTCATGTGGGCTGAGTTTGATTGGTTTCTGTGTTTGTGCCAGAGCTTGCCTTCTTACATCTGATATGGGCTTGAGTGGGTTTTTTTTAACCACTTGGCCTATTTAGGAAGCTGGCTCTTTGATATAGACTGACTTTATGAATGAAGCTACTACATCTGGCACTGCCTGCACCTGATCTGGGTGCGGAGAGTACATTGAGTTGCATGAAAAATGACTGCACATTTGCAGTCCATTTTTTTTAACTACAGACGTTGATGGATCAATAAGTATATTTCATATTTTTGTTATCAACCAATCTCAGGGAATGACGAAAACCAAAAGTGCCTTAGTCCATTTCTCAAGACTTTGTGACTTCACAAAACATTCTGTGACTTTCATCTCCAAATCCAGTTCAAGTCCAAGCTTTAAACATTTTGGAAAAAGTTACATTATTTTGCTAAAACATTCAAGCTCTTTACTTTTTGACAAATAGTACATTTATTGGGGACATTTATCAGCTACAGATTTGGGGTGCTGGGGAGTAGATACACGAGCAAGGCAGTGCAAAACTAAACAACAGTGTCAAAGTAATTATAATGAATAAACTATATAAAGTCTGTCTTCTCAAGAGTATTAAGCTGTTTCAGAAAGGCCAAAAGCTACATTTAGTTTACATTTAAGTGACAAAGCCACAGGAATGATGACTCTTGTCCACAGTGCACAGAGTCCACAAAAAAACAGAGCAACGTTATTCAGGAGTGATGAAGGCCAAAGGGGAAGTAAGTCAGGGCACATGGTTGGTTCAACAGAACACAGGAGACTGCAGTTTGTTTCCCTTTTCTCACCAACAATCAATATTGTAACAAAGTTGGTGAATATCCTATAACAAGGTTGCATTTTTAACTCAAACTACGACATTTCTCCAGCATTAAACACTAAACCCTTGTGTCTAAACCTAAACAAACCTTAAACATAGTGTTGCCAGATTATTGTTTTGAAAAAGTTACATCATCCTGCTGATAGATGAGGAAACGTGTGTGTGTGAAATAATAGTTGTTAATGGGATAAAGTCATACAGTAGCAGGTTTTGATATTTTAATGGGATTTGCTGACAGTAAGAGGACTTATCCTTTAGGTGTCACTATGGTTACTGTGTTAGTGTCTTTTGTGACATAATATCATGTAGTTGTCACCCATATCTGACACATAATGACATATGATTAATAAAGCCACAGTCTTATTGTTTGCATATTACTAATATATGTTCCATGTGCTGATTGCTTTTAACTTCAGGTGCTATTGAGTTAAAGTTAATTCTTTCATCTAATAATGAGCTGCTTAATGAGATCATCTTCAGGGCCAATTCCAATGCTACGAACAAAAGGTGTAACAGCCAATGGCTCTTGGTATCTTATCTTGTGTACAGTATATGGTAAAGATGAGAAGATCAACATCTTTACCAACTTGAAATAATACATAACAAAAGGAGAGGATTGAATTAATTTCCCCTCTTTTCCCAAGAATTGCGTGTTGCCTCATAAGATAATTTGCCATGTAATTCTTTTCACCTATACACAGATGCACCGCCATACAGTACATGCTTTTTTCTAACCCTGATAACAACTGTTAATTCATCAAGAGTAAATAAAATGTTAAGTTGGGAAGGGACATTAATTATCACATTCATCTGCTTGCTGTTTCCAAACTGGGCTATAATGAAATGTGCTGTAATAGAGATTGCTCTTGGGGAGGCAAGCCGTTTATGAATCGCTAGAGGTGCAGCAGCTGCCTTCCCCCTTGAGAGATAGAAATTTATGCTGTATACCCCGCTGATTGTTGAGAAGGTAAAGAGCCAATAGCAGCATGTTCAGAGGTTTAATTTAAAGTGTGTTTCTCACTAGGCTGCTCACAACACTTAATTAAACTCTGCTGTTTTGGCAATGACAAATGCTGTGGTGCAGGAGGAAGCTGGGCTGCTGTGACTGAGAGGCTTTTGTAATTTCTTTCATGTGCAGCGATGGCCAGATCCAGGTCAGAAACTGTAGAATTAAAGAACTAAACAAGATTTAGACATGGGGAATGGGAGAGGAGTGGGTGGTTACGGTCAGTTCTTTCTCAGGAATACATCTATTTTTCACTCTTTTTTATGTCCTCTTTCTCATTTTTGGAAAGTTTTGGCATAGATTTATGAGGGTTGAGCTTCTGTGCCTGGTTCTCTACACTTATTGCCTTTTACACTGACGTTTCCTAAGGCATGTGTCTGCTTGATGGAGACTTCAACATTTTACTGAAAGGTATGATGAATAAAATGAATAGTAAGTTCCTGCACAGAATATTGTTCCTATAATTTCATAACGGTCTGGCCTTTCTATTAAGTCTCTAAGCATGACTATTGATTTAACAAACCATATTTTCATCAAAGACTGCAGTAAGTTTAAAATATTAATGTGGGAAATTTAACTTCAGAGGTCCAGCATACAAAAACATCAACCTCAGAGCAGTCAACAAACTGACAGGGAGTGACTAATAGCCTTTTTTCAGGGTAAAAATCCAATTCATGCCAAACAAAAATCTTATTTTGTTTCTGTAATGGTGTGACTGTATTACAGTGCAAGTCATGAGATCCATTTAAAGGTGGGGCCAGTCTAGCGCGTATCCACTGAATAGCCCGGCCTGCTGCTGTTATGAAGTCGCAGGACTCTGGTTATACTACCAGGAAATAACCACAAAAGATGCCTGCAAGGCACAAACAGGAGCTGGAGCATTTCATTCAATAATGTAATCCATACTTTTAAGTAAAAGATCTCAATTCTTGTATCCTTTTTTATTACTTGAGTGAATGGCACCACACATTATTTTTCTGTCACATGTCAATCTTTTTGCACGCAGTTTTATCACAACTATATGAATAAGTGGTAATTTCACTGGCTGTGTAGCAAAGGAAACACAAGAAAAGGGTAAAGCAAATAAATCTGTGTTCAATTTGAAACCATGTTGGCTGCGATACAATCACTGCCAACATTTAAACTATTCTGTATCAAGTACACCACTCTTTAATTTCAAGGATTACATTTGATCTCATGTCATCTTTTATCAAACTGTCAACATTATAGATTGCCATATCTTAAAAATATACAAAATGCTTAAGCTTTATAAAATACATATAGGAAAATCTGTAGTTTATTAAGAAATCAACTTCCTGTCATATGATTGTGCTATTTATATTTTAATTAAGGGGGCAATGTTGGCCATTTACACTGTACTACTGTTAGTCCAATTGTGAACATAGATCGATGCAATGCATTAACATGTGAACATTTTTTATTTCTATCAGCTCATTCTGAGATTCAGCAGGAAGTTCCCTTAGAATGAATTAAAAAAATATTAAAATTAAATAATAAAAGACAAACATATGTGTATGGAAAAATAACATTGTATTTATACTGTTTTATATAGGGGATGTAAACAGTTCCATATGTATTTTGGTGTTCTGTAAATGCCACATAGACACAGCAGCATCCGTTGGAGTTAACAGTGCAGCACTTTTGTGTTCAGTAGCACAAATCATTAATCATGAGGCCGGCCATATTCTTGTAGTGCCTGTGCTTTCATTACTGGGCCTAATTAAACAGTTCTGTGAACTGGAATCTCAGATTCCTCTGTTACAGATTATCATTAATTATGGTGAAAGTGCTCAGAGATGTTGGACTCAATTATATTCTGCTCAACCCTGGCAGCGGGGTGATTCATTGTTCTGAGCACTCCACAGCCATACTGTCTCTGCTTATCACCAACCTCCACTTTTGTAAATTGGGCTCTGCCAGCCAACAAACTAAGAATTATGTGCTGCTTTTTTCATTACAAACATGTTGGAGGAGCACAGACCAATTAAGGGTGGGATATTTTGTGTGGAGTGATGAGGCAGGCATTGGTGCAGGGAGATGGGGGTCGGATGGGGGGGTTCTATGGGAATGAGCTCACCATGCTGAAGTTGTGGCTTTATTACCATGTGAGGTGCAGCCCTCTACCAGGCCTATGACTGATTATGCTTAGCATATTTCTTCAATATCCCAAAGCTCCCAGTATTGTAACTGTAAAATTAGAATTCTGACTTAATATTATATTGGTACTTCTATGCAGGTACACAGATTTCCTTTCTCCCGGAGGTTTAAATGGAGATTTCTATTATACTAGTGGCTATGAGTGCCCGTATTGCTTGGAAGAAAAGTGTTAACTTTTCATAATATTTGTGTATGACAAGCAAGTTTTTATGCAGCTGAACAATGTCAATATTACTTCTATGGTCTTATGTAGGTTACGTAGGGGTCTATGATCGAAACAGTCTGTGAATGAGATTATTGGCCACCTTTTTTTAGGGTCAAAGAATCGAGAGGAAAATCTGAATCAAAGAGAAGCATAAGTTCCAATGGTAAGCTTAGGCCTTAGTGGTTTGCACAATTTCATATGCCACAGTAGGTAGTGATTTTAATATATATGAAAATCAGCCAGAGCTGTGTGCATGTGTCTCTTATAATATCACCGGTGGGAGATTTTCACTGCCTTACAAAGGAGGACTGTTTTTGTTTCCCCTCACTACAGTATTGTCTGAGTACAATTCACAATAACATGTCTGTCTCAGTTCTACTGTTTCCAAGAATTAAATTCTTGCAGTAAAATGTATACAAGAGAGAAACAAAGCAAATCCAAATTTAAGATGTTAAAATTTCTATTACAACATCTTTGTTTCTCTCATAGTTCCTTAAACTATGGTTGGCCTAATCCCATAATTCCCCCTCGCAAAGGAGCAAGAAATGGGATTTTTCCATCTGTGACATAGCTGCAGCTCATTGAAAATGTAATACACTACTTCCAAGTCACAGGTCAGCTGGCAATCTGAATTTTAAAAGGAATGTGAATAATATTCTGTTTTATTTTGAAAATGAACTTCGTGGCCTCCATCATGAATCCAATATATGTCTTAATCTTCTGGGCTCTTGAAGCCCACAGCTCTGGAAGAAGGCCTTTGACTCCTGAACCTAATAAGGAAATCACTTGTTTTCTCATCCGTCTTCTCATTCTCAGAGGCTGACACATAACAGTGCTTTATTTTAAAAGGTAATTGATGAAGCATAAAATATGTGTTATATAATACTGAGGCTTTTCCTCACTTTTTCTACATACAGTAGATTAAACAATGATGAGATGTATATATATATATATATATATATATATATATATATATATATATATATATATATATATATATATATATATATATATATATATATTATATGTATACACACACACATTCCTTTTTTGGTTAGGGCTGCTTGCCTGCTCTACACATTCTGTGCACAGTGTATGCTAAAGATGAGAAGATCAACATCTGAGCATCTATTGTTATTCTGAAGTGAACATGGCTGACAGTGGCAGTGAATTTAAGCGTTAATTACGCACTAACCTTTTCAGAATGGATATTTAGACACGCTGTGTCCTACAACTCTGGATGTTCAGGAAATGAAAACATCCAATGACCAATCAGTATCTACTCACATTAGCATAGTCTTTTAAAGCCCAATGCCCCAAAACATGCCACGGAAATCCTCTCCTATTTATCTTAAAATAGCCACTTAACTTTGACTGACACTAATTCTTGTTACATGAAACTGTAGAAACCCCTTCATTTCCCCCTTCTGTCTTCGTCAGAAAATTACAAAAGACAGAGTTTGTGATGTACCCAGTGTGCAATTTCCTTTATTCTGTCAGATTACAGCATTTAATATGACGTAGTGCGGCATTCTGGCCTCACATGCCTGCCAGATAGAAGGGACCTGTCAGCAGAAGAGGAGAGCAGTGCAGATCATCACTCTGACTGATCCACAGGCCCAGAGACTGTCATCTCCTCCGACTGTACAAGTCAACACAAATAAAAGTGAGGAAGCAAAAGCCATAATGGCTGGGAGAGATCCAGGCTCATTGTGGCCATTACTTTTATTCAAACCTTACAGATGACATGATGTGAAAAATGAGCCTGTCTAGTCGGGTGCCCATTAGTGAGTGAGCACATTATCTCCCCTTTTTCACATTGAATCTCCTCCCTGCATGCAGTGGCAGATGCTCCTGAGGAGTCACTCACTTTTATGGGCTTTTGACTGCCATAGTCTTTTAAATACAGGTGCCTGCACCAGGCACAGATGACGTATGGCTGTCAGTGCTCTTTACCTCACTGACAGATGCTTTCAGTGGACCACTCCTTAAACCTTCTGTCTAAAACTAAGGGGGACAGCTAACCTCTTTGCTCACAGAGCAGAAAAGCATGTATCAAATTGATTATCACAGCAAGGGAGGTGATTTCTAAAAAATTCTATTACAGGAAAATTACAGTGCAATTTACTTAAGAACAGTCTATAGGCAACCATTAAATACTATTCCCTCTAATCCTTAAGAGTGATACTACACTGAAGACATCTAATTTTTAAATGTATAATAAAAAATAAAAAGAATGTTCATACACTTCTGTACATGAACATATCAAGAAGTTCTTTTATCTGAAGCTTTGGTGTTAAAACAACAAACATTATGTCCATGGCCCTTTTCTCAACCTTAATAGTTGTTAAAACACCTCTCCCAGCTGATGAAGGAAAATCAATTCCTTTGTCAAATCACTGTGTTCCAGTCACATTGTTGTGGCTGGAATTGACATAACGAACAAGTGCTTCCTCAATGTTGCATTCATTTATCTAGACTGCAGGAAGTTCACATCATATTAAAAAAAAGTGCTTACATAGAGAAATTTAAACAAACATTTGACAAACAGACTTACTTTCTGGCACATTCACACATAAATGAGGCATAACACATTTACATGCACTGTACCTTAGGTTTGTCATCACTTATTTTTAATTATAGGTGAATAAGTACAGAGAGGCATCAGTTTGATCCTTTGCCAAAAACATACTCTGATCACCTACTACACTGGAAATACATGAGGGATTGGGCTGTGAGGAAAACCAACACTGACATATAAATCAGAAAATTGATATATATGTATATATAGCCCTTTCCTTCACCAGTGTGCCACAGTTAACACATATTCAACAGCATGAAAAACCCCCAAGGAAGGTCGAGCCTATTTGAAAATAACATATCCGTTATTCTACAATAGGAAATAAATCTGGATATAGTGCTTCAAGAGCAAAGCTCAGAGGTTGTGGTCAGTGGCAGAGAGTCCTGGCTTCTTTCAGGCATGAGTATGAACCAGAGCCGCTTGGTTCAATCTAATCTCTGACAAGAAACAACAAGCCTTTGGGACACCCCTGCGGTCCACCTCTATGCTGCACAACATCATAAGCAGCTCAACTCAGGGGGTTAGGTCTACTGTAGCTGTCAGGGGAGAAATATGTTTCCATTTTACAAATTCAGTGGCAGAGAAGACCATACAAATGCTCTTCTATTTCCCTCACTATTGCTCACTCTTTTGAATCTCTCTCCTCTCTCTTCTGCTTCTGTCAGTTTTCTCTCAGTACACACACTCAAAGACTTCCCTGGTGACTGCGTCCCATTACTGTCTTGAGACTGGTGCACAACAGGGCTGCAGTGCCAATGTCCCCAATGATACCACTCAGATCCCCATTTTCCAGTGTGAAACAGTGTGAAAACTGGATTCGGCTGTTTGAAGCCCCAGAACAGTTTCAGCTCCACCTCCTCACTTTGATTTTTCAAACTTCTCACCTAATTCAAGCAAAAAAAAAAAAAAAAGTTTCAGTGCACGACTACCTGAAGGTTCAAGTTCACAATTTTGATTAAAACGTCACTATGCCAGTTAACTTTCAGTCTAATAAAATGCTATAACAATAAAAACAAAACACATCCGCTACCCAGCT
Organism: Scomber japonicus; assembly: GCF_027409825.1. NCBI lineage: Eukaryota > Metazoa > Chordata > Actinopteri > Scombriformes > Scombridae > Scomber > Scomber japonicus. The sequence continues at coordinate 17,605,189 of NC_070588.1, forward strand.
GGGGATGGGTGCTGGACCAAAAAACAACTATAAGAAAAAAGAAAAGTCTGCACACCATAGGAGCTCCCATGAAGATATAATTTAATAAAGCATGACGTTTCGAGACATACTGGCTCTTCTTCAGATGCTAAAGCTACTTTTTTTTTCTAATAAAAATGCTATGTCACACATTATAGATTAGGTATATTTAGTTATATAATTAGCAGTTTGGTGTCTAGATCAAAAATACATTTTTATTATTTCTTAATTCATCACACTTAAAAAAATACGCCTGTTTGAGGCTAATATTAGCTTATCACAGATATATTGGTATGGGGACAGCCAATATGTTAACCAATTAGTAACAAGATATTGTAAAAGAGTATGTTTGAGGTCATTTAGGACTATATTTATATAGTTTGTCACACAAATGTCACACTCATAAGATATGGGTCATAATTCCTAAAAATTAAAAATGTTAAAAAAAAGTTTAAATCCTGTGCTTGAAAATAGTACTGATGTAAATTAAGCTTTAACAGTTACACAAAACATAGACTTAGAGTTAAAATTAAGAATTAATTAGATAAGATGTATATGTTAATGTTTATCTGTGTGCATTAAAAGGACAAGTGATAACAGGTGAGAGTCCTGTGTTTTTCATTTTAGGTGGTGGTCCGTAATCAGTCCTAATTTCGACTGGGAAACTGACTTTCCTGAAAGCACCATTGTATCTGACCTGGCGCATCATAACACGCAAGTACTAGAGAATGTAGAGAATAGGAACTCCTCACATCAGCCAAATCCATCGTTCATGGTGATTAAACCCATATTTAATGGATATAGTTTTATGTGGTCAATAGACACTATTTTTAACCCTCACTGAGATAACTCTATCATCAAACAACTGTCTTACAATTGTCTCTGGTGACATGAAAGCTTGTAAGTCTTTCCTGTCTTTACCATCAATCCCATGACATGAATGTGGCATTAAAGAGATACTGTAGATTGTTCACATGGCTCCAGCTATTACCACAGTCTATTTGCACTGTCAGTGTTTATCCAGATATACCAAGTTACTGTGATTCCACAAGGATCTCAGGCATGATTGTGCTAATCACCTGACACACCTGATTTCCCGATTCATTCCATTCATCTTGAGAAAATGTAGCGACAGCTTGCAATCTGTTTGTTTTGAGTTGTCAAAAAGGAACCAAAGGCATGTATCAACATGGAATGAATGCTACTGCAAGATGTCACCAGCTGCACATGAAATGATGAATTACAATCATATGTTAATCAGCCGGAGTTGCAGTAATGGGTTGTTTACACAGTGTTCCATCACAAACCTTCTTGGACTGTTTTCTCATATGCAGATACGGACTCTTGAACAGACATGAGCACACTACCATTTGCAGATTTAAGGTTATGTTTGTTTGTTTTCCAGCAGCATAGGGACAAAAAAGCATTTATAAAATAAAAAATGTTTTCAAAGTTTCTTCATGCATTTATAATTACTTTATTTAAATCAGTCTGTCTGTTTTTGTTGTTGTTACACTGTTGTCTATGTAAGACTGCACAACAATATGGGAAATCCAATACTATTTTCAGCCTTCATCACTCACTATATTTCTCCCTGACATGCATGCAAACTCATATAATGTGCATGTGTGGGCGTGTGGGTGTCTGTTGTGGAGGGTTGACCACAGAGCAAACAGCAGTAGGTCCAGCAACAAGGTCAATACTAGCATAAGTACCTTTTTATTTCCCTAGCCACTCACAGTGTTAGATCCTGCAAACCGTGTTTGTCCTGCAAACTTACTAATGATTGGAAAAGCCTTACTGCTTCAATAATGTTTTAGTTATCCATAGGTGGGTGAAGGATCTAGCACGTATTTACAGTAATTAATTAACACTTATATTAGAATAAATACATGATCAGAAGCCTATTATCTAGATCAAATGGATTTGAGATAACAAAACGCTGTCACATTTCCATACAGGTTTGGCATTCTTCATAAACTTTGATGAAGTTTTCATTTAATTTCAAAAAACTATACATTTATTTTTCCACTTTACATTAAATTCCTTAAGAACATTTGTAAAAACCTGACTATTCTTCTCTCTGATAATACAAGCATTTTATAAGATAATATCTACAAATAACTGTGAATTAATTTAGAATTCTTGTGAAACTACACCCATACATTCATATTAGGCTAATTATGGCTAAGCCCTAACAATGATGAGCCATTACATTAGAGAGGGACCATAAGAATATTTTTCAAATATTATTCAAATATTCACTGTATATCACAGTTCAATCAGCAAATGTATGCAAAATCACATAAAATAATCACAATGAACTTTACTGCTCTTAAAATTTGAAGAACAAAAGCATCAATAACTTATTTTTCTTATTTATTCAAAACTATCTTCTATGGGATCGACAGCATTAAAAAAAAAAAAAAAGTAATTAAGTACAACAGGATTTTATCATCACTAGAGGATTCAAGGCAAAGAAGATAAACAATAGTAATAAAATATTGCCCTGGCATAAAGCAAGTGTCCTGACTGATTGCTTAAGCTAAAAAAATAAAATAAAATAAAACAAAAAAACAAGTGTGATTATTCCAAAAGTCAAGCAGCAAAAGAAACAACACACCTCCTGTTACCTTATCTCTGACCAGGGCAACACATCCTTCCTCACATAGTTTGACTTGACTGGAGGACTTAAATTAATGCTGCTCAATGAAAATAATCATATTCTCATAGGGATTTATTAAATAAGTGGAACTGCAAACAAGGAAATATTTTTATGAAATTAGAAACGGCAATATAACTAAAGTAAGTATTACAATATATGAAATATGTGGAAGGAGGCTACAGTGCGTAAGTAAATGAGAATCAAGAGTAAATAGAAACATCACAAGCACAGACACACTTATAAACTATACTACAACTAAATTGCTTCCACACTCCATAGGCTCAATATGCGATTTAAAAGAGCCTGGCGGTGGCAATATTCCTCTGATATGGTGTTTAGTTTTAATAGGAACCCTCAGCTCAAATATGAGCTGACAAACATGGCAAGACAAACACAGTCTCTCTCCGGCAATGAAATATACACTATCAAATAAACCTGTACCTTTTTGAATCCGCTGTGTGGGTGAAACTAAAGCGCAGAACAAACACCATTCTGATATGGCTTTGAAGGTGATAACAGCGTCTGACAGGGCGGAGAGAGCAGGCTTTGGGCTCGGTGCGAAAACACAACCTGTGATTGACATGATTCCCTGGCCTTAGAGAAGTTTACCTTTTAATAAGAGCTCAGAGAGGCCCTCTCAACAACCTAGTCCAGGCTCTCACCGACAGCAGGCGACGGCTAGGGAGGTGTGTGCGGTTATTTGCGTGCGTGCACGTGTGTGTACTGATGCACAAGTGTGGATGTACATGTGTCTCTGTGCCCACTTGTAGCAGATTTCAATCAAGGATTTCAGCCATGCCCAAATATCCCTTCTCTTTTTGGTTGAGTTGTTTGAAGAAAATGAGTGGATTCAGGATCAAGAGCCTTTCTGGAGGAATTTAAGTCTGTTTGAGGATTATGACTTCTTCATCCTGTACAAAGCCTGCAGAGAGAGCTATATGCTAGCCCTTGGAGGCCAGGCTTACCAATGCATTCCAAACAGTGATATAGAAGTGATAAAAACCCAGGAAAGACATCACAGTTTTGGGCAAAGATCTTCAAAAAAAATAGGGAAGTTGAAAACTTTCCAGTTTTACTCTAGAAGAATTATTCTTTAGTGTTGTAAGAATATGCATAATCATATAATAGCTTTACAATAATGAAAGGATATGTAAGAAAGTGGTATGTGTAAAAAGCCTTCTCTCCAAACCTCACATAATGCCTGTGGAAATGTTGCTCTTAAGCAAACATAATTGCAAGCCTGCTCACTGTCTCTGTGATATTCTGCAAACATTTCTCTGCACTTCCAACTCATAGTCTCTTGTTGCTGCTACTGCTCATTTCCTTGAGTCCAACAAACTGCTCTCATTTGACTTATAAATTATAATTATCACACATACACTGACCGCTGTGATCAACATCTTTAGGTTCCAACAGAGTTTCCTACAGTACTGACAACATGTCTGAGCATTGACATGTCACCACTCACCTTGCCATCATTGGAAAGCCGAAATACAGGTGACCACCACTCCACATAACCTTCATTAGTTACGCAGCTGTTGAGTGTCCAGCGTCAGCACAGCCAGCTAGGTCTGGATCATCTCTGAAGGGACCTCCGCTCAAATCTGTCATTATTTACCCCGTTTACATCGTAACCTGAAAGAAAAAACAAGAAATCAATAGAAAATGAGGACAAATTACTGTGAGTGCCAATATTTAAGACAGCTGAAATAAAGGGCTCTCAGCCTGAAATAGATACTTTCCATTTACCCTCAAGCACAAGGTTTGTCAGTTGCTAATAAAACCATTAGTTCCTTGTTGATAAAGCAATACAGTATCATTGTAACATTGTAACAAATAAAGGTTTCACCAATTACAGTGGCTATTTTTTCCTTTTTTTTTAAAAAAAAGAATTAACTATTTTATGGCCTTTGTAACTTCTGTAGCCCACACAATGATTTAAAGCACACGTTCACAATTTTTCAAGTCTGATGATAGTCAGGTGCCCATATGTACACTGAAACTAGTTTTGCTGTAATCATTCCACCTGTTCATATTGGTCATTAAGAAATCCCTTCTTAATGTTCTTGCAATGTAAGTGATGGGAACAAAATACACTCTGTCTATTCAAAAATACATTCAAAAGTAAACTAAATGATCTAAAGTTAATATGAGTTGGACAAATCAAGTGAGTGTCTTTCCTCTTTATGTCACTATTCCTCCATAGACAGCCAACACAGGGAAACACAAAGAGAAGACTTTGTATTAAATAAACTAATACAAAGATACTCATTTGATCTGTCTAACTCAGAGTGTTGAAGCCTCATATAAACTACAGATAAACTTTGGAATATATTTTTACACAGGAGTGGGATTGTGGATATCGTCATCCATCACTTATAGTACATTACATTCACCTGACTATTGTTTTATAACAGAAAAATTGTGAACGTAGTCTTTAAATACATATAGTGTACGCTTATATAACCATGTAATGTAATGTAAGTGGGTCTGTAAGCTTATTATGCAAGAAATAATTAGCCTTTAGACACCAAGTTATCTAAGAGCCTTGGCATAATAGACTAGGAGCATTTAACCATTTCTTAACTAGTCAGAAATCTCCTATCAAGAATCATGAATATCACTGATAACTTCATCATATTGTTTAGCCTATAAAAGTATTATACAAATGACTAAATACCCAGATTGAAAGATAAAGGCTAGATATGCAACATACTATGATACACAACATTTTATCTTAACACTCGCAGAGATGCAGACACACTGATCTCAGCAATCTCCCAACAGTATGTGAGTCTCAAGAGTGCCCCGCTTTGTTGAGAAGGTTACAGGACTTTGTTTGACCCCAGAGTAGGGTGAGTCTCTGAACTGTGGCTCAGCTGTACTTCACACTTACATTTTTTTTGTTCTTGATCAAGTGCACCAATTCCCATACAGAAAGGAGCCAAACTGACCAAATGAGATTATCATCCTGAGCAGAGGAAGCTATGAACGAGCAGTAGAGGGGAAGTAGCATCTCCTACAGACAGACACAGCAGGGGATGGACTAACTATAGCTACATCAATGACTAACTCTCACAGCAAGGACACCTCCCTTCACTTTGAAAAGAAAATAAATTAAAGAACAAAGGGGAGACACTGACATTCACTGCCTTTCAGTTTACAGCACCAAATAACTGCCCGTGCAGCACAGGACCATTGTTGAGTTCAGTGGCCAGTAAGACAACAGTGAAATGAAGAAGCGTTTTGAGGACAAAGTTTTTTCCCCAGCAGAAATGATGATTGTTATATGGATTCATAGATGAAGAAGAAAAAGTTACCTCATCTACTGGCCTAATATGGTCATTCCAACACAGGAGGAGACCCATCTTTGTACTTCTTCATGCATTACACACACAATCAATAATGGAAAAAAATACACTGCGAAAGGCCTTAGTCGCACTGCCTACAAGCAGCATTGATAAATGATTTTGTGCCAGTTATGACAGCAAGGTGCATGCAGTGAAGAGAGTGGAAGGCCTTTTTAATAGTGCAAGGAGAGAATTAAATCAAACCCAGGAGGGCCTCCACTGGAAAGGAGAGATGCTGCATCTCTCTGCTCTAAATCACAGCTCTACTTAAGCCCAGCCCTCTCTTTCCCCATTTTTCTACATTATCAAAGGAAACCTGTCATTGCTGTCTATGGGAAAGTTTACAAATCATGATTTATCAGAGAGAGAATCTCTAAACACCTGTGTGAGAAAATAAGCATCCCTTGTATTAGAGGCCAAAAAGTTTTTTTAGTTTTCCTTTGAGTAAACATAACATGTTGTACAAACCTTTTTACAATCTATGTAGATTTTTATTAAGTGCACAGGTTTTGATGAGTGAATTACATTTGGAAAATGCTGATTAAATACAGTAACAATTGCCATTTTTATGATGGCCTCTATGTACCAATGTAATTCATGTGGAAAGAAGGTACCCATTTCAGGTACTCTATGCAAGACTGACCCAGGATGGGAAAAAAATAAAAAGGGGGCTTAAAAAAGGAGTGAAAAGTTTCCAAAGGTCAAAAATTAATCAAACATATTACCTGTGAGAGAAGGATCCTGGTTGCTGCTAACTCCTTTAGCAGATTTTTAATCTCTATTTTCTTTTCAAAGGGCTGAGGATTCCCAAAGGAGCGACGTCCATGACTCCTCATTTACAACTTGATAAATTAATCATAATGATCTTCTTTGGCCTGCTGGACACACAAACATTGCAGTTTTAAAACAGCCAACTTTTTTATTTATCTAAACAAGAATCAATATTTCTAGCAGTCCTCATAGTTGAATCGCAATTGCATTGCTTATTTTTAAACATGTGCCTTCATGTCTCATGAACCATCAACCACAACCCAGTTTTTAGCCACTTTCTGCTGTACAAAACAGGCAAAGCCACACCAGCTGGGGAGAGAAAATCCTTCTTATTGGCCACCAAGGCCAGTTGCTACCACTTTATCCAGTAAATACTGCAGAAGAAAGCGACAGAGCAAAAGCTGTACTATGGGGAAGAAGTGAACCCAGGGTGAGGGGCACTCAGTTTACTGCCTTGTCTGTGTTCCTAATGCTGAAGTTTCTCCAGGGAAGAGCTTCTTATACGTAAAGGGAACACACTGATGACAGACAGAGGCAGACGGTTGGATACATAAGCCTGAATAAGCACAGAGCTTTCCATGTATTGGAAATATATTAGGCAATCATTACTGCAAATATCTTAAAAACACTTAGCTGTCAATTGGGAACAGTGTGTACATGCTATGTGGAGACTGATAGTAAAAAAAAACAAGTATATAACAAATGTTACATCTGTATGTTAAAATATATGATTCAACAAAAACAGCATAAAAAAAAATACACACCCAAAAGTGTTACAGTACATGTGCATTTAACATTAACAAGATTTAACATGTTAACATAATTTGCTAAATGTTTAACATTAATGCATTTTAATATTGTTCTCTTGACATTTCAGTGTCGTATTTCACATTTCCATACAGTACTGATTTGAAGTAGGAAGCAATAATTAATTTATTCTAAAAACAGGATCAGTGAAAACTGTTTTCTCACAAGGAAAAAGATTCAAGACAGCATCATGGGTAATTTCTCATGCATAAATAGCTATGAGCCTAATTTGAGCTGATTTGGGTTGTTAGGTTTACAGCCTAAATATGCCAAATGTTTGACAATTAAATCTTGACTGTCCAAAGAAATGTGAAGACATCATTACATAGAGTAAACCCTCTATATGGTCAATTAATCTGATAAAATCTACAGAATTAATTAAACTATTATCTGCTTTCCATCACAAAAAGATTTTTTTTTTTTTAAATCTAATTTTAATGTTTTTATTTAACAGTTAAAATCAACCACTAATGAAATCTGTTTTAACATTTACAACATAACAGTATTAAATTTTTTAACATATTATTGTCAGCCTGGTTTACTTTTTTTTTTTAATTAATTGTATTTTTAATAAATATTAGTTAAACATGAGTTGTATTTTTCCTACAAGAAAAAAAACATAAAAAAACAAGAAAAGCGTTAATGCTCTAAGGGAAGTCCAGGCTGTAAATGTGCACAATATTCCACATTATATACATGTCATTTCAGAGTGCACTCCAAGTGACGCAGTGTCAAATCTGTGTGACAGATTTAGGTGAATGCTGGTGAAGGGAGCCCTGCGTGGGGAGAGCGGCTTAGGGCTAACTCGTGCAGCCAGTACAAGATCTCCAGCAGGCAGAAAGGAGCCCTGCTCACCGCGGAGCCGCTGCCTGTCCAGCCCACCAACACTGACAGCCAAGCAAGAACCTGACACCATTGCCATCTTCTGACTATTCACACAACTCTTTGTGTCAGCTTCTTGGAAGTTAGGAAGCATTACATTTAGTGAGAAAGAAGGTCAAAATTTTACAATGCTACATAACCACAGTCAAGTGTACTCTGCAAATTAAATTTAAAAAACAAAAAAACATAAATGTGTGATCATATCAAATAATCTGGAAACCGATTTGCTTCATAAACTTCATGGTATACAAAGCATGAAGTGCCGAAAACTGAGACATTGTATGAGACACATAATATGTGTGGATTTCATATGTGGAGCTGATGTTTTTCTTTATTTCTGATGTAATGTCTCCCTCTTTTGGTGGATGCAGTAGAATGAAAGCACAAATAACAAATAATCACGAGTAATACAATACTCAAGTCCATGTGTGGATCATAAGATTTTGATTATACTACAATTTAATTTTGACTAAAAACTGTTCATCTGGGGTTTTTTTTTTTTAACTCTTATAATGGCGTGTGAAATCAGTATTTTCATGTACAGCACTATTTCAGATTTCTGCTAAGAAAACTTATGAACATTTTATTGTGACCTGAAAACATTGGAACATGATGGCTTTTTAATTTAACATCCAATATGAGGTCATGAATGTCTTTATTTGGATCATGTTTTGTTAAACTTAACTTTAAACTATGATGTCACTGAGAGTTGGATGCTGGGAGTTAATTCTCTAGTCTGGGGGCTCCCTGACATCTAGTGGACAAAATCTAGATTACTTCAGAAGGCCATTTTTTATAAGATTGAATAAATATGTGTATAATTTGGGTGCACAAATCCTTTAAATATGATTCAAATGATGGTCTACGTCAGCTACCAGTTATTTACCAATGTACCTAATGAATCTACTTCTGGACCAGCAGTCTTCAAAACAGACAACTTTACCATCGCTTACCTCATTCAAATTTCTTAAAATTACTCTACTCCTTCTCAAGAAATATGCAAAATGTTAATTTCAAAGGTTTACCTGCTGGACACAAGATATAACATAACACAACACATAACTAACATTCAATTGAAGTAACAAGAAGCATACATTTTTTGAGTGGAGGAGGACTTTACATTTATCCATGGTATAGGCACTGTAGGTCTGTACTATGTTCTGTATAATCAGGTGTACCACTCAGATTTAGCATAGATTACACTCTCTAATTATATTATTTGGAGAAAGCATGGGATAATTAGCAAGCATTCATAGGACAACCTGGCTCAAAACCAGCTACTGGGATAAAACAAAACAGAAACCACCACAATCAAATTGTTGAATAAGCCAACAACATCATTTTAGTCTATCAGTGTTGGGTATTGCTTGAAATATTTACAGTTTTAGTATTGTAATATCAGAGTATTGGCATACCACTACAAAGATTATACTTTTTTGATACCTTATTTTAAGGAATATAAACATATTTGTCCAAAAAACTGTTTTTGTTTAACAAAAGATGGCAAAATGGGATAAAAGTATAAAAGTTGAATAGTGTGAATATGAGCACACATTTAATGCAAGCTTTCAGTACCTGGGGCAACAAATTAAAACATTTCAATCGATATCTCTAAAGTATTGAGGACCAATAGTCAGTCCTTAGATACACAAAGACGATATTTATTGAAGAGATTTTGAACTGGATTTGGCTCAAGCAGACAAACTAATTTAAGACAGTCACAGAAATCAGAACATTTTTCCAATATCTGCAATAAACCGTGGTTAACAGTAAGTAATAAAGCGCTCCACAAGGTCCACTAGCACCAAGACTGACAGTCTGCCAGGATCGATATCTACTGTAAATCAAAATACAAAAAGCTTCAGTGTTGTGGGGCCGATTCAAAATGTGAAACTTTGAAAGTAATTGTTTGTGGCAGTTTGACTTATTATATAGAAATAAGTTTCATGTGGGCCAATAATTGTTAATTACTGAACCTTCCAGGTTACAGGCTTAATAAATGTAGTTTTCACAGACTTTGAAAAATTACCTGAGAGAAGGGAGCAGAGTATTTGCCTGCCAAACATTACAAACATATTTTAAAAGCAAACAGGCACAGTATCAAGGCAGCATGTGAAGGTTTTGGATGTAGTACAATATCATCAAGAGTTTTGTGGGATGTGGAGTTAAAATGTGTCATGTTTGCCGAATCAGTTCCAACTGAATATTTGACAGGGAAAGCTTTTATTTATGTAATAGGAGGAACTGACTGATTGTTGAAATGTGTCTAGGAATTAGACAGCCAGTCATACATGACGTATTGGGAAAAGAATCAAGGGCCATTGGCACTAGAAAGTGGTAGTCTTTTTTCCATTTGATTAATTTCTCAACTCTATTGTAATAAAATACTCACATGCCCAAATGTACATTGAAAGAGTTAATCATCATTACTCTGGTACTGGCTGCAAAAGGACAAAAAGGATCCTAGCATGACTCCAATGACACACAGTCCTGGTTTCATGTTAAATGCATTAGCAGTCCGAGTTACATGAATCAAATGACTTCCAAAATTACAGTCTTTTTAGTCCATAATACCCTCTTTATGGTTCACAAGACAATTTTACTTTTCTTTGCTGATGAATGAATGGATACAAAACACAAAGAGATCATTTTATACTAAAAAGACTGTAACTTAATACCACTTGACGTGGAGACTGCTGAACCCTTATAATGAAGCTTAATGTAAGTTCAACAGAAAGACTATCTATTACTCATTCATTCATTTTACCCCCCCCCCCCCTCCCACTTCTCCTGCTCACATATCAGCTGATAGGGTGTTAACTCTTTTACTTAATCCAATCAGATTTAACCACAACTCAACTTCAAACATCACTGGTTACTTATCTGTCAGAGAAACCAATGGTTACCTTTGTGACACCAAGCTGTTGTTGGTATTAAACAATTTTATAAATCACGCGAGGAGAATAAGATTGGTGACAAACGAGATGCAAGTCAGGTAGGTCAACTTATCTTTCTATTTCAAACTATTCAAATATAACAGTAGTGTAACTCAGGAGTGCAGCAAACCACTAAAATAACATTAAAAAATAGTTTTCTGTAATAAATTATTATTTTTAATAAATAAGGCATATGTAATTCACCTTAAAAAAAACAATATGTATCTCTGTGAGCTTCTTGGCATCCATAACCAGTCAACACACTTTCTAGACATGGGCAAGAACATAAATTAAAGTGTGATTTGACCAAAATACATCAGTATGAAAGGCAAAGACCATAAAACTGATAGAAAACATACAAAATATTTAGTTTTCCTTGAGAGAGAAAAAAAAAAGTATCCCTGAGGAAAAAACATGCTAGGCTGTAACTCTCTCATTTTTTTCTGACCAGTTAAATTTCATCCACATTCTGGAAAAAAAATGGAATGACCCAGAGTGGAATAAGATTGTTCAATATGATGAAAACTACCACTTATACCCCATCAAAACAGTTGTAAATTGTTCATAAAACATCAAAAAGTTAGCAAAATAGTTTCATAAAAAATTGGGAAAGTGAGTTGAGTTAAAAGTTAGCGTCAAGAAAAATATCTCGCTAGCTACCTATAATATTTACACCATGATGGTCATGGCAGCTGAGGGTTGTCACAGGCTAACTTAAATCAGTAAGTTAACGCTAACTAGCTAGCCGCATTAATGCTAATTATTTCTTCTGAAAGGCAAATACAAGCCAAACTGTCATGTCCTCACAACACTTACAACTATTTGAACACAACTCTACTCTATAGGATTTCCACTCATGGTTCAGCCAGATGTGTCATGTGTGTCCACCCAGGGAAAGTTAGGATGAGGACTTGCGGCAAGATGGCATACCGGGTGCATCATAACTTCTGAGCCCTGTCTACTTGTCCCAATTTTTCAATTACTTCACCATCCAACTGCCTTTATCTGACCCTTGGAAATTTATATTGTTTCGACGTTCACCATTGACAAAGAACTGAACCATGAAACCAGAATACAGCTGCTACCCACCACAACTACGCGACTAAGATGGAAGTCTCGACTGAGAGCCTTAAAAGAAAACATCCATTTTCTCTGATAAAAAACCAACCAGCCACCAAAATGAGACACCAGACTACTGATGAAGGTTGTCCTGGATGTGATAAAAACAGCTCACTGATAAAGTGGATAGTCTCGGCACCCAAATACAAAAGAACTCGGTTATCCTTGCTAGCATGGCTAAAGCAGTTGAGTTTAATGCGGCGGAGATCAAAGACTGCAAAACTCAGGTACAAACAAGAAGATACAAGTTGAAGTTGTTGAAGATACAACAAGCACGGGCGGCTGGAACGAGCTTACTACAGAAGAGGAGCTGGATACATTGATGGACACAGAATCACTTAAGAAAAACACTTGAGGTATACTGGCGGATAGAATAAATAAGCACTAAACAGGGTCTTAATATTTCCTGATATAAGAAGGTTGGATGGTTAAATTAAGGATATGTTGATATTGAAGGGACATTGCCTAAAGTTATCTTTTGAATGAATGTTGATTTTTCTTGTATTTCCTTGAATGCTAGGGGCTTAAGAGATATTACTAAGAGAAAATCTATTTTTTATTCTGTAAGGGCGAGAAAGCAAACTTTATTTTGATACAGGAAACACACTCAAAACCAGAAGATGAAAACTTTTGGATTTACCAATGGGGGGGATAAAATTATTTTTGACCATGGCTCCACGAAATCAGCTGGGCTGGCCATTTGGTTCTGTAACTCCCCTGGTAAATTGGTGACCTCTAAACCCAGTAACAATGGTCAATGGCTAATCTGTGTTTTGAATATTGATAATGAGTATAGCATTCTTGCTAATATCTATGGCTTCAACAACCAAGCTCAAAACAAACTATTACTTGCAGAGCTTTCTAATAATATTGAAAATCTTAAATTTACCTATCCACGTGCAAAAATAATTGTGGGAGGAGATTACACAATGGTTTAATCATAACAATCATCATGGCAATCATAACTTAGTAGATCCTTGGCGCCATCAATACTCTGACACCAAACAATACTCCTGAGGCCTGTACTACGAAGCTGGATTAACATACCCGGGATATCTCTCCGTTACCTGGGTTGATTTACCCAGACATTCGCAATCCTGATAACCGGTACTACGAAGCTGGTTATCACCTCGGTAATTGATAACCAGTTTTCCAATATTGATCACTGCGCGCTCACATAAAGGGGTGGTGTTTGCAGCGTCTGACCAATCGCAAACATTAGCGCACTCTAGTAAACATCTAGTCACGTGTACTCTGAGATGGACGCGCATGTCAGGAAATGACGTAATGACGGAAATGACCTTATATGGTTTGTTCCGTGTGTATTACGTTACGTGTTGGACTAAATCGGACATATTGAGGGAAATATTTCGGTTTTATGGAAACGGATTTCATATTTCGCAAGAATGGATACTTGGCGAGCTGTACAAAAAGTCCTGTGTCATAAGATGATCGTTGTGGATAAAGGGAAGACTTTGAAGGTATGTACGCATTATAGCTGTTCTCACTTAGCTGAGTGTCTAGCCGAGACAATTGGTAATACTATTACGGCTGTGAGCAACCATATAATTCGTGAGTGGTCTTGAATGAATCAGGGCAATCTAAGCTTTCTAACAATGTGCGGCATGAATATATATGTTTAAGGGTTGGTGTTTAAAATGTTCAGAAGAACTTGTCGCTACCTCCCAACTTCCGACCCGTCCCGTAGGCGGAACAGCGTGCATTGACACACGTCTAGTAGAGCACAGCCAACATTTCGAAAAAGACTTACGCTTTATTGAGCCTGAAGTGTGGTAATTTCCTCCGGTCGGTGTGCCCCAAAATCATAGACTGGATATAAGAAATGCTAAATCCCTTGAACCCGCTGCACTGAACAACAACATCCGGGGTCAGGTACTGAGTGAGCTGTCACTCAAAAACTCATTAGCCAATGGAGGCGCAGCCTTAAAGAACCCGCCCACGCAGAGGTTCGTGTCAGAACTGCAAGCAAAAAATCAGGGAGCGCGCTGGAGAGAGCTGGGAGAGCAACCACAAAGCCGTCAGTGAGAAAGAAAAAGAGAGAACTGTAAACAAAAGGAAAATAGCAAAAGACCAATAGTTTATATGATTACACAAATAATTTGGGTTAGGGTTAATTTTTTTTGCTTGGATTATTGTTATCCTCTCTCTCAGATTATTATTTTGTTTGATGTTTAAAAAGTTTTGCTTGATCATTCTGACACAAATCTGATCTCATACACGTTGCATGCGTGTCTGCACAGTGCTGTATTTTCACTGCTCACTATTAGTTAACATTGTACAGTAAGTATTATTACACAAGACTACAAGAGGGTTGCAATTCTGCAATAATTTAAAGCATTGAATACTTTGATTGGTTTTTGGTGTGGTTACCCAAAATCTTTGGCAGGGCTCCGTCTTTTAAGTTCTGTCGAGGTTGTATCCATGTGGAAAAATTACTCCTAACAAAGATTTTGGTCCTTTGCGACACTGAGACCCAGCCAAACAATGATACCAGTAGGTGACACACCGGTTTGATCCTCTTTTAAAATGCATTCAAGAATTCAATTCAAAAATGTAAAAAGGTTTTCAGGAGATACTCACCTGCTTTTAAATTGTAATTAATTATTGACCATGACTATAGGTTAATTTACCAATTCATAACCCTATAATGTCTCTATACGTATTCACCAAAGGTTACAACACACTGTAATGATGCTAGAATGAGCTTCTGATCACAGCTTCCGATTCCGATATGGGGTTAAGGGGAAAGAGAGGGCACCACAGTTTGAACTATTACATGTCTTAGCTTTATATATCTTTAGCAAAGAGTAAACCTTTTTTAAGAGTCAATGATAGGTTTGTCTTGCACTGTTCAGCATGGGCACGCAGCAATATCGCAATACAGTGTTCAACTGTTCAACTCCCATCATTTCCACTGCTAGTATACACTTTAGTACATTATAATTCTGACATGGTTGTAAGTGATAGTACAGATTGTTACTGAATTTTGGCCTTTTAAAGCAATGAAAAAGATTCAGCTGTCTTATTAACTTACACTTCAACTGTTTTCTTGTCAACTGACCACTGAACTGCTTCCACATTAACTGACTTTTCAGCTGTTTTCATTGCTTACAGCTATTTCAACTGAGAGTCTAGCTGCATGTGATGCTTACACTTAAGATGGCAACCATTTAGTTTGCTTTCAATTTAGCAAAATCTTTAACTGCTTTTGTCTCTTATATTAGACTGACAGTTTAATAGCTTTCATGTCAACTGCTGTCTCAGTCAATATGAATTTCTTAACAGAAACACATAACATTTAAAAACATCTTTCATAGGGATACCTATACTGAGCAGGACACTATGCAGTTGAAAAATAAACTTGTTTAATTGTCAAAACCAAATTAAAATAGAAACTATTATTATTATATTCATTTCTGGTTGATAAGAGGTCATCTGGTCAAACAACAACAGTTAGGTGTGAGAGTCCTCCATGACCTTTATACTGCCATGTTTGTGTTTTGCTAAAGCAACCGGCACCATGTGGATTTGTGTTTCCATATCTTCATTCATTTTATTTGCATCTAATTGAATTGCCCATACAGCTGATCTGAATTAGTTCAATCAACTCTGAGTATGTTCACCTTGAGTTTGGCGTGTGTGCGACCACTACACAAAGCCATCATCAATGGAGCCCCGATAACTTGATTCACCATGGCAACCATAGACATATATATACATAGACGCCACATTGACTGTGGAGAGGTGTGCCTAAAGCGCGGCCATCTTGGTACAGGACTAGCAGAGGTAGTAGTGCATGTATATCTATGGAGGTAAGAGGTACTCCACAATCTCAAAGTAGAATTATTCACTGGAATCTCGACCGATTTCCAAACGGTTTGATTTGTTAAAAACGTGTCTATCTATCTGTCTGTCTGTCTATCTGCATATACAATGCCAGAGTAGCCTGCTTCTGTTCATTGACTCTACATCCATAATTAGTATTTATTAACTTAAATTTTGGTCTTGAAGAAATCACTCAGAATGTTAGATTAATCTGTTGTTTAACTTGTTTATCGCATCTTCCCACCTGTCTGTGTCACTGCCCGTGGTGTTGTAGACCACTGTGTCTGTTTTATGTTTATATAATTCCTGTGTAAGAAAGTTATGTTATCGAGACAGTGCGCCTGGCCTGTCACTGTCTATCTGCTGTTGTGCTGAACCACTTGTCAATTGATGCATCTAGAGTGCCCAGACTGTCCTCAGTGGTGACACATTTTAACACAACTAGCAACCTTTTTTGTGTTTTGTTTTGTTTTTTTGTTCTTCAGAACAAGCTTGTCCGACAAAGTGGCTTCACTAAATGTTTTCTTAGAAATAGACTTTCTTGGCTCAATAAGTTACAATTTGTGTTTATGTATAGGATAGGACAACATATATCAGCTAGATTACAGTTGTGTTTTGAAAATGACTTTATTAGATGCTTCCCCTCTGTTACACCACGTCTGTGCTGAGAGTGAAGCTTCACACTGGCCCCAAAGAAAAACCCTTCTGCCTTTGTTCTCACTAACTGCTTTCCTGTCCATTCATCCTACATCATAGAATGAGTCTGGGTTGCCCCTATCCCTCCTTTTATATGCAGATGCTAATAAAAGACAACAAGGGCTTCAAACAGGATGGGAACTACTGATAAACAGTCCCTATATGCAGATGATCATCTTCTTTATGTTATAAACCCAGTTTAAGCTATCCAAGTGGTGCAAGGCATTTTAAACACCAACATGGTTCATCAATGCATTATTCACATTACATACAGATAAAAAATGAGCTGTTTATAACTCTATTTTACAGCCTATGAGTAGTAGAACATGAGGCATAGATCAGAATTATTTATCCTTTAGGAGCATAATTTTGTTGAAAGAATACCATGGTAATCTTGTGTAGAAAGTTGACATTCACATTAGGATTCCTCCACCAAAGACAATGATTTTCCACAGCAATTTCATAGATAGTGTTTACTTTTTACCCCAATTAGTGAAGAACCACGGTGGTGGAAAAACAGAAATTTTGATCACATGGTGTCACGATGGAAAAGTAGTTGAATCACTCCAATTAAAATGTAAATGCCTATAACTAACTTTATTCCAAAGCCAAACCAAAAGGTAAAACCAAAAATAGTTTGGAGATATTTTAATTATAGTTTTTCATGATGCTTTCCCTAAAGCCACAATATCAATTACAAAGCAAATTAATTAATTTTTATTCGTCATCAAAAAGTAAACCATTTTATTGTATTGTACAGTGCATCTACTGACATGTCAAAATTAAATACACATACATGCACAACAACAGAAACAACTGTGACAGTGTTCAGTCCTGTATCATGTACAGTTGTTTGTTGCAGGTTGAAATAAAGTATATTACTGTAAAATAGTCTTGCCAAGTGTATACAAGTGTAATAGAATGTTTAAATAGTTACAGCGATGCTTATAGATGATTTACCTCAATTCTGGAATCTTCTTTTCTTCCCACAGGCCGTGGTTTGAGTCTGTGTCAGTAATTGCTAGGTTTGATTTTTGTTCTAAAAAATACAGCAGGAATTTTTCACACAATATATTTGCCAGCACACGACTCCTATGGCAACACAGCGGTTTCAGTGGTGCCAAAACCTTCTGAGTAAGTAACTGTTGTAGACACTATAACAGTGTTCCTGCAACAGGGTAGAGGTAGAGAAATAAGTGAACAAAGGAATTTCCCTTTGTTCACTTCTTTTATATGTTTAGTATGGGCCTAGATCCTAAACCAACATGGGTGCCTACCAAAGAGGTGAGCTGGAGCTGTGAACACAGTAAATACCAGTCCAAAATAAAAACAGATCTAAAGTGGTGATGACTAAGATGGTGACCCACTTATTGGATTATAAAAATGATTAAGAAGGAGCCACATGATGTGTGTTGTTTGAATTCTCAGTAAGTTGTCAGACTAGTAATTTCCTACAGTAAATGTTCAACGATCTTATCAAGGAGTATGTTACTGTAGTGCTTTGATATCCTGAATGGACACGGCATGGCAAAATTAGAAACATATAGTCTGAAGCTAACACAGACTACCGGTTGCATGAGCACTCTTATTCTTCTAGATGAATGGCTGGGGAGAGTGAGACATAGGAAGAGACTCCAGAGGACTCCAGGAACATCATGCTGAGGTCACCAGCTGGGCGTCTCCAACTGAAATGCCTCAAGCCCAGGGGGAGATGCGAAAAGGAAGAGGGATGCAAACACCTGTGTGTGTGTGTGTGTGTGTGTGTGTGTGTGTGTGTGTGTGCTATAGGAGGCTAATTTGCTTTCACCACTCTAGATTTTTTTTTTTAAAAGAAAGGTTAACAAAGAGAATTTAGATGATTTGATAGTGCCAGTAATGTTTCTATCATGAATGCTTTTCACAAGAGACTGAAGAATAATCCAAAATGAGTTATTTAGTGATGTTGACAATTCTCCATCTGTGCACTAGATGGCACTATTGTCCTTACAATATGGTGGTTAAACCTACAGTCAAGTCAGAATGTTCTCAAGTCAGCATAACCGAGACAGCACTCAGCACGAGTGATATCAACAAGTTAAAGATAGTTTCCAGTTTTGCATGCTCTGCATGTATTGCATAATATTGTCATAATGTGGTATCATGAATGCAAGTTTCTGTAAAGATGGGTGACATGTTCATATAATGACTCGACTGATTCAAGCTGTCAACAGCATAAAGAACCATTGAATACTGTTGATCGTGAGCATGGTTGACACATGTTATTGCAGCAATTAGTATTTCATTATTATGATAATACAATAACTTTTTCTGAGGATTATGAAGTCAAAATCAATACATTTTGACTGCATATGGTGTTGGTGAATTTGACATGTCTCTTGAATAGCCTTTTTCTTGTGATACTTCCTAATTCTCTAAAGCCTGAATGGTTTGCTTCATATACCTGGAGTTAATATCAAACAAGCCTGCTGTTGTCATTTCAAATGAAGATACATGGTGCTAATGGGTTTAGATTCTGCAGCCACTTTGCCTCCTTGGGTTCTTGGTATACCGAAGGATTACCTTGCCTCCCTTTCTTGTTATACATGCAGCAACTGTAAACATACAGAGTGCCATGATTGTGCTCATGGATTATTTGATATTATTTGATCACAGAGGAATAGACTTTGAAAAGACAGATTGAGGTAATCCCATTTGCTAGGAAATACCTGTGAAGGTAAATAAAAGTGTCAAGACTTCCTCATTATACATGATTCATAAAGCAGGTATTTTTCTGCAGTGTCACATAAGTACGGGGTATAAAACACATGGCTATATATAAATAATGGAAGAAGATATATAGAAATCTCTTAAAGATTACTATAAACACAGAATATTAAATGTAATATTTCATGTGAAGACAGCTGGTTATCTTAATACTGCAATTGTCTGTTCCACTCAAACTGAGACACAATGGCTTCATTATTGATTATTACTGTTGCCTCTTTTGCTTTTTTAACCTACAGTATAATTAATCTTGAAAAATGTTTTTCTTTCTCATATGCATCGCAAAAAGAAATTAAATTTCAGGCGAAAAAGTAAGGTTTTTGACCAGAGGCCATGTGAAATATACAGTATGTATATTAGTATTAAATATTAAGTGTATGACAAAAACATATGTTTGTTAATACAAGCTGCAATGCACACTGATGTTAAGCCAAATGTAATCTCAAATATTTCTCCTCGATTTTGGGATCAGTGGCAAGTACACAGTATGAACAGCATGGGGGATTAAGCAGGAAAGAGAGAAACACTTTCTCACAACCCCTACAGAGCAAGGTGGCCTGAGCTCCACATCAAAATGGAAAATGGTCTGCACCTGACAGAGCTCGTCTGACAGGAGAGTTGTGTCTCATTATAGATGACTCATTGTCTATACTACTTGTGTGTGTGTGTGTGTGTGTGTGTGTGTGTGTGTGTGTGTGTGTGTGTGTGTGTGTGTGTGTGTGTGTGTGTGTGTGTTTGAGCATGTAACATTTATGATGGCATCATGTTTTGTTCAAACGCACTGTGACCATCAAAGGGGAGATAAGATTTATAAATTGCCCATAAAGTGACTACAAGGAGAACAGTGGTCAGCGTTTTACCAAACGTGACAGTTCTCTGACCTTTACTGCACGTCCATTGTTGTAACACACACACACACATCCCCACATTTTGTGTGACAGCCTCTTTCTTTCTCTTCCCATGAACTTTCCCCCTCCCTATGTTCACATTTGTTTAATTCTTTCAGCTGTACTCTTGCTGATGCTCTGCCTCACTCGAGAAACCTGTTCTCAGACCCCAGTTTTCTGATTTAGATGGGTGGTGTGAGTATGTGAGCAAAATACCATGTTTTTCATTGGAGTGGCTGTAAGGATGATATTAATTAGCATAATTGCAATGACCATGTGGACTGAGATTATTGTGTGGCTGCTAGGCTGTCTGTTCTATTGTCGCTCCTCTCAGAGCCTGTGGATTGCTCATTGACTCACCCAGCAGTAGCGTTTCCTAGCAACGCCTCTTGAATGTACTGTACAGTACTTCCCCATCTCATGGGCGCCTTTAATAATCTGCTTTGCTATTTCCATGTAAGCTTTGTTAAAAGATTTATGGTGCATTTGAAGCTGTGCATTTCTTGCCGCAGTTCCTTCAGTGTATGTCAGTAAACAGTGTAGATTCACAGAGTTCAGTTTACAGCAGGGCTTTTCCTTGCATGTCTCTCTGACAAGATCATTAACACGATGCAAGAATGTATGGAGAACAGTTCATACAATGATAGAAAAATGCTGACCAGTGTTCATAGCTCTGAATGAATTATCCCAGAATGATAGCAGTGTTCTGCTTAAGAATGGCTTTGACCTGGGCAATTTCATTAACTGTACTGCATGCCTGATAGACAGTTTTAATAAGTGAGGATAATTTCACAGAGGGACCTCGTTGTCATGACAAAGGCTTCTGAGCGCATACATCCCGGTGTTACACAATGCAACTACAGTCTGGCCTCATTCAGGTATATTCTGGTAGAGAAGTGCTGTACGTTTCAACTAATAACTAAACGCAATAGTCCAGGATCACAGGTTCACAAAAGCACAGTCTATAAAAAGCCAGAGTGCATTAGGAAGGAGTGAGCTAAAGGCAGCAGAAATTGAGAAATGTTATCTGTTTGCAGGTGATGAATCCTGGCATTACTTGTATTGTTGTTGCCTGAGTCCGGCTGTGGAATTTATGGCCCATATAAAGGCTCCTCATCATGTGGGTGACAGACAGTATATATTCTTCAGGACAGGAGACCATGACTCCTGCTGCCTCGTGAAATTGCGACTGAGATCTCTCTGAATCACCATGCAGGGAATCTGTTTGCATGTGGGTTGTTGCAGAGACCTCAAAGCTTTGGTCTTGGCATGGAATTGCAGTATGTATATGCCCTGTTGTTTTTGTGATCTGTTTTCCAACCCCCTCACCTCCATCACCTTACCTTTATCCTAGGTGATGCGTTTGGATTCCTACCGCTGTTATTTAAAATGCTCTGACCTGTTCCTCCCTGCACAAATATATACTTCAGGAGGTCTGTCATCTCAGCTGCTACAGTATCTAACTAACTCGACATGTATAAATATTCGGGTATACAGCTTCTCAGCATGTAGCACGAAGCCTCTTAGGTATGCAAGATGTTTTCCTGTGTCGTGTTCACCTCACTGCTCATCCATGTGTTTGTTTTATTCGTGTCTCATCTCGAACTTCCTTTCCAACCTGGATGTGTGCTTTGCCGCTTGACTGCTGCATCCAACATCTTTTGTGTCAGAGTCAGAGTTAGCTCCTCTAATTCTGTTTCAGTTGTTTTCTTCCTTCTATCTCTTTCTCTCTCTTCACCTGTTTCTGTCCAATGCTTTTCCCGGAGGTGAAAAAGATGTTGTCTCCCATCTGGCTGACTTCACAGCAGACTGACAGTCTGTTGCAGTCCTCTTGTGACTCTCTGCTGGATAGTGTTGAGGCCATTGCCAGAAGCCCGACTGAATGAATCCAGGCATATTTCTTTAAATGTAACACACGGCCGGACATATAAAAAGATTCAACTTTGTAGTATTTGAAAAGAGATCCCTCTTTATCTTAGTATGGGTAACACAGCACATTACTTGCTGTCTGTATGAGAAAATGCCATTTCATTAAGTAATAAAAGATGTTAACTGAGTGCAGTGGAGTTTTTTTCTCCTTTGAATCGACAGTCATCTTGCATGCTTAATCGCTCTTTAGCGTCAGTGACTGCAGGGAAGAAATGTGACACTGATATTACCCCACTGAGATAAGATTCTCTTCAAATTTGTGCCTATATTTAATTTGTTTGCCCCCCCTCGACATCACATTTGAAGCCACAGTTTTACAAGGATTCTGAAATCCTGTGACTAATGTCTGAGCATATGGCTCCCAGCATTAGTAAATCATTTCACTCAAATATTCTCAGAATGCATTTTCTTTTAATAAATGTACATACTGCAACAACTGGATATTGTTTGCTGTGTTATTCACATGCTCAGTTTACGAGAATTTGAAAATGGTATATCTTTTGTTTATTAGGTTTCTTAAATATAAATCATTTCAGGTCAAAATAATACAGTAGATGTGCAGCAGATAGTCTGCAATGCAACCCTGCAGGAAAGTCTTAATTAAGCCATTAAGAAACACATTTCCCAGACCTGGACATGTCTGGTGTTAATGAGCCACCTCAGCTGTCCACTGTGGTTACTTTCAAGGCCATGTGGTTCTATTTGGGCGAGGATAAAGTGAAATGAGGAAGTGTGAGTCAGCAGTGAGAATTCACAGCGAGGTGATTAAAGGTAGTAGTGAAGGCCTTTTCTGGGAGCAAAAGATTAAGACGATGCTACTCTCTCATCTTCCTCAAAGCCAGAGCCATTTGATGTGGCCCCTACAGGCTGCTCGTCCAAAGCCAACATTTCTCGGCAGCAGATCACAAATGAAAATACACAAATTCAAATATGTTTTGATAAGAGTGGGCTATCATTAGGAGATAAATTGAAAGATTGTCTTGGCACATCAGTGCATTTGAATTTCCTCCTGTTGAGTATTTGGAGAAGTTGGTATGTATTTGTTGCCCAAGATTTGCATATATTTAAAGTACTGTACTTTTTCTAACACTAGACATTATCTTAAGCATGTATAATAAAAGAGCATATAATTGATGCTGTAACAATAAGTCAATAAATCGATAAGTAGACTGAATTAATTGGAAGCAATTTTGATAGTCATTTAGCAAGCACAAAAAAGAAAAACATTCTTAGATTCCTCTTTAACTGAAGGAATAGCTTTTTATATATTGAAGATTGTGTTTAATTTAGGCATTTTTGCCTTAGTTAAAGGTGAATAAAGGTAGAAAGGAGATAACAGAATGACAGGCAACAAAGGTCTGCAGCAGGAGACAAACCAGGGATGTAAATTGAAGATGGTAGGTAACACTAAACCCAAACTTTGTTGAACCCTTCTGTTTGGTACCCCCCCTCTTAATTTGGTTTATCTTTAATTCACACAGTTCGTGGGGTGACAGGCCTTAAGGACTTAAAATTTTAATCCTTCTGTCGAAAGCCTTTTCCTTATGTGATGATAATTTTTACCTCAAGAGAGGAAGGTCAGAGAGACGAGGTTCAGAAACCTACAGTACACAAGTAGCTTCTTGAGACTGCTTGTTTGTGAAATTCTGTTCAGCGTTGTTGATTTAATAAGTACATGTTCACATACACATAAAATGTGTATGTGAACATGTACTTCATGCATCCAGTACACTGTATGTGCGTGGGTGTATGTGTTGATGTGCATGTTTTATATCATTTATATTGTATGAGCAAACGTGCTTGAAAGGCCCTTTACATTTTCCACTTCCACATGTCCCTCATATATTACTAAGGGGAATAATCAGATTAGAGTGAGTCACACTTGACCTCCCTTGCAGAGGATTTAAATAGATCATAAATACTGCGGTGGTATGGTCAGATTACTGATATATTTGTTAAATGTGCTACTTTGATGACAAAGAATTGAAATTGTAATGGCCCTTCGTTTATGTAGTCTATTTTATATGAACATTATTCATGGTCATTGTCCATTTTAGAAGCAATGAAGCCAATTATTCAGATAAAAGGTTGTTTTGAAGGCATTCATACAACCAAGGTCTCCCTTCTCCATTGGTTGCACTGATTTCCTGATGTAGGGATGGCCATTGTACTGTACATAGATGATGCCATTAGCACAGATACATTAAACATGAGCCGTGAGCTGGGTACAGGAAAAAAAATAAACAGATGGTAAGCATATTTTGAGCTGAGCCAGAATGAATTATTACCCCAAATGATGACACAGCAACGTCAGCAATAGCTGAATTTCCAACTTCTTGTTGGTAGACTTTGTACATTTAAATCCCCCTTTATTTGTCAAGATGTCACAAATGTTGAAATAACATAATATTGTTGGAGCTGTTTCTTACAAATCTAAAATGCCAACAAATATAAAAGAGTAAAAACTATGGTATAAAAGAAAACAACATTTGCAGGCGTTTTCTTAAATCTAATCACTTCCGTTTACATTCACCTCAGAGTGATGATCTCTGGTGTACCTTTGTAAACAAGCTGTTGTTGTGTGTGTGTGACATTTTGCTTTTACAGCAGCTTAGCTTTCCAGGTTCTGATAGTGAATGTTTGTCCTTGAGGGGACAGTTGCCCTCAGACCTACCTGTCAGTTTAAATAAGACGTGGCAAGGCATTTTGTGGTACATTTCCTGGAAGTACTCTGGGAATAATCCATTTCAAAAAAAGGTAATATGCCTTCACAGATTTTTTCTGCAAAGCAAGGTTTTCAGAAATATTCTTTGTAAAACCTTACCTAATACTCATTACCTAATACTTTGACAAATTACATCTTACATCGACAGACTCAAGAATGTGTGTTTCATTGTGCATACAAATCAAGGATTTGTTTCTACATCAGGTCATATGTTTAAAAAGGGTACTGGTTTATGTCACTCCAATTGTGACTGACAAATCAGGGTGTGACCTCAAACATCATCATTTAGTTTTGACGAGCACTGTCAATAAATTACAATTTAGAAGATGTCTATGTGCGAGTCCTATCACTGGCAAGCATCAGCGCTAACTCCCTTTAACAGCTCATTGTTCAAGTCTTATTTTGTTTGCGAAGCTTACTGTTTACTTTTTCTTTTTCGCAACATGTTGATGGACTGTGACATTTACTGAAAAGTCAAGCCCACCATACCACCACAGCCATTAACTCACCGGCATGGGAATATTTTTTTTCACAGAAGTTTTGTTTGACTGCATTATGCATTACAGTTGCTGAATGATTTATTCTGTCTGACAAGTAGCCCATAATTGAATGTAGCCTTCAAACACAACGCTGTGAAAGCTATCACACTCACCCGCGTTCGACTTCATTGCCTCCAGGAGGCCTACTCCCTATTCTATCCCTATTAGATTTGTTTCTCCATCAGTATAGCACTCTAATGATGAAATAAGGTGAAGACTGGGGAAAGGAAAAAAAGGTCAAATTTAAGTTTGAGCAAATCAATTAGGCGTTATTTTTGTACAGCTATACTTTTCATGAGAGTTTTTATTTTTAATAGTTGGATTGGCAAGTCATTTCGATGTATAAAAACTGATCAAGTGTGCTTTTTCAATTCTTTATGTGAGGCTCTCTTTAAATCTACTCTGGAAACGCAATAATTAACCTAGTTAATCAGGAAACTATTGATGTGTTTAAGTGATACAACAGTCATTAAGTTAAGTAAGCCACTTAAAACACATGAGTGAATTATTTGAGACAAGTTTCCTTTTCGAAAAACCTCACACATAAAGGAACATTGTGTCAAAAGTGACCTTACCTTCCTCAGCTTATCTTTATCTTCATTGTCCTAGCTACTGTCACCTATTGATCCTCCCAGTCCTTCAAAACAACAGCAGGGGAAGAAAATTAAGCTCTTTTGTGCTTACATGACCCCGACAAAAAGGAAGACGGAGAGGTGAAAGAAAACAGTGCTCTGCAACATTTAGTCCAATCAGCTCCCTGAGGCTGAACACCGAAGGGAGGTTTGACTCCTGTGGTGAAGGATAGTGGAGGCTGGAAGCTTGCTCTATTTTTTCTATACAGTAGCATCAAAAATTCATGTGGGTGAAGTGCATTACGAATTACATGTGGAGCTTCATCTGACAAATCCATAAACCCTAAACATGGATATCCGGCATCACAGTTTACTGACTGACTGGCATCACCTGTCCATTATTACTGATCTGCAGGCAGCATCTGTTTCGAAAAATGATTAAAAAAAACACAGAAATCTGCATTTTATTGTTATTTATGGGCTTGGTTGCATTGTTGTTGACAATACATATATGTATATGTATGTGTATGTGTGTATGTATATAAATATATATATAATCATAGTAAATAAAAGTTAACAGCATGAAAAATGTCTACTTATAAATGAGTAGAAATATATGAAAGAAACAGGTAGTGATGCCAGATTTCAGTTGTATTTATATATTGCTGGTGTGTCTGTGTATAGTGAACACTGTTTTTTGGCAGCATGTAAACACCTGACTATCTGGGGAAGAGTCCAACCCTGTTTACAACTGCAGTAACAACTGGAACACATCACAGACTCTTGAAATATTTATCCCACTGCTACAGTAGACACTGAAATGGCAGCGAAAGACAATGATGAAGTGAATGACCACCAGTGAGACAGAGACTATGGCCACCCACCCATGAATCTGCTGCAGATTTTATTACAGCTGCAGGAAGTAATCGTGAATCAAAAGCTCCTTCCTACAGTAAACATACGGGATGCATAATAAATCTACATTTATATTAAAACATGTTAAGTCCTGGCAACATCCGGATGCAGTGTATTGTGGTTGCAGTTGCTAGGTAACAAGTGCTTCAGGGGGAAACCCTCATTATGAAGTATTTAAAATGCGTCATTAATTGCTAATTTGCAGATAGAAGTATTTGAATACTTATCTTAAATACTATTGTACACATCCGTAAGCTTGTGTGCAGTTAACTTCATTTCGTCACATTGTTTTGAACCTGTGCAAAAACAACACACATGGATTTTATACATGGATGTGTACGGATGGCTGGGTGGCACATCGTTCTCTATCATATGCTAGATCAAAAGACTTCATGTTCTGTATGTCACGCTTGCAGAGGCGCACAATTGCGTGCAATCTCCTTCCTATACTGTAACTCCACACTTATCAAACAGTTGCCTCCACGTCCATAGAGCTGAGGATGCAGTCGAGAATCCACCACCCTCGTCTGAACAGGCTTATTTTTAGCAGGCATGGATTGTGAGAGAGCTCTTGTTTTATTTCAGTCCTACTGGCTCTGCCTGAAGCACCACAATTATTTGATGCCCTTCAAGTATGCAGAGTCATTTTCCTCCAGCATATATCCACCACATGGATGAACAAAAGGTGGTATGATTTAGAAAGGTTCACTGCTGCTCACAGAAACATTTCTTGTGATCATCACAGTGACTTTAAATCATGGGGTAATCTGTCAATACTGAAATGTATGTATTTTCATTTATTTTCATACATTGAAATCTTTATTTGATCTTCTTTTCTTTTTTAAAGGGAAATGGTACAAAATCATTACACACTGAAGATATAAAATTAAACCATAAATCATTCTTCAGTGCCAAATTACTGCACTAATAAGCTTCAAATCATCATCTGCTGAGGATCACATTTATGCAGTGGCTTCCCATTGCTGGAAAAAGATAGATCCTGTGCTGCCCGTGCCTTCTGCGCTATATTTTTGGCATAGGAGGGCGACAGTTGCTTACTGATCTTAAAGCAAACATGAAATGGAAGGGAGATGATAAAGCTAGCACAGGCTCAGTATTCTACAGAGAGTGGGCTCAGTGTGATGTGTCCTCCTTAGCTCCTTTTTCCCTGCGCTGTTGGCGACTAAACAGAGATAGATTTTGACTCAGGTGCAAAATGAGCTGTTTTGCAGACGCCCACACCAGCCCGTTATCTTACAAATACAATACACCAGAGACAAGGCATCTGTTGTGGCTTTGTGTGTGTGTGTGTGTTTCTGTTTGTGTGTGGGTGTGAGGATGTAAAAGTATGCAGGGAAGTGTTTGTGTGTCTGTGATTACGTGGATGTTTAAAGCAGCTGGAGAGATTGAAATCTGCCATCCAAAGACAAACAGATGATGGATTTTTAGTATCACTTGTCCTCTCCACTTTTCTGTTACAATAAATAATGCAAACTTCTAACAATCCACTGCAGAAAATATACATAAAACGGGGGGTAGATCCCTGTGTAGACGTCAGAGTGCAAAACACAGCAGTGTGCTGTCTCCATAGCAGTTGCATTAGGCTGTGGCAGCTGCTTCCACACTGAATTATCAAACCTATTTGTATTGCCAGGAAAGGAGCTAAGGGATAAAGAGGGAAAGTGTAAATGTAAAACAAGTCATGACAGAATCCGACAAGAGACAGAAATATCCCCTCTCCCCCTCTGGTGTTCACTTTTACACTCTCTCAACCATTTTAATCTCCCCCCTTTAATACCAGCCTTTCCAGACTCAACTTTGATCACTGTCATTTTGCTAACATAGTGGATTGGAAGAATTGAGACAAATGCATTATTCATCCCACGCACCAATTTGGGTCTCCTCTGCTGTTTGTAATGCACTTCTCTCATCTCCCTGTCAATTTCGTATTTTGTTTAGTTTGCTCTGACATAGGGTGGCAGTGATCTTCAGGGATCTGTAATGGACTGCAAACTTTAAACAAAAAGAAAATGTCACATAATCACACAATATTAACTAGCTCGAAAAAAATATAAATGAAAAATAAAGATTGTAATTTGTAAGGTTATATTGTAATCTAACAGCTGGTATGAAACACAACACATTACTGGTAAATACTTAATTTAGCAGCTACATACAGTATATCAATATACACTCAAAATCTTTTCTGAAGCCATGCCGTTCCCTAGTGATTTGGAGTCAGTGTAAAGGGCATGTTGAACAACAAACAATAATAACTCTCATATTTGTTCCATGGTGCAGCTATTGTCTAACCGCCATCATGATCGCCTTGAGCTACAGCACAGCAAGCACTGAGCTTCCCGAATCAACCTGCACCTCAGTAAATCACACCCAGATCTCATGAGTCATGAACCGCTGCAATGAAAATGATTTAGAAATCACTACAGGAGCCTTGAAAAGTTCATTCAGATTCAGATAGATTTAAGACTAATCTGACAATTTGAAGGAGACCAGCACTTCCACAGTATATGATAGTGACTGTAAACCCAGCAAGATAATCAGTGTTACAGGTTTGGCATTAGGCTACTTTTTTGTTAACTGGGGAGTAAAAATAGTTTTGGGTAGGTTGTGATAATATTGGTTACCCTTTTGAATCATTTGGGTGCTTTCTAGAGACGAATAATCGGACTATGTTCCCATAAATCTGTCAGTCCTCTCATCCGACATTGTGGAAATTGTACAGTTGGACTTCTTTTTGCAACCAGTGGAGTAGCCATATGTTTGGTATTGGCAAGAATGCAGGTTTGAGGCACTTCTGCATTAACTTAACTTTTCAGACCAGGAGCTACCCTCTTGGTCTGGTAACACTGCAGTTAATGGTAACAGGAGCACTTTTGGTGTCCTTTACACCACTTGTGCTCTTGGAGGGGGAGATAAGTTTTAAAACTTAAAAAAACATCTTCTCATGAAGGGGTAGGGTGAATCATAAAAATGTTGATTCTAGTGCGCAAATAGTAAAGCCTTCAGTTGATATGAGTTTTTACATTATGTCAATTCTAAGTCTACAGCTGACTAGCGGCTATGTGAGGCGGTAAACTAGGTATTAATGTTAGCATGCTCACAATGACAAACTATTTTTACATGGTATGTTTATCACATTCACCATTGTGGTTTAGCATGCTAACATGTCTAATTAGCAGTATATTTTGCTAGTATTGCTACTTTATGGGGACATATTATGCACAATTACTTACTACATTTTTTTAAAGCTGGGGCTTTAGAAGAATATTTTTTTATGATTTACACTTCAAAAAACAGTTTTAACATACTGACCCTTTATACTGTCCCACAGTTCAGCCTTTGTCTCAAACAGGCTGTTTGAGCCCCTGTCTCAGCATTTGGAAGCTGGCCCTTGGGAGACAACAAACGCTATGGGACAGACAGCCATGTGTGGGTAGAAAAAATGTTGCAAACAAAGCAAAATTTACATTTACCATTTTGGATCTTTTACCCTGATGGATATCTGATACCTTGCATAGATATTTGACATCACAACTGTAAACAAGTAACAGAAAATCACAAAAAGCATAACATGATTCCTTTAAGTTTTCTTTAAATCCAGTACATTGACATATTTCGCGGCATAAGTGAAAAGTTTGACCTGCTGGTGGTGCTAGATGAAAAGTCAAGGGATCACCGAAGTCATTAGGATTCATCCTCTGGGCACAATGGACATTTGTACCAAATGTTATGGCAATCCATCCAAAAGTTAAGATATTTCAAACTGGACTAAAGTGGTGGTCCATCTGACTGGCTGTCAGGTCACAGCTAAAAATACTATGCATCAATTCTCAGTTGCCTTCCTTACAAAAGTATTGGCTCGTATTTACTGTATTAAGGCTTTCTGTGCCTGAATTTGGATTATATTGTACACCCCAACCCTTGTTTTACATGATAAAACAGGTTTATATGTTGCAAAAAAGTGGAATTATATTTGCAAAAAAAGTACTAGGGAACCTGTTCTGGGTCTTTTTAGGCAGAATCATTAGGATCCAATAGACACGGTGAAAGCAATAGAATATTTGCCATTTCAGTGCAATGGTTTCATTTATCCAGCAATGCCAGCTGTTGTCTTAGCCACAGGCTGAGTTGGTGTCAGATATTATTCAAGTAACCTGATAAAGAAAATTATCAAAACATCTCTGAACAATTTATATTTTTTCTGGAGTGCTAACAAGACTTTAAACTCTGAATAACCCCTTTCAACCGCCTCCTACCACAGTCTTCCCACACATTTAAAATACACTTGGGTCAATTATTTGAGTATTGAAATGCTATTTTTGTAGAGAGGCATTAATGGCTTTGCTGTAGAGACTTCATTCCTCCTGTGACAAAAGAAAAAACAAACAAAGTGACATCTAAAGTAAAGATCTCCTTTATGATAAAGGGTGAGTGTTTTGTGGTAAAGCGAGTACTGATTTAAGGTGGCCTAAAGGGATTTGCGCCCCCTCTCCAATGAGTCAGAGGATAATGCCATCAGCAGTTTGATATTCTGATCCATCCCATGAGTTTATTTGAGAGATTCAGAATAAAGGGGTTATCTCAGGATAAAGACAGAATTAACCTAACTGCCTGTGATACCTACAGTCATGGCACTGACTTTATAGCCACAAGGCCTTTTAAGGGACCTCTTGAAATACAGGCATTATTTACACAGCAACAAAGAGTCTACCATGAAATATGAACAGCAGCAGTGATTGCACAGGGTATGATCAAAACAATGAAAGCACCAGAAGAAAAGAATTCTTGCAGTAACACTGGCTCCGTGTCAATGTGGGATCGTTTATCTGACACAGATTTGGTTCAGATTTAGAAATAGATCGCATCAATTTGCAGCCCTGCGTGTGTCGTCAATAAGGAAAGATAAACATACAAAAATAGCACGAGCGATCCACTGTGACTGTTGTATCTTTCATGTTTTGAAAAAAAGGTCTGTAAAATTCAACAATGATTCTAGAAAAGATACAATCATTTGCATCTCTGCCCCTGAGATTTTTGACAGGGTTTTGGTCGAGTTATCTGCGAGAGCCACATGTTCAGTATCCATTGGCAGAGAAGTGTGGAGTGATCCTGCCGGCATGTCATCTTTACCAAGGCTTTCTGTCTCCATGTGCATGTGCCTCGGAGACATTTACGTTGTTAGTAAGGGGCCACTGAAATTATTGTATGACTTGTCTGGTATGTACAGGCAATTCTATATATTTTGGCATCAAAGGAACAATTCAACACATTGGAAAATGTACTTATTCACTTTCTTAGAGGAGGATAGCAGCCAGTTAGGTTACTTCAAAGACTGGAAGCATTAGGAAGGAGCTAGATTGAAACACTAGACTAGGTCATTTCAAAGGTAAAAAAAACCCAACCCACCTACCAGCGCCTAATTAACACATCTTATTTGTCCAAAATGGGGATTTATGTGTTGGTTTAACACTTCACTTAAGTGTTTGTATGGATTAAATAAACTAGTTATAAGCCCTGTCTGTTGTCTCAGTGATAAGCTAAGCTAATTGGCTGCTGAAAATAGCTTCATATTTAGTGTCCAGAGGTGAAAGCGGCATTGATTTTCTCATCTAACTCTCGACAAGAAAGTGAACAAGCCTTTTTTTTCTTTTTTAACAAGATGCAGAATTATTCTTAAGGTGAACAGTCAAAATCATTATATCCACAGTGATTTGAAAAGTCTTGGCTTTGAGCGATGATGTGGTAGATGTACCTGCACATGCCCATGCCAGCTCTTTACAGCGAGGTAAAAATGTTGTCGGTCTTCCATCATTTTGAGCACCCCCTGTTTTAAGATCATTCATATAGTTTTATTCATTTGAACAGGTAAAGCATGCATTACATTTAGTCAAAGTAGCAGGATGCTAAACAGTTATGTTAGTTCTTTATTCCTGAAGAAATTGGGTATCATACATTGTCTTTGATGCATTTAGAGGAAACCAGATTTAATGGCATGGATTCAGTAAACAGAATGAATATGCGGCTGTGGTAGACCCTGTGGCTATATAAAGATTATAGTCATTATAAGATTATTGCTTTCATCACAGAGGAGGGAGAATATGGGCCCTTAATATAAAGGTTATGGTTTCCTTATAGGCCCACCTCTAAATCTAACCAGTAACACCTAAGTTGAAATTCTAATGGACTGCCTTGTGTGCCCACACAGGCCTACTGTAGATTAAGTTGACTTTAATATATAATGAAACATAGTGATTGCACAGTACTGCTCTACTGCCCTAAGCAGTTTATTTATGACAAAATGCCCATAAATGCCTTCTAATATCACAAAGTTTTATATAATGATGGCTTTGTGCTTATCGAGTACAAGTATTGACTTTTTCAACTTAAGTGTTACTTTAATAAGCAAGTGAAAATTGTGTAGCATTGTGCCAAGTTCACACAGGTCATATGATGCAGATGATGCATTTTCAAATGTAAAATGCATCATCTAGCAAAATACTCTGTATTTGATCAACTAATAAAGTCATAAAATCGCACATGGTAAAATAGTCTATATATGAAATACCAAAAATACTGTGAACAAACATGAAAATGGAAACAAGGTAATATAGTTAAGGCTAAACATCTTTGTCTATTACCTTTGTATAGCTAAGTCAATAAGAGGAGCATGCAATCAACATAACATTGCCACAATTTTACATTAAACAACAAAAGCAATCAACTCAAAACAAATGTATGTGCCTTTCGTCACCACAAATTAGAATCATGTAATGTATGTTTTTCCACACAGTAAATTATATGGCTTTGTGCAATTTTTCACTGTCAGTAAATTCACTAATGAAATTGTTTTTGTAAAATAATATATCAATAAATGTCATGCCAGAAATTATTGAGATTCTGTTCTACATGCGCTGTTTCTTACATGCCAGATTGTGCTAATTGTACATCATCCTAAAAAAAAAAGAAAAGAAAAAAAAAAAGAAGAAAAATCAGAGGTCTTTCGTCATAGCATGTACACCTACATCCAGGGACAAAATGTGCTCAATTCCATCACCCTACTTCATATAAGGTATTTGTGCACATAGTCTACTTTTCTTTTAATATAAGAATATTGTCCATTAATAAATTATGAATAGTACAAGTACTTCAGGTTAGGAAATAAAGGTGGATGGCATAAGTTAAAATATGTTGCCTGCTTTATGTAAAGCGATCTGAATTCATCTTTCTGAGTTTGGGCGGAAGGTGTCCGTCCATCCTGCCCCCACCTCCCCCAGCCAGTCGCTGCAGCTTGGGAGGTAAGTCCGCCACTGACTTACTGATGGGCTCTGTGCACATCTTGGAGGCTTTACCAGCTTGCTTATCATCAGAGACACCGGGAACAGAGCTGATTCGCTGCAGCTTCATGGGCAGGTCTCCAAAGCTGTAAGTCATCTCTGAAGTGGTGGAGCTCATCCTTAGTAGCTTCTTAGGCAGGCCTTCCCGCCCTGTCATCTTCTGGAGTTTGGTGGGCAGCTTGGTTGTGCTGTCATTGTCCTCCAGAGTCTCCAGGCAGTCCAGAGAGCTGTTCTTCTCCCCGCTATTGCAAAGGGATGGAGCCATGAGGGGCGAGGAGAGGAGCAGAGCTTCCTCTTGTTCCTTCACGCTGTATGGGGGGGTGGGCACCTCAAATGTGGCATGGAACTGAGAGTAGTCCACCTTAAAGAAGCCTTCCTCTAAGGAGATAACTGGGAAGAAGCGGTGTCCCCACAGAACCTCGTCCTCGGTGTAAGACGTCCTCGCTTGGCAGGTCATCCCTGTTTTAAGAGAAAAATATTCAGAAAGTCACATCAACTGGATAAACTCTGAGATTTATTTCTACAAAATAATGCCAGGACTTCATCAATTATGGCAAATTATGTGTCATCGCCTTGCCACAAACCAACTCCGTAGAGACACATTTTTTGAGATTAAATGTTTCATGACTCCAGTATTAAACAACACAGGCCTGATTTAATTATATGCTTGTTTCATAAGAATCAACAATACGGTATTCACCAGAATTCATTTTCAGCACTGTAGTACAGACAGCTGCCAAAATAAATGAGCTTAATTGATTTTACATTTATGAAGGTGATGTTTATGAGCAATTTGTAGCCTAACATGAAAATTAATTAAAAGTTTTATGCTGTGTATTTTTTTCACAAGAACAACTAATTGTTTAATCATAAAAAGCCTAATTGATTCCAAAATTGACTATAAGGCAGCTCTTATCAATCAATCAATCAATCAATCAATCAATCAATCTTTATTTGTATAGTACCAAATCACAACAAAGTAATCTCAAGGCACTTTACACATAGAATGACTCCCACTATAAACTGCCAATCGACTTGTAATATATTTACATATATGTATATCAATATAATTTCCATTGTATTTACTTTGCTTGGTTCCACATTCCTGAATATATAAAATAGGTTAAGGTTTGCACATTCACAAGTCAGATAACAATGCAAAAATCAACAGATTTGTTAAAGGGAAAAGAAAGTTTGTGCTTAAATGAAAACCACAGGTCGTCTCCACCTCACCTCTAATGCTACTTAATAGTTCAGACCACACCTTGAAGTCACTACAAAAGATAGAGGATTAGGATAATCAAATTGCTGGAGAGCACAAACCACCAGAAGAATGGCTGCAGGCAAAGGCTTCAGGAGGTCTAGCTTGCCCTAAAATGTATTTTGATGGTTGGATCATTCTTATGTAATAAAAGGAATTCTATTTCATCCAAAACACAGAAGGTTACATGAAGTATCAGTGACATGACATTGTTAAGCTTGAGAAAAGCCAAAATGAGTGTTGTTGATTTAAAAAAAGCACTCAATTCTGTCATTCAGAGATTACAATTAAAACAAAATGTCCTATTTAGCATGTTCTGTGTTTCTGTGTGCGTACCCTTCACTATGCTCTGCCAATTCGGCACAGGATAGCAGATTATGATACACTTGGAATAAATTTCCCCTCACAAGGGACTCTAAATTAAATCCCTGCTTAAAAGTTCCCTTCACATCCTTAGAAACAAATTAATGCAATTACCAAAATCATGAGGTTTGAATTAATGATCGACAGCATTTTTTCATGCAAAGTTATTGGATGCTTATTAGTGATTACTCATCACCTTTATTCAGCATCTGCTATCAGAACTACCTGTGCATTATATCACACTGCATTTCTTACAGCAAAGCTCTATCCATTTTAGCACATTTCACACTCTTCTGAAAAATCTATTTAATTTCTTACCGTGAGAGAGATCTATAATTGAGTTTACATGTAAATCACACTAAAACAGTCCAAAAAGCTTTCCTCAGCATACAGGAATGACTGGGGGCACTTGTGTTGAGGCTTGTTAAAATCCATTAGGAAATCAGTAACTGCAGTCGGTTATCACATGTTTTAATTGCCAGCTTAATATTGTTCTCGCAGCGACAGTTGGGTCCAAAGTAACACGAAGCGCTCATTCACAGCGAGACACCGCTGCTGATTGCAAGGATGTCATCATCGAAAACTAGAGGCATCTGTGATTCCGCCTGATTCCCAAGGTCATAAAATAATTCACTGATAACAGCTCTGTACACAATCGCAGATGTGCAAGAGACTGAACATCGAGTGCGTTTGGGGTATTCACAGTATTACTTCTGCACTATTGCTTCAGAGTCCCGAAGCCTATAGGCATATGGAAGTGTGCTGCAGTGAATAAAATGAGCAAAGCTAATGAGAACTGTAGGGCCAAAGCGATTGACAGTTAAGTGTGAATGGAAATCTCATTGCGCTATGAGCCTGTAAGACTGCCTTCAGTCAAAACATCACCATGTGATCATCAACAGGCTGACTGGATGTGCACTGAAACTGCAAGAGCTGTGGTGTGAAAAGCTTTCTGTTTAGGTCCTTTTATAACAACTACTTAATCATCACCAGAAGCCAGCTTTATTGAATAATGCAGTCGATGCTGCAGTGCTAACTGGACTTCCATGTATATACAGCACAAGACTAAAATGTCAATAGCAACATTACTGGTGCACGATAAGAAAAAAGGTTGGAACAGCTGAAATGAAATTGTGCCTGAGGGGAAGGGTAATACACAAGACTCAAATAGACTCATCTTACATCTATTAATAATGCTCTATTGTTCCTGCAGATGGTGTAGGAGTTACTGTAAGACCTCAGTCTCTGGAAACCCATGAACCCTGCAGTCCTGGGGCTGAATCCCTCTTCAACATTTTGTGCCTCCTCTATAGATACTTGGCCCACACACACAAAAAAATAAATAAAATAGGAACCTCACTGATGTGGGCTGCCTAATCAACTACACCCTTCTTCACAAACTAACAACAGCACTAGACTTAATCATGGTCATTAATATACATTTAATTTCCATACATTATTCAAGGATTGATGCCTGAGCTGTTGCATAATTATAGACACGACTGCAACGCATATGTACAATTGTGTTTCTAAAGACCAGCTGTTCTGCAACACCCACATTCACATGGCACACAGAAAAACAGACACAGAAACCTCCCTGTTCAGTGAGGCCACCACACTGTGATATTTGTGATGGAAATGTACACATTTTATGTGGAAGAATATGTTACACATACACCTCCCCCCAAGTTACACGTCCAGAAATAGCACAATTATTTAAAAAAATAAGTGCAATGATTATACTTTCTACCCTTGGTATGAATTATTCCTAAAAATAGGGATACAGACAAATAAAACCCACATTGGTGTGTATTTCGTATTACTGGTAAAGCCTTATGTAACTCTAAAATACACGCCTGCCTGAGACTCAGTGTTTCTATGGAAACAAAACTGTAGGAATGTGTGTATGCGACAGCCATAAGCCTTTTCAATGCTGAGTTTGTTCAAAAGTAACAGTGACAACACAAAACAAAAGTCTTCTCTCTCCCTCTCTCTCTCTTTATAAAAATTGATTTTCTGCACAGGGCAGGGTCAAATCATCCATATGGCTTCGGAGCCTGACCGAAATGGTTTTACTGTCAGTGAAAAGTGACATTTTACAACAAAAAATCCCTGCTCATAATGGTGGAGTCAGTAAATCATATATTTTGTGGACTTTTCATCAGTGAAAGCCAGAGCTCCTATTACAAATGTCATCCCTTGTATAGCACTGTGCAATTTTCTCTTCCTATATCATCTATCACTCTTACAGTACTTTGCAGTTTTTTACTCGTGTCATCGTGGTATCTACATTCTGTATCATACGAGCACTTTTTAACACACACACACACACACACACACACACACACACACACACAGCAGGAAACCAACACAATAGTAATCCTCAACGATCTTTCCTGCTGTATTCTGATGGGAACATGCAGCTATAGGACAGAAACACCTCTGATGTGTGTTGTACAGTGTTGTCGCAGGCAATAAAAGGTGTTGGTCACATCGGTTAACATATGTCCAAAAGTGAAACCGAATAAGATCTCACACACACACACACAAACACACAGCTTCAGATTATTTGGTTGTACACACCATTTGACTGTATATTATTATTGTTATGTTATTTGATAGGATGAGAGTACACAGTGGAAAGAAATGAATCGCAGCAAGAGAGGGAACTGGAGGGGGACTCAGGTACATGCACAACCTGAAATTATACATTACGGTAAGACTGTATGGTCCTATTTTGTGAATATCTTGCATCAACAAAATGTCAACTTTTAAAGAACATAGGAAAATAGGATGTTTTCTTTCTGTTTTTCAGGATCATTAAAACTGAGTTTAATCCAGTGGCTATGTTAGCTTTTGACATAGGAAATTACTTTCAACCCATTTGGGGGCATTTAATCCTTCTGTTTATCTGTTCCTGTGATCCCAAGTTTTCACTGGACTAATAACAATGTTGATCTTCATCCATGATTATCACTATGAATTCAAATGTATGGTATATGACATTTACATATTTTTAAATGGACATAAAGAAATAAGAGCTGAAAGTATTAATTAATCAACAGTCAGTTAACATAATATTAATTTGCAATAATTTGATAGTCAGCTGACTGTTGAGGCAAGGCAAGGCAAGGCAAGGCAAGGCAAGGCAAGGCAAGGCAAGGCAAGGCAGCTTTATTTAACAGTAAAAATTGGAAACAAAAACATAAAAACATGTAATTTGAGAAATAAAAATAAAACTCAAATATTAAAACATACAATTAACCCCCTGAACTCTGGGCTCAACTATCTGACCTGAGTCAGTAGATATCAGAGCCCTACTGGGTTTATATTCTACTAACATGTTATTCATGTGTTAAATTAGTTGTTTTTTTTTAAATACCTAACACCTGCCTGTACCAGCTTCTCAAATGTGAAGATTCGCTGCTTTCTTTTTTGTTTAAGACAGTATATCAAATACTTTTTGGTTTTGGACTGTTGATTGAAGAATTTGTCCCATTGCGGACATTGGCGCATTGGAATATTGTCTTTTCTGACGTTTCATTGACCAAAATGTTTATTTAATCAACCCCCACCCAAAAAAAAAACAACTCAGCAACATAATTGTTAGTTTCAGCCTCCTACATGAATAGTTTCAGTAATTCTTCTATTCATAATTTTTTTTTTTAAAGATGCCAGGGGTTCTGGGGAAAACCAAGAGGGAAAAATATCATTGGAATCTATGAAGGAGCAAATCCTCATTCAGCCCATTAGAAGAGAAATGCGTAACTCTGTGGATCCATTACACTTCTAATTTCACTAAATGGCTATCTCTTCCCCTCTCTGACTCAGTGTAAGCCAATACCAATAAATTTCAAATCCTCAATGGAGTGGCTCTTCTCAATAAAGGTCCCCACAATGAGAATTTCTTTAACAGCCTCAGATATGTTGAACTACTGTTAAAATCAGTACTGTTCTAGTTGTTCTAGCAATACATTTGACGGTCAAATTAGCAAATAAATTACAAGGGAACTGTAATGACTGACTTCCTGATTTATACTAGTTGTACTACCTACAACACATACAATGTTTGTAGTATATCTTATTCCACAATGGAAAATTCCCAACTTCTAAATACTATTACAGGCCACACTTAAACTTACGTTTATAAATATTTTTCTATTAACAATGAATCAAATGACTGTGTGATGTGAAATATGATCCTCATATTGACAAACACAGAGAATTATCGCCTTAGTCTGCGGTTTCCCTTAGCTCTACAGTGCTATAGTGTATTTTAGCCCTTTGTTTTGGTTTTAATGAATGTACCTAAAAATGCAATACCTATAAAGGCCACTAGATGCTGGCTCTAATTTACTCATGTTCAAAAAGTATCAAAGAGTAATTACACTCTAATACTATACTATACTATACTTTTTTTCAACTAGTCATTATGGTTTAAGTTGCTAAATTCAATAAGCATGCTGGTGACCAGTTTGGACATTATTACTCTGTTAATAAGACTTATAGTAGCAGTGTGGGTGGTGATTGACAACTATCATTGACAGTTGGCTCACCTGCTGCTCTCCCTGGTGCTGGGACTCACAGTGAGTCGGACACCACCACCACCACAACACACACACATTTTTACAGTGTATGGTCACAATGCATTGGTCTGTCCACTCAGCGCTTAGTGCTTTATTATCAAGTCCATCCCGTTTGCTTAATGAGAGAATGCTCAAATCAATTAAACTTCATTCCATGTTTTCAATGTTTCTTCACACTGAGGCACCACTAATGCTAGGTAGGAAGAAGCATCAACCCCCTCAAGTTGTTGTTGGTGATTGTGTCACATTAATATTTCATGATATTTTTTAGTTCTATGTGTTGTGTAAAATGTTAGCAAATATGTAGTTTTAGCTAAAAAGAATATCAAGGACCTTTGCCACAAATCTTTAATGATGTTTTCCAGCTAACTTGATAGATTTGCTCACACAGTCCTCAAACCTGTACCACTTATACATTCAAGACTATTGCTCTTCATGAAGGGTGGCAGACAGATGTTATATTGATTCCTTTTATCATGAAATGTTCCCATAAATATGTATGTAAAGTGCCTCATGGTAGACAAAGCCACCAAGATATTCTAGCTTTGAAACACAGGCCTCAGGTCCTGGTGATTCTTCATAGCAGTAGAAGTGATTGGAAGATGACTGTAGCTTATTAGAGAGTGCATAGGTGCACATAAACTGCAGTTTTCCTCTCCACTTTACTCATTGATTTGATAATGTTAGATAATGTTAAAGAAATTCATTTAACAGAAATTCCCGTTTCATGCAAGCATGAAGAGATCCATCACTTTAAATAAACAATGAGTGAAGATGGCTCTGAATTAGTTATCAAATCAATATCTGTAGTTTTAGCTTTTTAATATCTTCAACTATGTGATCTGGGTCTGAATGAAATTAGAAAATCTACCCATATTTTCCTTCATGCTAGTCTAGCCAACCAACATTTTCAACTGCAACTACAAAACACCTGCATTAAGAGAAACACTGCATAACCAGGTGCCCGGTGGCAGAGGGGCTTTCATTCAAAGCAGCATGGGCATGGCACCAAACTGCAGTCGTCTCACTTTCTCTCTTATACCTGCCTCCCGTTGAGTCGAGACAACCTAGAGCACCCCCTGTAGGTTTGGGGCACTTCCGTTGTAGTGAGTGGTTATGCAGCGTTTCTCTTAATGCAGGTGTTTTCTTGATTTGCATTGTTTCTGGGTTTGCATTGTTTCCTAATTTGCAGCACATTTGACGTTTATGCATTTGTTTTTGTTTCTTGCAGAATGTTTTTTTTATTTGCAGCGCAATTTTGTAGTTGCATTTCTGTTGACTTTTCTTTGTGTTTTTGAGTTTGCATTGTTTCTGTACTTGCAGAAGCGGTTGGCCCCGGTCGGCCAATGTAGTTTTATGTGTTTGTATGTCTTTGGTTCTGCATCGTTTATGTATTTGCAGCATTTGGCCGTTGCTGCGCGTTTGCCCTTGTTGGCCACCATAGATACCTGCCCTGTTAGCACAATTTAGCTGAAGTAGCTCACATTAACCCAAGTGTGCACTGCTTGGTGGTCCCAGTAAGCTAACATTTCCTTCAGTCCAAGGTAGCAGATACTGTAGCAACAACCTTTGCTTCGTATGTGGAGGGTCCTGGCTACAAACATAAAATATGGTGCTGGCCATACACTGCAACTCTGGACTTCAAACCAGCTCAAGTGCAAACCAATGGGTGATGTCACCTCCCACTACGTTCATCTTTATATACAGTCTATGCCTGCTAGTCAAAATCCCAGGCTTCAGCCTGCACTACACTTTGATTGCAATGTTACCTATACTTACTCCTAGTGATGATGTCACGTAATTCACACATGTCCACAAACAGCCATCTGTTGGCAGCTGTTACTACAAAGGTTGTTTCACAGGCTGTTTGATTTGTCCACTCAAATATTTCAGATCAGCCCAAATATGTACAAAATAAACAAAAATAGAAGAAGCCACTCAAAATCTGCCAAGATGCAGCTTTTAGAAGCTGGCCAATCAGAACAAAGTAAGCTTATTGGAAGAAGGGTTTTAAACTAACTAACTTAAACTAACTGTTTCAGACTAAGGCTGAATTAAAGGGCTATATTAAGGGCCAGTATAAGATAAACAATTAAGAGTAAATAAAGAGTTTTTGAACTGTAAAAAATTCATAGATATTCCAGTAGAGCCCCAGAATATAAATGTAGACCTGCATGTACGTCAAATTTAAACAACAAAACTGTTCTGTCATAATAATCTATCATAGTAAAAAAAAAAAAAATACATTTTGGGAGATTTTAATGCTTTCCAACTCAGATTACCCGTAATCAAGAATTAAGAGTCATTTCACCCAAATATAAATGTATTTACTATCTTGGTTTTTATTTTAAACAAATGAATACAATTTAAGAGTAAATCTAATCTAAGAAAGAAAGCAATCTAAGAAAGTAACAATTACAAACATATTGATCAATATGAATCAATAATTTAATAAATCACAACACCCAAGAAAAAATACAAAATATACT
Organism: Scomber japonicus; assembly: GCF_027409825.1. Taxonomy (NCBI): domain Eukaryota; kingdom Metazoa; phylum Chordata; class Actinopteri; order Scombriformes; family Scombridae; genus Scomber; species Scomber japonicus. The sequence continues at coordinate 17,648,663 of NC_070588.1, forward strand.
ATAAAGTATACTTAGCAAACTAAATGCGGCAGGAAAATAAAAAGGATGTGTAAAGATAACTGTTGTAAATAAAATATGATCCAGCCTGTGTGCAAATACAGTAATGTCATCACTCAACTACTAAGAGCTATTCCTGCAGATTTTTGTCAATTTTTGCAGAGTGTGGTATATATGATATGACTGGCCAATGTACTGCACAATTCATCTTAATCCCACACAAAACTTGTGTGAAAGTGTGAAATCCCTTCACAAGTCCCCGTTGCTGAAGTTCACCAGGCAGTTTGCTGCTCTCATATGCAATATCCATGTGACAGCATAAACGGCATTAGAATAATCCTCTGCTGAATCCACAAATTCAAGACAGATGTAAAAGAAAAAAAGAAAAAGAAAAAAAGCATCTCTTTAAAGGTAAATTTCAGAGGGGAAAGAACATGGGGATTTGAGAATAAATATTATCTGCATCCATGTGTGTTAGCAGCATGCTGAGACTTTTTTTTGTCATCTCAGAAACACTTATGTTTTTAATTGAACTCTCCAGGCATAATTCAAATAACTCAACTTTTAAAAAATTAAATAAAAAATGGAATAACTTTACAGCACTGACATGGAACATCTGTCTGGAGATTACAGGTGCTCTGTTTGTACTCTACTGTATGTGTTATATGAGTACAGAATCCCAGCTGATTTCATGATGAACTGTAAAAGAAGCACAGAAGCAGGAAGTTGTGTCAACAATACAATTTGAGATTTAGAGGCCCAAAAGCCATCTCAGTTCGAGGCTCTAAATAAATGCACTTTTCCGTGATAACACAGAGCTGGGTGCCTCTGTGGTTTAACAAAGTGAAGCAGAAGCAGAGTCTATGGAGTGACAGCTAAGATAAAATGGGTTCTTTGGTGGCTGGAATAGAAAAGCACTGTAAACTCGGAGGCAGCCTGCCAGTGTTTCTTGATAGTAGCTAAAAAAATCTAAGTCGTATTCACAGACTCGGTTGTCCAAAAGAAGCTTATCCAGGTTGTAGAAGCCAGAGGATCATATCCGTTTGGTGCCTGGCTCAGTCAGATTCTCGACTGCAGATTTGCGCTTGACAAACTGAGGACAGAGTGAGTCAAGAGGCAGACCTGAGAGCCGACGTCTATTTATTACTGCTGTCAAACCTTCTAGGCAGAGTCTCAATCCAGATATTTGTGTAGAAAAAAAAAGAATTGGCGTTATTATATGATTCGACAACCTACAGGCACTGAGCAAATGACACTCAAAATTGACATCTATGTAAAAATGAAGGTTTATTCAAATGACTTCTCGAAATGAACGTGAATCACTGAAAAGAGGAAGTTGGGTGTCTGAGAGGTCTTTGCAACCTCCTATTTAGTAGCTAAATCACAAATAACCTCTCTATCCCACACTCTCTCTTCTCTCTCTCTCTCCTTGTCTCTCTCTGTCTGGCTCTCCCTTTCACTCAGTCACTCAAATGGTCACACACAAACACACATGTACACACAAACTCACTCCTCACCAGTGCAGTGCTGTCAGCAAAGTCCCCTGACAGTCTATCAGGGCTGTGGAAACAGCTCAAGTGTTATGTATGAGAAAAATACTAGCAAAAACAAGCATGAGAATCTGGATGGTGAATACACAGAGTGCCGCCACACAACGCTGTCCAAGTTTCATCCTTTTCATTCAAGCACTGCTACCATTGTCAGGATCTCACTGTGGCCAAGGCTATCCACAAAATGCCTTTGTTGCATCTGGATCCCGAGGTACAATAATTAATTCGATGCAATTATCCCATTCCTTGTTTTGCCAAACACACATCAGAACTCCCCTTTGACTTATTTTAGGATCTGTATTTCAAAATATGAAGCTGCTGTGCTGAATAAGATTATAAGAGCAGAATGGAAAGCTGAAGAAGAAGAAAATATGAGGATATTTTGTTTCTGACCTTACTAAAGAGAGGAAACTTTTCAATTCACATAGGTCTGAAGAATATAGTTGTGAAGAATTGCTCTTCTCATCTCATTGGTTATTTTTTTATTGAAATGTTGCAAAGGTCAAATCAAATTGTGCCCATAAAAAGATTTTAAAAATCACATTTTGATACAGCTACTGCTATACAAGTCTCATCTGATCATCTGTTTCTATGGTGACCACCATCAAGTGGTAATATGTAGAAAAATCCAGAAGCATCAGTGACCTGTTTTTCACAGTTTGACTTTTTAAAGATGCAAATAAGTCTCTCCCTCTGTTTAAGAATGTTTTTGTGTGCTATCTGTTTGCAAAGGTGGCTTCCAGTTGTTTGCAGCTCTGAGGCTTATTCCACCCAGAGAGCAGCAGCTGAGCAATGAGAACAAGGAGGAAGCTGATGGAGGGAAAAAGCAGGGGAAGTGCACTGCTGTGGGGGAGGGGGTAGCCTGGATGCTGAGTGTGGAGGCTGTTGGAAAGGGAAGGAAGGGAATAGAAGCAGGGGCTGCCAACCATCTCCACACAAGGTGGGGTGTCAGGCAGGCTAGAGGAACATATGGCTGCAGGCCATTAACACAGCAAGGAGAGCACATATTACCAAGTATTGGCAATGCTGAATACTGCTGAAAAGGGAACCAGTTGAGCAAAATGGCAATTGATAGATTTCCTTTAGGCCAAACAACCACAATTGGTCATATAGGAAAAAAATCACACTGAGCCTATGTCCAAACCCACAGGGAACATGAATGATTTTCTCCTCATTATATATTGACTGCAGAAATGATCAGAAACCCATTTCTTCTTAAAACAGACTGAATGGGAAAAGCTGGAATCTCATATTGATCTTGGCTATTAAATCTACTAAAGTCATGAAGAGGAGTTAAAGCTGAAAGGAAGGAGGGAAAAATGGCTTTTTTAAGCCTTAAGAGATCTCAGACTTGAACAGCACTAAACACTCACTGTTGAGAAAGCATCCCTGTTGTTTTTCAAGTTTGTTACTTCAGCTAGAGAGCAGATTATTGCAGTAAACTCAAGCATGTCTGAGTGACAAAAATAGAAAGAGACATCCCAGAGGATGGCCTCGCAAGAAGACAAGCCTAAAGAACAACATGTTCATGTAGCTCTGTGTTTAGGCTGCAGGATTGATTCACCTGCACTTCAGGGACAGTTGCAGCACGACCAATCAATGCTGATACCAACACTGCAAGTGCATCCTAACCTTCCTCACAATTATAACCTCTCAAACAAGCTCAGTTATGTTATCTCAGTTCAAGCCATGTAAGACTTTGTCCTGACTGTGCATCCTCCATCATGACAGGGTTTAATATTCACATCTCTGTTTTTAATTACCAAAAAACTGTTCTTCTCAAAACATGGCATGCACACCTACTGAGACAACAGAGATCTACTCAATTATTTCTAACTCTTCGTAGCGTGACGAGAAGACCGAGGCACTGTTGGCGAATGCTTTGCGGGTACTTTCGTCACACAACAAGTTCATCCCAGGTCTGCTGCCACACCTCTTCTACCAGTGATTTATTGCCATCCAACAGGGACTCGACAAATCCCTAAAGACACAATTACCGTACTCCCCCTTGGGAAGCCAGCACAGTTCATCTAAAAGGGATAATAATTCCAGGATGTCATAGCTGGTTCGCTGCTGTGCCCATTATATGGAGTTCATTCCCACTGCAATTATTGTATGTACAGTAGACATACAGGGTAAAATTCCACAGACACCCAGAGAACATTTATTTATTTATCTAAAATTAGTAATGCTATCCAGGGTTATTCAGTACTAAGTGTTAGGCAGATGAGACTGGCTTTGTACAAAATATAATGAGTAGTTGTACAGTAGAAGCTGTGAAGGGGGTGGACAGCCTTGCAACACTGTTAAACTTATAAAGTTCAGTTAATGTTCAGACTGTGTGAATTGTTGACTCAGGTCTATGGTTGTAATTTTTTGTTCATGTATTGAGCTGAATTATAATGTAAATATTTTGCACAACAGTATGTTTACATAGATACAATGTATCTTACATAAGACATAATGTAGTAATGTCATATAATGTAGTATTATTCAATACAAGTAGTATTATTCAATACAACACCAAAAGCCTCCCTCAAAAGTTGAACCAACACTTCTCTGACAGTTTGTCTGAAATGTACATTATAAGTTTGAAAAAAGGATTAGGATTATTGTAATATATTGCATTATATATTAAACAGTATATTATCGTTCATACTGTGACTGTCCCCTGCAGAACTATAGTATGTACTGTAGCCTGTAGACTACATCAGCAAGCCCCTGAAATTATTTAAAATCCTATAATGCTGCTTTTACTTTCACAGAAAGAAATATAATCCTAAAACATGTAGATAATTTTTCGATTAACATAATAAGTAACATTATGGTATAGTATTAACATACTGTCTGTGCTGATTAGAAGATTAATAGAAGTGTGTCATTACATGACTGTATTGTGATCCAGACTCCTACACCTCTTCATGACACTACAAACATTATCAATATATGATACTGAAATATTCAAGTCAGGTAGTTAAAAATAAGTCAAATGAACCAAAAGCATGAAATGCATTTTAACAAGAGCTATGAGCTATCAGACACGCGGCTACACAGGCAGAGCTCAGCAGGGACATCCACTGCTCTCCTGAGTTCTCACCCTGAGCACATTAGATTTAATTGGAAAGTCCCGCTCTCATCTGATCTGCAGTTTCAACTTCCCCCACTGAACCCTCTTTAACCCTTTGACCTACAGGGCTGCAGCACAGAGCCCGACACACGATCTCAGTGTAATGACTCCCAATGAATTATGTTCAGTTTCTACAGACTTTCACAGTCAGCTCATATCCGGAATTCACTTGCGCCAGTGTTTACCCAAGTTCTGAAGCTCCTGACTTCAGGTGACCCCAGACATCTGAGTTTACAGCCTTTTACTCATATGATTGAAACTATTAGGCCTCCAGTGCAACAAAAAGCTCTCCATTTTCATTTCAATTACTGCAGCTGATGATAAAACACAGATCAGGCCATGACATTGGCTGCGCTGCTAATCAGTGGCAATAGATGTTTCCATTAATTACACTGACTGACTTTAATACTAGACAATGTCTGCTACAGAGCAATTATTACGCATTTAGGTGTATTATTTGCACAACAACGACAACTTAATTGAAGCTGTAATGATAGTGTTATATAACAAGATATCTTTTCACTGCACTGGTCAGCTAATTACTTTTTTATTTACCTAAACTTTGAAGCAGGGAACCCTAAACCTAACCCTAACCCATCCTCGTTAAGAATTGTATATATTTCATAAATCTTAAATACCCATCTGTATGCATAAATCAAATCAAATCATAATATTTACTGCTTCTTTTCTTAAAACTTTACTACTGCACAGGCACAAACACAAGCCTTTTTAAAAGTTCTGAATACTGAGCACCCAGGTACACCAGGTTGTTCATTACTCAAAGCTGTACTCTCCACTCACATATGGCATTTATGCACACAAAAACACATGAATAAACATTACCAGTTGATCCTGTCTATATGCAACCAACCCTGGCCACCCACGCTCATTTTGAAAATGAGCAGATAGCTGGGATATTCTATTTTTTATTCTATAGCGGTGAATCATAGGAAAGCCTTGTAGCAATATGAAAAAGAGGGGGCTGACAGAAATCTTTCAAAACAATTAAAATCAACCAATGAATTTATCTGAGAAAAGAAAAACTGTGCTTTTGATCTTTTTGCCAGAATTTGCCTCTTAAGTGAGATGAAATGTGACGCGGGGTTTCATGCCCAACACAGTGGGAAATTATTCACCAACATGGATTATCAGTTAGTTCAGTGGGAAGAGTGTTTGCTGTGTCACCAGAACAATCAAAGTCGATCTGGAACCTCAGCGAGCATTTACAAGAGTTTAAATGAATACTAAGACAGCTGTGTTAATCCTGCAGATATATACCTCTGGCATTTTTTTCTAAATATGACGTATTCATATTCATTATATGAATTTCGCCACACATCCTACAAAGTGTTATGATCACACTCACACACATTTGCATGAAAGTCACATTGCCTGGGAAAATAAAAAAGGTTTATGCTGATGATACAGATTACGCTCATGAATCATTGCTTTTCATGGCTGATGAGTGAATTTAAAAACAGTTTGCAGGGCTTGTGAAGATCCTAAGTCTGTGTTTTGCCACCGTGTTAGAAACCAAACAGAATTATATACAGAATTTCTGGGATAGACTAATGTGCTGACAGACTTGTTTCTGTTCGCCACTGAAAATGGGTTCCCCTTGAAATAAATCATCAGCTTGTTTATCTCTCTGTTAGCCTTCCTAATCTGAAAACTGCATGGTTTAAAATACATTTTCAGCATCCAGGAGCTGCAGCAATCAGATGGGGAGTGTGGTGGTGGAAATGCATCCTGTGCAAACTCAACATTGAAAATCATGGAATTAATTTAGTTGCAATATGGTGATTAGTTTCATGGTTGGAGGAATGTAAACGTCTGTTACTGGCAGCTACAGTTGTTTTTTTTAGTTTTTTCAGCATTGGTTCCACTAATGAACAGATTGCCTCTGGCTTGGTTTTTAAGCCTTTGTAGCGTCGAGCAGCATTGCTGGTGTTAATGGGACACCTATCTAAACTTGTGATGTATTTCAGGACTGCATGTAGCAGTTCTGAATCAGCTAATGAGTCAAAGTCATCGTCAGCTCTGCAGTGGACCAATTAAAATGTCCCTGCAATGTTATTATGTCATTATTTCATTGTTTTTGATTAATTTGCCCATGAATTATATACTTGACATGACCTTATATATATGTAGAATGATCACATGCCCACACAGCTGTTTTCAATCACTCTAGCTAATTAGATATTTAATCAGGTTGAAGTTGGGTGGCACTTTGCTGGGAATTATGTGATGTCACCAAACTCTATGGACCAAAAAGAATGATAACAGGGAGAGTTGTCCCACCTTGGCAGGTGCAACAAAACTAGTAGGGGAGGGAGGGAGCTGTCAGTCAAGTCCAGTTTGTTCAACCACAAAGAAGTGGTCTAATCAGGCAACATAAGTAAAAACACCTGTGTGGGTGGACTATAAATGTTAAGGGCTTTTAAAGGGCAACAATACTGGCTGATATTGGCTTGTAACAGATTGATCCTGTCTCATAAAAATGGTTTTATGTGCTGCCTGGCAACAATTTGTCAAGGGTAGGAAGTGCCACATTTATACACTTCATGGTACTCATAAAGACACGGTCGAGGTGGATGGTGGTCGTTCAAAGTGCAGGACTTTGATACCAGATCACGGTTCCCATACTTAGTCCCACATCTGGTTAAGCTTAGGCAACAAAAGCACTTTAGTTAAGGTTAGAAAGAACTTAACATAAAGAGTTCAATAGTGCAATGGATGTTGTATTGTAAAAGCAAATGTGGAATAAACATAATATATGTTGACAATGAACATTTTGCCGATACATTCAACATTTTTCAACTTGACAGAGACTTTAATTAAATGTCCTCATTATGTTGATAGAAAAAGTAATCTGCACTGCATTATATTTCTTAGAAAATATATTTGCTCTTGCAAATGAATAATGTATGAACATCATTTCTAGGGATTATATATGGTGCAAAACAACATTTCACAAAATAACAAAAACCTTTCAGGAAATGTTCAGGGCCACCGTAGATATATGCATATTATGTAATAATTCAAACAAACAGGAGGTAACCGAGTTCAGTTTGTCCACCATATCACAACTGATTATTGTTCAACTGTAAAATCTAAGAGGTACATATTTTTATCACAAGTCAAGTCCATTTTATTTATACAGCTTCCTCTTCCCCGAGATCCGAACTCCATCATAACAAAATCTGAGCTCATTTATATTCATTATTTATTTGAACAATACCCAAACATCTACAGTCATTATTGTTACTCCTCCAAGTTATATTAAATTCCTCTTCAGTTCTCCTAGCACCTGCCAGGCCTGCAGACAGCGCACAAATAATTTAGAAGTACTGTAACTTAGCTCAGTGTTATTATGCTGAAAATCACATCAACAAAGTAAGAAAGGGATGAAGCGTTTACTCACATAGCTTGATGTTCATACTTGCTTTGTAGCAATTGACACCATCATAACTTTAAAGCTACTTGTTAGGGACTGATGTTTTTGTTATTTACTGATTGTTACTGTGTCCAACATCATCCCTGTTAGTGCTATTAACCAAAACTTGTCATTATACAGAAGGAGGCATCTTCTTTTTTTCCCTCACTGAGCCTGTTTTTCAGGGCAAGCAGTCAGACAGCATGTACAGTGCATTAATTGCAACGTGATGTAAATCCAATTTATCCTCAGCAGCACATCGACATCTTCAAACAAACGTCTTCCTGCAGCTATGTTAGAAATCCAACTCGGTACCACAACTGGCATTACTCCAGAGGAAAATATGCTGCTACCAGACATCCTGCATGTCTCATTTGGAGTGTGCATCCAACTGAAGTGGTGATCAAAATACCTTGGGCTCCTATTCAAATGGAATGAGCATTAGCTCATGCCTTTTTATGCGTTACAGAGGTTGTCAGAGGTTACAGTAAATTGGAACAATTCTGGGCTCCTGCGTGCTCTTTGCTTCTCTATTCTAGTGTACAAAGAAAACTTCAGTCCAAAATATTTTGTGTGATCTAGGGGAACAAAAGGTTATTATGTCAAAAGGGTACAGTGTTGTGCCTGTTATTATCTAGTTGGAGGACCAAAGAACCAGAGACTGTGCAGCTTTAATCTGCAGTGGAGACTATTTTAACTTGTGTTCCAGGCTGTGTTCTTTTTCCGCACGTTAAAAACAGAAAAAATAAAAATATATAGATGTGGGGAGTTGAGCAGCTTCTTCGCTGGTAAACACCAAGCCTCATACATATTTCATCTTATTCTTTCTCTGCTGTATCACCTGTTCTGGCGAGTACTTCATGGTACAGTAACGCCTCTGTGTGCTTTTCATATTTCACAGGAGATCCTCCTTAATACCAAGTGATGTTGTCAGCAACACAATTTCATTTCATGTTCGGTATCGCATGTTTGCCTGGTTTATTACTAAAACTGTGTTATGATTCCTATACCATAGGAATAAAAACCTAAGTTTAGGTGCAGTGCTGCAATCCTGAATACTCAAGGAGAGGTTGCCATGGAAACAGAGTTACATTGGCCAGAAATGAAAGCGTCTGAGGATTTAGACTTTCACTGTACATCAATTTTTAACCATAGATTGTTTCTACATCAGCCTTTCCACTAACTTCACACAACCACAACAGCTCCTTCATGCAGATATCTCTGTGTAACTAAAGACCTGAGCATTACGAAAACAATTTAATTAAAAGTGAGATGGTAGCGATCATGAACGAGAACGATATGATGACACATGCTTCTGGGACAGTCACTGTAATTCTAAAAATACCTTCTGGTACATGAATGATAATTAGTATTTTCATACTTTACAACCAGGGGAATTACTGTAAACAGAAACAGACAAATTCAGATTAATAAGCTGCACAGTAGAACCACTCTCATAGAGAAGATCTTTTTAGACCATATATCATTGATATAATTTCTATTGAGAAATAATTAACTGAAACAAAAGACAACAAATAAAAAAAATACTCCAATTAAGATGAATTAGCTGTCAAACCAAATTTTAAGGGGAGTAACCAACACTATATCCAAACTGCACAGATACTAGACCTACATACTGTAATGAATTAACATCTTTTAAAGACGCATACTGCTGCTGTGAATATATCACGTCTCATCGAAATAACAGTACAGTAAATGCTGGATGTCAGATACATCTCAGCCACAAAAACTGCAACACATTACTATTAAAACTGTTTTTCTAATTGCCGTCTGCAGTGTCAGCCTCCCTGTCACATCTCCACATGCTGATTTCTCTCTGAACCAACCTACAACTACTCCTCTGCTTATTCTATAACACTGAAGGAGCTCTCGCCACACTATATCAGCTGTGTCAAATAAACGGTTGAATTTAAAATGACCACAGTGGAGAATTTTACTTGGGGCATTACTCATCTTGTGGAAATGGAATTCCCTAATTCCAAAGGGACCTTAGAAAGCAAATCATTATCCCCTCTGAGGAGAGCAGCCATGAGGTAAATTCTGTATGGGGACAAAGATGGAGGAAAGGAATTTGTTTCAGATGAATAAAAGAAAATGTATACAGCCTGACTGCTGCCCTGTTGGAGTTTGACAGTGTTCCGTACTCATATGCTCAGCTCTATTTCCCCAAACCTAGAAGTGTTAAAATACATTGATTTTTTTTAAAAATCACTTAATGTCTGCAACACAAAATCAATCATCTATGATGTATAAATGCTAACCACTACTATTATAAGCTACTCTGTATGTTTGCCACAGAACAGAAAATCAATAAAATGCAATCAAGAGGTCAATAACAAGCCCATTCAGATGTCAGCTATTAACACCTATGAAAGAGCTCAATATTATTCATAAGACTCTTTACAGAAATAGATACTGCAACACCTTGAAAGACATTATAACATACTCAGCTACTGTACATTTCGCCTGCAGCCACAACTACAGGTTACAGGCCAATAAAAATGTGTGTTTGTGGTTACTCACCTGTGGTCTCTACTATTCCTTCTAGTATCACCACAATTTCAAACTGCTCTGTTTGCATGGACCTCTGGGAGAGGTCATAGAAGGGGCTTTTGGTGTCAATCACATGGCAGATTGTGAGTGGTGAAACGAGAAAGAGCTGGTCTGCCCCGGTGCTGAAACCTACGTCCAACTCCAATTGATCCAGCGGAAGAAACTCGCCTTCGGGCGTCTGCCGAGACTGAAGGAGTGTGCAGAAACAGAGACAGAGACAGACATATTTGGTGGGGTATAAGGAAGGGGAAAGACAGAACTATATAGAGCTGCCAAGAACCTTTGTCAGAGCTTTTCCCATCAATCTGAAGCAACCAGTCTGTCAGAAACAACAAAAATACTATCATTTTAATTATTGTTTTTAAGAGGCATCTGTACCACAAGGATATCCATCTCAGCATGTGATCTGATATACCACTGAGTCGTAAAATGTGTCTGTCTTGAAGCGAGTTAATCAAATTAACTGGTGCATCTTTTGAATCAAGTATAATGTTCTTGATACCTTACACTCACCTGCTATGTCAGGACACGGCTTGTCTTAATTTAAAAAAATATTTTCTAAGATGGATATTCCCGCAGTGTGTCTGGTAAAATTTACTGACATGATACTTACCTTAAACTTTCTTGGAACCTAGATGTAATATCCTACACTATCAATGAGGTTCTGTATGTATGCTTTTTCTAAAACATTGCTCAAAGGTTTATAAAGGTTTGAACCAGGAGGTGGACAGCAGGGAAATCCATAGATGAATCTCTCCTCTAATAAGGAACAGCAGCATATTTGCACCAAGTTGTAATACAATGCCACTTAGTCATTCAATAGTTCAAACAGATTTCTTTAAAAATCAAGATGAGGACAATTTTGTTCTTCTTAAAATTTGAATAGAGACCTTCTGTTGTGTTGGTGAACATATATGTCAACTTGGTGGATTCTTTTTCCTCTACCACTTGTGCAAAAATATTTATTGTTGTCAAATAGGATGTCATATCTCCTGTGCAATGGCTTTGGAGCAAATGGTAATAGTTTTTCCACTATTTGTATTATTTTCACCCATTTTTTTGACACGAGAATGGTGCGTTATCCATTAAATGCAACATTTTGGTGTACAGTTAGGAGTAGCCCTTTTGGTACTAGTTTCCTTTATAAAACATGGCCTGGCCCATAATAAATAATGGGGATAGACAACAAATATTGGATGTATCCTGACTAAAAGTACCATCACTTACTTTCAGCAATTTGCAGCGGATCTGTGCAGAGACCATATGGCTGTTACGCAGGTTGCCGACCCTGAACATGAGAGTTAGTTTTCCATCTCGCATAGAAATCGCCGCATGTTCACTGAACATCAGTGTCTCGGCCCTCTTTTTGGGCTGAGACATCTTGATAAACATGCAGCCGATCAAAAAGGCATCGACGATCGATCCGAGGATCGACTGGAAAAGAAAGAGAATGATCCCCTCGGGGCATTTGTCTGTGATATATCTATAACCATATCCTATAGTGGCCTCGGTCTCTATGAAGAAGAGGAAGGCTGAGGGAAAGTTGTAGACATTGGCCACACATGGAGTGTACTTGTCATTGTGCGCTTTGTTGAGGTCTCCTCTGATGTAAGCGATGAACCACCACATAGAGGCCATGAAAAGCCAAGCGACTGTGTAGGTGAGGATGAAAATAAATAGATTCCAGCGCCATTTCAAATCTACTAGTGTTGTGAATAAGTCTGAGAGGTATCTGCTGGTTTCACCACCCAGGTTCCCATGCTGGACGTTACATCGCCCGTTCTTGTCCACGAACCGCTGCCTCTTCTTCTTTTTCTCTGGGGGAGGCTGGTTAAATCCAGACCCGCTAGATGAGGTGGTCACTACCTGATAATCGTCCCCAAATTTCTTTCGAAGTGCAGACATACTACGATGACAGCAGCGAAAGAAATAATAAAGGATTCAATGATTTAAAGAAAAAAAAAAGTCTGGCTTGTAGTTGCTGCGGTCCTTTCTGCCCGTGCGCAATGTCTCCTGTTTGGAAATAAGGCGAGAAAAGTGCGCTGTCTTCGCCCCTGTTAGTCTTGCACCGTCCTCTTTCGCCACACACTGTTGCTACACTCTACAGCCATGAAACATCAATAATGTACGAGTAGTTTACAAACCCCGAAGATAGAAGCCATATGACTAAAAGAATAAGCGACGCACAGGATAAGGTATCCAAACGCGCCAGTCGCAGTCCAGGTTTTACAGGTTTATCAGTTGCTGCGTCGTGGATTACTCATCGCCCGTGAAGGTTGGGCTATATCGACCCGTTCAAAACTGTACTCACGGAGTAAGTTTTCATGCGAAAGTTCAAAATCTCTCAGTGCCCCATAAAACAGCGATATCTCTGTGAAATTAGGCGTTGGATACTGTGTCCAGGACGAAGCGTCTCTGTGCGCACTTGCGGCTGCGTTGGAGATAATTCGGTTTCCAGTCCTTCCTTTGTGATCAGTGCACATAGGAGACGGATTGCATCCAAGCATATGACTGTAAAAAATAACGAGCTGGAGGAAGAAAATCACTGTCCCACTGTCGTCATTTTTGGCTGCGCGCATCGACGCTATCTGCCAGGTTCTTTCGGGCACCTTCTCCCCTCTCTTAGAGAAATGTCGACAGGATTTTCATGGTTTCAGCGACGGAGATCCATCAGTGGCTCTTTTGGTTGCCCAGATCCTTCTTTCCCTTCGATTTCCCTGCGCGGCTCCTGCGCACTTCTACGTTTCCAGTAATGCACTCACTGTTGCCTGGTGGTACTACAAAGACAGACAATTTGGAGGAGGAGGGAAGTGGGCTCGCCTGATTTGACAGTTTTTTTTCTCTTTGTCAAGTGATCAAATATGTGGAATTGCTGCCACATTTTAGCCTCTAATAAGCTAATGCAAAGGCCCTGACTTCTTTGTTGGATTACCAAATTGGTTAATGTGATATGATCAAATTAAAAAAACATCTGTTCATCACACTATGTTTCATACAGCCATGACACATCCTTATTTCTTGATGCTGAACAAATCTATTTTTATGCTTCTATTTTATTGATCTATTTTTTCTACAATATATCTGCTGTCCTCCCATCTTCAGTGGACGGTTACTAATCCACCTTGTTTACTGTTTGTTCTATTGTGTAACCTAAAAGCCACTGATGACCCCACCTCCATCCCCAGGGTGAGTGCACTTGATTTATTCCGCCAATGCTTCACAGAAGATCCCAACAGAGTAACAAAACAAGTTCAGCTAGAAAGCTGGTGACACTCACAGCAAACTGTATTAGATCTCAGGAGGGACAAAGAGCTGCTACCAGGATGCACCGCACAGGATTCACTCATCATATTATCGAGATCATGGACACAGAGGAATACACCCACACCATAGTTACCTAGACTTACCCTCTGTCTGGAGGGAAGGATGGAGGGAGTATGAACAACATACCACCACCTATCGCACACATTTCTCCCCACCCCTTCCCATCTCTCTCTTTTTTCTCTCTTCCACTCCACCCAACATTGTGGTGTGTATTTTTCTAGATCTGTGGGTTCTGGCAATGCTGTTTTCATTTAAGAGCCAATTATCACTTAATCAGCAAATCATTGATAGCTGCAGCTCTCAAATTTATACAGAAACCACTTTTTATTTGGGGATGTAGTGTATCAGCTATAGGGATCAATTCAATTTGATCATAGGCTTGTTTGCATAGTGTCTTGCGCAGTGGTGTTTCATTTTTTCTTTTTTGCAGTATCTTCTCATCCTCTTTGTGCTAACATATTTAGTAAATATATAGCTTGTTGGTTTGATTTTTCTGGATCCATTGTCTGATGCATCCAGTGATCAATATACCGTAGAGTCAGTCTGATTCCAGGCAAAATTCACCTCTGCTATTATACTGTAGCTCCCTGTGGTTTACCGCATGATATTCTGTGTCCAGTCTGAGCCCAGCACGCCCTACTGTACAAATGGTGGGTTCTAAAAAAAGCACTAAGACCTGCCTGACATAAATGTTTCCAAATGAACGATTGCGTGGCAGCACAGTGCAATGTTGATGTGCCTCCAAGTCTGTGAGGCTCCGTGATTCAGTTCTCTTGAGGGGGACAGACAAGAAAAGATTCCCCATCAGTCACCAGGCCATCATAATTGCCAGGTGAACATTAGCTACAGTTCTGTAGGACTCTGTGCTTTTATAATGAGTGCAGGGGGACACGGGTCATCCACCATGTATGCTGGCCCTCATTAGGGGGAAAAAGGGTATTCACATATTTGCAGAGCAAAAATAAGACTATTAGTTTGGACTGGCCAACAGCCAGCCAGCACCATGAGCTAGGAATGTTTAATTGCCGTATTTCACAGATACACTCATTGAAACAAAAGTTTTTCTCACTTAAGTTTTGTCTAAGTGTCTGTCTTGCATGTAAATTTAAAAAAAAATGCAATTAACTCCAGAATTCAGTGTGGTGCGGGATCATAGAATTCATCTGCATTACTTTCTACTGTTCTTGAGTTTTAAAGCCCCTGAAAACTTGTCTTCAAATCAAAATATTTTACCATAACGTTAAATATTCATGCACTGGATATGCAATAATTAAAGTAAACAGTGTCTGCTGTGTGTAGTGATTTAAATAAGTGTTATCCATGTCCTGTAGCATCATCAGCCATTAGGAAATTTATAGAAACCCGTATTTGAACCATCATTCAAACATTCCCCATCCTGCACAAACACTTATTCTATTCATCTCAACACATAGTCTGTGTCGCTGACAGCTAAATACAAGAAAGAGGTTAAGGTCTGGGCTTGTTCTTGTCACACACCAGGAGGCAGCTGATGTGTAACACTGTGCACTCAATTGGAATATATGCAGATTAGTTCTTGTCTAATAATGAGTGGCTTTTTAAAAAAGTGATACATTTTGCTTTTACAAAGCTAAAGGGCATCTTAGCATCATTCATTTTTTTCCACAATAAAACACCATCATCCATCACCATCAATGCCTTGTGTCCTGCACTGTATGTAAGTGAACACTGACATCTAACATTCGTTAGTCAATAATGAAAAATACTTTTATGATCTTCTGTAACCCATTTCACAAAAATAGCCTGAGCTAAAACCTGATGGGCGGGTGAGGATGGGATTGATTTATTAATCTAATCAGACCAATGTAGGACATGAGATGAATTTGTCCCCATCTCAGAATCAGCTAGGATAGCACTTGAGGTCAGTCTCCGGGAAGATCAGCCAATCACTTCAGACAGTCTTCTCTAATTTTCCATCTTCTTTTATAATCTCCACAATCAGAGACAGGGCAGGGAAAACTGTCTCTGCTTTGATGTTAGCTTTGATGGATTTGCTCTTCTATTTTCCCCCACAAATGTGCGACTTCCTCACTAAAAATTCTCTGTAATCTTGTTTTGCCGCTGCAACATTGATATTTTGAATTTAAAGCAAACAGTCCTGTTCTTGTGAAAGACGTGCACTATGATATTTTTTTTACGCCGATAAGATGAGAATTTAAAATGATCTGAAAGCATCTTGAAGCACTAACTGGCTCTTCACCATCCTTGGCATGTAATGTGAAACCATATGGTGAATGAGCAGAACAGCATCCCTAAACCAGTGATTCCATGGGGTACAGCAACTGGGTCAAAATATGGAGCCTCCCAGGGACATATGAAATTGTCAGCATCTTGTGGAAATCAAAGGACATTACAGCTGTTCTAGAGATAGAGGCAGCATCATTTTACCACAAATTGAACCCACAGTGAAGGCAAAGTAGCATCTGATAATGAGGATAATACCTCCTATTGCCACATATGCATAGATGAAAGATTATACAGCTCTTAATGGGTACACTTACAAAACTAATGAAAATATTGTTGGTTTTTCCTTCCCCAGCTGAAAACCTTATTAATTGTCACTGTGGTCAAAAATAGCACTCGATCAGGAGTGGGGTTTTTTTTGTTTTTTTTGTAGAACAGCTCCTGGAGATTGATGATTGATTACTACACAATTACTGCTGAAAGCACCAGGCCCCCTCCTCCTAATCACTACTTTTCGTCTCTAAATGGAGATTATCACATAGGAGAAGCCTGTTAGAGCCACTTCCTCCCTGCAAATCAATAAAAATTACTCAAGAGATTACATGCATACATCAAATATGTCTGGGTTGAATACCCAGGTTGGCTCTGCACATTTACAGACAGGTACTGTATATTATTTTGTGTGTGTGAATGTTGTGCATGCCTCCTGTGGCAGTGGATCTGACCCCCACTGAAATACTGGCCTCAAACCAGGACTAATTAAAGCTTCTTTTCAATGCACGCGCTCTGGAACTTCAGGTCCCCTCAACAATTAAGTGCAGGATTTCTTCTCTGGTCTCCAGCGAGAAGAAAAGGCACAAGGCAAATCCAGAGGGTTGATTATCCCTCCTCTCTCACTCCCCTCCTCCCCCCTCTGCCTCTACTTATTATTGGATTCACTTAGTTGATGGAACCCCTTATATTGAGCAGGGAGAGACAAGCGAACCAGCATGCGATCAAGCACATTGGAGCTGCTTGGAGAAATTGGACAGAAATTGTACAGCATGGTGTTTGAAGTCGAGGCACGAAAGTGTTGAGAGCTTCTCGTCTTGATGGTCTAATGGAAAAGAGGTTAGAGAGACAATCACATAACCAGAAGGGAAGAGGTTCGATGCCTGCTGCTGTGTCCTTGAATGTTGCTGGAGATAAGAGAATCAGCTAAATAAGTACTAAAATGTAAGCTTTCGTAAGGACTGCAACAGCAGGGGTGAAAAACAAAGAAACAGTCTTTCTACATCGCCATACCTCAGACTCAACTAAAATTAGTATTATCAATAGTAATTCCACCCAAAACATATTAATCTGTTTTATTTGTTGTTTTCCAACTATGTCTAACCAAAATATTCTTTTCAAAAGGACTGATATCTTTCAAAGTAGCCCATTATATTTTATGTTTATGTACATATTGTGACATAGGTTCTTACCAAATTAGGCAGCACAAATCACAGTCACTGTCTTGTGGTTATTGCAGCTTTGGCTGTGCAAGGGTTTCACTGTCAAACCCATGACCCTTTGAACAAGCATTGTCATGCTTGTACAGTGAAATAAATCTGCTTCTAACTGCTCTGATTCAGCAGCTGGCACGAAACATACAGATAACACTTTACTAATAGTGTATTAAGCATTCATAAGCAAAGTATAAAAACATTTAAGAAATGGTTTATAACACACTGTAATGTAGGTGTAGTTGTAAAAGTTTGTATACTGCTTATTAATGATAAATAGGGGTAATTAAAGTAAAGTGTTACCTATGTGGACTCCTTATAATGGACTAATTCCGAATTATCTTTGATTTTTTAGTTTTTGTCATAATCCTCTAATACCAAACAGAATATGAAACCTGGCATATTTTTCAAGTCTGTCCTAAAACAACAGTCAGGTGCTCAAATGAACACAGACACATGCTTTTGTTGCTGTAAACATTCCTCCTGTTCATTAGAAGATCCCTTCATAATCAATCTTCAATGTAATATGAAGCTCCAGTTGTCCAAATGAGTCAAATCAAGCCACTATCTTTTAAAGTTATTGTCTTTTTATTGTCAAATTCGATCTTTTTGTTATTATCTTTCCACGGCAGCTGAAAAAAAGACCAGCATACCATGGGGTGTGTGTGTGTGTGTGTGTGTGTGTGTGTGTGTGTGTGTGTGTGTGCTAAAATAAACAGTAACATGACTTGAAGTGACTGAATAATAACTGAATAAAATAAAGGAATTACATAGAATGTAATATTGTCCCAAGTCTCAAAAGACCAAAGTGTTTAATGCTTGAAGACAAAGCCACAGTTTGAATGTATATGAACTCATGCTTTATATAGCAGAGAAGTGTACAGTCTCCAAGTGTTGGTTATGTTCCACCTTTGAGAGCCATGGTGAGCCACTAATAGCCACAGATAAGGCCTCCATTAGGGCTATTATTTTAAAGCATCTCACCCCTTAATGGACTCCCCCCTGGCCCGGCCACATACCCACTATCTTATCCTCACAGGCCCAGTTAACCAGCCTGGATTTTGCTACAGGTGTGAGACTGTCTGAAACCACAGTCAGTCCCCACAGGGCCCCTGCTGAGAGTGTTTTGAGGCACTGATGTGTTGTCAGCTCAACAACAACCACTATTAATACCTCTGCAGTGGCTACCTCGGAGAGGCTTACAAGTATTATGAATGTGAGGGAAATATGACAAATGGTATTCATGAGTGTGGGACAGGAACAGGGAATGCTTTTTCATGAGATGTGTATCCTACATGCAAACTGCGTATCTGCATTTTAGAGTTTATCACTATATTTACAGATATCAGAAGTCCAAATACTGTAACTGTAATGTTCTACTGTCAAAATGATTTGTTGAGTAAAGGAATAGCTTTTTTGAGAAATACAGTGTACACGTATGGGATTTCCTCCAAGTTGTATGAGAAGATCAGTACTCAGGGGCGTAGCCAGACACTGTAAACATCTGGGGCTTGGCCCAGTGACACAGCAATGGTAGGAGGGTCTGGGGGCATGCTCCCCCTGAAGTAATGTTTTAAATAATGACTTCTGGTGAGTGTTGTGGTCACTAATGGACAAACTGAGACTTAAAAATGTGAGACTAACCTTCAACAGATTCAACAGATCTGACTGACACTGAAAAGCATGGAAGCCAGATGATGATTGATAATTGGACTTTCCAAATATGAATTCTTACCCTTTGCCTTTTTTTTTGGAAAAACCCAAAAGGTTTCAGTCGTTTTATTCCCTTACACTCCATGCCGTCTTTCTTTCTACTGTAACCTCACACTGACAGACACGCGAGTGACTGCACTGATCAGATCCCTCTCCTTCCCCCAGCCTTCTCATCAGCAATAGTTTTACTCTTTGGGTATTACTTTTGTCTGTTTATTTTGACAGACTGAGTGTGTTAGGAAGCACAATGAAATAAATAAAATAAATAGCCTCCTATAGAACTGTACAATGATGTTGAGGTTTCACATAGGCCAGGGATGGGCAACTACGATGATAGAGAGGGCCACAAATATTTTATCCCCACTATCAGAGGGCCAGATTGTGACTGTGCACTTCCATCAGTAGGATCATTATAGCTACTAATAAAGAAAATATGTCAGTTATTTAAGTATATACCACCTAGGGCTGGGCAATATGACCAACATCTCATATCCCAATATCAGTCATTTCATATCCCGGTAACAATATCTGTCCCAATATAGCACATTTTAATTTAATAAATATTTGGCCCATTACCCACTATCTGTCCATTCTCAGGGCAGATTAAATTAAATTACTCTTCTGTTTTTACTCTGGTAGCTTTTATTGCACTTTTAGTAGGCCTAACATAAAGAGTGTAGCTGACAGCACTAGTTCACTGTCTCCTTGTGATCAGCACACACAGGAGGGCTCAGCTCCTCCCCAGGTAAACCACAGAGCAGTAGCCTATTTCCCAAAGAACTTTGAGAGATGTGCACATTAGTCAAACCCTTCAGGGGGATCTGGGACCTGTCTCTTTTTTAATTAAATTTTGTACATTTTTAAGTCAAATGCATCATTCTGGTGCACTCTGAGAGCAAAAAGAGGTTGTAGCTATAAAAAATAAAAATAAAAGTTTCCCTAAGTCCTTATTGAACCAAACATGTCTTTCTCTACATTGTGTTTCTTCAAATAACTAAACTCACTGTCTTTGCTTATCAATAAAAGACTCCAGATGACTGAGAAGTGGATCAGGATCAGAGTTGATTTATTTTACAGATGTTAATAAAGAAGATCTCTCATTAAGCCTTTGCTTTTTTACACTGAACCAACCAAAGCAGCATAAAGCTGCTACTGTGTGTTTTTACACAGCATACTGGTGTTTCAGATTCAGGGGTTTGAGTTGGAGCTGAAGGGTTGAGTGGAGGTGTGTGGGGAATTTTATTTGTACTGTTAAACATAGCCGCTGTGAAACAATAAGATAAAAATATTTTATCGTTCTGATTCACCAGCTTTCTTAAAGCCAGCACTCCCTTTCTTCATTCACTTTCTACATCACTGGACCACAGCTGTTAATAACAGCGTCAGTCAATCCGGTGTTTCGGTTTAACTGGTGACCGTGTTAATTGGTGACTTTCTGAAATCACGAGATACGTTGTGAATGAGTCTTCTGAACACAATTTCATCTACTACCTACGTGTAAGTCATCAGTTAACACAGTCACCAGTTAAAGCGAAACACCGGCTCTGTGTCACCTTCTGTAGCTTATTGGCGGAACAACTCTGTCCCCCCATCCAGTGTCTGGACCTTTTATACAGAACAGCGAGGCGGAATAAAGTAGCAACTGGAGAGCAGCACAACAAGAAACGACAGTAAGCTGCAGCAGAGGCTAACATTGGCTGCTCCTCTCTCTCAGCGGGTGGAGCTGAGTACTCCATACAGCAGATAGACAGCAGTGGAGAGTCGTCATCATTTAGTAATTTAGATGTGTTTGCTACACAATTTTAACAATTTATTGATTTTTGGAAATTGACTTGCAGGCCGCACTGAGTGAGGACGAGGGCTGCATGCCAGTTGCCCATGTCTGACAAAGGCTATTGTCAATCAACCTTTGAAATTAAATTCAGGGCTAGGCTCAAAACATTTGGGGCTGAAGCCTTGGCAAAATTGGCTGGCAACACGACTGTCAATACTACTGTCATGTTTGCACCAAACAGCAATGACTACAGCTTGAGGCTGAAGCTAATGTGTAAGTAGCCTACCTTTTAAGTGCAATGCCACTGATGGCTGTCGGATGGGGGTCAGCCCTATGTTCCCCCGATTTTTAAGAACATTTCATCAAAATTAGGCCCTATGTTTCCTCAGGCCTCCCACAGCGCAGGTATGGCCATTCCCAAATGCACATAAAGTGTTGTTGTTTTTCATCTATGAAAATGCTTAAAAGACAGGTGACATTTTTTATTTTATTATTAAACTGGGGAAACATGGGGCTCCTGCTGGATGCTGGCTCCAATTGACTCCCATTCAAAAAGCATCAACTTCTCTCTAGAAATACTAATTAAGCACAATTAAGCTTAAGTAGCTCATGTTAGCCCATGTGTGCACTAAGCAGTGTTAGCAGTAAGCTATGCTCACTAGGTAGGTAGCAGAGCATTTAAAGTGTGTGAAAGGCACTCCTTATCTGGAAGGTTCTGGCTCTCAACGGAAAATATGGCCTGAGCTGCAACTCTGTTTTTTGGAATATGTTTTATTGAGTTTCAGATATGCTGGTAGACTAATTTTGTTATGAACAAAGCCAGGCTGATGGTTTCTCTGTTTCCAGCTATATGCCAAGCTAAGTTAACTGGTTACTGGTTTGCCGGCTAGCATTTAGCAATGAGAGTGGTATGTGCATATCATCTAGCTAATGCTCAGTGCAGAGTTGCTGGTTCCAGTTTCTCAAATGTGCAGAAGTCTTATATCAGTGTTAACTGGATGTTGTTGAGTTTTGGACTTTTGGTCAGACAAAACAAGCAAGATGTCACTTTAAACTATCACAATTACTGATAGACATTTTCAGTATTTTCTGATATTATATGGAATAAACAATACATAAATCAGTCAAATAATAGAAAAATAATTACGTGAAAATTCAGTTATCAGTAGTTGCAGCCTTTTGGTGTCACACTGCTCAGAGTATGCTATTACCTCTTCTCCATCTTCATTGCCCTCTGGTGACCTTCTAGTTCTTTGCTTTCTGTGTCCCATTCAGGGAGAGTAATTTTACCTCTTGGATTTGAACAAAGCCAGAATCACCTGAAAGGTCAAGCCTTCCTTCCTTTAAATGTACACAGAATAATGAGCCTTGTCAGAAGTACCTTCATCAGCTCACAATGGCTGGTACCTTTAAAGATACTGAAGAAAAGAGGGAAGTAACCGTGTGGCTCCTGTGGCATGTGTACGTGAGTTGTCCTCTAACTATCACAGTGGAAGAGAGGTTGCAATTTACCACCTTTAAAAGCCCACAACACTGAACCTTCGTAATGAGATGAATGAGGTTCTTAAAAGCTTCAATAATAAGGTTTATTAATGCATCAGTGTGTTGTACTCTGACTACATTTTCATCAGCTGCTTGTCACAGAAAATAATCATCTTATATGTTCAGGTTTATCTATTTTTTATTCTACAAAAAAGGCAAAATGTACAAACAGGTAACATCACTTTGAAACCAGTACATCGAAACATTACATTCCTATTATAACACCATGCACTTTCAGCTAATGAAAACAAGTGTGTGTGTGTGTGTGTGTGTGTGTGTGTGTGTGGTGTGTGTGTGTGTGTGTAGTATAAATGTGGTGTTTGAAATTTGTCTTAATGCCAAGTAGGCACTTGGCTAGAATTCAATTGTCAATCAGCATTGACATTATTTCACCATTTTGTGGAACTGAAGGTGATTTCCAAAACACACAGTAAGCACTGTTTTTTTTTTATTACCACAGTTCCAAATATACTATAACACAGCAATATCTCGCAATCTTTCTACCATTCAATGTCTTTCTCTCCTGGTAATGTTCAAGTTTTACAGCATCTTAGAAAAATAATTGGTTCTGTATGTACAACAACAGCAACAACATCAACAGTGATAGAAACATGTTAACAGTATTATATACAATAACATTTCTTTGCCTGATCCAGGTCAACAATGCAGTGAAAAGTACCTGTCACATTTGCTGGGGTGAATACTGATATATTGAATACTGACTTGATGAACTATTAACAGATAATTGAATGTTTGATAAAGCATGAATATGACAGTGACCTATTCATGAAATATGTTTTATTATTTTAATATCAATATGATGCAGTTTTAAAAAAAATCTAGAATAAAAAAAAAGGATTTCTTTTTCAAAACTAAAATCATCTAAAAACTGAACCAAATACAAAACAACAATCTAAAGGCACACATAACTATTCGGCTCCAGGATATCATGATTTCTTAAGACATTAAAAATAATGTCTAAGCTGAAATAATCTAAAGTCTTGAAGAAACTGACATGGTGATGTGTTTTTTTATTAATGCCACTCTCAGACAGCCATGATACAGTAAGTTGTCATTTTCATGAGTAACATTACAGTTATGATTTGTCCTTTCCTGAAGCCCCTTTGTTCATTTTTTTCGGCTTACTGTTATAAACATGCATACAGTTTATAATCCTGAGAGCTGTCTCAAATGTTCAAATCTGTACTTCCTGTTTCACTAATAGAGGACATTGTCATTTTCATTTCTTTAAAAAGGGGAATGTTATAGCTGCACTCTTGGCTTGTATTCATTGCAATCTTTTGCTTATCATTTTTCTCCCAATATCTCAAAACGTCATCAGCAACTAGAGTAATTATCTGTCTATATGTTGTCCAATAATGATCAAGAAATTTCAGTATAGAAATTCAAAAGATACTGTATGCTTCAAACAATTTAGAAACAGCATCATCATTATATAGTCTGTCTACTAGAGCACGCTACATATTTTTTAACTGTAAAATATCTCCCTCAGTACATCTCGATTCACAATTCTTTATAATAACGTTTAAGGGATTCTTTGAAAAAAATTTTTAGTTGAACTGGAGTAAAAGGTAATCAGTACTGTACAATATACTGTTGCTGTTCTATTTGATTTGACTTATCTGGTCAAAATTGAAATCACCAGAAAGGATGAATTTAAATTCAAGCTATTTTTCTGCAGCGACACATATCCCTTGGTGCCCTCCAGGGGGCGTACATTTTTGGTAGCAACCGACAATGTTGGCATTGATACAATATCCGTGTGGGCGGCCACTAAAAATAAAACACAGGCAGTTAAGCTGCTGGGGGCCAACATTGTTTGCTGCTGAAAATGTTATAACCCACAGAAGTTTACAGTGCATCTCCTAGCAACACTGCTGTCATGGGAATCACTCACCCAGAGGCTTTAAGCTTAGACTCTCGCCTCCCATAAATATGTCCAAAAAGTGTTTCACCCTCTTTTGAAAAACAGGAAAATGTGCACAGTTACTGCAGCATGATTATAGTTTATAGATTTTTGATCCAAATCAGATGATATATCATTATCAGATACATACTGTATCTGCCTTCAATATCAAGTACTGGTTAGGCTCTATTGACATCACCTTGCTGTTATTTTAATGGAAAACATTGATATGCAAAAAGGATGAGCGTCAAACAGTCTAGTTGTAAGGTTGTACACAAGGAAGGTCATTACAGCGCAGACCATTGCAGAAACGTGCCTTAAAATGTTCTTGTTATAGATGCTCTTCAATTTAATTGTTTGTCCACCAGTTAAGCAGCAGTCTGAGAAGCACAGTGGATGCACAGCTAAGCAGCTGGTCCGCACAGTGTGTGGTTTGATATCAGTGTTCTCCATGTGTACACAATCAGACCTCACACATCGTTCTCCCTTTGTGGACATGACGAGATCCCCAGTGCTACAGCTCGTCACGTCGCCCGAATGACAGGTGCAGCTTCTCTCAACCCTGAAGTGAGTTGTAAAAGCAGACACCTCCGTAATGAATCTCCGTATACACTGGCCAGGCTGTTACAGGAAGAGGCAATGTGCATGGTAAGAGCCACCTGGTGAAGGTGTGGAGAGCCTGGACTGGTTAACATGAGGACGGAGTGATGGTGGTAGTGTGTGTGTGTGGAGGGGTGGGGGGGTTGCCAGGTGAGGGATCAGACACTCAGGGTCATGTTACGGAGCAGCCACTGCTGAGAGCGGCTGCTGTTGCAGTCTCTTAGGGTGGGGACCATCTTGTCTTCCTCGGATGGCATGTCTAAACACTGATTGCTGTTCACATGCAGCAGGGTGAGGCGCTAGAGAGAGAAGGAAGCAGACAAGACAATTACACAGATGCAAATATGTGCTTGAATACTCTTTCCTTCAACCTGCCTCACCACCTGTACTTCCAACTCTTGTCTGGAAAAAGTTGAATCCAGTTGGATGAGATGACCCTTCACACACACACACACACACCACTTCAACTATTGATTTACAACATTTCACAGTACACCTTTCGACCAAGTAAATGCCCCAAGCTTGTTACACACTGTAACTGTAGCTAGAGCAAGCAAAAAACAAGAGGAGCACTGAGAGAGCTGGATGATCTAATCGAGAAAAGGTGAGTACGGAGCCCCTCTGGTGACATTTGAAAAAAAAAAAAAAGTGCATTATGTATCCCGTGGCCATGCATTATGTATTTCGTGGCCAGGAGATACCACGCATTAGTGGTAAACTGCATGGCTGCATGCGAGTGTAATACCTGAGGGATCCAGCAGAGGGCGTGTATTGCTTTGAGCAACATTAAAGGACACCCTCATTTATTCATTCATTCATTCATTCATTCATTCATTCATTCGCCTGACCGATTGAATGAAGTTTGTCTTATTTGCGTTTAAGCCGATGCATTTTGAGCAGCTGAATTAAGTGTCTCTTGCTAAGAACTACTCCATGTCTAACCACAAGTGACTTGAGTATGTCATTGTAATTCATTCCCGTATTAAAATAAAAGGAATAATTAACTTGTGGGTGGCCACGCATTAGTATCTCATGGCCACGCGTTATTTAATTTTCTCAAATGTCACCAGAAGGGCTCCGTAGGTGAGAGCCCTGCCCCTGACAACAAAAAAATACACCATGGACAATCAGTGAATTTTGGCTCTTGTTGTTGAGAAGTTGTTTGTCCTTGCCACTTCATGGGAAGGATTCTTCTGTTAAGTATTGTTGAGTGTCAGTGGAAAAAGTATAAATAACAATTTCTCTGCTTCTGTATAATTGAAACCAAATGTTTATGTTAATTACTGCATTGCATAATATTTTGGACATTTTGGATAATCAGATGAGTTGCTGTAATGTTAAATGTGGGGTTGCTGTTACCACCAATGCTGTTGACGATAACCACACCAGTCTGCAGCTTTCTGTTGCTTTCAGCTAAATGTTTTAGTTTGCAAACCGATTGACAGAATGATTTTAGGCTCTCTGCCCAGCATGAGAAAGTGGGCAGACAAAGTAAACAACTTTCATGAAAAAGTCAAATATCTGGCAAGCCAAATGGACAGATATTTTTTTGGAGGAGTTGGCAGGCCAAATCAGGAATAAAATGACCGAAAATATTGAATATACTAGTGAAGTCAGAAGACTTTGCTGGATCTCAAAGAAATCATTTGTTCAGACATTTGCCATAAAAGCTTAAACATTAAAATAAGATATCAATCAAAAAGTGAAGTGAACCAGTTTATATTTAAAAATGACTAGTTAGAATTATGATTAGTTACTCAGTTTTATTGGTTTTCCTGGAAAAAGTTTTTTTTTGTTTTTTTTGCAGTAAAGAAAAAAATGTTTGGCTCATTACGAGTAAATACACCGATGAAGAAAATACATACAGCATATGACACTCCTGTGACCCAAGAGCAAAGACTTTGTTGGGTGAAATAATTCTTTGCTTCACCACACTACATCTATTAAAGAGTGCTGAGAATGAAAGACAGAATAGGCCTTTTTCATGGAAGACATTTTGACATGTCACAGTAGTTAAAGCAATGATTGTAAATAATAAAAGTAATAATAGCTTCTATTTAGCTGCTTCAGTTTCAGGGTCCGGATGTTGTACATGCTGGCTTACTGTCAATCCTTACTGAGACACTTGAAGAGAGCAGAGCAGTATCAAGGTTATTAGTAACATCTGTGATTTTCCTACTATTAAAAGTCTGCTGTTAAAATGTCCTTTCAGTGTGCAATTATCAAAATATGAAATTATTCATTTTTAGTCAAAGGATGAAACAATCTGTCATGTAATAATAAAAATCATTTCAGCAATATGAATGATAAATACACGTGAATACACAGATCATTGGAGTACTTTCTTTCATGAATAGTTCTGACTACAAACATCTTCGCTATTTTTGGAGTTTACTCTGCAGTAGCATAGCATGTCCTCACAACAGAATGACCTTAAATGTATCTCCTACTCCACTCAACATATTGTCCCCTCTCCGCTGTCAGTCCTATCTGTGTACTGCTCTATCACATAGGACAGAAGTGCTTTTAAAATGTCCAGGCTGGAAAAACACACCTGTTGTGATGAAATTAACTCAAGCACCGCATGAGTATGTATAACAAAAATCTGTGGCTATCAGCCACATATACTATAAAGACCACCCGCGAATAAATGGAAGAGAGTTCTCAATGGCCTTGATTGACCATTTATGTTCATTCCCTCAGAAGGAACACGTTTCTGCAATTTCAGTCCTTTTGAGTTGCTTTTCCTATCCTAATGATCACATGCAGTGAAGAGAAGGACTTGGAGGTAAAGAGAAGCAGTGCCTCTGCTGAGAAAAACAATACCGTGACAGAAATTAGAAAAATGATGTTAAATACTGTATAAAATTATGTTAGGTGCCACTAAGACACCATGTAGCTCCGTCTGTAAATGTAAAGATGTTCAAAAGAAACTTTCTGCAGCCTGTTATCTTTGAAGCAATTTAAATAATAAACAGCACAGCACACATGAAAGCAAATACACGTCACAATCTCCTGTATATGTGGCACTGAAACGTGTGCATTGGTATGATTTTTTTATCCTGTGGTCAGGGGATAATTCTTCATTAAAAGGAGATTGTGCTTTGACTGTTGACAGAGGATATTCAGGCTAATGAGCACACAGAGACGCTCAGGCCATGTTTGATCTTAAGCTATAAAACACAAGGGCCTGACATTCTCTGCCTAGATACAAAGAAGTATGTGCGTGCACACACACACACACACACACACACACCTTTCCTGACGTACACAGACCACCCTACAGTGCACATTTGTTCAAACAGAGCAAGAACAAAGAGAGCAGGCAGCGCACAACCTTACACACCTGCCAAAAAACGAAAGAAAAGAACAATAAGGTAGCTCAGTACAAGAGACATTTGACTTTTCTTGCTTTATTATAAAAAGAATAATCCTTTTTTTACCAGAAACTACAACTCAAGTCGTGATGTAGTTTTCCCTCCACGGTGTTTAGGCTAAGTAAAGAAAATCTAAAATTTCACTTATTCTAGACTGTTTAAGAAATCTATTTTTGTAGAATATAGAAATGACAAGCAGTGAAATCAACAAAATATTTTCTTTAAAAAGGTGTATTCGTACAAGAAGCTTCCCCGAACAGATGTGGACCTAATCTATAAATCCTAACAACATGGCTTAAGCAATAATGAGAATCATATTTTTTCTTTTATTCAGAGATCCAAACCTACTCCAGTGGCAGATATGATAGAGGAGGTCTAACTGCAGAGTGTGGAAAAACCGTTCCACATTTAATGAAAATACTAGAAATGTGGAGGTCCTGTCCTTTGCTCATAATTATTTCATGTCTCCTTTGAGGCAGAGAAAACTCCCATCTCAGCTTCCCTGCAAACCAACCAGTGTCTCCGGAGCAAGTTGCTGAGTGTATGCACAGCTGAGACCAGCTAATTAAATGAAGATGGTTTCTAACCATAAGCCCCAGTTGAGGAACATTATCCTCCCTGTCACCAGGCAGCACACTGGACTCACTGAAAGGCACAGACTTCCTGTTCAACGTGTGCTTGTGATGACTCTAGGAGGGGATCTAGAGGGCTGAGCTGCTTTGTGGGGAATATAAAAACATCAGATTCCTTTTGTCTCAGGAAAGAGTCAGGCAACAGTCTCATTTGCTCTAATGGTGCCCTACACAAGTCTACATGCTCTCCTCCTGTGCTGGCTATGCCACAAGGAACTCTGAATGTGAACAGCAAATCAGGCCATCTAACAGCAGGTCACTTCACTGCCGCATCTCTGACACACACCAGCAGCTCCTTACCCAATTTACCCTGCTTGGACACAAAACTTTGGCATGCTACAGTGAAATTGATCTTTAGCTTTTTGAAAAGATACAGCAGTGCAGGACTCAGAGGTGCAAACTCCAGATAACTCAGCAGAACAGAATTGGCTGCACAGAAAATGACAGACTGGAAATGCTGAGCCAAAAAACATTCCTTACAAACGTATGTAAATAAGCAGGCAGAATAGTGAAAAGCACTGATGATTGGGATTCATTTGTGCTACAATATGTACATGGCACACAGTGTACACAGCTGCTTCAGGCCAATAAGAGAGTGGCCTGAGAGTCCAGGTCCACAAAAGGTGGGTTCACAATGAAGGATCACTTCAAAAGAACTTGTAAACAATGGCAAGCTCATTTCAATCAGCCCTGCACGTAGATAATACGCTAAAAATAAACACGTCCTCCTCTATCTCAGGCGTCACTCACCATTCGCTGGCAGTTCAGGGGACAGCCAGTGGATTCTCACATCAAAATACAATATTTATGTTAGAAAACAAATGTCAAATGAGATCTAATTCACCATGAAAACTGGCTAAAGGTCTTGCTGATAGCATCTTATACACAGAGCCATCCTGATGGGACCACTGTCATTGCTTGATGTGCCTCTGCCTCTTGTCGTCATGCCTTCTTCCTGAAAGGTCACCTGTAAAAGCTACTTAATGCTTCCTAAAACGATTTGCATGCACATTATGAATAAGACCTGAAAGATCAACATCCTGATAACACGCTCTGTACTTATCTGTTCTCAGTGACAAAAACAAGACTGAAAAACACAATAAGCTACAAAGGTTCCTCTTAAATCCCCAACAGATCAAACTAATCTACTTCAAGTTCTAACAACACTAATTACTAACTAAATCACAACAGAGCAGCTCAAATGACCACCAACTTCTACTTTAAGCCTTATTCATACTAACCTGTTCACCTCTGGCCCTACAGCCCTCCAGAACAGACGGGAGCTTAGAGAAAATAATCAGTGGAACTGTAGTAGAGGCGTTTAGCGACCTCCAGGCGTGTGTAGTTGTGAAGGTTCCAGGCCTGAATGGGACTGTTGTTACAGTGCTCCACAGTGGGGCCGTAGGTGCCGTCTTCGAGGCGGCTGATGGTCAGACATGATTGGGTGATGATGTGGAGGAAGGTGTGCTTCTGTGGCAACCCAGGAGTGAAAGGGACAGATGGCAGTGAAGGTATTAAACCATAAAACTGTGATGTTTATGTGATTATGAATTGAACAGCTGACCTTTAAATAAAATGTGTTAACATGCTGTTTCTAACTTCACATACCAAAGTAAAAAATACCACTGGATAACTGGAAACTTGACTTTCCCATTTAAATTTAAATTATTTCTGTGAATACGAATAGTGGAATAATTTTGACTGCCACCATTCACATGTGACTGCTGGAGCTTATTTCTGGCTTAAACAGTAGAGCAGGTGAAAAAAAATGAAGGTTGTCCATCAGGGCTGTGAATGAGAAATGAATGAGGAATATGGAAAAGTCAGGTATTCCTGTGAAACCGATGATGAGATGAAATGTTAATGGTACTGTAGTCACCCCGTCCGTCGCATGTGGGCTAAAAATAACCTTGGCCACTGACAGCTGTGAAACCCCAATGCTATTTACAACAGAGACCATTTCTCTTCGTTTATGAATTATTCACTTTCTCATATTAGCAATGCACCCACTGAGAAAAAAAAGTGTAATGAATGGATTTCTCAAAGGGTTTGTTCAATGCTTGATGGAAAAGTCCTGCAGGCTTCTCTGTGTAGTGTCTACATATCAGCAGACAGGACATCTCAATCACTGAAGGATAACAGTCTTTTTCAGCAATCTCTCTGTGGGTTAAAAAACTTCGCATAAATTGTTAACATAAAAAAAGCTTCTTGAGTTGTATAATCCATAATGCACTTTGAGTTGTGAGTCAACAGAGCTTGAGGAGAATATTTTAGTCCTCTCATGAGATTCAAAATGTCGTTCTGTTTTCCATTTAAGTCTGCAACATCTGTTTCTGCATTTGATTGAATATCATGATTGTAAGACTATTACAGCTTGCATAACAAGGGATATTACTTTATATGAAATTCTGAAGTTTAATCCAGTTTGTTCTCTGATTTATTGTCACTCTACTGCTACTTCAAATGAATAAACTGTGACTCACACATTTGTATGGTGTATAACTGAAAATTGTTTATAATGGACAACACAACATTGAATTGCATTATGCTAAAAATAGATACGACTTAATTCTTCTAACAATTAGGCTCCATTTCACATCGAGGTTTTAAATTATCTGATCTAATGACCACTGACACATCACAGTCCACACAGTGTTAAGGGATATTACACTATGATGGGAGCACAGGACTCAAACTATGGGACAATATTCACGAGTGACAGCTTTTACCTCAAAATCATATTCCCACTTGCCAGTAGACTGCGTGAAAGGAGAATATGAGACACAGCTGCTGGGTGGAAAATATAACTGTGCTGCCAAAATACAAAATAAAAAAACAAAACTGGACAAACAGTGCCATCTGGTGGCAAAAACAGGTATTCCCTTCCCCACTTTGAACTACCAGCGCATGCAATCTCCGCAAACACAGACAGACACAACTAATTAGCATTTCACCAAAGTCACTTTAAACATATCAGTCACCAAGTAGCAGGAATGGCCCCCTGCACTGTATCACAGGAGATTGTAATCTATTAAAGGGAACATGGATCCTACCTCGGCATCATACTCAAACATCTGATTGCCCTTCATGTGGTGACACTTGAGCATGACGACAGGTCCATTGAGACGAGAAACATCCAAACAGAGGTCATCTGTCCTAATTTCTTTGTCCGCCGTGTAGGAGAACACCTGGAATCAAGATGTCTCACTCAGCCCATGAATAGCATAGGTTAACCAATATTCATCATTTGCACTGCGGAAATGTAAACTGCACTTTTTTTTCCTTCTAAATGTGTAGTGCCAAACCTGATCCAAATTGAGATTATGTACTCATAATCACACTGAAATTCTGTCTCATGTAGTGCAGCTATATACAACACCCCATAATGTGATTTATAAGG
Organism: Scomber japonicus; assembly: GCF_027409825.1. Classification (NCBI taxonomy): domain Eukaryota; kingdom Metazoa; phylum Chordata; class Actinopteri; order Scombriformes; family Scombridae; genus Scomber; species Scomber japonicus. The sequence goes on from NC_070588.1 coordinate 17,681,343, forward strand.
ACAGAGTAAACAATAACTGGAGCCAAAAACAATCAAATTCTTGGCTCAAACCTGCTTAAAATGCCAAAGAGTCAACAATGAATCCCGGCAAGACTTAAAAAGCTTGTACTGTATTGAAAATCTGTGGATTGACTTAAAGTTGGCAATTCACACACCTTTACCAAGCTCAATTATTCTAGGAAGGACGAAAATCCCAAAGCGCATGTATTTAAAATACAGATGTATTAATGGCTCAGTGCGTTAAACTTTAATTTAATCTGCATTAAATTGATTTATTACTGATTTATTTCCACATTCCACTGGGTGTATTTGTAGTTTTAAAAAGTCTAACATACAGTAATCCATTATAGAGTGTATTCCTATTACAACATCATCAAAAAACACAAGAAGCTTTAAACACTGTTTGAAGAGACTAAGTACAGTATGAACCAAAATATCTAAAAAAACAGAATACATATTCAAATTTTAGAGCTCCTATTATTCTCCTTACCTGATTTCCACCCATGCCGTGGCAGTTGAAAAAGCCAACTTTCTCGTTCTCCTTTCGTCCCATGTTGTCTACACATTGGTTGGTCTCAACATTCCTGATCTACCAGCAACAAATACACAGAAGTTATTAAGTTTTTTTAATATAGTCACACGTATGCAAAACTAAATACTGTGTTTTACAAGAAAAACAAAGACGTGTAGCTGGCATCACAGCCACTTTAACAAATCCAATGATAACAGCTTGCTGTTCAAGATACACAGGCTGCTGATGCTGAAGCCATGTCAGCTCACACACAAGTCACAGTCTCAGTGTTGTAGAAGATTTTCTCTCTGAGTGACAGACAGAACTGACAGTGACAGTTACACACTGCTGCCAATTTTTACCAAGTTGGTTTTCCCATTACCAAGTTGACTGTTTCTATTAATTAAAAAAATAGTTATCATGAAAAATGTACACCTATCACCATGTCCTTCAACTGGAGTCCACTGTCTGATATCATTATGTTTTAGAGTTAAAATCATGCATATAAAATATAGCAGAACCAAGTCATATTCCATACAACTTCTACTCTGCACTTTTAAAGCTGATATAGATAAGTGATCTGACAGCACAGCTTTGGGTAATGCCTATTATCACAGCTTCTACTGACTTTATAGGGAGCTCAGCTCTAATTAACACATTCATTGTAACTGTGTGAAAAGTGATAAAGACGAGCTGGCTCTATATGTTGCCTGTGCAATGCGTAATGCCCATCATGGAAGAACAGGATAGCATTCATAATTGAGCGATATAAAACCTAATGGTTCCAGCTGTTAAAGAGCGGTTGACTGTGTGTTATAAAGGATGAGAATCGGTCAGATTTCTGTCGTGGAAAATGAGAGCTGAGGTGTTGCAGTGGCTGAGAGAGAGAGAGAGAGAGAGAGAGAGAGAGAGAGAGAGAGAGAGAGAGAGAGAGAGAGAGAGAGAGAGAGAGAGAGAGAGAGAGAGAGAGAGAGAGAGAGAGAGAGAGAGAGAGAGAGAGAGAGAGAGAGAGAGAGAGAGAGAGAGAGAGAGAGAGAGAGAGAGAGAGAGAGAGAGAGAGAGAGAGAGAGAGAGAGAGAGAGAGAGAGAGATTGTACTGCAGTACAGCAGGGCAGCACAGATGAAAAATCCTCCCATCATCAGCAGTATGAGTGTTGGAGGTTTACAAGCTCATCTCACTGAGTTCTTCAACGTGCATTACTTTTATATGGCCTCCATCTATCGTGCACGTCAGCACTGACTTTACACTATGCTGCACAGAGGCAAATTCAAAACATATAAAAGGAACATTAACTATGCATGATCATGCCTTAGCTGCATATTGTCAACAATATATTTTTAGCTTCTATATTCTGTATAATCTGTTTATTTAAACTACTTATCCCAAAAAATGGCTGTGTTTGTTCAGATTTAGAGAAAGGGAAGGAGTGTATATCTTCTATTAAAAAACCTGTAACTTGCTGGGTAATAATTTACCACACTGTGTGATTCTGACTAATATTTGCACTTTTGTGTTTTTTTTTTTTTTCAACAAAGCAAAATTGTGCAATGACACTGTGTAGAATCTAGACTTGGGTTTATCTCACCAACCCACCATGCATAAGATAATAATATAGCTGGGATCAATACCTACTGCATGAGCAACCCCTTGTTTGTTTATCAAGCAAGTTCAACACGAACAGTTGGAGATTTTTGTTCTTATCTAGTTTTGTTCAGCCTTTGCTGGATCCTGAGATTTTCACAGAGATATCGTTCTTTGAATACACAACCCAGAAGCAAGGACATATCTGACTCAGTGCAGATGGAGGAAGTGTAGCTGCTGCATTGTGGGAGATCAGAGTACAAAAAAGCTCATACTTCACCAAGCGAGTAGTATCTTCTTGGGATCTGGGAGTCTGGGTAGATGTTCTCTAGATACCAGGAAAACGGTTTGCACTTCAAGGCCTCACGGAGGGCTTTACGGGAAGAAACGTCTCCGTAGTCCACCCGCATCACTCCTGCAGGCACAATTCCAAGACAAGTATTCAGTCATATGTATCATTTACTATTTAAATCCACATACTGTTTTATTTGTTCTGAAAATGGGAGAACGGTCCTGTTTTCTTGTCTTTTGTTGTTTTTTTGCACCACCAAAACTGAACACCAGAGGGAACCTTTATGAAAAAACAGACACCTTGCAAACCTCCCTGAAAACATGAAATTACCTATTTTCTGCAGAGAGATCAAGTGATTTAAAGCAAAGCAGGCAAAGCATTTCTTTCAGATGCATGTATGCAACAATTCTGGAACATGTGTGCGCTATGATGTATGTTACTACAGCCAAATGGAAACCGCATGATGAAACTGAAGACTGAGGAAGGATTAGACAGAAACTGGGCAAAGACACTTAAAAACACATTAGGCAGATGGTTTCTCCCCAGAGTGCTTCTTGAGGACTCATAGCTTGCACATAGATAGATCCAGGGGGGTAATTCATCAGGAAAGAGCATAATTGCAATAAAATAGAATATCATTTTCAAAATCAGCCAGCATGTTAGACCTGCAGTGCAGTATATTTAGCCATCAACCACAAGCCAGACAATGCCAACAGCACCTTCAATACCAGCAACGTCTTACACTTTAATCAGGGAATTTGAAATTTCAAGTTGGCAGATAAAAGCTATGAGCTGAATGCCACTCTATTTCCCCTGACTCTCCATTTCTCTTCCTCGCTCCATCTCCCTCCCTCTCTCTGTAGGGTCTGAGCATCACATGTTGCAGATGATGAATAGCCTCTTTGATCTGGAAATCACCAGTGCAGAGGAGGGACAAGAAAGGAGATGCACTTTTAATAGGCTCACTAGATGTCACTCCCCAAACTCAGCCTGAGCAACATACTGTGTTCCTCTGTGCCTATAAGTGAGGTCTGGCAGCAGCGTGGCCCAGATCATTTCTCCCTAATGTCCTGGAGGAACAGGCAGTCACTGTGGGGCCACCAGACACAGACAATCCATCCATCATAGCCCCAGCTCTGTCTCCGTACCTACCTGTGAAGAATCCTGCCTAACCACGTGAAGGGGAAGGTCAAAATTTGTGCTATAAAACAGATTATAGATGATCCCTTAAAGGTTGGCTGGCATCTAAAACATGTAGCCGGAGATTTCTTGGACACCGCTGTCTGCTAAAGGGTAATCACGTTACTAAGTCGACAGATGGAGGGGTACTCATCTCTCAATCTGCACAGTCATATTGTTCTAGTTTGTCCGCGTATGGTTGGGCTCTGTTGGAGCTTCTCCAGAATGATCTTCTGCTGTAGATTTCTGAACTCAAGTCCAGAATGGCATTAAATGAGGAGTGTGTTCATTGCTATGACAAAAGCAGCATTAAATTCAAATGTAACACAGTTAAGAGGAGGAATATAAACTCTGAACTAAGCTAGAAAGAAACAATCCAGGAGATTGACTGAATGAATAAAAAGTAGCACAACAATTTTCTAAATGTAATATCAGCAAGAACATAAATAGCACAGATGAGTTCATATCTGCTTTTGAACAATGTTACACTAAATAAAACATCTATTAAATCCCGATTGAACGATATGTTCTCTGAAATTCAGAATTTGTGCCATTTAAGTATGTGTTTCTACTACTGCAGAGACAGGAAGATGCAATCTGACTGTAGCAGGCTCACCACAGCTGCGTACCTGGTGAGATGATATAAAAGAAATCTTTGAAGTCATCCATCCAGACTTCAGCCAGCCGCCTGTTGTTCTTGTTGATGACTTGGCCCGTTCCACCAGGGAAGCTGTATGGGGTGGCCTTTCGGAAAACATGGCCAACATGGGAGCATGTAACAATCTCCAAAGAGCCGCCGCACTGCCAGATCTGCAGACAAGATAGGGGCAATGTGAAGTTATACAGTATGTGCATGAAAGCAGACAAAATCAGTTATTGGGGACATGACAGTTTCTTCATTTGGTGGTTCCTCAATGCTTGATCCTCAGGTGAACCAGAAATCTACCATAAGTATGTACTGCTTTTCATATGAAGGAGTGAAGAAACAAGAGACCAGATAAAAAGGAAATCTATCACTTTCACTTGTAGGACATTTGTCAGCAATTGGATGATCAGCGATCAAGCTGCTTCATGATTTAATCACCCCAATGTTTTATACCAGCGTGGACAGACACTAGTGAAATATTATGATTATATATTATTTTACAACATTTCACATCATTACTACTGCATGTTTTTAATTTTCTATAATAAATGATTGTCATTCAGCGTCATCAAGCTGCAAATCAGTAACTACACATTGCAGAGAAACATTTTGATGTGCACCATGTGATGCGCTCTAATCATAAGATGTAAAGTTAAATAATTATATATAAGCAAAACATTCAAAATGTGAATGCAAATGATTCATAAGAAAGAAATGTGTTGCTCCCTGGATGTTTGGCATACAGTTATCACTGAGTTCCAGTGGTCAAGACGGGGCAAACAAGCTCAAGTCCAAATGGAAGTTTATTGTACATGAGCGGATGCTTGTTAAATAGCCTCTACATTCTCCACTGCAGTAACTTGAATTGAAACTCGATCGATTTTACACATCAAAGTCTGTTTACAGGTACTATGTGAAAAGGGTTGTACATGGACTTTTATGGCTCCAGAGTGAGCTACAAAGTCTGAAAAACTGCATCAAGTTTCGAGTGATGTCACTTGAGTCAGCATCAAATACAACAAGTGTGGGTGATGTAGGCTCTAGGTTTTGATAAGAAAGCTGGGTCTTGCAACAATTCTGCAAACAGTCCCATTGTCTCTCTGCTCCATATGGTCAAACTGCTTGATTCTCTCCTTATTCAAAGACAGAGGGTGGACCCTTACTGTTACTTGGATAGTACATCACATAATGGATCACATAATACTGTATGTGCAACTTCAACAAAAATAAAGCAGTGCAGTTAAATCCAACTGAGCAAGCTGTGCCACCGTCATTAGAAATGTATTTTCTTAGATCTTCCCCTTGTATCTTAAGTGGAAGGCCCTTCAATGCAAAGAAAGGATCAGAGTGAGGGATACATAAAGTAACTGGCATGTAACCACAGGCACAATCCAAATACCGTAAAATATCCTCCCCGATTTAAGTCACTCACTCTGAAAGACATTTCTAGGTTCTCTCCGCCCCAGATATCCATGCCTGGATCGTAGCTTCCTATTTCTTCAAAGTATGTTTTGTCTATAGAGAATAATCCTCCTGCCATGGTGGGGGTCCTGCAAGACACAAAAAGCAATATTATATCTCCTCATGCTGTATTTATTAGTACTTTGGTGTAATGCTGAGGAACATTCAGAATATAATAAGACCAGTTTGTTTGACAATCTGAAACAAAACCTTTGAGGAGTAAATACTTGAAGTTGAAGTTGGTTCTGAATTAAGGATATTGTTTGTTGCTGGACATGATTTGCATACAGATGACACACTGTGCCTTCTTTTGTGTAACCAAAAAAAGGCAATTGTAAGCAGAGTCTCTACTTTTTTGGTCTCTATTAAAAAATGAATTAGCTCATACATACTGACAACAGAGCAAAATAACAATTAATGTAATTGTTTGTATCAGCAGGATATACAGAGGAAAGGGATCTATTTCTGTCTGCAGATAAAAATGGCACTTTTCATGTGTGTGAGTGTTTCTAAAAAACACACTATCCATGTTTTCTCTGTCGTGTGCTGTCATCACAGGCAAAACCATTCTTAGCCCAGATGAGTAACTGAAAACTAACATTGGTTTGAACTTGTCTTTTTTTGACCTCTCTCTTAATTCTTAAAAGACATTGCACAAGTGAAAATTCAGTCACATATTCCCCTGATTTAGCTTCAAGGAAGATAAGGCAAAAATATTGTCTTCCTGTACCTGACTGGAAGTGTTCTGTCACCCTTGCGTCGGTCCATCTCCCGCTGGGGAACAGGGTACCAGCGGAAATTCAGCTTCCAGTTGAATCCACCGTAGGTCATATCTGAGCCTGCCATGTATTCAAACGTCTCGTCGCTGATGACATCAATGATAGGACATACCACTGCTGTCCTGAAAGACGCAAATAATAAAGATTCAGCGCTTAGATAAACTTCTGTATGGGTGAAGCCTAGCTTTGTATTCATGGATGGACTTGGCGACTGCATATAAACTGTTAACATCATGAACCTGATTTCAACCACTCAGCCCTTCTTTGGGCATCTGTCATCAATCATGTGAATTTGCAGTCAACATAGTTTATGCTTTCTGCATCATCTCATCAGTCTGCTCCCATACTTCAACATCAATACATGTGCTGCAGCATTCAGTAAAAGTGTAATGGCTCCATAATATGATATTGTGAGTCATGTGATAGCAACGTCCTCCTGAGGGAAAACTAATGTGTCTGACCTCAGATAACAAATGGATCACAGGAGAATCATTATTAATCCACCCATCTATTCATTCATTTCACTCTCACACACACACAGCAGATTACATCTTGTTTTGTTTGTTTTTACAGGCAAGTAACAGCCTAAAATAATAGCTTAATGTTCAGCAAATAAATTAAAACCTTGTCACTTTACATTAACACTTTTTGCTTAATTACCACCCAAACACAAGCTGCAATGGAAAATTTTGTCAAAACAAAAACAAAAAACAAAAAAAAAGACAGAAAGATCTACTTCACTGTGGTCACATCATATTTGAACATGCACATGCATCTCTTAAAGCTAGAAAACATGTCTTTGTACACTTTAATTGTGACTGCTAGCGTCTACTAGCATCAGCTGTGGTAGAGTTAACACAAAGACAAAGCAGCAGTAATTGGAGATACTGCAGCTTTACCTCTGAGGCAGCAGCAGAAGCAGACAGTGCAAAATAATTATCTTCTCTTATCAGCAGTGTGAGGCTCAAATTGTGTATTTATAACAGGCAGTTTGCTGTACCATCAATATTCAAATGAAGCAATCATGCAACTTAAGTGAAATGTGATAATAGCGGTATTAATAAAGCATGTTTCAAGCTCTGAATAGGCAAAAGATTAAAATGACTGACAGTGGAAGGTCTTTAGCATTCTCGTGCACTGCTCCTTAAAAGTAGCATATATTTTGTTATTTCATGTCGGCGTTAGAACTCCCTCCGATCAGATTTAAGACTATCAGTGTGGTCTACTTTGGCTCCTACCTGTCCTCTTTGATGCGAGCCAGCAGGGGCTCCAGCCAGCCGATGGTACATTCGCAGTGAGCGTCTAGGAAGGTGATGACCTGACCTTTTGTGGCAGCTGCCCCCCTCAACCTGGCTCTGATGAGACCCGAACGCTGCTCCATCCTCAGGATCTTCATAGGCACCTCCAGAGTCTGCGCGTAGTTCTCCAACTTTTTCTTCAAGAAATCTGAAACAACACAGGAGACATCTCAGAGAGAATATGCACCTGCAGAGTTACTCAACTCAAAAGAGCTGAAACAATCAATCAATCAATAAATGTGTATAAATGTGTAAATATAACAATATAAATGGTCAATCAACAGAAAATGAATCTACAAGAATTTTGAGAATAGATTAATCATTAATATAAACAAAAATGGTAAAAAAAATATTAAAATATAATAGGTTAAAAAAGGTTTGGGTTTCAGTTTCTGAAAGGTTTTGTCCTCCTTTAGCAAATTGAATATCTTTGGACTCCTGGTCAAACAAAACAAGACTTTAAAGCATGTCAACTTGGGCTCTGGGAAATTGTGATGGGCAGCTATGTATTAAGACATTAAAAAAAACAATAAATCCTAATCAAGAAAATAATTAGATGAATCGACAAAAAATATCTGTTAGTTGTACTCAGTTTTGCAGTTGTTTGCTCTAGAGAATAAGTACTGATTCCCTTAATGCCTATAAATGATAATAAAAACATTAATCAAGTTCATTGTTCTTAGTGTTGTTACCCAGCTTGGTGATTTACTCATCCTGGATCACAGTTTTGCATTATATGTTGTTCGCAATGATTGTGTGCTAACTTGAGTTCAAAATGTACATCCTTTATCCAATACTACACTGTTGATACTGTCAGATACTGAGTCAGATATTTTTTGTGAGCACCTGTACAGCTACAGTTAAGACCACCGACCTCGCTCGCTGTAATCGTCGACTAGAACGATTTCCACTAGCAAGTGTCTGGGAGAGCGGTTAATGACGCTGTGTACAGTCCGCAGGAGGGTGCTCCACGCCTCGTTGTGAAACACGATGACAATGCTGGTGTTTGGCAGGTCATCTGGATACACTTTGGTCTTACAGCTGAGAGAGCAGCAGAGAAAAGAAGAGAATCACACAACTGAACAAAGGAATGTTTAGTCATGACAAATATTAATGTTGGACTATGACTTTTATTGTTACAATAACTAACCCAAACGTATATTGAAATAGTAAGTTGGTTTAATCTTGTTTAACTATGAGAATATAAATCTTTTGACATGTGTGGTCATGAATGAACTTTAATTTAAAAATATTTGCTGGTTAAAATTGAGTTTTCGCTTTTCTTTTTTACTGTAAAGTTGAATACAGATGATTTATCTCTATTTGTCACTATTTGTCTACATGACTTTGTTTTTATCTTTTTACTGCAAATGAGAAAACAGATGACAGTAGTTAATAAAGATTAAACACATAACAATCCCCTCCCTCCTCCCACTGCTCTGACAGCAGCTATTAAAGTAGGCACAACAGAAAAGAAATGCACACACCTAAACTAAGTGTGACATTTTATAAACTCAATTATGAATTACTTCTTCAAAATATCAATATAGAAATTGCAGCTAAACTCAAGTCAACTATGTCTAAACTAATATCTGAACATAACATTTATATCTATATATGTAAACCTGACCATCTCTAACTTACCAAGGCTAAATTTGTTGATATACTGCAGTCACAAGAGCTCATTATATTGGATGAATAGCATCTGAGAACAGAATCTGTGTGCGCCTTACTACCTATCAATGAAACCATCAGTGTAACAGCATTTCCAGTGGAGATTTACTGACACATTTCTAAAAAGAGTAAAAATGTAAAAAACAGTGTTGACAACTGTGTCAGCATGTCCTTGGCTTGATGTGATGTCTGTCAAACCCAAAGAGTGGAAATGTGGCTGTAGTGGATGATGAATAAAGAATGAGCATGCATTACAGAGGAGGAGGAGGTGGACAGCCAGCAGGGCAGTCTAGATGGAGGTAGGAGGAGTAGTGGGAGGTAACGGAGGGTGAAAGAAGCCATCGGAGCAGACAGCATTGCTAGTTCAGTCCTGTCTATTCGACGTGACAGGACTGACTGACACAACTAGGCCAGAAGGTTGCCTTCAAGACAAAATGTTATTGCCAGTGGCAATTATTGCCAGAGGCAATAACAGACGCAACGACTGGCAATTCTGCACAGCTCTGGATCATTTTTACCACACAGCTGGAGAAATTTTGCAAGGATAAGCTATGTTCAGTAATAAAGCTGCTATAATATTTATATTGAGGGAAGGATAGAGCCATAATGGATGGAAAAACTGAAGGAGCTGCAATCAGCTGAATGTTCACTTTTACTCAGTAATATGAGTCTTCGTTTGCACTATATAGGAAAATGATCTTTATATTTGCATCCTCGCATTGAAAAAAATCTTGAGTAGGCATTTCTTTGGTATAGGCAAGAATAGCAGAGATGAACATGTACAGTACAAGTAGGTGTGGGAAAAAAATGATAATTTCATGGCCTATTTCTCCATTCTCCCAGGCAGAGAATCTGGACTGCGCTTAATAAAAGTGGCACAGAGAACTTGCGTCCAATTGGAATATTTCGTCATAAATCACTTCAACAATGACTCCACAAGAGGTGGACGCCCATGCATTTGAGCCACCTGAGAAGAATAAGCACATGTTTCAAGTCAATTGCTCCTCAGATTTTCATTAAGTGTTGAAGTGGATCTTGATGACAGTAAGCAAAACCCTACTTCAATTCAAAAGTCAAGCTTGATATACACACTTGAGGGATCCAATGGATTCTGCATTCACAAAGTGTCTATAATTATAGATGTATTTTATAATTTTTTTAATACCAATAACATCAAATTGACTCAACAAATACATTTAATTTGAATAAGAATATCATTGCTTCAATAATACTGAACATTTCATCTGCTGGCACAGTGCCTTTTGTCATTGTCTGCAAAGCTTTCAAGACTCTTAACCAGAGAAAGAATCCCTGCTGTGCAGCTGAGCCATCTGACACATTTTGTCTGAATGCTAGAACACTTTCTGGTGAACTCACGTAAGGTCTGCACACATTAAGAGTAAAAAAAAAAGGAAACCTAAAAATAAAGAATGACAGAAGCAAAAGGCAGAAAGTATCAGACAAAATGCCCACAAAGATTACAGGCTGTAGAGGAGCATGTAAGGATTAAGGGCCAGATTTACTAAGAAAATGGTATTGTGCAAAAGTGTATTCAGCACCTGGTTTATTAGGACAACAGCTCAGATTAAACTGGTTTGCTTCTGTTCTCCAAGACACACATGACCCTGTAGGAGTGGGATTTCTGTGAGATCACCAGGCACAGAAAAAAAATGATGATGTGATCTCAATTACAAAATATTTACGGCTCCAACAGGGAGAAACAGATATAACATTACTAGACAAATGTTATTTAAATGTCTTAACAAAAAGGGATTTTACAGTTCATTCGTGGTCAAATTCAAATTCTAGTTTGATGAACACAAACCAAGACTACCTGTGCATTAGACTATTCTTTTGGGTTACAGTCATCAGAGACTGTACTCAATAATAAAAGCCTAATTGCTTCATTTCATTTGGTTTCTATTTTTTTTTGTTATATGCATTCTTATATTTAATTCATGTTTCTTTACGCCATTACAACCTTTTTGTGGTTTAGAGTTTAACCTGCAAAACTGTTAATTGCATCTGCCCTTAAAAAAAAACCAGACAGTCTGTTGAGAAGTGTGTATGTGTGTGTGTGCGTGTGTCTTCTGCACACATTCAGACACTGTAGGTGTTAAAGAGTCAGTAGTATGATTCACAGCATGCGTCACCCAAGCTTACGCACCCATCCAACCTCACATCCGGCAGACTCCTGTTGAGTGCAATCATGTCACTGGCCATCAAATTGAACTGATTAATCTTAAAGAGCTCCTTCATTTTCTCCTGGTCCTCCTTGGGGATGTTCACTGCCTTTCCCATCTCACCTGGACCCTCGTGGCTTCGAGATATCACTGCTGTAACATAACAGATGGCAAACAGAAGGATGATGTTAGACAGCAAACCCATTACTGGTTATAATTTTGTCTTACTAAAGCAGAGATAAATTAATATCACACTACATTGTAAGATAAATCACTTTGACCATTTCTTGATAAGGAAACAATATGAGAATAACTACTGAGTTATAAAAGCCCATTTCTCCATTAAATGGGACAGAGAGTAATGAGTGTTGACTGACCTCCCTGGCCTCAGTCTCTTGGCTGTTTGCCCTCTCTTTACCAGTGGGGAAAAAACAGCTGTGGTAGTTTTTCAAGAACTCAAAGAAGAAAAAGTGACCATGTTGAGAAAATATTGACTATTGACTACAAATGTACTGTAGCTTCAGTGAAGGAGAACGATATACTACATACAGTGGGGAGAACAAGTATTAGATACACTGCCAATTTTGCAGGTTTTCCCACTTACAAAGCATGTAGAAGTCTGTATTTTTTATCATAGGTACTCTTCAACTGTGAGTGACGGAATCTAAAACAAAAATCCAGAAAATCACATTGTATGCTTTTTAAGTAATTCATTTGCATTATATTGCATGACACAAGTATTTGATACATCAGAAAAAACAGAACTTAATATGTGGTACAGAAACCTTTGTTTGCAATTACAGAGATCAGATGTTTCCTGTAGTTCTTGACCAGGTTTGCACACACTGCAGCAGGGATTTTGGCCCACTCCTCCATACAGATCTTCTCCAGATCCTTCAGGTTTTGGGGCTGTTGCTGGGCAATACGGACTTTCAGCTCCCTCCAAAGATTTTCTATTGTGTTCAGGTTTGGAGAGTGGCTAGGCCACTCCAGGACCTTGAGATGCTTCTTACGGAGCCACTCCTTAGTTGCCCTGGCTGTGTGTTTCGGGTCGTTGTCATGGAAGACCCAGCCACAACCCATCTTCAATGCTCTTACTGAGGGAAGGAGGTTGTTGGCCAAGATCTCGCGATACATGGCCCCATCCATCCATCCTCCCCTCAATATAGTGCAGTCATCCTGTCCCCTTTGCAGAACAGCATCCACAAAGAATGATGTTTCCATCTCCATTCTTCATGGTTGGGATGGTGTTCTTGGGGTTGTACTCATCCTTCTTCTTCCTCCAAACATGGCGAGTGAAGTTTAGACCAAAAAGCTCTATTTTTGTCTCAGACCACATGACCTTCTCCCATTCCTCCTCTGGATCATCCAGATGGTCATTGGCAAACTTCAGACGGGCCTGGACATGCACTGGCTTGAGCAGGGGGACCTTGTGTGTGCTGCAGGATTTTAATCCATGACGGTGTAGTGTGTTACTAATGGTTTTCTTTGAGACTGTGGTCCCAGCTCTCTTCAGGCCATTGACTAGGTCCTGCCGTGTAGTTCTGGGCTGATCCCTCACCTTCCTCATGATCATTGATGCCCCACCAGGTGAGATCTAGCATGGAGCCCCAGACCGAGGGAGATTGACCGTCATCTTGAACTTCTTCCATTTTCTAATAATTGCGCCAACAGTTGTTGCCTTCTCACCAAGCTGCTTGCCTATTGTCCTGTAGCCCATCCCAGCCTTGTGCAGGTCTACAATTTTATCCCTGATGTCCTTACACAGATCTCTGGTCTTCGCCATTGTGGAGAGGTTGGAGTCTGTTTGATTGAGTGTGTGGACAGGTGTCTTTTATACAGGTAACACATTCAAACAGGTCTGTGAGAGCTGGAATTCTTACTAGTTGGTGGGTGATCAAATACTTATGTCATGCAATAAAATGCAAATTAATTATTTAAAAATCATACTATGTGATTTTCTGGATTTTTGTTTTAGATTCCGTCTCTCACCGTTGAAGTGTACTTATGATACAAATTACAGACCTTTTCATGCTTTGTAAGTGGGAAAACCTGCAAAATCGGCAGTGTATCAAATACTTGTACCACTGTACATGTTAGAATGCACTGAAGTCTTTGATTATATATGTCAGTATATACCCTGCTATGTCAAACCTTTTTTTCTAAATTAGTCCACAACTAAGGGAATAAACCATCGATAAAATCTCAGTCATCACAGCTGCAGTGTTTATTATCTGTCTCTTCATGCCGTGTAGAGTGCAGCAAAGCACTTTACAGAGGTTGTTCTGTCTGTAAAGTATCATTTGTCTGTAAAAATGTAGAGCATAAAATGTCATTTTCCAGCAAAGAGTCTGTGTACTAAGCTGATGCTGTGTGTTTAAAGAGCAATTCAAGCACTGGCATTATGTACACAGGATGTGCAAGTACAGTACACACATTGTTACTTTCACTTTAATAATAATAATACTTGACAACACTGTATTATACGGGAAATGTGGTGACATTCTGATTTGCACTATTCAAGGCTACTTCACACATCATTTTGATGTCATCAAAACATGAAAATGTAAGTACAGATAGTGCAGGCACCCAGCTTAAGCTCTCTCCTGGTTACCGTGGCTTAGGTTGGTAGTCTGGCACCATCTTAATTTAATCTATTAGGTGGGTTAGGGTTAGAATTTGAGGTTTTGAATAAAAAGGGATTTGGGAGAACATATTAACAGATGAAAAGGGAGAATTAAAGCAAAATCCCCTTCCCACTGTTACTACAGTTGTCTCCTGCAGATTGCCACACTGTTTGGTCTAATGGCTGCATAATGTCAGCATTGCTGCTGTTGCCTGCTGCACAAAGCCAGCTCCATTCAACAAAGGTAAATAACCTCTCGTGGATTTATGACTCTCTCTTATGTGCTCTCACTCCATCTCTCGCTATGATTTCCATGAAAGGGGGGCACGACACGTAGTCCACATTAGCCACATGGCCCCAGGTTAAGAGGATTCCCTACAACCCCTTGTCAAGATGGGCTGTTGTCAGCTGATTGTTAACCCGAAGTGATCACACTCTTTTCTTTACGGTGCTACTGACTCTCGCTATTTAGACATTAGCTTAAATCTGATAGACACTGCTCGAGAGTAGAGCTGGATGATTGAACGAAGTGTCCATCAAACGCATGCCCAGACCCTCCAAGCTATCAGTCTATGGGTAAAGATAAAAACAGAACATTTCTTTTTTGGGGCAAACATCCATCTTGGGGTGTCTCACTTTGTTTGACGCTACATATTATCTAAACATTTAGGATTACACACAGTCTCTTGAGTATCAAAATGGATTACTACTAAATAAAAAAGGGACTGCTGTCAGATGTGGACAACTGCAGAGAACAGTACATTTTGTGAATTTTGCAGGAGGCAGTCCTTGGGCCTTGAAATAATAAGGCTAACTGTCATTTCGAGTTCACTGCTCTGTTTCTGGTCTCCTTGTTGCAACTTGAAACTGACCATGTAATTATTTTCAAGTATGGAAAACCCATTCAGTATACACGCAACACTAAAAGTAACACTGACTTTGCTGGAATAATATGGATCACATTAAACACAGCATGACCTTTGGAAAAGTTCTCATTTGATTGTTTTGTGTGACTCAGTCAGAACTGCAGAGCATATTAAAGCTTCTGACTTCTGTCCTTTGTTTTCTGTACAACTGTTCCATGGATTGAAATGAAACTTTGTACACACATCCATGATCATCAAATCAACATCCTAATTCGTCCATTTGTTTGGTTTATTTTCCAACCTTTCAGACTTACAAGTGATCTGGAGTTCCCAATTTATGGAGTTAGATTTGCGTCTTTATTACATGCCAGAAAATAAATGATCTGAGAGAAAAGGTTTTCATACCAATAGCTAAATATAATAATATTTGAGACTAAAAAAAGTTTTGAGAAAAAGAAATCTCTCTCAAAATACTTTTTTTTAACTCTCACTCTCTCTCTATATATATATATATATATATATTGCTATCAGTGTGAAAACAGTTTCTCTAAAAAAAATGTGTTTCTCTCCAGTGATGCCCATCGCTCGCTCTGTCTCTATCTGGATTAAATTTTGCAGCCGTGTCCCGCCCCTAAACACTTCTTATTGGTTGAAATGTACACGCTGCTTGAATGTCAGGAATCTAAAAATAGCACCAGAAGTTTGTTTACGCCCCTCAATAATTTGATTGGTTTGGAATATAGTCGCCATAAAATCGTCACGCTGCATATCAGGACAGTTTCACGTGAGATTTCATCGCCGGTTCGCTCGCTCACTCGCTCGCTCGCTCTATGTCAGGATGCGGTGTTAGGTTTTGAGAGAGAGAAGAAAAACGTTTTGAGAGAAACACTTTTTTTTTTTTTTTAGAGAGAAAATGTTTTCACACTGATAGCAAAAAAATGTAAAGTTTAAAAAAGTATTTTGAGAGATTTTTTTTCCTCAGAAATAATTTCAAAAATGTCAAATATTTACTTTTGACTGCGGGAGGATACTAGAGTACTCAGAGAAACCCACACGGACAAGAGAGATCACACAGACTCCAAATAGAGTGGAAAACTGTTGGCATTGTCATTGTAAGCATGTTTGCATGAAGTCACAGCAGTATTAAGCTCAAAATGCCACTGTGCCAATGTACAGCCTTACAAAGCTGCTAGCCTGGCTGTAGACTCTTAAGTCTGCATTCACTGATTATTTGGCCATTTAATGGCAATGGAAGCAAGTTGTGAACACCGCACTCACATATCATCACTTATTAAAATAATATGCTGAATTTGTTAGTGCTTATTTACACATCCTGCAGTTACAGAACAACCTAATCATTCATTTGTCCTCTTTGTGTCCAAGTGGTGAATGTAAGTCCAATATTCACTCTCCTTCAGCTCTGTTTTTTTATCTCTATCAATTCCTGAGGGAAATATCTGGCTCTTTAGTAGCTAAATTGATGACAACGTTAAACAGCCAGTCACTAGCTGCTGCTGAGCAGGCAGTGTACAGTGGGATTTTACAGCTGCCTGATTCAGCCAAAAATGGTGCTATGAGAGTCAAAAACAGTAAGTGATCCAAAACAGTAAAGTTGTGGGCTGAACAATGAGCTGAAACTCACAATAAACCTCAGTAAAGCCAAGGGGAGCTAGCTGTAGAGTCGGTGATAATTCATCACTGCGAGTGACACCTCTGACGTTACTTATTGTCATGAGATACAGTCTTAGTATAAAAAAATAGAAATTATAGCCACTTTAAATCTTGTTTTGGGGCCTCTTTATGTATTTAGGTTATAAATAAAAGAATTCAGCTCTGGGATACATCAAAGATCTTGTGCCTCACCAGCAGCAAAGGTTTTGTTTTAAAGTCATTAACTTAATTTATTGCTATTACAGAGCATGTTCATACCAAAAGTCAGCCTTTTTACCCTCCATTAGGCAGCTGGAGATTTTTGTTGTTACATCATGTTGGAAATAGTATATTTAATAACTTACTGTAGCTCCCTCATTATAAATTATAGTTTTTTACCCTCAGCACCATTTTAAAAATCCATCGATGAAGCAATACAAACAGCCAAGAATATAAAAAGCTAGAAACACTCAAATTTAGTTTTGCTTAGCAACACAGAGATCGGAGCAGCTTTAAGACACAAACTGTCGACACACTCCCCCTCCTGACAGAGCGTTCATTATAAAAGATGACCGCAATCATCTGGGAAGAAAACAGTGGCTTTGTCTGTCCTCAGGTCAATCAATCTAATTCAATGTCCCTGACTGAAGTTTTATCCCAAGCAATTACAGTGAAAAGGTTCCCCTTACACTCACAGGTAATGAGTGTTCTGTGATGCAATCACTCATATTTAAGCGCTGAACTGAACTAAAATGCCACATGTCTCTCTGTCGGTCTGTGTTATGTGATAGATAAGCTCATAATTCTGACAAATGATCAATACATGTACAATCCTAGACTCTACAAACAACATTTGCCACATAAGGCATATATGTGATCCTATACCACATTGTATTTCTTTCTCTTGGATCCGTTTTTATCTCTTTTCAAGGGGTACTCCATTAAAGTGCAGATAGTGGTGCAGATTGAGTTCTTCACCCTCTGGCTTCCAGCTTTCTTTAGCTATTTTCATTCTCATTTACTCTACAGAGGTAGGGTAAGGTTTGTGAGCAGTACTTTACCAGGAATGTATTATATTATACACTTAAACACTGAGGCAATTAGGATATAAGTCCTGTATGACATTAAATTCAATGTAATAACTGCAAAGGTATGAGTATCCCCGGAAAATAGTAACGTTCATCCATTACCAGAGGAAAGTCCTAAAAAAATAATTCATCGTCAGATTTACATTTGTGATTTACAACAGCTAAAAGTAGAGTTCTGTGACACATCCAGAGGAGCTGTGACTGCAATCTCCTCAATTCAGCTCTTTGTGCCATAGCAACATTAACACAACTCTGGTAACACATTTAAATATAAAGCAAACTGTGGTAATACAACTATCTGTTCTAGTCTCACTGTTACAGTATCATTACTTTTTTTGATTGTTACTGATTATTATGGAAGAGTAACCCTGCAACTATACAACAAAGACATTTATAATACTGCAAATTATTAAATCTATTCATGTAAGTCCATCAGTTGACTAGCTTCAATCAATAGAATTTTAAATAAAGAAAACGAAAATCTAGATCCCCTGACTGAGAAGTGAATGTATACAGCTTCCACCTAGCAACACAGTTACAGCAGATGATTGACAGTGAAAGTTACACTTGACTGAGGTTTGTGGACATTTACAACTACAATGAGGCAGCAGTAGATGTCCACAAATCTCAGTGTAGCCTAACAGATGGTTGTAAAAAGTGTAAAAAATATATTTCTATAAGAAGGCTGATTTTTTTTCCCCATTACCATCAGTCATTGATGAAAAATCAATACCCATCAAAAAAGAACCCACCTGCCAGTTTAGTGGATATCTGAATCTGTTTCTATATTAAAATTCGAGCTGGGCAATATATCCATATTGTGATATAAGACTAGGTATCATCTTAGATTTTGGATATTTTAAGTGTTGTCTTTTCCTGGTTTTAAAGGCTGTATTACAGTAAAGTGATGTGATTTTCTGAACTAACCAGACTGTTCTAGCTGTTCTATTATTGACCTTTACCCACTATCATTATATCCACATTACTGATGATTATTTATCAAATCACCACACACACACACACACACACACACAAACACACACACACACACACACACACACACACATACAAATGCATTGCTACATCTTAATAAGACAGAGGGGATATAAATTAAATGAGTAATCATGTTTTAACATTGCCTTAAAACAGCCATGAATGAAATCAAAGGAATCAAAATGCACTGACTTGTTCATATATTCTTCACACGTATGGGGATAAAAGCACTACTGCATAGATGATTATGGGCTAAAAGATTGAAACTCTCACCACATCTGTTATCACAGCTGTACTAATGGTGTAGAGACAACATGGAGACAACACTAGTCATCCAATATAGTTGCATAAAGAACATAAAGACATGATTCTTAATAACTAATATGATACTTAAAAAAAATATAGAATCAGTCTGTGTGTACTTTGACTAAAGGACATATTTATGCTGTAGCCAAGAGGCTGTGGTAACATCTGCCTCTGTATAATTGATGGTACAGTGTATGTTGTAAGTCTAAACCACATTACATATTAATAAACAACACCACTTAAAACAACTTCACTCCTGCATTAACACTGCGAGCAGGAGCGACTGGCCATAAAGTTTACTCAAACTGGGATCAGGTGTGCCTGCTCTAATCAGGAATTTAAAAGGTAGATATTTTTTAAAAGGTCATCGTTGACATGGTAATGACCAATATGGACCTCCTTATATCCAAAATGGATGCAGTGGAGTAGGAGGAGAGTTAAAGCTTTCACAATTTGCCCAAGATGTAGGATTATTGAGGCAACAATTAGCAGATAACTGTTTTGGGTCTTTGCATTAAATCGATTCCAAACGGAAAATCAAGATTGAAGGTTACGCTTGCTACAATACATTTTAAAGTACCTGCAGTGTCACGGCAAAACCTTTGTCATCCAATTCAGCAAACCGTCTGTTTCATGGAAAGAGTAACTTCAATGTAACATTAACCTTTTGTATGGTAATCAGTCTCAGTAGTTGGCAGCTGCCCCATGCTAACCTTAAAAGCAGCTTAGCGAGCCTCTTAGAAACCTGCTTACTTGAGGGCATGTGAGGAAATGAACCGCTAAAGAGGGGTGGTGGATCAGGTTGATCTCAGGGTCACACACACACACACACTTTTGTGCAGGTATCACTGCTAGTATTTCACTGACTTCCATTCACTGTGGACAGCCTAATCCTACCCATAACCGGGATCTCAGAAATAACGTTTTGTATTGTATTAGGACTGGGCTTTGGGCTCCATGAGGACCGCTGGTTCTATTTGGCTAGTACAGGATCAATATACTGTTTTTTAATTTTGTGGTTAATTTACCAACAATCATGTACACTTTAAATTACTGCCAACAATCAAAAAAATTAGAGGAAATGTTTAGCCCTTATGTCAACATCTTTAATCTAACAGGACTTGTGACATGGATCAAGCTCATGAACCATTTGAGATTTTGAGTTTTTGCCAAACAAAAAAGTTGATTCTACAATATCAAAAACAGAAATGATCTGTTAATCACTGTCTCACTTCTAAATTGAGTTATTAAATTCAGTAATCACAGGTTGTTTTTTTATATATTGTTGCATGCAGACTGTTACTGATTCTCATGGTTGTTTCTCATATATTTTTGACCCTTTTCTTTACCACCTCTGAAGTTTGAAAATGAAAAAGAACTATCACTATGTTTAATGCAAAAAACTGACTAACATTAATGTCACTTGTAGTAAAGTTTGTCCGAACATGAAAGTTATATTAAAGGGAGAGATCTGGCTTCACCTACTGCAAAGCAAACTCCACACTGATGGCTTGAAAATGATCAATTATTGATATTCATCCTCTTTGGTTTTTAATGAGGTGGTGATTGTTTACTTCTGTGAAAAGCGATGCTAACATTAAAAGCTGAATCATCTCAACTGACTTTGGCTGAGTTTGGCTAGAGTGCATTTCAGAACAGTATTAAAATCAATGTGTGGAGACTGAAACCTTGTTTTACATGACATACGATGGGTTATTTTTTTACATTGATCATAATGTTTCCCTTTATTTTTGTCAAAGTGACCTTCATTTCCTGTGGTAATGCAGTGAAATCAAATAACCTGCATTATTCTACAGTGACATTACTGTGCCAAAAATACAATACTACTACCATGCATGCTTTCAAAAAATGACACAGAATGCACATTTCTATATCGATTGTACTCACAAATCAATAAGGTTGAAAACACGCAAAACATTATTCTAACTCAAAGGATTACTTACTGCACTGCACATAATCAAGTAAGTTTAATAAAGATAAGACTATAATTTCATTTTGTTGTGAGAAGTTATGCTTTAAAATATTACACATTCAAAAATCCAGGCAGCTCTGGACTCCCAATATGAAATGGGACTCTCCCCTTATTAAACAGTTACTAAGGCCTAAATATTTTAATTTCCTCTTAACTAAATTAATTTAGTGTAAACATCGTTATCCCCTTAATACAAATTTTCTTTGCTGAGCAACATGTCAATAAAAAATCCTGAAAATGAAAAAATATGGCACAGTCGATATCAAATATTTACCAAAAAAAAGAGAGAGGGACTGAAGCGGTCCAGCCTGAGACTAAGTTCATTGTTTAAGAAATCCCTGAAAACTTTAAACCTATTATTCTGTGTCTGAAAGGAGTCACAGCAGCGATGTGCACTCACCTCTGAGGGCAGGGAGCAGTGAGCGGTCCTTCCTATCGTCACATTTGTTACACTCACTGAAGTAGAGTAGCAAGAACACGTCCACCAGCACCCACACTAAAGAAGTGGTCAAAACCACCTTGCAGTAGACGAACCGTCGCATCACCTCCCTGCTATGTCAGCCAGCCAGCCAAACAGGGAGGAGAGCAGCGAGCACTCAGGAGCACACAGTCTGCTGATGAGGCGTTTGAACTCTGTAGATCGGGGGAGGAAACAGGGAGGAGACCAAGCAGGTTTGTCCAAGAGGCGTCATCCTAATGGAGAGAGAAACAAAAAACAAAATGATACGATGGAGTTTAACATCTAATGACAATTGAATAATTCTTTTAGTCTGGTTGCTGTGATGCAAGAAGGAAATCAATCATCAAGATATGCTGATCTAAAACAAACAACATATTAAGAAATATAATGTCAGCAAACTCTGAGGAAACATTTTGAAAGTAGATCAATATTCATTTCTTGCAAAAGTGATGAGTAATCACTTTACACAGACTTAACTTTATGCATTTCATGGCTTACACAATTAGAGATCACTTTTTCCATTTTTCCATTTATTTGACTCTTTCAATCAGTGCAATGTGACTAAGACACGAAAAATGGTAAATGACACACATAAAAATAAATGTAGAGACAGGACAACACAGACAGTGTCATAGCCTGGCCTACACTGGATTTTTGAGTCAGATACAACTACCTCTATTTGTTCATATTTGTTCATGTTTACAACAAACCAAGTTGTCAACAGAAATGATCTGCTTTGGCTTCTTTATGTATGCCTCCTATTAGTAACTAGGGGTGGGGGGGGGAATTGATTCTTAAATGCATCACAATGTGGACCTGGGCGATTCTGCATCGATTCACAAAAGTCAAAAATCGAATTTCTAAATGTTAGTTAATAACATGATGTTGACTGAAAAAAAGGAGGAACTCAACTGAGAGGGCAGTGTAGCACATCGTCAAAAAAGGCAGTGGCTGCAAGCATTTAAATAATTAGTTTTGTGAGATGAGTATGAAGCATACAGTGAACTTTCTATGCCACTGTAGCATTAAACATGCTGAGGTGAAGAAAACGATGACTGCTTAGTCCATCTCACCTACACAACCCTGCACCCACTCAGCACCTTGTACAGCCATGTCTTTCTAGGAGCTTAGAGTGCAGCACAGAGCAGTGATAGAGAGACAAATAACACAAGAGAGCACTTTGACTCCCTCTCAGTCTGTTATTCTCATACAGGCAGGGCTCTGGAAGATGCTTTCAAATTCATTAATTCTAATGCACTTAACTTTTTTAAATTAAAATGCTGCTGATTATTTGTCTTATTTGCATGTTATCTGCCATGTTGTATTTCAGTGAATGTAAATGTGAATGTAGTAATGTAAAGAAATCATTTTATTATCATAGACATTCTCACCCCTAACAGTAACTATGTAGAGATACAACTGAAGGACACTTATATTGCACTATATTGCATTTAAAAGAAAATGCCGGGGGACGACTTTAAACTCAAGATTACTGGTAAACAAGCAAGTACTGTGGATTGTTTAACCCTTACATACTATTCAGAGTCAAATGTTACCCCTTTTTTTACATTCGAGAGCTGTAAAAACATCATATAAACATTTATTTTAGCTATACTTTTCCTAATGTGACCCACAGTATACAAAAATGGAAATAAAATGCACCATTTTTTTGTTGGTTTTTTGTGCAGCTGATACATATTTTATACAAATGTCCAAAATTGACCTGTGCTTATTTATTATTTAAATCAAAATATGTTATTGTATTCCTCAAATTCTATAAAATGTTCACCTGGACCATAAAATAATGATTGTGAATGTTTTTTCCATAAGATAAATCAAACATTTATTAATGGCTGATGGGGAATTTATGATTGTTAATTGGTGTAGAGATTAATTATGAGTCAGAATATGAAAAATATGTAAGGGTTAAGGTTAAGGCTCACAAACACGTCACTACTGTCTTTACTGACACTATTTATCTCCTGACTCGATCTCCTTATGTCCATCCCCTGCTTTGTACCTATTGAGGGGATCTTCTAATGGTCACTATGGACAGGAGAAATGACTTTAGAAAGAAAAACATGTGTCAGTGTTTATTTTGCCACCTGATTGTTGGTTTAGCACAAACCTTTTCAGAATTTAACATTTCCTGAAGCCAATCTCAAATATCTAATGAACCCCTACTCCTAATCTGACTGTTACTGTAGGCCTACATTAGGAGTTAACACTCCCTTTTGATGATTGCATCAGAAAGCAAATGGACACAGCTGCAACTTAGTCTAAGGATAGAGATGCTGTGTTGCTCTACAGATTGTAAAGACTCCTGAGGCAAATGTGTGATATTGGGCCATGTGCATAAAATTGCCTATGATAATTTATGTGCAGCTCCTCTGAGTGTGGTTCTATGCACACTTTATCTGAACTGCTTGAGTCACCTTTTCTCCAGCACACTCATGGGACATCCCCAAATTGCATCTGTGTTTTTCCAGCCTGTATTTACATTTACATTACTGCGGCTAAGGACGATGAATATATACAGCTCAGCTTGAATGTTTTAGTTACTACTCTGGAAACATTATTGCTCTGCTTTATTTCACACCTGTTTTGTTGTTCCCATGTTGCGTTTTTGTACATACACTTGTTAAAACTGGGGAAGAAAGGAAAAGCAGAATATGTATTTATCTTTTACAGAAGCATATAAATTCTTCATTAATAAGGATCCTGTGAATTATTACATGTAATTTTAGAACAAACTACGTGTAAATATGTTTATGAATGATCTAAAACTGATCTTTGGTATTTCTATACTGAAGCATCTTGTTATTATCAGTTACATTTACACTGATACAAACATCTGCAATAAGATAATGATACTGGTCCAGGCAATTTATCAGAATACATGCATGCACACACACATACACACACACACACACACACACACACACACATAATCATTAATCACCATTAGCATCATGGTAATAATATGTCAACAGAACTGCTCAGATGGAGAAATAGACGTGTTCCTGATGTCTACTGTACTTTAAAAGCTGAGCTGTTTACAGGTGTCACTGTCTTTGGCCACAAGCAGAACCTTATGAGGGGGGTGGTCTACCTGAGGAAACACTCGACTTCCCACATTGGACTGACCCCAGACCCTGCACATTTTTCCAACTGAAAGCATGGCTGCATAATCATTTCCCCTTTAAAGACTTCTCCCACTTCAACAGTAGTTTGAAAGTGGTAGACCATCTGGAAGGCTTTCATACCACAGGCAATTTGTGGAGGGTAGATATCTCACTAGTGTATGCCTCGTAATACAACATGAAAAACAACATAATTTTCCGTCAAACAGGATTTCTACTTCACTGAAATTATAGGTTTAGGTTGACTGCGAGGTTTATGAAAGTATAATCAGAATGAAAGTGGAATTATGGCAGGAAAAAAATGCTTTTAGCACATAGGGCACATCACACAAATAGCCAGTGGCCTTTTAGACATTCATAATAGAACTATAAGTTACAACATATGGAAGATGCACAAAGTCAATTTTACTCAATCAAGCTTTATTCCAGACTAGGATGTGTTGGTTACATGACATGCATTAAAGCCAACTGTGCATCATTACATGATCAAAACTGAACATATATTGAACATCTGAGTGTGTAGAAGTGAACATTTAAATGCAAAGATAGGTATGCATATTAACTTGCCCTTTACTATTTTAGTGGGAAATGCCTTGGGCATCTCCTGCTGGGAATTTGATAGATTTCCTTATCTTTCAGTTGCAGCATGGTAATGAATCCATTAAGGGGCATGACACCGCTGCCCTTGGCTAACTCTTATCTCATTCATAAACAAGGCTGCTTCTGTCCAGCAGCATCAAAAGCTTCAGACTCAGATCACAGCGCTGGGTTGATTTCAGACAGACAGCATACTAACCACAATTCATGCACCATTCATAGACTCCTAAGTCAAGTAGTTGGATGCTTTGAGGGGCTCAGTGTCGATCTAGGCTCCTGGATAATGAGTGTGATCAACAAAATGGTCTTAACCCTGCTGAAATCCAAGTGCGTGTATAGCAAATCACCACTCACATCGCAGAGAGATCAACTTGAATCTCAAACCATCTGCTTGATGCATCAGTGACAGAAACATGTTTGGGTTTGGTACCACCAACCATGATACCGGCAGCTTGCTGCACGGCACATGGAGACTCGTTCGAAGAGGTCTGAGTCAATAAACCCAACCATCTGCAGTGCACATATAAATATTTCCTGTCTGCTGTACGAGGTGCTATAAACAGGTCTCTCCAGTCTTTGCAAGACACTTTTCAGTCCTTTCAACACAAGTGTAAACCACCAGGCATTATTAACAGCTTCCTAGTGTGACAGTTAATTGTGAAATGTGAGCTAAATTATGTATTTGTCATTCAGAAGCACTCCCACAATTGCCAGATTGTTAACCAATTGCTGTCTACAGTAATACAGTAATACCATTGGACATGCCTTGGATCAACTTTTGGCACTAGAACTGTGACAGTAACACAAGCAGAAAAACAGCGGAAGACAAAGCTGAAAGAAAAGTGATCAGGTAAGAGTTTGCATGCTGCTTTTCCTCCTCTACATTCTCAGAAGCAGTCCCTAAGTGAGCTACAGGTCCTCTGCTGGGGGATTGATTGCAGTTTCGACATTTTGCTCATGGGTTCCTCATGGAGAATAGGGATCATTCTAACGCTCAGTCAGACAGAAGTGCTTGTCTGTTGTCACCACCACAGAGTAGAGCTGGACATTGAACATCAATACTTGCGGCCTTGAAAACTGTCAAGACCTGAAAGGGGTCACTTAACGATTGGTCAACAAGACAACCTTAAACACTGCTGCATTGAGAGCTGAAAAAAAAATGTTTATATTCCTCAACCTGAGTCATTTAAAAAAACAAAAAAAAGGTATTGGCACCAAAAAATGTATCATACTGGCACTGATATTGAAAAATACAAAACTCTACTCAGCCCTGCCAGATACAGGTGATTATAGAGCTGATCCCAATAAGCCCATTAGGCCAATTGTCTGTAGCTTCTTTTATCACCCAAACAATTCCAAAAAAACAGGCGTGTGTTCTGTTTAGTAATTGAATGCACTTTAAAATAAATTACTCTCACTGTGGTGATTTTAATGAATTATAAGTTAATAATATAATATATCCACATACCGATTCTGCCCATCTGTCATTAACGTACATGTACATTATATATTGACTTGATATTATTCTACTAATTGTGGCAAGATTAGTAACAAGATGGAAAATCACTGCAATTGAACATTCATTCTTAATTGATACTAACACACAATAACCTTGATTCAATGCCAGATCAAATTAAACCATCACCATCATCATTATCACAAATACAACATACAGACAGGCGGTATTATTTGCCCTAATGGAAGGTGAGCAAGCGACAGAAAATGAGCATAGTGTTTGCTTACCTAAATTATGGATGGAGTGAATCAGTGACCTGCACGAGCTTGGCTCTCGGGCAACGTGTTGAGCGCAGACAACATGACCTAACGCACAATTAGAGAATCAATCGCTCCCCGCAAACGCACGCACTGCGTCTCAAAACGATCAGCTAAGTGACAGTCCATCTCAGTATCGTCGGTCCAGTCATAACTCTCGTGGTACCTGTTCAGACACCTTGATGTGATTTGAGTCCGGTCATGGCGCAGTAAACCGGTGATCGGGCTTTATGGAGCTTCCCGTTCGTTGACACAGCTGATGCGACTGGCAGCTCTTCATACGCACCTGTTCTCCGACTGAATATTGTAACGGTGAGAGGACAGGCGAGATCATATTCAGCACAATCTAACCTCAGCTCAGAGTTAACGTTTCTTCTCCTCCGATTGGCTGGAAGCGACGTCGATCATGGGATCCTCTTGATGCAGTGTGTCAAGGGCAGCTGGGTAATGTAGGCAGTCACGATGCTGTTCATGAGAGTCGCTGTATCACTGCGATGTTTGGGTAATTAGCTATAAAATAATGTTTGTTTGTTTGTTTTTTATTTTCATTTTGAATTATATTTTATATACAAGTATACATTCATAAAAGTTCCAATTTAGTGGCTGAAGAGGCAACCTTGAACATAATATTGTGGTTTTATTTGATTTTTGAATGAAAAAGACAAAACTGTATGGAAAACTATTCATATCTCAGAGCTGCTGGTTTCTGTGATTTTACTTTTTTGTATTTACTGTGTCTATATTCAGGCTACTTTGGGTCCAGTTGAGTTTCAATTGTTGTCTTTATGTTGTCATGGCTAAGAGAAATCTATATTTAAATGCCTACTAATGTTTTCATTACAAAAAAAACTTTTCTTTAGTTTAGGTGAGCTACAACTCAGTAAAAATATATTCTGACCCCTCCACCTTGTCAGGAAAGGTCCTAGTGGCTATAAATCTCTCTTTATGTAATAAGAAGTAATAGTAGAGTGTTTCTTTACCACAGTGGAATGATGGATCTGCAGGTTTATTAAAATCGCCACAGTGAAACTTTTTTACCATCCTAATTTTCTTTCTTTGCTTAACAGTGTTTATACTAAGGCCTCTTTTATTGTTAGTAATATTTGTTTTCACATTATGCATTCATAGTGTGGGAACAATAGCTGCCATAAAGAGATGACACGTGTAGAATTTTAACACATGTGGCGAGTGTGTTCAGGGACCACACACGTGTTAAATTTAACACAATCACTGTGTGAGCCATTTTAACACACAAATTGTGTCAGGTAAATTTACACTAAAATGTGTTATTTTGATTATGTGAAACTGGAAACGATCAGAAACTACTAATTAATGTGTTATTACAACCTAATGTGCTAAACATTACCAGTCATTTGTAATTATTAAAATTCGAAAACAAAAAAAACATTAAAGGGAGAAACAGACAGATATAAAAATGTTAGCCAGTTGTCATTGTTGACAAGAAAAACAATACATGAGTAACTGAGTTACCAAGTGTTAACAACAATTATACTTACATAGACAGTTTACTGAAACATGACAATCATACACAGTTAGGACTTGTGGACACCAGCAGACACCAACAACTCTACACATCTTGAAATAGTTGCCAATTACAATCACTCTTGAATAACTTATCCATGGCATCCATGACATACATGTCAGACCATCATCTACAGGAATGGTCACTCTGTCATTCCTCACGATGTGTACTGACGTGATGTGCTCCTTAGATTGTCAATGCAGATCAGCTGTAGACACAGGCAGAGAGAGACAAAGAGACAGAGCCAGAGACACAGACAGAGACAGAGAGAGAAGCAAAGACACAAAGAGAGAGCTAGAGTAAAAATAATTAATAATAGAAATAATAATAGTAGTAATATGAATGAATATAATCATATTAAGAGTAGTTAATATGTTCTTTCAGAGTAAAAAATAACACGTTGGTTGTTATTTAAGAAATCATTAGAAGTTATTTACAAATCCATCAGCTTTTCCTTCGATGTGAACACTGAAGGAAGGGAAAGCGGTGATGAGCTTTCCAGCACTTGGTTGGTAACTGATGGGGACAGAGAAAAGCAAAATCCACAAACACATAACTCCATCAGGACCTGAAATTTTGCCTTTTTTCAGATTCAATATCAAAAGCTGCAATCTACCAGGGCAAAGAACATTGAGTAAAATTCAGAATGATCGAATTTCCAATTTTGAGTTCAGATACTTACAATCCAATTGTAAGCATTTATTTTTTTCTTGTGTTCCTCCATGATGTCTGGTGTTGGTGCCCTGTTCATTTGTTTCTGGAACATACCGTTATGTAGTATGAAGTATAGATTAGAAAAAATATATTTCACAGTAGTGTACATAAAAAGTGCAGTTAGTGAATTATCCAGGTCGGGGGTATATTTGGTTTATCAGCACTGCTCTCAGTATAATAACACACCCCGACCTGAATAATTGACAAACAGCACTTTTTAATGTACATTACTGTGAAATATCAGTATGTCAGGAATACTATTACTTCAGTTTAACTGTGCAATATTTTTTCACTTTAAAATCTGTGCAATATCAATATCAGATTCTGATATATTATTCTGACAACACCAATATTACTCTTGTACATAATGTTACAATTTTTTACTACTATTGCTTTATTGGTCTACATGTAACAATGAGCAGTTATATGGATTCATGTATTCATGTCATATTGCCCAGTCCTAATAAAGGCTTACAGTATACTCACATGAACAATAGTAGGCCTACAAAAACAAAATACCTATTGGATTGGAATATCTTCTCGAGCACATGTATGGGATAGTGCCGAAAAAGAGTTTACTTTACATCACATTACATATTATATTATTAACATCATAGTTTCATATCACAAAGCCAGCTGATGATATCTGTGTATGTCTATGATCTCCTGTTCTTCAAAGCCAACTAAATCAACACTTCCGCCCTGAGCCTGGAGTTTCAGAATAAAAGCACCAGTGACTCCGCTTTGATTCTACCTAACTTAGTCATAATTGCACAGATATTTTCAGTAGTGTAATAAGTAACACTTTATTCTACAGCGGCAGTGGTATTGTAAACTAACGTATTATTATCATCAAATGAAAATAACTAGTAATATGTATTATATTGCAGTTTCAAAGTGACTTCCCGTCACTGTGCATAGCGTTAACATTACCTTGATGATGATTTTACAGCGCCATTTTCTTATGTCTGATCCCATTCCCCATCAAATAATAACGCTTAATTATCATTAACTTGAAGGTGAAATTATGTTTTGGTTTTATTTAGTCTGACCCCATTCGCCATCAGACAATATTTCCCCCACAAAATTCAGCGTAACCCGATTGCTAATGCTATGAATGCAAAGTCACCAAGCTTAGCTAAACCAGTTAGCTAACTAACCAAGAGTAGGTCATAATCATTACAAACATAGTGTACCTATTTTAAAGGTTATTTTTATTTATTTAGCTATTAGTATGATTATCAAGCTATTAGTATGGACATCAAATGAAAACCTTAACTTACAGGTGGCTCAGACTGACAGCATCTTGATCCCTCTCCAGTCAGGCAAGAGTGAAAAGAACAGATGGCTGCAGCAGTTCAAAAAATGGGTGTTATTCTTTTAAATTTGATCCAGATGCATATATTTTAATTGTATTCATTTTTTAGGGCCCAAGCATTTCACAGTGTGAAGGCCTTACTGTAGCCTATCTGTAGGAAAAGCCATTTTTTCCCTCCAAAACAAATGCATATGTGGCGGCCTAATAAAAAACTCATGAAAATTTGCACGAGTCAGACCTGGTGAAAAATTAGATTTTTTTTTTAATACATTTTATTTAGAGCTTTTTATGTCCTACCATATAAAATATGTTTGTTTATTTTTTTATAATGTCAAACTGACTGCCCTCCCCCCAGATGATAACACAAGTAGTGTGTCAATCTATCCAGATGCTTTTTTTTTTAAATGACATTCTGTGTTAAAATCTGTGTCAAAATGCAATCAACACAGACGTGTGACACATCTGTTTTTGCAGTGTGGATTACCCAAGTGAGGTGTGAATTAATTCACTGTCAGTGGTCATTTAAACAATTCAATTGACACCATCAATTACATACACATTTACATCAGTTCTTTCGTATATGTGTGTGTGTGTGTGTGTGTGTTTGTGTGTGTGTGTGTGTGTGTGTGTGTGTGTGTGTGGATCTTGTTGAACAATGCTGCCATCTGCTGCTGTTGAGAGACTCTCAGTATTGTTTTTGCCTCTGGGCAATGTAGTAGATAAAATAGTATGAGTATGTTCCCAATATGCAATGAACATTCAGCATTTCATGATAACTCTGATCTACTGTCAATTTATTCACAGACTGCAATCTGCCTGACAGAGAGTTAGGCAGAGTCTAATAAATCCATTCATAATTGCATAAACAGTGAGCAGATAAATAAACAACAAACTGTGTCCATTCCTGATTCAAAACATCCACTAGATGTCAGTCCATGTCCTGCTTCCTTTTTTTCTTATTCAGTGTGAAATACAGCAGTTGTTACTTTCATAGGCTGTTTTCACAGAAGATATTTTGACATGTCTCAGTAAAAAAAGCACAGGTGTAAATTACAAAAATAAATGATGGCAGAATTCCATTTAGTTGCTTCAGTTTCAGGGTATTGCTCTTGTTCGTGCTGACTTGCTCACACTCTCATGTCACTGGGAAACTTAAATAGATCAGAAAAACCATTGTAAATATTATTAGTAACACCTGTGCTTTTCCTGCCGTAACAAGTCAAAATGTTTTCTGTGAAAAGGCTTATTTATTTTTTGTTAAAATGTCCTTAAAGAAAAAAAAAAGACAACTCTCTTCAACATTGCCAATTTGCAAAGGACAGTTTGTAATGGCATCACTTTGAGTAGTCAAAAGGCCAAAACTTAAAGGCTTAGAGCACAAGACAGAGACACAGAGTTCAGATTTTATTGGCTTCTACAAATTGATTGATTACCAGTGGTGGAAAGTAACTGAGTACATTTACTTAAATACTGTAAGTACTTTAAGTATTTCCACCTTATGCTACTTTATACATGTACTCCACTACATTTAAGTGGGAAATATTTTGCTTTCTTGTCCACTACATTAATTTAACAGTTTTAGTTACTTTAGTTACTTGATGAAGATTTGACACAATGGATAATATAACAAGCTTTTAAAATACAACATATTCTTAAAGATAAATGTGATTTCTAACCTCTTTGGCTTTTGATATCTTACAAATAACACTGTGTAGTCTGGGTCACATTCCAGATGTCTGACTTGTTACAGCTCCACCAAATAAACTTCTCCCATGGTTTCATTTCAATAAATGTTAAAATAGTCCAATATTTCACCAAAAATCCCATATTAGAGAAGAAGTCCAAACATTGATTTGTTTTTTTCTTCTTTCTTCTCCTATTAATCATCTCTCAACCCCTCAGATTTATCTGGTGACCCGTTGGGTGGGCCCAACCCCTATTGGGAACCACTGGACCAAACTAGCTAACTGTATATAAAGTAGTTTAAACTAGCTCCACCTCCAGTAGCTATAACATGCTGCTTATACACTAATGCTTCGGTAGTAATAATCTAATGATGTCGGAGGGATGGAATTAATACTTTTACTTGAATGCTTTAAGTGCAGTTTTCTGCTAATATATCTGCACTTGAGTGGGATGTTTCATGCAGGACTTACTTGTACAGTATCTTTACATTGCTGTGTTGGTACTTTTGCTTAAGAAAATTGAATACTTCTTCCATCACTGTTGATTACTGTAAACTAAGGCATCTGATTTGATTAGTTATTGAACTTTTTATTGTGTAGATCTAATGTTACATAATGTTCTCAAATTATGAAATTGGCCATAGAAATGTAGACAGGTTCACTTGTTTAGATGTAATATGTAATGTTCAGATGTCCCATGTCTGACAGAGAGGTGTTCAACCAACTATGAAGCAATCTATGAGTATTTCACATTATGAAATATATTTCTGTGGTGTAATTGATCACCCTCCGAGT
Source organism: Scomber japonicus (assembly GCF_027409825.1). NCBI lineage: Eukaryota > Metazoa > Chordata > Actinopteri > Scombriformes > Scombridae > Scomber > Scomber japonicus. The sequence continues at coordinate 17,714,498 of NC_070588.1, forward strand.
GAGTAAGACTGGATTAACGACCAAGTCGAAGTTCCTTTTAGTTTTCTTTATTACCAATTATCAATTAGAACCCTGCCTAGGTCAGTGGAGACAGACCTGGATCAATTTGAGGCTGAAGTGTCCCTGTCCAACGGAGCCTCATTCTGTCTCTGCCGTTATTTTACGTGTACAATCTTTTTAAACTTAAGTCACACCCCACAAATGTACACATCATCTTAAACATGAGCCCTCTGCTTTTCATCTATATAAGGGCACAATATATGCTTGTTTATATTCCCAGCTCCAATGCCTTTACTATTTGACAACCTCTAGATATTAATGACCATTATACTGGATGGAACCAGATTTCACATGAAGACACTGACTGTTATATAAACTATACTTTAAGGCCTACACACAGACACAGAACTTTTTAGCTTAGGACTACACTAATAGAAATACTTAATACATAGATCTGTAGCAGAAAATACACTACATTTCCACCACCAGAATATTAGAATAATCTCTCAGTATGATCCAAGTTGAATCAACATCTTTGACAGAGTGACAGCAAAAGCTTCTTGAGATTTATACATATATTGTTGTATAGTTTTACAAATGATTGTTCAGGTGTTAAACACGCATATAGCACATAATGTCCTACTACACGCACGCTGTAGTGCACATGTACATTCATGACATACATGCAGTGGTCTTACGGTGGCGCTCTTGCAGTGCTCTTCTACCGTTTGAGCGCTTAAACGCAGACAGGTACTGTCTGGCTATTTAACCGCGGGTTGGTGGATTCATTCCGCTCTGAAACTGGTCACAGATCACATGAAATCGCCAGTAATGCGATGCCAAAGCAGCTTGTCCAACTCCACAAGAGCTTTGTGTGATCTGACGGAACTTATTCAACTCACTGCCTCATCCTCTTCACTTTTCACTTGATGACCATTTCTCTGGAATTGCGCCAGGCTTTTTATTCTTTTCCATCTCTGCTTCTAACATCTCTCGCACTGGGTGCTGATAAATTGTTTGTTTTTTTTCCTTTCCGTTTAAAAGTGGAGATGAATAACACCGGATTCAACCATACGGATGGCGGACTGTTCAACAAGACAGAGGAGATTTTCTGCTGCAACTTTTCCTCCGTGGTGACTGATAACGGCTTTGTGGCCGCCGCTCCGGATGAGAGGAGCCTCTTCATCATGAGGGTGGTCCAGATAGCCGTCATGTGCGTTTTGTCGCTCACGGTGGTGTTTGGCATATTTTTCTTGGGTTGTAACCTTCTCATAAAGTCAGAGGGGATGATCAACTTTTTGGTAACAGACAGAAGACCATCAAAAGAAACGGAGGCAGTTATTGTTGGTGCCTACTGATGGATGAGGACCTTTATGTTTGTTCTGAGGTCTGATGGAGAGAGTTGGGAGACAATGCGATGATCCACTTCCTGAAAAAGCCCCTTTTTTCATATTGGTATTTAGAAAAAACCTTAGAGGAACATTCACCAAGTGAGAGGTAAATGAACCCTCATGGTAATGTACTCACTGAACATCCATGTGGCTTTTTAATGCCAACAAAGACTCATTCATTAAGAGGTATAGTGCGTTTTTACGCGTCTTTGTTTATAAAGTATAATCAACCACGCACTATTGTATTTTCAGTAGTTGGAGCACCAGTTGTCAAGCAGCACCCTTTGTCATGTTAGTGGCAAAGCCGTTGTATTTTGCTGCTTCAAAATGCCCTCTCATATTGCTAATGCAATGGAGAATTCAATGTTCAACATGTTCTGTATGTTGTATGTGTTTTTGCATACAACATGCAATCTATTGACGAGTGTATTTCCTGGTGATAACTGTATGAGTGTCTGCATGGGCGGTGGAGAAAGCCCAACACGCCGTGTACCTTGTGAATTGGAATGAATTCATTCTGTAATTAAAGTTTCCCTCCTAATTAAGGTCTATTTTTCTACCATGATTATCGCCTTCGCCACACCCTCTTGAAATTTAGATTTCAGAAACCAAAATAAGACCCATTTAATCCAGCCATTTATGTGTTTAATATATAGTATATGTAGGTTATGCTTCCTGTTGAACCTGAAATTTGGTTTATATAAGCATATTAAGGGACTTCAAGGGTGTATTTTCTTCTGATATATCCTATGTGTGAGGAGCAGTGAGTGTTGTATCCAGAAGAAATTATTTCACTCAGTTGTATTCATTATAGTCTTATGGTTATTTAATTGAAAAACAATTATAAGAGCACAAGTCCTACATATAACCATAATATGAAAAAATACAATCCATCCTTTATCTAAATATGAAATGCGTCTGAATTAGTTGTGTTTAAAAAAAGCAATATTTTCTGTCTGGGTCAAATTTTTATCTATGCTGCATTTTACATCCTCTCTCCATCCGTCAAAGCATCTGTTGTGCTCCTGGCTCACCTGGATGCCAGCTCCCCAGGGTGAAACCAGCAGCTTCAGAAATGGCTGGTCGTGTCAACCCAGGGAGAATGAAGCCAGAGAGCAATATACTGCTCTCTGATTGCCCACCTGTGCTCCACATCCAGAGTTAAATAGTCTAAATCAACTTTCTCCAAAATGTCCCTCACCTCAGTTTCTCATTCATCCGGTTCTCCCTTCCTGATTTCTCATTTGATGTCTGGTGGGAGATCCATGCGTTCTGCCTGACGAGGCCTTAGTCTGTCTGATGATGGAGGGCTGCAGCTTGTCAAAACTGAGAGACTGACCACTCTCTCGATGTGTAGAAAATCATCACAAGTATTGTTAAAATGCTCTGAAAAGTTTAACTTGGTAATAATTCTAGCATGTAACTAAAGAATTATTTTTGGAAATATATTTACTCAAAAAATTCCTCCTGAAAAGACTGTACCTTTTTAAACTAAAAAAGGAAAAATCATGAAAAAAAATCAAAAAAAGGTACGTTTGTCCTTCACAACAAAATGAATGGATAACTATTTGAATTTCTTCACGACTGTACTACAATAACCCTCATTCAATACAGTATAATACAATCCAGCACAGGAGCAAGGGACTTCATACTTTGTCCACAAAAAGGGAATGATTGTGAATTCTCAAAAAAGTCAAGGCACACTGTTTCATTAAAAAAAGCCTTTATCGTAGTGGCTACAGGATAAAACCAACCGACCACAGACGGCTCAGATATGAATAAATTATACCTTTGTCAAACTTACAATGTTCAATTTCTTGTGGCAGTCATTTACAATGGTGCACTGATTTGCATTATGTTTTACGACGTCCTTGCTTTTGTTTGGTAGAAACAAAATTACCTTGCAATACCATAAAAAATGAATACACCATCAACAACAATAGCATTATAATTGCCACAATTGAAAGAACACCTCTCTCTGGCACAGTCTGAACTGAATAACTTATGAAACATTTAAAAAAAAACATTTACTCCATTGTGTTCTGGATTGTTTTTTTATTTTACAGATGTTTTATACTACTTTGTGGATCTTCAGGCATGACGTAATCAATTTAACCCTTGCCTTTAATTTGACAATAAACCTAGCCTTGTCCAGTCCCTAAACAAGAAATGGTTGGAGAAATGCATGATATCTAAATTTAAACAAGAATAGTCTATTATGAATTTCTAAAAATCAAATGTTTAATCTATTCAGTACGAGTATGAAAATCACACTGAATACATTTGCACTCACACTGTTTATTGAGTTTTCACATGCACCTCTGACAGGAATCGGCTCAGTTAGAGTAACACATTAATGCTAATTATTTAAAATTAAACTGATATGGATTTAATTTTAGATTGAAGAAACAAATCACTAAACTGAATCTAAACTTAATATACAGCAGACATTTTGTTAATGTCCTGACATTTTGTTAATGTTGTGGTGAGTACCACAAATGAAAAATGTACAATTCTAAAACAATCCAACAGGCAGAATTACTTTCTATATGTCACACCAGGCTTTTCTCCCTTCTTGTGTGATTGCTTTCATTAGGCAGTGCTGGGAATAGCTCCTAGGAAAATGTTGTGGCAGTTTAATATCCAGCAGGGAACAATCTTCTGTCTGAAACCAAACCATTGTTAGTTTACCCTGCAGTGCCTTATGCACATTTATTCAGACTGGATTCTGGACAGTTTTGTAGAAGAGGCAGGTGTAAAGTTAGAGATTAAAGTTTGAAAATAAGATTGTGAAATCGTTTCTGTAGATATTTCACCTTGGAGCTTGTTTCTTGATCTGCTGTTGGTACTGCCAACTCAAAGGTTTCACACACCTGTCACTCCAATGCTCAGAGAGATTTAGGAGATAGCAACCACAGATAGTTATCTATACCCCTGGCACTGCTGCTGTCAACAAACTGATAGTCCTCTGCCGAGCTTATGAGCAACTCCTCCCCTGATATTTAGGAATGTGCTTGGAGTTTTACTGAAACCACAAACCAAGTATACAAAAGCCAAGTCATAAAAAACATGGTTCAGTTCATAAGTGTAACCTGGTGTTATAGAACTATATGTTTTTACTTTTTTTTCCGAAGGGCAGGAAGTTTGGAGGTCAAAAAACAAAAAACACTGTCCACATCATCGTTGTGCACCTGCAGCCTGTATCAGCTTACTTAAAGTCTGATCCATGTCTACTGTATGTCCATGTGAGCTTTGCTTCACAGTCACAGCATCTGCAGGGTGTTGATTGTGGTCTAAAAGAGGCTTCTGGTCCTGGCTTGCTCTATATGATTGTCTGGCGAGTAGCAGTCTAGTCGATGAACTGGATTGTGACTAAAAGCTCCAAATAGCAACAAGGCAGCCACAATCATCTCCTCTGCTTACTCCTATTCTCCCACAGCTCCTCATCCATCCCTGTGCCCTGTTGTTACCTCTGCTAGTTTGTGATGGGAGAATATAGATGTTTTATATTACCTAATTTTTCCTTCACTGTATCTGTTTTCATAAAAATAATATGGAACACAGCATGTTGATTTTGCACTGTGCTTCCTTCAACAACAGTCCTAGATAGAGTTAGATCATTGACTCCGGTGGTATCTACACATTCGAAGAAGAATCAGTAGACTGAACGCAGGCTGTGAAATGCAGACATTTCCATCAAGAGTAATGGTTTTTCAGTCTGAAATAAGCCGTTGCCGACATCATGTGGCGTCAAGATTCTTCAACAACAGCCTTAATTGAGGAAGTCAAGCTGTGATAAATCCACACAAGCTAGTTTTGAAGAATGATTCCATTACATGACGTCTCTGATTCCAGTTATAGGATGAGTCATGATGACAGTGTTGTACTGCTGATTGTTTTACACTGAACCATCACAGCGATTCACTTGAATGGCAAAGTGTATGTTGTGGGAACACATTTTGTTCACATAGTCGCACTGTGGAGACTCCGCTCCAGTCCAATTCAGGGACAAAAAGTTTTTCCCCTGAGAGAAAATTACCGTGTTCATGTCAACCCAGTTTCCAGCAAAATAGCTCTGATAAACCTCTCTGCATGCTACTTGCCCGGCATTTACTGACAAACAGACAAAGATAGAGGCTAGCTGGTGAACATATTGGAACAACTTAAGATTCTTCAATAGATGTTTCCTTGTGGAGTTAACAACAAAACTGCTAAAAGGAGATTAAATGTACTAACATTTGTCTGTTTGCTAGAAAGGCGATTCAAAATTAACATTAATGTTGTTACATGTCCGCTGTTTTGCTAGCCATACCGTGTGTATTTTCAGCCTGTTGTGAAGTTCAGACTAATTAATGCAGCTTTAAGGTTAGGATTAGGATAATGATTAGTCTTATGCATGTAGTGGTTAAGGTAAGTCTCCAAAGAATACATATAGGCCAGTGTATTGTCGTCTTAAGTGACATAAACAGGTGCTTGTGTATGCACATCTGTTTTAGCCACCATACAAGAGTAAGATAGGACCAGTTTATAATAATTAGGATATTTTATCACTAATTTAGTTCAAGAAGCAAATAATATCCTGTTATGAAAGGCTCTAAAGCAGATTTTCCTAAACAAAATAATTTCCTGTTAAAATTATCACACAATGCAGGATCATTATGGGTGACCAGCACAGCCAACTCATTATTCCTTTCAGTCATGCAAATGCGTAATGAGTGCTCAGTGCTTTAAAAATAATAACCGTGATGATGTGATATTGACCCTGAAATCCATTTCAGGTCTTGCCTGAGCATGTTTCAGGCTTTATTGACCTTCTAATCATGCAGCTCTCCGGCAGCTACATTGCCTTCGACAAAGCTTTGTCTCTGAGTGTGAACTATTACTTTGCTTTCAGAGGAAGGTTTCGCTATACACCATTACCACAAAGGTAATAACCTTTTCAAGAAAGCACTCAGAGAACAGATGGAGTTTCAAGTGGTTTAGGGGTTTTTTAAACAATAAAATAAACTTTCAATGGGCCTTTAAAACTCCATGCTGAGGAATGTGTGAGGACTTCGCATTCTTGGTAGTGTTAATGAAGTTTGATTTCCTCTGTTTCCCATAGGGTCAGCTACACAGGCATTCTGGATATATTTTTTCTCAATAAAATCATAATCACCTGAAATATTCCTCAGCCACATGTTTTAAAGAGCTTACAGTACAATCTGTATAGTGCACTCTTTAAAGCATGCTCATTCAACTTAATTCCCTGGAGCTTGAGTAAAGACACCATTAGCTGTCATTTTCTAAATCCACTTCTACTTTACAAGTCATATTTTTCAAATGCATAGCAGTCTGCTGGCTTGAGGGTAGCCATCAATAATATATGGTGCAAAGCTCCCTAATCATACAGCAAGATGTTCAATAAAAATATGCAGCCTGCTGTTTATACCCAGACTCATGTATGTTTGATTGCTCCTACTTTTCTAGCATACAAACATCATTAAGCTCATCAAATGATCTTGTTGTGGTTGTTTACAAGATGCCTACAAGGGTTAACTTATATCATGTACTAAATACTTTCTCAGCAAGTACACATAAAAAAATCAGTAAAGCTGTAACATTGGTTGATTCCATAAGTGGCATCTGTGTGTGTTTGACAATTTGGACATTTTCTGCTACTATAGTATTTTTACTTTAAAGATGACATCAACATCAACACTCTTCCTCCTTCTGTGGTTTGCTGCACCACATTTTCCATGACCTGTCAGCATGAGTGTATTTGAACATATATATTTTTCATCAAACTATTGAAAAAGTCTTTCTTTGAGACAATTGTGCCCAGAGCTCTTTGTGTTGAGCTCTAACAGGCAGTTTTCAGGAGCCATGAAGAGACCTCAAGATTTGAGCTGTATACCTGGCTCACCCTTCATGGTATCACGGGTATAAACTCATCCCCAGGCCATCATCATCATCATCATCATCATCACTATCATCATCATCATCATCATCATCATCATCATTATCATCATCATCATCGCTGACTCCCCTGACTGATATAGAGCCGTTATTACTCACTCAAATGTCCAATCACTTAACCACAGATGGAGAAAGACATGATTGTGTCTGATGTAGAGCAATACAGTAAAATGCTGCCATGATGCATTGTTAATAATATTAAAAGCTATCATAAAAAACCGACATGTTTTAAGATGTGTGCATTTTGCTTTTTACACACACAACAAAAACAACTCATTGTGATGCCACACATAATTATGATTATTATATTTTCATAAAACCTTTCCGGTACTCTTGGCTGAGCAAAGATACACTGATGAGAAGCGTTCTCTTCAGACCACGCTGTAGAAATCAGTAGTGACAGTTTGGACCTGCCTGCCAAGTAGCAGTGTCCTGCTTGCCTCTGTGGCTCACTCCCGTGCCCCAGCTGTCAGCTACACTCAGTCACCATACCAGTAATGAACCACCTTTGGCTAAGCCATCTTTTACCACTACTTGTGTCCTCCTTGATCATCCTCCAATCACAGCAACATTGTTTCTATACTTTTGTCTGTATATTTTCATAGTTTTGTCCCAGAATTAATCAAAATTTGGATGGGTGAAAATATATATATGTGTTGGAGATTGTACAGGCTTAATAGCGCTATATAGGAAATCTGACCGCAGGAGTTCACACGGTATATTGTCTACATACAGTACAGATGTACAAGAAGAAGGTATAATCTGATATCCCAGCTGAGCAAAGTGGCCTGTATTTTAGATCTGATGGTATACCTTGGGAATTCATGCCTAATGGTGCACCTCCTGGTTCTGTCACAGCACATGAAAGTAAGCCTGAGTGCTGTACGATAAAACCTCGACAGGGTCGTGACTTATTGAGCTTCCTCAAATTGCTTCTCACGGTGAAGGAAGCTCTTCCTCCCTCAGGCCTGGCTCCATTATCGCCTGGCTCTGTCTGCAGGTGCTTTACGGTCAGACCACAGGCTTTCTCCTATGCTCCATATAGCTCCAGAGAGACACTGGGTGTAAGTGATAATCTCTAGACATACATATCAGCAAATATAATAATAACAATAATAATAATAACAATAATAATTATAATAATAATGAGAAGAAGAAGAAGAAGAAGAAGAAGAAGAAGAAGAAGAAGAAGAAGAAGAAGAAGAAGAAGAAGAAGAAGAAGAAGAAGAAAGTACAATTATGAAATATTTAGCATGAACTTAAATTGAAGGAAAGGTAAGTGCATTAAAAACTATAGTAACAAACTGTCTTAATGACAGTTCTGCCTTTGTGAAAGAGAACAATTACTCCCATGTTTAACTTTTAAAATGAAAGTATCATATTTTATAAAAGGCAGGAAAGACTGGGTGGGAAAAGATAAGCAGTTGCATTGACAGAGCAGATCTATCATAAAGCACAGGAGATAGAGGGAGACAGGGAGAGGAAAAATAAAGATAACCTAAACTGAAAGAATTCGAAGCAAATGACTCAGAAAAGGAGATGACTTATAAAATGTTACTCTGTGCGAATGATGTTATCTGAGCACGGAAAAAGAGCGTCAATCACCAAGTGTCAACATCATCCACTTCACTTCACAAGCTGTATAACATAAATGTGTAGTTGCAAGCTGAGGAAATAAACATTTAGGTACAGATATTCACCAAATGTCTTCACAATCAAATTTAATGTCATGTCACTGATCTACATACCAATCTAATAATGAATTATTAACAATTATTAACAAGTGCAACTGCCCGATGTCATCTACCTTTCAGTTACAGCTGCAGTTCAGTCCAGCAGATCTCCCTCTCTTGCTAACAGTGTTATCTCTGCCGTGTGTGCATGTGTGTGTGTGTGTGTGACACCTTTCTCTCCTGTGCTTATGAGCTATAAGGGTCAGCATCACAGGTGTAGCTACGGCCACGGACCACTGCAGCAGTGTGTGTGAAATGACAAGCCAGCCTGGCAGAGCCACACCTTACAACACAACAGCTGTCACAAAGGATCAGCATCCAGCCAGCCACACTCCAGGAGCCACTTTCTAAAAGACCTCTGCTGTTCTGTTGTCCTCACTGCTTACTCTTACAAATGAAAGGTCAGCTGCATCACATGACCAATAAACTCCTGCTTGTTCGACTGCGTCAGTTTGCATCAATTCAAACTGCAAACTGTGCCACAAAGCTGCTTTTTGTGGGTTTTTCAAGGTATGATATTTAGTGAATAAAGAGGTTATTGCCCTTTTAGTTTCATGCCCCGAAATGAATACCTTTCTAAAGTAATTACACCAGTTGTCCTTGAACATCTTCTGAAATCTAACAAAAACATTTTAATCAGTGACCTCAAACATGCCATTTAGTCTTTAAGTAGCTCTTGTTAGATGTCATAAATGACCTGCAAACCCCAGCGTGACTAGAGCACCAGTCATTCAATCAAGCATTCGAGATATGATTAACCTATTCATGGCTATCAGACGTCATTCCATTTACATTGGAACGGAGCTGCAGAAACCACCCTTTTTAAACACAATGCCTGGCTACAATATTCTGGATTATCTATGCGGCTGCTTGTGTCGCCGCATACACGAAAGGTTTGATCTCAGCGCTTTGCACCTGGCTAGTGTTAGAGACTCTTTGATCTATTTCTCTGCTTGTTTTCTCTCTTTGTAACCATTAAACAGCTCCCAGCTTCCTTTCAGAGGAAATTGATTAGTGATTAAAAAGGGAAAGAGGAGGAGAGGTGTCTTTGTGTCCAAACAGACTCCGAGCAGCGTGGGTGGCTTTTACAGTAGATAGAGTAGCTGTGATTGTGACGGGGTAATTAGACTATACTTTAACAAGCCAGATGTGATTTATGTGTAGAAGTGTCCACATTTTCAGGGTTTTTTTTCAGGTTTTAGGTTGTTCGGTAAAAAGCACCTAAACAATAAGACATGAACATTTGGTAGGGAGGAGGATACAAACAGCCCAGCCACTCAGTTGAGTTGCATCTGGTTAAACTTCTGTAAAGCCTCATGCTCACTACCATCACCTGTACTGTGTTAATACATCCGTACAGCTAATTATTTGGTTGTTCTCATTTACATATTGATCTTGTTCTGTTGTCACTCAAATGAGCATAACCAGTGATTTGATCACTGATCATAGATGCTAGTTGCTAATCAAGCACAACAGTAATTCCTCTTTCACTGAGATGTCAATCAAAGACACATCTATTGAAAGTGTTTAAACTTGAGCGAAACATTTGACTTATCCTGAGTCTGCCTACTTCATAAATGTGGCATCTTTCCCTCTCTGCCTGCTGCTTGTGTGGTAGGTTTGGCTCAAGACGCAGAGTTAGAGGGGACAATCGAAATATGACGTCCACTCATCTACACATACGCATGCACCTGATCAATTGGACCTCAACCTTTTTAAGTGGCTTCATTTGTAACCTGACCAACCAGTTTGGTTAGGGTTGCATGCATTACACAGTAATTACAGCCATTAGCGACAGTAAATTTAACAATAAATGCCAATTTTAGAATCTATACATGTCACTGATTCTGGGCCAGCTTGTGACAATAAATGTACAAATAGACTGGAGGAAAATAAAGAGCTGGAATTCCAGTTCAGCTCAGTCAGAGGCAGAGCTGTCACACAAACACACACACACACACACACACACACACACACACACACACAGGCCATCAGTGTGTACATTTCTAGCTAGCTTACAGCTGACATCTGTACAGTGGTACATTGGCTGTTTTGGATGAATAAACACAGACTGTGCAAAAGGTCCAGTTGTCAAATTGGCACGAATCACATGAGGCAAAAAAATTGTTTTGCTTTCAGCCTGAATAGAGATTTATACACATTTTGTATTTTATTGTATTATAATAGACTTGAAAAAATGTCAACAGAAAGTGGTCTTCCTGTTACGCAGCCCCCGGGCAGCAGGCAAATGTCAACATTTTTTTTAAATGCCGGTTTAACGTCAAATAAAGGCCAAAGGAGAGAGAAAGGTGCATTTTAAATTCAGCCAACTTAGCCCATCCAGGACTATCATATACCAGCCAGGTCTATGGGTGTGAAGTGTGGATATTAAGGAGTTCAGAGTGCTAACGGACTGGCACGCTACTGCTGCATGTGAGAGAGGTGCGAGAGCGTCACAGCTGACATTAATCTGAGCCCTGCAGTTGCAGCCAGTCTCAGCAGCTGCAGCTGGTGTGCACCATTTTAGTCTGACTCCCTGACTCCAACTCTGATCTCCTCTCCTCCACCACTTGCAGAGCTGATCATATTCCTTGACAATGCCTCAGGGCTTCACCAGATTGATGGTGCCTTTCCCTACCCTTCTCATTGCATATTTACCTGTCAAAGGAGCCTGCTTCAGTGCCTGACATGGAGCATCTGTCCTGTCTGTGTCCTTTTCAATCCTGTTAAAGAACCCTAACCCTAACCCTAACCCTGTTAAAGAAGTTTTATTAGCTTTTTGACAACTTGTACTGTAAAACATGCACTAGTACATTGCCCTAGTATATTTTTTATGTTTAATTGTTATATTATATATATTATATATTATTGGAAATTAACTTATTTTCTACTTCCCTACCATTCTAACTGGTCAGTGAGTCAATCCGTCTTAAGTAAGTGCTCTTCCAATTTGAAAGAAGTCCATCAGTCCAGTTCCAGTGTCACAAGTCAAAATATGTTTAAATAATACAATAAAAAAACAGTTTTAGAATACATTTTATGACTAGAAATTTGTCCAATATAAAGTTATTAAAATACAGTGCAAACTCTTTGCTCTTTGCATCTTCATTATAAAGAAATATGATTCATTTTTTTAAAAGCACTTGAGCATTAAATAGTGTTTCAGCCTTCACCCGATAACCACGAGCACAAAGCTGCAGATCAAACATCATACTCACCATTTTTACTTTTTTTTTCATAAGTTCAACTGCTCCAATATCTTTCTTTTTGTTAAACTGTCAAAAACAGTGCTTGAATACACACATTTCCACATCTGACAACCATCAAATCAAGGAGTTTAAATGTTCAGTCTCTGTCTGTTGCAATTACAAGCTGCTGGATTTAAAATTTAGTTCATACACTGCCAAACAAAGTCTGTCCCCTTGTTGCCATCCCTCACGTTCATCCCAGTTGTTTTTTATTTATGAGACAGAATTAAAATCAATGTGTATGAATCCATGGGATTTTCCACTGCTGTGAACAGTGACCCACAGCCTGTCACGTGTTGCACACAATTGAGAGCAGACAGGAACATTGCTGTTTCATCAAATGACTGTCCAATACAGCAGATTGATATCAACACAAAGTAGTCCTCCTGTCACTTGCAAGACATTTATAAATCAGTAGCCAGCACAGTAAGCTTGCCAGGTTAGACCAGTTCAGCATCGACTCCCTCAACTGACAGCCAGCGAAAGGCTGAGGTCCCTGTTGGACTGACCCCAGGGCAGAGAGAGAAAGTACACACCCCACTTTCATCACGCAATGCACATCAGTGTGTCCCAACACAGGCAGCCTCTGAAGGGGGGGGGGCTCTTCGTTATATGTCAGACATGGCCATTATTGTGTCTGGGTATTTGAAAGATTATTGGAGAGAGAAATTTGTTTCCAAAGGTTTTTGCTAAAAATAGCACAGTCAGTGTCATGCCATGTTCAGTTATTTTTACACAGCAGATGTGAAGCACAGGGAGCAACATGGCACAAAATGAATGGAAGTGACATGAAATAGGCTGATGATATTGCCATCTCCTTTAATCTTTGTTAACCTGGGATGATAACACCACACAAGAGTGGCTGTGGAGGGACTAGCAAGAAATGTACTTTCATGTGAGGCATGATGTTGTAGTATATGCACATCTAGGATTAATGCCCTCTGACAGCTAAGTGACAGCAGTCACCTCTGCAGCCCTGAAGCAATGGGCATACAGGGGTTAGTGAACTCCAAGAACTCTCAATACAGGCAACACACATATGAGTACATGCACCCCTTATCACTCACACACACACACACACACACACACACACACACACACACACACACACACGCACACGCAAACTGAAACAGTGATGGCTATAACAAAGACTAGGAGAGTGTATGACAAGCTGTCTCAGTTACACAGTGTATTTCTGCTGGTCAGCTGCTGATGGATGAAAGTCCAGAAAGCTACAGGTGACATTTAGAAAATTGTTCTTTTCATGATGAAAATGTAATAATAGGACATGTCAGCTGTCCGCTTTCCAATGTGGATGGGGCTGAAATCAAGGTTTTTTATGCAGTGAAGATGAGAACTTCATGGTGAATAAAATAAAATCTATCTGTTTCTCTGTCTATCTATTCAACTGGTTTTCAGTGGTCTTAAATCCACATCTCTCTACCTCTTTCCATCTCTTTTCCACTCTCTCCGGGGTCCTCAGTGTCCCTCTGCTTGCTTTCAGGCTGCATTTTGGTGACAGCAATGTCAAAACACATCAGCCTATATCCCAGGCAGAGCATGTTTTAGTGCCACCAGGCTCTACCACCTGGCTTTGTAAATGCAAATGAAAAATGCTCTCACAGGGGCTACAGACATGCTCCTATTTCCCCCAAAACCACAACATTATAGCTGCTCCCACATGCTGCAAAATGAATGCATTGTTTTTGTCATCAGTGTCTGACAGACCGCTCTAGGCTGAAAGGAACATAAATTGAACTCTAATAATATCCATAAATGTGATAATGTGTTTACTGAAGAATGATGGGACTGTAGATAACAATGTACATAGCAACAAGACCCCTGGAAACAAGACCAGGGAGAGATGTGAATGCCAGAGGAACTGCCATGGCAAACAGGTACAGGTGCAGATAATAAGTAGAACATTTTTTTCTGGTGAGCAGGTGACTTCTTTTGTCTCATCAGACAAGCCCCTGTTGAATTTTGCACACACAAAAAAACAGCAGCCAGGTCTATCTGAAATCAGTCTCATCGTGGGTGAGTAGAAATACTATAGCTCAGACTACTGGTTAGAGATGAGACAAGTGCATGCTGCTTTTGAGGGACTCAGTACTGGTGAGCTTCATAATCCCCACTTGATTTTGTGGCATCTAATTTTCTAAATACTCCTTTGTGGGTACTGCTTCAGTGGAGATCTATAAGCAGAGCAAAAGGACAACTGCAGCTTTAAAACAAGTTAATTACATCATGAGGGCAAATATAGAAATTGCGAGTGTTCTATAAACAGCATAGGGTTTAACTGTAAAAACAAAGCCTGCGTTACAGTGTTTGGCAATGCAGACTCCCGAGTCCCATAAGCAACAAATCAACCTGCCACTCACAGCATACATGTCATTTTCCAATTAATGAAAAATACAAAGAATCACAAACATTGTCTACTCAAAGCTCAAACTGCACTGTTGGTTCAGTCTCTTATGCTCTTATCAGCATTGTTTCCAGCCGGAGCAGGCAGCAGTTTTCAGCAAAACAAGCGCTGATATACCCGCTGTATACTACCAGCTGCAAACAGCAGACAGACAAAGCTAGCAGTGGCGCATTCAGCAGCAATAGAGACAAATAGTTTCCCTCAGGAGTTGGTGAGGACCAGACAAGATTTAAAATGGGAGTGAATACTGGATATAAGATGGCCAGATCACAACTCCAAATGAATGCTAATGTTGCTCTGTTGGATGTGTAATTAGTGAATTGCTGGCTGATATCTTTGTCATAATGACTTTATATTGTGGTAGTATGTCAATACTGTGTTGACAGGTTGTTCCACTGCCTCATGTGGCCAAATAATCAAACAATACTGCTTTGAGATGTATTGAGATGGTTGAGCTGAAAAACAGTCATAGATACCGGACAGACAGTTAACATTTCAATAGAATAATTAAAAAATATAATAAAATGTGCAAAATGGAAATGGAAGCTTGGTGTGCTTATACAAAAAAAGTAATAACAGTTATGGATTTCAGCTTTGCACAGGCTATTTCAGACACTATATTCTCTATCACTGACTGGAGCAACTTGATAATGGCTTCAACCAGCACTGTGTTCTGTCCATGTATTGTCTGAAGCCTAGAATGACATGTTGTGTAGATGTTCCCAACAGTGATGCCATAAATAGCTGTGAGCACAGTATACTGTTTTTCCTTGAAAGAAGTTGCGGTGACATGCTGCATGATTTGACAACTGTCACATTACATTAGCCTTTGAATGTGGGTTCTGATTACTGGCAGGTTGGACAGATTTGACAGAAGGCAACTGACACTTTGAGATTCATGTTTGAGTAGTCAGGACATTGGAATTGAATCTGAGAGCTGGACAATAATGTATTCAGCTGTGGCCTCTGTCTCTCTCAAACTTTGATTTTGTCTGGTCAGAGAATCACATTTATTCATCTTTATAAGTGAACGAATGTCTCCAGCTCCTGACCTTTACTACCATGTTCAGGTCTAGAGATAATAGACATCAAATTCTTCAAAGATTCTTATCATGGAAATGAGCATACTGGTGGATTTGTGAGTGGGCTTGCAGATTTAATAAGTGACTAACAAGGATGAGCTTATTAGTCACTTATTAAATCTGCAGCTTCTGTAGCTTCTGTAGCTTTCCTTTTGAAGGGGAACAACATTTAGATATATATAGATACATAGATATTAAAAGGCTCAAGTAAGTCTGTTATTTTACTAGTTACAGGAAACAAGAAGTAGTTTCTTTCTGTTGTACGGTGTGGTGCATATCTCCAGTCTCTACTACAACTAAGATGGTGTCTGAGTAACATTACCATTTCTTAACTCTTTTCTTTTAACAAGTTCAAATGGTGCATTAGGTTGACTCCAAACTGCTCCAACACAAACACTGGATTTTAACTTTAGCAAACTGCTAATCAGCCATTGAAAACCAACGTTAGTTTACTAATTCTAAAGGTGGACTGCAACAGAGACATTCATACTGAACAGTTATTGTATATACCAGGAAATCTTTGGAGGCCAAGTTTGACGATGCAGAACCTGAACTTCAACATAAAAGCCCTGAGCCTCATCCTGTCAAGAAGGCTAAGCCCAGTGCTAATACTCCTAAAACCTTGTGTGCCATGCTAACTGTAATGTTACGAGTTGAAAGACTACAAGAATACTCTATGGAGCCAGCAGTCAGTAACTGTCAGAGATAATAAGGCAGCAATTAAGAGCCTCAGAGTCACTAGACTGTATGGAAGCTATGACTGAAAAGTTGATACTCTCAAAGGCAAAGTCGCTTAAATAAATTCTTCTCCCATCTTTCTGGTATAGCAAAAAGAAGCAATGAATGTAATTTAAGTTGTTGAGCACTTGATGAAAATGATTTATCACTGAAAGAGGGGGTTTATTTTAGCCCCCGACAATGTTGTGTTGTCACAGGTAGAAATACACATAGTCTGTGTTATTGCAACAAAGATTTACAGTTTTAAAGTGTTTCTGAAAGACAGAACAGGCTTTATATTGTATATTTTCCTCTCCTGATTGACTTTCTATCTTCATAATGAATTAATGGTGTTCATCACTTTCTCTAAAGAAGGCATTTACAAGATGATACATATTTGTCTCTTGGTGAGAGAAAGGTAGGTATCTGTTTTTTATTTTTGGCACCACAGTAAAGTTGGCATCCCAGCAAGCTTTTCCACATGTTTGAGATACATGATGACATCAGTTCTTTGAATTAAAGTCAACTCAAACAGGGTAGGATGAATGTTGATGCTGT
This sequence comes from Scomber japonicus, assembly GCF_027409825.1. Classification (NCBI taxonomy): domain Eukaryota; kingdom Metazoa; phylum Chordata; class Actinopteri; order Scombriformes; family Scombridae; genus Scomber; species Scomber japonicus. Next base: position 17,731,610 of record NC_070588.1, read on the forward strand.
GTTTCATGTGTCAGATGAAAAGGCAAAATCAGAACTTCAATAACAGAATTAAGTCTGTATATCACCAGTTTTTGAAAATATGAACAAAAAGAATGACTACACAGAAAGGAAAGTAATCTGAAGATAAATCAGTTTTCAGGTCCATTTTTTCTGCTGTGCAACACATGTCCATTGTCTATGAAACAATGTCTTCAATGTAAGTAAAAGAAAAGTCAGGAAAATGGTATTACATTATAAACAGGCATTATATTGTTACTGTAAATTGGCAATTTAGACTGTCATAGTTATGCAGGCACTTAAGAAAATAATATTTATTTACCAGACTGTCAGCAGACAAAGAGAAAAACAGAACCGGCTGATTTGAAACATGAGGAGCAAAAAACGACAGCTGCAAACAACAGGATACATTGACCACAAACTAACAAAGAACAGACAGGTATAAATAAATAAGAAACTAATCATGGAAAAAGATATAGACTGGAGTGAGAAAGGCAGTGGAAAAGGAGGGAAACACAAGGATTGTTTAACAATAGAGACAACAAGGTGTGACAGGCAACGAACAGAGCGAGGCTTATGAAACTAAACACTGAGCAGGTGTGCAGGGGAAAACAACCTGAGCAGGACTAATGCAGCACATGATAAACACAAGGTTACAAACTGTCAGGTATAAAAACCAAAGCAAGGCAGAGATAAACTAAAAAAACAGGGACTGCAGGCTCAAAGGAAAACCATGCATACCGAGCTCAAGCATAACACAAAGAAACAGAAATGACAAATGTTAACACAAACAATCTGAGTACATTTGAAACAAACAGAGTAACACCGAAAAACCCCAAAGCAAAAAAAAAAAAAAGTGCAGAAACAGAGTCCATGACAATCTAATCCAGTCCATGCAAGTTCATGAATCTCTGATACGTCCCAAAATTCTTGTGGTGTATTATTACCCTAATTCACATCAGTAATGACAAGTGACTTTAGAGTGAGTGCTTCTTATCTGTGCTCAGTGACTGAAAAGTGTCATTACAGATGCATTAGGAATCTGTTATCCAAACAATTAAGCATTTTCTAGCTGCTGAATATTAGACTGAAGAAGGTAGAAGACAATATTTAACAAGAAGTCCTCTGTTGCTGATGGCCTTCATTCAAATCTACACTGAGCATGATTTAATAACTATACTGTGCCTATTAAAAAAGGCAGAGATGTTTATTGATTTCCATAAATTTGGAATTTTGTTTTTCATTTTAAGATTAAAAAACCAAAAGTTAGCCCATTAAATACATCTTGACCAAGTGAAGTCAAGTAAGAGTGATGTGGCTGAAGGGGAGACACTGAAAAACAACTCTGCAATGTTCTTTTAATTAAATGCCTGTCTGAAGTCTGACAGGGCAGACTTGTGGTATCAGAGCCTCTGAGAAACGGCACAAAAGGACCGCTCCATGTGTGAAGTCAACAGGATTGCACCAGCCTAAATGAGAGTCGGCTGAGAGATGGCTTCAGCCCAACTGTTTCCTGGAGATAAGGGCGAACTGAGCATTTGGGATGGAGCAAATTAAATAAGTCAGGCAAACAGAGAATGACAGTTTAACATGATATCTAATTAACAATCAGGGATTGCCAGATGCAGACACATTCAGAAGTGTCCAATTTGGCTGAAATGCAGCACTGAGGGACTGTAAAAATTCTACACATTGTCAGTAGCAGGAAAACACATCACTGTTATTTCTTGAAACCTTAAGGTTTTGAGAGGTAATACTAGTTTACATCAGTGAATATATTTACTTAACTGCAGGTCTTAAATAAATTCGAAGTGCAAACAGAAAATATCATAACAATCAATGCACAAATAATAATTGCACAAAAAAATATTACAATATTTACATTTTTAACAACTCTGGTTTCTACATTCTATATACATAGCTAAAATCTGTCCCACATACACCTTAAGTAACTGATTTATTAATATTAAAGTATGAAAAAGGCAATTTCTTATGTCCCTCATTAGATATATATGCTGCCAGGACAAGAACATCCTCTAAGTGCCTTATTCAATATGCAGCTTGTGTCCAGATTATAATTTTAATGTGAACATTTATGACCTCACTCATTATTTACTGATGCTGTTTTATCACAGAATAATGATAACCTTTCACTATGTGGTGAGACATTGCCTTACAGGTTGGAATAATTATGAAAACAAATCTCAATCGCAAAGAGAGAGAGAGAGAGAGAGAGAGAGAGAGAGTGCTCAACAAACAACATGAGATGTGTTCATCACGTTCCTGGGGCAACTTAAGGCATCAATTTAATGAAATATCAAATGTATGAATTAAAGTGGTGGAGGGTTTTAAATTGAGCCAGCCCACCTGGGCTTCAGAGAAGAGGTTATTATTTATTTATTTAGCCACATGGTTTCTATCAGGGTTTTGCCATTTGGTTCAAACTCTGCATACTCATTACAGATCGGGAGCAGGTGCTTTCAGCTGACCGAATATCAAAATGCTGTGTCAGTCACCACATCTGGCAGGACAATGGGTCTGTCTGACTCTGAGAGTCTCATGGGTTCATGGATGCTTTGAAATTAAATAGTCAATGAAACAGAAAGAAAAGCCCAGAGCAACAAAGAAAAAACTCCTTTTGAAAGTGTTAAATATTAACTTTGCCTTCACTTATAGCTGAAATGTAATATGGAATTAATTTCCAGGCCACTGTTATGATACTTACATAGCAGTAGATATAACTGAGATTTCAATTAAAAGTCATCACTGTTGACTTAAAAAAAAAAAATCTGTCCTGAATATACCATTAACGTACCAGTTCAGTAAAGAAAATCTATGTATATTCAAAGAATAAATCTAGTTAACTTCTCACAACAAAACTTTGAAACAAAATGTTCTGTTCCCCTGTGGCCAGTGGTCAATCTTGCATTACTAATTGGTATTGCCAGATGTTTAGAAGCAATCCAGTGTGTTACAGAATTAGTTCTCTTGCATAACAGATGTCAAATGGTTCCTCTGAATGAGCATTTTTGGAGGTATTTATCTACAGTTCGTCAAATACTGAGGGATTCAACAAGGTGTGGTGAACCTGCCATCGCTGCCCCATTTTTACAGTACACTGCCCACTGAGGGCCCCTCTGGGATCTGTGTCCCATTCCACACCTGATGTTGATTCCCCACCTGATCTCGGCAGTCTTTCCGCTCAGTTTCACAAACAGATGCCACATCAAGCCCACAAATACTTGGGCGTGTGAATTCTTTTCTTCTGATTGTTTGCACCATGCCAAGATGACCCACATGCATTTACTTTCATAAACTATTGTGAGTATCATTATCTGCATGGAGTCACTCTGATTGACAGTCAAGATATTACATACAGACAAATGAGCACTGTAATAGCTAATTGACTGCTCATTCATGTCCCGAATACAATGTTCTGTGAAGAGGGGAGGGATATAACAGCAATTATGTTAAGCAGTGGAAGTCAATGTGCTTATCGATTCAGTGTATTTTTCTCTTCCTTTGGGTAAGAAAGTCCTGTGCTGTTCCTTGGAGATAGGCCTAATATCAGATGGGTTTAAATGGCCCACTCTCTTGAAAGCAGTCTATATTTCAAAGTAATCTTGCTAAAGCAGTGTGGTGAGTGTGGTTAAAAGCCATAGCTGATCCAGAGATTACACCGTAACCCACTTGCTCTTCGCTGAGATAAGCTGAAAAAAAACATGTGGCTAAAATATTTATCCTGCGTTTGAGCATAAGTTCCGATGACTACTAGCATACGTAATGCTGCACTCACTTATGGAGAATTAATGTTTTAAATAAACGTGTGATGTTTAGCACCAAGTTCTAATATGAGGCTGCATAATGCATACATTTGAGCGCCTTTCACAGGAAATACAGAGGAGATTAAATTAATTAAAAGGCTGCACAGACTGAAAGAGAACGAGCGTTATTTATAGTTCTATTGCTGATTGATTATGTTGTGATGGGGTAAACAAGCAAGCAGGGAGACAAACAAACTATTGCACTGTATAATGTAACAGTGTGTATGTATGTTGCTAATAAGATATATAATGTATGTCACATCACAACATACATACACTATAAAACAAAACATATATAAGGGCATTCAGCAAATATTGAAATTGATGGTGTGAAAACTCATTTCTTATTATATTATAGATTGTTTTGGATAATTTGGTATCTTGTATTTTGCACTCTATATGATCGTATATGTTCATGTGTATGTTCAAAATGTATGAGTTTGTGTATTTTGCCAATTGGTTTAGTGATTGAATCTAATTTTTTTATATCCTAAATATAAAAATATGATATTCAAAAGAACTTAACTTGTGTAACACAGGTAGCTAATTACTGTATATGTTCAGGCAAAAAAGAGCCAAGAAATTTTATTTGAACAAGATGACTGATCGAAAATGATTCATATGAAAATGTAATGACATTTCTTATATAAACTCAAATAGTAGAAACCATGTTACATTCACGCAAAGCACCACTCATTCCAAATAAGCCACGTTATGTTCTGGTAGTCACACAATCCTGATAAATCCACCACCAGGACAATCATGCAGAGAACATACTGCAGCAGCAGGATATTCTCTTGGAAATTTGAAACGAGGGACATGGAGCATAAAGGCCCATTTTGACTCACATAAATCCCCTGGTATCTTCTTTGTGCTCCCACCGCTCCTCCCTTTTTCCCCAGCCATTTCCTCCCATTACAGGCCACAGACACAGCAGCCAGAGAGTACCCACAGCTGGAAATCAGTCCTCAAATGAAAATCACTCACCACCTTGATATTCCTACCTAAGATGCATCGAAAGAGAAACAATATTTTATGCTGCGTCCCTAAATAGTCTGCCAGAAATTGCACGTACTGAGTGACTGAAGAAAGATTACATGCATTACATCTTGGGTGTTTACAGTTGCAATTTGAATCATGGCAACCATGTTTTGAATGCATTCAGACAAGTGTGACCAAATTATATTACATGTCTGATCTTATACATCAAACCTGCACCTTTCCTAATGTACTGAGATAGTAGGTCTTCCATGTGAAGAGGCACATGTGTGTCACTGCTGGGGTACAAATTAATCACTTTAACTTGTTTTAATATTCATATTTTCTCTGTCACTAATTACATAAATTGCTTAAAGGAACATTTTGGGAAATTTGCATTCTTTCTAGGTGAACATTTCTACATTTTTAGACTCTTAATAAATGTCTTATAACATACACTCCCTGAACACAATTGTTTAACATTTTGGGAAATACACTTATTTGATTTCTTGTCATGAGTTAGATGACAAGAAATCAATGACCTCACACTCATGCATGTCCATTAAATAGCCAAGAGATAATTGGTATCACTTAGCAAAAGGACCGGAGGCAGGGGAATAAGCAAGAATGTCGGTCAAGTATGTCAATAGTGTGTTTGTACTGATAATACATAATGTGAGCTTTAAAGGTGTAGGAAAACAGTTTTTATTTCTAAAATATTTGGACAGATCCAAGGTAGTTGTTTCACCCCGTTTCCATTCTTTAGACTAAAATAAGCTAAGTTAACCAACTGCCAAAATCTGCAGTTCCAATAGCCATTTGAGGCTGGCTTTAAAAACAAGTCAATATGTTAAAATTACCAACTTTACAGCAGAAATGTAACATGTTTACAGCCTAGCACAAGAAAAGATTTTGATCTCCCCGTTCACTACTATACAGGGGTTGGATTTTTCTATAATTCACTTGTTTAAATTTTATTAAGGCGTAAAGTTGTGTATATGACTTGTGGGCATGACTGATTGGAGTGACAGTTAAGTGCAATCATAGGCAAGTCACTACCACACTGACAATGTCGGTTAGGTAAAGTAACCATGGCATGAACCCAATTCACCCAGAGTATAGGGTAGCCATAGCTGTTGCAATTTCAGTTCATGAGAATTAATTGCAACATTTTGGTAACTTAAAAAGTTCAGCATTTGGTTGTACTAAGAGACCCACTAACTGACTTTTTTTTCACTTATGAAAATTAGCATAGCATTATCACAGTTAACTGACTGTAAATGCACCATGCTAACCAAACTAGCAGCTACCGGTAGGGTCAGCTCCAACCTCTCATCCAAATAACACTTCTGGCTCCAAAAATCCAAGATGGCAACAGTCAAAATTCAAAATCGAGGCTTCAAAACAGGAGTCCAAAAACAAATGAGCAGACATTAGAAGATTGTCATCTTGGCCTTTTGGGGAACAGTGATATACATTTTTCCCCCTTGTCTGACATTTTATGGACACAAAAAATATTCAACAGATTAATCAACAATAAAAAATCATCATTAATCATTAGTTTGCAGTCCTAATTCAAGTGTTAATTGAGAGTTTCATTACATCTTTTATTGACTACATTAGTGTTTGTGTCTGGTTGGTTATATTTATCGGGTGCATAGAAAGCCCATTACATCATTCATGCAAGTCCTGATGGTGTCATTTCCATCTTGTCATTTCAGCCCTGAGCGAGCAAGTGTGTGTGTGTGTGTGTGTGTGTGTGCGTGTCTGTGTGTGAGACACCCTCTATCCATCTTTCCTACACCGACAGGGACACACACACATGCAGCTTCTGTCTTTATCCCTGAGTGACAACCTGTCAGCAGAAGCCTGACCAATTCATTTTCTGACAAAGCATCCTAAAACCTCTCAAAGTGCTCACGGATCCACATGGACCACAGAAGAACACATTCAGTAGAAACTCATGCGTACTGACCATTATGTCGGGTTTATTAGACAAGAGATATGCATGTCCACGGCAGAAAATCTTCCTGACTGGCCATTTTGCTTCAACTGCAAATATTTCCAACAAAGACTTTCTATTTAAAGTGTAAAAATAGTATGACGCAGAGTATAGTGTCTGACATTTACTATGACATTCAGCAGACATGTCTTATTCATACTTTTTATGCTGTTCTCTCTGTCATCCAAGAAAGCCTGAAAATCTTATAAAAAGTGTGTGTGTGTGTGTGTGTGTGTGTGTGTGTGTGTGTGTGTGTGTGTGTGTGTGTGTGTGTGTGTGTGTGTGTGTGTGTGTGCGTGCGTGCGTGTGTGTGTGTGTGTGTGTGGCCTGTCATAGCCTACTTTTGGGGATAAATGTCAGGCTGAGGACCAGTTAATTGGAGACTGTTTGTCCATTTGGGGACAAAAGCTGCGTCCCGTATGATTGTGGTTAAGGTGAGTCTCCAGGAAATCAATATAAGTCTATGTAATGTCTCCAAAAGTGACCATGATCTGATCTTTGTGTGTCTGTGTGTGTGTGTGTGTGTGTGTGTGTGTGTGTGTGTGTGTGTGTGTGTGGTTTTGTAAAAGGGAAGTACAGTACACCCTTTGATCTGCATGATGTTATCTATGAAATCAGCATCTCTTTCAGAACAAGAGAGCTGGCAGGCACTCAGTAATCAACAGCTTTGTGCGATAATTGCAACCCAGTGAGGAATTCTCCCAAAAATAGTTTCTCAACTACTGTTATAAATTTTCTCTGCAGAGCTCAGTTCTGCTTTATAGCAGTTAACAAAGTCTTAATATGTCCCAGATCTTGATAGAAGCAGTGTTAAAGTCACACATAAACCAGACCACATGAAGCATGTAGTAAATGTCATAATATTTTATTACTGGGGGGCCTCAGAGGTCATGCTTTCATTGATTACAGTAGCCAATAATCACCCAGAGGATAAAAATGCTTTTAGTCAAAACAAACATAACGTAACAAACAAGCAACTAAAACAAATAACAACAACAAAAACAAAACAACAACAAAAAAACTGTTATATTTCACAATGTTTGTGACTTATCAACCATATTTTACTAAGGGCTGAGAATGCTGCAATACTTGATTTCAAACATATACCTCATTATGCTCTCATTTACATGTTAACGTGCTACAAAATCCATCACTGATGATTTTAAACATCTCATTTGGGGTTAATTGAGAGAGAAAATCAACTCACGCAGGTGAACATGTGAAATCATCACCACATGACACAAAGTTTGATGAATCATGAAAAGAAGACTTTTCTTTTGCAACTATTTCACCTAAAAGGTCTCACAGAAACATTTTGTGAAAGCTTACTATATTAGAGACAAGTCTAAACAGACTAATAACATGTATCAAGGCTGTTCTGGCTCCTTTATTTTTAGAAGGGAAATTGAAAAGCAAATGTAATACTGTGTGTTGTTGATAGTTACTGTGACCATGGTTGACAGGAAGCCAATTGTTAAATGAGAGAAGAGTGCCTGTAAGGCAGGTCAGCAGCGAGCTGGACTCAAAGCTCACTGGGTAAAATTGCTAGAGGCAAACATTGACCACCGCATATATAGTGAATCAATCACACACACACACAACAATGAGGCATGGGTAAACTGTGTTGGGATACAGAAATAGAACATTAAAGCATAGATATTGTCCATACAGAAGTTACAGTGAATGAATGAGAAAAGGTTTCAGCATCTGATCAAAATGAATCATCTAAACTAATGAAGAATGAATAAAAGATAGTGGGGAGATCAATAGGAGGTCTAAATCCAAAGACATACTCCAGAATGATATTTGATTTGTGCAAGACACCTTTATTGATGCCAGAAAAATCAGAAATGTTTCACTTATACTTGCCAATAAAGTCAGGACATGGTGTCAGCTACAGATCTACGCTCCTGGCAGTAACACTTGTGGAGGACTATGTCAAACAGTTTGAGCCTTCCTGACCCATCTAGATAGATAGATAGACCCTCTCCCTGACTCTTCCTCACATTTTTTCTTTCCTCTCATCCTCTCTTATCGTCATTTTAAGTCTCCCTATTTAACATTAATAAGCAGTATAACAAATAGTTTATAACACACTACAATGTTATTATAAGCAGATAGGGATGTTTAAATGTGTTAATTAATGTACAGTATTGTTAGCCATTATATTAATATACTATACATATACAAATGTTATTGCTGTATTCTCAATATCATATATTTCACAAAATTCACATCAAATCTATTATTTAAATAATATGACATTCTAATTCCTGGTGTGCCATCAATAATTAGCATATGAACAAGATTAAGTTTTACAAAAATCTTGGTAACTGAATTTTCTTTTATAAATCAATAACTTTAAAGAGTGAAAACAGTTTGTGACTCATAATAAGAAGATTAAAGGCTTAAACAGCTTAATGTTATATTTGCCAAAAGCACCTGGTTGAGGCAAAGTTTCTCTCACTACTCATACCATGGTGGCCTTTTCTCTAGTAGACCCACATTTTATATTATAATCTTCCAAGAGTATAATTCAAGAACATTTACAGGCTATGCAATAGTGTTGATTTATGGGTGTTTTTTCTGTTGGTTTGTTTTCCTGAAGACAAGTGATGCACTGTGGTTGACTGACTCCTATCATTAGACTGAAGTTCAATCCATCACTGCTCCTCACTGTCGCCTTGTTGTCTATTTGGCTTGTTTAGAGAATGGATAGGGAATTCTCTTGCACTTGTCAGTAAATGCATCAGAGTTTATTGCAGTCTACCTCGAGTGTGGGCTCATCTGTTTCCCAACTCTTCGTTGCATGCTTCACACTCCAGTAACACTCTAAATCCCAGGGTGAACTTCACAGTAAACAACAGCACTGACCAGCTTAAGCTGCACATCACATACATCAGTAGTATCCAGACTTAATTTTGTAGAACATCTTGCATACAGAACCTGCACATTTTTAAAATGTTTAAGACAGTATTTGTGGCATCACTACAGAACAAGAACAGCAATAAATGGAAATCAATGTGCTCATTAGGCCATCACATTCATTTTCTGTGTGAATAACCCTTGTAATGGGTGAGCTACTGCTTAACCTTGTTTTGAGTGAAAAATACATGACCAGAATGTAAAAACAAGAGGAACAGGGCAAGATTTAAGATCATAGCCATGTGAAAGGCACTTCAGGAGGTAAAAAGTATGCAGGCTGACCACTTTCTAATTTCCTGCCATCATTGGGAATCGTTCCAGCTGCATACGGCCAGGAGAGCTCTTTCACAGAAGCCAGTAATTGGGAAATCACAGCCTGTCCTCCAATGATCCTCAATACACCAAGGTAATTTTGTTGTGTCTGAACACCAGCTACTCCAGATTCTGAAATAGACACCTGTTATGACATCAAAAAAAAAAAAAGGGGGGGGGGGGGGAAATCAGAGGAAAAAATCAGTCATTGTATGACAGACAAGGATTCTGTCTCATGAGTGAGGAGCTGCAAAAATATTATTTTATATAATAGTATCTAACCTAAGAATGTCAATTAAACCCATTTAAAACAATGTTTTAAAAACAAATGTTTTAGAGAAAGAAATCAATCTTACAATCAAACTATATAAAGATGTAAATATTTTGAACTAAAAATGGTTATCCATAGTCTTTGAATTAGAGGTAAATCGAATTGAATCAATGTACTGTCATTTGTGAAAACACAGAAATTCAGATCTTTAACTGTAAATTTGCTTGTATATGGCTGGTAATTCAATTTACAATGATCTTTTAATAACATAAAGTATGCATCAATAAGGCTGTTAATAAAGATACTTATTATATTAATTATTATAAAAATTAAAAAGTAAACAACAGTCTCAGTGGAGCTACAACAACATGTACATATCAATATATATTTATAATTTAAAAAAATATATTTAAGCTGGGTAAAATCTGTGAATGAAGTGGAAAAAAACTACCGATTAGTTCGGAGCCAGAGGCCTTTTTCCATGTATTCACAAAGGTCACATATGGTGTGACGTACAGTTCAATTCATATGAGGTTTTATTGGCATGGGAAACAGGCATTTACATTGCCATTTGTGAAAAAATAAAAACAAAGATAGATAGATAGATCTGTCATATTCAATGAATGATCAGCCAAAAATAAAAAATGAAAAAATAAAAAATACAGGGATTTTTTTTTAAATCCACCTAACACAGCTATTTATGTTTGCCACAAATTTACCAACATAAATATTTATAAAATATGTAAAAGGTAAAAAGTTTCCAAACATGATAATACAAACGATATCAATTGCTCCAATACAAAAGTCTTATTACTTGTAATTCTTTATTCTTTTTTGAACAGAATATATAATAGAATAAACAAAGAATATACAAGCAAGCAGTCATCCCGGTTCATAAATAAAAGATAAATAAAAAAGTACAAATAATATATATGAGTATTCCAATAGAAAGCAAAAAATGAATATAAAGTAAAGGTATAAGTGACAGGCATCAATTAAATCATTCTGAATAGATTTAGATCTTTTTTTCTCTAGATCTTCATATATGTGTGTGTGTGTGTGTGTGTGTGTGTGTGTGTGTGTGTGTGTGTGTGTGTGTGTGTGTGTGTGTGTGTGTGTGTGTGTGTGTGTGTGTGTACACATAGCACCTCTCTACACACACAAAATTATATTTTATTTCAATTAAAAATAACTTATGGTGGGGTTAGGGTTTTTGATATTTTGGCTTTGTGGGTATGAAACAAAATAAAAAGGTTTACAATGCTACAAATATTGATATTTTGATACTCAAAAAATCATGTAAATCTCATGTAAAGTTTTGGATACAAAAACCTTATGCGTCTCTATTATTGCGCATTCCTGACGCAGAATGACGCTGCGGAATCTTAACCTATGACCTCTCTCCATTGGACGGAGTTGGACCAATCACTTTGCTCGTTGTTGCAAGGTGTTCAAGTGTCTCAGAGGTTCTGGTCAACATGGTGAGTATAGCCATTCAAAGGGACATTTACACGTATTTAAAGCTAAAGAACAGCCAGAATCGCCCAGAGTTTATATGTAAATATTAACTGTTTTGTTAATGACGGACTCTTTGTATCTATGATGCTAAATTATCGCTGCACGTCCTGGTGTAGCACGGGTTAGCATGTCGAGTTAGCACATTGCTAAGTGAGCGGCACACTTCTGGTTTGACTAAGTCCTGGAATAAAAAACACTGTTTATTGTGTAGAGGTGGTCAGACGCTACTTAGAGACAGTTAGTTGTGATTACCGTGAATATCGTGGAATTCTTGTCTCAATTAAAACTCAAGTTATTCAGCTAACTATGAACAGAATAGTAAATGAAAGACTCGGGTTAGCTTCAAACTATTATTCCTTACCAGAGATTAGACGGCGTCTGTAGTCATTCATTACCAGCGAAATTCACACTGTGGTAATCACCCAACAGGCTAGCGTTGCTCAGGTGCAGTGAAAAGAGTCTTAGTACCGCCTGCATTTGTTTTGAGTGGGTATTAAATTATTTTAAACAGGCCAAAAACGAGCAAATGTAAGGTAACTTCGCGTTAAGTGTTAAACGTGAACTTGTATTCGTGACACTTAGCGGACAGACATAAGTTTGATTGCAGCTTTCTTATCTCTTTTATTATGAGGATATTTGTTCTGTTTAAAAAAGTATGATCTATTTATCCAAGTCAGTCCATCGATTAGCTACATGTGAAATCTCGTATTGAATCATTAATATTAATGTTTTTGTAGGAGTCGTTTAGAATTAGGTCACTTAGACATAATTAGGATTGATATTCAGTTGTTTGTTTCAAATTTGTAGTCTATGATTATCATTATTTCTCATTAGATTTAATGAGAATTTAGAGTTGCAACAGTGATTAGTGGATCAACATACATAGAATTTTCTACTGTTTTGATAACCAGTTAATCTTATAGTAATTTTAAAAGAAAAAAGCCAAACTTGTCAGGATAAAACTTGTATTTTAGACCTTCACTGTACATATTGGTTTATTACTCAATCAGTTGCCAACTATTAAATTAATTACTAATAATTTTGATAACCATTTTGAGTCAATTTTTAGAAAAAAAAAAGTCCATCTTCTAAAATATGAATATATTTTCTGGTTTCTGCAGTCTTCTCTGACCGTAAACAGAACCTTTTTGGTTTTTGGACACAACAAAGCATTTTTTTTTTTGCTTTAAGACACAATGATCAACACTTTTCAGCATCAATTAATCAAGGAAAGAATCAACAGATGAATCAATGATGGAAAATAATTGTAAGGTGCACCAAGTTAAAATGCAGTATAATGCATATCTGCAATAAGTCGTCATGAAGGTTACAGATCAGTTTTTAGTTTGTAGTGCTATTTAAATGTATTAAGTTTTTACTGAGCAGTGTTTCTTACAGTTTACAAATGGGGTGGGATGATGCTTCACCCTTTTTAAACATTGAAAACCGATATTCATGTTCTCCTTTGACTGAAAATGTGAAATGTATCATTAGTCTATTGCTTTATAATGAGATTTAAGTTGTGCATGTCGTAATAACAGATTTGTATTTCAACTACAGTACTGCCTAACACTTTAGTAAGAAAATCAAATTCAACATTATTTAGAACACTTAAGAACACACTGGTAGAAACCACAATAGTAATTTTATTTAATTAAGCACGCTGCTAAATACCCATCACACCACTTATGAGTTAACTAACATTGTGTGGTGTCTCTTATTCATGACAGTCTTCATCGGAGGCTAATAATGGCCCGAGCCAAGCGCCACCTTATCCAGGTGTACCGCCCTCAGGGATGCCTCCCCCCTTTGTAAGTCAGTGACAGAAATGTTTGTGTGAAATAGCTCCTCAGCTTTTGTTTCCACTCAAAGTACAGGGCTGAACTTAGAGTGGTAAATACTTAAAGCTTTTATGAGTGCTTCATCTAATCTAGTGCATCTTTCTCATCCCCTCTTTATTATTTTGTCTAGATGGGACCACCTGGAATACCGCCTCATTTCCCTCCCATGGGAATGCCTCCTATGGGACAGCGACCTCCCAGCATGACCCCGATGCCTCCTGGTATAATTCCCCCTGGTATGATGCCGCCAATGGGGGCACCCCCAATGGGACAGGTAAGCCTTGTAGGATGCCTGTGGGTCGCTCTGTATTTTTCGGACTTGTTGGTGCCTTTGTGGCTCGTGTTTCAGCTTCTCATCTCGGTCTGAGTCAGATTAAGTCTTTCACTCTTCCCAAAACGGATGGATGGAAAAGCTAGATGGAATATATTACCAAATGAAAGACAATTTGTGTTGCTCTGCAGTATTCCACATACTGTTTTATGCTGATGTTTTTTAATACTATTGTAGGTAGGTTGTTATAAACAGAATATTGAAAGAAGATAGAAATGGTTATGTGACACAGCAAAATTTGACTCTGCATGAAAAAAATGTATTTGAATGATGGCAGTGCGTTGATGCAGCAGGGATGTCAGTGTATTATAACGCAGGGTTGGCAAAAATTCAATTCAACTTCATTTATATTGCACCTTAAACACAACATGGTTGATCCAAGGTGCTTCACGCAAAGGAAGAACACACAAAAAATAGAAAACACAATAAAAAAGAAATCAGCAATAAAAATACATGGTCATGAAATACATAGTGACAATTATACACAGTTAAAAGCTAGGGAGTAAAAGTAAGTTTATGGTTTTTCTTAAAACTTTCAATGGTGGGAGAGAAATGAATGGGGGGGAAAGAGAGTTCCACAGTTTGGGGGCAGCAATTGAGAAGGCCCTGTCCCCATAGCACTTAGTCCTGGATCTGTGGACTGGACAGGAGTTCCATTAAATTCAGGGGAGCAAGTCCATTCAAAGCCTTATAAACAATTGTTAGTAATTTAAAATCAACTCTGTACTTAACAGGAAGCCAGTGTAGGGAAGCAGGAATGGAAGTAATGTGATCCCTCTTTTTCAATTTTGTGAGAACTCGAACTCGTTTTGAATAAGTTGGAGACTAGATAAACAGGACTGCGGGATACCAAAGTATAATGAATTACAATAATCAAGGTGGAATGATATGAAGGCATGAATTACTTTCTCCAGGTCAGCAGTGCAAAGAAAAAATATTTGAGTTTAGAGATGACCTGAAGCTGCATGAAACTTAATTTAGATACATTATTAATTTGCTTGTCGAATATTCCTGCATTGAAAATAACACCAAGGTTTTTTGCATGTGGTTTAACAGAGAGGTTAAATTTCCGAGATGAGGAGAAATGATGTTGGTTATATGTTGTGGTCCAAACAAAATCATTTCAGTCTTATTTTCATTGAGTAGCCATCCAAAAATCTAAATCACATTGCTGGTGGATTACTTCATGATGTGCATGTCTTGTTTCTGCTGTTGTCCTTTCCATCATCGTTATGAAAGATAAAATAGTTGCCAGCGTTATAAGTTTGCAGGGTTGTAAAATTCTTTGTGAGAGTTTTACAAAGCCTTAAACACATTTAGCTGTAATTCCAACTGGACTTCCTGGATCATATTTCATCGTCTCACCACCACCTTAAAAACACGCCCCCAACAATGCAGCCCTTTGCATTGCTTTTAACATAGTGCTGTTTTCAGTCTGAACGCTGCCTTATAGTGTCGGTTAAGAAATGTCAAATTGTTAAACTACTGTTTATTACATTTTGGATTTTATGTTCATAGCTCTTGGTTATGATAACAAGTTATGTATAAGTAATGATAACACTGTGCTCACTGAAGTAATTGCTGACACTTCAAAATGTAGCAACATCGTTTAAAAATAGGTCAGATGCGGCAAGAAACACGAGTGTTCTGACGGTCCTACAGGTGTGACACAATCACCAGAGAACCAAAGACAAATTCTACACTTGTAAGATCACATTTTACAGACTGACCTCCTAGTTGAACTTTGATCTACTGTACTTGCCGTAGATGTGTGCACTGACGATTTTTCCTGCACAATGAGGAATGATTAGCACCAGTACTAATGCTTTCACTCTCAGTTTTATCTTTACTAAAGTTCCAGCTAATGTAGAACAACTGTCGACTTGTTTACACCCTGTGTAAATCAGACTGCTGGCATATCTTGCCCTGTTGGCTCTATTTTTAGTGATGTGATCGATTCAAGATTTTAGAAATTACTGATAGAGATGATGGCTAATGAAAATGAAACCCAAACTGAACCTAAATGAAATTTTCTTTCAAGTTGGCCATGTGTTGTGTTGGTAATTAGAAAAGTTATATTTTTAACTTTCCAGATTTCTTTTAACTCTTCACCACAGAAGCTAATGTCTGTCCTAAAAGTTCAGTTAAGAGAAAAAGAGCTGCAACTAACAATTGTTTTCATTGGTTATTCTGCTGATTATTTTTGTATCCAAAAAAAGTCAGGAAATAGTAAAACATGTCTGCTATTATTAAGAGGGGCTTGTTTTCAGTTTAAAATGATTTCAAACAGAAAAACAGCAAATCATCGTATTTGAGAAACAGGAACCAACCAATTTTTGGCATCTTTATTTGAAAAAATATTCAAATGATTAATGAAGATGATCAAAACAGTGAAATGATTTTCTGTTGATTGACTCATTGATTGTTGATTATTTGTTGCATCTCTAGAGAGGAGATTGTTTGCTTGTGTTTTCTGTAGCACAGTTGACTAAACACATGTTTTTTGCAAAGCTAAACTTTTTCTCATTTAGAAAACATATGTAATCATGTCATGCATATAAATAAGTGTGACATTGGAGGGTGTTTGATCAAGGTGCCAGCAAGTCTGAAAAGGTGCTGAGGGGACATAGTTGGGTGTGCTGCAGCTTCACAGATTGCAAGCTGTGGCATCACACCAGTAAATAAGCACAGCAGACTCAGTTTCACTCTCACCTTTTACCCCTAGTTGCAAGCAGCCTTCTACACAGACGCCAACACCCTGTCTCACACCGTGTCTTGATACTTTCACTTTCAGCTTTCACTGGGTGGTATGGAAATGCCAGATGAATATTTCATGATGCTTCTTTTATTAGATGCCAGGCATGATGCCACCGATGATGCCAGGGATGATGATGCCCCCTCGCATGCCAGCTGCGGCTGTACAACCGACGGGACCGGTAACTCTTTTCACTTCTTTTCCATCAGGACTCTTTTTTTTTCACACTTGTTAAAAATACATTGCAATCTGTGAAACGCTGAATGAAGGAATTGCACAGCCAAGTAATACTTCTGCTGGCTATAAAGTGATTCTAAAAAAAATGTGTTGAGTATATTTTTAACTACAGATTAAGTGAGACAGCTGAAAAACATCATTAAATACATTGTCTGATTAAAATGACAATTAACACCTGCTTGCAGTGTCCCTTGTTGTCCCTTTTTTGTTTTGCCGTTGGTTCAGCAGTGAATCACTATGACTGTAATGAAATGCTTGAGCCCTTCACTGTTGATGCTATGTTAATTTTTCTTTTCTACTAAGTATTAGACAAGTTATGCAAATGAGCAACATGATACATTTAATGTTGCAACTCCCAGACAGCTTTAGAAATCATAAGACCTCCACTTAATCAACACAAGTATATTTTTGCATCTTGAGGGTAGGGAGTTATGTACTAATTAGGAGAGCTTTGTCAGTTACTGTGTTTCATGAATGATGACTGTGATTCCAGATTACGTCATTATTCAGAGAGAGATAATGATGTAAACGTCCAGAATTGTGAATGTTTGTTTGTTTTGAAAAAAAAAAAGAAAATCCATTAACACAATCTTCTTTTTAACAGCCCGGTGTTGAATCCACAGGTGAGATCCTTAATTTTCACTTTACAAATTATCCTACATTATCCTGCAAGTTATCCTGCATTTTGTATTCATTAGAAGTATTTGACAGATGTTTGTTTTTATCCTCACAGCTGCTGCACCTGGAACAACTGTAAGTTTAACATTGTTATTTTATATGTGGTAATTGCACACATTTTTGACACAGCTCTGATCATTAGCTGCAGCATTTTGCTTTGTGTTCTCAGCAACTGCTATCTGTCAACCTTTCATTTATACTTGTGTCCTGCAGAGTGCCACGAATGGATCTCCACAGGAAGAACAGCCAAAGAAGGTTTGTGCACATGTGAGAGAGAACAAGGAAAATAAAACTGAAAAGAACTGAAAACGTACTTAAAATGGAACAAAAGTTAAGGAGTTGCTTGCTTTTCAGCCACACTAGCGGCATGGCTGTAGGGATGGTAGTGTCTGTCTGTCAGTTGAAGAAACTCAAAACTGTTAAATGGGCTGGCATGGTATCTTGTATAGACATTCATGGTCCCCAGATGATGAATCTTACTGACTTCAGTGAATCCCTGACTGTTCCTCTAGCATCACCTTGAGGTTGACATTTGTAGTTCAGAGTGAAAGATCTCAACAACTTTTGAGTGAAATGTATTACTCATGATCCTCAGAGGAAGAACTCTAATAACTTTTATCCCCTGATTTATAATCTAGTCCTATCACCTATTTAAAATCTGTCCATTGCTTTGGTTTATCACAAAATACCTGCACAACTAATGATGACTTTGTGTTTTGTACTAATTAGTGAATTATTCATTATTGATGCCTTCTTAACATCAATATGCTGGCATTGCCATTGTGAACCTGTTACCATACTGACATTTGCATGTAGCTCAAATTATCTCTGTGCTCAAGTACAGCCGCATAGAGTTGCTACCATTGTTGTACACTCGTAGTTTAATTTTCATACCAAATAAGTTATTTACGTGTTGTTGTTTTTCCACCATAGAAGTCCCTGTGGACCGAACACAAATCACTGGATGGAAAGACCTATTATTACAATACAGAGACCAAGCAGTCCACATGGGAGAAACCAGAAGAACTCAAATCTCCTGCAGAAGTACAATCCTTTATCTCTTACATAATATTTATAATATGTTTGTGTGAAATGTACTTACTGATTTATTTACTGAGTTACAGATTTACATAACTTTTATACATATTGTCAGAATATTTGTTACATATTTATTTTAAATTAAATTGTATATGTACCTGTTTCAGCCAAGATTGAACTATTTTCATCTATAGTCCTTTTTGAGAATATTAAAATGCAATACCTGACAAACTAAATAAAATTAGATTCCTTTATATACTTGATATGATAGATGCACAATTTTTAATATGGATCCAAACATCTCTGCTTTCCCTCTCTAGCAAATGCTGTCTAAATGTCCTTGGAAAGAGTATAAGTCAGACACAGGGAAGCCTTATTATTACAACTCTCAGACGAAGGAGTCCAGATGGACGAAACCCAAAGAGCTGGAGGATCTGGAAGGTAACGAGCTGCTGTCTGATGATGTCAATCCTTTTATCGGAAGTCATGTTACATACTGAGTAGTGTCGCGCATCATGGATGAGCCTTTAACAGCCTGGAGAGTGGCAGACCGCTGGCTTCTTTCACAATTAACGCCATGCATTAGGGGACTTTGTGCTTCCTGTGCTTGTACATGATTGATGTCCAAATACAGGAACACATGGTGGCTTCTTCAGTACATTTATACCTATACTTTGCTCTTATCTGTGCTGTGCTTTGAAATGAAAACAAGCACCCTAACAGCTGTGTCCTTTTGTCTGTTTCAGCCATGATCAAAGCAGAGGAGAACGGGTAAGAGCTCCCTGTTTACCCTCAGTTACTTTCCACTGCTGCACTGTGCATTATTAACAACAAATACAGTGCTTATTAAAAAATGATGTTTTCCCCAATGGTGGTCAAAAATGTTTTTGTTTTATTATTGCTATTATTATTATGACTTACAGTGGGTCTGAGACCAGTTTCCCATTCACCTCAATGAGAAAAACTGTTGAACCCCACTGTAGGAATTAATTTTCATGGAATTACCCTTTTTATATTCTTATCAATTATACTATAGTCCAGGTATTCTTCTGATCATGTGATTTAGCTCTACTGTCATGGTATGATTTCAGAACGGTAGAAGCAGCGGCTCCCAACTCCGCCTTAGCTCCTGCTGTGCAAGCAGATACCACAGCCACTATGGCGACCGTAATGGAGGCAGAAACTGCAACAGCGGTCTCAGAGGAACACCTGTCCCAGGCGGCCGTGCATCACACAGCTGAGACCGCAGAAGCACCTGTGGCTTCAGCAGAGAGCACAGTCGCCACAGAGGCTATAGCCAGGTAAATAATTATGTCTCATACAGAGCTGGGTAATGTCTCCGGTCGTCAGATATACTTTATATAGATTAAGCCCTAAACTACAAGATCACAGTGACAACAAGGCAGCGCAATGACAGTGGGCACCTTAAAATTAATCTGTTCATGAATGAGGAAGTCTGTTTTTCTGTTTGTGTGAAACATGTTAAATACCTAAATATGCAAACTGAGATGAGTTGAATCAATAAGACCTTCCTTTGCCCTTCAGTATTGAAGTCCCAAAAGAAGAGCGGCCAGAACTTCAGAAGAAGACTTACAAATGGAACACGAAAGAGGAGGCCAAGCAAGCTTTCAAAGAGCTGCTGAAGGAGAAGGTGAGTCTGTGGTCATGGTGTCAGGATGGGTTTAAAATGTGGGTGATGTAGAGGCCGCAAACTGTAGGAGAACAGAGAGGCTGCAGTGTATAAGCGTACTTGTCTGGACATGAGAATGGATAAAAACTCTGACAGATACTGTAGTGTGTTTGTCAGTCCCAAACAAGCTGTTTTGGTGCACATTGCAGCTATAAAGAGCTTGAGGGCTTCTCTTGGAGCTGAACTACAATCACAATGAAAGTGGCATGAAGGTGGCTGACCATCGATTGTGTGCTTGTTGGTTTGAAAATGCCATGTTGAGATGATCAATAAGTGGTGCTTTACAGTGAGTTTTCCATCGTATAATGTTGTTAAATGAAGCTGCTGCTTCCTGGACTTCAGAACAGAATACTATTGGTTTGTCTGCTTGTTTTTATAATTTGCGTATAAACTCACAGTTGTAGTGTAGTGCTGTTCTTCAGATTCAGATTTTTTTCATGACAGTCCTGTTTGTTGAACACCATGATATATATACACCATGTGATCTGTTTGTAAGGTTAATACCTGATGTGTTTACCGGCTCATCCTTTACATTTTGATCTGGATCTCATCCCAGTCTCTCCCCATGAGCCCCTGGGAGATCTTAACATGATTGTCAAAGCTTCGCCTCCTGTTGCTGAGGATGTGTTGTGTATTTGGTTTCAAGGCGGCCACAGCACCACCCACCTACAATGTTGCTATATTTAGGCTCTTTAATTTTGTGCACAAAGCTCTCCTCTGAGATTGCTTGCCATTCCCTGCAAGATCTTAATAGCTCTGTCTTTATGATTAGCTTTATTGGATCAAAGGCACGGTGCTGGCTGGGATTAAGACAGTGAGAGAAAGAGGCATGCTTCAGTGAGTTAGAATAACTGTGACAACTGACAAGACAGAGGCACGTGGAGGAATCAGTTCATAATGAATAAAGGAGTCATTCCCTTGGAGAGGCAAGTGACAGAAAGGGCACTTACATAAGTCCTCAGTGGCACTTCTTTGAATTATTGCCACTCCACACCTCTTAACCCAGCATCTATTACTTATTAAGAAAATGTGTTAAGTTCTAGGAGCCAAAGCAGCACAGTTCATTGCTACTCCTCCTGTCACACGCATGCTTTTCAACAAGCACATTAAAACAACCCCTTTTCTTTGATCTGTTGTTTGTATACCGTTGTGGTCAAAAGTTTACATACACTTGTAAAGAACATAATATCATGGCCATCTTGAGTTTCCAATAATTTCCACAACTCTTATTTTTCTGTGATAGAGTGATTGGAACACATACTGCTCTGTCACAAAAAACATTCATGAAGTTTGGTTCTTTTATGAATTTATTATGGGTCTACTGAAAATGTGACCAAATCTGCTGGGTCAAAAATATACATACAGCAATGCCAATATTTGGTTACATGTCCCTTGGCCATTTTCACTTCAATTACAAGCTTCTGGTTGAATCTTTGACCACTCCTTGACAGAATCGGTGCAGTTCAGCTACATTTTTGGGGTTTCTGACATGGGCTTGTTTCTTCAGCGTTGTTTCTTCACATGTTCTCGATGGGGTTTAAGTCAGGACTTTGGGAAGGCCATTCTAAACCTTAATTCTAGCCTGATTTACACATTCCATTACCACTTTTTATGTGTGTTTGGGGTCATTGTCCTGTTGGAACACCCAACTGCGCCCAAGACCCAACCTTTGGGCTGATGATTTTAGGTCATCCTGAAGAATTTGGAGGTAATCCTCCTTCTTCATTATCCCATTTGCTCTCTGTAAAGCACCAGTTCCATTGGCAGCAAAACAGGCCCAGAGCATAACACTACCACCACCATGCTTGATGGTAGGCATGGTGTTCTTGGGGTTAAAGGCCTCACCTTTTCTCCTCCAAACGTATTGCTGGGCAATGTGGCCAAACAGCTCAATTTTTGTTTCATCTGACCACAGAACTTTCCTCCAGAAGGTCTTATCTTCGTCCATATGATCAGCAGCAAACTTCATTCGAGCCTTAAGGTGCCGCTTCTGGAGCAAGGGCTTCCTTCTTGCACGGCAGCCTCTCCATGGCGATGTAAAACACGCTTGACTGTGGACACTGACACCTGTGTTCTAGCAGCTTCTAATGCATTGCAGACCTGCTTTTTGGTGGTTTTCGGTTGACTGTTGACCATCCTGACCAATTTTCTCTCAGAAGCAGGTGATAGCTTGCGTTTTCTTCCTGATCGTGGCAGTGGCACAAGGGTGCCATGCACTTTATACTTACAAACAATTGTTTGCACAGTTGCTCTTGGGGCATGTAGCTGCTTTGAAATGGATCCAAGTGACTTTCCTGACTTGTTCAAGTCAATGATTCGCTTTTTCAGATACGTGCTGAGCTCCTTTGACTTTCCCATTGTAGCGTTTGTGGCAGAGTCTAATAATTGTATCAAATGAGCCCTATTTAAATGGGCTCAGAGAAGTCACCAGCTGTAGTCAATCATAATCACTCACAAGAAGTTAAGAGGCCAATGCCATGAAGCTAATTTAATTGACACAACATAATAATTCATGTTGCTGTATGTACATTTTTGACCCAGCAGATTTGGTCACATTTTCAGTAGACCCATAATAAATTCATAAAAGAACCAAACTTCGTGTTTTTTGTGACAAAGAAGTATGTCTTCCAGTCACTCTATCACAGAAAAATAAGAGTTGTGGAAATTATTGGAAACTCAAGACGGCCATGATATTATGTTCTTTACAAGTGTATGTAAACTTTTGACCACAACTGTATGTTTAAAATTTTATTTTTTAAATGTAACTTCAGTTTGCTAGTACAGGCCATCCTAACTTCCATTTTTTCTGTATTTCAGGGTGTGTCCTCAAACTCCTCTTGGGAACAGGCCATGAAAATGATCATCAATGATCCTCGCTATAGGTACAATTTTCTCCAGGGATAACTTTATCCTATTAACAATCGAAAGTGAGAAAATGTCAGATCTTAATTGCAAAATTTCACTTTTTTCTTTGTCTACAAAGCGCACTCCCCAAGCTGAGTGAGAAGAAGCAGGCATTTAATGCCTACAAAGTCCAAACGGAGAAGGAAGAAAAGGAGGAAGCCAGAATTAAGTACAAGGAGTCAAAAGAAACCTTTCAGCGGTTCTTGGAGAACCATGAGAAGATGACATCTACCACCAGATACAAGTAAGTGCTGCAGTGATCTCACAGTAAACTCTTTTTTTTCCCTGCATTGATTCGTGGTTCCCTGAATTGTCAATATAATTATGCAGATAGGAACAGTTAAAGGTCATCTATGGTTTGTGCACACCATTGACAAGTTACAACACAGTTTACTTCCTATTAAACTGCTGTGACCTGTAAGTGCTCATAACACTGTTGTTGAGGGCACAATTCAGTCACTGACAAACTTAGTCTCCTGTTTTATTCTCTTTCACCATTTTGACTGAATTTCTCAGTCAATGTGACATAGATGCTAGAAATGTCTTTATTTTTTTACTAAATGTGTTCCAGTTCACCTATAAATATGTAGTAAAGAGTTAGTTATAGATTGGAAAATTGGGCAGATAACACCAGATCCCTGGTGCCGCGTGACATGCAGGGCACCAGCACTCTTTGGTTGGGCATTTGGGTGAAAGTCACCGTGACGGGCGGAGGAGACGGTCAGATCGACTGGTGACCTTGACAACCAGCCAAGCTTCAGAGTTCAGCTGTCATTGAGGCTGTAATCTGGGATGGCTCACAACAGGCAGTTGGAGAGTGATAGCAGGGGTGTGTGTGTGTGTGTGTGTGTGTGCGTGTGCGTGTGTGTGTGTGTCCTTAATTTTAATTTCATTTTGTCAGCTTCTGCTCAGTGGAGCTGCATCAAGTTTGAAACAGCAGTCGTGGAAATTAGATGTTTTCATGACAAGTGCACATTATGAAAGACGACTGTACTTCAGCTGCAATTTCTATAAAAATTTTAGTTTTGTGTAACTACACAACAAGAAGACTGCATTAGGAACCAGTGTGTTAAACATAAGTTTAGCCTGTGAAATGCTGCCCTCATGTGGGTTATTGTTAAAAATATCCTTGGTCTGTGTGTGTTTACTCATGAACCAGGAAAGCAGAACAGATGTTTAGTGAGCAGGAGGTGTGGAGCTGCGTTCCAGAGAGGGACAGGCTGGAGATCTATGAAGATGTGCTGTTCTACCTAGCTAAGAAAGAGAAGGTAAAGTATTATTGTACATTTCAGTCAACACTTTTTTGAACGGCATGTTAATCAAAATGATGCAGTATTCATATTTCAGTCCTTATCTGCCAATATCAAATGGATGATGTAGTGTGGGGATGGGAGCTTTGCAAACATTTGCATGATTAACAGCCGGGTGTCCTCTTCTACACACTGTGTCCAGGAACAAGCCAAGCAGCTGAGGAAGAGGAACTGGGAAGCTCTGAAGAACATTCTTGACAACATGGCCAACGTCACCTACCGCACCACCTGGTCAGAGGCCCAGCAGTACCTGCTAGATAACCCCACCTTTGCAGAAGATGAGGAGCTACAGAGTACGAGAACAGAATTGATGTTTTTGTTTACCTATTGTAGTTTGAAACAGAGCTGTTAATGTTTAATAAGAGAGGGAAAAAAGTGTCTGAGATAGGCATAGGTTCCCTTTGTTTTCCTCGTTGATAGTGTTGTTATCTGCTGACAGATATGGACAAAGAGGATGCCCTCATTTGTTTTGAGGAGCACATCCGGGCACTGGAGAAGGAAGAGGAGGAAGAGAAACAGAAGACTCTTCTCAGGGAGAGGAGAAGACAACGCAAGAACAGAGAGGCCTTCCAGGTGAGAGGGGATGGCAGGGCAAAAAATCAAACATTCTACTCATATAAACATGGAATAAGTCATGAATTCAAGTTTTGTTGTTTTCTCTCAGAAATTTCTTGATGAGCTCCACGACCACGGCCAGCTTCACTCCATGTCTGCCTGGATGGAGATGTACCCGACCCTGAGCTCAGACATCCGCTTTGCCAACATGCTGGGACAGCCGGGTAGGACAGCATGCCACTGCACACGTGACTACACACACTCATATGAGCCAAATGCATTAAAGCATGTGGATGAGACATGCAGACAACAGCACATGACTTGAACACAGAAATAAAACATACACAGCCCAACCTGTAAATACTGTATGAACTACATTTGTGCACTATTGAAGATTTTCTCTCCATTCATTTTAGATTTAGTTTTTTGTGTTTTTTCTTCTCAACTGCACAAAGAGCAGATTTTTTTTTCCTCCAACTTATTATTACTTAATGTTTTTGCATATATGTTGTGGTCATCATCATGTTGGACAATACTATAAGGAAAATATGGTTTAAGGGGAAAATCATATACATATAGTATATACATATGTAATATCAATATAATTTTGGAGCAGTGTATTACACCACACTCCACCACTATCATTAAAACATAAAATGAGTTTCCTGTGGAAGAATTTTGTTTGACACATAACAGGCTTACAAAAACAGCCGCTCTTGCCAATTGGTCACCAAGCAATTTACAAATATTACATAATACATCATATAATACAAATGTTATGTTATGTTGTTTTTTCCCTAAATGTCAGCCATCTCTAACACAAGTCCTAATTTTTTAGTGTATGGTGTGTATTCTGCAGGTTCCACCCCCCTTGATCTGTTCAAATTCTATGTGGAGGACTTAAAAGCCCGCTACCATGATGAAAAGAGGATCATTAAAGATATTCTTAAGGTAAGATGATTGTACCTCTAAAGTATCTACAGTATATGAGTATGGGATCATAGAGGTTTGTTTTGATTATATATTGTTTGTAGCTTCCCATTTTATTTCATACAACCTGTTAATCCTTCCTTTCTCTCCTTATATATCCTTCCACAGGATAAAGGCTTCCTGGTTGAAGTGAACACCAGCTTTGATGACTTTGGATCAGTCATCAGCTCAGATAAGAGAGCCACTACACTGGATGCAGGAAACATAAAGCTGGCCTTCAACAGTGTAAGTACACTGATGATTTTTACATTTTTATTCTCATTTTCATTGAAAATCATATTAAAATGATTATGATGTGATTTTTGCAGGGATCTGTACCAAACAAATTTGTTTTCTTAATTCTGTATAATGTGGTGTGAAGGCCAGGACATTGTACCTCCTGTGATTTGAAAATTGCAGTCGGTCATTTTGCGATTTTGATAAAATTTCGAATTGTTGAATTTGGGGTCAGCACACTCCCAATTTGGAGAAGCACACAGAAGCTAAAGCAACATACTGCTGTGGATGAGGCCAGCAGCAACATGTATTTAGCTACCTCAGTAAAGGCCAACCTAAAAAAGAAAACAAATCATTTATACCACTTTGCAACCTCTTTCTGTGTAGTTACTGGAGAAGGCTGAAGCCAGAGAGAGAGAGCGAGAGAAGGAGGAGGCGAGGAAGATGAAAAGGAAAGAAGCGGCCTTCAAGAACATGCTGAAGCAGGCCACACCACCGCTGGAGCCAGAGACTACATGGGAGGGAGTATGTCCTTTATGCAGATACTATAGTGGTTTCCACTTATTTCTCTCTGTCTCTGCTATTTAGTTAATAATTTATTAATTCCTAAAAGTAATGAGTGGTAGGTTGTCTTGTCAGTGGTTATTCTAGTCAGTGTCATCTCAATGTACTGAGTGCAGTACTGAATGCAGTACTGACTGACAGTTTACTTTTTCAGGTCAGAGAGAGATTCTTAAAGGAGTCTGCCTTCGAAGACGTAACCCTGGAGTCAGAGAGGAAACGGATATTCAAAGACTTCATGCATGTCTTGGAGGTAATGATCTGTCATGACAGTGGCAATGGTCTTAATGTATTCATCTTGATCTGTAACATGGTGTGTATTATTTTTACAGCATGAATGCCAACATCACCACTCCAAGACAAAGAAGCACTCAAAGAAGTCTAAGAAGCATCACAGGAAACGATCCCGCTCTCGATCAGTAAGTAGCCAAATGCTGCACTGTCTGTCTGTTTTGTGCTTGGGAAAGAAAGTGAAGCTCAGTGTAAACAATTCAGCAATCAAAAATCTACAAAAACATCCTCCATCATGCCAGCTGCTATTTGTTGAATAACTCCACTTTAATGTTTTCTCAGGGCTCAGAGTCTGAGGATGAGGAATACCACAAGAAGAAAAAGAGGTCGCAGTCCAAATCTCCTTCTGAACGCTCCTCCAGTGGAGAATCTGGTGAGTGGCTGGTAGTGACTCTGCTTATCATCAAATGGAAGAAGTACAGTTCTGTTGACATTTACTGACATTTTCTGCCTGAAACCAGAGAGAAGCTATAAGAAATCCAAGAAGCACAAGAAGAAGGGAAAGAAGAGACGCCACAAGTCTGTAAGTAAACATGAGGGCATGAAGTAAATATAATGTGAAATATTTGTGTATGTGTACTGATCATAATTATGATGACCAGGCATCACCAGACACTGACAACGAGAAGAAAGGAAGAGAGCGTGATGGAAAGCGTGAAAAGGACCTAGAGAAAGATAAAGAGAACGACAAGTCTCGGGGGAAATCTCGCTCCGACTCTAAACAGAAGTCTCCTAAAAGGAAAGCGGCCAAAGAAGAGGTTGTTACTCTTAATTACCTTTTTTTCACCCCAGCAAACTGATGTGTTAATGGATGTTTTTAAGATTGCTTGGATTTGTGTGATTTGGTTTAAATACTTCATCTCTAAACTGCACCTGACGCAATTAGCTTTTTGTGAGTTTCCTGTTAGCATGTCGGAACATTTTTGACACATTTTGTGGCAGGTAACCACCACTACCTTTTCAAAGGTCATCTTCAGTGACTCATTGTCATCTTTCATATTTAATGATGTTACTGAGTCTGTGTTGTTTTTGTTGTTATCAGGGTGGCTGGGATACGTCGGGCAGTGAGCTGAGTGAGGGAGAGCTGGAGAAAAGAAGAAGAACTTTACTGGAACAGCTGGATGCACCTTGATCGCACATCTGCTGCCATTTTATTGTCGATGTACACTTCAACAAACATGCATTCCCTTTCCAGCTCATCTGATTTTACTGTTCACGCCTCCTGTGACGGACTTTATGGGATGATGCCTTCCTCTGGTATTTATGGGAAAATGCTACACTGAACTTACACACTTATTTGTGACTAATTCGGTATCAGGAAACTGATCAGCTGATCTGTTGTTTAATGTCAGTTTGCCCTTTTTTGCTTTTGTTAGCTTCAAATATTTTTTAGTTGACTGTAGTTATACATGTTTTCCATTACCAATATTTTTTGTACTCGATTAAAAGCATATCTTAATGTCACAATGACTGTCCGTTACCTTCAAAAGTAGCATAAACAAGGAATGTGCTTCAGGGAAACAGACGTGTCTTATGATAATGGAAAATACTTCTGATTTGATCCACAGTAACTTAACTGCAGCTGTATCCTCAAGGAATGATCCAGGTTTTAATTCGAGCATTTGTTAAAATTGTCATACTGTAGTTAAATGTAATAAAATACTGTTTCGGTGGATGATGTGTGTAAAATATTTTAGGTGTCCAGCATGCTAAAATCAAATGTCTCATTTTACTTAAATTATTTTAGTATAATTTATTACACATGTGACAGGGTATACTTAGAAACTACAACCATATCTTAAAAAGATAAAATTATATATGCAAAATGTTTGATACTAAGTCACTGAGTAGTAAACGTAGTTGTGAGGTGCAAAATGTCATCCATAAATAAATAAATGTAGACATAAATAATACATATATAAATAAATGTAGAAATAGATACATAAATGTATAAATAAATGTAAAATTAGCCTTTTTCACAACAAAAAAAATGTGCTTATGTATTTATATATTTATGTGTATTTATTTGTCATTTGTCTTTCATACTTTTAGACTGCATCTGTAGCAAGCTGGTATACGTTTTAGCTAAGGGTACCTAATAAACTTTAAGTACAGTTCATAAAACTTAAATGTAGAAAGCTTATTTATCTATCCAAAGAGCTAATATACAGTACTCGAGATATGTTTTTATGTCAAATACAGAATGTCTTGCTGCAGTGATGCTTTTGCCCAGCTATAACCTTAATGTATTATTCATTACACCAGAAAATCAGACCAAACAAATTGTCACTCATTGTAAACAATTTTATATCCAATGTAAATAGTTTATTTTTTGATCATATTCATTGAAAATCTCATATCACCTAATTTAAAAAGCTTGTTATTTTGTAGTAAGCACAAACTGCCTAAAATACAGTTCTGATGAAGATCGAAAAAAAAAAAAAAAACATGCCAGTATTATCCAGAGTTAGAGAAATGACACTATTACAGACAGTGAAGCTGAGAGAAAATGAGATGGATGGGAGCACATGCTTCAGTGGAGATAATTACAGATGGGTGTATCACTAAGCAACAAAACCAGCTTGTCACAGGTAAACTAACTGATACTAGCGTGTATGATTAAGAGTCTAAACAGGACATAACCAGAGAAAGTTTAAATGTACCAACACTTCAGATTCAGAACTTGTTGCATGCTTTTGCAGCTGGCTTTGATACACCTGTGACACACCCGCTGGCAAATTCAATGATCCGGTGAGTTCTGCTTGACTGCAAGACATTATGACCTAACACACTACTGTAGATTCTGGCTGCATTTGGCTTAATTAAATATACAAAAAAAAAAAGGAAACAAAAACTATAAGTTAAAATAACATTCAAGTTGTATAGCACAAGGCAATGAAAACTTTGTTTAAACAATATGTACAATATTAACCATCTGGTAATGTGAATTAAGTAAAAAAAAAAAAAAAAAAAACATGGTTTGTAGCAAAATATCTGTACAGTTAGGAAACTTTTTTGTGTGTTGTGTACTTTCTTTTGCCATGTTTTTTTAAAATAACTGTGCTGTAAAAACCATGGAGACCCATTAGATGAAGCTTTATGGAATCTTTTTCAGTGGTTAAATACTATACATTAAAATTACAGTTAAATGCGCAGACGCAGTAGCCGGGAAAATGATTAACCTGTAAATAGTTTACAGAGATAAAAATGCTAACGTATATTTCCAGTTTTGAACATGAAGATCATCCAGTAAGGTTCAGTATCTTTCTTTACACGCTCTGCACGTGGCAGAAAATGTACTTTAGGTCATTTACAGGCTTGACTTGTTCCCAGAAACTGGACAGTTGCTGTGTTGCAACAGAAATGCAACATTTTAAATGGAAATAATTGTTTTGTGTAAGCATGCACCCGACTATGGATTAAGAGCTACAAAATCAGGTGTGACCCTTTAACTGTAGCAACAAATGATGCAAAAGAAGGAAGTATGCACCAGTTTGAAGAGGCCTCATATATACAATTCACATTAGCACGGTCTTTTGTTGAAAATCTTTTTCATTCGTTCTTCATCCTCCCTATACTCGCTTTAGTACAAATATAGAATTTTAATCACTTTCTGATCGCTTTCTTCATGCCTGATCATCAGCCCTTTTAGTCAAAATGGAGGAACCTCATGAGATGTGAAAACTGATATAGTATAGTATTGTGGAATGGAAATGAGTACTGGAATGTACCAAAGATACAACAGATCATTAACAACACCAATGATGTAATGTTTGTAACAGCTATGGGGAACATGTCCCATACATTCTACATCCTGTCTCCGAGGAAGAGCATCTCTTCGCGTGGCTTCTTAAGGCCACTGCATGTCCAGTTTTACACATCTTTAAGATTAAAGCCAGCTCAAGTTGTATTGCTTGAAGTGGGGATATAAAAAAACAAAATAAGTTCAGGCACTTTGCTTGTCTAAGGTTACTTATTTAACCTTTCAGACTCTTTAAATTCGGTCCCACACATGTCCCGATCCTTCATAATGAAAAGCTGCTGCTACTATACCACAGATATGGAATAACGTGTATATATACACACACTACATCCATCTTTCACTTATCATCCTTCACTCGTCTTCCAACCTTCTGTTTCTCTCTCTCTCTTGTTGCTACACATCCTCACTACCCCACCCCCCCTCCCCGAGCACATGCACTGTTCCCTCATCACATGACCACTTCGCCGTTGTTCACCGGCCGCAGGTTTTGATCATCAAAGCGTCTCCTGACACTCCTCCGCACAGCGTCTGCTCGCCTGTAAGGCTGATTCCTCAAATCTGGTAGGGAAGAAGGGGTTGGGTGGGGTGACGAGGGAGGAGGAGTGGGGAGGGTGAATAAAAGAGCTGTCAGTCATCTTGTCAAGGCATTTTTGATGAGTCCACATGCTCAGAGTGCTGGCAGCCTGTCTTTCAAAGCAGCATGAATTCTACACAGAAAAAAAAAGCCCTCCAGGTCAGCTGTCTCTGGGTATTACGACTGAGACAGGCCACGGGGGTCTGAAGTGTATGCCAGAATCTAGAAAACATAAGATGTATCTTGTAAAACAACAATACATCCACCCCATTAAAAGTGATCTAATGCCACAAGTGAAGAAACTACTATAATGAGTCTTTTTTTAAATCACTAGACATCCAAACATACTGTTAGGAGGAATAATGAGGAGAAAACTGGGACAGGTAGGTCAAACTGTAGATGACAGTGAAAAAAAAAAAAAAAAAAGAGGGAGGGAGGTAATAAAGAGATGCTTGCCAGGTTTGGGACACATCCACCACTACAGGGGTGCTACTGGAGGAGTTCCTTACCCTCGAGTAGACATTGGGAAATTTAGTAATATTATTCTTCTTTAGGGCTAGATGAAGAGAAGACAAAATGAAGGTTAAAAAATGGAGAAAGGGGAGATTGATCAGAGCATGTCA
Organism: Scomber japonicus; assembly: GCF_027409825.1. Taxonomy (NCBI): domain Eukaryota; kingdom Metazoa; phylum Chordata; class Actinopteri; order Scombriformes; family Scombridae; genus Scomber; species Scomber japonicus. The sequence goes on from NC_070588.1 coordinate 17,763,794, forward strand.
GCCCAACATTTCACAGTGGCTTTGCACAGAGAGCGCTGCGCGAGCAAAGCAGAGTGACGGCAGGCTGCATGGGGAAAGGCCTTCACCGGGCAAGGGCGAGAGAGGTGACAGAGCTGGAGGATGTTAACTAGTTCGACTGGCAGGGAGAAGAGGATGGAGGGGATGGAGTGAAGGATCAAAGCTTCTTTTTTTTTTTTTGCTTTTTTCTGTTTCTAAACTCAAGCTGCTTTGCAGAGTGGCTACCAGCAGGACAGAAGAAGAACATCCAAATCCCAGTACAAAATAAAATAGAATAAATAAGAAAAAAATATATGGTTCCAGGACACAGCAGGGTTAAGTTCAACAGCATCTAGACCAAAAACCAACCAAAGCATGCATGCAGCCAGGGAGGCACTGACCACCAATGAATTAACTGTAGCCAAACAGATTTCTACTCAGTGAAACCACCTGGCTGCATGTTAGTAGCAAATGCAAATATTGGAGGCACCGAAACATCAAAGACTGTATGTTTCTATACGTCATGCAGCATGTTAGTGAGCCTGCCAAACCACCGACAAACATTCGACAGAGAGGTGACCTGTCAGTGGGCGGCAGGGCTAACTGGAAGAGCAGGGAGGCATTATGGGAAAGTGGCAGGGATGAAGCAATCAGCATGCAAGAAGCTGTATCAACAGCACAAGTGATGATTTGTCATAATGAACACATAAACATTCATTAACAAAAATTACACATCGATTGAAACACACAAAAAGCAAAGTTATAATGCCACAGACTCTTACGTAATCATGAAGTTAGTCAAACCTGCCATATAAACAGCTGGAATGAACAAAATGATGATGATTGAAGTTTGTATATATACACACTACTGTATATTACAACATCTTTGATGGCACTGACCACACTAGATCATTAAATGAGTATCTTATCCGAAATATTCCATGCAGGGTTCGGTGCTTGGTTTCAATCTATGACCACTAGGTGGCAGCTTGTAGCTTTACATGTGAGCTCCATTACTCGGTGTGAAAAAGTATGGTCTACACTGATTTCCTGTCAGTACAGATAAGAGTGTAAGAGTGACCTTGGAGACTGTTCCCTCTGTGACATTATGGTTTGCCATGGCTGAAAAATTATATAAATAAAAATATAAATGAGGGGTGTCACACTTTCATGCAGGTGGGTAGAGAAAAACCGTTAAACCCCAAACACCTAGTCATGCTCAGGAGGGAAAAGACATGTGAATGCACACACACACACACACACACACACACACACACATATACACTCAGGCATTTGTGTCTCCAAAAACCACAAGATTGGGCACCATAGTGTACATGCACAGGTCCGAAAGTGTGAGAGGTGAATGTGACGGTTAAAGAGGAGTGTGAAGAGGCATGCGAAGGTCGTGTGAGGAAGAAGAAGAAGGAGGAGAGAAGTAAAAGAACGTCGTGTTCCAGCAACCTTTGAGAAGAGAGACAGTTCTATAAGCTTAGTAATGGTACTCCTCATTGAGGGCGGGCTCGCAGAAGAACCGAGAGCCACGCTTGGCTGTGCGGGCGGTAAAGGGCACGGTCTTCAGCACTGCATTGAGAACAACAAGGACAACAGCCAAGACATGACAAACACAATATAAGAAAAGCAGACTGCTACAGAGGTTTAGCAATGGTTAGCACTAAGCAAATACCCGACAACAGCATCAAAGGGACCCAAAAGGTCATAAAGAGTGTTTGCGAGTTAATTGTAGCAGTTAATGCTCTACTGAAAGGCTTGGTAGGCAGCTAACATATTAAAACTTGCCTTTTCTGACTTAAATGTTAGAATCTAACAGTATTTTACCGTTACAGGGTCAATGACTTTCTTATTCCTGTGGCCAGTGGAGGACTATACTAGGATCCTTTACATAAGTAACATTAGCAAAACCTCAATGCAGAAATTTCAAGGAAACATTCTGTATCACAATCTTACTAAGAAAAAGTATAGAAGTATCAAAAACATGAATTAAGCAGACAAATGACCATGTGAATGTTATATTATTATATAGTACATTGTTCTACTGATACATTAATATGCAAGCACCATTTTGTAGTTTTAACTGCTATATACTGTTTGGGTTGTTTTAACAAGGCGTTTTGTCAGCTCATTAAAACCTTATTTTGGAGACCATGTTGTAATGCTGTCTCTACAGGTTTCTCTGGAAAGTCAATCAGACAGCTGCAACTGGTTCAGCAAGCTGCTGCTCAAGTCCTTATTAAGACCTGGACAGCGCATCACATCAGTGCAGTTTTCAAATCTTTCTGGCTTCCTGTTTGTCAAAGAACCAATTTAAATATACATTGGTTTATAATTCATTGACAGACCTTTCATGTCTCCTGGGACAGAGTCAAAACGAAACACAGAGCATTCAGTTTTTATGCTCCACATATCTGGAACAAACTACAGCTCCCAGTTCTTTTAAATCAAGACTTTCAAGACTTCTGACTGCCACTGCCTTTCATTATTTTATAAATTGAATTTGGGACAATATCTCACCTTGCACTGTTTATTCTCCTTTTTCTTTTCTTTTTTTCAGTTTCATTCTATTGACAATATTTGATCTGCTATTTTTATTTTACCTCTGCTTAAATCTTTCATGTGTGCTTCTTTATATTGCCTTCTTTAATTGCACTGTAAGTTTTATGTGGAGCACTTTGAATTGTCTTGTTGAAGGGCGCTGTGCAAATAAACTTGCCAAGTCTTGTAGAGTAACTGCTAACTATTAGTGTCAGATAAATGTAGGGGAGTGAAAAGTGGAGTATTTCCCTCTGGTATGTAGTTGAGTACAAGTATGAACTGTATTTTAGTACTTGAGTAATATACGTAGTTATGTTCCACCACTGGCCATGGCAAGTTTCAGTAAACAGAATATGTATTTATTCCCTTCTTAATGATTCATCTTCTAGGAGCTAGTCTCAACCTGGTCTTGTCTATGTACAGATGTGTTACAAAGCAATGACAGAGCAGATAAGATAAGCAATCATTTTCACACACATTTGAGGGGACTCAGAATGTTGCTGGATTAGCTGGACTGTCAGTTCATGTTTGCATTTGTTAGGTAAAGCCTTTTTTTCTCAAACATTTGACAGTTGATCTTTTTTTTTTTTTTTTAAAGCCAGAGTCATTGTGTTAGTTGGTTTAGAATCCCTTTGTTAAAGACTGAATGTGTAGCAACAGGAGAGGAGCTTCATGCAGAGCGCCCTGTATGTACGTGTGTGTGTGTGTGTGTGTGTGCTTGTAGCCCAGGTGAGGTTACCCGTGATGATGTCCTCAATCGCTCCATCTTTGCCTTCGTAGACATGGCGGCTGTCTTTCACCTGTTTCCTCCTGAGCTCCTGGATCAGCTCTTGCTGCTGCCGCTTGTTCTTATGAGATGGAGACTGGAGAGCGCGCGCACACACACACACACACACACACACACACACACACACACACACACACACACACACACACACACACACACACACACACACACACACACACACACACAGATACATCACTTGACATAAATTAACAAGTATAATAAGTAATAATATAAGTATAATCTACACAGCATTCTCCCACCCGTTCTTTTAGATGCTTTCACACAGCGGTTTCAAACTCTAACTTTTTGTGCGTGTGTGTTAATTAAACCATTTAAGAAGTATAATCTCGCTGATCCTGAGCTGATGCGATGTGGCTCAGCAGGGTGTCAGACTGTAGAACCAGATATAACTATTACCAGCGGGCAGTCGGCGCTCCACTAATCCTGTGATCAGGAGTCTGGAGGTGGGGGCGTGGGGGGGGGGTGGAAGGGGTGGAGCCGGCTTACCTACTGGTTTTCGTGATCAACTGTAACCTCCTGCCCTAGAAAGCAAAGGCAGGGTAGGGAGGGGGAAGGTAAGGAGAAGAGGAGGGAAGCTAAGAAAAGAAGGATGACTCACCTTCTGGTCTTGCTCCATCATGGCCTCCTGCTCTAGAAGTTTCTCCATCATAATCTGCTCCTGTCTCTTTTTTTGCTCGTTGTCCTCTTCCGCTTGCTAAAGAGATTACATACACGCACATGTCATGCACACAGTGACTGAACTTTAAATACATTGAACAGTTTCCTTAGTGTGCTGTGAAAGCTGAGATTCTCTTTCAGTACCATGAAATGTGATAAGTGAAGCATCATGAATGAAGTTTGAGTAGTTAAAGAAAAAAGATTGTAACTAAACAGAGTAGACACAACATGTACAGTTATTAATGAAAACTGCCCTGAGTAAAATATAGAGTAGCAAAAGTAAAAACATCTCTGTGATTTTAGGTATCACAGTGTAGTATTTGCTGCATGTTTTACACTTTTGTTTCACTTTAAATCTAAATTTGGTGGAGACTATAACATTGCAGTGTAATGACAACACCAGAGGGCATAGTTTTTGTTTCCCCCGCTCTAACCCTCCCCAAATGCTGTGGTGACATAAGCCAGGTAGTGTGTTTATGTATGATTGTGTGTGAGAGATGATTAACCAAGCTCACCCTGTAAGCCTTAACAAAACGAACAAACACTGGGAAGAAGACAGACGGCGGCGTGGTTTTGGAATTCTCCCCGAAGAACTTCACTGCCTCATCGAAAGCATCCTAATGAAAGACAGAAAGTAGGTTTACGTATAGAACAGGGCCATTAGATTGATAGAAATACAAGGAATGCTCATGTCACCTGTGCAATCTTGGCATCGTCCTGCAGCTTTTTCAGCTTGCTCTCGTTGTGCGTGATGAAGTCTTTCAGCATGGTGTTGTGGCCGTGCATGCTATATTCTCTTTTAGTCAGCTCCATGCCTCTCTGCAGCTCCTTGACGTCCAGCAGGACATTCTCCAGCGACACTGTGAACATGAGCAGACGCGTGAAAAGACGATTTACAAGAAAAAGCATCTGCAAGTACAACCAATGTGCAAGAATCTGTCTCTGTGGTACTGATGGAAACAGGATCTCACGTGTCTGTTAACTTGCAAACAAACACAACCGCACTGACGTCTCACCTGCTGCAGCTTTCTCCACATAGTGCAGCTCATTGTAGAAGAAAGACACTTGTGTGTATTTCTCCTTTACCACATTGGCTATGTAGTGTAACAGCGTTATCTTGCGGTCCGTCGACTTGGTATCAAGTAGCTGTAAAGGAATTTAAAAGAGAAATCAGATGTGCAATGAAGAAAAAAGCAGAGCGACTTTATAAGGTGGACAGAAACAACGTACCAAATCTAAACTTTGCAGCTTGAATCCGTATACAGCTCCTCTCTTACTGCTGTTCATGTAGTTTCCAAGAGCCAAAATAATCTGCAGAGCAGGAATAAGCAACAATGTGAGAAAAGAATCCCACACATTCATTCAACATTACATACCAGTCCAGACACAAATAATTCACTTACCTCTAGAATTTTCTTTAGTTTCTGTGATGATTTGATGGACACAGAGGCTGCGATGACTGCATGGAGTTGCTGAGGGGAAACAAATAGGATGAATTCAGTACTGAAATGTCTGTGTCATTTAACTGGAGATTTTGTGTGGGGTCCTAGTTCTCACCGGTGTCAGCATCTGCACGCTCTCGCAGAAGTTGCCGATGAAGGCCATGATGGTCATTTTCTGCATGAGCCGCTCAATCTTACTAAACTGCATCATGAAGCGGTCCTCGTCTGTCAGGCTTTCCAGTGGTTTCCGCTCCTTTTCAAACTGACGGAGGACTTTAATCTCGTTCTCTGTGGGCTGGAAGCGCATCAGACACTCTACGAAGTCTACTGGCAGAGTCCGCAGGTCGAAGCTGAAAGAGAGCAGAGACACAGCAGCACATTAAAGCACAGAGCACAGAGACCATTTGATAACATACTCACACAAATGAAACATGTGTGCAGCATCATATTACTTAATCAGGAACAGTACAGCAGTATTCTGAACTTGCTTACATCTGAATGGCCTTGCAGATCTCCTCCGGTGTCTTGCCCACTTTCCTCAGTGTGATGGCCAGGTTCTTCGCTCTGTTGGAGTCCAGCAGCGTCACCTTGTTGGGTCCCTTCTGGATGACCTTCTGCTTGCTCATAGTGAGGTCAATCGGTTGGCCCTGAGCTTTCGTCTTAAACATTTCCTCAAATTCATCCACATTCAGGTCCTGACAAACAAGCAGTTAATGTGTTGTTATCACAGCTGAAAAAGGAGAGGAGTAATTGTTGTAATTGCTAACCGAGAGAAGATTCTTACCTCTAGTATCCGCTCATCATCGATCTCATTGAAGACAGTCCCGTTGATCTGATTGGGTTTCAGGGCTACCCAGTTAAAGACGGGCATACGGAACTTTGTCTTGATGGGTTTCTTGATCTTAACAGCTAGACAGGACAAACAGGAGTTAATATAGTGTTCATGTCTTTTGTCAGAGTACACACAGTTACATTCTCACATGCGCAGGGAGACTGGTGAAAGGGTGGACGGGTATCTCGAAATGGTGACACACATTATTCATCTGTCTCATCTATAAAAATATACAATCCAACTTCCATTTGATTTGATTGAAATTCTGATTTAACTGAATGCTTCTTTTTCCCATATTGTTTTTTTTTTAAATGTAACATTTCTTTACACTTTTTTCATGCAGAGTGATGCCTCTGAGCCTCTGGTGGGCAGGGAAATAAGGTCAGAGGATACAGTAAATGATACATAATGCTGAGGATTTCCTGCCTGGCCTGAAGACGGGAGAGATTACAGCTATTTGTGGATACCTTAATGTCGAGGTGGCCCCCTACTTTGCCACAGTAATACATAAGTGTCCTCAGAGACAGAAAGATAAGGCAAACAGCATTCCAGCTCTTCACACTGACTATCACTTTCTGTCATCTGCGTGCCACAGCAGGTCATTGTGTCTTAGCATGCAACCAACACCATGAGATGTGGTGATACTTAATTCATACAAACACACACACATACAGAACCACAATGCTACATCAAGGTGTGATGGTAAAACCATGCAGGATTTTGAAATGTGGTATTTTCTTTGTTGATTCAAATTATTTCATGTTTTCACAGCAAGTCTTACTTTGAGAGTGATAAAAGCACATGTTTCGGACCTGCGAGTTGTATACATCTTGTCAAACCCATGTTAGATCATTAGAAATAAATAAAAAGAGGAAATATATTTGAGAAATGTTGATTTTTCTTTTTTTTTTTGCTTCTGAAAATACCATTTTCAAAACTTGTGGGAAAGGAAAGGAAAAACTGGGGAAGACAAAACACCAAACATGACAAGCAGAACCTACAGAAAAGTTTGATGGGTCCCTCTGGTTGGCAGAAAAAGAAACAATTCAAAGATAAATCATTAAGAAACTGGCAGAGTTAGTGAGAAAGCTTAAACATGCACATCTCAAACACACAGAGTAAAGGATCTGTACTTTCCCAATAACACTCATACAGGCGTCTATAGTTTATATATATATAATTTCTAATGTTTTCCTGCTTTCCATTCGCTGCAGCTTTAATCATTATACTTAACATGTACTCACATCCCCAGGAATATGTATAGCCACATGCTGCTACAGTACAGGCTGACAGTTACAGTAACAGAGAGGAGCAGAAGTAGGTCTGACCAGAGGTTTGATTGTCCCTGAGAGTTTCAGTAATGTTTAAGAACAGCTCAAAAAACCTGAATTAAATGGTTTACAAGCCTGTCCTCAAACAACAGTCAGGTAACTAAATGAACACTGGCACATGTTTTTTTTGCTGTTCGTACCAAGCAATTGTTGGGGTGGCTGCAGCTCAAGAAGTAGAGCAGATCGTCCAGAATCAGTGCTTCGAGTGATCGGAAGACTAGAAAGGCACCATGTAAATGCAGCTCATTTACCATTTAGAAGTTTGAGCGATGGCTGTTTTAATTGTGAAATCACTTCTGATATTGTTTAAATGTACATAAAATGACAGCTTTTAGTAGAATTTATAGTTAGGTTTAGTCCCTGAAAGTGGTTTGACATCAATTTTATACACTACCTGAAAAAACATACAAATACATATAGCTACTGGCCAACTTAATGCTATACATGTGTTGCAGGTGCTTCACCATTAAAGTCTTCCTGCTGCTTCAAGTGACTGGAAAGCTTTTACTGTGTTGAGTATTTAACATTAACTTCATAGTGGAGGAAAGTAGGCGGAATACAGCTGTATGTCCTTACAGCTCCAACAAAGCAAACACAACTGCAGCAGGAGCTACAGGTGTTTTATTAATCACGTCATTCAGAAACTGCAGCCCTTTACAATGTTTTTATTGTGGAAATGAATACTTTAATAATCCTGTTACTGTGAAGCAGTAACAGTATCAAAGGTGTATTATTAATGTTCCTAATACAGTGTTTCCAGTAAAAGTACCAAAATCCTGCCAATTATTTAAAAATCTGCTTAAGAAGCTGTTTTGTTCATTAAAGTATAATTTTTCACTGCATATCACATTACTCTCATTTTCATACATTTACACAAACCTGCTTGTACGTGTCTACTTTTTCCAGTTCAATGACCTTACCTGCTAACCCAGAGTTCATGATGACTGTGGGGGTCCCGCAGCCTGGCAGTGGGGGGGCTACAGGAGGCGGCGGAGGGGGCAGAGGGACTGACATCTCTGGTCCTGGGGGTGGGGGTGGAGGTGGAGGTGGTGGAGGTGGGGGAGGTGCTGCTGCTGCTGGACTAATTGATGATGGACCATTTGGCACTGGAAGGGAGGGGGGTCAAATTACACATTTTTTAAAAATGTATATATTTTGTCCTGTCTCTTCTTCCTCTATTTCATGATTTACAGTTTATGTGTGAATAAATGTAACTAATATTAAACCTACGTGTGCTGTTCTCTGGCAGTGGAGGGGGTGGAGGTGGTGGTGGCTGAGTGGATGTGCCCACTCCACTTCCCACATGGTTTGGACTGACAGATGCGCCGTTTCCTCCTATTATGGCGCCACGCAAACCCTCCCCTCCCGAGGGTGGTGAGGGCAGGATGGAGATGTCTCCATCTCCCTTCTTTTGGATCTTGATGGTTCCCTGTTTCTCCAACTCATGGATTTTCTTCTCTAAATTACACTGCCGCTGAATGGCCTCATCCTTCTCTTTCAATTTCTGCCGCAGTGTGTGCACTTGTGAGTTGGTATCTTTGTAGACTTCCTGTGTGTGAGGGGGGGAGACAGAAACAGAGGAAGTTAGGATTGTAGAATCAACAAATCTAAATAAATACTCATCTTACAAAGTCAGCATTTTTGGAAAAAGTACATGCTGACTGCTTTCTTCAAACACTTTTGATTATGTGGAATACTTATTGCCCTTACTACAGCTATATGGTTAAACTACTGCTTATAAAATGGATGCACAGTAAATCTAATACTGCATGTGGAAGCATAGGTACCGTGTAAATAACCATATTTTATTAAATTCCATTCTTTTTATCAGTGACTGCCAAAAAGAAAAACTCAAGGATATAAAAATATTATCTAAAAGAAAACTATTTAGTTTAATTGTATTGTGTACTGTGAGCATTTGTCTTTAACCACATAAAAAAGGTTGAATATTCAGAGTCTGACCCTGATGGATTCGAGATCCTTGTTCCTTTGCATCAGCTGCTTCTCCAGCTCCACGATCTTGGACATGGCCTCATTCTCTGTGTCCTGCAGCTTCTCTGTCATCTATGAGAACAATGGCCAGGAGGAAAAGGTCACACAGAGATATGAACTCATTGCAATGACAAGATCCAACTCAGTATGTCAAATGGATCTGTCAAGACATGCAGCAGGACAGTATGCCAGCCATTTAACATACTGAATATATTTGACTTTAAACGCATCATTAAGACTTGAAAGTTACAAAAAGTGTGTGCGTGTCCATATATAATAAGGTTAAATGAAAGCATGAGACCAAAGGAAATCCCAGGCTCAGAGGGCACTGTGTGACAGCAAACAGGCGTGACAGAGACTCAAACACACAGTCAACATCTTGACATCCTGGACACTCATGCGTAGCTGGATTGTAAGAGTAGACAACAGGGACTGAGGAGTCTGTTTTGTGTCATTTCAGAGAAAAGAATCAATGATTGAAGGCTCTTACATGTGACATGTTCTCCTCCAGCTCCTCCACGCGCTCCAGCGCTGCGTTTTTGGTCTCTGCATCCTCCAGGAGGGCTCCCACGTCAAACACATTGTCTAAGTAGGCCTGAATCTGAACTTGCAGCTTATCGCTCTCTGTATGTTTTAGTTTCTGGAAAAAAAGAGCAAAGGGGGAAGATATAAAGAGGCTGATTTTTTTCTGAAGTAATGGAAAAGCCATTATTGACTGCTTTTCTGTGGTTGCTGCCTCGGGAGGGCTGTAATGACATCCTATGCTCCGCTCTGAGCTGAATATTAAAGAGCGGGAGTGTTCTGTTTGTCTGTCCACTTTTCGTGCAGCATGAAGTCTCAACTCACGTCTAAGTAGTCATCCAGACACAGTTTGGTGAAGTCATATTGTAAATGAACTCTGAAGTTCATGTCCTCCACTGAGTGCACGACAATGTTGATGAACTGCATACATGCCACCTAGGGAAAAGAGACAGGAAAACACACGAGAATTGAGAATTAAAAACAGCACATAAAGTCAACTTCCTGACACAGGTTTGAGGTTTTTGTACAACTGATCATTATTTTTAACTAGTTTTATGCTTTGTGTTGCATCCTCATTATTGTGCTTGCTTGGCTGACAATCTGACAGATTAAAGGGATCTGAAAAAACAAATGAACAAATCAGCCAGTTCAACACCACTGGCTGCCTTGTGGGAGGTGTGCAGAAACTGATAAGGAAGGGATCTCCCCACAGTGTCTAATGTACACACACACACTTCTTCTCACCCTGATGCTGACTTAATGGACTTTCTGTAAGAAGCTCTGTTGTCTCTGTGTGACATGGCAGCTTTGACAATGTCTGTTTGCTCTTGGTGCTGCTGACCAAGGAGCTGACTAGTAACAGAAGTGCTATTCAAAGTCCTATTGAAGGCCTATTCAAATACAGCATCTGTTGGTTTTCTCACACACATACACACACACACACACACACACACACACACACACACACACACACACACAATAAATCACACCAAAAGACACTTAAGGGAGATACGCATACTGGATAAAACCATGTTGCCACTTTCTTTACAATGTCTCTTATTAACACCGCTAAGCCTGGAAATTACACACTTGACACAGTTTTCTTGCCTAGGGCCGCTCAAGTTTCATGTACTGCACAGCACATCTGTATTTTTTGCTGTGATGGGGAAAAAAAATAATTCATTTCATTGAGTTATTTTTGAATTTGGACAAAAAGAAGAACAAATATGTGTTCACAATACTCAAGATATCTGTATTTCCGACCACCTGAAAAAGATTATTCTTTTTTATTTATTATCTTAACCTTTTTAACCCATATGTTCCAGTTAATCTAAGTTGCTGCCTCTAAACTCTTAACAGCAGAGGAAAAGCCACATCATAAAACACTTCAGGCTTCTTCAGCTTAAAAAGTTCCACAAGCTCTCAGCAGTTTGGATGCTGGCTTTTTGATAGATTGCAGTACGATCAATAGTTATTAGGAGGGTGTATGTGTGTGTGTGTGAACGTACCATGAAGTCAATGTTGTTGTCCTCATTCTTGAAATACTCCATTAGTCTCTCAAACCGCTGTTCCTCCACACATACCTGCAAAACAAAAACACATCTCTCATTCAGGCAGATGTGCAGAAGAACTCACATCACTGATCAATCAATCAGTGATTTGCAAAAGTGACACCAACTCCTCATTATTTACACAAAGCATGAAATGTGCAGCCAAAGACAAAAAGATTCCTGATTTCAACTTTCATTTTTGACACATCTGTACACAATGGCACAACAGAAGCTCTCCCAGTGGGATCAAACATGCCAAGGTGTGTGTTGGGTTTTTCAAAACCATTATCTAATAGCCCCCACTAACCATTCCAGCTAAAAATGAAAAGTCAGTGACATTAGCAGCTTGCCAAAGCCTCAGAGAAAGAAAGCAGTTTTTAGAGTGATAATTACAATGATCATGAACTGCAGCTGAATGATTTCTCAGAGTATCATCTCAGTGCATCTGTGTTCAATACTGCTTGTGGTACAATTTTTACCACATGCACTGAAGTTTCTTGTCCTGCCAATGGAGCCTATTTGAACTAGATTTTGGGGTGGCAGAAAAAGAAAGAGACAGGGAGATAAAAAGAAAGAGCGAGTTGCTCTTTATTTCAGACAGTTCATCTGGAGGGCAATGAGGGAGATGGAGCATGATGGAGTTTAGAGAAGGAGGGGGCGGAAGAAACGGAGGTATCCAAAAACCTCTGTGCAAAGCCTCAAGTCTCAGTCTGCAACCCACTTCTGAGACAGGATATCAAAGTCGCTCAGCAAACTGGATCTAATGACACCATACTTCAAAGTGTCAATTTTAAATCAAAGGAATAAAACAACCAAAACCCACCACACATAAGAAATGTGAGCCACTCCTCAACATGCTTCCAGAAGCCGAAACCATCATGACCATTTCCCAACCTTCATCTCGTTAGATGTGTTACGCTCTCCCTAAGTTTTATCCTACCACTAATGCCAATGCCGCTGAGAGCAACACTTAATATTTCATTCAGGGGTGTAAATATTGCATTACCTGCAGTCTGCCCCTGTTTGTGGGTCGTATGCTACAAAATGGGGCTGTTGATGACACCCCCTCCATCATAAACCCTCCTCTCCTTTTAACCGGCAGCCTGAATACCTCATCCAGACAGTCAAGGGTCAGGCCAGGCTGTCTGTTATATCATTCTCTCTGCTATTCTGAGCTTTGATGTGTCTGCCAAATCCAGTTAACACACATGTAACTGTTTTATCTGGAGGTCAAGTGCGTCCTCCTGTGTTATGCAGCTATACCGGTCTGTAATCTGTTGACTACGAGCTCATTCCAAGATGCTATCCGCGGCAGTAATCTGCTGGTCTCACAAGTGCAGAGGAAGCATTCCTACAGACTGAGTCACATTTAGAAACTACACAGTTGAAATGTAATGACATATTTGTACTCCTCAGACCCTTCCTCCCTTCTCTCTGTGCTCGTCATACCTCCTTAAAGTTGTCGAACGCAGAGAGAATAATTTCGTGGCCTCCTCTCACGAGACAAACCGCCGCCAGGAGCTCCAAGACCAGAGCTTTAGTTCTGCAAAACAGGGAGAAAACAAAGGAAAGAACATAAATGCAAGTGAGGCAATTTTTCTAAATGACAAGTGCCAGAGATGCAGCAAACCTGTAATTAAACTGTCATTTAAGATCCCATCACAGCTGAAACATCTGTATAAAGTGGATCTGTGTGGTGTTTATTACAATTGATGTCTATTTATGTTCATATGACATAACAAATATTACTCAGCAAACTGAATTAATCTGCATGTCTGGCTAAAATGTGTCTGTGACAGGTGCATCATATGTGTCAACTATCCAGTTTATTCATACAGGATTTCTGCGCCTGGATGAGATAATATGTGGCTGGTGATGCAAAGTGGTTTCAAATAAGCCCTGGGCCATGAACTGAAAACACAACACCCAGCGCACGCACACACACACACACACACACACACACACACGCACACACACACTTTAAAACACTGCTGAAAACCCATCTTTTTTCTTTGGCATTCAGTCCCAGCTAGGCGAGAATCCTTGGCTTTTTACTTTTTATAAATGTGTTTTTATTCTAATTTTAGTTTTTTAAATGGAGCTCTTACTATTCCTTTATTGTTTTTATTTATTATTATATTTGTGTATGATTATATTGTATTTTAATAACTGTGCAGCACTTTGGTTCAACTGAGGTTGTTTTTAAATGTGCTTTATAAATAAAGCTTGACTTGACACACACAGACACACAGACACACAGACACACACACACACACACACACACACAGACACACACACACACACACACACACACACACAGACAGAAGTGAGTCCTTCTGGTGACTGTCTCAGTGAATAGCTGCCAGTGTAGAGGAGTGTGTGCCAGCGGTGCGCTGACCCGTCTGTCAGGATAAATGTGCTCCTGAACAACACAGACACTCACTCTGGATCTGACTGTGCAGGTGCACTGAGGCAAATGTTTGGTTCTGGATTATGAATTTTCAATTTTGAGTTCAAGTTGGTAAAATAGTGGAGTTTATTTATAATTTACGGTATTTTTAACTTCTGGTTTTAACTTACCTTGGGTTTTTATTGTTGAGACTTAGTGCAATTTCATTCACAGCGTGTGGATGCGACATGACCATGTTGAAGCCATACTGAAATATAAAAAAAAAAAAGAGAGGGAGAAAGACAGAGACAAATGAGCTAATTAACCGCTGAATAACCATGAGGTGCATTCCTCTACATAATAAATGAAACATGAAGAACTAGCAGGGCAACAAATTGAATTTGGCTTCAGTGTGTTTCAGTCCAGAGTGACACAGTCTGTGTGAGGAGTGCAAAGGGCTGACCTGGTAGTTCATGATAGCGCGTAGGCACATGATGCAGACGTGAACATCATCTTTCTTACAGATCAGTCTGGAGTTTTTCAGTGTTCTCCGGCTGGGCAGTGTGTTACAACTGAAAAGAACAACAACAACAAACAAACAAACAAAAAGAAAAGACAAAAACAATTCAGTGAAAAGAGAAAAGAAGTGCTGATCAGGAACACAATGCCTGGATGAAGAAGAAAACAGATGCCTTTTGTGAAAAGCCTCAATCACCCACCACATCCTTAACATAAGGAGGCTATTAAACTGACACCCCACCTTACATTAACCTACACAAAGGCCATATAATCTACAGCTTCTCCAGGGGCCACATGATTCACTCTTTTAATTGTTTTAATTTAACGTCCTTCACAAAGATATCGGTTACAGCTTGCACAATAGCAGCCAGTCATTTGCATGCAGGGCAGCGATTGGGGACAAAAACCAGGCCATTTTCTCCTGGTGCAGCTCTCACAATAAAAACTAAATGCTGGAGCTTCAGTATTACTAGTAATATCTAGAACCAGTCAGAGCAAAACGGTTTATTTTCAGACTTTAGTCACGAGGTTCAATTACCAGCCTGAGTTCTGGGGGAAAAATGTGTCTTCAGGCTACTGATAGACACGCTGATTCATGTCAGCTTCCATGCCTGAAGGCGTGACTCCTCTGTGAGTCGCAACATAGTGTGCGTGTGTGTGACTGAAAACAAGAGGCAGCAGCTATGGGAAAGAAATGATTGAAAACGTTTCTTTTATTAGGTAATGTCATTAAAATAAGCCACAAAAACAACTGCTGCTGAGGCCACAAAGGTGCACGTCTGCCATTTACGGTGTGGGGTTTTTGTTCGCCTTTGTATTTCTTAATATCCTACATGTTGTGTTTAGCAGGATGTGATGCCGACCGGGAGAAGAACAAGCTCCCTGACATACATGCAGTGGATCCGTGAGACACTTGAAGACAGAACTGGAGCAGTAAAATTTGTCCTGTGCTCTTTCTTTCCTCATTAATGAACAAGCAAACTGAGGCGTGACACAATCTAGAGGAAATGAGTCTACTATATTTCTTAATATCAAATCAAAGCAATGACAAAAGATTACATAATGCCAGCAAATGTAATACGTTGACCTGCTTTGACTTGTCTAGAATGACTCAAACTTTATCCAGCTAATTAAACATAGTTGATCCGAACTAGTAGAGAAAAAAGGAGTGGATTTGAAAAAATAGCAAGATAAAGGTCTGAGCTGTCGGGATTTGATGTCCCAGTTTCAAAAAGTTCCTGCCCATTTTCTTGAAAACAGCAGGACATGAGACACCACAGAGCGACATCAAAACACTACAACAACTAGAACTACAGGCTGTATGGCTAATACAGGCTAACACAGCTACTGTTTGCATCTAACTCCATGTAGCTCTTCAGACATACCGTCTCATTTGAGAACACTTGGGACAGCTGCTCGGTGTCCTTCAGGGTGGCAGTTTGAAGAAGGCACATATAAGTCTTTATATAACACCTAGATACTGGCATTTACAGAGCAAATCTAAACTAATATGATCTAAGGAGAGATAAACACAATAAGCAACAAATATTCTGTATAATGGAAATTTAAGAATTACAGAACTACTGATGGATAGAGTTTCCCAATTAGTGTGACATCTCTGTTAACCAGTGAAATTCGAAATAATGCAGAATGGATGCTTCCAAAATACAGACGATTTAAGAGTCTATCTAAGCCTATTAAGCTTTTGTAAAAACTAGGCTAGCTTCTGCACAGAATGGTGTTTAGGGAGCCACACAAGCAGCACACAGGCACACAGGCGAGAACAATGGGCGCAGAGAAACCCATTTGCTCCAAGGAAAGGAGAATTCAGTCTCAAGCGCAGGAGGGGAGGCTGGCAGTACAAATAATTCACATCCCCGACACAGACAGCGGGACAAATAAACTCGGCAGCGCTAGCAGGGAGGCATAAAGTACAACGAGGCAGAGGGATTGTGTATATGTGTGTGTGTGTGTGTGTGTGTGTGTCAAGGGAGGGAGTAGGGATGCAGGGTTAACTCTGCAGAAAGCTCGCTGTGAGCCGGCAGAGCAGAGCTGAGACCTGCCTGCTGTCGAGGAGTGGCAGACAGTAGAGTAGATGACTATGAAGGAACACCAGGAAAGAACAGAAGACAGAGTCAGCCTCACTGAAGACACTTACAGTTACACATACTGTACAAGCTGTGATGACACAAGGGTCACATCTGGAGGCTGTAAATGCTTTTAGATTTAATTTTACAGTACTAATATGGGCCAATATTAATATTTTACAGGGGTACAAAAATGAGTGAAATCTCTGCCAATTTGGAACAGATAAAATATGAATAAATCACAATGAATCCAGCACTTATTGTCTGGTGGTCATTGTACATTTTAAAATTGAATGTGCAGAAGAGTACGTGCTAGCTACAAATGGTTCCTACAACACATTCTTAATTAAATTGTTCAAACATTTCATTCACTGCACCTTGAAGTGGTAGCTTCATATAAAAGACACATTGTGGTTATCTAATCTTATCTATGACCGATATCAATAACTTTATGTTTGAATTATAATGCTGTAAAATGCTGAAAGTAATGCTGTTTTTCTGAGCTACAATTACTTGACTTGATAATGTATTATTCTTTCTACTTAGGAAAAAAAAAGTATTTTTATTTTAACAGCCAATAGAAAGAAAAGAATGAATAACACTGATTATCGTGCAAGGATCTCATATTAAGGAAACATGTGCTTCATCGCTTCAATAGTGGTCTTTGTGTACAATGTGTTCAAGTTAACCTCTTCAAACTGAAGGATTAGAGGTCACAGAAGTCGATGTGTGCCGTACCGAAACATCAATGGAATGACAGGGAGGATTAGAGAAATAATGCACAAGTGGATGGGATTTGTTCTTCAGAGCATATATCAGTATGGGCTTATGAATTAACTGCTGGGAAATCCTCTGTGTACAGGATTTGGAGTGACTGTTTGGTGTAAAAACAAAAAAAAAGAGATGTTTTCCATAAAAATATTTTTCCTTCTGCTGCATCATCTGTCAAAAGGGAAACCTCTGTCACTTATGTGTCAGCATCATGTGCAAAATCATGACTTTGACAATCCAAAAATATCTAGACAAATGGTGTTTGTCTCCTGCAGAAATGTGTTTTAAGCCATTTAAAGTCTTACAGGCCCCGTGACTACATAAAGAGGCTGCTGAGGCATCATATGAAGTGTGTGACTTCTAAAATAATCACAATACAAATCACATTATCCCCAGCCAGACAAAAAAAGAAGCTGGAAAGGCAAAATTACCCGTGAAAAGTCAAACAAACACACTTGGTTAATGAAGTTTTTTAACCATAGGTAAGCCTGTGTGTATATTTTACCGTAACGTGGAGTGTCGCCCGGCTCGTGTAATGCTGTTCCCGGTGATGGGAGACGGCAGGGTGCTCCCACCGTGTAGGTCTTCTATAGAGCGGCTCCAGGGCTTTGACTTATCCATCATAGCGTCTGGGTTGTTCTCCACACAGTCTCCATCAAACCTGTCACACCATGGAAATCACAAGATACAATAAGAAACTATCAAGGTGCATGATTCATGATTTCTATTGACTGACAGTGGGAATAAATGATACATCGTTTTTTTTTACATAAACACATATACACTGCAAGGATCCCTAAAATGTAGTTATGAGAAATATGTTGGACATAAATCACTTTGCAGTTAAAAATAAACTTTCTTTGAAACGTGAAAGTAAATAGTTACAATTTTACAAATGTCATCTGAAACTGTTTGGCTAACATCATTCTCTGATATACATGTGCTGGAAAAATGTCAAGCATCAAATATTAAATACACTCTACATAAAAAATACAGCTATACAAAGATGTAATACTGTACTACAACTACTACTACTGTATCTAAAATATTGGTCAGGCACTAGTATTCATGTGTGGCAGCAGAGGTGAAAATGTGCTCAACTCTACAGTGTGACTGATAAAATCCAGATTTTTGGTTTAGACTTGATTAGTAAGTAAAAACAAGGTTCACGTTTTGTTGTACTTGGCAAAAACCTTGGAAAGAGCTGCTAGTTACAGTATACCTTTATGATCTATTTCAAGTTTTCAGACTGCTCATTTCCATGACTTTCATTATCCAGCTGCAGTGGTAAACACACTTTTATGGCTAACCATTCATAATGTGGAATGACCATAATAACATATGTTGAAGTTGGGGGGTGAATTAAAAATTTAACTGCGTGGCTCTTTGGCCCTGAACAGGGACCTTGTGACTGACTAATAATCACGCCGTCAACCTATGAATAGAAGCCTATGGTTGGTATAATACACAATGTGTCAGCAATGGGCCCGAGTGACTCAGTGTTTCTGACAACCAGGCAGCAACAGTGGTGGTGGTGCTGTGTGGAGACGCATCAGTGGCTGTGCAGAATGGCAGCATTGTGTTACTTGTCAATTCCGCATATAGACCATGGTGGCATAGAGTGAAAGGGCTGGTAGTGACTTACGTGACGGCATACTGTGCAAAAGACAGATACTCCACCAACACGTCCAAGCCTTTGTTCTCTTCATTTAAGAATTCTCTCACCCACCTGAGAAGAGAAGGAAAACAAGTTTAGTCTAACTCAACAAAATGTATTTAAAATGTGCTTATCAGCGGGAAAATCTTTTGAAAGTCTAACCACTTGGTGTTATGATACATGATAAAGTCTCCCTCCACTCAAAAATGTGTTTTGCTTATTGTTGCCATTGTTGGATGGCTTCACTGTGCAGAATGATGTATGTGCAGAGACACTTAAAGTCTGTTTTCACATTCATCCGCTGGCAGAGGAGAGTTTCTCTCTGCTCTCCATGAATCTGAGTAGTGAGGCCTGACATACAGCCATAAATTGTGATATCACAACTAGATTGGAGCAAATTGTAGTCCAGTATAAGTGTGATATGTGCACAAACTTTGAGAGCTGAAAAAGTAGGACATATCCTGTCTCCAGCAGTTAAACTTTTTAAATAATACATGCATAACCACAGATTCTGGGTTTGTTTTTAATGAGGTGGAAGGAGTAGATGTAATCTTAAGAATTTTTAATGAGGCAATTTTGATGAAAAAAACATATTAGATGCCAATTACATTATACAATTATACAAAACATGCTATTTTATATCTTAAAACATGTCTGTAGGGTGATTTTGAGTTTTTTGTGTAGAATCTATATAATGTGGCAATTCTTTAAAAACAAAAAATTCCACTATGCATGATGCTGTTATACAGATGTTTTCATATTGTTCTCTTGACATCTTTGTACCAAGAAGAATTGTAATGATCTGTTTGACACCCTGGCTGAAATCATATAATGTGTATGCTTGTACATGCACAAGCGACCACACACACATACACTGAATCTCATTACTGACTCTGCTTCCCCCAACACACACACAAAACACACCCCTAACTCTGGATAAAGACAAGCCCATTCAAAAGCCCATTCTCACCTTGCTTACAGGCACTGAAGTGGGCCACCCATTCAGCGCTTTGCATGTTTTCATTTTTTATTCTGCACAGTCAAGCCGAACTTTCCACAGAAAAGCTCACACTACCTTTGGCATGTGCTTTTTCCGCGTCCATATTTATAAGCCACTGTGATCCGAATCACAGAGCATCTTTATTTAATCACATCCTATAAAGGTGCTTTGCCTCTGAGGACCTACTGCTTTGACAGGATTGCTCAGTGATCAGACAAATTTGCAGGGCATAAACATTATGACATACAGGCAGGCTTTGCGATGATGAAGACGTAAGGCTAAACTCAACCTAAAATCCACTAGCCGCTACCCCCCCCCCCCCCCCTCCTCCTCCCCCCTGTGGTGTAATTACACAGAAGCGAGAAAGACTAACAAGGGCGTCCAGTAAAGCAGTGCCTGGTGGGGCCCCGTTATGTTTTAAAGGGCTTGGAGGTGTGGTCTTGTCAGGCCACATGGTAATCATTACCAGAGGACAATAACTAACAATCCTCCCATTCACCACATGTTGTTGACCACTGAGCAACATGTCAGGAGCTGGGGCTAGCATCAGTGCTGCTCGTACAGGGACAATCTTTCTATTATACCCAGCCTCCACGTTAGATAAATTTCTCTGTTTCACCTCTGAAAAGAAGCAGTAATGATTCACTGTCTGGGTGGGTGACATCTTGCTCCCTCGCTGTCCCCAGCCCCCACCTGCTCCTATCTCAATCTCTGCCCCTCAGCCATTATGGTAATGCTTTATTGTCTAATCTAGATTAAGTAGATTATTTACGTAATCTAGTTTACCAACATAAGGTCAATGCACAATGCCTGGATTGCTCTGCCAGACGGACGACAGCTCTGGTCTGGCTGCGCTATGTTTTAATTTAAAGAGCAGAATTTGATCAGCGTGTAAACAGTGCGTAGGAGTGTCAGAGGCGATGTCAGGAACATGAGATGACTGGAGACATTTTTGTGAAAGTGAAACAGACGAAATGAAGTAAAGTAATATGTGTGTGGGAGGAAGGAGAAGAGAAAAACAGATGGCTTAAGAGATGTAGTTTAGATAGTGTGTGTGTCTGAGATCTTGTGATGGTTGCGTAATTAGTGTTCCTCTGCATCTCTGCTGTCACAACAGTCTGTGGCCAGGGGTTACTCCTTCTTATCCTTCACATCGTCTCTTGTGACTGGCCCACCTTCAGCATCCCTCCCAGCTGATAGCCACCATCTTCATTCCTACTACTAATTCCTCAGGCTTCACAAACAGGTTTCTGCTTAGAGGCATAGAAGCCAATTAATCAATTTGGTCTCGGGCTTGAGATGGTAAATAAATTATAAACTGCACCTGATCATGTGAAACGCCCACTAATTGTTGGTAAACCAATTCCTAAATTACAGACACACAAACCACCTCTACTGTCAACTATGTAAGCATAAATAGACTGTCAACATTGCTACAACTAATGATTATTTTCATTAGCAATTCATTTGTGGATTATTTTATCAATTACTCGATTAGTTGTTTGGTCTATGTTGATTACTGATTCCTAAAGCCCAAGGCAATGTCCTCAAATGTCTTGTCTTGTCCCTACCAACAGCCCACAACCTAAAAGTATTCAGTTTATTGTCCTAAAGGATTAAGGAAACCAGAATATACAGTGTATAGAAAATATATATATATCCACATTTGAGAAGCTGGAATCAGATAATTTTTTCTTAAGAGATCAATCAAAATCTATTATCGGAGTTGTTGACTATTCATTTTCTATTGATCGACAAAACGTTGCAGTTTTAACTGTCAACTATCATTCCTGAAGATTAGCCATTAATGCTGCTGCTTCATCTGGTTTCTTCAGGAATGAAGAACTGTCCAGCTTCTGTTCACTGATTTTAATTAATTTAATTCATAAATATTTTCTGCCATGCTAAAGCACAATTAAAAAGCAAACTGGTAATTACAGTGGAGTAATACTGTGACCAATGTTTTGTGTGCTGTACTTCTAAATTTGAACATAACATAAAGCGAAATATTCACTATGCTTATTCATTTACTTCACAACAATCCACTTGTGTGTGAAGATGACAAGCGTGCAAATGTTTGTGCAAGCAGCTCTAACACATACATTCAGAAGTTCCTTGATAAATGAGGTTGCTGGATCCTACAGTTCCCAGAATACATTACGCCTCATTACTGATGCTGAGCAATCCATCAACTATCAGAGTCTCTAATCACGGAGCCAGGCCCCGTGGTCCAGAGTGAGTTGTTGTGACGTTGTGTGACATTCATTTAGATATCAATCTTTTCTTGAGGCTGACTGTACAAGACTGAATTAATATCAGCTCCAGCAGGTTAGGACATGTCTTCATGGAATACCTGGAGTTACTGATGAATACTTCACTGTTTTATCTGCTATGAAATCATGATTCTGCTAATAGCATCTAAACACTGAAACGCTGCGAGAAAAATGTGTTCCCATTCAAGAGGCTATTCATATGTCAGCCGCCCCACACAATCAATCGATTCATCTTTGCTCCATCGCCACATGGCTCTCTGTGTAACATTATGCCTGAGCAACTAAGATGAATGGGGGATGGTGGTGGTGTCAACGTCTGTATCTACGGATGTGTGTGGAACGCCAGACTTTCCTCCTGAATCTGATTTAAGAAATCCTGGAACATTCAACGACACAAGCTGCACACAGTGACTCACCCTATATGATTGGTCCGTAACGAAATTTCCAGTTCTCTTAGGACTTGGGTGGATTCCTGAACTCTCCGTCTAAATTTCTGAGGAGGAGAAAGTAGGAGGGAGTTAATAGATCTGTAAATCATCATGTGGCAACACAGGGATGTTGTGGCTGGCTCAATTATGCTGAAGAAAGAGAACTTTTTCTAACAGAAAGGTCAGACAAAACAGACATAGACACACAACCACAGTGACATTTAAATGTGAAAGCAGGCAGGCTGTGCACTGATTACCCCCCCTCCCCCTTCCCCTTCCATCCCAAAAGCTGGAATTGGGTTGTTCTTATATAACATTTTTTGTGGGCCTTTTACTTGCCAGTAACCGTTCAACAGACTAAAAGAAAAGCCGAGCTGACTCATGGGAAACTGAATATGAAATAGTCCCTGTTATCTTGTTTGCTTGTGTTGGTTCTTTATATAGCAATAATCCCTCCCGGTAGCAGCCAGATAAAATCAAGTAACCTAATTGGTTACCTCTCAGGCCCTACCCAAGACACCCAGCAGTCATACACACAGACACACACACAGTCATACACAAACACACACACTCACACTCTTAGCCCTGTCACCAGGACGACAGCTATAAGGGTGACAGGAATGAAGTTATGAGCTGCCAGTGAATGAAAGAGAACGTGAGCGAGCTCCTCTTTGCTTTCATCATCTGACAGGAGGTGATGTTCAATAGCAGAAACAAAAAAAACGGCCCTTCAAGCTGTTACACAACTACAGGGACAAATAAGCAAAGTAAAGGTTCAGTAGTGATCAAATAGCCTCAGTTTGACAGGAAGGGAAATCCCAGATGTGAGAGAGTGAAGAGAAAGGGAGAGGAAATGCAGAAATACAAATATCTTGGTACAGTTAAAAATATTTCTGAATGTCAAAAGGAAGGAAAGCACCATCTCATGTAGTTGTTGCTAAAAAATCTGTTTTTTTGTTGGGTGGACAAAAAAAAACACATTTGAATAACTCTAGGACAAACATCTTTCTTTTTTTAAAAACTGTTTTCTGACATTTAATAGACCAAATAACTAATCTACGAATCAGGAAAATTGTTATCAGATGAGACTATAATTAAAAAATAATATTGATAGAGGTTGTTTTGGTGTTTTCTGTACTTTTTTCAAGAGAAGAGAAGAGAAGAGAAGAGAAGAGAAGAGAAGAGAAGAGAAGAGAAGAGAAGAGAAGAGAAGAGAAGAGAAGAGAAGAGAAGAGAAGAGAAGAGAAGAGAAGAGAAGAGAAGAGAAGATCCACCCAGGGTTGGAGGGCCTGGTCAATTTCCATGATGTGTTTGTATCGGGGAGGAAACAGAGCTCAGCCCTGTGTTAACCTATTATTAACATCCACAGAGAAGAAGAAGGCTGTTCCCATAACTCAAGTCTCTCTCTCTCTTTCTACAGTCTGCGTCTTTGGGCTTGGGCGGTGTGTGTTTGGCACATGAGAAGATGAGAAACAGAGTGTTTTTATTAGGGAGGAGCCCTTTGTGTGTTTGTGTGGAAAGCAGAGCATTTTTAGGGGTACTGTGCAGGCTCCCACAGCACCCCCCCCCCCCCCTCCCACAACCCTCTGCTTCTCCCACCGAACGCCCTACACTCCACACTAAGTACTACCAGCTGCAACACAAAGAGAGAGACAGAGGAACAGACAGCAGCAGGGAGAGAGGGTGAAGACGGTGTGAGGGGAAAGGAGTAAAAGAGGAGGAGACATTGAGGGAGCAGTGAAAGAGGAATGAAAGTAAAGAGCAGAGAGACAGCACTAAAGAGTGTGCAGGGGGCGGGAGAGGGGAGAGATTTTGGGGAGCTCAGGAGGGGTCATCCTGGAAACAAATCAATGGCTGATACATTCTTGGGGACTTGCTGGATTGGAGCTCTTCCTCCTTGGCTGCCTATTGGCTGGGAGCTGCCCAGAGGAATGCACCGGAGCCTGCCTATGGAAAGCAGAGGCAATGACCTCCAGCTCTCTCGCAGCGGCACAAAGTGGCAATTGTTTGAGTTTGAAGAAAAGGGGGATGGAGCAGGAATGTAGAAAGAAGCCCATAACTCTTTCTTTTCCTCCATGTTCCTCTTGTGCTTGTTTTTTTGTCTCTTTCTCTTCAACCTCTTGCTCTACCTCTCTCTATATCATTCAGTCTGTCCCCTGTCCTTCTCTTCTCACTTTGTTCCTTCATTCAGTTCCTGTGTCTCTGCGTGTGCCCAGTTTTTGATCAAGGGCAGGAGTAGGCTACCCAGAGGCGGCGACTAGAGGAAGGCTGGTTTTCCAAAATCCTGCATGTTTCAGCCCATGAGACTAAACATTAAAAACAAGATGATAAATAAACAATGAGAGGCTTGTCTGAGTCTCTCAAAAGTTGCTTCATCTAGAGCGGTTTAATATAGATCCAACAACCAATTAGTGATGTCACCACAGACGACTTTACTCTAAAAAGAGAGAAAATGAGTCTTAGATCTAGGTCTGGAAGACAAACTAACAAAGTGACGTCTAGCTGTAGTTGCTCAGTCAGGACTCAGGAGTGTGTTGAGAGTTTACTCCCAAGCTTTAAACTTGGTCAACATCTTCTAAAAGTTTCACATTTACTCTATTGATAAGAGTTAGATGAGAAGACTGAAACCACTCTCATGTCTATCTGTTAAATATGGCTAGTTACTTACAGCCAGGAGACATTAGCTTAGCTTAGCATGAAAACTGGAAACAGAGGGAAGTGTAGCTCTCAAAATTCACTACCTATAAGCACTTTTAAAGCCCCCACAACTTGTCATTTTAACATTTTTGTGCTGATGTTCTGTGTTACTTAATACACTTTAGAGGGGCTGGTAGCCTGATTGAACACACTTAGCTTGTTTCTTTTCCCTGCTTCCAGTTTTATGCTAAGCTAACCAGCTACAGACATATAGGATAGAATAAAGCTAATATACGTATATCATTAAAAACAAAAATAAATAAATAAATAATGACCATAAGAAAGCCTTACAAGAAAATTTAGTTTTCAGAAGCAACTTGAAAAATACATTGAATATGCAGGTCTGAGATTCTCATGCATGCATTCATACTAGCATGGCTCTAACAGGGAAAGCTCTGTCTGCATTAGACACAGCCATG
Source organism: Scomber japonicus (assembly GCF_027409825.1). Taxonomy (NCBI): domain Eukaryota; kingdom Metazoa; phylum Chordata; class Actinopteri; order Scombriformes; family Scombridae; genus Scomber; species Scomber japonicus. Next base: position 17,789,715 of record NC_070588.1, read on the forward strand.
AGGTTGATAAGGGGAGAGTAATTTAGAGATATAATCTGGGATCCTGAAGTGCCTTATATGTAATGGGAAGGATGTTAAAATCTATTCTAAAACCAAATGGCAGCCAGCTACCACATAGCCACAGTATAGGAGGGTTTGACGTTAAATGCCCTGCTCAGAGACATTTAGGCACCAGGCGTGAATCGAGGAAGGAGGAACACTTCATCCATCACATCAGCCAGTCTAGAGATTCAAACTAGCTGTCAACAAGCCTGCATCTCTAACCTTGAGACAATCGCTGCTCCAGCACAAACATCAAACATAAACCTTTACGTTGTTATGTCTACTTTCCCCTGCGTCACAGGCCTCTTCCTGCTTTTATCAGATCTCCTGCATGAGTGTAATGTCAGTCCTAGACATTAATAATGCAGGTTTGAATCATATCACACACAAGACTACAATGATTTTTTAACTTAATGAGATTAGATAAGAAAAGAAATGTGATTTTGCAACTTTATATATGTGTGTGTGTGTGTGTGTGTGTGTGTGTGTGTGTGTGTGTAGTGATCTGTAGGAGTTTGTGTGTCTATATATACCTCTAAGTGTGCCTATGTTGTGCAATCTCTGCTGCAGTTATCTGTTCCTGCGGTGTACTAGCTGGCTTGTTGTGACGCAAAATTTTAACTCCCGTCAGTGCAAATTGAATTATTCAAGGTTTTGTTGTTATTCTGGCAGAGTCTGTTGGTTAATTTGTTTATCACAGAGCCCATTCTCCCTGCACTCCACTCTCCTGCTCTCTCACCAAAGCAAAAAAACAAAAAAAGACTTAATTTTGGCAAAGCGCAGTGAGCTGGATGATACTTTACTTCATGGATCTCCGCTTTACTCCCTTCTCCTCCCTTCCAAGCAGCCAGGGACACAGCCAGACTGGCTGCTTAAATGACACAAGACAATTTTTATCGTGTAGCTTAGAAACCGTTGATATCTTCTGTAAGCTCTTACCATGCTGCAAGGCAATGTCACTGCAGCAATTAGTGAGCTGGATCTCTCTCTCTCTCTCCCTCTCTCCCTCTCTCTCTCTCTGACTGTCTGCAGCGCCATTACTCTCTCGTCTGCCTTCAACAACTCTTATTGTGTTTTTTTTCTGTGACAGAGAGGTCAGAGCCGCAAAACAGCACCACTAATAAGAGTTGGTAAGGATTCAGAGTCTTGACTAATGACACTACAGTTGGACAGAGGTTTCTCAAACCTGGGCGTTCCTGATAAACAATGGTCTCTTTTCTCAGTAATCCCCACCATTGCCTGTTTTGTAACTAAAGTTCCCAAGCTGTGTCTTTCAGAAGCCCTATGTGCAATCTTGCTTCAGCTGTAGGGATATCCTGGACAAGAGATAGAGGGTCAGAGGGGAAGGAAAAACTGCAGTAGTGGAACAGCCTGGCCAGGCAGGAGCAACAGGATAGCAATGTTCACGAGGGCTCTCACCTTTCTTGTGACTGCCGGATCGAGATAACTCCTCAACTTTTGGAGGTACGTGTGAGGGGGGTTTTTCACTTGGAATCGCTCCTGTCAAAAAAAAAAGCAAAAGGTTTGAGACAAGATAGTACCAAGGACAGCAGTTATGCAAACAGTAAAAGGAGAATCACATCCCTAAAAGTCTGAGCACATTTTCAGCCTGCTTTAATGGACACAACAAGTCTTTGTACCAGATCACATGTACTTGTACTTGTACTTGCATGTATGGACCTTGGGTGTAATGAACCAGCCCGCTGCACACACATGGAAAATTAAATTATACTACAGTTGAAATTATGAGTTGAACCAGTTTTTCTTGGACATTTTCCTGGAGATGTGGAGATGGGCATAACTTTGCTTCTCAGCCTGAGATTTACTTCTCAGCCCATGCCAGGATAAATTACAGCTTTGCTATTCAAATTGCTTTTGTGCGGACAACTGTACTGTAACAGCAATCTGTTAGTGGATACATAAATGATCTTGCTGCTTGTAATCATCGTTATTCATTTTAATATGATAAATTGCCTTAAGGATTGTGACGAAACGTGTATTTGTATGTGTACATGTCCTGAGTTCAACCAGGAAGCACCTGAATGCTCTGTCCTAACAAGCCAACACTCAAATGTACTGCATTTATATAGCGCTTTTTATCCAAAGCATTTTACAATCTGCCTCTTATTCACCCATTCTCACATACTGATGGCAGCGAGCTACCACACAAATCCTCATACTCGTCACTGTCTTGCTGAAGGACACTTCGACAGGTGGAGAGGATGAGCTGGGATCAAAAAAACAACTGTTGCAGTAAGACGTACAACCTGATCTACCACCTGAGCCCCAGCAATCCCCCCACCATTGTGCTCTAAATATAAATATAAGAGATTAGTGCTGGATTTGGATCAGCATGTAGAGCGGGAAACAGTATTTGGATCAGGCTGAGCACCACACACCATAGCAGAATGACTGCTTCTGTTTTACGATTTGCTACACTCCAGAGTATGGCACAGAGGGAAATGTACTCCTCACACAATGTGGGCAAAGACAGTCAATAAATATCCTTACTTAGGCAATTTAGCTTGGATGATTGACCGACTGGTCCAACTTTGGACTATGAAAGAACTTCATGTGTACATCTCTCTAAAGCCAGTAAGTGTGGTGGGAAGTCACACATGTACAAATGAGCTCAGTGAGAATTGTGAATCCTGAAGTAGCTCCATGGTTTCCTGAGTGGTGCTGACCCTAACCCTAACTTCACCAAAAAGAAGTTCTGCCCAGATCCAAACCATTGTACGTGCACTTGCTAAGTGCTAGTACAGTGAAGAGGACATGATCCTTCACCAGCCTCCTACCTACAGTATGAATACAAACAGGAGCACACAAATTGGAAGTTTCATTAGTGGGAACTGAGCTCTGGATCTGCCAGCTGTGCAGAGGTGAGAAAGTTGTCTCTCTAATTCTCTTTCAACATTCCTGACATGACTGTTTCAGTCACTTTTATTTCCACATTTAAACAATATGATCTCTCCTCTACTCTCTATGATTCCCTCCACCTTCGAGTATACATTTTTGGAACAACTGCAAACACTTTTGATTTCTACCATGGTAGGTCAGGACATCATATTAAACAGTTCAGATCAAATGCTCAGTGCTGTAATGTGTTTTCAGAAACATCACATTTATCACTGCCAGAGTGTGACTGTCTCACAAAAACAGGAAAGACGACAGCGGCATCAGGAAACAGAGCTAACTCTCATGGATACAGTTGACAGTGACAAGCAGACAGGCTGCTACACCCCACGTGAGTGTGTTGATGCTAAACAATTAAGATAATCTAAATCTAAAGTAAATCATTTCACAAGGGCTGCATATATGCTGCTGCAAGTGAGGAAATGAGAGTGATACATGTAAATACATGAAGCAAGTTTTATACAGAAGACACATCTTGTTTTAGGAACACATAAAACACGTGTCCCAACATGCTCTGTGGCAGTTACAGAGTTTGTCTGGGGGACTAGTTTGGATTTAATCTAAGAGATAAGGAAAACATGGCCCACTTAGTGACAGCAGTTTGTTGTTGTTTGGATGCTTTTAAAGACAACCTCAATTATCTGTGTTAGAGCAATATTTGTATAAAATGTTTTATTGGCTAGAAAAAGTTAGGATAGGACAGAACTCTGAGAGGTCTTAGTTTTGACTTTCTTTGATATTTTAACCCTGTGTCCACATCATGAACATTGTCCATATTTAATGAATCCTCATAATTGCCTTAAAAACCTTTAATATTTCAGCCTCCAGCTGGGTTTGCAGGGCCTGTTTTTCAAAGCAATGTACCTGTCATCTTCATTTCTCTGCCTCCCTCCATTACTGTTGCCATGGCTACATTAAGTGATTCACTGTAGCTATGACACAGAAAATACTTCTAAATACTACTCTCAGAGCCGTCTGTGCTCTCATGGGTATAAGCTTGTTGGGAAAACAAGAAAGCAATAAAGACATGAAGGAGTTGGGGCTAATTTACCAAAGTTCTATGAAATATCGATAGTCTTATCCCTTTAACATGACCTTTTTGCACTTTATCAACCATCAAAAGTTATGATACTGTATTTCACACTCACAGTAGAAAACAGTCACTTTAGAGGTGGATAACACTGATTTATGTAAGTATACTTAAGTTAGTTGGTTCAAGTATGAAAAAGCCAAGATGTTCCTCATCCGAATCATGGGGTAATGTTTCTGGAAACTGCTTCACTGACATTGAAAAAAGGAAACCAACTATTTTCACTTCAGCTCTGACAGAGGAACATGGAGTCCACTTCAGACTGAAAGAGGATCTCTGACTGCTGGTCAGCAGCCCTGTGGACTTTCTGGCACCGTTCCCTTTAAGTTCAGCGGCTATCAATACAGTTTGAGTGGGTGATCTTGATCTTTTCTCCATTTTCTCCTCTGTTCAGGGATGCAGAAAAACTCTCTGGCAGGGAGGTTGTGGTCTGAGTGGAGAAGTCAGACCACAGCTCACTGCACAACATGCACCCTCTGTTATTTCCTATATGCACTGCTGACGCCAATAACAGGCTGAGTCTTTAACTGGCTAACTGAGGTGCTCCCTGCTGCTCCACTTAACCCACTTGACCAGGAAAGTCAGGGCAGTGTGTTAAGACAGAGAAATCCTGCAGGATAAAGGCAGGGCATCAGAGCCTGGGTGCTGTGTCATCACACGCAGTAAGACAGACCTTCTCCACGGTCAGAAAAAGCATAAATTATGTCAACTTTTTCTACTTTATTAAATTGTACGGGAGGCTGATTGATTACCATGTACCTAAGCTTGATTACATTTTTTTTAAATAATTGGCAATTATGCAGTGACTTGTGTGACTTGTACAGCAGCTGAAGCAGATCACATCCCACCAATGAGTGACTGATTCCCACCTGATCGCAGATGAGTTCCCACTTCTTCTCGTTGTCGTACTGCCGCAACAGTCGAGCTTTGTCTGGAGGAAGATTCATCGAGTTCTGAAAGAGAGAAAAAACATCAGAGTTAATTACATGTGGGTAATGAAATATCATCAGTCACATGAGTCCAGTAAAAACTGACAACCCAGATAACAACAACAAAGTTCATACCCAGGAGGATAGAGATAGTAAAGGGATTGTCCATCATTGAAAAGATACGTTTCTTTGTCTTTTTCAGCAACATCCTGATTTGGCAGAATTCCAAAAGCCATAGTTAAAATTATTAAATACCTTAATTATTAAATACCTTAAATACCTGTAATACCACCTGAAACTTAATGTAATACCCTAAGAAATAAATAGCAGACCTTCACCCAGTCTCAATAATCTGTCCACTTGGACATAACCTTCATACGTAGATAGATAGATTATTTATATTAGTATGGTGCTTTGACTAATATATCAGCTACTGTAATTGGGTCACAATGGTTTCTTCCTCTTGGAAGCTCTTGGGAGCTCTTGGGAGTGTACACATATTATTTCTTTCCCAAATACTCATGGGTTTTCATGTTATGTTGATAACCAATAAACAGAAAAACATAATTGGAACAAGACTGAGTACTGTTTTTATTCCTTATTTTTTGATGGTTGAGAGCAGAAACAGAAAGGAGAGACAGAGACAGAGGTAAGGGTCCTCGGATGAAGCTGAAAACATGTCAGCTCTGTTGTGTGAGTCAATGCTTTGAACCTGAGAGCCTGACGACCAAGCGTGACCCTGTAATACTAACCAACATCAAATGAATTCAGCAGTCACTAAACACTGATCTGTTGAGTGAACACCATACAGACAAATGAGAGTGTGAGTGAAAGTGAAGCACAAGAGAAGGTTGTGAAAATGTGTCTACGTTATACTTCCAAACATTGTAATTGTTCTTCCTTCCATTGGTCCCCTAAATGCAGAATAAATAAAATATTTGTCTGGAATTTGCATCATCTAGTTGAATTTAATCTGAAACATGTTTTGGTTATCACTCCATGTCTGAAAAAGCTCCAATTGTTCAAAACAATATTACACAACTCCTCTCTTTAGCCTCCTTTCTCCACATCTCTACATCAACATCTGCTTCATGTACCAACACCTCTGCAGTCCTCTAAAGTTTGGCAATTCATAACACAAGCACTGACTCACCCTGCCCTCCTGTAAATTAGAAAAGCTTGAAACAATTAACCAGCATTTAATTGTACCACCTACAGTATGTGGAGCACATAACATGCAAATATGTCCACAAAAAAAATTAAATAAAACCTGTGGCCCAGCTGGAGATGTCAGCCAGCCAGGACAAACAGAACAACAGACAGGAGACATTATGCTGAACATATGAAAACAGTGCAGGTATGTGCTGTGACATTAGCCTCTTGCCAGTTTTTCTATACTTGTTGCCGTAATCCTAAACGGTGGCTGTCTAGACTATACACATCTTTTGCTACTAAAGAAATTACAAATGGTTTTGGGAGAATGTTTTCCACTACTACAAAAGGGGAAAAAATATGTCCATTATGCTGCTACTGCTCAGCTTGGGTTCTTTTTCCCCTCTCTGATTTGATGGGCTGGATCATCTATCAGTGCGTGCTCAGCGCTCAGCCTCCACTTTTCCTCCGCTGGATTTTCCAGCAGCACTCACAGGGGGGAAGAGGGAAGGATGGATGAGGAATATCCTGGGATCAGGCCCGTTTCCATGAGTGAGTAATACAAGGGTAGAGTCAGACACTGACCGAGTAGTCCAACCCCCAACTTGCTTTAGATTTTTAAAAATATTTTATTTTTTCAACAGTGTATCTTGGGTTGAGCTATTGATCTACACAAGCATCTATTTTCATTTTTAAAAGAGCGTTTGTGAAAGAAGAAAGACCTGCTGTGAAGGTGGAGGGATAGAGATGGTATAAAAGAACTAAAAGCTACTGAGAGGAAGATTGATGAGGTTGAACCTGATAACAACAGAATTAACAAAGGCTGAGGACAGAACAGTTATTAGTTTGAAGACTTTGGTGCAAGCTGGTTATTCAATGAAATGATCAGGAAATGCCTTTGCCTTGGTTTGGTCTATTTGCTTTGCTAAATACAATTACCCCAAAGTCAAATGATTTCCTCCACAGGAGTGCCAATGTATTATACCAGGGCTCAAAATAAGCACCAGCCAACAGGCTACAGCTGGTAAAATATGCAAGTAGCTGGTAGATTTGCTTCACTCACTAGCCAAAAAAACAATGGGAATCTATTGAAAAGCTGGTCAAATTTGAACACTCACTAGTCATATGGCTGGTGGAAAAAGAAGGTCATTTTGAAAGCTGTATCATACCTGGGAATATATATAAGAGGAAACTCAAGAGGTTTGCTGTCACTCATGTATTTGGATGCATCAAGATCAATTTGAAGCACAACAGTTTTATTTGGTAAAAACACAGGTTGTAGCCTGCCATGCACTCCCAGCCTCCCCTACAAAAGCCACCAGGAAATTGCATTAGTATTCAGCAGATGCTGCCAGTCGGCTGACTGCAGGGAACTGAGAGTCAGAAGGGATCACCAGCCAACAAGAGTTAGTACCAGCTTTCCTTCCCTAAACACATTAAAACACAATTTGATGCCTGAGTAGACACTTACATTAAATAACAAGAAAACACTAGCAGTCTCACTATATTATCCACAGAGGTGCCAATAGGCAAAGCTCTCTACACTTTGTGGATTGCAAGCTCAAATTAAAAAGAGGGTAAATCATGAAGTAGTTATGTTTAGATATTGGAGAAGTATTGGCCTGGAAACAAATGAGTTTGTGGGGACTGTGTTAGTGCTCGATCTAGGTGTTGTGCTGCTGCAGACTGTCTGGATGGCTTGCCGAGTGGCTGTGGGTGCACTGAGCTGTGGGCTTCCTGTCTGGTGAAGCTCCAAGTAAAGCAAAGAACCACTTTAACCAGCCTTCACTTCACCCCGATGCTAATGAGCTGTGACAGGCACTCAGCCCGCCGAGGTCAGGTTACCCTACGTCTACAGCCACACTGTTTGTGCATGTGTGTGTTTGTGTGTATTTGTGTTATTAATGGGGTGCTGGTGAGAAGGGTGGGGCAGCTTTCCACCATCACCTGACGCCAGACCACCCTGACAAATACACATTTACCAAGTAGTAAATCCTACAGTAACTAAAGTATTGCTGCAATTCGACAGACACGAGCAAAAATATCACATTTCTACAAAAGTAACTGTGATGGTATATGTCTCAGTCACAGTATCAGTCTGAAACCAAAAACACTATATAATATATACACGTTATATACATTTATTATGGGAAAACATAATCTGTTACAATCTGACATGATCTAGTGACAGATGTAATAACATACAGCCCAATTTTGTGCAACACGCTATGAAGAGAAGCAACACATCACATGATAACTGCACCACCCACAGCAGCTGCTTTCCATCCTCACGTCAGCTGTGTGGAGGTGTTATACCCTTAATATCAAAAGAAACTTCAGTGTTTCGAGGGGAAGAGTCTACAGAAGTATCATGCAAACACACAAGCAGCAAACATTAACAACATAACTATGTCAGGGTGCAACATATATTGGAAGAAACAATGAACAAGCATGAGGAAACGCCCTACATGTAGCCAAAAAAAAAGATGATTTTTTTTGCCCTAGATGACCAACTCCTTTCTGTGAAAATGTGGAGTTTCAACGCCTCAGTGTCTCTCGCCAACTTAACACTGCCAAACTGACATTTCATCTGCACAGCAGCTGTCACACATCTGTACTGCAAGTCAATGAATTCCTTTCAATGCATTGTGAAAAAGCTGAAGCTGTGAGTTTTAGCTCCAACATGTATGCCATTAATAAGTGACAACGCTGTATTACAGAATTTAAAATATGTTACTACCATAACATGTCACACATTTATCTTGTTTAGGAATTTAACGTCAACTGTTTTTAACATTAACATATTATATTTTAAACACTGATATGTTTGTCTTGATCATTTACAGTAAGGATCATTAAAAAATGTGTACTTTGAGTCTTGACTTTGGGTTTCGATTCAGACAATTTATTAATAATGGAATGACCAAAAAAAGATTTTTGTAATATATTATATTCTAAAATCTGTAATTTACTTAATTTAGTTTATTACCCAGCTTCACCACTGGCTAGACTACAAAGTTTCATAACAAAAAACACTCTAAGCTACTCTTTTTGGCTTTGTTTTGTAAAGGTTAAAGGGAGCTGGATTCATGAGATCCAGGATCCATCTTGTCAAGTTTCAAGTTATACATTTGTGGCCAAACCAAGAGTGGTGTGGACCAATCAGCATCCTATGAGGAACAACTGGCAGTTTTGGGGGTGGTCTAGGTGTGAGGACAGCAAGGAGTTAGCCCATGGTTCATCCAATCAACTGTCAAGTACTTTTTAAAGTACCTGCCCTTTTCCAAACAGTTCCAAACAGTTCCAAGGCAGACTTCTCAGATGGTTCTGTGAAACAAACCACCTGGAGGACCAGGTTAGAGTAAAGATCAAAGACCTAGCTGTATGCATGGACAATAAACCTAAAGCTTTTTGGATTAAAAACCAGATTAGTTATTGCTGCACATTTCAAAAAGCTGCACTTGCTAAATAAATAAAAAACTATTACTCAGCATTTCATGAACTATGCTACAACTGGTGTGTTGTAAAGTCAGACAAAAAGCACCACTCCTGGGCGACATAAAATATTTGTATAGTAGGTTACAGAGCACTCAAGGGCGGTCAAGCTTATATCTTAAATGTTTAAGAAGTAAATGTTTAAACATAAACTGCCACTCAGCCCAGTGATACATTGTCTTCACTCTGAACAATCAACTGGATATTACTGACACAAGATAATTGTTGAGACTTATTTCATGTTCAGAGACCGGGTATAAGTGAGCAGGCTGACATACTAATACAACACAGAATCCCAAAAAACACTTCTATGCAAACTGTATGACATTTTTCTATACAGGTGGGATTTCAATGGCCAGCAATGCCGTGAGTACCCATAATCACAGCCACCGATATACACACAAATGCGTGCAAATGGGTTTTGATGACAGGAAAGCTAATTGAAAGGCGTTTGCAGTGAATACCTGTCTCTTGCATGTCTTCATCTCTTCTGTTTACAGCTGCTACTTCTACTTTGGGGTCTCTGTTCTTGCAATATTTAAAAGCAGTATTCAGCCCAAAAATGCTAAAAAAAAAAAAATGTGGGGCAGCTGTTGCTCAGGATTGTTCCCTAATCGCTGGGTTGGTGGTTCGATCGCCGACTCCTGCTGTCCATCAGAGCAGGGTATCATTACCCCTGATGTTAAGGAAAGTGTTTTTTTTAAATGACACAGCTGGGTAGAGGGTTAAGCAGATCATAGCAGTTATAACGCCTGTGACCTCGGCTAAAGTACCAGGCCAGTGTAAAAGGGTTTTATGTACTGTTATGTAACAATATCACTTTATGTTAATGTTTACCTCACATCGGGACTCAAGGCTCACAAATATGGACAGAACTAATGACCATGTAGCCTTTCATTAAGTAGCTTGAGTCATGAAAAAGGAGTAAAAATAGACAGCTGGCTCAAAGCCCACCAACCACCCGCTACCTTCCAGGAGGTCTGCGGAGGCACAGCCCTCACAGCACAGCTGGCTAGAAAAGTAAACACAGCCCACATGACAGGCCTGCTTTACTTTGGTATTGCTGTGAAAAGATGTTGACAAAATAAAATGGATTCTACATTATAACATACATGCAGTCTGTGTCACCTCTAAATCAAAACATATAAAGACCTCAAACCAGTTCACAAAAAAACTTGAAATTAAATTTGAAAGAAATACTTCTGCTTTCCATCCTGTCCCATCTTTACTTTTTTGGATGATCAGACAATTATTTCTCTCATCTTCTTGCAGGAAGTCTGCGCATGCTAAGTGTTGTGAAAGATTTTGAACATTTCTTAATAACATCAGCTGTCTCTGGAGGTCACTGTGATTGATACACAATTACAACTAATGTGTTCATTACGTTATTGCCTTTGTGCATTGTTGTTTCCGCTCTTATACATGATCAAAACACCCTACTACACATGCTCAGTATACAGTATTACAAACCATCACTTAGCGTTCCAAAAGAGTGAAGTGATGGGGAAGTCGTGTTTACAGTGTGTGCTTTCGCAATTTCGACTTGACTGCACTCAACAAAGGGGTTAATAGAAACACAGCTGTTTCTATTTGGGAATAAAGTTGAAGATATGATTTATGGACAAAATCATATGAATCAAAGTCAAAACTTGATTGATGAAAGTGATGAGGTTTTTTTTTTTTTTAAATCAATTTGTTCACCGTTACAGCCCACTTAAAACTATGTTACCATGCTAAGAAAACCAAACTTTCTCAATTGCAGTTTAGTGATTTAAAACCTCAGTGTTATTGCCTAACTGTGTTGAAATGAACTGATGTGCTCATTATACATAAAATACAGAAACTGCCTCTTCTCAGATATGTTTCAGAGCAGGGATTGATTTGTCCTCAGAGACTTGAGCTGAAATTAGTTTGAGACATGCCCACGCTCTCCTCTCTACCTTGTTCCCTGCTAATGCACCACGACCCCAAACAAGTCCAATCCGTCTGACTGAGCCAACGGATCGGACATTACGTGATCCAAATCACCAGGACTGTTATATCATACCATTAAATCAAACTAACGACCTTAACAGATCACATCACTTGCTGTTGTGAATACCCAGTTTGCATCATTCAAAGCAATGTTCCAACCTCTAATTCATGCTGCATGCCACAACAAGAAAACCTCTGACTCCATCAAGTATTGACGACTAGTCATAGCAGATATTTGAAAATTGCTCAATACTATGAAAGTGAGCGGATGCTGTGTTGCGGTTGTTCCCTTGCAATTCTTGCTTTATCAGTCACAGAGGTGTCTTTTTAAAGCATTCACACAGTTGTAATGAGGTTAGCGCTGCAGGGTAGTCTCAGAGGTGTGTCACAACAGTATGTGATGCACTGCAGGTAAATGGAAGCAGAGGAGCCCTTCAGCTCCAAACTATATGGATCAAATCTGTCATAAACATGGAGGCTGTGAGGAACAGCATCAGGGTGAAAGGAGCAGGAGAGCCCTGAGGCATGTGCTATCCAAACTGAGCTGTCCTCCTCTCATTAGCACAGCGTGCAACTGTAATCCTCAGTGTTCTGTGGGGGCACAGGTGTCCCCTGTCTGTCCTCAGATTAGCTTTGTAATCCCCGGGACCCCCTGCCATGGCTCAGCAGCCTCCTTCATCAGGACAGTAGTGTTTATATTTTTAAAGCTGTTTGCTGGAATGCCAGTTGACCAAATGGGGAGTTCAAACTTTAGAGCATGGCTTCTCATTTTTCCACCCAAATAAAAGCACATTCCAATGAAATTCCTTTCATTTACTCCAGTAATGTATGATGTTACATACCGTACCTAGTAGTCTGCTACTGTGTGAAACACTGGTAACACTTTATTTTACACATCTTCAGTGGGTTGGTGCAAATGGTAAACATTATGAGAAAAAACTGAAGAAAAAAAAGTTTACTTGGTATGTGCCAATTCATTATATTTACACTTGTTAATTAGCAAATTAACAATTCTTTAACTGACGTGAAATACTTTTCAGTGTGTGTCAAAATAAAAATTACATTGTTTCTTAAAAACTATAACGAGCATGTTTCCTTAAAACTATCGAACTAGATGACCCTGTCAAAGAAATGTCCTAGAAGTAGCAGTTAACAGCAGCTACTTATGGGTTCATTTTATATTTTACAAATATAATGAGTGGGCACTTTCCAACTAAACCAACTAACACTTTTTTCTGACAAATCTCATAATTTGTACCAAACTGCACCACCTTTTCTGTAAAATGTCCTAAAAATCATCTGCTTGCAAATGACTCAATAAGAAATTAGTGTGAAATTAAGAGAACTGTAAAAGAAAGCGTTATCAAAACTTAACATCTACCAAGGCAAGCTCTGGAGTGTATAGACTACCAGCTATTCAGGGTGAGATCTCACCTCATTGGTGTAAATTTGTCCTCACTGTCCCAAATCTGTCATCAAACTACTTTCTGAAACAGTGAGTGCAATATGAAATCCACTATTGTAGTACAGCAGCTGAAAGTGGGAGGAATCCAATCCTCTGGGCAAAATATTAAAAGGTTAAAGCCAAGGTGTCAGGAAAACAATAAAAAGTTTGTAACACTTATTTGGAAGTGTTGTGGACATACATATAGATATATATACATAAATATGCTGCAAAAAAGGCCAGTGCAGTGTTTACATTGTGGCTAGAATCACTTTGGCTGGATGCAGAAAGGCTTTCAAGCTGGACGTTATCCAAATGCCGGAAACATTATGGAGACGGTCTGGAGCAGCAGGAAGTTGTCCAAATAAAACAAGTGATACATGAACACAGAGGAGCTCTGGCCAGGCCAGATGTTGGGTTGCGAAAGTGTGGGGACTGAGGTGGAGTCCATGTTCTTGTTCCAGCATACAAATAACATGAATCAGAAAAGCTGTTTGTCTTAAACATAAACAATTGCTCGATGGAGTCTAAGTGCAACGGGTTATAGAATTAAATCATCACTTTACTTGAAATGTGTTATATAATGTTTGAAGAAAACACCTACAGAAAAAAAGTTTCATTGCTTTAGCATGTGGCAGTGGGATGAACCCAGTCACAAACTGGAAGCTTGGATCTTTGAGCTCACCAAAAAGGAGGCTGACTAATTTAATGCTGCTGTTAAGTATAATCCTTCAGAGCTTTTAATCCTCGTCTTCTATTAACTTCCCAACATATGCAACCACACACTCACAACCACACACTTACAGGCAAAGTTTGTATGTAAAGTACCTACTTATATTTCTAAGTTGTGACAATGGTTCTATGACCAAAACATTCATTCATTTCAGATATTTACAATATTGATCCTTGTTTGCATCGGAGGAATCTCATCAAGTTTTACGTTGTTGTGACATTTTTTTTGTTATGGGAAAGTTTTCATGTGGCACATTATTTCATCAGCTTTGTCACATTGGAATTGTCTGTGGAGCAATACGTCTCCTCCTCCTCCTCTGCCTGCGTATAAGCCATAATTAAACTAATGTCCCATTAAAACAGAATAAAACAAGACAAGTTTTTGTCTTAGAACAATACAACAGTAGAATAAGTGTAGAGAAAAATACGGAAAATACAAAAGAATCAGCACAACAGTGCAAAATAAAACTTTAAAAGATTGTTTAAAGTCTGCTTTTAAAGAATTTTCTGGTTATTTCCTAACCTCACATAACAGGCATCACAATAAAAGAAATATTATCTGTGGCAACATGAGATAATTACAGATTCGGAACGATTTTAGAGGAAAATATTTTTCTTTAATGTGGTCTGGCTTCTTGTCACACATAAATGTCAGCACACAAACTGAAAGCTTTGTGCTTTCTGTTTGGTTTCGTTGATATGGAAAATGATCCAGCAATCCCCTGCTGGTGTTTCTAGATATCAAATTATTACACTCCAGCATTTCCTGTAGTAATAGTATCAGCTTTAACACCACGTTAAGCAGACCGAACCTTTAACACCAAATATTCCAACTTCCAACAATTATATATTGTTGTTATAATATATCAGTAAAGTCAGTCGCCTCTAATGCATGCATGGTAGTTTAATCATCTGCAAACACCTATCAACATGAATTTGGTCTGCTAACTTTGAAAACAATATCACACTCCGGATTTTAAAGACAAGCTGGTAAAATTCTCAATCAACAAACACAAAAACTGCAAATGGCTTCTGGGTACAACGTGTACCCACTGAGCATGTTTTATCATGATATTAAACATGTTTACACTTAAAGCTGAAGGGTTGTACTGACTGAGGTTATTCTCTTCCTTATCCTTTTATAAGATTATCCTAACTTCCTGTATTGTGAGTGATGAGCCAGTCTACTCTGGGATTTTGATGGAAAATAATCTGCTCACCTATAGCTTTGAATGTGTGCTCCTATGATAATAAATCCTGTTTTTGGATACATTTTGTAGGTAAACAATAGAATGGGTTTTTTATCAAACTTGTAATTGCAGTTCAATAGATAGACACTCTTTGTTGATGAATCGATTCATCAATTGGCAGAAAATTGACTTTTTTGATAAACATAATAATCTATGAGTTTTGGGCTGCTTGACGGACAAAACAAGACATTAAAAGATGTAACCTTTAATCCTGGGAAATTATAACTGGCATTTACTCCATTTAACAGAAAAAAGATCATAGGAAAACAATCAATAACCTAACCCTAACCCAATAATGAAAACAAGTATTAGTTGCAGTTTTCCATGGGTCTGACTGATTACATGTGGGGGGTCTGGGGTGAGAGACATCTCTTCTGTTCAGTAAAGCCTGAAACAACAGACTGCTGTATTGTCTGAAGCTGTGATGGGGCCTATATCAAACCCTGGCAAAAAGCACTAAACTACATTCAAATGCAACAGGACCTCCCATTCTGCTCTGCAGATGTTAATTCTGGCAAGTTGTTGCCCGACAAAACCTGCCTTTCTGACTCAGTCAGCTACAAAAGCTAGCATATGTCACAAGAAAAAAAATATTCAGGAAGAGAAGCTTTCAAAGAAGTGATGCTATCTTAAAATAAACTGCTGAGCTGTTTCAACAATCAAAATATTAGACATGTTCTGTCTGCACATTATCTTCATTTGGAGGGAAAAAACATAATCTTGATATTGTACAAGGCTGCAAACAGGCCAAATATGGACAACATGTACTAAGAACTTCAAAATGTCAGCCGATAGACCACGAGCACCCTAACACAGGCTTCACAAATCCACATTATTCAGTTCCAAAAGGCTAAAGTAACAGATGAAACCGAGCCTGACATCAAACTGTACACGTACCCCAAACAACTCAAGGCTCCAAAAAGAGAATGACAACAACATCAATGTCAAATGATAAAGCTGACCCTGAAGCCACAACAACACACCCATTTATCAGAATGGCACCGACATGTGAAGGCTTTTCCAGATTTTGTATCTGATCAGGTTCAATACCACGAGCATAAACAGTTCAAAACAAAAACACCCACCCACTCTTGCACAGTACTGTGGCCAAATTGTTTCGCTTTATAATGCAGCTGCCGCCTTGGAGCCTGGACAGATCCTGACCATAGTGCACTTCACCACAGAGCTGTGACTCTCCTTTTCTCTTGTGTGAACCGGGTCAGTCCTGCTGGACAAGTCTGGCAACTAGCTGTGACCAACATAAAAGAACCAGACCAGGCTTTTTCCAAGCAACGTCATCTTACACCTGCTCCTTATGCCGGAAGACCTACAGCAGATACATGTGTGGCCAAATACAGGGCTGCATCAAAAACTAAAGGCTGACTCCTCTGACTAACATCACATTTATAACATTTCGCTTTCTTTCAAAACATTTTATTTCTTCCTTATAGCTTGCATTCAGAAGAAAAAATCTACACTGATCTTGCTAAGAAAGAGAAGCGGTGCAACTCCAAAGACTAGGTATGATTAAACATGCTCATGCTCTAAAACACCCACTGAAATGTTAAGTTTACATTGTGTAATGTTGTTTTGCTTGGCCAGTACCATAAGCAGTGCCTGCTGCCCACACAGCAGAGCAGAAAACAAACCACCCCCAAATGTGCCGATGTCAAAACTGCACTGAGAACAACAATACTGAAAGTGGGCCCGGTGGTTTCAACTCCACAATGCTTGTTCCCACATAATCAGCTGACCCGCTGCCAGTCAGGCAAGATGCCTCCAGGCTCTGCTTCAGGGTTTTGAGCAGCACATTTATCGCTTAACGCAGCAGCACCTCACATCCCCTCCAAGAGGCTGCATAGGCCAGCGCACTTGCTGCTGGATCTCATGGCTCCCCAAAGCAATTCATGCTCAGCTCTGTTACTGCTAATTGGTGGATGAGCATCCCAGGGCTCAAACACACATGCCCACATACAAGCATGTACGCACACACATGGGTATGTGGGGTGGCCTCTCGCAGCCTGCTGGGTCTGGGTCTAATGCCAGGCTCAGTCTTGGACTCTCCACAGAATAAAGAGCAGCTCTGTTCGCCTGTCCTGCTGCACGGGATTCAGCCACTGGTCACCCTCTGCTCTTCAGACAATACCCATTGTTCTGCTCTTTAATGAAGAAGAGTCGACATGGAAAGGCTAGGAGGGCTAGCTTAGTCATTTCCTAGGTGCCTTGTGCAAGAGATGGATGGGCCGTTGTCATCGCACATGGGTTAAAAAGTAGCTAACACAGAGAAACAAATGACAACAAACTGACTCATAAATCTACTATTGTACAGATACAGATACTGAATTACAATGTAATCACTTTTTAAAAAGGTACATCTTTTCTACAACAACACCATGTTTCAAACAATGACAAAGCAATTGATTCAAGCTTTTTTCAGAGCTGTTTTGGCTTTTTATCAACATATAAAGTTGATAACATGTTAGCAAAGTATCGCTCATTTCTCTTTACACACCCAGCAGACACAGAGCAACATTAGCAACCATTTAGAGTTGTGTTTCTGTCTACCTGGTGAATGTATTTTCAATATTTACTGTCATTTTAGCTCTGTTTTGGTCTCCTGACAAAAATGCTTCACCATATGTACACTTTTCAACTTGGTTTGTCTGCTGTTTGGTGCTAAACTGATGTATAGTGGATTTCTAAGAGAGTCATTGATGCGAAAAGCTGCCTTCTGTACAAAAACTGAAAATTGTCATCAGTAAAACCAAAACAATGAACTGTAAAGCTCCATCATCAAGCTGAGCCAATTTGACCCATTGCTCAGATCATGATATTGATTAGTGTGGCTTTAAATACACTTTCAGCATTATTTTAAAATTCTGTTCACTTCAATAGAGTTGAAAACTTCTGGGACATAATTCAGATTGTAGGAAAGCATGGCCGGCTCGGACCCGTCAGTGTGAAAAATT
The DNA here is from genome assembly GCF_027409825.1 of Scomber japonicus. Lineage (NCBI taxonomy): Eukaryota > Metazoa > Chordata > Actinopteri > Scombriformes > Scombridae > Scomber > Scomber japonicus. Next base: position 17,807,708 of record NC_070588.1, read on the forward strand.
AGATTTCGGCTGAACATGAAGGCTACTCAAATGATTAATCTGGGGAGTAGATTTCAGATGCAGCGCCTCACAGCACAAATAACAGCAGTTCATGGCGCTTCAGCAGCCTTTAAACAAAGCAGCTTACATGTAATCTGGGCAGACTACTGTGAAGTGCAGCTACAACAACAGCTAAGTCCCCATATGGCATTTAAACAAATAATGGCTGTATATCTAGCCGGCACCGCGGCCCTGAGAGCCAAGTGTACAGTAAACTGGATGTGGGTGCGATATAATTTGATGTCAACTCTGTGGTTAGTTGAGGCAGAGGAGCAGACATGAGTCCTGAACTACATTCCTGTTACACAGAGTCATTTTCCTGTGGTTCAGCATGAAGCATATAGACCGGCTCATACTGCACATGTGACTCACAAAGATTGATTGCAGTCATTTCACATGCTTTCAGCCAGTATGCACTTATAAACCAAGAGACCAAAATGCCACTGTGAAGCTTTGCTCATACTCTCTAATGGTTGGCTAAATGACAATCTTGGATTGATTGGACAATTACTGCGGGGTAAATTGATCTACCAGGATGTTGATATGATGAGCCGTAAAGTATCCTCACTGTGTTGTGCTGTGCAGAGTAAACATCAAGAGAGCTGTCCTAATGCTGGCTTATTATCATGTGCCAACCATCTTCTTCTTCTTGAGGACTTATGTCACAGATACTATGGCAACCACAAGAGATATGCAAGGCTTGTAACATGTTTCCAGGAGTAACTATAGAGACATTTTACCCTTGATGCAGTGTGGGAAACCTAATCCTAACATTCACAAGACATACAAAGTAAAGAGCAGACCCTTCAGTCTTCCTTCAGTACTTTAAACAACAGATATTTGGGTTTAAATTACACCCCACTTCACGGCCAAGGTCACATGTGAATAAGCCTCTCTTATCATGGCAGAGGCCTTGCATTACAATTAGCCTATTTCCAAGATCAGCCTGTGGCTCCGGGGATTCATGAGACAGAGACTTCAATGGGAGGTTTTCATTTAGAAGAAACTGCCGAGTCAGACAGCAGCAAACACTGATTTTTTCATGGGATCCTACACAGCACAGATCAACATATGTGATCAGTAAAAACTGAAACTGAACTTAAAAATCTGACTTATTTCAAAACACATATCAACTAATTATTGTTTTTTGTATTTCAAGTACTAACTTTAGACAATTAAACATAACTTGACATGAAATAATCTCCCCACTTAAAGACAACCAAAAAAACAATAAAAATGTCAAAGTGATTCAATTATTATTATTATTCAATTTGCTGGTTCCAGCTCCAAAAATCTGATGATCTGATGCTTTTCTTTATCATAAATGATACTAACCTGAATATCTTTGGTTTTTGGACTATGGAGACAAAACAAGATATTTGAAGATGTCACCTTTAAGTATTGATATCCACCATCAATACTTTAAAGTGTGGACCAGAATCTACCAATTAGCAAACTGTAAAGTATCTAGAGATGGGATGAAATGGTTGTTCAGGTTCTCACTCTTCTTGTTTATTTATATATCAATCATATATTTCTGCTACTGGTTAAAGTGAGAGAATCAGTCCATCAAACTTTGGAGAATTCGAAGTAAAACAACACAAGCAAATATTATTTGTAGCTTTATAGCTTATTTGTAACTAAAGTTCTTACTGTAGGAATTAGCTTAATTTTATATATGCAGTTACATACACATGGTCTTCTTTCACAGCACACAGCATGGACCCAAATTCAAACTGGAAGAGGTTCCAAGGCGAGTGCTTGAATGTGGCCCCACACAGCACAAGCCTTTAATCCAGTAACGGTTCCCTAATGTGATCCAGGGCTTGTCTGTAGATCAAACCTATTAGGAGTGGCAGGCAACAGTCATGCTGCTACTCTTTTACCAAAAATGTTAAGGAAAGATGACAGTGGTGCATCAAAACTAGAACATGAGGAATTGTGAAATTAAAGTCGGTTGTATTTTTCATTAATGATTCACCAGCCAAACACATTAATCAAAGCATTGTGGGTGTAAAGCTTTTCACCTGCAACTATTAATGTGTGATCAAAAATGATTAATGAGTAGGTGAAAGGACAGTTAATCAGTAGCCAAGTGCACTTAGATTGTGATTCATCATAATCACGTTAAGATGCTAAGAAGCATGGCGAGGTATCGTTCTAATCATCTGCTATTCAAACTAAAGTGAGATCATCAGTGTCCCACAGGCCATGTTCTCAGCTGGCATTAAAAGTGATCACAAGAGGACAGCTTTAAGTACAAGTGTGAATACACCCAAGACTCATTTAGGACACATTGAAATCCAATCGCTCAGATCACACTCAGAGATAGTATGGGCCACATTAAAGGGCAGCAGGATTACATACTCATTAGCTTGCTGACGGTGTCACATTAAAGTGAAAAACAAGAAGAAGAAGCCCTGACAACAGGCAAAATAGTTTCTTGTGGATGCCGTACATATGAAGCATGCTGTCTGATTTCCATTTCAGCTGAAGAGTTTTGATTTTGCCTGCACACCAAGGTCTTTCCAAACCTTTGCTGCTGCTTTTAAAAAGGTGTAGTAGTGTGTAACGTTTAGTGACATCGAGCAGAACTGACACGACTGTATGTCTTCATTTGTGGGTAATCCCATTAAAATGAGAGTTGTTGGATTTCTGTTACATTAGTATGAGCCCTTTGTATCTGCATTGAGAGTGGTTCCTCTTCCCCTGAGGCTTCCATGTTGTAAAGGCATGTTTATACAGTAGCCCACAATGGACAAACCTAACACTGGCTCCAGAGAGGGCTTTTCAACTTTTTTTGTGATTTTGCGCCCCACCATAGGTTCTAGGGCTGGGGAAGAAGTATTCATTTGGTGACAACCTACAACTTCACCTCTAGATGTCACTAAATCTTACACACTGGTTCTTTAATTTCCAGCATACTAAACACAAAAAGTGCACTGCAGCTGTTAAAAGAACAACGCATTTGGTCATCACAAAGAGAAATGATGTAAGTGAGTGTCTGCTGAGCAAAGTGAGATCCGATCACAAGTGGTCAAACAAGACGCATTCTAATGCCAGGTGTGAAGTGACATACTTGTGATCGGATCACCTGAGATGCATGTTAACACCAGGTGTGAACAGTGCCACTCACTCAACCAATCAATAGAATAAACTGCCACCAGGCATGGCTGAGGCACGTTAGGATTTAACTGGCAGTAAATAGCGCTAAATGCTGTGATTATGGCACTAAATTCTTCTAATGCTGGAGGGCTTCTATCCAAGTACTAAGGCATCATGCTGGCAGCAGGCAGGAGGAAGGAGGGGAGTGGGGGAGTTCCTAACATGCTATGTGAATAGGGTTTTCTGACAGCCAGCCCACGAAATTCTCCCCTATTCCTCGAGTGAAACAGGTAGATTTCATTTCTGGAACACATAATGAGAATAAGTTCTGTAAACCAAAAACCTTTTGAACCCTCATCATTGTGATCCTTGACATTTACCACTGCTTATGAAACCCCATTGATGCTCAGTGATAGGTAATACTAAAATCAGGCATGATTAAGAAGACCCAAATCCCTCAACGAGTGTGACGTCAAACTTCATCTACCCCAAATTCTTCTGCCTCCAGCACTGAATCGGATTCATCTGTGTCTGACAAGCAGCTATCACACCCCGACACAACCGTGACACACAGTGATTTGACTTCCACCTACACTTGATCCGCTTTTTGTAATGGGCTTACAGGCTAAAATATCTGTGCCGCTAACCTGAAAACACACAAAAAAGGATAGATCTGTGCGTCAGGGAAAAACAACCTGTCCTCATCTCCAAGTTTACAATCATAAAGAAGCCGCTTGCTGAAACCACATTCCTTTTGCTGGGGAGCTAATGTTTATGAGAGCAGCAAGCCAGGCGACAATCACGTTTGACCCACATTTTTCAAGCTCTCAAATTTCACCCTAAACTGCCGAACTTCACTGTTCTTCTATTTAGGCCTCTATGCTCACTGGGGGAGAAATGGAAACTCTCAAAGGGTGATTCTTTTTTACCATCATGGTCTACAAAGTCATGTTTATGGCACAAGATAATATAGTGAATAAGGCTGTAAACCAATCAACATACTGGTGATGGCAGTTTTAACACTTAACTCATAATTTATAGACTACTTGTGCATCTTTTTGTGCCATTTTTTATGTCTGTTATCATTCATAAAAGTAAGAATGTAAGTTTTTTTTTGCACTATTTCTTAGGAACCTCTGTAAAACACCTGGCATGTCTGGTATTCATTTTACAGGTAGCATAACTGTCAACAGACGCTGCACTTTGACACTTTATGATGTGACGGATGTTTCAAAAGGATTTGGCATGCTGGGCATTTATACAGCTTCCAAGTAGTAAGCTAGAGAGCCTGAACTCATAAAAGCTGGGGCGAAAAGGACAGCCATAAAACCCATAATTTGCTGTTATGATTGCAGGTGTCTCATGTGATAACATTTGGAAACGTAGAAGCATTGATGTTGCTAAATCAAAAGACTACATTACAAACTAAATTCAGTATCCTGAATTTAGAGCAGGGGAGCCAAAATGGGATGTTTGATGTGGTTTAACATGATAGTCAAAAATAAATTAAAAAAAAGTTCAAATGCTGGCTGATATTTTCAGATACTTCAAAAGGCAAACTTGTTGAGTTGTAACTAGACTGACTTGAGTTGAGTTCAATATGCTCCCATGCCTGCTACAGCTTAACTTTGATCAGGATTAAAGATTGGGAAAATGTCTCCTAACTCTGAAATGTGTAAAGCAACAGATGCTGATCTCTACCTCTGACACAAGTAAACAAGCCTCTTTTTTTTTGTTGGAATGTCCCTTTTTCCCCCCTCAACAATGGAGCAGGCGTTTTAGACAAACAGGGGGTCCAACCTACACACAGCTGTCCCCGTCCCGGGACCCTGAAGCATGGAGGGAACAAAGAGCAAGCAGATGCAAACGACTTTTTTGTGTGACTTCTTACCAACACGATGGCAAATCTTTCCTCCAGTTCACCTGGCTCCGGCATGGGGAGTTTTAGAGGCATGTTATGTCCTCTGAAATCAGTGTGCTGGTCCATGCTCCCTGCGTTCCCCATGTTTCCTCCGCTGCGCTTTCACACCAAGAAGTATAACTCTCCCCCCTCCACCTCCAGATCCTTTCCTGACTCGTCCACTTCACAAAATCTCCGCACGGCGAAAAAAAGAAAAATCTCAAATATCCCGCACGCTGTTGGTGTTTTGCTCCTTGCAGGTTTCTCCAGGTCACTTCTTCAGCATGAAGTGCGTGTGAGGGTCGGAGCAGCAGCGGTGGCAGCAGAGCTCCCAGTGAGGCATTTTCACGGTAGAATGAGGAGACCTGGGAAACTTGACTCGATCCACACACGGACCTTCCTTCGCTGTTATCCGTATCTTGCACAATTTCGGCTCCACTCCCAGTCGGTAGTAATGACGACGAGCATGATTCACGCTTTACAATCCCCCCCTCCCCGTGTGTTAGTAGTGAGTGATCGGACCTGGCTTGACTAATCCCTCCGTTGCTGATCGGATAGTTAAGGAGGAGAGGAGGGGGTTTCTCTCCCTCTCACATACACACACACACGACCCGCGGCTGTACACACTCTCATCCCTCCCCACAATGAGCCCTTTCAGCCTTCTTCTTGGGGCGTAGCTCCCAAAAGCCGTAGCCAAGGAGATGATATTTTCTGTGTTGCATTGTGGTACTTTGAGTCCATTGTGAATTAGGGAACAAACTTGGGGCCATTGAGACCCCCCCCCCCCCTTAAAGTCCCCTGAGCAGAAGACCCCTGGAGGCAGCTTAGGGTTGATTAAAAGAGCTCTACAAAGTCAATACATTAGACTTTTTTTAAACCTTGATCGTACACCTCCAAACTTCTACTTGCAATTGTTTTACATAACTGAAATGTATCTTACATGTTAATTATTTCTTCTTTTGTAATTGTCCAGTTATCATATAAAACAATCATACTTTCTGTTTTACAAAAATCAATCCCACCAAACAAACAAAGACAAACCAAACCCAAAATCAGCCTGTCAAACTTGTCACAGACAACAGACAGACAAAAAAAACTAAAAAATCCCACAAAAAACAAGTGCATCTAACATTCCTTATCACAGGACTGTCCAAGGGCAGGTGTAAACGTTCAGAGTTCCAGTTCCATATGTTCATTATTTCAATGTATTTGTCAAATGATCTACCCTAATTGGAAAGTATTTGGGCCTAATTTAAAGTATCACAAAAAAATTTAGAAACATTTCCCAGCTTCTATATTGTTCACTTTTGCTGCTTTTCTTTGTTATAGATGGTAGGAAGTGTAATAGCTTTGGGTTTTAACTGCTGGAAGTGATATGAAGCCATCACCTTGTTGTGTTTTGTCACGATTTTGTGACTTTCAATAAACCAAACAAACTATTGATAGATTTATTCATGATGAAAATGCTCATTAGTCGAATCCTCACAGTGGGTAAAGTTTGTGTCATCATAATTAGGAAAAAGTCAATAATAAATTATAATAATAATAATAAATAGATTATTTATCCCCAAGGGAAATGTGATCAGCAATAATTGGTACTAGTTACTCTTGTGATTGACATGTTAAACTCTCTGCTGTGAGTGAGTTGTGAGTGTCAGTTGTGTCAGCAGTAGCAAAACATTCACACATAAGCCTTTGTCACATATTTGGGGTTAGCCACACTGAGATCATATTAACAATATTTTTAAATTAGCCAGTGAATCATACATCACAAGCAAACTCAGTCATAATTTACTGAGCTCACTGTTTAATACTATATTTGACCATTTCACAGCACAAATTCTGACTTGTCAAAGCAGGAAAAACGCAGGTGTTGCTTATAACATGAATAATGGCTTCTTCTCCTCATTAATAGTATTATAATAGCTTTGATTTTGCTAGTGACAAGTCAATATATCTATGATTCGTTTCACTTTTTCAGCCTTGTTGTTTTGTCTCATTTATCAACAATTGCTTTCAATACATTTGTTCATTTCTATTTAAAGTCTTCCCACTCCACCGCCATTCAAAAGTGTACCTGCTTTTTATTACTTCAGTTGGTGTTTGAGCTTCAATCAACAGAATGATGTGTGTGCAAAGTTTGACACTGTTTTTATATTGATCTGCTGAAGATGGAAAGTTACACCTTGCGCACATACATGTGTGATTTCTGACCCCACAACTAGTTTGAAGCCAGTTGGGGTCAAGTGTGCGACTTACTCAAGTGTGATTTCAGAACTCAAAACATTCAGTATGCATTTCAACTAGGACATAAATGTTGGGTTTTGTTTTTTTTTTAACAAGGTGAAAAGTATTTTTATATGTCTGAAAGCACAAACAATTACAAGTATTTTATGATAACACAGTTTCTAACATGTTTTTCTCCCTTCAAGATCTTCAACATGTGTTTGGATGAAATCTGACCTGCTGACAGGGTGTGGACCACAATATGCACAAGAGGGTGACATCAGCACGCAGCACTCTGGAGATGATCCAGAGGTTCTCCAGATGCACAGTGGTTTTATTCAGGCTGCTGGTCTGATTCAATAGGGGAGTGTGTCACATCTGAGGTTAGCTGGCTGGACACATTGAGGATGCGAAACACAGCTGACTGACCTCATACGATCACTACGTGATCCAAGTTATGTTGATTTGCTCTGGTGAGGACCCCTCTCCCGTGTTGTACAGCATGCTTATCCACTTACTAAGAAGATGCTGGTTATTCTGGTGCACTTTTGTATTATTTTATTTGACATTTTAATGCCTCTTTCTCCTTTTTTGTGCATTTTTTTTAAAAGTAATTGTTTCAATGATTTTCTTAGTCCAATGACATATTAATAGGGACTAGAGTTTAACCCAATAAATACAAATACATTGCAGCAGTATTTTTCTTTTACACAAAGAAAGGTTGTTTCTTCTTCTCCATTATGAAACATGATTTATTTTGGTACTTTTGATTTACTTGAAATGTATAAGGTTTAGTGTTAGAGGTGACGTACATTAAAGTGAACATAATCATCCCCTTTTCAGTCTAAACACATGTTAGTGACTGTAGTTGGACTCAGTAATCCACCTATTATCCTCTCACAATAATAAACAAATGGTTCTTACTGTGCATGCACAGTGGAGCAGCACATGACATAAGCTAGACAATGAATGAGCTTTAAAACAATTACAATAATACAAAGTGTCTCTGCTGCTTCGCAAGTGTCCTGGCACTGATGGTGACACAGCACAGCAAGAATGAAGAAAAGGATTTGAATTAATTAGTGACAATTTTGTCTATAAATGTTTTTGTTCCTGATGTGCTGTAAAGGAGAGTATCGGGTTATAGTACATACATTGCACATGCTTTAGTAGAGAGGCACACATGTAAACTTAACCTCAAAATAGTGATTTTCTCAGTTTAAACACTGCTGCTCAGCAGCTGTTTTCAGGATGCTGCTTCTCACCAACCATAATATATATTTCAGCATCAGTCCAAGAGGGAGTGAATGTATGGGTTGGAGGGGGCACCTTGCAGCTGCATCTCCAAGAGGTCTGCGGAAGTATGCGAGGCTTCAGATATCTCCATGAGGAAATATAAAATGCAAAAGAGATGCCAAACATAAAGGCAACACAATCGGCCCGCTGTGTGAGGAGCCTCGCAGGGAGTTCATTTGGCTGCTCAGTTTAGTAACATCTGTGAAATGAAGTTCTCTCAACTAAGAGGAGGCTTGTGAAGATATGGCCTTCACAAGCCTTGACCGGAGCAACAAATATGTCTTTGTGTTTAAATTTGAGGACTAAGTAATTCATCTGAGTGCAGACATGCAGATTTCAGACAACAGTGATCCATTGAATATTCAGAACAATGGTGCCCTCTAATGTGTGAAGACTGAACTGCCTGTTCTGCATCAGTAGACTCAACTCCTCTGATTGTTATTGAATTAAAGCAAACAGATGAACATAACTACAGGGTTGGACAAATCCATTTTTGCTGCAGAGCTTCACACCAATAAATAAGTCTTATATTTTCCGCAATGATGATTGGTGGACACTTCTTTACACCTCTAAATGAATGATAGTAATGTCTATTTTAGCAGTCAGCAGCCCTCCCTATAGATCATTAATAGCCTGCATGTTCCCAAGATGTCAATATTTCATGTGAAGTTGTAGCAGCTGAAATATTCATTTTATAGTAGGTCCAGACAAATACTGTAAAAAGGCTACATATAATTCAAGAGGCTGAGTATCAAACTATATTTATTGTATACATTATAGGGACACCAAATGTACAAATCAAAAAGTTGTGGAATATGACAATGTCACCCTCAAAAACCTAACAAATGTCAACTTTTAAAATGAAGGTGAATATTCTTATAAAAACATGATTGCTACCAAAACACAAGAGTCAAAACAATTAAGCAGGTGTTGAGAATGTTTGGATGGATTTTGGACAAACATATTTAAATTGGCAACTCAGTATGGTTTGCGTATCTACACGCTGACTGAGATATAACTTTAGATGCGACAATCAGTATCTAGACTGGTAAAAGGTCATTTGTTTATATCTTTAAAAAAAGTGGGAAACTACTGAATTAACATGCTAAAATAACAGTTGTCCTTTAGTGTAATGATAAAGACCACTGTTAACCGTAGTAGCCTCTTATCTAAATTACATATATTAACCTAACCCTTCTTTTTTTTGTTTGTTTTTAAAAAGGAACACTGTTCATTTAGCGTTTTTTTGGTCCAGCAACATTACTGTACTTTATTTACCATTTAGTTAAATCTGCATTGAGAGCAACAGTATTGAGGTAAACAAGCATTTTTCTTAGCAAATGCTCAAGGTAAAACGGGCATGGATACATCAAATCATTTTTAACATTCCTAAAAAAAAAAAAAATTAGATACATGAGAAATAAGTATCTCCCACTTATGGACAGAATAATCCCTCCCATCCAGAAATGTTCCTCCAAAGCAATCCCATTACATACATTTCTTAAAATACTTGAGCATGTATCCTGAATTTAAATGCTCATAAGAATCTGGAGAAAAAAAAAAAAGATTTGGCATGTAGTTCAGCTTATTGTTAATGAGACATGCAGGAGGACATCAAAAGAACATTGAGTTTTTTCCATTATAAGCCATATCTAGTTTGAGAATTGTCCCTGCCTCGGACAATTTCTATTAATGTGAATAAAACGTGTTTAAAGAAAGAAAATAGACCCTGCATCTCAACGCTAGGATTTGGCTCCCAATGAAAAAATGCTCCTGTCTTTTTATGTTGTGAAAAGCCTGACATTGAGACAAGCATAGTGGGGGGGAAAAGAAATGAGTAAAAACAGCAATAAACAATTACAACATGAAAAAAAAAAAAATGGTGTGGATGCTCTTCCAAGAGTTGAGTCCACATCCCACTTAAGAATAGGCTCCTCCTGTCTGTTGTTGAAATACATCAATAGTGTCTTCATCCTCCATCTCCAGCTGTAAAAACAAACACATTTACACATTAGTCATTCGACAACACAGAAGGTATAGTATCTACTGCACATCATCACAAGGTATAATAATATTTATGATCAAACACTCTCAATAATTGTAGCTATTGATAATTGACCAACATGTGTCTGTAGTAAGAGTAACAAAAAATATAAGTACCCAAATCTGACACTGAACATCTGGGGGGTATACCAGAAAGCGGGTTATGTGGAAATTCATAGTATGTTAACCCTGAGATGAGGGAAAGTGAGGCAACTGAAACTCTGAGTCTGTCACCATGGTAACTGACTCTGTGAACATAACCTGCTCACTGGCAGGTTTTCTTTAAGAAACCCTGAGTTTCTACCCGGAAGTATTTTTATTTAATATTCATATAGTACACAGCTCACATTTTAGTCTTAAAATCAATGACTCCAATATGTATAATAAGTAAAATTGTGTTAAATAGTGTAAAATGTTAATCTACTAAGCATGAGAGGACATATGTGTTAACCAGCTTTCTGTTGGCAGTTTAAATGACCACATGTTGAAATAGTCACTGAATTAACATTGACTTAGTTTCACTCAGAGTAAGTCAACTCAGAGTTTGTTGAACCTCCTACCTGGAATACCCCCCTGGTCAGAGTTCCAATTCTGTGTTTGTATTTTTCCATCTTTAGCATAATTTATTTTCTTGCAGGGGAAGACTCACTGACACCATTTGTAGGTTTTTCTAAGTTTGCCTGAGCTAGCTAAAAGAAGCTGAGTTGACCTTTACACCTAGATATACACCTGACACATCCAATCACAATGTGAGACCATCATTGTGGAGACCACCCACTGTAATTTGGCTGATCTGCATTCTGAGGACAATGTGCTCTGTGAGTACTTGGACCATTAACATTGCATTTTCCTTATCCAGCTAAATAATGAATAAATAATTAGTAACTTGAAACTGCTCTTACGCCAGAAAAAACACACAGAGTATGACTGACGTGCTCCATTTAACCCCAACGTCAAGTCTGATCCATTTTTACATTTGACAGCATTAAAAACACCCTGAACACAATCATTTTAGCATGACATTTTATGACTTTTCTTAAAGACAAAGTCAGAATATGTAAAAATGTGCACAATGTGCACTTGATTAAATTTGGTTTAATTAGGTTGTAATAGTCATGAACACTTTGACTTCACTATCAACAGTCTAAAACAACTTGGACACTGCAAAGATTTATATGTAACAGTGTTTAAATGTATATCATGAAATTCTGTTAATTCTTCTAACTGCAAGAGGTGCAATGTCCTGTGCTTGACTATGGGGAGTTTTTTTTTTTTTTTTTAAACAATCTAGCGAGAAGTTCTGACATATACTAGAGGCTTTATACTGCTAGCGGATGAACTGTATTCTTTGCCGTCAACTCTGTTAAATGTTAACATTTAAAAATCAGCCAAAATTACAGTTAACACTCAAACTGAATGGGCATGGTTTGTTGCCTGTGAAAGTAATTCATCTGTCCTTTCAACACAACACAACAGTGCTGAATGTAAATTGCAACATGTGGTGTTTTATTTACAACAAATATAAATAATGAAAGTTATTAATACACCTTATAGGCAGCCTTATCCTACTATACTGCATTTGACTTTTACTTCACCAGTTGAGTTATCTGAAGTTGAAAAAAATATCAGTTTGTGAATGATCATATCTGCAACTGAACAACCAGTAAAACACAGGCCAATAATGATTCAATGGCAAATTGTCATGGCATATAACATTTCATGTCCATATGGTATTAAAATAATTGTAAATGTGTGTTGTGGAAAACACTTTCCATCATTTTCTACCACATTCGTGTAATGTAGCACATCTACACTCCCCTACACAGCTAAAGAGCAGCATTGGCAACCATTTCCATGGTCTTAATGAAGTATTTATTTGTTTAAGTACACTTACATACACTGTAGGTGGATAAAATATTTAATATTCTTTTGTGGTTACACCATTTGCCTTTATTTCTTTAGGTTAAATAAATGATGCAAATGTCATTTTATATGACAAACAAAAATACAATATGTACATTTTAATAACTGGCACATGCTTTCAAAAGACAATTTAAGATATTTCTGAATTTCACATCTTGCCACTCATAAAAATAAAAAACTTATTGACTGACAAAATCAATCCCACACAATAATCGTCTACCTGAGTGGACTAGGTTGGTTTAGTAAAGCATAACTGAACATGTGATGAAAACTGAGGAGTCACCAACCTGTGCAGGTGTGTCTGTTTCATTAATTGGTTGTCCATCAAACCTAAACCTTATCTGACGGATTGACAATCCCTGTAAGAGACAGAAAACACATGTGCAACATTTCAGAGAGCTTTTAGCATCTCGAGAGAGAGATGTAAACAAAGCTAACAGTCAACACAGAAAGACACACGGGTCATAGATGTTAAAATCAGAGTGAAAGCTGCAGGATAACTTACCTGTCTTTCGCAGTATGCCTTCATGAGTTTGCTGAGCGGAGTGTGTCTCTTGATTTTAAATTGTACGACCGACCCATCCTGACCAGCTACCTTGAGGTTAATGTGGTCGTTCTCCGTCTTCACGCCTTCCTGCAACAAACAGTCGTCATCAGCGGCGACAAACCGGTAACCGAGCATACAAACACTCACACACTGATAAACAGTCAACTCAACTAGCCGGATATATTAGCAGCATTTGCAAAGACGAGCTTCGTCCTGAAGGCAAGCTGCAGCTTTCAAAACACACCGCAAACACCGTCGCATAAAAGCTTATCCGGTCCTTCCGATGGTTAGCATAGCAAGCTAGCCCGTGTTCAAACTGGCGCAGAAAGCCACAATGGCGCAAATGAAAGGAAACGCACAAATCGCTCGTTTCACTTGAAATCTCTGACACCAACAAAAGTACACACACTTCAACTGAAGACCAACACGAAGCAGCAAGATGCTCTTTGTGTTATTTAGAGCGTGTAGTGCAAAACGAAGCGTGTGCGCATGAAGTCAAACGATCCGCAAATTGGTCAACCTTTGTTTTCTGCCCGCTCAAATGCGCCATCTGTAGCCTGGAAGCTGGTAGCTTAGCAAAACACGCTCATATTAACTTGCGGCTAGCGTCATCTGCACTTAATAGTCAACACGATGCTTCTCGGTAGAGACGCAGGTACTGACCTTTGGCTTTTCTTCGGACATCCTGCAGGTTTTATGGATAACGTGAAGACGGATTGCTAACACTGAGCGGGGTATCTGTCCCGTCGGCTCTGTAGTTTGGACCGGTAGCGCGCACTGAAATTTAAAACCTAATTCGTCCAAAGTGGTCACGTGCTCCCAGTTTCCTCGGGGCCGCGGATACGTGAGCGCGCAAGCTAATTTGCGCATCCCCGCGAGATAAGTGAAACAAAAGGCCCCCTCTGCAAAGAAAGCTCTGAGAAAGTTTTGGCTCCAAATCATTTATTAATTAAAACCAGCCTCCTTCCAATGAGAAACAGAGGGAGAGCATTTTTGTGAGAATACATGAGCTCTTTAATAATAATAACAAGATCAATAAATCAATCAATATTCCACTTTAAAAAAAATAATGATGGTGTCAGCATTCATATCTTATTAATGAGATCAAATCTGCAGCAGCTCTCAAATGTTGTCAAATATTTTTATTAAAGGACGGGTTCACAGTTTTTCAAGTCCGTCTTCAAACAACAGTCAGATGCCCAAAGGAACGTAGAAACTTTTTTTTCATCATTCTTCCTGTTCATGTTGACCATTAGATGATCCCTTCATAATGCACTAACAATGCAATTGATCATGGCAAAAATCCACAAGCCTCCTTCTGTGCAGAAATGTATAACTTTATCTGAAGATAATATGAAGTTTCAGGCGTCCAAATGAGTCAAATCTATTAGATATCTTTCAACCTTACAGTCTTTTCGGTGCCAAAGTCCCTCTTTTTGTTACTATACTTTTACTATACTATATACTTTTTGCTACTCAACAGCAAAACATTGTCTAAGGACACACAAAAAGAGAATTTGATGGTTAAAAAGACTGTAAATGTGGCAGATATCTACGTAATTTTTGCACTAAATGACTGTGTGGACACACTGTGGATTTTGGACCCCGTCACTTACATTGAAAGTACATTTGAAAGAGATCTTTTCAGCCAGTATGAACAGGAGGAATGATTACAGCACGGTTAATCTCTGTCAGTGTTCATTTGTACACCTGACTGTCGTTTTAAGACAGACTTGAAAAATTGTGAACAGATTCTTTAAAATTAATTCAATCAAAAAACAGCTATTTCAAATGTCCCATCCTTAATACTCAACACCCAGAAAGTTATAGTTTGTTTTAAATCTGCTTCCTGTTGAAATCTAAGGGAGACAAGGGTACATACAGTACATATATTTACATTTCCTGTGGATAATGGTATGCCCTGAAATTCAACAATTTTGGTTGAAGATTCACAGATCTATTGTGGATTTCACAGGTTTCATAGAAGGGCTGTGCCGGATTGCAATAACGGTTTTCAGGAACTGGATGACGCCTGACGTGCCTGATTTCACAATTAGCTGACAGAGGTAGGAAGTGATTCTGCATTAGGAAGACTGCAATGTAAGAAACAATGTGAAGAGGGCAGAAAAATGTTTCTTTAATAGATACTTGAGTGAAATGATAAGGTGGATTTGTGCATTTGTACTTTCTTTTAGTGATGCATCGTTTCTTTTTTTTTCTTCTTTCCTTTCTGAAATTTCTGAGGTTTGGGCAGGGATGAGATGGAAAATATGGTAAGTTGTGATTTATGCAGTTCAAATTTTGATGTTATTGTTACAATGCAAAAAAACATTTCTTATTAATTTAATTTTGAAATGAATAGTCCACAATCTGTCTTGTGCACAAAAATTAAAGATCCACAACTGCTCTTAAAAGAAAAAGAAACTTCTGGAATAATACAGACATTTATTAACCATGTAAAACATATTACATGCAGGTTACAAATTAACACTTGTAATAAAAATAAATGTTATAATATAGACATCAGTAAAATGGTGTGTATTTCAAATATGTATATGTGAAAACAAAACAGCTAGTTATAATAGAAGCAACACAAACACTGATTTGCTACAGAGATGCAGAACAACATTGCATTCCTGTTGGAGTGTTTGCATGTCATGGTGAATAACATGTTTTAACAGGTTTCTGCTTAGTTTCTGTTACAGGTTAACTGAGTAGATTTTATTGAAATTATTTGCAACTTATTGCATGAGAAAAATAAAACTTATGTATCTTCACAAAAATGTTAACAATGATGAAATAACATATGGGACAGTGTTTGAAATATAGTGCACACTCAGTCAAAAGGATTTCAGAACATTTTGGTGACATTTTTTTAAAGGAACTGGCACAATAAAATAAAATCAGATAATCACAGTTTATCACATGCTTATTCAGCCTATCACAATAGAGATAAGATGTATCTTAATGTTACAGGGGTCAATAAGATGATCGAGAGGCTTTTTTGGGGGGGGTTTTTTAGAGGAAATTGCTGGAATTCTTCTTAATTGTTGTCCATACGAGCATATGGATTATCCTTTGCCAGACCTAAAGAGAGCAATGGAGAACAATGTATTGTAACCATAACAGTACAGCTAGAAACAACCAGGAGTATTAAATATGCAGATGAGTTGTATATTTGACTTGTTTTCCAAAAAAATTGCCTTCGAAAAAATGAACCAGTGTTGTCTAAAAAAACGGAATTCTACATCAAATATGTACACTGGATTGTTTTCTCCAGAAGATGGCGGTACAAGGTCACATTTGTTTATGTTTGTGTTGATGTTCTCCAATTGTTTTTAGTTGCCCCTCTTTTTGGAACACCTGAGGCCTGTACTACGAAGCCTGATTAACATACCCGTGATATCTCTCCGTTACCTGGGTTGACTTAACCAGACATTCGCAATCCTGATAAACGTACTATGAAGCTGGTTATCAACTCGGTAATTGAACCCTGGGTTTTCCAATCTGGATCACTGCACGCTCACATAAAGGGGAGGTGTTTGCAGCGTCTGACCAATCGCAAACATGGAGAAACCCTGCAGAGCAGCCTACTTTACCATGGAGCAGCAGACAATTATTCTTCAAAAATATGAAGAATTCAAACGCATCATCCAGGCCAAAAGCAACACTGTTGCTGCAGCAAAAGCCAGGAAGGAATGCTGGCAGAAAATTGTCAACATTAAATTAGTTTAATATTCAACATTCATTTGACATTCAAAATACAAACCTATTATGCGCTTCAACTATTTGAGTGAATGGTGTCAAACCAACTGTATAACATACGGACTAATATCCCTCATGTGCCACAAGGATTCTTTTTTGAATATATATTTCGGTAAATTTTTACAATTAAAAAATATGAATAAAATTCTGCTTTTCTGCACTTTTGCTGCGATTACTCTCAAGATGTTCTTATTGAGGCCATTTTCCAAGAGAACTGATTGGTCAGGAGGCGGTGCTTTTATACTCGTTGATCTCTTATCCAGAACATAACCTGCTCCGGAGCAGGTTAGCCGTTCAGCATAAGTTACCATGGTGATTTACCCCGGTAAGAAGTGAACCAGCGTCGTAGTACGGAAAACCCAGGGTTAACCCTGAAGCTTCGTAGTACAGGCCTCTGGGGTCCATTCCATAAAGCAAGCTCAGAAAAGCGGCTTATTGTCGAACACCTGACTTTAATGAGCCTAACAAATGAGATCAGGCTACATAAAGCCCAATTCACGTCTGACTAATTCAAGACAGGCTTGCGTATTCATACTAATTGCGTGTGCATGCCATTCATGAGCAGCCCATGACGTCGAACACAGATCTAACGGATTCATAATGACAAAATCCACCACAAAAGAGCCACAGAGCAGCAGCAGTCTTTAGCACACACTTCTGTTGAAGACATATGAAGAATTTAAACATATGATCACAAAAAATAATAAATAAAGTCCAAGAGAAAGGCTGGCAGGAAATTGCTGATCAATTGAATGGGTCTGATCTGTCTCTGAAGGTGCGCTCTTGTTGCAGTGCCCTGCGTACTATGGCAGCTCTGTCATGTTCAAGCTCCTCAATCAAGGGGCACGCCTTCACAAACAGAGAAACAGTGCAGGGGTTGAGGTCGTTATATAGACTGGACCTTAATCAATTAACAGAAAAAAGGGAAACGCCTACACATGCATCCGCTAAACACGTCTTAGTTTACTTTTCAGACATTATTTTAAATGTACTTATCAATAACCAATACCTTTTAAAACAGTGCTTCCTACCAGTTAAAGACATGGACTTAAATATTACATCTCTTGTCCTGTCAGGCCTCAATGTTCAATATTATGAACACACATACACAGACACAAATACATACATATATAATTCAGTTAACTATGTACTCGACTATATAGGGGTATGAATGTATATACATATGAGTATTAAGTTAACTATATATATGTGTATATATATTTATATGATTAGGCTATTATTAAGACGACTTTATGTTAACTTTTCTTTTTAAATTATGGTGATTAATGAAGCCATATAATATGTTAAATAATTAATAATTAATAATTAATTAATAATTATTTTCTTTCAGGATAAGCAGCAACTCAGACTAAGCCTGACAATTAGCCTGGTCCGGACCTGGGGCCTGTTTCAGAAAGCAGGTTTAGTGAAAACTCTGAGTTAACCCTGAGATGAGGGTTAACTCTGAGTCAGTTACCCTGGCAACATACTCCGTGAACCTAACCTGCTCGCTGGCAGGTTGTCTTCAACTAACCCTGAGTTTCTCCTCCTTTTTAGTTAAAGCCGACAGACTGAAGGAGGTGTCAGACATGGTGTGTCCTTTTCTTCAAGAGTCAGTTAATATTAAAGCACAAATACGAAGCACAAATCTCCGTCAGAGGGTGATCGGACCCCGCTGGAGTGTTTTATCATTCTCTGATGATGTTCTGTTTGAGTGTTTCCATTTTTCTGTACAAATCGATAATTTATCTGAACAATATTCTCAGCCCTCGTATCGTCTGTACAACACCACATGGACATGCTCTCAGTTCAGAATAAGTTCTCTGTTCAAGTTCATGTTTCCAAGGCAACCGTCTGTCAGGCTGTCACAAATGCAATATTTGAAGGTGATTGATAGCCAAGTGGTTACTGCGCATGCTTCATAGTGACAGTGTCGCTGGTTCAATACCAGTGAGGAACGTTCTCTCTCTCTCTCTCCATACCAGCTACTGTTAAATTAAGGTGAGCTTGCTTTATGGAACTGAATCTGCTGGAAAATGAGCCAGACTTACAAAGTAAACCCAGTTTATTTGGTAATCCTGCTTTATGGAACAGGGCCCTGCTCAAGTATGAAGGTTTAAAGATGTGTATTTATTATACTGTTGTTATATTACAAACTAAGCACAGCCACACATTTTATATTGAAAATATGTATGAACCCACTCAAACCACAAACAGGAAATGTGTCTCACCGTATTTCTGCCTGATTTCATCATGCCTCAGCTGCATTTCTGTTCTCCTGTATGAGCAGAAACAAACTGTCAAACAGAGAATACCAGCCACACCTACAGTGTCTGTTTAAATGATCTGAATTATCACCTTCAGAGTAAAACAAAACATTGTTATGATGTGTAAAGGATACCAGCACACAGTACACCCTATTTAACTTTTTTTTAAATTTATTTCCAGGTGATATAAAACAATATAAACATTTTTTCAACATTTCAATATTTTTCAATTTTCAATTATTTGTAACAAGCAAACAAGTTCACCTTTTATCACAATGAATGTTTATCCTACTGCTGCAACTAGATATTATTTTCATTTTCAATGATTCTGTTGATTGTTTTTTTTATTGTTGTTTGGTCTATAAAATGTCAGCAAATTGTGCAAAACATCAATCACTGTTTCCTGAAGCCCAAGGTGACAACAGTCAACAATCCAGAGATATGTAGTTTCACTATTTAATTCATCTATCTACCATCAAAAGAAGCCAGAATTTTTTTGTATTATATTGTATTCATTTGAGAGGCTGGAACCAGAGAATTTTGGCATTTTTCTATTATTTATTTATTTATTATTTTCTGAAATAAATGTTCTATCGATTGACTAATCAATCAATCAAATAATCATTGCAGCTCTAGTTTATTCATCAACATGCTGATGTCTTGTGTTTTTATATGTATTGTTATATTGACAGAGGTATAAACTAGTAAATGTTTGTATTTTTGAGTGAATAGTTAATTTTGTTATAATCAGACTTCTACTCAACAGCCACTTACTTCACTTTCTGACG
Source organism: Scomber japonicus (assembly GCF_027409825.1). NCBI lineage: Eukaryota > Metazoa > Chordata > Actinopteri > Scombriformes > Scombridae > Scomber > Scomber japonicus. Next base: position 17,827,607 of record NC_070588.1, read on the forward strand.
AGATTTCCTCGCTCGGGTTCGTCGATCTGCCTCTGCGTCCTCTCTCTTGTTTCTGGAATATAACAATATATATTCATTACAGTTTACTTGTTTCATGACATGGTTTTCTAAATTAAAGCTTGCATTAAAATATACAGGAAATGTTCGAGAGGCAAAGTGCAGGTGTGTTTTCTCTTTAACCTAATACATCATTACAGAACTAATCAGTCTGATAATCTGACCATGAATATCAACTGCCATCCCTCTTCATACAACTGCCATTATTTTCTAGTTTTTAGGAGGGTTAGGGTTAGGGTGATGTTGACAGAAAGAGAAAAGTTATTTTCAGAGCTAAACTGCGGCCACAGACTCTGGCAGGGCTTTGGAGACAGCGGTACAAGCTCTGCAGAATAACAACCTATTGTGTTGCTCAGCCCTCCTCCCCTTCCATGTTCAACCCGATTTCATGACCAACACTTCATGTGATTTAATGCTTACCCAATTCTCTCACACTTGCAGCTGCAGAAACAGCAGACGAAAATGGAAATGATGATGACGCCAGCCACCACGGAAATGGTGATTATCAAAATCTGGAAGTTTACTGGAAAGCAAAGACAGACACAAGAAAAAGCAGAAGTGAAAAACATTTTTCATGTGAAAGTCCTGTTTAAATACACACGGCTACTTTGGCTGCCGTCATCAGCTGCTTGGGATTTTGGTGGATTGTAAAATTTTAGTGAGAAGTTTTTCTATCGCAAAAAGTCAGTCATTAAACATTTAGGCAATTAATTGAATATTGATTAACAACAAATTTCTTTTTCTGATAAAAGTCATACACTAGAAGTACAACTAATTATAATGTTCATTTGTTGTTTAACCTGAAAATTATCCCAAAATACTGAAACATTGATATGAAAAATCCCTAAAATTCAAAGTGGCTTCTTTAAATTGTTTGTTTTGTCTGACCAACAGTTCAAAACCAAAGATTTATCAGTGTACAGCCACATAACAAAAAGACAAGCATTTAAATTATTAATTACTTATCAAAGTAGCTGCCACATAACTATCGCTCAACTGACTAATCAATCAATCAATCAATTAGCAGTCTCAATTCTTTCATATACTGAACAATATTTTCCCTGTGGAGTCTTTCTGACACACATCCCAAACCCCAATATCAAAAAAGCTTACAGGTTACACACATATTTGACATTAATGAGGAGTAAATTTGGGTCAGTCTTACCCCAACACATCCCCCATCGTGCATCATTTAATGGACACACAGTTTTGGAGGGCAGGATGGTCCTCACTGGGTAGTCAATGCATTGTTGGGTTGGTATACACCACAAACACTGCAACAAATACAAACACAGATGGCTCTCTTATCTTTGGTATTTATGGCAGCAAACTGAAGACAGCTACAGTATTTGTCTTGTTGGATTTTAGGAGACTTACCGTCACATTCTTCAGACATTCATCACAACTGGTGTTTGATCTCAAGGCACAGGGAGCTGAAACAGAGATATCAGTTTTTAGAGCAGGTTGCTGCCCCTCCCTTCACTGTGTAGGCTTAAACTGATACATGTACAAGTGGTGGAGTACTGTAAGTTAAAGTACACAAGTATTACAGCAAAATATACAGGTTCTGTTGAAAACTGTCACTAAATAAATCTGAGATGTCATGAAAATTTTAACGGAGATAGGAGAAAAGACAAAATACATAAGTCTGTATTAACTTTTGAGCCTTAACTCTAATATTCATTTTTTGTGATATATTAAATACTTTGATTCTTTGAGCCTTAATTGGGTTATTTTAAGTGAAACCCTATCAAATGTTTCATGTTTAACAACTAGCCCATTATAGACACTACTTTTCTAGTTTTTTAAAGGGGTCAAAAGCCAAAAAGTTTGAGAAGGAACCTGGTTTAATCTTTAACTATGTATGATATTGTAAAAGTTTATCATCTGCTTTTTAAGTCATCTGTGAGGAAGTAACTGGCTGTTTGAACCTGAAAGTTGTATTTAAGTACAGTGATAAATGTACTTTTTAAGTTATGTGACTGTCCAGCACTGCTTACAAAAGAGGAAATTAAGTATTAAGTAATAGTAGTGATAGTAGAGGTTTTCACTTTCTTCCCCCATGAGACAAATCATGGACAACAACAGAGTTTAGAAGGAGTTAAAGTATTACAGACGACAAGTAAAGTATGCTTTCATAGATATGTCCAATTATAAAACTAACAAGCGAGACAGGACAACAAATTGATATTTCATGATAATTACTGTAAATCCATTTTGTAGCCGTCATGTGACAACCTCCTGACCAAAACAAAGCACAACGGCCAAAAAAAAGAGAAAAACTTACTCGAAGCTGGAGCAGGAGTCGATGTCTGCGCATCTGTGGACACAATGAAGCAGAAGATGCTCGTAAAGACAATAAATGAAGAGCTTTTAACTGTAAACATTGTGACACGAGTGAAGATAGAGGACTGCGTGGAAACAGAGACCCAACTCCGGAGTCTGTGGCGCCACTGAGGGCTGGACCTCTGCTTCATGAGGGCTGACGTCACGAGCTCCTGACACTGGTGTCATCAAACAGCTGCAAACTGAAACCTCTCAAAAATACAAAATACAACACAACACACTGTATGGAATTAGTCAGTTTCTTATTATTTTCCAAGTTTGATTCAAAACTGTTCAAAAACAAAGCTGGTAGTGTTTTTAACAAGATTTATGCTGCAAGAAATGACTTTATTGATTGTTAATACATTATTAAATACTAAATACATACAAAACTGTCTCTAGCAGGTGTTTATCCTCATTCAGTAGATCACATGCTTTGTCTATTTGGCTCTTTCTTTTATTCTTTTTATTCCTTTTTTAACATCGATTTTTTTTTTCAACAACATCTTGATCAATTCATGATGATGATCATTCAGACAGTTCACAGTCTGCATATTGGCAACTGAAAAACATATGTTCTTAGTATGGTTTATATGATTAACTAAGTCTTATAAAAATGACCACCTATCTTCTGAAAAAGGGCTACAGAGTGTTTCGAAAATCACTTTATTAATACGAATTAATTAGCATTATCTCAACAGCATATTTGACAGGTCGTGAAACTCACTTAGCTACTCCAAGAATTTATTATTTTACTTTCAAAACGTTGGAGGACTTGTGAGACACAGATTTTGAAAATAATTGTCAAAATGAGGCAGGAAAAGCTGACTTGGCTTTTTCCACCCTAACTCCTACACTTCCCATAACCCTGATGACATCAGCAGCAGCATGAGTACTCCTCATACCAAGTAAAATATAACATCTGAACCTTGTCAGCATGCAGTTTATATTCCATGCATAATGATCAAGGAATGATTTCTTATTGAACTTAGCATGCTCTATATTTAACATATCACTATTTAACCATAATTCTGCTATTTTAATTAATCACAGAGTACTCTTTATGATATTCCTAATACTATATCTGTTTGAGCATTGCAGAAATTAGATCAGCCAATACAGCTGCATTCATTTAATTGGTATTTTCAACAATTAGCTACCTCACATTTGTAGCAGTAAATATTTGGCACCTGATGCACAGAGATTGAACTCTACAGCATTGGTGGACACATCAAAAATAAGACAATAGTGACACAAACACACACAAAGCAGCTTTTGAAATACAATAATTTATTAAAGCATCTTTAAATTCTGATATAAAACATTTTCTGATTTTCTTTTTCTTCCTCTTGAAAACAATCAGAAATCTCAAGGTACAGTCATCGTCAATGGTAAGATCAGTCTCTGGTTTGGCCGCCGGCAGCTGACCAGATTGCCTAAGTGAGTACGATTGGAGAGCAATGGAAGACAGTGATGCAATGTGAGGTAAATACTAAACTCATTATGTGTGGATCATATTCCTATAATGAACTATACTGTAAGTTGATTGGCATAGGCTTGAATACTTTGTGTTCATGTACAGTTGGCCTATGAGAGGAAACAAGACAATCAATGGAGTTAAGCCTGTTGGGTTTTTGAGGGCAACACAGTTATTTTGTATGTTGACAAAACACTCAGAAACAGGGAACCCTCTGGAGAAAATTGATAGTAAGTAATGACCAATATGTCTATTTGTGAATCCTGTTAACTTTGTGTCCCTGAATACACAAACAATAAAAAAACAAATGTACAAGCAAAACCCCATCAACACATTTCAAGCCCACTCAGTCTGTTCATCTTCTCTCATTTTTCTCCCAATCCACTGATACTGCAATAAATAAATACCCCGCCCTCACGTTTCCTGCGACATCACTAAAAAAACACAGTAAAACATTCCTTAGACACAGACGTTCTCAACAAGCAATGTCAGTCTTAGCTACAAAAAGAGTTTCAAAGACCTCAAATTAGTGCGCAAGTACAACAGCTCAACAGAGTACTTGCTGGAGGATAGAAGCGCAAATTGTTCGACTTTCAGTAATTTTGAGAAACTACTTCAGTGCAGAGGTTATAAACTTTGCAGTTTCACTTATTCTATTGTTTTTCACATTTCATTTCTCTGTTTGCTGTATTTCTTTGTTTAATAAAAGGCAAATTGTATTCTCTTTAAAATAGGGATGTGCTTTTGTGACACATGCACCCGTGGAAGCTATAACTATCACTCAACTGTTTATACTCCATTCCTGAAAGGCCACATCTGCACCAATACAAAGCTAAATAAGGCAAGAAGAGGGAGGTAATCTCCCTGGGAAGTTTACAATTATATTAAACATTAACCTGAGGGAATCTCCATTCAGGAGAACATTCATTAAATGGGCCGCAATGTTCTGTAGAAAGAAACAATTGAATAAAAGTGCAGTTTGGGATGCCAACTTGAAAGAAATTTACTTTTTTGGAAATTGAAAGTTCTGATTTAGATGTGAAAGTCTTGTGATAGAAGGTTTGTTCGAAAAACAAAGAGCATTTAAACTCGGTCAGCTATTCCTTGTCTTTAAAATAAAATCCACTAAAAAGATACCTGAAGTACATTTCAAGTAGCATGACAAATCACCAGTGTACATGTTTGGAGACTGCATGGAGAAAAGCAACACTCAGGATGACTGCAAAGCTTAAAATGGTACAAACGCTTGAGTCCTTACTTTTACCAGAAGCGGTAAAGACGTCACATTTTTGTGTCTCTACAGAAAGAAATCTTTCCAGATGGGGTTTGCCTGCTGCAAAACGCTTCAAAATCTCTGTTGAGGTGATTTGTTCCTCTTGCCATCTCTGTGTCTTCTCTCCACGCTTGTTTGTGGGTCAGGTGTGCTGTGTCCTGTCCTGTCAATCACCTGATCCAGTTGCTACTGTAGCTGGACACTGACTTCACGCTGCACCGTTTCTTCACGATCATGTTTATGTAGGCTTTCATGATCTTTGTGATCTCTCCAACCTGGGAATGAACAAATGAAACACAGTCAGAAGAGAAGAGAAGCAACAAAACTGCATGTTTCCCCAAAATAAATCTGTAAAAGAATCTCCTCGCGTCTTGATCATTTGTGTGAATTTCATAACTAAGAGACAAAGCTTAAAATGAGAGCTTAATGCTACTTGATTACAATTGGATCTGAAATGCATCAGCAGTTACCTGTTATTACATTAACTGTAAATAAAATGTACCAAAATGATTAACACATGAGATGATTCTTTGGCTTTGTTTTTCCACTGGAGTGCTGCCTTTTTCCTACATTTTTTGGGGGAAATATATACATTGCAGTCCTGTTTTTAAGGCAACCAACTGAAATACTTAAGCCCACATATCAAGATTAGAGACAAATAGGTACCTGTGGTGTTTCAAAGAACATTTCTCTCTCATCCACAGTGATCTTATAGGTGCAGGGTTGTGGAGCACCAAAGAAGATGATGTGCTCGTATGGGAAGGTCTCCAGAGGCTTCGGCTCTCCTTTCTTGTAAACAGACACGTTTTCAGCACTCACACTCAACCACAGATCATGAGGGAAGCCTCCTTCTTTGCACTATGAAGACACAAAAAGTGCGATCAGTATCAAGGCCAATTTTTTACTTTTGTAGATTGGGTATCATCCAGATGTAATATTCTACACCAACTCAGTTTTTAGCACCACAGAAATCATGTGACCTAACTAAAAAAAATAATTAGTTGAGTTCCACACAGTAAGGTATAGAGATTATGGAAAAAAGAGCACTGGTATTGGATGGATATTCATTATCGGCATATACCCTGAAGCGAGAAATTGGAATTGATATCAGGAGAGAAAATGGTTGTATAGGTACTTTCCTACTGGCACCATTAAAACCTGACTAGCGTCAAAAACCCAGTAAACTTACCTCCACGTCAAACAGTGTGGATCCATAGCCAGGCCACTCCTTGATGATGGTCATATATTTGAGCATGGCTTGGTGCTGGACCAGACCACTGAGGCGGGACCACTTCTCCATGATGCTCGCCCTGGTGGCAGACATCTCCTCCTTTATCCACATCTCCAGCATCTGCTCCTCCTCCATACGCTGCTTCTTCATTGAGCCTGTCTTTAGCCCTCGGCGCAGGGTCCCATCCAGGAAGCTGGTCCTCCGACGCTCCAAAGTTTGGCCAGATCCCGAGGCACCACCCACTTTGGTAAACTGTAGGATGCGACTGCGCAGGCGGCCTACAGGGTAGACATTTTCCAGGCTCCAGGTGGCCCGGGATTTGTCTCCATACAGAAACTGCAGGCGTAAAGCTGCCAGGTGTTGCAGGGTCTCTTCACGGGCAGGGAAGTGGCCTCTGGTCAAACTCTCATGAGCCTGAAGGAACAGCATAAGAGTTCAACATTAGCCACAACATGTGATTAAAAAGACCCTCAAAAAAGCAAAGCAATACATGTTAAACACACCTGCTCAAACATGAATGCAAACTCCACTCCTTCCTTAGGCATGCTCTCCACATCCAGGAAGCAGTAGAGTTTGAAATAGAGTTTCCACTGGCCTTCATCCTCTGCTTCTTCACTGCCAGCCAGTCTGATGAGAATTCACAAAGCAACAAGATAGTCAGTAACACATTTCCACAGACTTCAACAGGTTGAGTATCTTAACAGGACCCTGAATTTATAACATATATATTAACAAAATTTAAAAAGTAACTCATGATCTTGTATAACATACCTTTCAAATTTGGCCAGAACATCAGCCACAAGCACCCTGCTCTCCACAGCTTTGTCTATAGTGTTGTTGTGCTCAAACAGAGCGAACATGTTCCTGCTGTCCTCCATAGCCAGACCTCTAATCAGCTTCTCCACAACCTAGAAAAAGCAAGCCAGAGTTTGTGTAAATATAAAATAATCACACTAATATCTAGCTGAGTAACTTTTAGAAAAGGCAACTGTGTGTCTGCAGCTCATCTACCTCTCCAGCGGTTGTGTGTGAGTTAATGGAGATCTTGCAGGAGCCTCCTCCATGGCAGTAGACTGTGGTGGTCATTTCCTGTCTAGTAAGCAATGCTATGATTTCTTCTTGGGATGGAACAAACTCCCTGGCCTTGGTCTTCTTCAGAGACTCACTGATGAAGTGAGCAAACATTTCAATCTCTGTACCGGGGAACAGCTCCTTGATCCTGAGAACACATAAAAGACGCAAACACAGTAAACTCAGGAATATTTGAAGGATTGCATTGTTATGACTCAAGAGCAATGTCCAAAAGTGGCTCCGCACCTTTTGAGGTGAAACTTGAGGTAGCGTAGGATGCCACGGCTGGGCAGGAAGGTGCAGCTCATACAGGTAAGGAGATGCCAGTGGGCGCGATTGGCAGGACTGTTAGGGTGAGGGACGTGATTGGTTTGTTTGATCAGCTGACAGTAGACCTCATCTCTTAATGACCTCAAGTCCTGACAGGTCTGCAGGATTCCCTGGATGATTGGCACAGGATCTGAGACTGCCTCCATTTCTTGCAGTGAGTTGAAAATCTTCACGGCCTCATCTTGCAGGCTGGTGTAACCCTTTTCCTTTTGCACTGAGAAAAAGAGAGGTTTGAATTAGAGATCAGCCAGTAAAACAACTTTAGAAACTAGTTACTTCATTATATCTAAGCACTTAAAGAGCTTAATTATTTTGAATTTTAATTCCTTGTAATTTGAAGATGAAGTATTTTGTATTTTAAAGTACATTTTAGATTAGATCCCACTACTTGATGTGGAAACTTACTGAAAAATGTATACAAAAGAAAAGAGAGAGATCTTGTAATGTGTTGCCTCCAACAGTACTATTAGGGTATCTCATTTATCAGAATCATCAGAAGCTGCAGATCGCAACACTCACAATGTACATTGACATCTCCATAAGGTAGAGGTAGAAGAGGGGAGTGTAAAGGATGCTGGGTATATCTCAGGATGGGGTTCCTCCAGTACGTCTGCTCCACTGCCTCTGCATTCAAACTGCTCTCCTGCAAAGACAGAGAGACTCGATCAGTGGTCTCAGTAAACTCTTTCTGAATTTGAATCTGAATCTACACAAACTGATAAAGTCGAATTAGGGAGAATAACTAAAGAAGTAATATCAGAGTCGCTACAGTAAATCCAGCAAACAGTTGAATGCAAAAGAAGAACAGAAAAGAGGTAAACAAGAAACTAAGAGAAGATCACGGCACACATGTAGTGAGTACAAATACCTCACTTTACTACAGTATGTGTCCTTGGCAAAGGCTTGCATGACTGAAAAGAATTGGAGTTAAAATTGTTATTTACTTTTTCTTATTAAATTAGTGCATCTAGCAAGTTAAACACTGTATAAATGCAGCATGAAATCTCCACCCATTGTACACAGAGTAGCTGGAGAAAAAGCCCATTGAATCCCTTTATACCTTAATGTCCCTGATGAGTTGTTGTGTTGGCGTTTCTATGGGAACTTTGCTGTCTATCGCTCCCTGTATGGCATTCGCCCACCGCATGGCTTCATTCAGCATTTTGGTGTAAAGACGGTAAGAGTGTTTACGCCCATGGACGATTATATTCCAATAACCTGGGTGAACATGGAAGAAAAATAATTATAACACTGACAGAGGAGAAACAAAATATGTCCCTGGAAGACACTCAAATTACTTAACAGAAATATGTTTAAATGACCCCTTACTGCTCAAATCTAACTAAAGAGCTGATACACATTATTGTATAGTATTGGTATATTTCCCTATAATAATTAGAAAGAATGACAATGACATTGACAGTGAACTGACCAGTGTCCTTGAAGACCTTCTCGTCCGGCTGCACCACAGAGCAGAGGCTGTTGAGGACCAGAGTTCCCAGCTTGGAGGCGCTACGCTCTGACGACTTATAGTAGTCCAAAGAGTTTGTGGTGAGAACAAACCAGCGCTTCTTCAGTTTCAGAGAGGTACTTTTCGCTCCTGACTTCATCTCTTTATGCAGCCAGCCTGGGGGTGGATAAATGAATTAAATACTTTTTCATTTGGAGCATTTTTCATATACTGTCAATCGATCATCTTTATTTTTTTCCTTTTCCCAAACAGATTCAAAGCATTTATCCTCCTGAGTATCAAAAAAGAAATTTAAGGAGAAAACTTGACTCACATTGTACCTCCTGACAGATACAATAATTACATGAATTGACTCTCAAACTGTCCAGGTGTGTATCTCCGCTGACTGACCTCGGACTAGAAACTCCTGTCCATCAACCCTGGAGTCTCCCTTGGATTTCTGCAGCAGGCCGATCCAGTGGTGCATCTCCTCAGGTGTGTCTGTGTTGCAGTGAATCACCCGGTTGGCCGTGATGATCACAAACGAGTTTGGTCTGGAAACACAACACACATTTTTATACTCAGACTATAGTTTAAAACACATCTTGTGACCAGACGTGGGTTCAATTTACTGTCCATTCCTCACCTGTCAGGGTTGTCTGATGCACAGACAGAATCAATCAAGCCCACATCCAGTGTGCCCTGGAGAGAGAAAAGAGGTATGAGGTTGAGTTAAAATATAGACTCTAACTGTTTGCACGTTTGCAAATATTTTCCTTGATGGGATTTTTTACATTGGATAGTAAAGTTAGTCCTGTCAGAGAAAATATTTTTGAAGTTGCATTACATGTGTTGTGGGGAGAAAGAGGGTGGATTAAAGGTGAGTATATTGGTGTTTATAGTAATTAACAAGTTCATTTTACATATATTTCAGCTTGTTTCTATGTACTAAGTGATTTTTAGTCTTGCTTTCATTTTGGTTTCCTTATTGCAGGCAACATTTTAATGTACATGAAATGCTTCTTCTGCTCATCTTACTATATGGACCAAATTTTGTACATCATACTTTATTATTATTGCTGAAAAATGGAGCTGAAGTTGGGACCCATGTAGGAGAGAGGTAAAACAATACTAACCACTGCATTCTTGGGGTTGGCCTGTTCATGGTGCATCTCCATGAGCTGCTCCGGGCTGGCGCTGTGGACCCGACTAAGCACATTGAACCAACCACTGAGTGGGGTCAGAGAGAGTGCAGAAAGTAAAGGAAGGAGAAGTCAGCAAATATGGAAGAGAAAATTACCGCATGAACTTCCACTGACAGCCACAAGGGGGAACTTTATTTCCACACATCACATTTACAAGGCAGTGATGACAAAGTTAAACTCTCCAAAAGAAGCTGCAGCTGGTTGAGGATTTCTATGGAATATATGGATATACTCTACCTGGCATCTTCTGGGGACTCTGCATAGATGTGGTACGTCCTCTCCCCAGTCACAATATTCAGTGCATTTTCCTTCTCATGATTGTCCACTATATCCCTGTAGAAAGAACCCGAGTTCACTTAATAGATATGTTTTTCTGTTTCTTTCAAGCAAATAGCAAAAATTAAAAAAAGAAAGAAGCTACACGAAAAAAAAGAGAAAAAGAGCCACAATGTTTAACCCTTCAACTGATAGCAAATCTTACTTGGCTGTGTGGATATCAATGGTTCCTTTCAGCTTCTCTTCACTGTCATTCTCGAAGTACATGAGCTTTGACTCTCGCAAAACAAACCAGCGCATCTTCCAGTTGCGTCGTGACAAGGTGGACATTCCTCCTCCTTTCTTGTAGAGCCAGCCGGATTTGACAGAGTCCTGCTTTGCCCGAAACCACATGAAGGTTTCATCTTTCAGCACACACCAGCGACGACGCCATGGGATCATCAGGCCACCTGAAAGAGTAGGGAAGGAGAAAGAAAGGGTTTTAATTTTTGCCGTTTCCACACACACACACACACACACACACACACACATCCTCTTGAGACTAAACATCCAGTCTACAATTAACAAAAGTAAACAATGCACAATAGGAACTTTAGAACAGCAAAAAATAGTAAGCAAGAAAGAAACAAACAAGGCCTGAACCAGATCTCTTAAAAGTGAGGATATGACCACACAAATTATGGATAAATCATATGTATGCTTGCTGGGCAGTGATTTACTAAAGCTACTAACTCTTCATGTAGAGGTAGCCATGGAAGTAGGGAGGCCCACTGCCATTTAATAGATTCACTCTCCCATTGGAAATTTCCTCATCTGTATCCACGTAGCCATCGTTGTCTTCATCACTGTCAATGAACTGAAACAAAGACAACACTGTTTATGATGACAGAAGTCCTCCATAGAACAAAAATACAAAAAAAGCAAGTGATTTTGTCTCATTTTAAAAGAGGTTGGCAGATATGCGACAGAAATGTTAAAACATTAACACCTTCAAGTTTCATATTCTATGTAAAAATATTTTCTTTTTGCATTCTTAAAAGAGTGATGAAGTGGTCTTTGGTCCTCATTTTGCAATTTCAGTACTTAAATCAGTGCCCCGAACATGCACACACTCCCTTCTTCCCCTTTGACATTCTGCTGATCTAACAGTGTTAGATCCAAGCTCTCTGCTTGACTAGCAGTATCTGGGAAAAGATTCACATGCTCATCTGCAGAGCCAAAACAAATAATTGCAACAGTGTTTCGCAGTGATTCTGGCATGAGCTGTGCCTTTTGATAGGATAAGAGAGGATTTAGGCATGCACACATGCACACAGTACATTGGATATGCATGTTAGGTGTTGAGTGAATGTGGTAGAAGCATAATAAAATAAGCCCAGAGAAAATTTAGGCGTGTGTGAGTGCATGTGTGAAAAGGTTTGACCTGAAATGAAAATAAAAAATACAGTGATCCCATGTCAATGTAAAATATGAGGGAAAAACATAAACAACTTCTCCAATTCTCCAGTGACCGAATTTACAAAATCTACTTCCACTTCTGTTCTGGACCTCTGAAAGTGCTTTAAAGCATTTCCCATCTGGTTTAGATCTGTTGCACTTCACAGAAAAGACTCCTAGCCTGTTAGTTCTCACCGAGTCCGAGCTGCCTCTGAAGGAGTCCAGGCTGTTTTGGGTGCAGGAGGATTTTCGTAACACCTCTTCATCTGTAATATGGCCATCATTGGTGCTGGCACCTGAGCTCCCATGAGCCTCCTCAAACTCCTCCTGGTCATAGTCCGATTCTGTGTCTGGCAGATTTGAGTGGCACGGTTCTTCAATCACAGGCTCAAAGTCCGACCCCCTGCTGGCTCTCTGGCATGGCCGCTTTTCTCCATTGGTGACCACAGGAGGGGGAAGGGGAGGGGGAGGTGGAGGAGGAGGAGGAGGAGGGCCTGGGATTTTGGAATCTCTGAGTACAGGGACGTGACTCAGTCCGTTGGGGGTATATGGGGAGAGCTTTGCTGGGGCAGCAGAAGAGGCAGAGGGGGCACCGAGTAGTCCTTCTGCAAAGGCAGGTGGAGGAGGTGGAATACTTTGGAATAATTCCTTGTCCAGAGGAATTGCAGCTGGTGGAGGGAAGTCAGGCAAAGGAACAAACTCGTCGTCAGCGTGGAAACCCTCGTCTACCTCCTCCTCAGCCAAGGGAGCAGTAGATTCAGTTGGGTCATGGAGGTTCTCCTCACTTGAGAGTGATGGCTCCAAACCACCAAAGTCCAAGAGTTCCAGGAACTCTGTAGCCACACGGGAGGCTTCCTTCTCCAGTCTGTAAATCTCAGCATCCCTCATCTGCCGCAGCTCCTCGCGAGAGACGTCACCAAGAAGGGACACACCATCTTCCTGCTGCTTCTGCAGGCGCTCGATCTCTCTCTCCAGCCGCAGGATCTCCTCCATCTGACGACTCTCTTCCTCAGTCTGGGACAGCTCCTTCTGTAGACAGCAAGAGGAAGAGAAAAAGAAAACACCTTTAAGCACTTTATGTTGCAATATGAAAGATAAATAAAGTGTTTTAATTAAGTAGATTTACCTTCTGACAAGCACCATTCACCACAAGTGAGTTCCTGAAGACACAATAAAAAACATTTGTTGTTCATTTAAATATAAAATGATGAAGTCTTCTGATATAAATGATTACACCTGTAACACATAAAAAGTGAGACATTTTATACCTTTTCCTGCTTCCTTTAGCTGCCATTTGCTGCTCATCCTCTTTCTCCTTCATTAGTCTGAGCTCCTCCTTCCTCCTCGACTCTTCCTCCTCCGCCCTCCTCTTCAGCTCCTCGTCCATCAGCCTCTGTTTCTCTTCCTCCTCCTCCCTCTTTCTCTTCTTCGCCTCCTCCTCCTGTTGTCTCCTCTCCTCCTCCATCCTCCTCTTTTCCTCCTCTACTCGCCTCCTCTCCTCCTCTCGCTTCTGTTTCTCCTCCTTGAGCTGACGATAGAGGGATCGGGCCAGCTGGCCTCTGTGATGTTTCTGAAGGACGACGGAGGCCAAGCGCAAGCGCAAGAAGACTCGTCTCCAAAAGTGAGCGCGATAGTTCTTCTGGATGGTGACAACGCTGGACAGAACCTTCCTATATTGCTTCCTGGTGAGAAAATCGAACACATATTTGTAATTAGTGTCAACTCAAGACGAGTCCCATATTTAACCTTATCTGAGAACATTCTGTGTCACCACGAACATATTTGTGACATTGCTCACCACTGCGCTGAATGCCTGCTGGCACCCTCTGTTTAAATAAACACACTGGTAAAAAAGCCTGTACATTGTGAACTGTGCGGTGTTTAGAGTTTGATGAGCTTGTGCTGTTCCACTGTGGCAGTGTGGGCTGTTGTGTTTAGCCCTGTGACCAAGCCCCATCACCCACACACCGCACATGCATTGACTACACACACACACACACACACACATACAGTATAAACATGCACACACACACAAAAACACACGTGACCTGCTAAAGGACCACACACAATGCTCTGACGCTCTGACCCTGAGCGTGGCCTAGTAATCGCTCCATGACTAGTCTCAGGACACACTCTGGGCAGAGATACTGTTACATATAATAACACAAAGGGTTTGCTTGTGTCTTTGGGGAACTTCCCAAGCCTCTGCCTTTAGTAAGAGTGGCTCTGAAGGGAACAGAACCCACAACATGAACGCTGTCATCAGTCTCTTTATACCCTCCCAACAGAGCATTTCAGAGGACTCTATGTGACTTTATATAAGGTGTCACGCAGGTGGAGCTCAGCTTGATTACATGTCTGAGGGTGCCTGTCGGTACAGATTTTTAAACTGTCTAAGTGATGGATGTGCTGTCTGTCAGGTGGAGTGGAGAAGTGGAAAACTTTCTGCTCAGGCTAAGAGGTCTGAGATTTCTTGAGTTAAAAAAAGCACCAACTGTATTGCTGTAATTGTACTTTTAGACATTAAATTAGTGAACTGGCCAATGAAGGGACACAACCAAATCAAGACATACTAGTCCTACTAAATAACATATCTTTAACCACATAACACACGTGCACAAAGGTAAACACAGAGGCATGCACATACTGTAAACCCCCCTCCCCAGTCCTCCTACATACACACAGGCTGCACACAACTCTATTACAAAACAAACACTGACAACTGTCGCTGCCAACCCTCAACCCCTCCTCCACTCACCTTGCCACATAGCTGAGGATGTGGGCGCGGATCACCATGCCAGCCCTGCGCCGCACCTCTTCCCTCTCCTTCTCCAGTCTTTGCTCCAGGGCCTCCTTCAAGAACACCTGCGGGACAGGCAACGCCACGGCCGACAGGGAGTGACAGAGACAGAGACACACAGAGAGAGGGGTTGGGGTTGGAGTTGGGTTGGGGTCGGGGTGGGGGGGACGGGTTTGAAGGAAACGGAATGAGTTAGTTCCTCTTCTTGGTAAGCCTGCAAAAGAGGGCCCACAGAGATGTGAAGGGCCCCTGTTGTTTGTTGGCAGCTCCCTGTGCCCACTGCAGAGGAAGCTGTGGTGCAGCTGAGGCTAGCAGGCTAGCAGCTCTCCCTGACTGCAGAGTAGAGCAGAGGGGACGACTGGCACCAGGACTGCAGTGTTGCTGCTATTGCTGCTGCTGCTGCAGAGCCTCATTGTGTTCAGGCGTCCTTCCTGAGCATTTCCCTACTGCTGCTGCTGCTACCGCTGCGTTGGTAGCCTGACTGACGTGCACAGGCAGAGAAGCACATAGAGGGAGGGGAGGGGAAGGGGGAGGTAGGGAAAGGAGGGATGGAGGGATGAGGGGGAGGGATGGTGGCGGGTGTCCAGAAAAGCAAGCCACACCCCTACTTGCTCTTATGAAGGAAGGAGAAAGAGTTTGCTTAACCCTTCCCTTGCTACTGGAGACTTTTTTTCAGAGAATGTAGTGTGCAGGTCATTACACAGCAATACAAAGTGGTAGCATGACATTATACAGCATAATCAGATTTAATCTGAATGTTGTAGCAGGCTGGAAGAGCCAACCAGCTGTGTATCTGGGTTTATGTGATAATGCGATATCTATTGCTAGCCTGGAGGATCAACTACTTTTCTGTAAAGGGTGGAGGCCTTTGAGTGGCTCTATGTGTGTGTGTATATGTGTGTGTGTGTGTCCCAGATGTTCCACTAATCAAAGGATCCCACAGCTGCAGCCCTGCTTGCTCTCTGTAAGTCTGTGAGAGGAGGAAGCTTCCTCTAGTCCACATCCTTCCCTCATCTGTAAAACAAATGGCTCACAAACACCCGCGCACACCTACTCGGCGCAACGTCATCCAAGCTCCTAATTCTGGGCACACACTTCCTCCGCGCACAATCAGCATGTATATAATTACACACAGATTGTTTCTCCAAAGGAAATTTAGCCCCCACCATCTCTCTGTTCCCTTCCCACAGCTCACACTGCATTTCCCTGAACCCCCAAAAATATACTTGGGATTCAGGGAATACACATAACCACGTGCACACACTCTTCATACGCCTCTCCTTGCATTTTTGTGTCTCACTTTGAAAAACTAAAGCTTCACTCCCTCTCTTGATACATATACTGTGTGAAGTGGAGCAGTCACCAGTAGCGAGTCAGCCAAAGGTCAAAGTGCTGACCACGGATGCGTAATGAAGTTTCACCCACACAGAGGAAAAATGATTCTTCTCTGGAGTCAAAAAGTCAGTAAGTGTATGTGAGTGTGTGAGAGAGAACTTTCATGTATGTAGACATGTGCACATGTGGTTATGCCCTGCTTATATATTCATTAAGAATCAACATGTGGTTCACATCAAACATTTTTGGTCTTGACGTATATTTCAGCATGCCATGTGTGCAGCTGACACTCTTCATGGTCTGCCAGCCAAATGGGGAATTAAAACAAAAGTGTCCAAAAGGGAACCAGCAAATCTGAAATGTCTCAGTGATTTAACAGCCATGGAGGAACCACAAATTAGAGCAGGAAGCAACAGTAGGACAAATGTGGATTTAGCCGTTTTCAAGAAGCCCCATAAAAACAGTCTTATTTATATCTTCTCTTTTGGCTTTATAGAGGCTGTTTACGCTGAGTTCAACATGGAGCAAAGAGGTTTTACTGTCCAGATCAAACAAGTCATTAAAGGATAATCATTCAGTTAGAAACCAGTGAAAAACAGAGATCTTTCAACAGGGGAGTTGATGATTGTTTGATGATAATGACCGAGAGAGCGAAAAAGATGGACAGACAGGGGAAAGATAAGTGAGAGATAAGTATCACTGAGAGCTGTATTGCAACAGATGCAGATCATATCGCTATGATAACTTTTCCAAAATGAATGCTTGAGAAGTAAGTGACTTTTAACCTCTGCTCAGCTTCATCAGCGCCTCCAAATCACTCTCTGGCACTTCAGTTTGAATTCAATCAACAGCTTGGTGAGTATCAAGAGGCTAACACTCTTTCACTTACATTAAGGCTGCCTCAGGATTACTATAAACCCCAACACTGGGTTACAGTTACAGTAACAGTTGTTGGTGTCATGGTTTTTCTGGATTTCTGTGCAGCTCTGTGGTTGTCAACAAGAGAACAGTAGATTGACCACAACCGGCCAGAAAAATCCTTTGGATGTGAGTCACGGAGAGGGCCGTCCAAACTGTGGCACACATTAACAGCCTGCCATTTTGAATCATCTGCTGTCATGATTTTCTGCAGACCATAACATCTTTATGGATAAAAAACTGTGATTTCAGACTTGTTGAACATGTTTTGAAGAGCACGTATGCGGATTGATCACTGAAGAGTCTTTACAAATGTACTACAGAGTCAGTCTTACAGGAGAACATAGACTGACATTTCACCTGACCCTTCAGTCTGCCCAGCTGTGTTCCTGTCTGCTTCAAGCATGAAACTGTATCCTGCCTGAGTGTGTGTGTGTGTGTGTGTGTGTGTGTGTGTGTGTGTGTGTGTGTGTGTGCATTAGCTACATTGTAGAGACAAATATCTGTCCCCACTGTCACATTATGGGGAGTCATCTACCATCTAAAGGAAATAACGTAATCCATTCAATTCTAAAGTGAAGACTGGTTAAGGTTTAAGGTTTAAAACAAGGGAGTAAGCATATGTTATGATCAAGTGTCCAGGATGTGAATGTAAGTCAATGAAATGTCCTCTCATGTGACAAAAACAAGTTTGGGCATGCCTGCGTGAGTGTATGCTTCACCTTTGTCTTCCCCAGATGCCACTCTTTTTTAGCTTTGTCATGAAGTGTGAGAAGCTCTGAGCAACTCTGCTTCTCATCGTCTGAATGGATCTTGTTCTTCAGGATCATCTTGTACCTGTGGAAACAGAAACAACACATATAACATTAACAGAGAGCATAAACATTTTAGCACAATTAGAGAAAAAACCAAGCATCAACCCTGTAGAGATAGTTTTTTTAATTTGGTGTATGTATTTTGCTGACCTGCTGTAGAAGTCCATAAAAGTTCTGCGAACAGGGAATCCAGCCTTACGGATCTTAACCGTTTCTAGCATTCCAGAGTATCTCAGCTGATTCAGAACCACATCAGGATCAAACTGGTTGGCGTTCTGTAGATGACAAATGACATGAAAACTGCAGACACCAAAATGCCTTTGTATTCCTATTAAAAAGGATAGCAACACTACAGCTCCATGTTTACTTGACTATGGCATTTTTCAGCAACAGCTGAACAGCTGTGCAGTGAACGGTGACTTGAATACAGACCTCATGCAGAACAATTGATGTTTTAGTGACTACGTATGTGTTCCCTAAACATAATCTCCTTGATACCAGTATCTGTTAGTGGAACTCTGCAGGCAAATGTAATCCTGCACCAATGAGTCTACACACCTATTCAAATGATCTTATTGCTGAGTCAGGTTAAATTTGAATTAAAAAGTAAATTACCACTTTGAGCGCTATCATTTTACATTAACAAGCAGGTTAGTGCAAAGAAAACACACACACACCATCGCAGAGAAACACAAACAGTGTACAGCTAGACCTTGCCAACCGGGGAGACCTTTCTTTCTGGAATAATCAGCTGCATTGTTCACAACTGTTCCTTAGGCCTGCATATCAGAGAGCAGGATCAGTGATGTCTGCCGACTTACACCTCTATACAGGGTGCCTGATCACTCAGTGCGACCGCACGAAGGCCATTGTCACCCAGAGGGCATGCAGCTCTGTATAAGCCCCCAACAGGACCAGAGCATTCCCCAAATGTGTCAATCTAATTACAGGGTAATGCTACTATGCATGGAAACAGACACACTTGGATACAAAGGCACTTGCACGCTTGCATCCTGAGCTCCTCTGAGCTCTGAACTTTGCTCTTTAGCAGAGGATTTAGGCAGCTGAAAGAGGTATGGCATGTTGACTTGTTTGAATAAAAACAAGCTAGCCCTTCTCTGAGTGGTATTTTTTCCAGTGAAGCGGGTGCATGTAAATCACACATGTGCGTGTGTGTGTTTGCATGCATGCAATCATATCAGAGGATCGTGTATGCAATCCTGTCATTCTGTGGGATTAACAGAGGCTCGGCTTGTTCCATCTTGACCAACCAAGGCCAGGTGAGCAAATGTGGGGCAGAGCCAATGAGTGCAAGGGATGGATGAGAGAAAGAGGCGGGTAGAGAGAATGAGGGTGAGAGGAGGACAGTGAAGTTTCCATGAAAATAAGTGAGCAAGAAGGTGTGGAATGACATATTGGGAGTGGGAGGTAAGCCGAGAGAAGAGGACAATCACCACATTAATAAGTAACAGAGAAGATCCTACTGGATTGCAGTGCAGCAAATTCACTGTTTCACAGAGAATAAAGAAATATAATAACCAATATAAGAAAATTGGACAACAGTGCTGGATATGAAAGTGTTTGTAGTGGTACGGCAAAGAGGAGTGGAATAGAGGATAAATAAATAAACCTCCCATTGGCTCTGCTGCAGCCGCTGTGGTCTTATCTTGGCATTTCACTGATGCAGCCAGATCAGCAGAGCATCAGCCAAGCCGCTGCAGCTGGAGTGGCCAGCAGTGACCTCTGACCCTGGTAAAGGGGCTAAGTGGCAGGAATGTGCTTGTACATAGCCTTTTATTTGAGGAAGTACAAAGAAGGTCTTTGCACCAAAGCAAGAAAGATGCATCAGTGTATTAAAAAACAAATGAAACGGTTACTTTTCAAGTGAAATATTTTCATGACTTTGTGGTTATTAGTGCTGTTACACTGTAAAATGACTTTGCTCATGGTGAGAGACAAAGTTTCACAGAAACAACAAGACTAAATATTAGCTCTAAGCAACGGGACCTATGAATAGCACTGAGGTGGTTTAATTTTGCAGGGGCTGACCTTGACAAGACCTGGCAGGGTTTCTAACATTTTTTTGTGCAATGAAATTTGCATGACCTACCTTGTCCATGTTTGGTTTAATGCAGCGCACGAAAAAGGGGTTGGAGGCACTTAGTGTGGCCATCAGGGAATGGAGCGAGTCCTGAAACACATTAGCAACAAGAGGATAAAGATTAGGGCAGCAGATAAGCTGAATCATTAGTCCAAACATTTTCCTATATTTCAGTTTATTTATGATATTTATTCATGCTAATGTTAATTTTTTTAAGGAAAAGACTTATAATTAGCCAATATTTAATTTGCTTTTCTCATCTTGTACACAATAATACAAAGACTGTACTTAAAGTACAGTAACAAAATTAAAAGTGCTGAGTAAATATATTTTTAGTACTTTCATGGTCTTACAGGGGATCACTCAGCCCATATTTACCTTAACACCCACACATGTGCACAAACACACACACACACACACACACACTCCAAGGACCCTTGAACCTAGCAGGTTATGTCAGCTTCGTTCTCCTCACTGCCTCAGACAGTCTGTCTCCAGCGAGGCCTGGCAGAGCTGAGCGTGATTGGCCCCTGGTTGGCCCCTCTCTGCCCAGCCATCAACCCTAATCTCCTGGCTTTAGGAACTGTAGACCAGGGCAGCCTGCCAAATCCTCTACTGCTCCTTCTCTCCACACTGCAGTTAGGACATGCTAAACTAAGCCCTCCACTGTAACTCCCACCGATCCCCCCATCACCACTACCACCGACCAAGCACATATTTCATACATCCCATCACCCACCATTCTTTGCAGATCAAATACAGACAGTATTCTCTTTGCCTTTCTGTCTCTCCATGATTTCTATCGGCCCTTTTTCACTGTGTCCCTGTGCTGACACTCATCATGCCAAGATAACGAGCCAAATGTTAAGGGGTTAAGTGATCATTACATGCAACGGCACATGAGAAACAATAAACTTGTTGTCTGTCTTGTTGTCTCACTGAATCGCACAACTGGGAGTGATATTTAGGTCACAGAAGCTCTGCACCCACCCTGAACTGAGAGCTGACGGTGGGCTTGCGTCGGGCCGTGCCCATCTTTAGGGTCTCATCTCCACTTCTGCTACCCACGCGCTCAAAGAGGTCGTAGATGAAGTCGAGCCTGCAGACACAGAGTGCAGAACAGAGCGTGTGTTGTAGACACATATGCATGTGGACTGAATCATACAGGTCTGCGTTCAGTATGCTTTGCTTACCTGCTGTCTTTGAGAATGAACAAGATGTCATCTCTGAAGGTGTCTCTGTTCTTCTCCAGGATTCCACGCACATCATAGAGCACCTAAAACCGGTGAAAACAAAAAAGTAAGTATGAGTAAGTGTGTTTACATTTAAAATAACACTTTATATATCCCCAGAGCATGTTACAGAAGAATAAGAAACAAGAGCGTCCAAAGAGTAAGGTAACAAACTGTATTAAATAATACATTGAAGAAATACATCCACTTAAGAAATTAATACAGTATAATACTTGAGCTATACATGATTTATGTTTTCTGCAAAAAAATATGCAAATACATATGAGCAGTAGTAATGTTGGATTGCAAATAAATAATTCTTTATCAATTAATTTGTTGATTAGACATTTGCTCTATAAAATAAATGGTCATAAATGGTGAAACATGTGAACGACTTTTCAGAAAGCGCAAGAAGATGTCCTCAAACATCTTGTTTTGTCCTAACAGAACCCATAAATATTCAGCTTATTATCACAGAGGCCTAAAGAAACCAGAAAATATTCACATTTTGAGAAGCTGAAATCAGAGAATTTGGATTTGTTTTTCTTAAAAGAAAAAAACACTGAAGATGATTAATTGATCATAAAAAATAGTTGGCAATAAATTAAAGTTAAAAACGAATTAATTAATCAACTAATCATTTCATTTATATAGTAATTAATTTTCAACAACAGGCAAAGTAATTTGCAGCTTTATCCAAATATAATCCAGTTTTATGTCCAGTCTTAAATGTAATTTATATATGTGATATTATGAAAACATAAAACATAATGCAATGAAGCAGCTATTAAGTGAAGTTTTTGTTGTCAGGGTATCATTCGTAATTTACAACAACAGAGATGAACTATGAGTTGAAATTCTGCAACTATGTGGGTGGCAGTGTTAGCACAGTATTTCAAAATCTGCTGTCAGGGGTGCAGATCATTCAAACTTTAAATTATAATGATTTTGTATTCAAAGGTGTTATTATCGACCCATAACTCATATTGGACACCGATGTCTTCAAATGATGGACGACTCACTTGGAAATAAAGCTCTGGGGTATTTACGTTTTCAGATTCACGTATATGTGCACAATGTGTGACGTGAGCAGGAACTGTAAATGCGTGTTTGAGGCTCTGTGTGAACAAAGACAAGTACAACAGAGCGCCTGTGTATTAATGCAGTCACCTGTCGTGTCCTGCTCAGCCTTCATCTTAACGACACAGCATTCCTCACCACAGTAATGCACTCTCAGTTTGTGTTTGTGCACCAGTGTGATCAAAAATATAAAAGGGCATAAAAGTATTTTGTGCACTACGATGTATAAAAGAATATAAAATACATACTTTAATCATGTGTATGCAAACACGAGCACATTTGTGTGCATGAGAGTTTGTTTTCACAGCTGTGTGTGTACACTATAATCCAATAACAACCCCCATCCCCCATTCCCAAGCCTTGAGGCTCATGGGGAGCCATGAGATCCATACTTGACCACACATGTATTTATAATTCACAGACACACTAATTACGCTCCATTCCTCTCTCATTGGAGTCAACTCTTACAAAAGGCTCTCTGTGTCTGACAGTTTCAGGTTTAGCTAAGTAAGAAGGTTAACTACGGTAGCCTCATGACACTACACAGAAATGGGTCTGTGACAGAGGATTAAACACAATACGAGAACAAAATCTTGTGATACAAAGTGGTGAATGCATTGATGATATATACAGTACACACTGAATCCGCTGATATAAAGTGCAGTCTTTCGGCATTATTAAACAAACACTGTATTTGTGAATTTGTTTATGGTTTTTGGAGGGATGTTAAAGTTCATGTCTGATAGTGAGAGAGTTGATATGTTTTTTACATTTTTTTTTAATGAGATCTAAATCTCTTTTCCAAGGGTGACCTGGCCAAGGCAGCAAACAGTTACAGTTTAAATAGAAATAAAATGCAACAAATAAGGATGACAAACATCAAACACACCTCTCAGTTACATAGACTTTTAACACAGCTTTAAATTTTGAGGGACTAGATTATTAAAAGGCAGATAATTCCAAGTGCATTGAACATAGTATGAGAAGACTTTTTTTCCCATCTCAGTGCCCTTGGAACCTGGTACTCAAGCCACTGGTGGAGTGAAACTGAAGACTGCTGGTGGTCTGCATCAGCTTAAATATTCATGAGGGTAGTTTACTCAGCATGGCCTTGTACACATAAATATACAAAATGTAGCCAGTCTACCAATTCATAAAGGGTACAATGATAAATACAGGAATCAGAGTTAGTGGAGTACAGGAGGCATAATGCACACTTAAAAATGTAGCTTGTTTTTTTCCCGGCTTTAAATTAATCGCATATCTCTGGCACCACACAAATAATCAAATTTATCAGAGGATATTGAAATTTCCTCAACTGAAGTCATGGGCACTGTTTCAGATAACAGAAGGAGCTTTCAGAGAGGCGAATAAACTCTCCTGAGAGGCACACTGGAGAGACAGAGAGACAGACAGACAGACAGAGAGAGAGAGAGAGGGGGAACAACTGGCTGGCCTGCCTGTCCTCTCTGGGCCATCATTACCATAGGCATCCATGCCAGGCTTGTGACTGAGCTGCCATGCTCACACTGAGGAGACCTTGTCTTAGGCAGACTTTATAAGGCCATTCTTTATCAAGCCAAATCTTCCTACCCCCCTCATACTCAAACCCTCCTGTTCTTTCCAGTCTCTGTATTTGTGTCCAGCATACCGCTTCCCTGATCTCTTTTGCCTTTCTCTACACTTCTGTCAGGAGTAATCTTTGTCATCATGTAAGAGAAAAAAAAGAGAAGGAGAGGTTCAGGCAGTTTCTCCTGACTCAGGGAAAAGAACAGAACAGGGAGGGGGGCACGGCAGTGTGGTGTCAACATCCTGTAGCGGATTTTGGCAAAGATGATCCTGCTGCCCATCCAGTAACTCTAATTTCCTTAACTTATGCATTCAGAGAGATAATGACTGGCTCTCATGATTGTTTTGCTCTGTACTGTATATATGTGTGTGTGTGTGTGTGTGTGTGTGTGTGTGTGTGTGTGTGTGTTGATAATTACCTCTCCAGCGTAGTGCTTGATGCCAAACTGGTGGTCAGTCACTCTAGGCTTCACATAGTATGGGTTTGTCTGAGAAGAAAAGTCAAAGAGCCCCCAGACTTTTACAAATGCTGTTCATGTCTACTTTATTAATTACAATCCAACTGAGCAGAGCACATAAATAAGTACGTTGAGTCCTCCAAGAGGGAGCCAAATGAGCAGCCGAAAGGTCAGTAACAGATGTAAGACTGCATCTAATGATTATTTCCATTATCAGTTGGTGAAACAATCTCACAAGAGCTTTTGATAGTATTACATGATATTCCTAAGACTATGTACAACTCCAGAACCTGCAGCGACATTATTTTGACAACTTTCATTATTCATCAATCTGTTGGCTTCTTCTTGATTCCCTGGTGACATCTGAGCCCAAAATCAATCAATCAATTTACAGTGATATAACCCAAAGAAAAGCAAAACATCCTCACATTTGAGAAGCTGGAAACAGAGAATTGAGTATTCTTGCTTTAGAAATCTCTTACACGTGAATGATTAAATGATTCGAAAATCATTGTAGGTTGATCTTTTTATTAATTATCGATGCCTTAGCCCTATCAATTTCCCCTATCAAGTTCCCCGACCTTAAAGCTTTAGCAGTGAAGCCTGACACCTCACTTTTGTAACCCTCCTGTTTCCGTCATCTATAAAAGACGTTAGGCTTTCTGAGGACACTCTTTTCTCCAGTACACAATGCTGATCAGCCTCGAAGAATGGCTGATCACATTTCAGCATTGTTGTGTTTGCACGTGAGAGCGCTCGGGGGCATGTACAAGTGTGGCGCTGACATTAAATGCTGCACCAAAGGCAACAGGTTTAACTCTTACAGGTTGCTTGAGCTTGGGGTTTGGATTATTCTTACACCTTTGCATCTGCATGTGAGTTCCTGTGTGGGAAGGAGAGGGTGTGTTTGCATTGCAGCACATGTGAAAAATGCATGTAAGTTTTCATATGTGCGTGTGGACTCACTGCATGTCGGCTGTGCAGTTTTTCCAGAAGGGTGTAGTCAGTGCCTTTGGGGAATCGACTCTCCTCATTGATAAGAGCCAACATGCCCAGTTTCTAAAGGGGAGACAGACAGAGGAGCATAGAGGGTGAAATACACCACAGTCATGATGGAACTAGTTATAATCTGGCAGCTTTTATTATAACAATGTGTCCAGGAAACACCATAGTTATTCATTCAGTTTTCTTTTTACTTATAAAGACAGGGTTCTCTGAGTAAACTACGTGTTGGCTATGTTACACACAGTCACACTAATACAGATGCAATCATCTAATAGCTTCAACAAAG
This sequence comes from Scomber japonicus, assembly GCF_027409825.1. NCBI lineage: Eukaryota > Metazoa > Chordata > Actinopteri > Scombriformes > Scombridae > Scomber > Scomber japonicus. The sequence continues at coordinate 17,853,338 of NC_070588.1, forward strand.
ACAAATCAAAAATGTCCATAATCTTTTTCTTCCTTTAAGGTTTCCAAGTAAGTGTGAGATTTTGAATCAGAAACCTTTCAGTAACAAGCCCACCACTGCAGAGGCCCATCTTTATAACTATGGCGATAAAATAACACAAGTTGTCTTCATGCTTCACTTCAGCCATACCTCTAATTGCTGACTGATGTACATTACTGTGCACACAACATGCAAAATGAGACTGTATAATGATAGAGCAGGAGAAGGAGGGCAATGTAAGCACAGTGTGGCGTCTGGGTCAGCACGCTCTGGTTGGCGGTTGGCGGTCGGCCCCCCGGCGGTGACTCTGCTCTGTCAGGGTTTGACTGTCTGTTACCTTTTCAATGAGATCCAGACACTCAGCGTTATCCATCCAATCTATGGCCTCCCACTGGATGCCCTCCCTGTGAGGACAAAGACACACACCCACCACATATACAGTATATAAATATAAACAACTAGCAAGACACACAAGGGCTGTATTGTCCAGTGTGAACATGTGATGAAATGAGCCATGTCCAAGCTGCTGGTCCTTTATACAACAAAACAACTGTCTGGGGGAGAATCTGAGCCGAATCCAAACCTCTGGCAGTCTGCCTGTAAAGAGGAGGCCCAACCCCCATCCCCTGCCCTATCTGTCTGTGGGACTGTCTCCAGCACATGCAAAGCCTTGTTTTCATTTTGAATGAATCTACTATACCAGCATACAAACGATGATAATCTGTATAAATGTAATATTGAAAGTAAATTCAATTTATTGAGTCTTTTTTACCTGTTGTATTCCAGCTGCTCCAGTGAGAAAATGTGCTTATTAAAATACTCCTGGAGCTTCTCGTTGGCGTAGTTGATATTAAACTGTTCAAACCGGTTCACCTACAGGATGGTAGAAAATAGATTCATTTAATAACCGTCAATTCTGTAGCTTTAGCAGTTCATCTGTGATTGGTTCTCAATGCAAATAACTTGCATGTCAACAAGTCATTTAAGTCCTAAAATGATTCATAGGTGTGACATTAAACAAGTGATGGCACGTTAATGTTTTTTTTGTCTTGGATAGAAGTTGAATCCTAATTTTGCTGAAATATTTCAAGTTTTAAATAATGATTTTAAAGCCCCTGAAAATGTGGTAGTATTTCTCTAAAAAAATAAATATGCCTGACTCAACAAGTAACAATAATGATCAACACCTTTTTCCATTTGAGCCTGCCCACTTGAAATCAGTAGGAGGAAATAAAAGGAAATACTCTTCTGATGTGAAATCACCAAAACTGTTTTAAGTTTGAAGGGAATTTTTGTGTTCATGACATGTAGGATTATTTTACTCTTGTTAAGAAGTTGAGTGATAAAGTCATTATATATAGTACCATAAATGAGCATTTGAATTAATTTCTTTGCTGAATAAAGCTGTGATTCAACGAGTGAGCTTTCACCTCGAAATTCTCAAAGCCGAAGATGTCCAGGATGCCGATGGACTTGAAATTGTCTTTTCCTTTAATCTTGTGGTTGATCCTCATTATAATCCAGGAGAAACACTGAGAATATAGCGCCATGGCAACTGAATCCCGCGAGTCCACGGCCTGAAAATCATGACACAGAGGTTACCATGGATACCAAGTCAGGTATAAATAATGAATGAAGAAACTTTGCAGTGTGTGTATCATAAAAAACACAACATATTTCAGCATATACATTTCATCAGTTCAACAAGATTGAGGTTGAAGCTGTTAGAGACAATAATACATTTATTGTCTGACTAACGGGCTGTGTGAGGCCACAGCGTCTATTAAACAAATAGTGGTTTTCAGACAAAGGTGTGTTATGTCAGCATCTGTCTGCAGGCAGCAGGTAAGACGATGTGTGTTTTCACAACAGACACCGTCGTTTATCACCTCCACGTCTTAAGAGTGACGCACTGCCTGCAGTATTTGTTATATTTTTTTAAATCCAAAAGGAAAAAAAAGGACAAATCAGAGCATTGTATAAACGTGCTTTTGTTGACAATTGCTTTTCTTTTTTTCAAACCTTGCACAAGGAAATTATGCCTTTTCTGTCATGCCTTTCCTCTCACTTCACCCAGGAAAGATCATGCAGCTCAATAAAGGCATAGTACTTGAAGGCATCAAAGGACTTATACACATGACTTGTAACTAAAGTTTTTTTTTTTTTAACTTTCTTTTAGTGTATTTTAATCTGCTGGAATTGGCAGATAGGTGGAATTTTTTTTGCATGGCAGTTAAACAATTAAACATAATTAGAGTATTAGAGTAATTAGAGCCATCTGCTTATGGAGACCGCATGGTATAGTTGAAAGTTCCCAAGTTTCCAAGCTGCTGAGGAAGAAAAGATATAATCAGTCCAGAAGAAGAGAGTAAGTGGACCTTGAGTTGTAAATTGTTTTGTCAATTGTCATAATCAAAGATTTACTTCACTGTGATTGACAACCTAGCTGGTACAATTTGATCCTCATGTGGTGACAGAATCTATTTACGCTTGCCGTTTTTACTGATTTTCTCCAGCTGCCGTGAAGTTGAATCTGTGTTGAATCTGTGTGTGCATATAAAAAGCTCAAGCTTGCCAGTGACACTTCCTCCACAGGCATTGTGCTTGAATTAAAAACACAACAAAGTGTGGCGGTGTGTACTGTATTTGGGGCAACAATGCTCCTGGGCTTTTGAGTAATCCATCATGTCCAGTCACCTCCTTGCAATAAGCGGCTGTGAACAGAAAGCTGGCGACTCCAGGATCTCCGTCACAGTGGTGAGAAGAATGGCTGTTTGTCCAGGATGGGGAGGTGATGTGGGGGAGGGGGGCTACTGCAGGCAGTCGTAGGGTGGGTGACCCCTGGCTACTGTGAGAAGAAGCCTTTCTTACTGACTCTGGGACTGGAATAATGCACTCTATTAAGACACAGGCTGCTTCAAAGGCCAGGCAGAGCAAGCAGCAGTGGGGTGACAGCACAAGATCTTTGTCCAATGAAGAAAAGCTTTCTTGTGACTTTCGTGTCCCTGTGATTACAGTAAAGGTCCATTCTGCATATTCACTGACATTTGTGAGAACGTGTGGGCTAGAGGCTTGTGCTCATCCAAAAAGGATTGTGTTGTGCGTCACAAGGTTCTTATGGCATTCGGTGAAAAGGATGACACATGCAGACGAAGATTTGTGAACTATTCACGTTAATCACAAACCACAGCATAGACATTTGAAGCCAAGCAAGGCATGAGTTAATTATTACGCCGTCTCAACTCTTGGTGCCTGGCTGCACTGCCTCCAGAGGAGAAGTCCCTCACTTCACCCCCCAGTCATTGGCTCTATTGTGCTTTTGACTCAGATCACTATCACGATGGCTTTATTGTGCTGGGAATCTGGCAGACAAAAAGCAGGAAATGGCTGGGAGTCACGCAAGGGATCTGGAGAGGCATGTGGGGGAGAGTGCCGGAGAAAGGCTGTGAGTGTCACCAGGACAGGGGAGGGAGACATACAGGCATCTACTGTATGTGCCAGTGTCTTCAATTCAAGAAATAAACCTCTAAACCACTTCTTTGTACCACCTTACACCAAATCCCAAGATACTACACTGAAATTTGGGAAATAAATGAGGATGAACAAATCTTTCAGGATTCTTCTGCATCAGCTGTATGATTCCTTTGACAACCAGTGGAGGATGAAGTTAGGTTGGACGGTGTTGTTACCTGCTCTACAGTAAGTGGTGAGCAGATCTCCTCTCCTCTGAGGATCATGGAGCGCTGGGTCAACACCTCAGACAGCTGGAAGGAGTCCAGGCCAAGCAGCTCACTGACATTGTTGACCACTGAAACAAACACACACGTTGACAAGCATAAATATACAAATATTTATACTTTACTTTAATATTTGGATATCGTGTGTGTAATGCAGACCATAGACATTTCAAGTTACTTCTATTTGTGTCAAACAAAAGAGCTGACATATGTACTATGATCCTATACAGGCTATAGGAACCTCTACTCTGCTGGTGGAGCTGTAGTATTCTGCAGTCACTGTAGTTCACTGGTTCTTTGGAAAAGAGGTCAGACACAGCTAACAAAGGAGCCTTGAGCTCATGTTTCAGCCTGTTCAGAGCTCTGTCTGCTAGTACAATGTCAATCAAACTCAGCGGCATGAGGAAAACTGTAGAATGTCCAACCTCAGTGGTGAACTAGTCATCTGGTAGAAAATAGAGGTTTTCTGCAATAAATTCCAGCAGGCAGTAACAATTGGTTATTTTAACAGGATGAGGCTTAACCACTAAAACCCACATGCTTCCAGATTACCTCGCAAATTGCTTAAAAGTTAGATAAAAACATTTTTCCAACGTACGATAAACATCACATGCATTCTGTGCCCCGTTGGTCCAGCGCTTTGCAACATTTTGTCACATATTTCGCTTTGAGTGAGTCTGAAGATCTCAGGAATTTCAATAGTGTTTAAGGTACAATTCTACAGGTTTTCACAGCACAGCATACGTTTATAATGAGGGTCTCACCAAAGAGCTTAAGAGGTTGAAAAGATTGTGTTGTGATTGTTTGTTTGTTTGAGAAATCACCTAAATGAAAAGTAAACTCATAAACTAATATGACTTTTTTCTATGTAATTTCTGAATACTACTGAATAATTTCTTAGGAAAATCGTGAAATTTGGAATTAACTTTAGGAAAAATTAGATTTTTCTTAAAAGAAATGCTCAATTTAAACCCAAACACAAATTCATTCATTATTTATTAGAATATATATGTCATGCATCAACTGTAAATTATTGCTCTGTTAAATACAGTATTTCCAGAATTTAGTTAGTAGTTTTTGCTCGTTTGTGTCCCTCAAAGTTTCAACAGTGCAGGACGGATCTAGGATGCTTGCACCACTTTGTCCAGGTGAATCTAACACACACACACACACACACACACACACACACACACACACACACACACACACACACACACACACACAAATAGGTGTATTATTACTCTCTTAATTTTTTCTCCTACCCCCTTTAGAAGTGATCTGAGCCCCGCCAGCAGTCATAAATTCAATGTTGCCCATCTGGAGGACAGCAGACAGCAACTTGAACACATCTCTGATCTCTTCCTCAGTGAACTCCATCACCTTCAGGGCTTCCTGCAATACAACACAGAGAAAGTTGGACGACATGTGAGTAAACATGGATTCACTGATGATAAAACACTAAAACGAACCTCAAAAAATGCCTAAAAATTCAATATAATACAAAACATTTCCCTCAGGGTCAAGTCTGTAACTGGTAAGACGGTATTACAAACATGAAAAAGAGTAATGGCACCCCCTGGAGGTACAACAAACCATGTACACTAAAAATATTCTTTCTTACCTCTCCTCATCCCTAATAATAAATGGAGTCATGAGCGCTCACAAATCAGTGTGTATCACTTCTTTCTTTCATGGTGCACAGCAGCAAAGGAACAGTTTCATTTGTTATTTTTATATCTTTTTGGGTCACCACCCACCACTTGACAAAGAGTTTGAGTTAAACGCGGCAGTTCTCTTGTTTAAACACTCTCCTAGTCCTTACCATAACACTGTTGAACAGTTGCTTGTCATCCAGACTGCTGTCCTTTACGCAGCCTGACTGGCTCAAGTAGTGATATGACTCAGGACCCTCAGACAGTAAGTACATGTCTGCAACACAGAGAAATGACGAGACTCACACCAAAGGAAATCCCATTCATGCAAAAATAGACAACTTCATCTTTCGTTTAACATCAGAAGACCCTTCACTCCACCCTACTAATTCTCAAAGATTTAGAGAGCTATTATATACAGAGAGAAATATTTTGAGACCTTTTAGCTGTTAACTACGATTCATTCCTTTGTAAACAAACAGAAAAGGTAACATAAACTCTATAATTATATTTGGCATATATTTGATTTTGATTAATTGATTTTCCACTTGCCTTCAGTGCTGCTTTAAGCACACATTTTAAGACTTGTGAAACAATGTTAGTCACTTGCTTTCTTTAAACAGGGATCTGGTGTGTGTTAAAATGTTTGCTCGTATAACTACATGGGTCAAAACGTTCCCTTATTCCTTTAAACTCTGTAAACACCAACCTCTGTGGTCTTTGTCTGCCCCTGCTAACAGTGCGTAGAAGATATGGTAGTTTCTTTCTCCAGGATTCTGTCGAACCACTCGGTTCTTGGAAAGAGAGGATGGTTAGAAGAAGATGTAAAAGTATTTCAAAGCCGAATGTAATATTATACACTGATCTCACCAAGTAAGAAATATGCTGATCCTATTCCTTTCCTATCACTTTAATGCACACTTACCTTTTCCAGCAAATCTGATGATTGAAAGTCAAGGAGAAACAATGAAAACATCTGTGTCCTCTGTACCAAACACTGTGAAAATTGATTTTCTATATAGTACATCTAAATACACTGTTTAAGGATACAGTCAATGATGCAGCCTCCCTGGATGTTTCCATTCTGGGAAAAGTGGAGTTGGATGAACTTCCCAAAGCGACTGGAGTTATTGTTGTACACAGTCTTAGCGTTCCCGAATGTTTCCATGATGGGACTGGACACAAAAGGACAGGCAAGTCAAGCATGAAATCCATCAAATCAAACAATCTACTGTTGGTGTATTTTTGTCTTGGTTAAGGAGGTGTTGGAGAAGTCTCATGCAACAAGCTTCCTTTGAGGACCTTCACCAGTTAGCACAACCCTACTAGAGAGTGGCAAGAAAGCCAAGGTCAGAACTGCTGATAACATCAAACACAGGAGAGCAGTGAGGCCGTCTCTCATTCCTGCTCAGCCCTCCCTCTGACTGCTCTTGCACATACACAGAATAACATAGGTTTTTTATATGAGTAAGAGACTACCTCTAACCTTTTACATGCATATGACTGGTATTCTGAGTATATAGGTTTACATGAGTATATAATTGATATTTAGAGTAACTAGGCTTACACAGAGCATCTTGTTATAAGCCCACACAGCACTTTGATATAGTCTGCCACAAAGCATTTTATAGAGACATACGAAAGTTTTACCACTACAGAGCCTTCCCATGATAAACATTTCTTTAAATTTTCTGTTGCCTTTGAAAGTGAGAACTATGCTTCATGTATTTTTGCCTCTATACTGTGAAAACTGTGTCAGTGACTAAACAAAACTGTGAAATTTGAATGGAACTTTGTATGTCAGAGATTTCCCTACAATTGATAATTACTGTGGGTACCCACGAATTGCCACTCACTGAATAAACACGTTTCACTCATTTATTAAATTCTGTGGTTTTCAATAGGAATTTTTGTGATCCATGATGGTGTGAATGGTGTTTTGGAGATTTCTCCACCCTGTCAATAAAGCAGTTTTGGCAGAGACTCTGTTAACTATTGCAAAGCAAAAACAACATATAAGAATATCATTGTGGGAAGCAACAGAAAAAGCATAGGGTGAGGGTTTTTCAACAACCCAAAGAGACTTGAGCTCAGAGGTTGGAGGTCATACCGTACCTGCTCTGGACGAGGGCCTGCTCCACTCTGGTGGTCCTCTCTGACAGGGGAGTTCCTGCTGAGTTTTGACTCATCACTGACAGGAACTTCAGCAGCAGCTTGGTGCTTTCTGTCTTCCCAGCACCACTCTCTCCACTGAAGACACAATATGTGGAGTCAGACAGAGAGAAAGGAAGAAAGATAGATGGACGTGTGTGAAGACTTTCACTTCAAATGCACAATTTCAGAGAACTACTCTGTAAGCAAAACTCTGAAAGGACTGATGACTTAATCCATGCTGTACAGCTTTTTACTTTCTACCAGTTCTTACCTAATGAGAACACACTGGCTGTCATGTCTCTTCCACAGGCAGCGGTAACACTCGTTGGCAACAGCAAAAATATGAGGAGGCAGCTCCCCCATCTGGTGTTTGCTGTACAAATCGACGGAAGTGCTGTCATACAGACCTGCTATCTGCTTGTAGGGATTTACAGCTGCCAGGATTGAACCTATGTTGGTCTGACGAGAATGAAAAAGCAGAGATAAGTACAACCACAGAGTACATAAAAAAAGTGGAGAAGACAGAGAAGATTATCAGTGAAAACATGGCACGAAAGAAAAATATCTTGTTTTTTTAAACAAGAATTTGCAACATCTGTACATCTTGTAAAAACACTGAGATACTGTGTGAAATCTACAGTATCAGGTCAGTAGATTCACCCAGTTTCTTGTCCTTCCCCTGACACAGTACCTGTAATCTGTAATGCTGCTAGAAAATAACCTTAAACTATGGTGAGTGAATGGCCTAGTTTGCACAAGTTCACTAAGGCTGGTAATATTTTAAGATCCAGCTCACAGCTCCTGCTCGGCTAATGCGCTTTGGGGAAAAGTGCCTTACAAAAGTGTGTTTGTGGGTCATCATTCCACAATGATAACATTCTGCGATGCCATACAGACAGACCGGGCGGACCCTCTAAAATGAGATTAAGAGATAGGATTTCGAAAAACATAGTTGCCATGTGTCAGGTCAATGATTATTTTAATAAAGTCTGGATAGTGTTTCAAGGGAACTTCAACACTCCACAGAGAAAATAATCCTGGGAGTGAGACGGGTCAAACAAACGGACTTGGAATCCAGCACTGAGTAATCTTCAATTCCAGGGGTTACCAGCATTTTATTGAATGATAGTGTTTATTATTTTATTACATGCATCGTCACTCATCCTGCCTTGCAAGCTTCTATTAAATTAATAATACAGTGCATTTCATTGAATGTCTTCTGACAAGCACACCAAAAATGTGTGTAAACTTGTTTTATTCAGCTGGGTTTTATGCATGCAGAGAATATAATGATTGCAGTACCAGCAGAATAAAAGCAAAGATGAGTTTTCACAGACAAAATAAAGTGAGTCACATTCCTTATCTTCCTGCTACACTTCAGTATTCTTAAATAAAAAATATACCCAAAGCTGACATTTCCTCTTGAAACTTGCTTATGTGAAAATCAAAACTTTTTAAATTAAAACTGTGATTGTGTTGCACGTCCCAGTTCCCTGCAGTAAGAATAATAACGACTCAATGGACCTACAGAGACAGGTACATCATAGTAGTAAATGCTCATTAAAATAGTGTAGTAGCTCACATAGATGTTGTCTTTCTGGTAGCGCAGAAAGAGGTTGTGCATGATGGCACCTTCATGCAGCTCTGCCAGTGCAGACATGTCTTCTGTTCCATGGATGCTGCTGAGATGCATCGGGTAAACCGTCTCTCTGTTTAGCTCCGCCTTCTGCAGGTAGATCACCTGGAACAACACACACACATTCAAACAGTTATATTTCATTATAATTAATTTGAATTGTAATTTTTTTTTAAACAAAACAAAATAAAATAAAAACTTAGCAGCTTTTTGACTGAAAGACAACATATTGCACATTTTTACCTCCTCTTGTGGCATGTTTGGACAGAACACCATCATGTATCTACATTTATTAGACAGTAGCAAGTACTGATACTACGTCAAAAGCACTAAAATCTAATGTGCCACTACTCCACTCAGTTAGAATGAGTCACTGCTTGGCAACCCTGCTGAATGGCATTAACAGAACAAATATGTATTGGCATGGTGTTAATGTTGCACTTTGGTGTGTCACTTCTGCCTGCAAAAAGGCAAACTAATCAATTAACGGACAAATAATTTAAGCACTACAACACACTGCTGCCCATGTGAATTGCAACATATAGAATATAACTTTAATAATACAAAAGCAGCAACTTCTTGCTCAAATTTCACTTCTCTTTATAATAAAGGCAGCAGACAGACAGAAACCAAACTAACACTAACACTGCATAAGTTAGGAAGACATGTTTACACAGATCTGAATAAGATGGCTGGCACAACATCACTCTTCCACTGTGACCACAGCACATGCATGCGTAGATGACAGTGATGATACAGGATGAACTGAGGTGGAGGTGACACACTGGAATCCCTGATGTTTTCCTGCCTGTGCCTGCCGCCAGCATACCTGACAGGTACAGAATAAACCCCACCCCCCTATTGAACTGATGCCCGGGCCTCTCTACATCATTTATTTGATTCACTTTTCAATCAGTACAATAGATATCTAGCATTCAAAAAAATCTGATATGTATCCGATTGAGTACCACATTTGAAAGTGGCCTGAATCGGATTTTGAAATGTCAGATTCAATGCGACTTGTGCTGTTCACATTGTCAGAAACAAATCAGATATGGGTCACATTTGAGCGAACAAATCAGATTCAGGTCACTTTTAACTGCGGTGTGAACATAGCCTTAGTATCTCTATAGTGGTTGTGAAACAGAACCATAAACCAACAGGGATCAACAGAGAGTCTCTCAGACTTTCTGGCTATTACAACTTTAATGGACGAGACACGAGATAAGAGAACATTATTGGTCACTTTATGGGAAGCAGAGTAGAGATCAATACTGATGGCTGGATAGGGCTGGGGGTGTGGTATCCCGATGCATCACTGAGGGCTCTTCTGGCACATTCACTTGTGTGCCAGTTGGGAGAAGAGATTGGGTTTCAGAGAAGTGCTGACTCAACACAAACTGGCTGCTGGGACCTGACTAATGAGGGGAGCTGCTCAGTGCCAATGAACGTTTAAAAGGGTTTGGTTGATTCTTTAAAGGTGAAATGAATGAATCTGAGGTACCAAACAGTCGCCTCCAGCAGTCATGCAGCAATATTAATTTGGAGTGTTGCTATTGTCCACCCGACAAATCTCTCATATTGTATCTTTTTTTTGGTTTTCACCCACTCCTGAAGGAAATATCTGCCTCTGCTTGCTCACTATTCACTTATTATTTCTTTCTGTCTGCTGTTTAGTACTGGGCAGGTAGTGTCAGTTTTTAGGGTTAGGGTTTTTTTTTTTTTTTTTACTGAAAATAGCTGCCGGCAGCTGCTGGAACTAAGATTCTTTGAGCAATGAGGTTGAACAAAACAGCAAACATGAAGGATGTAAATGAAAAAGAAATAAAAGACGCTACAAAGTTCTGTAAATATGAAAGGATCTAAAGACTCATGTAATAATTATCTTTAAGATTACTTTAAATGACACACTTTCACCCTTTGTTAATGTAAAAATACTGATCAGTGCAGCTTTAACCAAGTCAATAGTACCACAAAAAAGCCTATAAAGCCTCTATTACTGTCAGATCAATGATATCTGTCAAATCAATGTTACACCGAATCCAAAGCTCATCCCATATATCTAATATTATGTGTTTACACAGTCAAATCATTGCCTTAGGCCAGGACATGAGAGAACTACTGGTGTAGTTCTCTCATGTCCTACTGGTTCTCTCATGTCACAAATGTGACTGTAGACACCATCCTTTATGTTAAAATGCAAAATTTCATCCATTTATATTGCAGATATTTAAAATTCTAAAGAAGATCACAGTGTTTAAAGGCTACCCCTGTATTAATAAATCATTGCATTGATATGCATGTGTGGTTCTTATTGTCTACAAATTGATGCAAAGAATTAACTAAAGTGAATCCATATAATAATGAGGGAAGACAACTTTAAAATTATAAACTGACTCTGGTTTGACAGCCTTATCTATCTTTGGATAGCCCTCAGAGAATAGGCGTATGCTGAGGCAAAAACACAATAACAATGCGGTCATCAGTGATTTTCTACATATCTCTGTTGCATTAAGGTTTCTGAAAGGGTGAGGCCCTAGGGGAGAAAAGCAGCACGTGCGGTGATGTCATCCATCGAGCAGATTTACAGCCAGCTGTCCCTAAACATTCAACTCTAACTCCACCCTCTCCTCTCTCTCAAATTGGCCCAGTTTCACCATTCACTGAGCCTGGCTGATGAATAAATCAAACAGGCGTTTCACATGTAACACATCCATAATCAGCATTATCATTACATTCAATTAATTCAGTCCCTCAATGGCATTGACGTCATCAACAACACCTGTTTATTTGACAATGGCTCAAATTGCCAACTCTGCATATCATTTAACAAACAATTCCAAAATGCAACGATTGCAAAAAATAACTTTAATCTTCCTTCTGAACAGTATTACAGGAAGTGGGTAGATTATCATTTTAAAGCATCTATGAACCTGAAAATATGAAAATCTACTCCTAATGAAAAACAAAATAAGTGCTGGCTGTTTGCCTTCATTGGACGTGGTACAGCAGTGTATTTACATGGGATAATGTAACTCTGCCGTTTCACTGGTATATTTAGATAAAAGGTAAATAATAACAATTACTCATCCTGTGAAATTAACAAAAAATGTGCTGTGAAATGGGAAATATCAACCGCCCCCCAGGAGCTGATTTTCTTGGCACAGATGACACTGACACTGTGTCTGACACTCAATCAAATAAACCAAAGAAATGTGGGATGCGTCGAGCACCTGTGTTTGCATTTTTTGCATTCCTAAAATTACACTGAGGTGGCTGGAAGCAAAAATAATGCAGGATAACAAACTCCTACTTAAGGCTACAGGGCCACGTTACACTCTCAACTGTAGCGAGGGTCTCAGGTTTCTTAGGAAAGCACCTTCACCAAAATAATATATAACTCAAGAAAGAAATGTTCATTTTTTTGTGTGTGTGTGTGTTTGTGTGTGTGCTCAGATACTCAATATGTATGTGTTTGTCTCTATCATATTATGCTACCCTTGTTTTTGATCTATGAATAATGTTCTGCTCAGATTTCACAGAGCGGGCCTCAGGGAGGTTTTCATGCCTGAGACATCAGAGATGCTCGGAGAAAACTGAGCAGGAGTTCCCAGCATCACAAGAGCTTTCACATTCCTCTGTGTTGCCCCACTCTGGTCTTTTCTTGCTTGGTTTTATTGTTTATTTCATTACAGTTTCATCCTCACAGCCACAACAGTTCTCATCAATATTTATTCACATATTTGTATTAAACAACTTCCTGTAGATAAATCTAAATGGAAAGTATGATGGAACATGAGAACAGATAAGGTCTAGACACTAGGCTAATACTCCTTAATATTTCCATTTCAATTCTCTGGAGGTGCTGTTAAATTCAGTTGGTGTCCATTATAATAATTAGACCTACTGGAACATTTTCCCTGTAGGAGCTGTAGAGCAGTCAGTCCAGGACCCACATGGTACTATCAACAAATAACACTTCAACAAAAGCCTGACTCTGTGTCTGGCCGACCTCAGTCATATAACAGTAATAATGATTCAATAAAAACAGCTTCAAAGTTTTGAATTATCAATGTATGAATTTGCTCTCAACTCATAATCAAAACTAACAAAGGCTAAAAAGGTTATAATTAATGTAATGATTTAATTTCTGTTCATGATCACAGTCAGGCCACAGCAGCCCTGTGAGGCAATTATCACAATGCCTGTTTCCAGCTTCTACAGTGTTTACAGTTTGAGCGATATAATGATGGCCGGAGGCTATTTCATGCCACTTGCAACAGCATGTGTCATGTGATTGATTAGTGAAGTTGTACTAATCAGTCCTCAGCAAATAGCGCATGGTGTTGACACTATAACAGTTCACTGCTGACATGTGGCTGACCACAACATTAAATAGAAAACAAATATTTTCAGCACTATTATGTGAATCCTGATAAACCATCTTATTTAGACAGAATCCGTGCTTTCTTATTAATTAAACCTATCAAAGAATTGCAAAGTCTCACCAAAACAACACAGAATACATTTCCTGAGGATGACAACCATCAGAATTTTAAAACTTCCTTGCAGCTGTAACGCTTTCCTTTTGTTTCCTCCTCACTGAAGCCACACCCTGCTGCTGCTTTGTTCAACCAGCCCTGCTGAATATTCACATATAGGCGTGGTTAGACTCAGAGGTTCAGTAGACTTATGTTTAACTGCCACATATAGTCAAGCCTTTAGAAATTACACATGAGAAGAAGCAAAATCACACGGTTGTGGATACAAACACAGTCTTGTTTATCTATGTCTGGCCTCTGCCTCTTTTTTTTTCTTTTTTACTCAGTCTGACTCTCTCTCTGTCTTCCAGTGAATCCTTCTGCTGAAGGGGGATCCCACCCAGACCCCGGGGACATGGGGGGTGGGTTAAGCTTATTAATGGTGAAAATTGTGAAAACAAGTTAGTGAGGTACACACAGAGGACTGTATGTGTTATTATAACTAACTGAGACATCAGGAAATATCTTTATATTGATTTTTTTATCATGGCTTAATACAGAAAACCCGGATTACTGCATATCCTCAAGACAGATATTCTTACAATAATGTTTGTGTGAGCACGTTACTTCTGTGCACGCACTCATGAATGCACATCACTCACTTAAAAGGCCCTCATAATGGCTCCATTGACCAATAATCCAGAAAAGACTGAAGAAGGGCCATCAATGACCTATTTTAAAGCTCAGAGACTGTATGTCTGCAGGGCCTGAACAACTTCACACGCATCTCATCTCTTTCACTTAGTCTAGAGACGGTTTGTTAAGGGGCATTTATCAGGCAAAATGCATTTGATTTTTGGGGGGCATAAGAACAGTCAGTGCTAAAAACCACATCAAGAAAATGTAGTTTATCTTGTGCAATACACTTAAACAGAATCTTTAGAAAAAAGACCATCAATTTAGGGCTGCTACTAACGATTATTTTCATGATTATTCAATTCATTGTTTGGTCTACAAAATGTAAGAAAACCGGAAATTACAATTTCCTAAAGCTCAATCCGACGTCATCAAACAAAGAAAATCTTCTCCAGATGCCAGAGATTTTCTACTCAAAGGAAATCTTTCATTTCAAACACATACAATTACTTCGATGATGAAAATAGATGCCAATCACTTTTCTGTTGATTGACAAATAAATTAATAGACTGATCATTTCTTCTCTTCATCAGTTACAAATTATCTGGCCATAATTTTGCTGTTTTTCCCCTTTAGAGTTTACCTGAAAACAAAATGCACTGTAAATACAAAATGTCTCATGCATAAAAACACTATTTAGGCCTTATAGACAAACATGGTTCAGGATTCATTTATTGTTTATTTACTATGACATTTATTGATGTCAGAAAGACAAGGATGACATCACCAGCAGCAGCTATTCAGTTCAGGTGACAGACCCCTCTTCCTGCTTTTCTTTACATGTACGCCCCTCTGGGAGTAGCTCAAACACTATTAATCCAGCTGGTGCCATCTGGCCATAGAAAAACGCACACACACACGCACACACACACACACACACACACACACACACACACACACACACACACACACACACACACACACACACACACACACACACACACACACACACACACACACACACACACACACACACACACACACACACACACCACAAACAGATGGATGCATGCAAACATACAAAGCCACAAGACATTTAGCTCTTAGCTTCAGTGTGTCCCACTGTATCTCACTGGTTTCCTTCAGGTCTGTGGTGTACCAGGAAAAGACAATGATGAATGCTGATATGATGGTTAACATGACAACAGCCAGGTCAGCCTGTTAAAGCCAAGGCCATGTGGGTAAAGAAACTCTGCTAGTGCTGTCTTGACTCTGCAAGCTGAACACTCAGGCAGGGAGCAGCACCTTACTACAAGCACTGATGCAATGGATAATGGTATATATGGGGTGGGACGCTGCCAGAATGCATTTACGAAACCGTCTCTGACACAGCACATAGCAAAGACAGACTCTTATAATATGCTGAGCCTGCATGTTTAAATAAAGATTAAGTCTGAATCAGGAAATGCAAATAAACCTCAGCAGATATTTGGTCCAAGAACAGAGGCTGACATGAGGTCAGCCAGCGGTTCTGAAGGTGGAGGCTGTCTGTTTATCAGTCTCACATTCCTGTCATTCTGAATGCAGAGTCTTGGGACTAGAAGAGATATCCATATGCCTGGCCTGCTGACCAGCAGCTTCTGACCTCACATGTGGAGATCATAATGTAACTGCCTGGCTGTTTTAACCAAATGTTATCTTTTTCAACCCCACTGAGAATGGTGAAATGTTTTTGGATATTTGAGAACAACAGCCTGTGGTATTTCCTGGTCATATTTAGATAATAAATAAGACTCAACCTCTGACCTGGTGCAGTGAATCCCTCCTAACTGTGACTGATGATGTTTCCACCAGTCAGACTCACTCCTGCCACTCTCTCACTACAAAAATCCTCACCACCGACCACAGAAACATTAAACAAACGTGCAGAAGACGAGGGCACATAAATGAGCTCATATGTTCCCTCTCATATGTCCTTTATGACCCTACCTTTTATACACCACCCTGCTGTGGAGTTCAGCAGGGGACTCAGCAGGAGACTCTACAGATCGACTCAGCTAGCCACGCATCACACATATGCCCTAATGATCTGCTGACTCATGTCTTATGACACTAATAATATATGATACTGTAAAATTTTAAACTTGCATGCTTGCTATTATAAACGGATTTCATTTTTATTAGACAAGATGTAATGCAATGTGATACGATACAGTAGAGTACAATACGATACAATATAATGCAATACAATGCGATACACTACGATACAATACAGTACTATACAATACTATATGATATAATACGATACGATACGTGTTGATGCAATGATGCACACTCTACTTATTGATATGTTATAGTGTTACCTTGATGTGGATCATATAGAACTAACATACTACACTCCACTTTGAGAATGATAGGATCCAGCACCATTTATTAGTTACACATGTGAGCAAGTGTTGCCTGTTCACACATCTGGCAGAAACAGAGTAAAATTCAATAGTAGCATTTGTTTTTGACCTCCACAGACTGTTAAGGGAGATCTTAAGCTCTTAAGCCCCTATATTCTTCACTGTGTTCACCTGCTAGTCGCTAACTTTGGCATGTAGCACACATTTCAACTGAATTCCAAGAAATTTGTCAGAGAAACTTCCATCCACAACTGTTATGTGAATATTAGGAGTTGGGTGTACCAAGATAAACATTTAGTGGTGCTAATTCTCGTGCTAATTCTCCAGTCAGGTGCTATTAAGCCATAGTGGAAGAACAGGGCACAACAACATAATTAAAAGAAGGTCAGTCACATCTCAAGAGATGGAAATATGGCATTTATGTTTGTATGCATTCATTTGAGGAATGTTACAGTCTCCTCATCACTCTGCACAGATCTGGTGTTTTTCATCTGACGCTTTTTTTGTCTTGTCAGTGGAGCAAAAGCTTGAGTGATGTTTAAATTACAAGCTTCAAACACCCTTATATTTTAGTCTGTTTCCACTACACTTTGTCCCATTTTGTTTTTTATCAATACACCTTTTTTTTTTTTTTTTACCTCAGTCAAACCCAAAAACCTTTCTGTGATATGTAAACATTTTTTCCAAATTTCTAGCCTCTCCACTCAGGTTGTCTCATGTGCAAATTGAGTATGTGTGTGCACAAAAACAAGTGGATGTTAATGTGCTTACTGTGCCATTTGATACTGGGCAGGTAGTACTGTACACAGCAAGAGGGTTTATAGGCTGCCTGCTAGAAAACTGCAGGCTGTAAAAGCACAATGATCTGAAAGATGTTAAAAGTCTCAGTAAAGCTGTAGACTGAGGTGATACTTCTCTTCGGGTCTCGGCTTGTGGTTAGGATGACGGCTGTGTGGTTGAGGCTGTATGCGGAAATTAGGTTATACGTCTTGATACTGTTGACAGAATCAATCCTTGAACCCCTCCCTGTTCCTTCCTAAGGCCCTGACATAAAGACCTGTGGCTGGGGGTTTGAGTTTGGACTGTCAGTGACCATTTAGAGCCAGTGTACAATCCTATGCAGTGCTCATATGATCTATTGAGTACAAAGGCATTCCACAAAACACGAGCGGTACACAAAAGCTCATTTGCGATCTGTTTTATTTTCACAGCTATTTTCTAACAGTCCATCGCCACCTCTCTCTCCCCCAACCCCCCCCCCCCCCCCTCTCTAGCAGGATTTCCTCCAGACACAAAGACCACCATGTACTGCCAAACAGATAAGCTCTGGCCAATGACTTGTCACAAGGAGCCCATTCCTGTCATTCTTACTTTTTTACAAAAGGTGTTGATCCCACGGAAGAGCCCAGAGATGAAACACATGTACTAACAATTAACCTTCTGACATACATACTTGGCCCCTCCCCTCCATAGTTATAGTACAACCCTCTACATTTCATAAGGGGTTAGGTGAGGATTACAAGTGCGCTATGTTAGTTACAGCTATGATATATTCAAAGGATGATATACATAATAAAGACTAAACAGTGTTAACTTAAAAAAGATCTCCTTAACTTTAAGGATGGGTGTAAAATCCTTAAACTGATGAAAAACGTGACAGCATATGGTGATGTCAGACAGGGAGAATATGAATCATTGGCAGAACTGATGTTACTGCAGTGAAAAATAAGTCTTACCTTCCCATAGTCAGTGGTGAGGACCAGGGATGCATCATCACAAGAGCTGACGGTGGAGGGGAGGAGCTGTTCTTTGTGTCTCAGCCAGACACGGGCCCCCTGCAACATAATAGCCAGCACAACAACATTAGCATCTGGACACAGGGCTCACATTGGAGTCATCTGGTTCATAAAAGTAGTCTTCATTTGCATTACAATCACATTTTTATGCATCTAGCAGACCATTTACTAGAGATGAACAGAAAGGAAGGAAACGTTCACCCCAGAAACAGGATTAAAAACACTCCATGTCTTATTCAGGTATAATGTGAATGTGTCAGGTGAGTAATAGCTGCTCAGTTTAAAGAAAAAAAGCATAAATCAATTAAGGAAAGCAGAGATTTCACTCTCTAGTTTTCTCTGTCTGTATTTACCAGCATTGCTCAGCACTCTGTGCCACATAGCTACTCCCTTACCACACCAAACTGGCGCTCTTATCCTCTGGTTAAGCTGCTATTGCCTTTCAGTTGAGAAAAGTTATTTGCCAGACCTGCATGCAGAGGGTGTGTCAGAAACGCATTTAGAGTCATACACACTCAGTAAACTGTCAAAAAGGCTTTTTAGTCTTTGGTTGTCCAAATGTTTTTAGTGCCCACCATCTTTTCTTCTTTTCTATATTTCAAAATGCTTCTCACCAAAGTCCCACATCACATCCTGCTCCAGAGGAAGATTGAGACCAGTGCTACAGCTGATCTGGGTGGCCTGGTCTTCCATGTTTGTGTATCAATGTAAAGTCACTGACCTTCCCAGACATGTTTGTTAGCAGCCAAGTAACCAGGAGGAATAACAGGAATCTGAGGCTGATTGCTCAGAAGCACTGTCATTTCCTCACAGCAATGGAAGGTACATTTATAGACCTGGCTGTGTTTTACTGACTGTAGTGAATGAGGGAGAACGTCTGTACTGTCTGACCCTGTGGTCTAAATGCATGACTAAAGATGACTGAAACCACCTTTGTCACAATCAAAACACAACAAATTTAGCCTTTGGTTAAACAATGAAAATCAGATATAACCATATAAAAGATGAACCCTGTATTACATCAGTCTTTAGTCTTTACTATAAGTAAAATGCTAATTGAAAACTTTGATAATCAGACTACAGGAAGTGCACTCTAAAGAAAGTCAACCTGTCTTGCATGTCTTTGACAAACTAAACACTATTAATCATCGAAAGTGCAACCGTTGAGATGGCCGGGGAGACGTGGCGCAAAAGGGAATTGTGTGTCCAACAGAGCATAAAACCGAAAGGATCAATATGCATGGATTCCACTTGGAAACCTTATACAAGGTCACCACTTCCAGACATCAATCCTCATTAACTATTAAAAACAGGCTGCCACGTGTGCACACGCTCACATCCACAGAGCACAAATGTGTTTGCCATCAGGGACAGAACAAAGATCAGGATGCTTTTGTTTAATACATGACTAGATAGTTTATGTGAATTCAATCTGCTGAATCACAGAGACAAAGAAGAGATAAGTTCAACATTAAATAATTATTCTTTTAAGTGAACATGTTCAACACCTCAGATGAATCATTGTTACTAATTTTATTATTTTCTTTATTTTCAGGCTTCTTTCTTGAACAAAGGGTCCCATAACCAGCCAGTCTGCAAATCTACTTCCATCATCAACGTTTTTTTTTTCCTTCGCTCAGTCGGCTAATGGAGCACAGCTAAATGTAGCTCTCTTAAACCACAGGGGACAACGGTTAGTGGGATAAAGGGGGTCGTGTAAATTAGGAAGAGGAGGCTGAGGGGGGAGTGAGAGGGGACAGAGGAAGGGTGCAAGCACTTGATAATGCCTCGCCTCCTATTGTTTAAAAAAAAAAGAGGCAGACCACACGAGGACACAAATATTACAGGGGTATTCTCCGACACGTGGCCACACATGAACACCTACTGACCTCACTGCCATACCACTGAGTGACTGTGTCTGCCTGGTACCAGCTTGGCATGCATGGCCTGTTCAAGGAAAAGCTGTTTCACGTGAGTTTGCTGCAGTCCAGTGAGGAGATTAATAGTGTTTACTCTATAGATTTTAAGAAGATCTGTTGCTGTTACATAAGCAGAAATCACAGGGGATTGAATTTAGCAGAATATTGCTGCTAGTCATCATCTTGGCTGTTTGTACTTGTAATTGCTACAGTGGATCTGACAAAGTGTAGAAACAGTATAATATAATATAAATGTATATACAGTCTATGGTAGAAACATGCAGGGAGTAAGTTGTAACAATAGCTAGATTGCATGAGAAGTGAATGGGATAAGACAGCGGGCAAGCCATGACATGAAAAACCAGTATTGCATCAATTAAGAAACTTTCAGTGACGCAAATATTAATGGGAAATTTGGACTTGAATAGTTCAGTTGCTGAGTCTGAGAGGTTTAACACAATAGTTGGTAAATCAAATGAGACAAAACTATATGCAACTCAGTCAGTCAGCAACAAGCTGGCCTATAAAGACATTAATGTCCGCCTGGTCTGCTGCACCAGCGTCTGTGCAGAGTGACTTGGAGAACTGCCCATAAGACACTACCATCAATATTGGCAGCAACAGCCACATCAGAAGTCACTTAACAAATAAAATGTATTTTGCACATTCATTGGATTAAGCCACATTTTAATATTTTTAAACATTTTGTTATTTTATTTGTACACAATCCTGTAGCTACCCTTGCTCTATGATAAATCAGAGATATTTAAATTAGAAAATAAAAAAAGGAAGATAGCAAGCAAAAAGTAAGAAATAACACCACTATAAAACTAAAAGGAGACACATCATGTTTTTCTAGTTTTCTGTTATTCAAAAGGAATTACGATGTCAGATATCCAATTTAAACATGGTCGAAGTTCTAAAAAGTTGACAAGCTGAAACAGATGGCTGTTTGTGGGTATACACAAGTAATCTGACATCATCTGAAGAAGTAGAGGTAACTTTGCAAACAGACATTCAGAGCAGGTTGATACCTGATCTGGACATGGACATACAACATCAGAAGATCACAAAAAGCACAATGTCCCCTATAAACAGTCAACTAAGAACTAAACACCCCAATGTTCTCCAACTAATATTCCTTACGTACCCAATAATGTTGCAACCTTAATGCATGTACAATAATATGCCATATTTGACATATTGTCTTAGCTCACACTTCCAGATTTTAAATTGTACATTGTACTTCCACAAACCTTCCCAGATTGAGGAATTATTCATAGTTTGGTGTAGTCGAAGTCATCCAAAATGTCATATTATGTTGGGAGGTTTTGGTCTTAAATAATCACAGAATTTGTCAAGTTGGCAGAATTGAGGTTGGGTATTGCAGTGACTTGAGAGCTCAAGAAAGCCAACACCAGATGTTTGTCCATTTGTTTGTGTATTTGTGTGTGGTAAAAGAGTCTGAAGCTGGAGGGTAAAGCAGAGATGAACTGTGTCTAAGCAACAGATGGTGTCACCAAAACTCCTCCCCCTTATCCCCTCCATCCTCAAGCCTTGTCACAAAGTCAGGACAAAGGCAGCCACCTCTGACTGAGAGCTCAGGAGTTAACCAGGCGGAAATATCCCAAACAAAAGCCAGCTGGGACGTAAAGGGGCACGGGTATCAGCTCATGTTAAATCCCCCAGACTTCAATCACTTCCTGCAGCAAAAGCAATCACCCTGACTAAACTAGGGAATACAGTGAACGCCACCTTACATAATAATCATTGGGAAGTACAGTGTTCATTTGGTATTGAAGCACAGTCTTCACTTTGACTCACTGGCAGGTCAACCCCACTGCTGTGCCTCCGGTCTCCAGATGTTTTAATTAATAGCCCCAATAAAAAGCACAGCTGATCTGCTGCCATGACATTTCTAGCTCAAGCTAATTTAAGATTCTTAATGCTGCATGTCACTGAGCATATGTAGTACTGCTGAGGCAGAACCAGCTGACAATGGTAATCTGACCCACCAAAACAGGCCCCATGTTGACGTCCCATCATGCTTTCTGACACAGAAACCACTCGGGCTGAATGATGCGATCCTGGATTCAGTGGCTTGAGTTTCTACAGCTTGTATAATGACATCAAGCTCAAAGATTTGCTAATGAACGTGCCTTAAATATTTAAGGGCATACACAGTACAAGGTGCCATGGGCTCTTTCTCTGCTGTCTGGTGTAGCAGGGAATATCGGGTGATCGCATTAGCCAGCACAAAAGAAAGCTAATTAACTCAGCCTAACACGGACACAGTTGAACAATAAGTTATGATAGGATAACTTCTTGGATCACAGTGTGGTTTCAGGTAGTGGTGAGTGAACATTTGCCCAGTGGACAGCAGGCTGTTGGTGGTGCAGGTAGAGATGACTGTTGGCCAGGATTGATGCCTGGCAAACGGATGAGTACGTTCTGCGGGATTCCTGACAAGCATCTAATTTGTCATGCCCGGATGTGGAGGAAGATAAACCTAGCACAGACACGTATCCAGCACAAACACAGCCCAAAGACACTCAAGCTATTGCTGCTTTCACTGGTCCCTCTCAAATTTCTTTCCCCTTACTTGCATATCTATAGACTGTGGAAGGAAATCGATGCAGACATGGAGAGAACAGAAAGAACCCAGTCAGCTACTGAACTCAAATAATCTTTAGAGTTTTACTGTAAAACACTTTATTTGGTTCATATTGGTTCTAATGGCCATAGAAAAAATAATCGTCACAAGACTGTACGTTGCCAGCAGAACCCCACCCCCCCAAAAAAGTAGTTAACAATCCATGGTTTTATTGCTTTATCCATTATAAAGGAGCCAAAGTCAAATTGAGGGATTGTAACCAAATCTCCTGAATGCTGAGTGAGTGGAACGAGGAGGAATCTGCCAAGTAGCTGGTGAGATTAAACAAGCAGGCTGAGTGCGGCTGGGATGGGGATCTGGGCAAAGGTCCCGCTAGGTCTTTGGCCACAAGCTTTCCAGTAGGGTTAAAGTTGTATGTCCTACAAAAAAACTCAACCTCAGCTGAAAGTTACTGGATATAATTTCACATCTTTTGATCTTCTGATCTTTCTCAGTTTTATCAGGACATTTTTTTTACATGGATATGAAAAGTAAAACTAGGTTACTTAATTCAAATGTTAATTTGTTTGTGCACATGTATGTGAAATCAAATTGGAATTAAATGTTTTCTACTGTTCTGACTGAAAACTCTTCAGTAGCTTCTTGAGGAAAAGGAAAATTGTTTCTCATCCACGTCCTTGCACATATTTTCCAAAGATTCAGCCCAACCACTGCCACCAGGCTAATCATATTGTATATATTTACTCAACAGCGAAGAATAAATCAAACCAACAATGATTCAATAAAAATGTGCATCTACAGTAGTCTGTCTTTGTTTCCTCTGTGCCACTGTAATGTCTGTCTTCTGCACACGCCTGCAGCCAGCATGGGGTGAAGGCGGGGAAGGGCAGGGCGGGTGACCGAGGGAAGAAATCAGATGATTAAAGGCAACCGTCAACATCTGTGCTGGAAGACAGATGAATAAATGATGGAGGGAGCAGCTGATCAGGAATTAGCTAATGGAAGAGGCGGAGTCCCACGGGGAACAGGGCTTCCCCCAATCTGTGGTGGGGGCCTGACAGGAAAGAAAAGGATGGAAGAGGGTGGAGGGTGCAGTTCATCAACCGTTCTTGACTCCAAGGAACCCCCTGCAGAGGCAGCTATCCAAAGACTGGATGGCCTGGAGCAGCATCCTGACATGTGGCTCACTGACTGAATGATGTCATACATAATTTTGTTAAAGGAGGAGGTCTAAGAATGGTGATGTTATAAATGTATTTGTTTTTGTGATTGTTTAACTCTTCACTGTCTCTTAGGCTAATTATACTAAATAGAACAATTAAGTCACATTTAAAATCTGGCAAAGTAAAGCAAGTACATGTTTTTGCAGGAGTATGTCTTTGTGTGTCTGAGTGTGTCTAGGGGAGGTGGGGAGAGGGAGGTTAGCACCTCAACCGTCATCATCTGAAGAAGGTAATCTGCCATGTTGCTAATGAGTGTATTAAAGAGAATTTGCATTACAAATGATGGCTTCAGGAGCACAACAGAAAAAAGATGAACACTTGAGTCTCTGCCACAGCCCCCTGGCACATTATTCTGTTTTACATCCAGTGTGAACAGATTTTCCTCCCAATATTGTTCTACAGCGATCAAAGCGTTTGTATGACCTTGTGCTCCGGGTTACGACTTTCTATTAACAACAGAATTCGAATCAGGATGGGATGTGGAGGCAACAAATGATGTGATTACTGCATGTGTGATTGGACTGTCAGATAAGCTTCATGACTGTGTCACCTGTCAGTCCTCCTCCTGTCTGTCATTTACTTGTTTAACCCTCTCTGTACTCCTCTGTGGATTGTTACGAGCTCACACAGCGGGAATCCCAGAGATATTCCAGGAATGCTGTTCAGTCAGGATTGTCAGAGATAGAGGATGTGTCTGTCTGAGTGTGTGAGTCATCTGGCACACGACCACTGGTGTAGTGGTTGTGAATTGTGACCAGGGTTCTTTTACATTGCTTTTGACCTTCACTCACGCCATACTTCTTACTGGCCCAGATTGATTACTCTCACTCTTGGGGACCCTCCTGTCTTACATGTTTTATAATTGTGGACATGTGTTCATTCATTGATTGACTAAAAGACAATCTAAAGAAAACCTACAATGGTCATAAAGGAACATGGTAGGTCAGGATAAAATTGTGGCAAATATTGTCAACAGTCCACAGAAGTGTGTTCACTTCAGCCACTTCAGAAACTGACATTCAGGCCCACTTCATGCAGCGTTTGGCCAGGCGAGGCCTCATTTGGAACAATTATCACGCCTCTCCATTTCACCTCGCTTTCAAGTGTGACCATCTGTAACAGCTATAAACACTTTTGCCTTCAGATATGGCCAGTTTACACTACTTACACACTAGTTTGTTTCGAGTATATGAGGTTGTGCAGCACCTGAAAGTTCAAACAACACAAACGGCGCCATATTTCACCCAAGGAATGGCTGAACAAAGACTACAAAGAATTATATTTTTCTTGTAGGGCAAAGCATTTTTCATGGGACATTCCTTCTCATGTGAGTCTCAGTATCTTGGTATAATATGATCCTTCAGCAGCCTCAGGCCTAACCACACACACTCATGACTAATAAACCAGACTGGGAATGGATGGAAACGCTAACATGTCATGACTATGAGTTGCACCATGCTGTGTTGTTTGCCTCTGCTAAGCACCAAAGTGTCAGTTAGACTCTTCAGGCTATTCAAGACTCATGCAGCGTGGAACATGTACTTAAACACAGCTGGGTGATGGTCTTGGCAATTAGAACTTTAAATTACAACTGTAGCAATAATCTCATCACTATAGTCAACAATTTTATATTTAAAAAATAACATTTTTCCCTTCAGGCTATACTCCCTTGTGGCCATTGTGATGTGTTTAACTTACACACATAGGAAAATGAAATACACAGGCGAGATCCCGTAATAGGCTGCCTGTGTTCGCAGTAATCATAGGGGGCTAAAAAAGGAAAGTCAACATCTGGGCTGGGAGCAGTAATCACAGGTTGGCTGTTATTAAGCTGCCAGACAAGACCTCTTAACTGAGAGGATTTAAAATACACTTATTACCAGCTTGCAGTGTCTGTCAGGTAGGGCAACCAAGGTCAGTGCCAAGAGACCTTTACTGTGTGAGGGTCAGCAGCGGTAAACTTTAATTTTCTCCAGATAAGTATCCCAGATAAATACACTGCACGCAAATCTGATAAAAAAATAAATTCTTGTGTTTGTGGAGTGTAGGATTTTAGTGTACAGGGGCATAAATATTCTTTCACTAAGAAACTTTCTGGTGACTGCAGCAGGAATCTGTTCAGCAATGAATTGTGTCACTAGAAATGTTGACATGTTAAGTATCTGCCGTGTACTTGATTAAAAAAACAAAATAGGATACTTTTTAATGTACTTGTTCCTACAGGAGGAGGGCAAGTAGGTCACACTACAGTACCAGTAAAAAAGTTTAGACACACCTTCCCATTCTCTGAAATGAGAAAGTGTATGAGCCTCTGTTTGGACAAGTCCAGACTTAACTCTGCATGACTGTGCAATGATATCTTCATTTTATTTTAAATTCACAGATTTAGTGGTTGAGGATCTTCTCTTTCATCACAGCCTTGTTGAAATGGCAAATTAGTGATTTGCCCATGTGCCCTGAAGTGATTTATGTTTCAGGGTGTGACACACCCAGGGCTGCTGTGATAGGGATACACCCACAGGGAGGGCAGGAAGGATGGGTGTTGGGGAGCAGATCGAACGTCAGTAGGTTACTTTTTGTGAACCTATAAATTATCTGACACTCTTCAATCGAATCTTATGAGGGACTGTGAGGAGGGTGACTAATACCAGAATCAGGTGGGTTGTCAGTAAGGCTCAACTATTAAAGGTACAGTACAGTACATTAAATATGTTTCCACCAGCAGCCATTTAGCTCAGCAGCCAGTCAGCATAATGACTGGAAAAAGGGGGAATCATGTAGCCCAGCTCAGTCTGACAAATGTATTTATTTTTATTAAATTACATTTATTATTAGCCTGTTAGCTTAGTAATTATATCTAATTTGTTCAATTTGTACAAACAACAACATCAAAGTATAACAGTGTTGCAGGAATTTACAACAGTCAGCCAAGAAATAGTCTCGCCCATAAAACCACAACTTTTAGTTTTTACAGTTCAGTTTTTGCACTGATAAAAATGAAGTGATATAACATGCTACAGATGAGCTAGTTTGCTGTTGTTTCCGACTTTTTGCTAAGTTAAGTTAAGTTGGTTAAGCTAACCAGCAGCTATTTGTAGGTTCATAATTATCATACAGGGTGACAGAGGCAACAATCTTATCACCTAACTCTTGGCAAGAAAGAGAAAGTGACAATCCAATCACACAAGTATTTCCGAAAAAATATCAAACAATTGCTTTAAAGGAATTTGTGCGGACAAGCAGGTAAGACCAACAGATACTCCATGTATAGACAGGACAACAAGCTCTTGCACAGCATTATTTGTTATTAATGAACAAACTGTGGAAAGATAAAAAAGGTATTCTTCTCTTCTAATCACCACAAACACAGAGTCCTTTGTCCGAAGAGTCTGGTGATGTAGCAGACTGAAGCTAAAGTCAACAACATGGAGTCAGCAGGAGGTTATCACAGCACTGAGCTCCCATTCGCAGTCAGCTCACTGATATACTGGGGTCAGGTTTCATGTGTTTGTATTTCTTGTAAATACAGCTAGCCAGGTGAAAAGGAGAGACTGATGTATTAGCTAAAAGTAGATTCTAATTTCAAGGCAAAAAATAAAATGTCTGTGGTGGTAAAATAGAAAATCGTAATTCAACAAACTGAGCTGAGGTTTCCGAACCTTAAAAAGTGCAGACTGTAGAATTTAGTGGCATCCATTGGCACGGATTTGTGAAAAACTGAATATAATACTCTAATACTAATAAGTAATGAGCCCTTTATGTCTACACTCTTCCACGGAGCCCGCCATATTGCACTGCCGTGTTTCTACAGTAGCCCAAAATGGACAAACCAAACACTGGCTCTAAAAAGGGCTGTTCATGTTTTTTCACAAGTTCTGCGGACACTATAGGTTCCCTACACACTGGAAAGGGGAGGAGATATTCAGCTTGTTGCAATCTCCAACCTCATCGCTAGATGCTGCTAAATCCTACACACTGCACCTTTAAACTACCTCTCCTCACACCAGGCATCTGTGTCATTATGAGCAAGGATTATCCATGTTGTTTGGCGTGTGGTCAGACAATGGCTGTTGATAATTAGTCCCAGTGCTCTTGTGACAGATTAAACCACCTCCAGACTGTACCCAAGCTGCAGGAGTTCTGCTGACGCACTCATAAACCGCTGCCTTAATGAAACCTCCCTCTGTTTGTTCAGAAACAGTCAGCGCTGTTAATTCACCACAACTTCCAAACACGACAATCTCAGCAACTTTGTTTAAAAGAATCTCCTGTTTGATGCAGTAAAGCGCACAATAACCTCTTTAAGTTTAATTACGTGTTAAGACAGCAGCAGATTCAAAGGAATGCAAGACCCATTAACCATTTTTGTACCTTTCCTTCCTTTCTTCCTTACATCCTAACTTCACTTCCTGACTTCCTTCCCTACTAAAATCAGCCGTCTGCATGGCTGGAAGTGAAGAGAGAGAATCTCAGATGGCTTCTCAGCTCTCTAATGTGGCAGCTGGAGGAAGTGACAACTGGGTAGAAAATATCCTGCCATTGCAAGAAAAAAATAGTCCATGCTCATGAGCAGGTTGGCCTTTCTCAAGTTACCCATTTCACTACAGAATGTTTACCGAGCATGCCGATCCACGGCCTCAAAGAGCTAGACATAAACAGTACATAGGGCTGCAAGGGATGCATCAGGATGGGGAGAATGTGTATGTGTGTGTGTGTGTGTGTGTATATGTGGGTGTGTGGGTGTGTTGGGTGGTGGTGACGGTGTAAAACCTAAAGCCTTGCTACCACTGCTCTATAATGCTTGGATGACAGGCGGCCATGACTAGGAATTTCAGGGGTCAGGGTTGGGAATCTGGGATTCCCTCTTGTCAGATTATCTTTGAGAGAAAGGAATTTGGTGTGTAATGCAAGGCTCAGCTAGGAAGGAGTTAACTGGTGTGGAAAAGTCTTCATGTGGGCATACAGTGAGTAGCAGCTGCTGCTTTAAAGGAACCGATTACCAAGTTTAGAAATGCACATAGCTGTGATTCAACTTCGTCAACAGGATGTTTCACAAAGGCATAAAATATCTAAGGGATTCTGTAACGCTAAAAAACATTAACTTGGAAGCACAGACACACACACACGCACACACACACACACACCATATTTCCTGATACAGTGAAGTCTAGCATGGCCAAATAGCTACAGCAGAAGTTAGCAGGCACTGACAAGATCCCTGACACACTCCCAGTAACTGTGTGTGTTTAGTGGGTCACATCCATTCAGAGGACGGATTGGGTGTGGAGGCGAGACAGCCATGCGGAGGGTTTTATGGTGTTATGTCAACTCCTGAGAGGAAAGGCCGTGCTGATGGACAGGATGGGCTTCCAGGATAAACCTCTGAGCACACACCCCTGTACCTGCCACTATTGCTAACCCCGTTGCCAGCTTTGTTGTCATGGACGATGGCATGCAAGGGAAAACTGACTCTAGATAAGCATTAGATCGTCTTGATACTTGATAAACAGTTAATTTAAGTGAACCCGACCTGCAAAAGAAAATTGCAAATGCAATCATATAATTTATACACTGACATTAGCTGTCAAGGGCGGATTCACTGAAAGCACTGTAATGAATCAAGCCAAAGATTTATTCTGCTGCACTTGTTTCCGCCGAGTTGGCTCAGTTTAATCCTTGTCTTAGTTCACTTCCAGTATCCCTGCTTAATTAAATCCACACTGGTAGCACTATGTTGTTGAGGATGTTGGATTCTTATCTTAACCCAAATGTCATTTTAAAAAAACAGGGCAGGAGTGCGCAGGTGGTCTACTGGTTAGAGCTCATGCCATATACACAGCCGACCCCAATTCGAATCCCGGTCGTAGGTCCTTTGCTGCATGTCACACAACCCCCCCCCCCCCCCCTCTCTCTCGCTCATGTTTCCTGTCGGTCTACTGGTACATAAAGGCGTCTATGCCAACAGTTCATTCAATTAGATGACAGCAACAACCTTCACTGCATATTTCTCCAGTTTTGGCTCATTAAAAGTTTGTCACTTAATGACTATACTACTTCAATAACTATAAACTATTTTCTGACAAAAAGAAAAAACTACAGCTTCAAACATGATCATGGATTTGTTTGGGATTTGTATATTCGATTATGTGTGTGTGTGTATATATATATACACACACACACGCACACACATATAAATAACAGGCCCAAAGTGTCGCTTGGAGAGGGACTGTACATAACTGAAATGCTGACTGACATGAAAAACTATGAATGGGGACATTACATTTAGAAACTAGATCCAGATATACATACATGGATCAGTGCAGCTGGTTATACTAGAGGATAAAAAGCAATCTACTACATAACCATATTAGATAAAATAATAAAAAGAAAACCTGGATAAAGTCGAATAAATCTTTGGGGGAAATCCCTCACAATTTGTAGAGGATAAAGGACTCAAACCAAATTATAACAATGTTCTCTGAGCTGAAATCATATCCGTCCTCTGAACAGAATATCCATCTAATAAAATCAGATCATGAACCAGAATTGAGTTCAGCTCAATCTGTTCACTGTTTATACAGCAGAATATTAAAAGTCAATAGAGGTCAACATTGTTTCATCTGTATGAGCTTTCTGATGCCTTTATCATATAACTGAAGTCACCAAAGAGATGTCCACTTCTTTGTCCAATATAACAAGAAGTCAGTAATTTACCCCAAATTGTGTCCTTGTAATGTTCTAACAAGCATTAGACCACCTAGTTTCTAAAACCCACAGTTGGACATCTTTATAATATTTTTTCTTAGGTTTTGTTAAACTCTGTGATCATTTCCTTTAAATTAAAACAAACCTAGATTACTAAGTAAAAAGACAATGAAAAAAATACCACTTTTCCATTAACATAGATTTGGTCAAACAGAAGTCTTTGTCAGATTGGACAACCTCAAGTAGAATAATTGTATTCCTATAATCGAAATCTAAGTCACAGCATGATGTCAATATTAGGTAAAGTTCAAGAAAGGAAAAATAATGATAATGGTGATGATGATAATAATGATATGAATGAGTTACAACTTGTTCCACTATTGAGAATAAAGAGCATATTGAAACCTACACTGAGAGTCACATCACATCCCTAAAGGGACAACACTGCTGATTCTGTTAACAGAGGAATGGACCAGAGGTGAATAGAGGGCCTCTGCTAGGTGGATTCATCTCACTCACACTCTGTCTCTCTTTCTGTGAGTCTGAGTCAGAGGTATATGACAAGTCTGAACTACAGACTGTCTCTTCCTAGTCTGTGTGTGAGTGTCTGTGTGAGTCTGGGATGATTTAGGGTTGACACATCCAGCCTCAACAGGCACTTACTGCTGGACTTTCTGCCACTAGTAAAAACTACAGAAGAGGAGAAACACTTAAAGAATGGTAGTGATGCTGTCCTAAGTCCAGTCTGTCTCTGTTCGTCAAAGGAGGAGAGATCTTTAAATGTATTAAAGTTCCCATGTCTCAAGGTCCCTGTACAGCTGCATCCTGTACACCAGCTCACTACAAAGAGGCACAGCCCTGATAGTCTGGGGCATGAGAAGGCATAAACTGACTACAGAAAAGTAGATATGAAAAAGTGGTGCTTTTAATAAGCTATGGAGCACATGAGAGGCATAACTGTAGCTGTTCTGAAGTCAGTGTGACGCGCAGTACAACAACATGCTGACACTAAACAAAAGACCCGCCGCGATCCCAGCAATCATTTTAAACTCACACTGGAACTTATACCGCTTTGAGATAATAGCCTGTGGTAATTTAGTGTGTGTGCGTGTAGAAACATGAGGCTAACTTACCTCTAAAAAGAATGTTTCCATGTTAACCAGTGCCCGACCTCACGTCCCTTTGTAGTCTGAGTTCAGGGTACCACAGTGGAGGAGAGGAAACTGTATTCCCAAATTATTTCCATCCGCTTCCTACAGAGTAATTTTTTTTTTTTTTTAAAGTTCCTTGTTTTCGTCTTTTAGCTCAGAAAACTGAATGGTTCAGAAACGAGGCATGTTTGCAGTCCTGTTTTCGGGCACTTCAGAGTAGTTGTTGTCTGTGCTGCTGGCTCAGTGTCCCGGGAAGCCGCTGTGCTGCCGCTGTGAGTCTCTGCTGTCTGGCCATTTGATTTCTATGGAGCCGGCACATTATGCAGAGAGGCGGAGCCTGCAGGGCCACAGACCTCCTGCATCATACGCCCTCTTTTGTGTCCACAAAGAGTCTAATGAGTTGAAAAGGGTGTGTGCGAGCTTCATCCTGTGATTTTCAACATAGGACTAAAATCTGTGTAAAAAGACTGAAAATATTGCACTTCCAGCTATCCATGTAGGCTATGTGTTTCTTATCCCCTGAAACTGAGGAGGAAGTGGAAGAGGGGAGCAGGTGCCTTTATTTTAGTCAGTGATTGTTTGCACTGTAAATAAATACTGTACTCTGTAATGTGGACATTTGTGATAAATATAGCAGGTTCTGGGAGACTGACTCATTGGTCTGACCATACAAACTGTATATTGTAGGCCTACTTTAATATCCAGACATGTTTTAACAGATTGTGCACAAAAGATACACCATCTCGTTTTCAAAACATGAAATTTAACAAATATCTGGATGAAAAACAAAGTAATAAATACATAATAATAATAATGATAATAATAATAAATTAAACATTGGGCTCTCCCACCATCCCAAACCACACCTACTACATGTGTGATCTGTACAAAAAATGAACTAGATGTAATGCTGGACAAAAGATGTCTTCTTCACTGTACAGTCTTTTATCATTATCAGTGTATGTATACTGGACGCCCCAAATCTATTTGTCACACTTGTATAAGTTACATACTGGACGACTGCCTTCTGTGATGTTAGAAATGATATGGTATGAGGCCAGATTTAAGGGGAGTGGAGAGAAACATTTACCCTTTAGCAGAAAACATGACTCCAAGTAATATTTATCAAAGCACATTTTTAAGAGGAGGGACACTTTTACTACTTTACTACTTTACTACTGACTGAATTGTGTCTTTAGCATCAACTGTCACATCTGGAAATGTGATCAGATGTTTTCTGACTTAAAACATTGTTTTCATTTGGTTACATACTGTGTTAGGAAAACTAAGTCATGGATGCCTGCGTAGATTAATGAGCGACTAGCCAGACTCTGCTTGGTTTGGAGTTTTCACCTCTTGCATTATATTCTTCATGTGAAGCATCAGAAATTGTTCTGTACTGGTTAATCTACTGTTTCTGTTTTAAAAAATTCAATCGATACCCCTTATCTGGGTAGATTATTCATTCCCATACTGCTAACACTGGAGCATATTTATTGAGTAGCCTACCTGTAATAGCCTATAAGCTAACTAACTAGTGAGAAGAGCAAACAACTGTGTGAGTCTCATGTAGTGCCACACCCACTTACAAATAGCTATAACTAAGACATTTTTATTATTGACCTCCTGTCTCTCCCAAAAGTTTAATTTTTCAAAGCAGAACATTTGCAGGACGAATTTATAACATGAATTAATTACATTAGGTGAACGCTCTGATATTGTGCCTGTTCACTCATTGACATAACTTACTGAGACAGTTAATCGAATGGAGCCATTGTTAATGTTATTATCTACACCTGTGCTTTTCCTGCTTTGACTCATGAATGCCTTCTGTGAGAGGGTCTATTGCCATCTGTTTGTTGTGTTTTACATTGATTTTCTTGTTGGCGTTCAATCTGAGAACACTTTCAGAAGGTGATTTATCGTGAAAATTTTGGACTCTAGAGTGTGCCCCCTAGTGTTCAAAAATAATTTCCCACAGCTTAAAAACAACTATAAATAACAAAATTATGATTATTTATAGGATGTATTTTAGATCAGAAACTGTCATCATTCTCTGCACACTGACTAGTCTCCATTCATTACTGTGGCAAACACATCATCAAATTATTTAAGATTACTGTTTAAAAAAAAATCCTATTCATTTATTTTGTATTTTGTTTAGAAGAGTGCATCTGTTTGTTTTCAGGGACAAGTTACATTTTTTGGTTTTGTAATGAAATGTTACACATGATGGTTCCATTGTTTTTTCATTACATCTTTATTTCCTATGCTTTCTTTCTTAATGAGTAGATAAATATTGTCATCAATGCTTAAGTTTATATTTGATTAAAATGCAGAGAGAGAGGAAACCGTAGAGAAAAGGGAAATACAACAAAGGTTCAGTATGAGGTTAGAGTCTTAACCATTTATCAGAAATACCAGCACCAGGAATAATAATTACCTCCTGCTCCACATAGTGAGAGCAGAGAATGTGCATGGTGCTCAGAAGCTAGAAATATCCGCTTGGGGCATGTGGATTATTTTGTACAAGCTGGCAAACTGACCTGAAAAGACCTAGCCGTGCATTGTTATTGCATTTCCCCAAACTTACCAGACAGAATATTACTGGTAGTCTTTTAAGCTTGTACTTTTATTTACGAGGAACAAGAGGAAAAGCACTAGCCTTTTAATCTGTGACTTTTATGCCAGTAAACTCAGGGACTCAGTCATGACCTGAACTTAACTATAGACAGACAAACTCAAGATAATCTATATGTGAAAGACATGCAAGAGATCCAGTCTGGTAAACTGTGTGCAGTCTGTTATGTAATCATTGTTGACTGTATGGCAGCTAATAAATGCATTCTCTCTGAAATGCATTTGATAATGAATCAGGCTACTGAAGTTGGCTGCTGGTGGCTTTGTTACACGTCATCCTCCTGTCTGACCACTATTATGACACAGAATAATCCATTTATTTTTACTTTCAAATATAGTGGGACTTATCATGATTTAAGCTTTTGGGTGCTGCAAAGGTGAATGAAGCATTTTGATACTCTTGTATATTCTAGGCTATTATATTGGAAATCAATTAAGTGGACTTTATTGGCATTATGAGAGGTTTATTTTCCTTTAATGAACCCTGTACATAAATCACATTTGTTTATACCTGGAACACCTCATTAAATACCTTAAACACCCCTTAATCAAACAGTCACTATGTATACTATCAGTAAACATAAAAGGACAAACATCTTAATTTGATCGTTATAGACCAAAGTACAACCTCTAAATTGTGCTTAATCTCTTGAATGTATCAATTATAGATGAAGTATTATGTAATAGTTTAAGATGGTCTTGATGTATGTAGATAGTTATGTAGTACATAGATAGTATGTAGAAGTTCCAGCTTTTTGCAATGATGTTGCCCTTTACAGGTTTCCCTTGGCACAAGTGCGGGCAACTTGTTTTGGTGAAACAGTAATTCCAGATTATAAGATAAGGAACAGCTTTCATAAGAACAGCCCAATCATTGTTTGTGTTCCTGTAAGGTCTTTAACAGAATTAAATTTCAACAATCTCTATGCCAGTGACTCAGCTATATGACTCAGAAACCTTTTGGAGAGTTTGTCCTCCACATCCATAACAGACTGCCAGCTGCTCTGATTGTCTCCAGTGCTACACAGATCAATCATTGCATGTTAATTACTCCACTTAAATGCATAGTAACACATAAGAAAAGCTCCCCTCTGTGATTCACGTCTGGACAAATCTTCCTTTTTTAAAGCCATGTCCTTCCTTGACCTTTGATAGCACCATATAGTTATATTTAATTTACATCAGTAATGGAATAAAGGGGCATTTAGGGCACATTATTCAAAAAGTATGTCTAAAACTTTATCACTGTACAGATTTATACAGTTTATAAAGGCAATTAGAAGTAAATCTTTAGTCTTTAGCTTTAGTGCTACTTACATCAAGTTTTGTTTCTTCATTTAGTCGTATTGAATGGTTTGCTCCACCACAAGCACTTAAAGTTACACTCAACACAACAAAGACCACAGTTTAGTATCAAAATATCTACTGTGTGCTTGTTGAAGTTAAAGTATTTGTGAGTGGTACTGTGCAGTAGAGCTAGGCCGATAAATCAGAAAGGGTGATACTGATATTGGCAGATATGAGCTTTATACCTAAAGTGTTTTATATGAAAGCTGATAGGAAGAAATTGCAGTACAGAAATGACAAACTAGGTTTGAGGTCATATAGAAATAGCAACACCATTAAGGAGACAGTATACTACATCTGACGTGCTGATCGGATGGTTGAATATCTATAGAAACTGCACCCCCCAACACCTTTCCAGCATCACATTAGAGGAGGCTGTGTACCACTTTTGCAACTTTGCAAAACCAACAGTCTGACTTTCACATCCACTTTATTGGCCAGCTGTGTGGAGGTGAGAAAGGAGCCAGGCTTTGACCTTCTCTCTTTAGCTCTCTTTTTCATTCTCAACAGTCAGAAAATATGCATAATTATCCCATATTTTAAAACAATATCACATCCTTCCCGTCTCTATGACAGATGACTTTTCACTCTGAAGCTTTTTGGACCAACTATAAACACTTTTGGTTTCAACACGTTGCACAAACTAGTTCTGACTGAGCATAAACCGACCCTTACATTCACCAGAGTAAAATGATTTTATTTTTTTTCAAAACGTCCTGGTCAGTGTGAATGTTTATCACAATCAAATTAAAAACAAGGGGAATGAATATTGTTCAACCCCTAAATATCAATATCATTATGAGTTTGGCCATATTGTGCTGTGGCAAAGAGTGCACACATCTTTAGTATTGTGAAGGAACCGTTGACTTTATGTCCCAGATAATTTGACCTTGTGAAAATAGGGATGAATGTCAGCTCTTAATGACCCTGGACAGGGTTGATTGCTGAGTATATTCAAGCGTTGCACCGACTAAGCATTACCCATTACACATTTGCCAAAACAAAACAATGCCCTCAATCTGAAACTGTGGCAAGTTGACAGGCAGGGAGTAAATTGTGTGTAAGAGCAAAGCTTTCTTTCACTCTACCTGAGAGGACAAAGAGGACAAGAACAAAACATCCATTTGGTCATCAAGATTCCCAGAGGGACTGGGGGAAGGGATGAGGGTCATCAGACTGCTCTGAACCAGTCAACATGTGCTGGTCCTTTTGAGGAGAACAATTGTGCAGGTGAGCTTTTGAAGTCTATTCTTGTTTTGGAGTGGAATTAAAATCTAAAAATGGTGGTGAACCATCACAGCAGGAAAATGGCCACCGCCGTTGAAGAGCACAACATCTCAATTTTGCTTCCACAAGAGGAAGGACGATAGCGTTGTTATAGAGAGCCAATCCTACTATATTACCTTGTGTTTGGAGTGCTATTCATTTGTAGTTAACAGTTTAAACTATGAAGTAAATAACTTGCACTAGTTACAGTAATATAACACAATTATATTACAGTATATAATACAGTATATAAAGTGGAACAAATGTGGCCAATAATAACTTATCTATAGGCATTGCAGCATATGGCTGTCAGTGTCAGATAAGTATTTGTATAAGTGCACATGTCATGGTTTATTTTTGCCTTAAAGGTTTTCAATTACATTTGAAAAAACAGATCTCTGACCCTGCATTCCAGTGTGACTACTGATGGAGACACAAGCCATACCACAGACTGACGAAATGATCAGCTGAGTGTTGGGTCTGCAAGGCTGATATAGTGCTCTGTCCTAATTGTACGTGTTAAGTGCTAAATTGAAAAATACTATCAGATTTGTTTACATAATGAACAACTATTATCAGACCTTCATGCTACAACAGTCATCGAGGCAAGTGGCAACCCTCACTCATAAGAGGTGGGAAGGACTGAGGATAAATATAGCATCATAGCAACAAAAATGTTTTTTAAGATCTCAAAGTGTTACATTTTACAAGCTGTTAAAAACTCTCAAGGCAGCACACATACAGATCTACTATACAATCTTTTCCCCCACATCCGGCTTACAGCATGTGGTTCATTTGTGAAAAAATGTGTGGCTTCAGAAATGGTCTCTGCAGCCACACATGCAGTGGCACCGACAGATAAACCTGATAAACCTCATGCATAAAAGACATTTTTAATGCACTCCTCCTAAAAAGTAAGGGTCATGTGACCATTTCAGATCAATCTACTGGCTTTTTCAAATAAATGTCTGATTAAGTGTGAAAATAGAGTGTGACATGAAGAATAGTGTATTTATAGGGCTAATGGAGACAGAGAGTCTGTGATTATCCCTCTATTGGCAGACAAGACCTCAGGCAAAGGCATTCAGGTCAAGTGAAGGACCCTTTTGCAGCCTCATGTCAAATAATGAGTACGTCTGGTTTGAGCCCATGTGATGGAGGTCCCACTGACTGAGAGTGACTGTTTGATTAGTTGCTCTGCAGCCATGAGCTGTTAGTCATTACCGGACCATGATAATCACTTAACTGGAGGTTGTTTGATTATATAAAAAGCACCCAACCATGGATTGCCTGAACCCTGAGTGCCAGCTGTACAGCAAGCACAACTATTGATCCTCCTTCACAACAGTATCATGGTATGAGCTGCTTGTTTAAATTATTTATGCTTAAAGGCAGTGAAAACAGTGTACAACTGTCCAAATACTGAAAATCCAGACAGCTTGAGACTGCCAGACCTTGAAATATTGATGAAAATGATATTTGATATGTGTTGCAATGAACCAGTTGATCTGAAAACCTGTTAACAAGCTACATCATAATATTATAATTGCCAAGTAAAGTCTTTGGAGACTTTGAACAATTAACAAATAAAGTGAGAAACTTCAAGAAGAACATCAGAGGAGGAACAGACATGTGATACATGTCCTAAAGATGTTGAGTAGACAGACCATATCCATTGATGTGGTATCTATTGACACATGGTGCCCTCCTTTTTTGTTTATAGTTTTTTATCACCGTAGTTGTAGCTAATTCTATTTGCTCAGATTTGTTTTGTTCTTTTTTACTGTAATATGCCATCTTGTGCTTTATTATTTTATATTAATAGAAAAATGTAATTACATAAAATGGTAAATAATTATTAATTATAAATAATAATAATAAATGAATTTTATGAGTTTAAGCTTTAGGCAAGAGTGTGCAAGAGTGTAAGAAAGGATAACATGAAGTAAACGCTACACATTATAAAATAACTCCAGTCATTCATGTAAATGAGAGTAATGATGTCATAAATGTTATTGTTGGATTTTACTAATGAAATTGATGTGGGAGGCGCTTATTCATCTTACAGGATGGGCACTGCTGTGTCAGGGGAGCAGTGGATTACATTGGACACACCCAGGTGACAAAGCAAACAAAGAGGGAGGGACAGGGTTAAAAAAAAAACTGATTATATGGAATGTGATAGATGACAAGAGGAGAGCAGGAACATTGTGATAAAAATGGAACATCTGTCAATATCATTAAACAAAGGTGATTCAATCTACATCGGATCACTCTCACTGGCAGTGTCATATTACTGTGTAAATATGGTCAATGACAAACCCTGGTGCCACATTTATTAGATTATGTAGCTGATCCTGGAGCACCACAGAGCCAGCAGGTCTCCAATTGAAAGCATTACTCACACCTATGTCAGCAGTCTCTCTGTGGTTCTTATGATAAAGGTTCAAGATGAAGGGTAAAAATAAATCCTGTAAGAGATAACGATTCAGTGGATTCAATTATAGTTATATTTTGTTTTCGATAAAATATAAGCGCTTTCTTCAGTGTTGCCAACAATGCCAATGCCAGTGCCTTCAAAAAATATAAATCAAAAATATTTCAAACCACCTTTTTATGAAAACAACAAGCAAAAGATTTTGTATCATATGTGTCATCATTTCATCTGAAACTCTCAATACTTGAGAGAGACTTGTGGTTCATACATCTTTTTTATGCTGTAGGCCTATTTAATTAATAATTTTTAATCAAATAAAGGCAATAGTTTGGAAAGAAGAAAGCAAAGATATAAACAAGAATAACAAATAGGCCTACAATAGATAAAATAACTGGGGACCATGAGTGTCTGTAGTAAATTTTGTCACAGTCCATCTAGAAAATGTAAAACATATATCACTGGATAACTAAAAATAGACTTCTATAAAAGTCAGGGGTCACAAAGCTTCATGAGTGTCAGTACAAGGTTTTCTGGAAATCAAGACATGTTAAGACATTTCATCAGTATAGACTGTAGTATTGGACCATACCAATCATCCAAACTTGCCATTTCTAGTCTCCTTCTGCTTGTAGGAACATAGCTTCAAATAAACTGAGAACACTTATGTATTCACAGTAAACATACAAGAAAATATGGGGGAGAGGACGGAAGAAAGGCATTCATCACAGTGATTAGTGTGGGTTTCTTAATCGGCCATAATGGAGCTTCCTGGGTCAATGGAATTAAACTGGAGTCCAAGCAGCAGGATTTCACAACATATCTCACCACAAACATTCCTCCTCATCCTGCACCCTTATAGCCCAAATGCATACCGTACCTTCCTTCAGGCTGAAGAACGAGGGCCAGCTCACACACTTCCCATGCTCCCCCACACTGTCAACTTCCTGTTTGTTTATAGAGCTTCATATTTCTGTACTCCCACGGTAAGATGCTTATGCTTCCTATCTGTTCCCATCTTTGGCTCGCTTTCAGAAACCTGGAAACTTATACCAGGGGTGCAACCAACTGCAGAGTTAAATCTGTCATAAAATGCAAACATACCAATGGACATTTGTCATGTTACTGAGCTGTTATTGTTTATTGTGTCATTTCTGAGAACAGTTTTCTCTCAGAGTCCAGAGTATTAGTCTAAATGAGCCCAAGCAGTGACTCACTGGCCATTCAGAGCCTGAGAAAACAGAGGGGGCACATTCTTCATAGTATCCTGAACCCAGGACTGATATGGAAACCTGCGGGGAATTCTACAGTGCTGTCTCATATCATATGATTCAACTGTGTGATTCACAAACAGGGTTCAGATTTCCCCTTCCCCTTAAGGTATTGAGTTTTTAATCATGTATGACACATTGGAGATATTAGCCATTAAGGATGACTCAATTATCAAAATGACTGCTGATTAATTAAAATTTTCAGTCGACTAATCAATTAAAGCTACCCTTACCTTTGAAACATTCTTACACATTTTTTTGTTTAGGTTAAAATGCTATTAATAAGGTAATGGTACTCTAAAATCTTAGAGAGATCCACTAGGCACAGAAACAAAAGATTATTCCATTCTCATAATATTCAGTGAAAACTCCGACCAATCATATCATTCGGTCCAATGATATGATTGGCCGAGCGACCTGCCTGTTTTCCCCTTCTGCATTACATAATCGTGCGCACACCCCTACCCGGAAGAGAGTCTGTTGTGGGTCCACGGCATTATAATACATACATGATACAAGGAGATAGCCGTAAACAGACTAACGACTGATAATGACAGACAAAAGCGGGCCACAGCTTCCACCTCCAGTCGCTCCCACGGGGAAAAATAAAAGTACATTAGAAAAAGCCACCACAAAAACAGAGCTTGATGCAACAAGAGCTAAAACAAGAATCAACATCGGCTCTGCTGTCGAGCGATGGAGGAGTCTGATGAAGCTTCATCCAGAGCTAAAAAGGGATGAAATGGTCGCAGAGTTTCTGCTTGAAAGTTATTTTTATTTTGCATAATCTAACATACAACATCATATGTGATAACGTTCGGTGTAGGGAGGGAGGAGGGGTTGTTGCTGTTCAAGTTTTTTCAATGTGCTGTGTGAAATGCAAGAAAGGTAAGAGTAGCTTTAATCGACAAATCGTTGCAGCTGTAATATTAGTGAATTATTATCTCTATATAGTATACAATTTAAGCAGCAATTTAATGTTCTAGCGGGTCAACATGGCGCTGAAAACTTTAAGTCTAGTTGTATAGTTTACTTTAACAATGAATGCATCATATTTCATATAAGGTGAGCATTGGATTTGTATTTAAATTTTGATCTTCAGCGTAAGCAGTAGTTATATGTGTTGTAGCACTGATATCATTAAATGGAAGGATGTCAAAAATGAATTTTAGTAGGCCTACATTACTTGAGTAAATGTACTTAGTCGCTTTGATTTCAACATTTCAACAGTTCAGGACAGTCACCATAGTGATAATAACAATCAGGGGCCTCATTGCTTAATTTATTATAGAATTTACATAAAGTTGTGAGACTTGTTAGAGACAGATGATTTTATGTTGTTTGATGTTCTGTTTGTCCTTTTTTAAATGATGCTGCTCCTCGTGCCTTTTAAATTGCCCCTCGGAGACAAATAAAGTGTTTTGAATTGAATTGAAGATTTTAGAAAGAATGCCTGAAAGAAAAAAATATTCTTTATATACACTAACTTCATGCCTATACCCTACAGTCAAGCTTAAAAAACACTGGATCCTACACTTCCCATGACTTCATTTTTTTCTCTTAGCAGTTTTTAGCACAGGTTTTGTGTTATAAAGTTTTCTAACCCTGACATCATTAGGGTCATGTTTTCAGACTTCAGAAGATATTTTATAGCCATTTTTGTACAACTGGGGCAGCGATGGCTCCCGAGGAAGAACAAGTTTGTCATTCGATTGCAAGGTTGGAGGAAGGGTCCCCAGCTAATCCTGTCCACGTGTTGAAGTGTCCTTAAGCAAAATACTGAACCCCAACTGATCCCTTTCGCCAGGCGAGCACCTTGCACTGAAACATCTTTGTGTGAGTGCATGAGGTGAATGAGAGGTACATTGTAATTTTGAATAAAAGCTTTTTCTAAATGTGTCATGTGTAAACCATTTTTCATAGACCGTTTAAAAATCTGTGGACTCCTCCTTTAACATCAGTCATACCAAGTAAGCTGAACTGTATTTTCAGGCAATGAGTTTGTAAGGGGGTAGGGGTATCTGAATACACCTGCTTCCACCAGAGACAACAAAGAGGGCTTATTCTGGGAGAGGTGGGGATAGTCCAGTCTAATTACAGACTCTGACAAGAGGACTTTACTAAAGACCGACGCCCGACCCCAGGCCAAGTGCTTTCCTCCCATCACAAATAGGGACAGGCATGTTCAATTACTGCAGGTCTGGTCTGTACTTTTGTATATTAATTAAAAGGGTAACTGCAGAGGTGTGCAGTGTAGTTAGTGCAACATGATCTCAACTGACAGTGTCTGTGACTGCAGTAATGTGTTTGCATTAGTCTCAGTCACTTCCTTTAGACTCTCACTCTTGTTATAGTCAGTAAGTGGTTCTGACCTTAGTGCATTAGTCATTGGGGTTTTTTTGTGGTTTGAACATCCATTTTCTACAAGCTAAGGGGCTCCAAAGCTGCCATACTGA
This sequence comes from Scomber japonicus, assembly GCF_027409825.1. Classification (NCBI taxonomy): domain Eukaryota; kingdom Metazoa; phylum Chordata; class Actinopteri; order Scombriformes; family Scombridae; genus Scomber; species Scomber japonicus. The sequence continues at coordinate 17,896,882 of NC_070588.1, forward strand.
CAAGTTCTCCTCAGGCACTATCACACTCATAACCAAATTACAAGCCAATGTATGTTCTTCTTCCTCTCATTCCCAGGACAATTGACTGTTGTTTGATGGTGGGCTAATGAGCCACAGAGACAAAGCCTATCTGCAGTTCAGATCAGTTGCCATTAGCAATTGTTCCCCCCCCTCCCCCAACACTCACACACACACACACACACACACACACACACACACACACACACACACACACACACACACACACACACACACACACTTACCCCTCCATCCCCTTTCAATCTTCTTAAAATGGAGACTGATGAATAAAGAGTTAGAGCAGGAAATGAAATTACTGTATAGACAATTAGTGCTGAGGATGTGGGACTAAAATCGTCTCTAAAAGTGTGTGCATGTGTGTGTGTGTGTGTGTGTGTGTAAACAAAATGACACACCGGCAAGCACATGCACACATTATGAATCGAAATGACCAGGACTTACTGCTTTATGTTTACATGAGACAGAGATGCTGTTTTTTCCTGTTTCTATTACCCACTACAGCATCAACCACTTCACTTCCACTTAAGATCTCCATGGAACCATAATGATGTTGGGGCCTGCAGTAAATGTGTCTAAGATGTACGTTTGACCTTCCTTGAGTATGTCAACACACTTGGAAGCAAATAACTCATGTATCGTGACAAGACAGGAAAAATCTGTCGGTTAGGCTGGGACAGTGTAATTTAACAGACACAAAGCAGGCTACTTTAATAGTCAAATCACTGAAAATAGATAAAAACAGATGGTTCAGCAGCTCAGCGCATTGTTCTGAACATTAAATTACATTAATGTAAATCAACTTGTTTTAAAATATATAAGACTATCATGTTTAGAATAATATAAGCTTCCTTTTGGTATAAAGATAATGTTTTTAATAGATCCTTGATCTGACTTGTAGTTTTAAACTTATATTTTCTTATGAAACAATGACATTATCCCATGTCATATAGGACAATACCAGCATTCTCATTGTGGTATTGAAGCGCCATCTACTGTCCTTAAAAGAATATACAGTTATTGAAAACATTTAATTTTCAGTAGAAGACAGTCTGCAAATTGATTTATTATAATTACACTAACTAGTTATCATTTCATCAACAAAATGAAGCACGTCACTGGTGGCTGGCAATTTTCCAGAGTAAATACTAAAAGCCGGGATCTGATTTTTTTAAAAAATACTCACAGATCCTTGAATAAACATTCAAGTTTTATGATATGATTAGAGGTTGACATGTAAGTGTCAATTACACAACATGAAAAGATGCACAGACACAGAGCCTGGTCCTGCTGCTATAATAAAGCAATAAAGCAAACTATTCCTGAACTGGCTGCTTTGTTACCTTACAGTGACAAACACAATGGTAATTGTTCTCAGCCTAATGTACAGTTACACATGTTGTGACAGCATTATATCATATGGTAGCCTTCTGGGTTGATGTTGGGGTTTTTTTCTTAGCCTGTGTCGTTGATTTTTTTTAAACTATTTATTTAGACTTGCTCTCTGTGGTGATACACTCACAGACTGTATCTTACATGTATTACTTACATTGATGTGATGTGATTTTATATTTTCTGTCAAAACATGAGACTTAACAAAACAAAATTGAAGAAAAAGCTCTGTATGCATAGCCAATATTGATGTATATCTACTACAAACATAACCTTACCCATAGTGCACAAATAACTATACAGTGTTTTGTTAAATTAACGGTAATGTTTTTAATGAACATTTAACTTTTAACTCTGGCTATTGTCATTGTTTCAACGTTGGACTGAATATTTTTCCAGCTCTTTATTCTTGATTCAATTTGAACAACAGACCTCATACTTGTTATAATTAATCATGTGAACACAATAGAAACATTAGAGGGCTCAGGTGAGCTAACCGGCTTTAAGACCCTGCGGATGGCCGACGTGACTCACATGACGGAGCAACACGTGATGATGTTGCGGCTGCACTAAAACACTAAAAGCATTAGACATACTGAAAGCTTCATAACTTCACATGTAAAGTTGCAATAGCGTGAGCCAAACTAGTGATGGATGCGTTTTAGTTTCAGGCGTCGCAGGCAGGCAGCGGAAATGGCTGCGAGTGTTTTCCTCTTCGTCACAGTGAGCCTCGCCTGTTTATCTATCAGTGGGAAATTGGTAAGAAAGAAACTAAAAGTGGACTAGTCTTTAACAGAGGAGTCACATGATAATCCAAAAAAAGCAACACATTTTAGTTGACATTGTTTTGTATAATTTGGACATTTTGCTTGAACGCAGAGGTAATAAAGTCTACTGTTTAAAAAACAAACAGCTGCAACGATGAATCAATTAGTAGATCGACAGAAAATGAACCATGAACTATTTTCATAACAATTGTGTTTGTCATTTTTAAGCGAAAGCCAAAAACAAATACAAAATTAAATAAAAATACTGGGTTCAGCTTCTCATATGGGATATTAAACATTATATCGTTAGGTTTTGGATAGAGCAATCAGGCCCAGTCAACTGACAGAAAGTTAGGCTGAATGCCAACTATTTTAATAGATGATTAGTCGTTTTGAGTACAAAAATGTTCACAATTTTGTGAAATGTCATCATTAGTTGCACATGGTTGACAAAAATAAGACCAGTGAAGGTGTCACCTTTGACTCTTGGAAATTGTAACAGCCATTTTTTACTATTTTCTGAGATTTATGGACCACGTTAAATCAGTTAATCAAGAAAATAATCTGCAGATTAATAGATAATGTAAATAATCCATAGTTGCAATATTTTAATACAAGAAATTAACACCAGATGTAAACTGATAAGAATGTATCTGCAGGGGAAATATCATTTATTTTGAAGGTTAGATTTTATATCTGGTGCCAAAACTGAACTGTGTGTAATCTTACAGATTCACTCCAGAATGACACACTTTTGTGTCAAGTTTAAAATAGTCTTAAAATATTCTTTGCCTTTCAGAACAGTTACAATGCCTCTTTTGCAGGTGTCCGGAAATAAATCTTTCACCATAGACTATCAAAACAACTGTTTCCTGAAAGATGGGAAGTATTTTCAGTACATCTCAGGCAGCATCCACTACTCCCGAATCCCCCGGTACTACTGGAAGGATCGACTTACAAAGATGTATATGACTGGACTCAATGCCATCCAAGTGTAAGCAAGTGTAATGAATCTCATACTTAAATACCTCTTTTGTGACTGGGTGATCTTGTTTCTTTACTGACTACATTTCCCCATTCTTCACACAGATATGTGCCCTGGAACTTCCATGAAACAGTACAGGGGGTGCACAACTTCACTGGAGACCGAGATTTGGAGTATTTCTTGGATCTGGCCAATCAGACAGGCCTTCTTGTCATCTTGCGTCCAGGTCCTTACATCTGTGCAGAGTGGGAAATGGTGAGAAATTGAACATAATAAGAAATGTAATTTAGAAAACTGGACCTGCTCTATAGCAACCACAGACATACAAAAGATATTACAACAATATTAAAAGAATAACATTTGAAATATAACATATTCCCAGTGTTTCAAAGACTCTGGATGTATATGCCTGGTTATGATTTTAAAAGATTCAATGCCAACAAAGACAAACACATGAAATATGTTCCAAATCTTTCAAACTGGAGGGTTTGCATTCAAAGTAAGCTGTAATATCATTTTAAAATTGTGTAATATTTAATGTCTATAACTTAAACATTCCTCATAACACTAAAATCCAGTATATGGCAAAAATATGATTTACATTTTTATTATAAATCAGGATTTTAATAATAAATGTAAGAATAGGTAAACTGTCACAATGCTGCAATAGACAGCTTTTGATATTTGGTGTGAAGAAACATGTTGGTAAGAGGCAAAAACTGAAAGTTTGATGTGTAATACATAGCCCAACTTTAAAAATATAGATTCTTTTTTGTTGCTATTATCTAAATAGAGACATTGTCCTTTATTCTCAGGGTGGATTGCCAGCATGGTTACTAATGAAACCAAACATTGTGCTGCGCTCAGCTGACACAGGTATAACATATAAATACATGTCTTTGATTATATATTTTTTCTAATTTATGTTGTCACTGAATTGTTTTTTTCTGTTCTAGAGTATATGCAGGCAGTCAGCAACTGGCTTGCTGTTCTCCTCCCCAAAATAAAGCCAAGGCTCTATATAAATGGGGGTAACATCATTAGTGTCCAGGTAAAGCACTAAGCGTGTACCTGTGAGGTTTTTTTTTTTTTTTAAATGGTTGAAACATTAATATAGTGTTGATTAATCATCTTTCTAAACTACAGGTTGAAAATGAATATGGGAGTTACCATATGTGTGACTACAACTACATGCGTCAGCTGCGGTCTCTGTTTCGCTTCTTTCTGGGTGAGGAGACAATCCTGTTCACCGTTGATGGAAACACAGACAAAGAAATGACCTGCGGTACTCTACAAGGAATATACGCCACAATAGACTTTGGCACAGGTTGGTAGTATGTGAAAGAGATAGAAGGAACTTCCCAGTCTGAAGTTATTATAGAAAAAGATGAATGTCTTTTATTTATTCCCTTATTCAGAAAACAACATAAGTGATGCCTTTGCCCGGCAAAGACGCTTTGAACCTCGAGGCCCCTTGGTTAGTTACATGATTTTTTTAAAATAAATTATTGACATACTTTGTTTGTAGAATAATCCAACTTAAAGTATCCTGTGGAAATGTTTCAAATTATGTTACAGGTGAATTCAGAGTTCTACACTGGCTGGTTGGACCACTGGGGAGATCAGCATGCTGTGGTTGATTCTCAGAAGGTCAGCAGAGTGCTAGGAGAAATGCTAACCATGGGGGCCAGCGTCAACATGTATGTCTCCCCAAACCTTCAGTACTCCCAAACTTTCCTCCTCTCGGTACAAATGGTTAAAGGTTGCCTTTGTTCTGTATTTTTAGTGTCAACAAATCCCAAGAAAAGACCAAAAGCAACAATGTGTTGTTTTTAGTTACTGCTTTCTGACTTTTTGACTTTCTTACCTTGTCTGTGGCATTTTAGACATAAATCTAAAAATAGGTCACATACAAAGTTTCATTCTGTTTTTATTAGTTTTTGGACAACAATGGAGGTATATGGCACATGGGAATCCAATACATCAGGCTTTGACTACACAGTCAATACTTGCTAGTCAGATCAATTTGTTGGTTTTGGTCTTTTCATTAGATTTGTTAACAATAAGAATAATACAGAATATCATCTTTTGTTATCCTTTTAGATGCATGACTCATCAATTTGAGCTAAAAATGCTCCCAAAAGGTCAAGCTGTCTGTTTGATAAGCAGTAGATTTCCATCATGTCATGCAGTCTACCCTTCTTTCTTCCCTCCCAGGTACATGTTTGAAGGAGGTACTAACTTTGGCTACTGGAATGGTAAAGTCTTTTCACTGTTCCCATAAGTATCATTGTTTATGTGATGACGTTGGAGATAAAAGCTCAGTCGTCTCTTCTGACTCCCTACTGTGCTCTGTCCCAAAGGTGCTGATCATGACAACAGATTCCGCTCAGTAGTGACTAGTTATGATTACGACGCGCCGCTGACTGAAGCAGGAGACCCCACAGAGAAGCTATTGGCCATCAGAGATGTCATTAAGCAGGTACCACTGATTGAACTGCCACCCAGCAAGGTTGATGTCTTGATTAAACTTGTGTATATATTATATGATTAATGCATCACTGTTTCTCTACAGTTCCGAGAGGTTCCCTCTGGACCCATGCCGCCAGCAACTCCTAAGTTTGCCTATGGCTTTGTGACTCTGAGAAAGGTAATTTGGTGATGACAAGATTACTTTAAGCATTTCAGAGCAACGCATACAATGGTTGTAGTGATTTACGTTAATGATGCAAACGTTGTTTCAGATAGGTAACTTTAGCAGTCTGGTGAAGACCCTCTCACCCACGGGGCCAATCCAATCCCGTTACCCTCTGACGTTTGAACAGGTGAAACAGGTACAGTGTCAGTCTGAAGGCAACAACAGGGGAGGGACAGGTGATGTAGTGATTGTAAACCTCTTGAAACATGGAGAACTTCTAGACTGTTGTGTCTGCAGCCTGTCATGTCTATTGTGTTACAGTACTATGGATACATGCTGTATCGCACCACGCTGCCCAGGGACCTCTCAGAGCCCACACCACTTATCTCTCCACTGAATGGGGTTCATGACCGTGCATATGTGTCCGTCAATGGGGTAAGCCTTCACAATGAACTTTTGTTGTCAGTCAGATTCCAGGTCAGGGGGAAAATATCACAGATTAAGACCAAGCAAGCTTGTTAATTTTTTTTTTAAAAAAGCCAGATTTTGAAGTTAAAATATTTATATGGTTATTCTGTAGTCTGTTTCATGTTCATTCATGACCAAGAGTGTGTGAACAGGTTTACCGGGGTTTGCTGGTGAGAGACACTACGCTGGTGATGAACGTCACTGGACAGCAGGGGGACACTCTGGACGTCCTCGTTGAGAACATGGGCAGGGTTAACTTCGGCAGCAAGATCAATGACTACAAGGCAAGGGGGAAAAAGTCCAATCCCATACATAATACATTACAGCAGACACATACAGCCGCTTCTTAAACCCCTCGTGTTTTGCTGACATTGTCTTTGCTTCCTTGTTTTAGGTCTCACAGACCTCAATGTGGTATGTGTAAAAATAGCCAGATTGTTTTCCTATTTCCTTATTTTATCTTTAGATTCAGTAAATAGACAATGTAAATTATCTTTACGCAGTATTAAACCAACTACGTAAATATTTATGTCATGTTAAATATTTAAGTTATGTATTCCTTTGTTAAAACTCATCAACAGGCATATGTCATGTGTGTAACTACTTTTTAAATTTCAATATATTTACTTATCTGTCAGGTATATTTGCATGATCATTAGAGCTGTCAAAGATGGCCCAGTTTCTCAAAGATCCCAAACAGACTCATATAGGTTGATAGAGTCATATTTAGATGGCATATGTAACAGGGACAGCTGCGGTTAGAATTTATAGCAAATATACACATTCTATATCTTTTAATTTAATATAAACAATTAACTATCTGCTCTTATGTTATATTTTTGTTAAGTTAAACCTACTTGCACACAAATACTATCTGATAAACTATATGTGTGCTCCAGGGCCTCTTGAGCAACCTGATCCTGGGTAAAGACATACTGACTGACTGGAATATCTACCCTTTGGACATTGATGGAGCCATCGCTGGTGGATGGCCTCAGTCCTCCACTGCTCTGGGGAAGGAACCTTCAGTCGGACCAACCTTTTACACAGGAACATTAAAGCCCAATGGCCTGGCATGGGACACCTTTCTCAAGCTCCCTGAATGGACTAAGGTAAAGCAAGAAATGTTGTGGGTTTACCTCATACCAAAACATGCAAGGGTGTTTTGAACAGTCTTTTTAATGTTTCCATGGTTCCTTTCTTTCCCATCAGGGTCAGGTTTGGATTAATGGAATGAACCTGGGACGATACTGGCCATCCAGGGGCCCTCAGCAGACCCTTTACGTCCCTGGACCCCTGCTCAGCACCACCATGCCCAACAACATCACGGTGCTGGAGCTGGAGGGGGCACCAGCACACTTAAGGGTTCTTTTTATGAACAGGCCTCAGCTCAGTATCACTCCTAAAAAGCCTTAACAGAGTTTGCTAACGTTGGTCTGTTGAGTGCACCTTTTTATCAGCACTCAGCATCATACCTCATCACATCATAAAACATTTTTCACAAGAAATCAGAACACAGTGTGAAGCAAATTAGAACAATTTGCCTTAAATATGAGGGAATTCAGGAACAAAGCTTTGTTGCACACTATTTCTATTGCACCATTACTCTTAATCACTTGAGATGACAATATGTAGGCATTCATTTATCAGTTCTGAATTAACGTCGACAGCTTTAGCCTTAGACACAACATCTTCAAATCAAACAGTGAAAATAATGACCTTGTCTTAAAATTTGAAAAGGCCCCGAGGCATGCGGAAAGAAATGCATTAGTAAATTATGTATTCCAGTTTTTTTTTTTTATTGCATTTGCTTTTTTACTTGACATTTGATAATTACAAATTCTGTGAATAAATTACACATTTGACTGTTTTGATACAGTATATGTATCCACTGTGTTTGAATTAAAATATCTCAGATCATCTACCATAGTCAAATCTGAAATGTATGTTCAGAGTGGAAAATGACATGAGCATGTTGGAAAATCACAGCTATATTAGCAGTTTTTATCATATTGGAAGTAGTTTCTGCCAACTAAAATTTTCCATGTGGGTGTTAAGTCTTGCCTGGAGGAGCGTTGGATTTTCTATGCGCTTGGACACATTTGGGGGTGCAGAACGAATAATCTAGGTACTGAAATGGGACCTTCCCAAGCAGAGATTCCCCACATTGCCAGCATCTCCTGGTGACAAACAAAAACCAACACAGAAAAAACGCACAACAAATTTCAGTAAACATTGTTGCATAACCAATCATTTACAAAATGGACTGCTTATGATAATGATCATTTAATTACATTATGATCTGGTTCTATGACAATATGGAACATACTTGACGTTAGAGAGGCTGGCTCCTGCTGTAGCGATCTGTTCTGCTAGCCTCTTCTCTGCCGCTAAAGCTCTCTGTAATCAAAAAGCAAACCGTGAGCATTTTAAAATGAAAACAATCACTTGAATATAAATCATCAAATGCACATTAACGCACCTTTTCACGATCAGTGAGAGATGCAAACCTCTTCTTTTCCTCTGCCTCTAACTCATGTTTTCTCTTCTCCTCCTTCTGCTCTTTTTCTCGCTGTTTTTTTAATGCCTTCTGAGCCTTTTTCTTCTCCATCATTTTGGATTCAATCTCTGCCGTTAGTGGTCCTGGAACCTTGAGTTGTACATGTGTGCAAGTGTAGAAATGATCAACTTGAATTTTTAACATGACACATATCAAAAGTTCGACTGTAAGCCTCTTACTTACCTGTGCCTTATTGTAGTCATATCTGTCAGGATTCTCGCCCATGTATTTACGAAAAACGTTCCTAGTGTCTTTGTCAGGGCCAACAATATATGGGGTCTGCCCTTTGTTATCCCTGTGAAGGAATATTACAGAAATAATGCAGCTTATTGCATTGTAATTTTACTTTTACAACATCTGACTTCATTATTTTTTCATACCTGAGGGCTGGGTCTGCTCCTGCATCCAGGAGCAACCTGACTACTGCCTTTTGTGCAGCTGCTGAAGCAACATGCAGCAAAGTGAACCCTGATGAGTCTATGGGCTTATTAAGGAGAGTGAGAGGATTCTGGGCATCAGAAGTATTGCTTTCTGGCTGCTCTTGTGTTTCTCCAGATAGATGGAGGAGGCTACACAGAGTGTCCACATCCCCAACCTTGCAGGCTGTAAAGAGTGCATCACTTGCGCTGTACTCCCACGAATCAGTCACAGTTTCTAAAGAGGAAGCAGAAAGTAGAATTGTGACAAGCTGCAACATTAAGAAGTGTAATGTAATGAATACAGAGAAAATAGTGCTAACTCACCTTCCATTTGTTTCTTACTCTGTGTTTTCCTCCGCCTCTTGTTCTTTGACTGCGTCTCCTGAGGCGTACCGTCTGCTGGTGTAGCTTCTGGCACTTCCTCGTCTTGTTTGTCTGCTTCTGTGTTACTCACATCTGTCAAATATGAATATGAAATTTTGTAAACTTTGCATAAGTTTTGTGTGAAGCATTTCTTGGATTATCATAATGCATGAATGAAAACCATTTATATGATGTCACACCAGATTAGACCCACCTTGATCATCCTTTTTGGGCTCCTTCTTTCTTCTCCTCCTTCTGTGTCTGGAGGGTTGGATTTCAGACTCCCTGAGGTCAAGAGTTCTTAATGTCATCTCCACCATCTCAAGCTGGATCTCCCCATCCTCCTCACTATCTGCGCTATCATGGTGATCTTCTGCTGTTACAAAAAAAAAAAGTGTGCTGTTGTACCACATTTTACAGTAATAAGCTTTGTTACTGAAACAGAAATTTCAACAGAAGGGGTAAAACTGGTGTAAATCCACTGTCTTAACCTCTTCAACTCACCTTTCTCTTGATCAGTGTTTATTTGTACTGTAGGCTTTACAGTTTTTTTCCACAACTTCTTAGATGTACTGCAGACTGCAGACATGTCTGTGTCTTTCCCTGCATCAACACATTTTGACGACAGTATTGATTACACTCTGGTTGAGCAACAATGAGCAAGCATGTTATTATTCCAAGTACATAATTCAGCTCACCATAAATCTGAACAGTGGAAAGCACCTCATGTACCCGTTGTACCTCTCGGAAGGTCGCCCTGCGTGTGGCAAAGGGAATTGTACGGATTGTGGGGTCTTTTTTGTCCAGTGGAGCCCCGCGACCACCAAAAAAGATGGTTTTATTGTAGCTTGGGGCTCGTACAAATATCACAGAGGCCTTTTTCAAGTGTTCAGCCCAACTTAACAGAAGATCCTGAATGTCCTGCAAAAGATTACAGAAGTGTTGGCACATGAAGACAAAACTTGCTTCACCTAATGAACGAGGTGCATGAAATGAAAAAAATGTAGGAAATTCACACCAAGCCAAAATAAATGAAACTACATTCGTGTTAATTGAGAAGACTATCTAATCAAAGTTTGTAACAGTCAAACGTACATTTTTGGAAGTCTTCTGACTGTGTTTTTTTGGAATAAGCAACTGTGCCCAACATAACACAGACATCACAGCTATTTTTATAAAAGATCAGTTTTTATGCTGCTTGGTTGCAGCAGCATACTCACATTAATACTTTTTTAGTAACTTGGCATCTTCCTGGAGTTATTGCTTTCTTGTCAGCAGGTTACCTTCAGCTGCAGACCAGCTGCTGTCCCCTCGGTCCAGCTCTACCTTTGTTATTATCATCATATTTCTATTATTTGTATTGTTGTTATGGTTATTATTCCTGTTGTTGCTGGGCTTCTCCGTTTCTCTCCCTCCTCTCTCCCCCTTCGTCTTTCTCTCTCAACCCAACCAGTCAAGGCAGATGGTGGTCTAGACCAGTTTTATGTGATAACTTCTGTTGTGGTCTGGTGCATTATAAATAAAAATGTACTTGACAAAAGCCACTCTTGAAGCTCTATTAACTTGGTAGAAAAAAACGAATGCATTTCAACACTTTCATCATGATTATGTGGATCCTGAATGTCAGCCTTTAAGGATAGTTTAATATGTTGAATGAAATGTCCTCTGTGAACGAAATAGAAAGGTTTCATTGCTGTGACTCTTAAGGTTAAATGACTATGCTGTTAAATGGACTGTAACCTTGACTAGCGCTGCCTCATTGTGTCGTCTCAGAGCAGCTCCTGCAGATTTTGGCGCGTGACTGCGGTTTTGAGAATCCCGGAGTCCTTGAGCAGTCCCTCGCTTTGCACGTACAGTGTAACGATGAAAAGTCTTGTGCTGAAGGACTTCTTTTCTGTAACATAAATACACTGTTGAGAAGGTTGTTACACGCTAATGTCCTACTGCCTACTGCACTCAATTATCAGCCATAATATGTAACAGATATTGATGGTGCTAAAATCAAACAAGCAAAAGAATAGTTATATTACCCTTGAAAAACAGCACCAGCAAAGTGGCCACCGCCTGTCATGAGAATGATCCATAAAGTCTCCTTATTTATGGCCTTTAGGGAGGATCCCACATCCAGCTCTCCATCAGACTGAAATATTGCAGGAACAGAACATTAAACATCCAACAATATGTAGAGATATGGGTGTTACATATGCAGTGTACCTGCCAAGCCTCACCTTTCCCTGGAGAATACAGCGGTACACTGATAAATACTGTCCTGCTGAGTTCTGGAAAAACACCTTGCTGGAGGGCCGGCCAGTGATTAAACTGGTTTCAACTGGGCTCTCATTGTCTGTGCCGGTGACGTTACTGCTTGTTCCCCCATCATCGCTATCTGACTTCTCTGAGTCGGACTCTGAACCTGAGATACTTGACATGTCTCCTGTAAAGTGATGACTGAAAATCAGTTAACTGTTAACAATCCCACAAACCCCACTTTTCATCTCCATTCTAGATTTGCAGGACTGTGGTTTTCTCACCAGCTCCAGTTTTCTTCTCAAACTCCTCCGTTGTGACCGGTGGCATTCCAGCCATCTTTTTTCTCAAGTTGAAGCGATGCCAGTCGAGCTTGTAGTGCTCCATCTGAAATTGTAACAACCCAGGCATGTGTAATACAGTCTTCACTACATGAATGGAGCTTTAGATGATATGAAAAGAGGAGTGTTTGAGTTTACCTGTTCTTCGCGGTTAGTGAAGGAGCATCTGCAAGCTGAGCAGACCATCTTGTCCGACACTTCTTTAACCAGGCTGGACTCCCGCTGTCTGTCATCCTCAGGGTATTTGTCTTCCAACCCTGTGTTGAAGGCAGACACAACTATTAAAGGATGGGTTCACGGTATTTCAAGATTGTCCTGAAACAACAGCATTATTTATACAGCTCTTTTCATCACAAAGTTACAAAGTACTTTACATAATTAAAACATTTAGTAAGTAATAAAACATGTTGAAATAAAACAGTGTGGTATTGTTAGGTACATTCTGAGAAGTGACTTAAAATATTATCACTGATTCTGCAAACTATAGCTTCAGCCATTTGAATTAGTCAAATCAAGTTGATATCTTATTAAGTTATTGTCTTTTTTGGTGCCAAATTCCCTCTTTAAGACATATTCCTTCCACTGTCAATCAACATGAAAACAAGACAGAATTGTTTTACTAAAAAGCAGATATCCACTTTATTTGACTAACTTAGACCGCTCACCTCAGACAAAGCCACTCAATAGTTGAGCCAATATAGCACTAATATTGCTGTTTGATACACTTAAGACTACACCAAATAAGGCATGCTTTTTTCTGATTCTAGGAAAGTGGGAAAAACAGTAACGTTCCCTAAAGCTACTGTACATCTGAACTATCTCTTTAACCAAATCACACACTTAACTAAACTTAAAGCATCACATACCCTCATTGTTTTCTCTGTGTTTCTGGATGGGGTTTACTTCTCTCAGTCCCATCAGAGACTCATCATTTGGGCTGACGCCAAAGATGGAGCAGTGGTCTGCACAGGCCGTCATTGTTGGTGGTTTGTTTACCTCATGATGACCTGTAGTTATTTAAAAGCCAGAGAAACCTGCTGTAAGTTTTGTTTGCTGCTATCCAAAATAACACGTTTTATTCTAACTCATCCACAATAATTAAATAGACGGCAACTCCTCTTTCTGTCGGACATGACAACATCACTTTCATGACCTTACACACCTATTGGTACTGTTTTTACTCTACCAAGCAAACCTTATGTTAGCTGATGTGTGAGTGTGACAGCAGTGCTCTTTAAACACGTGTTTAGTCACTTATAATAACCACAGTCTTCATTTAGCGACTGCTGCTGTTTACATATTCTACCATTAGGTATATAAAGAAAGTTACAATTAACTAGCTTAAAATAGTTACTCTACATACCGTAAGAAAATGCCTCAAAAAGCAACGCCGACGAGTTGTGAACGACACTTCCGTCCTCTTCGTATAGCTACGGAAGCCCAAGAGCGCCAATAAAAAAGGCGTTCACCGACCAAAGGTTACAACCCAGCCCTGTTAGTGCCATGGATAGATTACAAGAGCTGTTATAACACAAGTGATTAGTATTTAGTTTAAGTTACTTTGCTGTACATTCAGTACATGTTAAACTAGTTCTTTGTGTAATTATTATTACACCTACAGAGAGTTATAGTACTGTGCAAAAGTGATATTCTCCTAAAGTGAGGATGCTTTTGCAAATAATGCCATCTAGTTTGTATTTATCATTTAATTTAAAGTTCATTAAACAGAGGAAAACTAAATGAAATCAATATTTGGTGTGAGCACAATTTGCCTTTAAAACAGCAACAGTTTCCAGAGTTCTACAGCACTGAGTTTTTCAAGTTACTGCAGGTCGGTTGTTCAAACCATCTTAAATAACTTGTTTCAGTTCAGTTCTTCCAGACTTCTCGGCTGCTTTTGTCTCTTCATGTAATCCCAGACTGACTCAATGATGTTGAGATCGGGGCTCTGTGGGTGCCATACCATCTGTTGAAGGACTCCTTTTTCTTCTTATTGCTGAAGATGGTTCTTTATGAGTCTGGTTGTATGGTTAGGGTTGTTTTCATGCTGCATAATAAATTTGCATAATGAATAAGAATCTAAACATCTAAAGTGCCTATGACTTTTGCACAGTCCTGCTTTTCAGAGGGGAATAATGTACTTTTCACTAGATTGATAGAAAGTCACCTGTGTGGGTTTATAATGGGTGGGCAAGCCCTTTAAAAAAGATAAAGGTCTGAAATATAAATGTCAGTTATAATCATAAAAACAATAATAATTATTATTATTATGTAAATACAGGCCTGTGATTCAAACCAGGTGAATAAACCATCCCATAGTTTGTTTTGTTTTGTTGAAGTGATATTCATATGCAAACATCTTTTCTTGGTGAAACAAAGCAATGAGCTAAAGGAGCTGGTGTGGTGAGTCTTAGGGAATCAGCAGCATTAGATGTCAATGACCAACTTTCAGTGGACTGATTGGTGAATAATATGGAAAATATTGGTCAGTGCATATTTTAAGGTTGACAATGTGGCATCAACATTTACTATGTATTCCTAAGAAACATGATAAATGCCTTATTTTATTTTGGATACAAAAATACTGAACTACTATGCTTAGTGAGCTGGTGACTTTAGATCATCCATATGTGTGAATTAATCTGTGTATCTGTGTGCTACCTGTCCAAGGTGTGCCAAGTTTCTTATACAGAAAACAGATGGATTGATGCACTACCACTCCAGAAATGCCTGAACATTTGTGCATAAGAATGCCTAAGATGGTTTTTACAACCTTCTTGAATTCTCTAACATGCAACTGAAAAATATCCAGACAGGTTAGGTTTTTAGATGTTAGCTGTGCTTTTAAGATAAGATTGTTCCTGTTGTTACAGATGATTTTATCATGTCACCAGAGGGAAGTAAGGTGGTTCCTCTTTCAGATGGTAGTACCTAAATTGTGAAACAGGTTTATTAGCTTGCATTATTGGTCAAAAGATACTACTAATAATTTGCCTAAATATTTCAATAGCAACTATTTTTTGGACTTAAAACACTTCAAAGTTATTCTGATTTGAGTGATTTAGGGGTCCCAGAACTGGACAGGAACATGAAAATGATTAAGCATATTTAGCAGTGTCCCTGCTAATGAAGGACATAATTAACTTGACAGAAATAAATAATAATAAGCAGAATTAAAACAAAAAACAAAAAAACTGACTTTAACTTAGCCGGAATTTGTTTTATACAAAATTAATTTGATAAAATATCAGTTTGAAGGTTTCAAAACTTGAGATTGAGCAACATGAATTAATTAAATCTATTTAATCCAAGGATGTATAAAGAGATCTGGAAGCCAAAAAAGCCACTTCCTGTGAACATAATGCGCACGGTCCAAGGAGCATGCCCCCTAGAGACTTCTGTCAGCTGAGACTGCTAACATCCAGTTCAGCCCTCCAACTAACTTGAATGGAGATCAAGTTACTCAATCGAGCGTCTCTTCTAGTCTTACAAAATGTTATCAGACTGAATAGATCAGATTCTGATAGCGAAACAAGTCACTTTGTGGGAGTTGTGACACTCAAAAATTGCATCTGCTTCTTTATAGACGTCTTTTTTACAATACAAGTCGATGGCAAAATGTTCTTGGGCCCAATAGCATCACATAACTTGGTAATTGAATGGTTTGGCCACTATGTCAAACTGGCTTCAAAGGCTACTGCTGTTTCTGGGGAATTTAACCATAATCACAGAGCAATGTGGTCATACGGTAAAGAGGAGGAACGTGATTGGTCTCCATTCCAAGCACCAAGTTGTTGTTGTTCGATGAAACTTGTGGCAGATTAGACATAGCAAGGGCATACTGCTGCCCTCCACAGGTCATTTGTAGAACTCCACTGAGTGAGTTAAATCCCTGTGTTAATTTCAGGGCAATGGAGAAAATGAATGATAGTTTTTATTGTTTCACAATATTCAGTGATGAGTGTTGATTTCGATTAATAATCTGTGACTCCAATTTCTGCCAGCTCTGCTTTGCACGAGGCGTCTCTCTGTGATACATTCCATCAAAGCATGATTCAAAGTTTCTGCCTCTCCACAGATGCATTTTCCATTTGGGTACTTACCAACTAGTGCCAGCCCGGGATTCGGTGCACAGTAACCCAGTCTCAGCTTAGTTATTACGACATTGTCTCTCCTGCCCATTCTTATATTTGATGTGTGTTTCAGTGTTGACTGTATTGAAAAATAAAACCTGCATTTGTTCACCTCCTCCTATTGTCCAATATGCCATACGCCGAAAATTAACTGCATATCTTATGATTGCCCTGTATATCATTATTAATGCTCTTCTATCTGGTTTCGAGTCAGTTCCTACCAGACATTTATGGCATTAATGACTTCATCACACTTTTGCAAATGTCTTCTCTACATGTACCCTCCATGTTTTTCTCTCCTCAAACCAGACACCCAGAAATTTGATTGTCTTAACTTTCTCAGGTTTGTTATATAGCCTGAGGTCCTGTTGTAATGCTTTCCAAAGACCACACACTTTTACTTGAAGCAGTCACTTTTTTATCCAATGCCTGTTGTAGTTGCTTATGAATATGGTCAAAATAATTTCCCACTTAAAACATATCATGATCATTACATTAAACAAAACTGGGCTGATTACACTTCCCTGGGAGGACTATTAGCCACATTTACTTCACAGTATTCCCATATTGTATTGATTAATACTAATATCTTCTCTAGTAGCAGATCATTCAGATGGTGAAATATCTGGTCACCTAATCCATCCTTTCCAAGTGTTTTGTGTCTCCCTTTCTGAATGGCTTGTTTAAAGGTCCAGTTTCTAGGATTTAGTGACATCTAGTGGTGAGGTTGCAATCTGCAGCCATCTGAATACTGTAACCTTCCCCTTCAAAGTGTTGTAGGAGAACCTATGGTGGCTTTGTCTGTTTTGGGCTACCATAGAAACATGGCAGGGTCTGTGTAAGAGGACATGTAGAGTAGTATGTAAGTAAATATGAAAGGCTCATTCTAAGGTAACAAGAACATGATTCTTATTTCCAGATGATTATACACTAATGAAAACATACTTATGAATATTATTTTTCATTTATGCTGGCATGTCTGCCTTAGCTCTGTTGTCAACTGCCTCCTGTGCCTCATTTGGTAAAATTGGTCCTGTACACCCGTGCCATTCAATGCACTAAAGTCTATAACTTCATAGCTCGTGGTCCTAAAGCATTGCACTCTTTTCATCGTTTATATTATCCCTGCATCCTGCACAGTTCCTTATATTCAATTGCATGGCTTTCCAATGGACTGTTCCTCAACCGCTTATTTGCTTTATTTTGATCATATACAGCAGGAGTGCATGCATCATTCCACTATGGTACAATCTGACTTGTGTTTTTGGTATAAACTCGTCTGAAATGTTAACATTCCACAAAGTGGCCTATTCCACCTATCTACATCCTCACTACTTACATTTCGAATCTCTGATTAGGTCTTCAATTCAAATTCTGCCCACCATAACCTTGAGTAATTGAATCTCCTTGGCATATTATCCTGCTCTTTTACTACCGTCCTACCAAACCTGCTTAATGTGTCCATTATATCCCCTCCCCCACTAAACCAAGCTCAACTGATGTGAATGTTATGTCTGTGCATGATTTTTCTGCCTGACTGAATTGGAACCATGTTGGTTCACCAACATTTAATACTACATCGACTTTATCCATTATACCTGATACAGAGAATGTGTTCATCAATGGTTAATTTATCAATGGAGAAAATACACAGGAGCCCAAGATTTCTCATGCTGAAGATGTTTATTGATGTTTGGCCAAGAAGAATGAAGGAATTATCAATACACGCTTCTGCTGCAGGATGCCTCCTTAATACTAAGGAAACTCTTCTCCGTTGATAGTCTTTAACCCTTAACAGATGGTGACACAAATACCCTATGCACATAAATGGTCAAACTCAATCCATCTACAGCATATGGAATTAGTCTATTGATTTGCTATTCTACAAACAAGGAAACATAGTTACACATCTGTCAGACAGTCACATCTTCTGACCTTGGTTACCACAGTAACGCTGCTTCAGTGTTATCATAGTGTCTCCCACTTTCCCCAAAACACCACAGACAGACAGCTGCTCAGCACCTCAATGAGCAAAGACTCTATTTGCCAAAATTAAGTGCTGTTTCTTCAGTGACCTCAAGAACCATGCTTGACCCCATGTATCCCAATATGTGGCATCTAAAATGGAAAATTCCCTAACTTCTCTTCCTCCAACCATAGGCCAGGGCTTCAGAAGTAAACTACAGAGATCATTGACTGTGGTGACCACACTTTAACAATCACACATTCAAATTCAGTGTCTCATGTCTTACTTTTCAATATTATATACCTTTTTTAAAGAAATGTGGCATGACACCCCCACTCCCCCAATACTGTTAGCTCCATCAGCCCTTAAGCATTCATACCCAGGATTACAAAATATAAACATGGCTTAAGCCAACTGTCCTGTACACATCAAATCTTTTTAATACCAGATCATTAGCTAGTAGGTTGCTAGCAATCTATTGCAGGACATAAAACATAATTAAGAACTTATTTTCACCCTCATCTGTAAACACGTACTCCTCATCTGACTTGTCCTTTCTCTGGCTGCTGGCTACCTGCGGACGTTCAGCTATTCCTGCGTGCATATACTTATACAGTGCTTCAGTGAGAACATCTTTGATCCCAAAAAAATTATTCTGCCACTGAAATTACCTCCTGTCTAACATCTGACTTATTCTTTGCCACATCTTTAATTCTCCACACTGCCTCAAAAAGAAATGCAAGAAATGCCTTCTTTTAGATCAGGATTGAGTCATCTACTGCCTCCCAGGTCGCAGCTACCTGACTATTGTTACTTTTTTCCCCCAATTCCTCTGCATATGAAATCTAACTCTCATACCTGACCTTCTGTATGGATAAGCCTTAGCATAATGGGGTCATTCTCGACATACAGCCAAATGTGCACCCCACAGTTGGAGCATTTAACATGTCCATTACATCCTTCAATATCATGATTTTTACCACATTTTCCACATCGACATTCTCTGACATTTATAGCATCTTAAGAGTGGTCTTTCATACACTTTTACTTGGGAACACAAATAGCATGGCAATTTTTTGCATGGCATTTCCTAAGAACATCATTTTCTCACCTTTCTCTATTACAATTCTTTCTCTCCTTTTAAATTGGCTTTTAAGTACTCCCCTGAGATTTCTGATGACAATAATAATTGATAACCTCTACACTTTTACCTCTTACAGGCTTTATAGATTTTAGTTTGGTGGTCAGCTGACAAAAATACCATTAACATTGTATTTGCTTGGGGTTTTAGCATGTTGGATATCTCCTAACTCTCATGTTATGGTACTTGATAGCTTGATTGGACTTTGTGATCCAAAACCTGCACATTGATCCTTTACTTTACTTTTTTTTTACTTCTTAAATTCTTCCTCTGACACATTTCCATCTTCTTCCTGTCAAACTGCCTGTCCATGTCACTGTCTGTTGAATAGTCAATGTCTTGAGTCTGATCTTTTTTACCCCTTTTATTTTTCACGTGTTCTCATTACCCTCCACTCTTCCCATCACTGGGATGGGCTGGTTTCTGGTTTGAGCAAACTGTTTAATGTTTACTGCAGCTATAGCTGACAGCTACTCTTTCCACAGTAGCTATCAGCTGTTCATTAGTCCATATACTTCAAAACAAAGCCCAAAGTCCAACCTGCCAAGATCAATAAGCTTATATATTTGAACAAACTGCTCTGATCCAATGCAGCTACCACCTGGGACAACTGTTCCAGTTCCCCATCAGCACTGATTAATGCTTTGTGGATGGAACCTTATAGCACCCATATTGAGATTGATTTTTCAGATTGAACCTTTACGTTCCTTAAATTTTGGGTCCAATAAAGCATAAATAAATAAATAAACCTACACAAAATGACAATATTTAAGAATACTTTCATGTGAATAACTGATTTTTTTTGCCAGATACAAACTTGAAATCAAATTCTCTCTGTGTTTCCTCACACAGCATTTCTGTATTGAGCTGTGATGGAAGTATAGTTACAAAAGAGGGATGGTGGCACTTAAAAGACTGTAACATTACTTGATTTGAACAATTTGAGTGGTTGAGAAGGAGCCATGTGGATTTTGTCCTCCATCACTCTAAGAGTTTTATGAAGGGATCTTCTAATGGCCAATATGAACAGAAGGAACGATGACAGCAAGAAAATCCTGTTTCAGTGTTCAATTAGGCACCTGACTATTGTTTTAAAAATTGTGAAGTCGTCCTTTGAGACTTTCACACCAGTGTTAATAACAGTATCAGTTAGTTTTCTCCTTTTCTGCACACAATCTTTCCTGTTGGACTTCTTCCAGTTTCAGCTTGCTTTCTTCAACAGCATGCTGCAGCTGATTGACTCGCTCCTGTAAGTTAAAGGTAGAATATGTAGAATGAGCAGAACAACGCCATCTAATGTCTCGAGATCGTAGTCGCAACAACCAAAAAGTAATTCCAGCAGTCGGGTTGCCAGGTCCGGTGCCGGATTTTATTTTAGCTCTAACTCTGTAAATATAGCCTACCACTTTAGAAAGTAGCCCTTTAGATCCACAATGTGACGCTAATTTGTCCAAATAACATCTGCTTAAAGTTTTGTTCCTGCGAATTCGGAGCCACTCAAGTTAGCCGTAGCGAGTAACGCACTTCCGGTCATTTTTACAAAATAAAACACCCGTTGCCTTTTATTATTAAGAAAACCATAACGATAGAGTTGGTGCTTTTATTTTGAAAACAGGAAGCAAACATACCCTCGCTGTAACTGACTTGAAACAGAGACATTATGCTTGAAACCACCGAGGTACATTACATTGTAACGCCAGTGGGAGTAGCAGCAATGTCTCTGCATGTACTGCCTAATCCTAAACACCGATTGGCTGGTGTGTGGTGTCGTCAGAAGCAGGAGAGGCTCACGGTCGTAAACATCTAGTCACGGACCGTATATGGTTTGTTTGTGTTATTACATTACGTGTTGGACTAAATACATGGACATATTTAGGAAAATATTCCGGTTTTATGAAAACGGATTTCATATTTCACAAGAATGGATACTTGGCGAGCTGTACAGAAAGTCCTGAGTCATAAGATGATCGTTGTGGATAAAGGGAAGACTTTGAAGGTATGTAGAGATTATAGCTTTTCTCACTTAGCTGAGTGGCTAGCCGAGCTAATCGGTAATACTATTACGGCTGTGAGCAACCATATAAGTCGTGAGTGGTCTTGAATGAATCAGAACAATCTAAGCTTTCCAACAATGTACGGCATGAGTATATATGTTTAAGGGTTGGTGTTTAAAACATTCAGAAGACCCTGTGGCTACCTCCTAACATCCGTCCAGTCCCGTGAACGGAACAGCGTGCGTTAAGAGGTTAATGATCAAATATCAAAATCCGAATAGCGTCAGAATAAAGTCAACCCACTCTCCACATTTCCATTGCTACCGTTTTGATACTTCATGGTACACAAACAAATAGCATCTCATATGAAAGCTAAGACCCTGGCGATTTCAACAGTACCACTATTATTGCGCTAAAAACTCAGTGAACCAGCAGCATACAAAGGTAAACAACCACTTATTTACAGTGACTAACAGATATTCTGTCTTACCTTCGAAGTTTTGTGATGAAAAGTTGTACTTGAGAGCAAAAAACGCTGGTTTTAGTGAGTCCAACACGGCCGTGTTTGTTTACAACTCCATTTCACCCAGTGCCTGCCTACAGTAGCTGCACCGGAACAACAGACAACCCTGGCAACCCGCAATTCCGGCCGTTAATTGGCTGGTACAATGTACACAGAACGTGTCAGAACGTCATTGTTGAACCCGTCAAAAAAATTTAAAAATATTAACTCAGACTAAATATTTTTTTTTATGGAAAAGCAATACTTTCATTCTGTACCCCTCAAAACGCCCCGTGGCTGTATTATTTAAAAAAAATATATAGCTTTTAATAAATATTCTACATATTCAACCTTTAATTAACCAGAGCGAACACATCGTTACTAAACTTAACGCTATTTAACAGAGCTAACAAGCAAACCCAGCTTTAATATAAAAGAGTCGCAAGAGTGTTATACTAATATTAATTGGCATGTTAATTTGCAACTTGATTAAATTGACGTCATTTGAGCCACCATCAACAAAGAAGCTGAAGTGGTCCAACTTTAATTGGGTAACAGTCAACTACAGGTTAACGTAAACTTACCTTGGTGTTATGGTATTGTATAAATCCAGAAAATGCGCTCGTTGTAGTGTGTTTTAATTTAATTTTACAAATGTATCGTATCGCTCAGTCTTCTTCTTCCTCTTTGTCTTCATACGGCGGTAGCAGACTATATCCGTGTATAACCGCCACCATTTGGTCTGCAAAGATCACTGCAATGTCTTACAGATTAATATTTCATGAATACAAAATCAAAACAAAACAATCAATCAAAACGTCAAATCATTTTATCTAATCCTGCTGCTCTCAAAACCTCAAAAACATATCTGATGCTAGACACTCCTCCTGCCCTCTCTATTTTTTCATTTTCTTCCCCTTGTTTTAATACTTTTTGCATTTCACCTCCCACTTTCATATTTTCCCACAATGAATAATGTTTTGTTTTATCTAGTATGCCCTATTCTTAACCTTGTAAAGATTGTCTCCTCCCTCCTGTTCCTACCCCCTTGTGTCATTTTTTCCAACTATGGATTAATAGAAAATAACTCTCTTTATTTCCATTACTCCACTGTTCTTTTCTTTTTTATTATTGATTTGACTTCTGTCTTACCCAGATTTCTTTTAACTACGATGACTACTGATGTTTGGGCTTGTTTTGTATATTTATCTGCGAGTTTGTTTCCACATGTTCAGGTACCCAAACAAATCTAACATGTATTCCTACTTTCTTAATTCTATAAATCATTATTAATAGTTCACAGATACGACTGTGTCTCCCACTTGAAATACCGGTTTGTCTTTTTAAAGTTGAAAGAGAATCTGTACATATTATTACCCTAACTGGCTTGACTCCTTCTACCCATTGTAATGCCATGATTTTTGCTATTAGTCCTGCAGGGAAAAAAATCTTGCTGCCTTTTTCACAACAAATGCTGCAACTGATTTACCTGTTTCTGACTGTTAAAAAAAACATATGTAAATATTTGTAAATACCCATAATATTTGTAAATTCATGCCATTAAACAACTCTCACCCTTTTGGTTCTTATTGTATTTTGTAATGTTGTGTCTATTTAGGTTTGGTATTAGTAGATTTGCTTTTATCAGTTCAGTTGCTATTAGCCATGGAGGATGCAGTGGAAGAACCACAGATGGGAAAAGCTTTTTACTAGTAATCCCCTACTTTCCTGCTATCTTATCTACACTGCAATAGATTATGGCTGCAGAGCATATTCTTAGTGCTGTACTTTGATGTCAACATTTAAATCCCCAACTTCAAGACCATGATTCTACTTTACCATTGGCATTTTGCAAACTTTTAACAACATGTGATTCCATTATGCCTCATCATCAGCAAATAAAAACCTTCCTATTGCTGTATCAACTGACTCATATATGTCATAGGTGGTAATAAAAATAAAATTGGACTAATCACACTCCCTGGATGAACCATTCTCTAGTTGTTACTATTAATTCTTATTTTTCTATGACTAAGACAGTCTTTGATCCACCTACATTTCCACTTCAGTTCCTTAAGTTTAATTCATACACCTTCTTTCCACAACAAATCATAAGTTTTCTCCACATCAAAGATGACAGTAGCCATTGTTTCTTTGTCAGCTTGTGCTTTTCTAATGTCTGACTGTAAAGGAATAATTTGATCCATTATAGGCCTTTCTTTCCTGAAACCACTTTGATATATAGATAATAAGGTCTGCTATTCAATAATAGCTTAACCAACTACCATTTTTTCCATAATCTTACCTAAATGAGATGTTAAAGCTTGGTCTATAATTTGTTGCTGTAACTGAGTCTTTCAATGGTTGCCTATAATTGGATTGATGACTGCTAATTTCCATCTATGTGGTATCTTACCTTCCTATCAAATTGTAGTTCTAATAGTGCATTGTCATTAAGATGTTTCAACATTGCATAACTTATTTATTTTTTCCCAGAGATGTAACATTTGTCTTAGCCTATTTATTGCTCTCTTTAGTTCACTGAGTAAACAAAGCAAATTCAAACTGTCTTCCTGCTCTACATTAGGCCTACTCCCTGTTTTGATGCTGTCTCTTTGTTTTTTTCCTTCTCCCTTTTATCATCCTCTGTAAGATACTCATTAGTATGAATTTTTGCTGGCACTTAAACCATCATATTAGCCTTTTCTTCATCACTAACAGCCAACATCCCTTCATAGTTGAGTAATGGATAACTCCAATTGCTTTTTGCTCCTCTCATCTTTTTAATTGCCCCCACGTATACCTCATTAATAGGCATACTTCTCCCTATGGTTTCACAATATTCTTTCAATAATTCCTTTTAACTTATCTAATTATTTTCCTTACCTTTGACTGTTCTCTTTTATATTCTATAAATGTATTCAAGTTCATAGATTTTTCAAACTCTTTTAATGCTTTATTATGACTTTTTATTGCTTGTTTGCACTCTGCTGTCCACTAAGGCACTAACTTTTTTTCCATCCTGATCTCTCTACAGTAGTTTGCTTTGCAGACTTTCTCTGTAGGCTAGTTGTCAAGTTCTCATTTTGCCTAGTTTGACCACATCTGTCTCTCCTTACAATAAGCTGCAGTGTGACCATATTTCTGACGTTTATAACATCTCAGAGGCGGGGGGAAATGTATAATCTCACATTATATTTCATATAAACAATTGATATTTACTTGGGAAGAGTCCACCCTTTCACCCTGTCTCCAAGTTTTTGATATCTTCCCTCCTCTGAAACTATACTTTAACTTTTGCAAAACCTCAATAATTTTATTTCATATATAATTCCCCTTTTTTAAGACCTTTACCTCTCTGCTCCTCACTTTTGTTATCAGACGACTTCGATCACTACGCACTTTCTCGATCTCTCCATAGCGAGATATAGCTACATGTCCTTCCTTAAATCTAATTAAAACTTTCAAATCGTCTTCATCCATTTTTCTGTGCACAACCCTCTCTTTTTCATTCCTGTCATCCGCTATCTTGACTGAGCTCTTCTCGCTTTAGCTTTCCCTTTACGACGCGATATAATCTCAGTCCAATCTTTATTTGTATCTTTAACACTTCCTTCTGTCCAGACCCGCCCAGACATTCACGCTCCTTCTGAACGCATAGGTTTTTCGATATCGTAATAATTCACAAAACCGAAGGCTATGTTGGCATTTTAAGACTCTGTACTACTCCTTTACACACTTTCTACTTGTCTCACTCAGTTAAGCCTGTATATCATTTATAACAGGCTCTTCTTGTGTTTTCTGCAGAGCCCGGATAGCTCAGTCGGTAGAGCATCAGACTTTTAATCTGAGGGTCCAGGGTTCAAGTCCCTGTTCGGGCGGTAATTTTTTTCTTCACTTTCACAACATGAAAACAGTATGAACGCATATAGTGCAAGATTGGTGCTTATCTAAAATAAGCAACACAACGTAACATATCAACTTTTAGTAAGCTGAGCTTCAGTAGAATCAAAACAGCACTCCTGGTAAATGTATAAGACGTCTAAAGCCCTTAAAATTGCCCTCAACCTGTGCCAAACATTAAACCATTTCATTTACAGCTGGTCATTGGACTGGAACTATTATTACACACAGTGAGACCTCACATTATCTTACTGTAGGAGTTGTTGTTTATGAAACAATCTAACTAATTTGGGGATTAAACTCACTCATAAACAAATAACAGCAACACTGTAATTTACCTGAGATAATCATGGGTATTATCTCAGGACAGTGACTGGGAACACATATAAAGCTAGTTGTTAGTGCAGGTAAAATGGCAACACTGAGGACACATCTGACTGGCAAAGATGGAGCGGATTATCCTCGTATGCGTGATATTCACCTGTCTCTCAGTCGTGCATGCTCAGGTAAATATACATGGGACCGTAGAGAGTCTGAGATTTTAAATTCAACAGAATAACAAACAACTGTCCTTTTTGTGTTTTTTGCAGAAATTTCTGTTCAGCTCAAGATGGGGACCCAGGGGTTATAAAGGTAAATTTGGACTTGCTTGAAATTTTAATTTGTATCTCTACTGGGAAACTGACACACCTGATTTACACCTCTCTTCTTTTTAAGAGCATGAAGAGCGTGGAGATGGGACGGCAATGGATGAAATTATTAAAGCTAATGCGTTCCAAGGTAAGTTTCACACATTTTTTTGCTTGATTTAATTATTTTGCAGCTTGCACAACATACTGTAACAAATTAGGTCCTTTTGCTCTGCCTAGAACAATTTAATTTCCCCTGATTTCTGTCTTAGGGTCACAAATCATAGATGGCTCTGCCAGTCTCAGAGAGGGAGACATTGCTGTGTCTAGTGGAAAGCGCTCCAAAGTCTGCTTTGCACGCACCTGCACCTGGCCTAAGTCTGTGGATGGACATGTCTACATTGCATACAGAATGTCACCTGAATACTGTATGTTAATATGGAAATAGTTGTGATACATTATAGTCTGATACTTTGTGAGATTCATCATTGTGTTATTGAATTATTTACTAATTCTATGTACCCTGTCCATTCTGTTTAAACAAATGAACAGCTGAGATCGAGACAAAGATGATAAAGAAAGGAATGGAGAACATAGAGAAAGATACGTGTGTGCGGTTTGTTCCCCAGACACACCAGCGAGACTTCATCGACATCCAGCAGAAGTCTGGGTGAGAACTGTTGCTTGGAGAGTTTAACTCCATCATGTAATAGACCTGTTTTTAAATATGACTTGTTAGAAAAGTTGGAGGGATGTGGAATATTTTGATTTTCATTTCAGTTTGAGCAGCAGCACATTTTTAGAAAAATGAGAACAATTGAAATGGATACATTGTTTAAACTCCAAGAAGTGTTTTTTCAGTCAGTAATTATTTAATCTTTGCTTTCCTCCTAATCTGGAAATGATTCTAATTATGCTGTGTCTGTGTGTGCATGTTAATCCAGGTGTTGGTCCTACCTTGGTGTGCGTGGTGGAAGACAGACTGTGTCTCTCCAGAGCCCCAGCTGCTTCGGCGGTGTTGGCGTGATTTCCCATGAGTTCATGCATGCCCTGGGCTTTGTGCATGAGCAGTCACGCGTCGACCGGGACAAATATGTCACCATCATGTGGCCAAACATTTGGAGGGGTAATTTCAAAGGGGCGGGATAGAGGCTGGCATTGGAGAGTGAGATCTCCAGAAATTTTAGATAAAAAAATATTTACAATGAACTGCATTTGTATAGCAGGTTTGAAACAAAGATGAGAAATGGTCATGTTTTCCAATTTCCAACAGATCGTGTGAGGAACTTTGAGAAATTCAAGACTGACAATATGAACCTTCCATATGACTATGGCTCAATCATGCACTTTGGAATGTAAGTAATAATTTGGTGCTGATCACTAGATATCTTGTAATGTGTTGAATGTATAATATTATAATATATAATATGAATATGTTTAGGTATGCCTACTCTCAGGATGGGAAGCCTACTATCATGCCTAAGAACAGAAAGGACATAAAGCTGGGCCAAGCAATGTCTCTCAGCCACATCGATAAGTTGAAAATCAACAGGCTTTATAAATGTGGTTGGTACCAAACATTCTGAAATCACAGACAGTTATTATTTAAGTAACTGTTGTTTGATTGGTGAGACTGCAAAACATACTGTTGAATGAGCAAATAATATGATGTTATTCTGTCTCTCTTCTAAGGTGGCAAGGATGATTACTGACCAGTCTGAACTGAGGTGAAACAGGAGTGCACTCAAAGCCAATGCAGTCAAATTAAATCATGTAAACAGTTACAATAAAGATTGATTCAAGCTTTCTACCAGTATCTCCTCTGTGTGCATTCAGTCTTTAGTGTTTAAATGAGCCATTTCTCATGAGACAGAGTAGGCAAGAGCACTTTGGTTGTAGCAAAGAGAATAAAGCAGTTCAAAATTACATTGCTTTGTATAAAAAGTTGTCAATTGTCTACCCAAGTTTTACAGCATTTCATAAATCAGTAAGAGATGATTTGAATGTGAAGAAGATTTAATCCTACTTGTGTGCATACTTGCGTACATATTTAATTGAGGGGTATAGTGAAGGAAGACTGAAGAAACTGGTGGCCTAAACTCAGATGTTTACATTTTATAGTCCGAAATGCTGTAACCATGGATAGTTTTCCTAAACTGCTGACACTGGGATTCTTCTCTCAGTCAACACCCTTCAAATTGACCCCTTGATAAAACTAGAAACAATATTTGGACAAGGATAAGTTTTTGTCTTTATGTATTTACCTTATGTGACAAAATGATTGCTGTCAACATAGTTATCAACCGATTGTTTATCACAAAATCACAGGTTGCCAGCTCCGTCGTAGACAAATTGATGGTCTGTTGGATCGGGTAGACAGTTATTCATTCTGCTGATCGCAACTGCTGGGCTGTAGCACTCCAACAGCAAAACACCTTTCACTGTCTAATTTTTGAAAGTGCTGAATCTTATATGCGATAAGTAGAGCTGTTACAGATCAGCAGTGGACTTGAGTTAATTACATACGCTGGATGATGAGGGGTTTTAATCATGCTTCATCACAGAAAATGTGCCCAATCAGTACAGAGCAGTAGATATATAGATTCGGTGGAGGTGACGAGTTCATTTAGCTGTTGTGTTGGAAGACTGCGGGCTGAAACTGGTGTTATCAGTCTGAACCACAACTATGCTTTCTACCATGATGCTTCTGGGTATTTTATTTGGCTTGCTAACCCAGGCGTACACTCTACCTGTTAAGGTCAGTACCAAGAAAAATCATTTTAGAGCAGATACCCCTATTGTAATGGTTTGCAGCCAAAATATATAATGCACAATTGTGTTGCAGAATTCTACTGGAGTACACGAGGGAAAAGTGAGGTTAAAAAGGAAATACTCAGGTGGGCTCTTTAATTAAGTTATTTATATCTTTATGCATTTTATCACACATGTAATAAATGATTCTTTACATCTAATTTTGGAGACCAAAGGCTGACAATTAAATCTTTCACTGTTTGATTTATATTCAGATGAACTTCCAGATTGGGATGAAATGAATATAATGGACAAAATCATGGAAGTCAATAGCAGTAAGTAATATGTATACAATACATAATGGTACTAATTAAAGATAACTACTATACCCTGAACTCAATAAAATGTTTTTTTTCACTTCAGGATTGCGACCCCCTCGAGGAATGTCATTCAAAGAAGGCGACATTGCCAGCTCGTATATACGCAGTGCAATAACGTGCCCTGGTAATACCTGTCTGTGGCCTAAATCAGTTGATGGATTTGTTTATGTTCCATACATCATCTCTCCAGTTTATGGTATGAATCTGCAGATTTGCAGTAACAAAAATGCTCATAGTTCATATCTGTTTTGTTTAATTCAGCTTTCAATTGTTTTGTACAACAGACGACATGGACAGAATCACCATAGAAACTGGGATGCAAGACATTTCCTCTGGAACATGCATTAAATTTGTTCCACGCACTCATGAAGCCAGCTTTCTTGATATTCAGCCTAGATATGGGTAAGCATGATTCCTGATAACTGCCTTGATTTGAATGTATGAGTCATTTGTGGTGTTTTTGCACTGTAGTAATTTCAGTTGAATTAATTGGATTATTCCTGTTGTGCTCAAAGCTGCTGGTCTTTCCTGGGGCACACTGGAGGAAGCCAGACCCTGTCGCTGCAGACTCCTGGGTGCATGTGGTCAGGGGTGGCTTCCCATGAGTTCATGCATGCGCTTGGTTTTGTACACGAGCAGTCTCGCTCAGATCGAGACCACTATGTCACAATTGTATGGAAAAACATCATGCCAGGTTAGGATCAATAATTTAATCTCTTACATTCTGAAAGCTATTTCTTCACCTTGTTTGTACTTTTTCATCAAATGAGTCTTTCTTAGATTAACAATTTCACACCTGTCTTTCATTTTTTGTGTTTTTTGACAGACTATATAAGTAACTTCAGAAAACATATGACAAACAATCTCAACAGCCCATATGACTACAGCTCTGTCATGCATTATGGAAGGTGAGCTACTTTGTCAGGCAACATATAGTTTGTGCTCTGCTGGGGTGTTACAATACTATATACTTTATCTAATTTTGATGCAGGTATGCCTTCTCTGAAGACGGTGGACCAACTATAATCCCCAAACCTGATCCCTACATTCCCATTGGCCAGCGAGATGGACCAAGTGCTCTAGATCTTCATAAAATAAATGTCCTATATGACTGCGGTAAGAGAACTAACATATACACCTGCTAAAAATATATATTACTTCATTCAAAATGACTGACTGAAATTTCTCTCTACGCCCCACTATAGGTGCCAATGAGTAACTAAATCCAGAGAGTTACCTTCTGCCATACAATTGTCATAATTAATAGTTTAAAGCTGCACCTCTGTAATGTAACTGTGATGCACTAACAAGATTTACATGTCTGCAACTGCATCCAATGTCATAATAGTACCCAGTACTCAGTACTCAGCTTCTGCTAACTTTGATTAAATAACACTAATGAGTCTGCTTTACACATCTTTAACATGATAGATTTAACTGTGTCTTACAGAGATGGGCTACAAATCAGGTGTATGGGTTTTATGATGTTGCTTTGTGCTAGTTTAGTATTACTGAACTAGGAATATGGATTAGAAACTATACATTAAATGTATTCTTGACCTTCCCTGCTGAACTCCCCTTTTTCTGCCTTGCCTTTTCATAAAATACACTCCACTGCCATGAAACCCTCTACATATCAACAGCTTTTAAAGAGTCAAATCAAATAAAACTGCTTTTTGCACCACTGGCTTTGGAGGTTCTTTATTTTGTCCTGCAACCTGAATGAGAGAGATGCTTTTTTCATGCAGGGTAAAAAGAACAAAACAAAACACAAGTATTCATCCACTGAGAAGCAACTAGCTGCTAAGAGTACTCTTACACTGGAATTAACAGCCATTACCATCTCCTTATCCACACGTCTCTGGTTGTCTGCTCCTCAGTGTCTTAGTTTTAGCTGCAGTGGAAGATTGATGAAATGAAGAAAAAACAAGAAAAGAGCGCAGCAATGACTGTTAACAAAATGGTACAGTGTCAATGACATTCACTTCCAGTGCCCATTAGGTGTCTTAGGTTCTCTTCCAATCATGGTTTTGTTGCTTCAAGGTGAATAGTGGGTGAACATCTTTTGACAAATAAAACTAAATTATCTGACTTATATGAATATCACATATCACCAGTTAAAGGCATTGATTTCTTCTTATTATGTGCTATGTTATGAAAAAGTGGCATATGAAAGATTTATACTTCCTTTGCCTCGTTGTATCACTTTTTCTTAATCCAAACGAAGATGACAGCTGCACAACCTCCTCTCTCAATTACAGTGTGAGCCAAAATCAAATATTTGTATTGGTCTAATTTGAGGTTTCATAAGGGTAAATTATCCTTTTAAATTAAATTACTTGTTAACATTTTTACTGTGTTCTATGTTGTTTTTTTTTCTTTTTAAAATGATTGTAGTAGGCCTATAATTGTACACATTTTTTCCCCACCTAATTAATTTGTTTTTGTCATTTATGTGAAGGTCTAGTTTCTGGTAGTAACAATGTTAGGGAGTAATTAGTTGTAGTTGTATGTAATGGCGTTACATAATTTAATTACAAAATAAATGTAACTGTAATCCGTGCACTTAAATTATACTTACTTATGAAAATGTTGACGATTATAAAGGGGGTTACATCTAAATTATTTTCCTTTTCCTTTAAGATTTTGCTCAGGAAGAGGGTTTTTCCCTTATTTTTTAATACTTAACATGTTATTGCTGTTTTTAATTATTTGAAATATATATATATATAGACACATTTTGTAAATAAATCATGACGTTTGTTAAATGGTGTGACAGTACCAATTAAGCCCATGCCAGATGTTTGACATTTTCATAAAATATCTTAATTTTATTTTACAAAATCTACATGGACTAATGAATACATTTTCAAATGAGAGATAAATCTTGTTTTATAACAAATGATCTCCCTTGTAAATCATGTCAGTATCCATGACAAACACCTGAACTTAGATTCTGGTGCTTAATGGGTACACTTACCCTATAATGTTTGAAAACATTCATTATAAAATTAGAAAAGTAATCAAATGTAATAACTTACATTACTTTGAGTAATTGAAATAGGTTAATTTCTAATTACGTTTTAAATAGAGTAACTAGTAATCTGTAACCTATTACATTTCCAAAGTAACCTTCTCCAGCCCTGTTCTGACAGTAAACTGAATATCTTTGGGTGGTTGGTTATCATATGGTTAAACATGAGAGACATTTTGCAAAGTTTTTTTTATACACAAATAATTGATTAATCGAGAAAAAATATTAGGACAAGGAGATTAATTAGAAAATAATCGTTAAATGTCGTCTTAAAAACGTGTGAAGGAGGAACACAGAGGGTGTATAATCACAGTGGCCACAGCACTGCACGTATCCAATGGCAACAGGCCCTATGTGAGGGACACAGACACACAAACACAGATACACACACACACACACACACAATACTTATATAGGTTAGCTGGCTAGCAGCAGACGTAAAAATCAGTTGTTTTGAAATATTTAATTTACGGTCACAAAAACATGAGTCACAACAGCAGAAGTTACACGGAGCGGGTAGGTGTGAACTTTGATATTATAACGTGATTAATGCAGACACAGTTAGTTTAAATAAAGATTAATGAAACATGTTGCAGCAGTCTTTACATTGTTTAGGCTAATGCTGGCTAGCTAAGGTTAGCTCGCTAACTCAAGTCTCCCTTGGAAAACAGTTGAGTTGTTAAATTTGATGAAGTGATATTAGATTAACAAAGTGTGTCCCTGACCATGTATCGGGTTTTTTGTAACTCTTAATAATGAAAGCTAACGTTAGACCTCAGGCCTCGTCTGCCAGTGATGCCAGCTTCAGCCAACACAGGGTTTAAAACTTTAAAGCTTTATAATGGAAATGTTTTGCTTAATGGGGATATTACCTATGGTGGAAGTATTCAGATCCTTCACTGAAGTAAAAGTAGAAATATAACAATGTAAAAGTACTCCATTACAAGTAAAAGTCCTCCATGAAAAAGCATGTAAGTCAAATGTAAGTATTAACGTAGCAGCAAAATAGTAGTAAAAGTAGTGTGTTTGGTCCCTTGATTGATATATTATTATATATCTCATCATTAGATTATTAATACTGAAGCATCAGTGTTAGAGCAGCATGTTAATGTTGTAGCTGCTCTAGGTGGAGCTAGTTTGGAAAACGTTATATACAGTAAGTTTAAGTGGTTCCTAACCTCCAAAGGGTCACCAGATAAATCTGAGGGCTGTGAGATGATTAATGGGAGGGGAGAGGAAAGAAAAAAAACAAGTTCTGATACTCAAATCTGACTTTTTCTCTAATCTTTGGTTTTTGGTGAAATATTGGATCATTTGAACATTTATTGAAATGAAACCATGTGAGAAGAGGGAAAAATCACTATTTGGTGGAGCTGTTAACAACTCAGACATCTGAAATGTGACCCCGACTACTCACTGCTTTTTGTAATACCTCAAAAGCATAAAAGGTTAAAAACCACTGGTTACACAATGTGTTGTATTTTAAAAACTTGTTGTATTATCCATTGTGTCAAATCTTCATCTGAAAAGTAAATAAGGCTGTGAGATACATTTATTGAAGTAGAATAGTAGTACAGTATTTCCCTCTATGATGTAGAGGAGTGGAAGTATAAAGTGACATCAAATGGAAATACTCAAATAAAGTACAAGTACCTCTGAATTGCAGTTAAGTACAGTACTTGAGTAAATGGTAGTAGTAGTGTGGTCATTATTTGAGTTAATGTAATTATGTAGCTACGTCACTCTTCTTGTAATAGGCTACTCTGGGTGAGTTTTTGTAAATCAAGCAACATATTGGTTTTAATTTTTTTTTTTTAAAACAGCTTAAAATAACGGCCCTTTAGCTTTCTCTTTATTCAATTTGCACTAACTCAATTTGTCTTTATTCCTTTTAAAGTTAAAAAACAATGCAATGTGTGTACTGCATACTGTACTGCATTGGCCTAGATCAGATAGATGAAAATTGCATTTCTGTTAGTCTTGTATGACTTTTTGTTGTTGTTTGTTTTTTTGCGTAGAAAGGTGAGGACATATTTGTTTTAGTCCAGGTCTGAGATGTTAGTTTATGACAACAATTAACTGATGTTTCTGTATGTATTTGAGGAGGACACTGTAAGGCACTTTCCTATAAATTCTGTTGTCTGTGGACCAACAACATTTAACGTCCTCTACAGTGTCATCATCTATAACTTAAAGAAAAACTGTTGTGATTTAGCCCATCACAGTTCACAGTTTGTTCTGTTTTCCCGATGCAGACGCCATCTGTCATCCTTTCACAGTAGACACAAGGAGCAGAATGGATAAAATAGATGAACATGTGTTTGGATGTTTACATTTCGGTAGCAGGTTTTATAAGATTACACATATTCCTTTATTTATGTTTTCAAGAAGAATATCCTGATTCAGTAAGAAAATATAACTGCACATCGTGACCAGTTTCAGATAAGAGTTGGTTTATTCTTCTTAGTTTAAATAAATGAGCAA
Source organism: Scomber japonicus (assembly GCF_027409825.1). NCBI lineage: Eukaryota > Metazoa > Chordata > Actinopteri > Scombriformes > Scombridae > Scomber > Scomber japonicus. Next base: position 17,932,015 of record NC_070588.1, read on the forward strand.
TACAAGGCCACAGTCTACAGTCCAGAGTTTCTTTCAAGACCATTTTTCCTTAATTTTGGTAAAGCTACAGTTTATGAGCTGAAGATTGGCTCCCAAGGTCTTGCATGCTTTAACTAGTACTAGTGATAATGGTCTATAGAAATAAGTGGCAGCAGCATCTTGGGGTCGTCTGGGCAAATTTAAAACATGAGTTACTAAGAAAGAAAAAGCTGCTGTTGGTGTTGTTCATTCTTGACTAGACTTAATTCATATTGACTCCACAGGGGACACTTGTCAGCAGTTGTGTTAATAGGATCCAGTTCTGCATTTTTTAAGGAACACCATATATGTTATACAAAAGATCATAGTTTATATAATTGTTTACCATCTTTTGAATATATGTGTGTAGGATAACAGTTTGTTCCGTTTTCCCGATGCTGACGCCATCTGTCATCCTTTCACAGTAGACACGAGCAGAATGGATAAAAAAGATGAACATGTGTTTAGATATTTAAATTTCCGTTATGGCAGCAGGTTTTATAGGATTAAACACATTCCTTTATTTATGTTTACATCCAAGATGCTTCATAATGTCTGTATAAGTGGCTGATGGGTATAACAGTGGATGTAGAGTCACTGAAAATGAAATTAACTAACATCTATCTAACATTTATCAAAACTAACATCGAAGGTTTGTGTGATTTGGTCATAAATCTTTTTGTGCATGTCTTTGATTGAAGATTGTAGATCGTATATTCTAAAATACATGAAATAATTATTGCTATGTTATATTTTCATTTCTTAGGTAAAATAGGACATGATATTGTACGGTAGTAGGAATATTTTCTCCAAAAATGAGCACACTCTCTCTGCTCTCTGAAACATGAATCAAGGTTTAATCACACATTTATTCATAGAGCTGTGGTTCAAATTTTGGTACAAACACTTTTTATGAACAGTGTGTAAGGGTAAATGTTACAGGTGGACCAAGAAAATGCAGAAGTCGTCTCAGGTCTGCTTCATATTCAGTTTAATATGCTTTATATTCATGTTGAAAAGCTGAATTAAGTACGGTCAGCGTGAGGTGGAGGACGTAAAAATAAGTATGATAGCTGAAGAAAGAGGAATAATGTGAAGTAATGAACTTATAGAAGTGAAGTGATGAAGTAATGTGGAAAAGGCACAGTGCTCATGTTTCATCTTGCTGACTGTATATATGGATTCATCTAATCATATTGCTGTCTTACAGTTAATATTCAGTCCTTTTCTGTACTCTTCAGAGGATCAAATTAATTATTCACTAAACTGAATTATTAGGAATTATTAAGTTTCTCAGTTTGTCCTCTCACTGGTTGTTGCTAATAAGAGGTGTGTTCATGTTCCATAGTAGTCCATCATACAAAGTTAAAGTTACAGTTATTAAGAAACTGAATGTGATTAGCCACAGAATCAATATGAATGTATGTGTACTGCTTATTTCTATGCAGAGCCCCTTCCCACCGTGGTTCACACAGACATTAAAGCCGATCTCGCTTCCACTCAAGGTCCTTTTGTCGCTGTTTTTGTAGCACAATGGAGAGCGCCAGTGCCGACGCCACAGCTGATCACCTGTGTCCAATCGCTGTCGGCAAATCAGCAACCACGTAAGTGCTCAGTGACTTTTGTTGTAAGTAGCCAGGCAGAATTTCGTGCATTCTTCTCGAAGAAATATGAATATACAGTATGCAGCTTAGTTCTGTAACACTATTAAATACCTGTTTTCTGTTTGCAGAAGTAGGCAAGTAGCCATTACTGTGGTGGCACTTCACTAGTCCTGTACAACCTTTTGACATTAAAATAAATGTCATATTATCTACAAAACGTCAAGTCCTTGATAATGCAACACATAAATAAGCTGCTTGATTTGTCTGTAGACTTACGCAGAATTTACATCAGTTTGTATGTATGTATGATACAGAAACTCGAGTGTAAAAAACGGACTCTACCAATGGTTGATTGTATTAAAGAATATGATCATATCAGCTTCTCACTGTCTTTAAAATTGCAGGCCAATCCAGATCTAAACTGCTGCCTGGGAGTGTTTGGTCTCAGCTTGTTCAGCACAGAAAGGGAGCTGAGGGAAGTCTCCTTTTAATACAGCCCCCCTGGCAGATATCTATATCTGTATGACCAGCTGTCACGACACTCCAAGAACACAGGGACGCTAATGAGATATAGGAATATTAGTTGACAAAGGCCTGTGATGAGGTGATTTATCTTTATTCAGGGTCAGGCAAAAGAGCAAGCTGATAGCACGGAGATGGAACCCCTTAAAATCTATATAATGTTTTTTTTGTGATTTTTATATTGATGTCAGATGTCTTTTAAACATGGACACAGCCTCTGGAGCAAGTAGCTGGTCCATCTAGACGGGAAGGTGAGGGGAGGCTTAAAGAGACAGGAGCTAAAACAACCTGATTCACAGAGGCTGAACTGAAGGGAATATAACATTTCCCCTCTAAGTAAAAAGAGGGGTCACCTTAATAATGTCTATATAGAGGGCCTTTGTGGAATATCTGAGAAAAAAAAAGCTTTTTCCCATTAAAAACCTGTATCATGTAATTTATTAAGAAAGCAGAATTTTAAATGAATACTTCAGATAAGTGATTCACAGATGAGGTAAACCGATAATGAACTGCAGTAAAATAAGAAACAACCGTGTATATCTCATCTTGGTATTGTCTTTTGTGTAGCAGTGGAGCTGGTCCACGGATATGATGGCAGATACAACAGAGGTAGCTATGATGGCTATGATGACAGTGACTACAACACATCATACAGGTGACTATCTCAATGTACTAGCACGCCTCCTGCTTCTTATTGAGAAATTAAGTTTAAGGGTATTGTAGTTTCCTTTTCATTTCCTCTTTTCAAATACACTGAAGACTAATTAAATTAGTCTTGTTTCATCACTGTATTACAAAGGGACTTGCAGGCCTCGCTCTTTATTCTCCTCATAAGTTGCTTTCATAAATTATCTGCTGTTTTATGTTGAAGCCTTCAACACTTAGCAAGCTGCAGGTCTGTTTAATTACTTTTGTTTCACAGGTCACTACTAATCAGCTGTCAATCACCTCTGTCTGTTTCCCAGCACACAAAGTTTCTGTGTGGTAACTATCTTTTCTGAATGAATCCTTTTATTGAAGGTGACTGTAACACTTCTGTCAGTTTTGAAGTTGTGCCATTTGACATGACTCAAGCTGTCTCATCTTTTGCTTTTAATCTAAATGTCTACGTAAATGTTATGTTGTTTTTTCCCCTTCTTGTATGCAAAATTAGTGAAAATCTTTTCATGATTAAATGGATATGTAGTTTTCCACCTTGACTCATGTCCTTCCTTTTGAACACATGTACAATGTCTTAACCATCCAACCATTTACAACCATCTGATGTTGAAAGGTGATTAGAAAAATGAATGATGACGACAAAACATGAGCTCATAAGTTTCAATAAACTATAAAATCAGACAAAATGTGTCCAAGCTACTCTTTAAGCTCTTGAATATTCATACTTACAAATATTCTTAAAATGCATTCAGTCAGTCCATTTGCAAATGTCTTCAGTTATATTTTATTTTATTTTTAACATCCATCTTGTTTCTAACCTCTTCACCCTGCAAGGGCCCCAGGGAGTTCAATCTTATCACTGCACAAATTTAGATAAAGGCAGGACACACTGCACAAATAATACAAGTTTTCTTAAGATGTCAACTCAAGTTATATAATTTTGCATAATGTATGAAGAGTTTCTTAAATAGCACATTACTTGAAATCAACTAGAATATCAAATAAACTTTTAACATAATTTACTAAACAAATCTTGAAAACAGTTGAATGGATATGGCTAAATGCATAAGTAAAGTTCAGGCTTATCTAATATACCCAGGTTAAAATATTACAGAACCACATATAACTTTCCTCTGAATCTTTGCCTACGTATCCGATCTGTGTCACCAATTTAAATAATAATCATGTGAAACCAATTCTGTGTGACTATATGACTAATATTCCCTCGCTAGAAAGTTATAAACCTTTGATTTAAATGCCACTGTCTGTCGGCTAAAAAGTTTGTGGTAAGAAAAAAAACCCATACGTGCTTTGTTGACACTCTTCATACTCTGAACAGACTGATGAGGACAACGACTTATCCATAAATACGTTCAGCAAATCGAGTTGATTTCACTAAGTACTGCTGTGTAAACTCACACAATGTGGTGTAGCAAGACCTGCCCTGAGGGACTGTGTTGAAGTCTAACATCTACCCCTGCTGGTCACACAGGAGACTAAACTTGTTCCAGCATCCATAAGAGTACAGTACATGATAAACTCAATGTCCTACTGGAGCTGTAGTTTATCATTTCATGCTTTCTTTTTCTTTTCTTTTTTTCTTAACTTTTGGTGTTGAATAATCGATCAAATCTTTACAGTGAAGAAAAGCAGTAAGCTTAGGCTGATTCTTTAAAGGGTTACTTCACACAAATGATTTAAAAAACCAAAAACAAATGTCGCTTATCTCTAGTGACATGCATATCATTTTTGTTTTAATTGTCCAGATTTATTAATATCGAAGAGAAGTGGAATTTACTTGGTGAAGCTCGACAGACAAATTGTTTTCTATTTTGTAAAATATGTGAACCAACAATAAAAAGTTTTTAATTTCTGTGGGAAAGATATTGATGCACTCATTTGCAATGTCTATTTTATAACTATAACAATCTAATTATCTTAAGGTTTTTAACATATTTTGAGGATTTGCTCCCAAGGTAAACTGTAATGCATTGTTGTTTAAATGCATTACAAACAGTAAAATTCACCTAACAGAAAAGGAAATAGTTTAGTTCTCTTAAACTACACACATGCAATACTTGAGTAAATAGTTACACTTTGCCGAATTGCACAACATAACAGATGAATGAGCCTTTGAGACATTAGTAGGAATGTGTAAAATGTAAATGTTTACTGTTTGGAGAATAAAAGATATTTAAAATATGACTGTTTGGAGAATAAAAGATATTTTAAAAATGATTAATAAAACAGTAAATAAGTGTGGCAGATGTATAAATGGAGAGATATGAGTAGTATCCATTGAAATCCTTGTAAATAAACAGATTCAATCAGGTGATGCAGCATTTGTCACAGTGTACAGATCAGACTGATGATAAGGCAGCAGTCACACACAGCTGGCCACACCTTGGTAAGTACTAAAGCAAATTCATTTTCTTCTTTTACCACAAGTTTTCATATATGTGTATGTGTGTGTTACTTATTTTTGGTCAGCACTTCTCTCTTCTCTGTGCCCCCATCCACCCCCACCCCAGATGTCACATCCCCTTCAATTCCAGTTCATTCTCTCTATTTCGGAGTGGAAATCATTTTTGGTAAGTTGCCCGAGTTGTCAGCATGCTGGCCTAATTGGACGTAACATGTACAAGGAAGGATGTAAACAAACCCAGAGACTGTAACGTAGGCATTTTTCTTCTCTGGGTTTTAACCACTTTACAGAAGACAAAGCGGTAAAATATGACTGCAATTTGAGTACAATGGAAAGAAAGCTACTAACATTAAATGTCAAGGGTTGTAATATGAATCTATAGATAGATAATTACTTTATTGATCCTGAGGGAAATTTAGGCATGGTATTATGACTCTAATGTACATAATGTAATAGGTTCAGTGCCGTGAATTAGTTTTGTAATTCATGGGTCATTTTGTATGAACTCAGATCTGATTGAGTCTCAGCTGGCAGTGGAAAAGATCTGCAACAACTGTGTTAGCATGTCATCAAAAAAGTAACTAGCTGTTTTGTAAATAGGCCACAGCTTGGACATTCCTCTGTTCACGCTGACGTAAACAAGGAGAGGAATGGTCACTCCTGCTGCTGGCAGTCTCTCCACTACAGTAGGGTGGCAGTAATGTTCCAAGGCACAGGCCAGTCACATGTAGAAACACTCAAGTGGTGTAGGCAAAGGCTCCTCCCCTTGGTAACTAGTGTAGGTACAAGACAGACTACACATCCATGCATGAGCACTGCAGCCTCGCCATAACAAGCCCTTCCTTTATGTGTTCAGCTTTTGTTGTAATAAAAAAAAAGAAAAGCCCACCTCATTCACTGTCTAACACACCCACATGAACACACCTACACCGCCTGAAAAAAAAAATACAGATGCTATACTGTGTCTGTGGCCTGTCTGAGCTCAGACTAGCTGAGTGACACCGCACAGAGGGTGCTACTCCATGCACATACTGCTCTCATATTGTCAGCCTTTTTTTTTTTTAGTGTTTGCTCATTTTTTGCGTGTTGCAATTATATTCGCACTACCCGCAGGTTGAAACACAAGGTGAAAGTGGCACCTCCTATAATTACATTGCGTAAATAGGGCCTTAGCTGCAGATCTGTCTTCTACCCTCACGAGGTCCCTGATCAGGATGCAGGGGACCCCAAGGAAAATGAAGAATATTCATTTCCCCTTTTGCTTTGTACAAGGACAAAATGTACAAGGGTGTTGATTTTTAGGTTTCACTTTCCTTATTGTTTTAGCCTTTATTAGGATATTGTTTCCCTTATTTTTTTGCAAATGTAGCGAAATGGATTAATGATTAATATTATTGCAGAGATCTTGCCCACCCTCCAAAATTATAGGATAATATCTTTAACAATTTTCCGTACGTGGGTGCCCGGACCCCCTGCTCTGCACAGCTCCAATAATCCATGTTTCTGAGTGGCTCATAAATGAATGAAAGGCAAACTGTGCGGATCAGTGACACTGTTTGAATCGACAAGCACAGCGACAAACGACTCGATTTTCCACACAGTAGCCCTTTTTCACCCCCCCCACCCCCCCCGTATATCCAGCCTGGAGGGACCCAAAGGCACGGCCCTTATTATGATTTGATGAAATAAACCCCTCTGCCTTCTTTAGCCCATCCCTTTGCTGAATGTGATCATCATGCCACTTTCATACCCTAATGCACTTTCCACGCTGGGGGAAACCAGGAAGGCTCCCACATGCACCTCCAAACATTTTTGGTTTTAGGGGAGATTTTATTTAGAGGCGGCGCTTGTTGGCTCCAGAGTAGTGTCGTAACGACACTTTTTTTCCCTCCCAGAGTCCCTGTTAAAAGAGTTTGACCAGGACCAGAGTTGGTGCTGGGGGGTTGCCTATAGCTTAGTATTTCATAGGGGGGTAATTGCTACGTTTTTTCCCCATCAGCTTTTCCTTTTTTATTTTTTTATTATTATTTTTATTTTTTTTCTACTTATCTGAATATCGCCACTCTCTCTCTTTCTCTCTCTCTCTGTCTCTCTCTCTCTCTCACTCACTCTCACACACACACACATACACACACACACTTTAGGACCTGATACCCCTTCGAGATTTTTTTTTCCTCATTCAGATCATGAACAAACTATATGTTGGGAATTTAAGTCCTTCGGTCACTGTCGAGGACTTGCAGCAGCTCTTTGGGGAGAGGAAGCTGCCAGTGGCCGAGCAGGTCCTGCTGAAATCCGGCTATGCTTTTGTGGACTTCCCCGACCAGAACTCGGCCATAAAGGCTATAGAGACTCTTTCTGGTAAGTGTGGATTTGATAAGTAACACGGGTGATGCTGCGGTGACAGGGGGAGAAAAATTCACAGCGACTCAAACTGCAAGATTTGGGGCTTTTTTTCCATTTAAATAAAAGCACAATAGATCAGGAGAGTCCGAAATGTGAAATATTAATCATTGCTTGTATTGTCTTTCTTTTTTGTTTGCTCGGGACAGTGATTGCGATCACATCCGTGTGCCATCAGAGTTTTTTAGATGAACGCTCAGTCATGCACGCTCCAACACAAAAAAATGGATAAATGATCGATCACAGGACACTCGGGGCTTTATGGTACCCGTTTAAGAAAACACGAGCCGTCGTAACGCATTTACGCACAATAACCTATATTTTTGGGAGATTCCGATACTGTGGGGCGCTACTTTGTAATCACCCGCTGGAATGTATGGGATGGTCTGATGGTTCGGGTAGGCATAATTATTTTTCACTTATTTTTTATCTTGATTTTATTGAAGAGAGCAGAGCGAAGCGACCGCGGAAAACTTGTCAGATCCATGTTCCTCTGGTGTCTGGGTATGTTTTTACGAGGTGTCTTGGAGGTGGGTCATGGGGGTCCGGAGGAAAGAGCTAATAAACAGGTAGCTGAGGGGGGACGAGGTGAGACGCTAATTCCGTGCTGCGCCAGGCAGGCCACTCGTAATAGTAACGAAAAGCCCCGTGTTCAAGCTTCGCCGAGGAGCGCTTCAAATTCAACCACCCGGCTGGCTCAACACGTAGAATTAAGAAACACCTACCTACAATAGAAAGAGTCATTCTTCTTTCAAACCCTTCTTTGATGTTGCATTCTTTACTGAGAGCAGGAAAAAAAAAATACCCCTCATTGCACTGTGAGGGTTGTGGGAGTGGAAAGCATGGCTGCCCATTTCCCCCACACACTATATAAGCTTATCATGCTTCATTTTGGCGCCGACTCTGTCTATTGTGACCCACAAAATGTCACATTTGTGGACGTTTTTAATCCAAACATGCCCTGTTTATTCACCGCCGTGCGCACAAACGCGCCCGCGTAGGCTACTTTTTCATGGGTTGGCTTGTTTGAATGGAGACGCACCTACTTGGTGAAGTGATTCAAAGTGTTGCTGTGGCCCTACCAGTCTGCAATGTTACTTTCATGACACAGCTAATGTTACACTATCAATTTTCGTCCCTACAGGTAAAGTTGAATTACACGGAAAGGTGATAGAGGTAGACTACTCTGTTCCCAAAAAACTAAGGTAGGCCTACAATCTGGCACACACACACACACACACATACATACACACACACACACACACACACACTCTCTCTCTCTCTCTCTCTCTCTCTCTCTCTCTCTCTCTCTCTCTCTCTCTCCCTCTCTCTCTCTCTCTCACGCACACATACACATTGTGTCATACGCCTATACTGTGCCCCATGGCAGACCTGTAGGCTTCCGCTGTGAAATATAGCAAGCACATTCCCCCTCTTTTCTCGACTTGTCTGTGTGATTTGAATGTATGTGTTGGCGGTGTGTTGTTGTCTGGCGCTGGAAATGTAATTTCATGGTGATTTGACAAAAGGGAGAAAAGCGACAAAGAAAACAGTTTAGTGCTCAACATCCGCAGAAAACACGGTGGCTGCTGCGATATCGCGTGATCTGCAGCGAGGCCTTTTCCTACAGTAAATCATGAACGCATACAGTGCACACATGCAACCATTGCATCTGAATTTGATCCCACATGTGAGCTTTGATCAAACTTGCTGCACATATATTCCATTCCTGCCCCCTCAAAGACAATATGTGGCCTTAAAAGTAGGTTTTGTTACTGACTGTAACACCGCAATGCGCGATGAGTTGCATACCAATCAGCTGAGCCTCTTCCACATGCATGTGTGTGTATGTATGTGACAAACAGGTTTTAGTGTGTTGTGCGAGGAAAGCGAGAGTTTGAAGGTTTTTGTGTGAGCTAATCTATAGATAAACCCTGAACTCCACCACCACGACAACACTGCCATGTTTTGTGCTTTTGTATCAACTCGTCCACGCAGTTTACAAACAACAGACAACCATGAGATTTTAATTGCTATTGGATAATAGGGTTAATTAAAAAAAAACAACAACAGCATTTCCATGTGCGTAATGCGCAATTAAACTGCTTCGTTTGTGGCATATGACGGAGCATACACTCTCCCTGCACATATAGATTCACCTTTTTTCAATATATTGCCCTCAGCTGTAAGGAAAGACTACATTGCGTGACAAAAAGGTAAATATTCAAGCCCCGTGTGAAGGAACACGTGACCCATACTTTATGCGCTTCCAGCATAGTCCTCCCCCTCTGCAGGCTACACTTTCCTGCACCACAGCTCTCGCTTTTTGTGACACACCGTAGAGAAAAATATGTAAGTTTAAAATATCGTGTGATCGAGCTGCTGTGTTATGCACTCGCTTTAAAGCTCGATTTGAGTGTGTTTCTCAAACTGCAGGGAGCAACATGGTTGTAACAGCCTGCGCCACTCCCCACAGTTAATGTGCACGTAGGCCATGGCAATGTTGGAGAGCCTTATAATGGCTGCCATGATGGCCCGGCATACTGCACGGCTATAGGCGGAATCAGATGGAGCAAATGTCCATACATGTGCCTGCATGCGTCCAATCGGCTGTGTGTGGAGCTGCTGGAGCTGCTGGAGCTGCTGAATGAGCTGAACAGGCCTTTGTAGCGTAATGTTCGCCATATCCGTGAGGTCGACGTGGGTGCAGCGTATGATACGTACAGGTGTTCATTATGAAACACACAGGCAGTGAAAAACTGGGAGATATCACATGTTGGGGTGTAACCTCCTGTTATTTGTTCAAATCGTTTCAAAGCGAGGATGCTTTTACACTTTTCAGAATTTATTGTAAAAATCTTGTAGAAGTGTTATTAGTCATTGTTCAGCCTGCGCTCGTCATCTACAGCAAAAATATCCACATTGTTTTAAAAGTGACTGTTTGAATTACGCATTTTTATCCTATATTCAAGGATGTTGTAATTTATATCGTCGTCATTTGAGATTTAGGATTAGTTGCGATATTTAGATTGATCTTTTTATGATACAATTTAATTCATTCACGTGAAATTTATATTTTAGTAATACAGATATGGAATTATAAAATTATATAATTCATTGCTTTATGTTATTTGTTTTCAATCTTGCATTTAAATAATAGTATAAATAATTCTAGGTGTTTTTATGGATTCTGTTTTAAATATACATAGTTTCTGCAGTGAAGTCACATTTAAACAGTGAGCCAATCATACGTTTTTGTTTGTCCTTCAAGAAGCTGTGTGTGAGTCTCATCTTCAGGCCTACTGGTATTTCTTGGTTTTGTGAGGCTGCTGCTTTGCTGTGTGTTTGTTTTTTAAGTGGTGTGTATTGTTGTGTTATGTCTTCAGTGTGCTAACAGGCGTACTGGGATTAATAATTAAATTATCTCTATTTTTAGGGGCAGAAAATAATGATTGATGATTCTGTCTTTGTAATAACATTTAGTTTGTCAATGAGATTATTCTGTAAAGGCCTTTTTAAAAATGCAATTTTGTATAACCTAGAAAAGGCAAAAGGTATGAATTGTTGTGATTCCGAATTTCTGTTTATCAATTAAATGTTGTGTCAGTTAAATTCATTTTATATGTTGAAATTACAAATTAGTTCAGAAGCGCCAGTTTGTGCCTGATTTTGATATAAGTAATTTTAGCAAAGTAAACTACCATTTAGATTTTATTTTTTAAAAAAAGCTTTAAAACTTTTTGTCTCTGTAAATGTAGAATAATTAGTTTGACATTATCATTCATATTTCAAATAGACTTTTATTTAATTATTAGGATTATAACACTTAACCAGTGTTATAATCATGAAAGGGACTTCATATTGATTTGTTCTGGATTACATTTCTGAGACAGCTGCTATTTCAAATGAATTGAATATTTTTTTATTTTAATGAGTAAAACTTAAAATCATATTTTTGACAGAGGTAATATGATTGTTATAAACATCTAAGCTTGTTATATAATTATAGATCTTAAATATAAACAGTTTAACCATACCACAGAAGTCATAAAACACTGTAGAAAATAATTAGATTCAAGTAGCATGATTATTATTAATTTATTTAATTATATGGTCTAAATTTGATTGGAAGAACACAATTTAGTTTGATCAGAAAATGAAGTTGGTTTGCTCAGTCAAATATCTTGAATGCATTTTTGCGTATTTTCTTCATGGTGGATTATTGCTGAAATGTCCTCCCTGTTAAGTGTCTTTATTAAGCAAAGCACGCGGTAAAGTCTTTGGTGGTGAAACACACGAGGAAACAGTGTGTGACTTGGTGTTAATTGATATCGGTGCTACATGAATGATATGCAGTGTTGCTTGACTGTGGAATAGGTGTGGAAGGTGTGGACAAAGAGCTTGAGCATGAGCTGTGATCAGTGAGTAATATTAAACATGTGGAGGCACCAGTGTTGTTGTGGGTTAAACACATTTAAAGCTGTCTTCTTGACTTGTATACATGTTTGTTTACTGGTTTGTGTTGTTGTTAGAACCAGACATTTCTCCTCTTACCTATCTCTCTATACCCTTGAGTTCACATGGAGTAAAAATGTGCTAAAATAAACAAGCGATAAACTTGTGATTGTAGACTTTGCTTGGTTGCATCACAATAAAAACAGGTTGAATTGTCTTAACAGTATAGGTTAATGTTGTTTGATGAAGCTAAATTGATTAGAAGAGCAATTTCTCACAAAATAATACAAACCAAGACATGGGTGTAAACATCTGCATTGCACCACAGTGCACATGCAGATGTGTGTTGGGTTGTCAGTGTGCGCTGAGTCAAAACAGTGAAATACGATAGCCATCAGTTGATCCACTCTGAATCCATTAATACTCCCCAGTTGATCCTGGGTGCAGGGGAAGCTCTCCAATTCAGGCTCCGGTGATAGCAGGAGGTGCTGCACTATTCCCCTCTGCAGCCTCATCTGCTGCACCTTCCCCTTGACTCCTAATGTCTCCCCTCACCTGTGTGTGAGGAGGGGTTAACTCAAAGTGATCTGCTCTGTGGAACGAAAGGAGCAGATACCAAAGGTGTCTTTTTAACTCACTGCTGGTTTGTTGCGGGGTTTTAAGAAGATAGTATTTATATTTGAGTCTCTGTTGTATAAAATAATGCTTGTGTGAAGAATAATCATCAACACCCACAGAAATAAGGACTCACTCCTCTTCATGTATTAGATAAAGGCTATGTGTTTTGAGTGTGTTGCAGCCGTTGCATTTAAATTCCAGCTCTGCTAAATTTGTTTATCAATTATTAACTTTTTTTTCACGAAAGCAAGAGTGGTGTATTTTTCTCCTGAAGTGATAACAGACCATCTACTGAAACAGAGTACATAGCTTAGGGGAACAGTGAGATTAGATGTGAGAGAATTGTAAATTCATTGTAAATCTATCAGACCCCTGAGATTACTGTTTAAGCTCCCTGAGAGTTTGAATCTCCCTTTTTAACAGTAACTTGAATGTACATCACAGCAATGACCACTCAGATTCATTTCTCAGCAAGCTGTCATTCACATTCCTCTCCAACCTGTTGCATGACTAATATGTTACAACAGCATTGCACTCATTACAACCACGAGTTAAATAATCAGTGAGATGACTCTCCAGCTAGGAGCAGCAGTGAGGAGGTGTGGAAGGTGTGGCCGGGATGAGGAGGATTGTTCTGACTGGACATCCCAAGCCTTGCATTTTTCTGCTATTAGTACGTCACCCAAACATACTGTAGATGAGAGAAGTAAAATGAGACTTCACTACTCGTCTATGGCTGGTTGGAGATGGTTTCACGTGAAGGGAAGTGACAGAATTGGAGCAGCAGTTGCTGATGTGCTTGGTCAGTGACAGATAGCAGTTTTGGCTGTGAGACACCATTCATCCAACGGGGTGCTAAGATAAAGGGCGTGCTTCTTCTGCCGATGTTTCTATTTGTGACCTCAGTGTTATACATAAGCACTCACTAGTTCTTAGTATTGAATGATGGGAGTAACGCAGTGGTAGAAGGAAAATAAACCTTCATTGATTAGAGGTGAGAGGCATAAAACCCTCTTGAAGGCAGCTTCTGTTACTAAATTTTATTTTTTTTAAAACATTTTGGACCTTCAGTGCTGATGGAGCGCATAAATTCAACTTTTGTTTGATTTCATTTTCTTACAGACCTGTTTACCAGGTGTGCTTTAGATAGCACTTGTTGTTTCTATAAAATCCTAATCCTCTACAGGATGTTGTTTTGAGCAGATGTTTGAAGACGGTGATTTGAGTTCAATGAATTGCTGGAATCCTGCAATTGAATATTTAATGAATTATAAATTGTAATTATTGGAAGCGCAGTTTGTACACTAAGTTTTTTTTTTCGGGAAGTAATTTGAAGATGTAGCAGCTGCTCTGTCTGTTGCTCAGTCTGTTTGGCTCTCGTGTGTGTGTGTGTGTGTGTGCAGCATGTATATGAGGGTGGGTGTTCATGCACATATATGTTCACACGCAGCTTGAGGAAGACACCGGAGAGACAGAGAGGCTCTGGTGAATCCCAGCTGAACAGGATGTAAAGTTTAGTGTTTCTCACTCTTGAGTGTGCCAGTGCTCTCAGTGGACACCCAAGGGTGTGGTCTCCATGGACGGGTGGGCAGCTGAGGCGCACAGCAGGTGGCAATTCTCACACAGGCAGGCAGACCCTGTCCTTGTTCCATATCAACACCATATAACCCCACCACCCCTGTGGAACTTGGGTGCTCTGACGGGTCTTGAACAGGTGAAATGAATATGGCGAAAACTCCCAACGAGCCAATCAGAGGTTGACACAGAGTGGGCCAGGAGCCGTAATGCTCGCACGCAGCCAATCAAGTGGGTTGGGTGGTAGGGATCGAGACACTGGCTTAGAGCGTCAAGCTGGGAATGCTGTTGGCCCAAAGTTTCACCCAGGTCAAATGGCCTTCTTAATCTCTTCTGCCGGACCTTTACCCCCCGCTCCCCGGATATCTGTCAGCCACCTTGCTAGGCCACAGCAACATTTGTTGCTCTCAAGAAGCAACACACATAGATTGTTTTTACACACCATTTCTCCCATTTGGGTGTTTTTTGAGTTTTCTTTGAAGCAGCAAATGCAGCAAAACAAAACTGAGCAGAACTGCTGCCATTGTGCTCGTGCAAATGTGTGTTTGTGTGTCCATGTGTGTTTACAGGTCGCGCTGCATTCAGTCCCAACTGTTCCAGGTTAGGTTCTCCATGTTGCCATGGGAACCAGTTTTGAGTGTTTTGCTTAGTAATAGGAGGAGAGCTCGATTGATGAAGGCTTTCAGAGTATGAACCTGAAGTCCTCCCGTGTACAGGACAACACAAAAAAAAAGTTTGACCATATGAGATTCACCCGACAAGTAATGATTATGTAGATTTTGATATCACTATCAGTCCTTTGCTGTCAGTGTAGGGTCCTGTATTTTCTTCTTGTTCCCAGGAGAGTGGAGGCTGCTTACTGGTTATAGCTGCAAGACTCAGACTGCAGTCCAGCTGTGTGTTGGTGGCTCCCGCTATGGGCGGTGCAGTGGTCAGAGTGCTGATTTTATTTGACAGTGAATACATATCCCAGCAAGGTGCCTCAGTAAAAATGCCAGTGTAAAGCTATCTCTTTACTGAAACGTTCAAGTGCCCATTTACTTTCCACAAGTGCAGCATGGAAAAGTGCTGAGTGGGCTGCCCATCTATGTCACAGCCTCAGCCCTTCTGTGACCTTTCTTATTCATAAACCCACTCGGAGCCATCATTTCCATCCTTTTCCATATGTATGCAACGGAAGCTGGGACCCCCCACCCCCCCAACCCAACCCCATCCGCCCACCCCCCCCTGTCAGAACAAGTCATCTACAGTTAGGTCTGCACACAGCTGAGCCTTTCGAACACAACCTGGAGCACAGTCTGACCATTGTGTTTCCTTCTGTTTCATACTGTCTCTGATGGTAGAAGAAGACACGGAGAGGACTTCCGCGTCAAAGATGTGTGTATCTGACACGCGTACTTATCCCTTTTTCCCCTCAGTGTGTTAGTCTGCTCCTGCGTGGGGAGAAATAAGCACTGCTGATAGAGGGCAGCATTTCCTCCCCCTGTTAGTGAGGCTCCCTGGCAGGCTGTGTGAGGCTGTCGGTGGCTTGAAGTGGGTTAACCCTTCTTTAAGCAGGCTGTGACCAGTCTGCACACAAAGAGGAGGAATTCTGGCTGCTGGCTTCAGACCTACCATAAATTTAAAAAAAAGTCTCACATCAACTATATATCCTACCTTTTTGCCCTTCTGCCTTATTACCTGATTTCTGTCCCCTTAATGAGTTGGTACCCTCTATGAGTGCAAGAGAGTCACGCTGACTTGTTGTATATGTGTACTCCTGCTCCTGACTCGTGGTTTGATGTTAAAACAAACTTTTTAAAGAAATATATCAGCCCACTATTAGCAGGAAGAATTTCTAGAGTTGCAGATAATTTGATAGACAGTTTAAATAATCTAAAGCAGGGATCTCAAACTCAAATCACCTGGGTTGTACTGGACAGGTTGTAGATTATATTTCTAGAGAACAGAGCTGTGTCGTTGCAGATGAGACAGAAAACAGCACATGCTCAAGGTTTAGAAGATGACATATTTGTGTGTTTGCAGTAAATCTGTATAATTAAGTATGTGTGCTGACAAGTTTAGATGTTGCTTGCTAAAGGTTAAATGTGTAAAAAAAAAAAAAAAAGGTGCTTTATTTTTGCAGCATTGCTTGAAAATTAGATCATAATATCAAAACAAAAGACTGTGAGAAAATAACATGAAGAATTAATTTGTGGGCTGGATGTAACAAGTTTTAAACCTTTTGGGAATCTTATGAAATCGTCTTGGGGTCTTGATCTGGCACCTGAACCTGTAGTTTGGGAATCCCAATTCTAGACTTAATTAGATGAGGAAATTGATACCACTCTCCAGATCTGTGAGTGGTACTGTATCAGTGTTCTGTGAGGAAAGTGAATTTACCAAACTATCACTATATTAAACAAATCAAACTATTCCTGTAATGTTCATTCTTCTTGATTTCCTATTAAATATCACGGTTTTCCCATTAAAAAGACAATCTTGGATTAAATGTCCACAGTCTTTGTATTAGTGTTTTACGGGACTGAGCTGTGGCTGCGCTTTCAACAGGCTTTATTTGGCAGTTGTGATATGCATAAGCCTGTTGTTTTAAGCAGCTGTACGTGATCCTGTCTATGATTTGCTGAGCACAGAGATGAGTCGGTTAATGTGGGCCAGGCAGGTGCTAGAGAGTAGGACGGCTCCATCTGCCTCTCTGCCAGATGACCCAGCACATGCCAGTACGCAGCCAGTCATAGTGTGAGAGACGGACAGAGCATGTATGTGAAAGAGAGCGATAGTGAGAAAGGAGAGGAATTGGAGTTTCCATATCTCAGCGCTCAGAAAGAAGAAACCTGATGGTTGTCCTTTTGATGAGCTGCACACCCAGGGCCACGAGCAGAATGTAAAATAGTTTGTAAATAGTTGTTTTCTTGCTGACCCTTTGCTAATATTTCCCCGGAGGAAAAGAATGTTTTATCCTGAAGTTTTTAATCTGTGTGTGTCTTGCTAAACAGTGTGTGCTCAAGGGTTCCCATGGGTGCAGTAGCTGCTGCAGCAGCACTGTTCTACTGTACACAAGGAGCACTATCTCAGCCCTGAGGTTTTCAAGCTATTATGTTCCCATTTTTAAATGCTGTCTTTTTATGAGTGTTTCAAAATGTGTTGTTAAGTTGCTAGGTTACCAGTGTGTATTTGATTTACTGGTGTGTGTTTGGCATGGAGTTCTCAATACTTCAGTATCAGTTTAGTGATTGCCAACACGCAGGTTTCTAAGTCAGCAATGCAGCAGGTTACGCATGCAAACAACATTATGACAACGATTGATGAATTGCTTGTCCCCTATCAGATGAAGTGAAGCGCATACTGACACAAATCTAATTAAAATTGAAAAGAGCACAATCTTGGGAAACCTAAAGGCCAAAACACAGGCATATTCAGCTCACAACGTTAGTAAATATTTGATGCGGAAGCAGTCATGCATTTGTCTTGTAGGAGGGTTGTGGTCTGTTGGCCTTTTTAGAATAGTGAAACCAAAACTGCAGATTTTTTTTTTCAACATTTACTGAACAACAATTCACTCATTCTGCGCTCATTCAGGTGACTTTCATTTTCATTTATGGTGAATTCCACAAGATGCAGCTGCGGTTCATCTCCTCACGCAAGGCAACGTCACACTCTCTCTCCACTGCAGCATTTGGTTTCTGTCTACCCTCCATCACCCTCCTCCTCCTCCTCCATCCCCTCCTCATCCTCCACATTCTGCTTCTCCCTCTCCTCTTCCCATGTGCATATTTTGTGTCAACATACAATGTCATGTGTACACTCAAAAAAGTGAACAAGACAGATTGTTTGCTTTATATTAATTTCTTATTTTCAGTTTACTTAAAATAAATGTTAAAGGGGACCTATTATGCTCATCTACAGCTCTATATTTTTTTTATTTTGGGACTCCACTAAAGTAGCTTTGCAATAACAGGAGACTTTTATTATAAAGAAGTTACAGGAAATGAAACATGTCCCTCACCAAATTAGCATAGCTTCATTAGTGGTGTTAAAAACCAGTCCACACAACATGATGAGATATTGACCAGCACACCTCCAACAGATAATCTACTTATTTTACTTTGCTGAGCGTGCAGCTTGACTTGAGCCATTGCCCAGTGTGACTGCCCCCAAAACAATAGAACAATGTCATAATGTTTGCAGATAGGAGCAGAGAAGAGATGAGAAGTCTGTCATAAACTGATGTCAGCTTGGGCTGAAACTAGAAAAAAATGTCGGAAAACGAACATTCAGAGCAGTCTGAAGTTGGTGCTTTTTGCTCACAGGGATTACTTTAGTCCGACGCTTTGATGTCCACATTTAATATGAAAATCCAACATGTAACATTATATGACTGAAAATTTGGAAAAGCATAATATGTCCCTTTTTAAGTCAAAA
The DNA here is from genome assembly GCF_027409825.1 of Scomber japonicus. NCBI lineage: Eukaryota > Metazoa > Chordata > Actinopteri > Scombriformes > Scombridae > Scomber > Scomber japonicus. The sequence continues at coordinate 17,950,717 of NC_070588.1, forward strand.
TATGTGTTTTAATGAAGTCCATGTAATTGTGTCTCTTTAGTTGTGCAACATGTTAATGTGTTGTTAAATCACAAACAATTGAAGAAGAAGATCGAGATGCTTCGGACTGCACATGTGCAAAGCCACGCGTTAATTTTTGGCGGATACGTTCTGTTGGTCTTCATTTTCCAAGTTGAAAGAGGTAGGAGGACATTTATTGTCATCTATACATATTTTTTAATAGTAATTTCATACTGAGCATGTTTGTATTTTGTGTTTGTGATATAAGATGTTCTGTATTTTTAGTGTGCCTGTGTAGTTTTAGAGAGCAGGTGGGTTTTGGACATATTAGCTAGCTATGTTAGCCACATGATGCAGGTATGTATGCTTTTATTCCACTGAGCCACGCCAGCCTCTGCATGATCATACGTGTTGTGCTCTTGTATTTATGAACTTGAGTGAACCGCTACTAGCCCAAACTTGTGTACGCTATATGCTAACATAAATGGAAAAAGAGCGGTATGGCACAGAAAAGACATGGGTTATATGTAAATTGAATGCTACAAATTAAGACATTTAGTTTGCCTGTTTTTCCCTTTTTTGAATTGGGCAATTGAAGTGACCACAACAAATAAAGTCTACAGATGTTTATCCCATTGCTGATTTCCTTTGTAGTGAATTTATGATGTGTATTTATGAGATATACAATCTTGTGAGAGCACCTCTATTTTGGTCTCTTAGGACTGAGGGGAAGTTACAGTGATAACTAAACTTAGAAAGACCTTATGAGGTGAAACAATAGTGTTGTATGTTTTAGTAGGTACCAATAATATGATGTATGATTATATTTTCAGGTGGAACCATGGTGAATTTGTGAGGATTACTACTGCTCCTCTTGTGTCAAAGTTTCTTGCACAACGTGACCGACACTCTGCTCAGCATATCAAAGAGTTCAAGAAGAAAGGATGATCTGCAGAGAGGAAAATCAGCATCACTCACTGGTCCCAGTCTCACAGGTATGTGTTATGTAACATTATGTGATCATAAGTAGATGTTGATTAGTCTGTTCTGACTAGTAAACAATCAGAAACACATCTATGAATGTGGCCTAATGAGTATAAAATTAT